>NC_064638.1:501702523-502925737 GCF_023864345.2 Schistocerca serialis cubense | reverse complement strand
AATTGGACGCCACTTCAGCTACTTGCGCGAACGCTAACCTATCCCATTAATCCTTCTGGGCAAAGCGGACCTACAACCCATCGTGAAATCCGAGCCTCGTATCGTTTCCGGCGAATCTGCACATCACTGACATACTGTAAATCACGGATTTTGAGGCGCTTCAAATATGTTGTAGAGGAACTTACCCTGATACCTGGCTATCTAGTTTTTTAGCGACGGGCCTTGGTTTTTGAGAAAATCGATTTTGATGTTCACTGCGTGCTTTGTATATCTGTAACATTACGTACCTTCCGAACAAATCAGCGTGGCGCAGCGATAAACGTTATCGGCTACCGCGCTGGAGGTACCGTGTTCGAATCCTGCTCCCCTATGTTTTTTTTATGTATGCAAGAACCGTACGGAAGATTTGGCCCTAACTTTCAAAAACGAGTAGACGAATTAACTGGGAAATACTGAAATGTAATTGTGTCCTGCACGAAATCCGAGAAATTCACGAAATGGTGAACGAAGAATTTTTGCGTTCTGTAATTCTTCCGTACGTAAGAGAGAAATATTTTTTCTACATTATCGATTCGTGGGAAGGGCAAACCGCTTAAACTTTATCCGATCATCTATTCAGTGATGAAAGGAAAGCGAGCACCTGCACCCTAAAAGTGGTCCTACCAAAGTGTACTCCTTGTTGCAAGCCCTGCGTTGTTTATTTTTACCGACAGGAGAAAATCTTCACGAAAATTATTCAGAATGCTCCCGACTTGATGAATGACAATAAAGAGATCACTTCTAGGGAAGATTCGATAAAATTACATTCGCTAATTCTACATCAATTCAGCGCACCTAATTTTGAAACCATGATTAGATACGCATGGTTCGCATCGAAATTAGTGGATGAAAGACAAATCTTTTTGAATGCAAAATAATTGTGTCTCCCGGTATCGCTCACGAAGAAACCGTGCGCCTCCAAGACGGTTGCTTTCATAAAATGCGGGTGGTGCTGCGAAAACTTGTGCTTCGGTTGTTTCTATGATAAGTATCACCCAAAATATTGTTCTGGCACATTAAGCAATGCGGACGTTGAAAAATAAGATTTTGTAATATTGTATGACAGAAGAAATTAATAACTGAATATATCTTTATAATTTCGCACACCCTACTCTGTCTGTTGATATTCTTTGAAATAAAATTGAAAAATTCGGTCAATTTAAAAAAAAAAGAAAAAAAAACGAAAATACACGAGCAGGATTCCAACGCGGTACCTCCAGTGCGGTAGCCGCGAACCCTTACTGCTGCGCTACAATGACGTCCTCGGAATATGTGTAACGTTACGGATATACAAATCACGCAACGAATTTCATAATCGATTTTATCTAAAACTAAGGTCCGTCGCCAAAAAACCGGGTAGCCAGATACTCAGAGACAGTGCCTCTACAACATATTTGAAGCGCTTCAAAATCCGTGATTTACAGTATGGAGGATCCCCTTGTGAGAGGTAACGGCTAGGCTTCAGATATGCTGGAAATCCCGTGGTCCGAACGGGATTCGATCCCACAACCTTTCGGTTTCTACGCACGTACTTTACCACTAGAGCACCAGTCCGACATTGGCGGTGGTGTCTAAAGTTTCTTGACCAACCCTCGCCCAGATAGAAACATAATATTTCATCAGTTGAGAATAAACAAGAGTGTGTTGTGATTCTCAGAGTTTCCCGCCGCCGAATCATATAGTGCAAATCCCACAATACTGAAGATAGGGTGGCACCCACAGCAACGGCGTTCTTTTTGTATTTGGTGGCATACCTTTAAGAATAGAAATAATCCTCGAGACACACTACATCAGGCGTGTTTTTTGTCCACCATCAATATTGAGGAATTGGTTGTGTTTGGTCAAAGACGTGAAGTATATAAGATCCCATGCCAATGTGGAAAATCTTAAATTGGGCAGACATGTAGAACCGGGCAAGAACGTTCTCTTGAACACTATCAATATACACGCCTGGGCCACCCTAATAAATGAACGGTAGCGGAGCACTCCCTGAATACGTGGCATCGGATGTTTTACAAGATGACTCAAGTTTTATCCCCAGCGACATCATTCGTGGACTGTGTTTTTAAAGAAGTCATACATATCCGTACAGTGGACAGTCTTAATAGGGATGCAGGTTTTCAATTAAGACCCGCCTGGAATCCAATACTGACTGCCATTAAGTTAAAACAGAAGAAAAAAGAACTTCCGATTTATGACCCGACGCAGATTATTTAGCTTCTAAACACAGGAGCGTCCGGCAGCAGACTTATTGCACACAGCGCATGCGTGGAAGGTTGTTCTGCGACTTCCGGCAGGGAGCACAATCAGCGCCGCTTTCATGCAGCTGTGAGCACCTTCTCCCGTACACGTATTTCCTGTTCCTGGCCTGATAAATTCGACGCCGCGGTGCGATTGTCAAAAATTCACATCTTCCAGCAGTGCCAGCAGGAACTACCATCACCCTGAAGATGTCAAACAGTTATATCGATTCGGAGAATGCTCAGGAAGCAAAGACAGTTGCACTCGCGGTACAAGAAAGATCGGGAGAATGAGGACAGGCAAAAGTTTGTAGAGATTCGTGCTGCTGTAAAAAGAGCGATGCGCGAAGCATACAACCACTACCACCGTCATACCTTAGCAAAAGATCTTGCTGAAAACCCAAGGAAATTCTGGTCTTATGTAAAATCGGTAACCGGGTCGAAGGCTTCCATCCAGTCACTCACTGATCAGTCTGGCCTGGCAACAGAAGACAACAAAACGAAAGCTGAAATTTTAAATTTAGCATTTGAGAAATCTTTCACGCAGGAGGATCGTACAAACATACCGCCGTTTGAGTTGTACAGATTCCCGTATGGAGGACATAGTGATAGACATCCCTGGGGTTGTGAAGCAGCTGAATGGGTTGAAAATAAATAAATCGCCAGGTCCTGATGGGATTCCAATTCGGTTTTACAGAGAGTACTCTACTGCGTTGGCTCCTTACTTAGCTCGCATTTATCGCGAATCTCTTGCCCAACGTAAAGTCCCGAGCGACTGGAAAAAAGCGCAGGTGACGCCTGTATATAAGAAGGGTAGAAGGACGGATCCTCAAAATTACAGACCAATATCCTTAACAGCGGTTTGTTGCAGGATTCTCGAACATATTCTCAGTTCTAATATAACGAATTTCCTTGAGACAGAGAAGTTGCTGTCCATGCATCACCACGGCCTTAGGAAACATCAATCCTGCGAAACGCAACTCGCCCTTTTTCCACATGATTTCTTGCGAACCATGGATGAAGGGTATCAGACGGATGCCATATATCTTGACTTCCGGAAAGCGTTTGACTCGGTGCCCCACTGCAGACTCCTAACTAAGGTACGAGCATATGGGATTGGTTCCCAAATATGTGAGTGGCTCGAAGACTTCTTAAGTAATAGAACCCAGTACGTTGTCCTCGATGGTGAGTGTTCATCGGAGGTGAGGGTATCATCTGGAGTACCTCAGGGAAGTGTGGAAGGTCCGCTGTTGTTTTCTATCTACATAAATGATCTTTTGGATAGGGTGGATAGCAATGTGCGGCTGTTTGCAGATGATGCTGTGGTGTACGGGAAGGTGTCGTCGTTGAGTGACTGTAGGAGGATACAAGATGACTTGGACAGGATTTGTGATTGGTGTAAAGAATGGCAGCTAACTCTAAATAGAGATAAATGTAAATTAATGCAGATGAATAGGAAAAAGAATCCCGTAATGTTTGAACACTCCAGTAGTAGTGTAGCGCTTGACACAGTCACGTCGATTAAATATTTGGGCGTAACATTGCAGAGCGATATGAAGTCGGACACGCATGTAATGGCAGCTGTGGGGAATGCGGTTAGTCGTCGTTGAGTGACTGTAGGAGGATACAAGATGACTTGGACAGGATTTGTGATTGGTGTAAAGAATGGCAGCTAACTCTAAATAGAGATAAATGTAAATTAATGCAGATGAATAGGAAAAAGAATCCCGTAATGTTTGAACACTCCAGTAGTAGTGTAGCGCTTGACACAGTCACGTCGATTAAATATTTGGGCGTAACATTGCAGAGCGATATGAAGTCGGACACGCATGTAATGGCAGCTGTGGGGAATGCGGTTAGTCGTCTTCGGTTCATTGGTAGAATTTTGGGAAGATGTGGTTCATCTGTAAAGGAGACCGCTTATAAAACACTAATACGACCTATTCTTGAGTACTGTTCGAGCGTTTGGCATCCCTATCAGGTCGGATTGAGGGAGGACATAGAAGCAATTCAGAGGCGGGCTGCTAGATTTGTTACTGGTAGGTTTGATCATCACGCGAGTGTTACGGAACTGCTTCAGGAACTCGGGTGGGGGTCTCTGAAGGAAAGAAGGCGTTCTTTTCGTGAATCGCTACTGGGGAAATTTAGAGAACCAGCATTTGAGGCTGACTGCAGTAGAGTTTTACTGCCGCCAACTTATATTTCGCAGAAAGACCACAAAGATAAATTAAGAGAGATTAGGGCTCGTACAGAGGCATATAGGCAGTCATTTTTCCCTCGATCTGTTTGGGAGTGGAACAGGGAGAGAAGATGCTAGTTGTGGTACGAGGTACTCTTCGCCACGCACCGTATGGTGGATTGCTGAGTATGTATGTTAAAAAATAATGTGGACTATGCACAATACGATCCCGTGCAAACCCGCGAAGTGTATTTGCATGACTGTGTCGGTTGACGAAGACAGGAGCAGCGAGCGCAGATGACGGCATGAGCCCAGGGCTGTCTCTGCGGTGAGCGGTCAAGCCCCACAAAGAGCGGGCAGCACCTGTGGCTCGCGCTTCCCACGGTGCGGTGTCTGCCAGGTGGCGCCCACAACGCGCCCGCAGGCTCGCGACATCGGCCATTATCTGGCGACCGCGAGCGCCACGTATTTCATCTGCCGACTGTCTTCCTCTGCCTGCGGCTCCCTGCGGCGACGACGGTGTAGGTAGCTGGCAACCATTAGGACCCCGACAGGGAGCCAATTGGCCGTAAGAAATATACGCGGGGCCAAGTGAATACGATCTGCTCCTTTGTGCGTGGAAGGTTGCGCTACCGCCTTTTCTTCAGCCCCGCAACAGAAGTAGCGCCTCTGCCGTACCGTGCGCAGCCGTCGCTCTCTGTGTACCAGCAGGGGGCGGGCGACGATTGAACAGTCGCGATGATTTGTTAACTCGCGGATCGCACCGTTACCTGTCTGTGTAGAGGTAGGCCGGAGGAGAAACCGCAATAAAGCGCCGAGCTGCCGCCATTGACAAACACCGGAGGCTCGAAACGTGATAAATTTAGCCACACAACGGAATGCCTTAAGGGACAACGTCTCCAACGTGCCTAACATTCACCAGAAACTTGCAGGTTTCTAGTTCCCTTGTGGACTTTCGGCGATAACTTGTCCTCGATGCAGACTTGTTGTCTATTGGAACCTGAACGTTGGACATCCTTCCTCCGCGAACAACAGGGACCAGCAAAAAGATCTCCCGTACTTGGAGAGGTCACTACGTGAGTTGTGGTGGAAACACTAATGTAGAGGGGGGGGGGGGGGGGTATCGATGGTTAGCGGTCGGTGTACGTGCCATCTTCAGCACGCGCAATGGCTTGGGTAGATGAGCATCGTGATTTTGTTGTGGAAGCGTGTATTCGTAATGGTGGTTCTGTAATTACTATTCAACGAGCATCTCGCGCCGGCCGTTGTGGCCGAGCGGTTCTAGGCGCTTTAGTCTAGAACCGCGCGACCGCTACGGTCGCAGGTTCGAATCCTGCCTCGGGCATGGATGTGTGTGATGTCCTTAGGTTAGTTAGGTTTAATTAGTTCTAAGTTCTAGGCTACTGATGACCTCAGAAGTTAAGTCGCATAGTGCTGAGAGCCATTTTATTGAGCATCTCGCTTTCGATTAGAACACGACCGACATGATTCTGTTCCTGAAAGAAAAACCATTCAAGCTGGGGTATCAAATCTTACAGCAATAGCTTCTGCACTGAGAAGAAAATCTACTGGCCGATCTCGCACTTTAGCAACGCCGGAAAATGTGGTCTGTGTCTGACGGCGTCCGTGCAGTAATCTCCAAAGCGTTCAGCATTTAATATGCAGCTGCGTGGGATTGTCTGAAAGGAGTGTAATCAGAATCTCGCTCAGAGATCTTCTCGTGAACCCATACAAAGTGATTGTTACCCAAGAATTGACAGAGAGACTCTGAAAGCCATAGAGCTGTGTGTGAGAAAATTCTTCAGGACGGTCTCGCTAGCGTTGTTTTGATTTCTTCTGATGAGGCGCATTTCCACTCGTCAGTTACCGTAAATAAACAAAATTTCCTCTACTGGGCAGAACAAAACCCTCAGGAGCTTCGCTAACAACCACTCCACAGTCATCGTATGGCAGTTCGGTGCGATGTCGTTGAATTTGGTGTATGCAGTCCGTATTTTTTCGAAGTTGGCGCGAGGGTAACAGTTAATTCAGATCACTACGGTCGTGTGATAGAAACCTTCCTCCGACCTAAATTAAAGCAGTTTGTTCGGGACCATGAAGAGAGAGAAATTTGGTTTCAACAATATGGAGCCACAGCTCACGTTTCTCAGGCGTTCTCTAGAACTCTGTAGAGAGTTGTTTCTTTGACGTCTCCTCTCTTCGCGAGGAAACATCACCTGGTCTCCAAGGTCACTCAGTTTACCACCTTATGAGTTTTTCTCTGTAGACACTTAAAGGCGTAAGTATACAGACACCGCCCGCAGCCCTGCAAGCGCTTAAGGCGATCACCAGGGAGTGGCTTTCATTCCACCGGAAACGATACGAAGAACTATGAACAACTTCGTCAATGTGTTCAAAACTGGAGGAATAATTTGTGGAATAATTTTCAAAACAAAATAACGTAAAATGAAGTAATATTTGTTGTCACAAATAAAAGTTAGTACCTACCTTTTAAAATATGGGAGACCTTTTTACCGGACCGTGTAGCTCTTCACCAAACGAATTCCGGATAAATCTCGGTGGTGAACGTAATTTTTATCACTCATTCACTTTGTTTCATCATTTATTCGTTTTCCACTCGTTCCGGAAATATAGAGGAACCAGAGAAGCAATATTTGCTCTAAAACTAGAGAAACGACTAGAAAAGAACGTGACAACATACATAGCTTTCGTAGATGTAGAGAAAGCCTTTGATAATGTAAAATGGGATAAGATGTTTGAGGTACTCAAAAACGTAGGAATAGACTATAAAGATAGAAAAATGATATGGAACCTGTACAAAAACGAGACAGCAGTTATCCGTAAACGGACAAAACAAGAAGAGGTGCAGATACGGAAAGGTTTCCGACAAGGTTGCGCACTATCGCCTGTTATCTTTAACCTATACATTGAAGACGCGTTGAAAAAAGTAAGAGAAAATTCACAGATAGGTGTAGTAATTCATGGCCAACGAATAAATATGATAAGATATGCCGATGATATACACTCCTGGAAATTGAAATAAGAACACCGTGAATTCATTGTCCCAGGAAGGGGAAACTTTATTGACACATTCCTGGGTTCAGATACATCACATGATCACACTGACAGACCCACAGGCACATAGACACAGGCAACAGAGCATGCACAATGTCGGCACTAGTACAGTGTATATCCACCTTTCGCAGCAATGCAGGCTGCTATTCTCCCATGGAGACGATCGTAGAGATGCTGGATGAAGTCCTGTGGAACGGCTTGCCATGCCATTTTCACCTGGCGCCTCAGTTGGACCAGCGTTCGTGCTGGACGTGCAGACCGCGTGAGACGACGCTTCATCCAGTCCCAAACATGCTCAATGGGGGACAGATCCGGAGATCTTGCTGGCCAGGGTAGTTGACTTACACCTTCTAGAGCACGTTGGGTGGCACGGGATACATGCGGACGTGCATTGTCCTGTTGGAACAGCAAGTTCCCTTGCCGGTCTAGGAATGGTAGAACGATGGGTTCGATGACGGTTTGGATGTACCGTGCACTATTCAGTGTCCCCTCGACGGTCACCAGTGGTGTACGGCCAGTGTAGGAGATCGCTCCCCACACCATGATGCCGGGTGTTGGCCCTGTGTGCCTCGGTCGTATGCAGTCCTGATTGTGGCGCTCACCTGCACGGCGCCAAACACGCATACGACCATCATTGGTACCAAGGCAGAAGCGACTCTCATCGCTGAAGACGACACGTCTCCATTCGTCCCTCCATTCACGCCTGTCGCGACACCACTGGAGGCGGGCTGCACGATGTTGGGGCGTGAGCGGAAGACGGCCTAACGGTGTGCGGGACTGTAGCCCAGCTTCATGGAGACGGTTGCGAATGGTCCTCGCCGATACCCCAGGAGCAACAGTGTCCCTAATTTGCTGGGAAGTGGCGGTGCGGTCCCCTACGGCACTGCGTAGGATCCTACGGTCTTGGCGTGCATCCGTGCGTCGCTGCGGTCCGGTCCCAGGTCGACGGGCACGTGCACCTTCCGCCGACCACTGGCGACAACATCGATGTACTGTGGAGACCTCACGCCCCACGTGTTGAGCAATTCGGCGGTACGTCCACCCGGCCTCCCGCATGCCCACTATACGCCCTCGCTCAAAGTCCGTCAACTGCACATACGGTTCACGTCCACGCTGTCGCGGCATGCTACCAGTGTTAAAGACTGCGATGGAGCTCCGTATGCCACGGCAAACTGGCTGACACTGACGGCGGCGGTGCACAAATGCTGCGCAGTTAGCGCCATTCGACGGCCAACACCGCGGTTCCTGGTGTGTCCGTTGTGCCGTGCGTGTGATCATTGCTTGTACAGCCCTCTCGCAGTGTCCGGAGCAAGTATGGTGGGTCTGACACACCGGTGTCAATGTGTTCTTTTTTCCATTTCCAGGAGTGTAGTTGTCCTAGCTGAAAGTGAAGAAGTTCTTGTAGTCCTACTGAATAGAATGGATACAGTTATGGGGGAAGAATATAATATGAGAATTAATAAAGCAAAATCAAAAGTAATGGCATGCGACAAAAAATATCAAATGAAAGTCCAAGTTCATGTAGGCAATGAACTGCTTGAAAAAGTTGATAAATTTACTTATCTGGGCAGTAATATTACCAGGGATGGAAGGAGCAAGGCAGAAGTGAGAAGTTGAATTGCTCAAGCAAAGGTTGCTTTTAACAAGAAGAAAAACATCTCATCTAAGAACATCAGCCTTGAAATCAGGAAAAGATTTCTGAAGTGATATGTGTGGAGTGTGGAATGCTATGGGTGTGAAACGTTGACTCTCGAGACAGAGGAAGACAAGAAGCTAAATTCTTTTGAAATGTGGTGCTATAGACTCATGCTCAAAATAAAATGTATCGACAAGGTCGCAAACGAAGTGGTTCTGGAAAGAGCACGTGAAAAGAGAAGCTTCTGGATTTTCATTGTTAAAAGAAGAGTGCAATTTACAGGCCATCTATTAAGACATAAAGGACTCCTGAACACAATTATAGAGGGATATGTCGAGGGAAAAAGACCAAGAGGAAGACCACGGTTGAGGTACATGGATCAAATCGTGAAAGATGTGGGATGTAACACCTACAAAAAAAATGAAGAGAAAAGCTGAAAGACGCACAGAATGAAGACAAACTGCCATTTTAGCTTTTGTAAACCGCAAACCAATCCTTGGTTTGCTATCAATAAAAAAAAAAAAAGGAGCTAAGAGCTCATTCTCCATGAATGTCACCAAGCGCTCAACATGCTTCATGTGCCACACATTCATAGACACCTTCTTTTCTTTTCCCTTAACTAGTTTCAGTTATCATGTTTCCATTAGCACAATACCATACCTGTCCTTTCTTTACAAACTTTCACTTCACATACATACATTCGAAGCTCACGCAAGCAAAGTTTTCCGTCAACCCTACCGTCCATGCCCCTACTTCGATCTGACATATCAGTGAATATTAGACTAAAACGGCACTTCCTGAGACATCAAGGAATCTTAAATCTGGTAATGGAGGGAAGTATGAGAGGTAAAAATTGTAGAGGGAGAGTACGACTTCACTACAGTAACCAAGTTGAAGTGGATGTAGGTTGCAGTAGTTATGCAGAGAGACACAGGGTACAGACGCGTGTAGAGCTGCATCAACCCAGTTTTCGCACTGAAGACCGTGTTAACAACAACAATAATATCTTCTCAGAACCATTGTCGAGAGCAAAATCAATGTAAATAGCTGTAAAATTTACTCGTGTAAATTGTTATGGTTGAAGTCCAACCTTTTCGTTTGTAGCCTTCGAGAACACGACTATACAATGTCCATTAAATACTATGGAACTTCTGACTAGCTTCCTCGAAGGCATGTGGAGAAAATGAACGGACGACGACGGTATGCTGCGGAAATAATTAGTGTTGCAAATCATTTGCTTTAAAGACACAAAAGTATAAATATAAAAATTTAGCACACAGAAATACGCGAAATTATAAGATAAATGAGCTTTAATCGCGCTAGTTTCCGGTACATTTCATATTGTTATTCAGTCACACAGAACTATGTTAGCAGAGCAAAAATTTCGTTATCTGAACATTAACCATATATTTCTGAGATATCTGCAAGTACTGATGGCATGAACATTGTCACGGAGGCTGGAATCTGTTTATTTTGTGCATCGTTATTGAAGTGAAATGAAGGAAAAATGACTTCAGCTGGCACCAGCAATTTCTTACATTTGTAAATATGCTCACTGAAGCTACTGATGTACCCTCCCTGCAGCATATTAATTCGAGTTTCTATTAAGGATACATTAGTTTTTATTTCTGGAATCTTCATTATAGGTAAGATTAAATTTTCGCAGAGCAAAATGCAAGTGCATGGAGGCAAGTTGTCGCTGTGGGTTCGAACGTTCTATCTACATTGAAGCCGCAAAGAAACTGGTATAGGCATGCGTATTCAAACTCAGAGATACGTAAATAGACAGAATACGGCGTTGAGGTCGCCAACGCCTGTATAACACAAGTGTCTGGCGCAGTTGTTAGATTGGTTACTTCTGCTACAATGGCTGGTTATCAAGATTTAAGCAAGTTTGAACGTGGTGTTATAGTCGGAGCACGAGCGATAGGACAGCCATGAAGTGAGGATTTTCCCGTACGACCATTTCACGAGCGTACTGTAAATACCAGGAATCTGGTAAAATGTCAAATCTCCGACATCGCTGCGACCGGAAAGAGATCCCGCAAGAACGGGACCAAAGACAACTGAAGAGAATAGTGCAGTGTGACAAAAGTGCAGCCCTTCCTCAAACTGCTGTAGATTTCAATGCCGGGCCATCAACAATTATCGGTGTGCGAACCATTCAACGAAACATCATCGATATGGGCTTTCGGAACCAAAGGCCCACACGCGTACCCTTGATGACTGTACGACACAAAGCTTTACGCCTCACCTGGGTCAGTCAACATCGATATTGGACTCTTGATGACTTGAAACATGTCGCCTGGTCGGGCGAGTTTCGTTTCAAATTGTATCGAGCGGGTGGACGTGTACGGGTATGGAGAGAACCTCATGAATCCATGGACCCTGCATATCAGCAGAGGACTGTTCAAGCTGGTAGAGGTGTGGGGCATGTGCAGCTGGAGTGATATGGGAACCCTGATAAGTCTAGAAACGACTCTAACAGGTGACACGTACGTAAGCATCCTGTCTGATCACTGCGTCTATTAATGTCCATTGTGCGTTCCGACGGACTTGGGGAATCCCAGCAGGATAATGCGACACCCCACACGTCCAGAATTTCTACGAAGTGGCTCCAGGAACACTTTTATGAGTTTAAACACTTCCGCTGGCCACCAAATTCCCCAGACATGAACATTATTGTGCATATCTGGGATGCCTTGAAATCTGCTGTTCAGAAGAGATCCCCATCCCTTTTTAGTCTTATGGATTTATGGACAGCCCTGTAGGATTCATGGTGTCAATTCCCTCCAGCACTTAGCCGATTCCATGCCACGTCGTATTGCGGCGCTTCTGCGTTTTCGCGGAGGCCCTACACCGTATTAGGCAGGTGTATCAGTTTATTTAGTTCTTCAGTGTATAATGTGCGTTGACCTATTTTGTTGATGTGTCTATTCCTGCACATTACTGGCTCACTGTATTCTGCATTTGGTTACTTCTTTTTTTTATTACTGTAGTTACTACGGTGAAGCTCGCAACTTTCTGGTTTGGTAGGATTTGGGCATAGTCACCACTTGTTATAACAGTCGTTCAAATATCCCAAATCCGTAGTCAGAATGCGTTCTTCTTCCTGTAGGTTTTTTACTGTTCCTCCCATGTCGTCACCGTAGAATGAAGACGTTAGCACCATGTTATAAATATGAAGCTTAAATATAAGAGGAGGGAATACTGAGCCTTATGCTAACTAACTTTTTTATACAGAATAAAATGGCTCTGACACTATGGGACTTGACTGCTGAGGTCATCAGTCCCCTAGAACTTAGAACTACTTAAACCTAACTAACCTAAGGACATCACACACATCCATGCCCGAGGCAGGGTTCGAACCTGCGACCGTAGCGGTCGCGCAGTTCCAGACTGTAGCGCCCAGAACCGCTCGGCCACTGCGGCCGGCTATACAGAATAAGTTACGAGTTTTTTATGCTGTGATTTTTTATCACGTTCTCCTTGAGCTTACTAAGCTATAAATAGGGAATCTTTTTCTTAGCTTCAGCGTGAATTAATCTAGAAAACCTGTGCCAAGTGACAGTTCAACACGAGAAGTAGTCTACTGCGCATATTTTCATACGCTTATGTCGTATGGTATTATTGTTTGGGGTAATTCTTCTGATTCAAAAAGGGTATTTTTGGCTCAAAAACGGGCTGTTCGAACTATATGTGGTATAAGTTCGAGAACCTCTTGTCGACCCCTATTCAATAGTCTGGGAACGCTGACATTGCCCTCACAATATATATTTGTTTAATGTCTGTCGTTGTTAGTAATATTAGCTTATTCCCAAGAGTTAGCAGCTTTCACTCAGTTAATATTAGGCAGAAATCAAATCTGCATGTAGAATGCACTTCCTTGACTCTTGTGCAGAAAGTAGTGCAGTATTCTGCTGCATCCATATTCAATAAGCTACCACAAGAACTCAAAAATCTTAGTATTAGCCCAAACACTTTTAAGTCTAAACTGAAGAGTTTCCTCATGGTTCACTCCTTCTATTCTGTCGAGGAGCTCCTGGAAGAGCTGAAAAATTAAGCAAATTCCAGTGTTACATTGTTGATTTTCTTTATTTAAACTTACGACTTGTCGCCTGAATATGTTTCTTGTATTTCATTGTATCTGTTTCTACTATCGTGTTATAATTTCATGTATTGACTCGTTCCATGACGATGGATACTTCTCCTTAATTTGGTCCCACGGAACAATAAATAAATAAATACAAAAGAAAAGTGGCCCATATCTCAACAGGTGTTTCTTTCCGGAGTGTGCTTAGAGGACCTTTCCTAGCTTTGACCTGTAAAACAAGTGGTATATTTTCGTCGAACGAGATAACTCGTAATCGGGCGCCACCATAGAAACATCCTAAAGGTGTCCTGGCTGTGGTGACGAGAATCCGCGGTTAGCTCGAACAATATTAGGCTGGCCTTTTCTAAACAGCAGCATGCGGCCGAACAGCAGGCTGGGATCCGTTAACACGGCAGCGAGTTCACCTTGCGGCCCCGCCCACCGAACGCCGGCTTGGCGCGCCGGCTTGGCGCGCCGGTTTTCGCACGCGGAACGCCCAGAAATTGCCGGCTCCTCGCGCTCGCGGAGAACACTGTGCAGCAGAGCACAACAGGCGGCGCGGAGGGTCGCCATTGTACCGCGGGCGGAGCACAGAGTGCCGGAAAAAATCCATTTATCTTGCATTATGCCCCGCGCCGCGCCGTACGTGTTAAATAGGCGTGCGGAATAGGACGCGAGCCTTTAATAAACAAAAATCGTCGCTCCCTCCTAGGCGCGCGGAGCTCGCCGCCGAATAAGAGAGATCGCGGCCGGAGGGTGACCGACGAGCGGGAATAATAAATAAATATCGGCGCGAGTCACGCGCCCGCGGCCAGGGCGTGTCCTAATTACGGCACAATACGGGGGCGTCGCCAGTGCCGCCTGATGCGAGGTGGCGAAGCGTTAAATTACAATCGGCGCGGGCGCAGGAGCGGACGCGCGCGTTTTCAATTAAAACAATCGGCTCGGCGGCCGCGAGGAAGAAGCGCGTGAAGTAATCGCGGCGACGGGCGCGACACCTCAGCTGTGGCGCGCGCCACCTGGCGCCTTTGTCTCGCCGCTAATTGAATTTGGGCCGTTTGTCGCGTTCCTCCCGCTGATTTACGCGGCCGCGGCAGCTGCCGGGCTTACGGACGCGCGCCGAGGGCACTTCACCAACTACTCTGTACCTCTCTCCCCTTACACCTCCAGTCGCCGACACAGACTTCCTTCCAAAGGTCCAGCCGTGAAGACACGGGAGCTGATCCGACCAGAGAAGGGAGTCTGTGGGGGGAGGCGGGGTGTCACGGGGGTCATGACCTCACCACCTTCTAAGAACATTTAACTAAAAGCTATCGTACACTGATGAGCCGAAACATTTTAGAAACATAAAACCCTCTCGCTGCTGTTGATGTGTATACACATTCTGTTAGTCTGTTCCCATGGTGCTGTGGACGTGTATACGCGCGCCGCTTGGGTTCTCCTACAGCGATATAGAAGTGTGTATGTGTCACGAGCCGCCGGCCTCTCACTGCTGCAGGCGAATTACTCATATATCCCAGCGAATAAATGGCTCTGAGCACTAAGCGACTTAACTTCTGGGGTCTTCAGTCGCCTAGAACTTAGAACTAATTAAACCTAACTAACCTAAGGACATCACACACATCCATGCCTGAGGCAGGATTCGAACCTGCGACCGTAGCGGTCACGCGGTTCCAGACTGAAGCTCCCAGCGAATAAAAAAGTTTATACAACATATGTGCCTCATCGTGTGCTGTCATTTGCCAAAATCTCTTTTCGATATGTTGAATCGTTTATGATATTGTAACACCCCACCCGTCACTTATCTGGTTTTGGCGTGTGTTCACCCCAGCTAATTGATTAACAGATCAACAGAGAGTGCAAAAATGCCGCAATATCGGATAATGCAAAGAAAGTAATAAGGCCCCGTGACTCCTGATTGAAGTGCGGTGGCAGTGTTGACATTGATTCAGAATTGGTCTCTTTTAATTAAAAAGAGGTGCACATTGATGTTCTATTCAGCTATTGAACACCAGATGCAAATGCTGAACATAAAATTAATTAAGAAAGTGACTTGGGATTTCAACTACTTGATTGAAAACAGATGCAGTCGATTACCACAAATTTATTTTAACTCACGACCTTCAATCATCACATTACATGACTCTCCTGACAGGCAGTGGAAATAAATTGCGTTTATGAGGAATAAAGCGCAATAAATCAAAATTAATTTCTGTCGACTGACCCAGGAGTAATGCGAAGTGCAAGAAGAATTCTGCAATACACGGTCCATGAAACCCTCATGGAAACTTTGCCGATGTGATCCAAGAAATTAATCAGTGGCCTAGCTCAAGCCAGAGCAGGAGCAATATCACCGAATTCAGCATGGCGGGGCGTCGTCGTTGTGCGGACGTTGGCCGACCTCATGGTGCTGCAAGGCTGCGCTCGTCTATTCACTCCTAGCTCCATAGCTGAACGAAAACTCCAAACTCAATCGTTCCATTTGCTACGTCATAAACTGCAGAGATGCTCACTCTCTCTCAGGCAAGCTGAGTAAAGAAGGCCACGTCCACACTCTAGGCAAGCTGGGAACAGAAAAAAAACCTCTCCGGAGACTTCTGCCAGTCCACTCTTCGCCTCGGTTTCCCCTCCAGCAAAATCACTTACGCCAATTGCAGCGCAAGTCGCGTTAATTATGCGTCGCTTCCCAGTGCTGATCAATGACTGCTCTGGGAAGTGAACAAATTCCCACAAAATTTCCCTTCCTCTCAACTTTTGCTATTTATCTCCTCCCAGGCAACCCATCAAGGTTAGCATCTGCATAAAACAACAATTTTTCCGAAATTCTGACTCCCAGGAGAGTACTTCAAATTCCTTGGTCCTACATTCCCGTTGGAGGCCGGCGTATTTCATTCTGTCGCTCTTCACCTGATTTGCTTCAGACTCTGCAGACCATGAATTCAGTGTGAAGTTGCTATAGTCACAAAGACGCGTATTTCGGCCTCTGTTGACCACTCCACCATAGCTTTGTGGGGCTTTCACGCATGTTTAACGGAAAACGGGATGACGGGCATTTATCAACAGGTGTACAAGTTCTCCGTCTGCTTCCTGGTAAACCAGCATGGGGTCAACCACACCCTCATTCTCACTCATCTTAAGGCAGTTGGAGGCCGCGCCCCGTTACCGCTTTCTCAGAGTTTGAGCAGCCCTAAGCTGCCTATTGTCGCTTCCCTTCGCCGCTCCCCAGCCGCGCACCGCCACCTGGCCGTGGTCAACTCTGAATACTTCCCTGGGATAAACTAGCCTCCAGTAAATCGACCTGTTTCCAAGTTTTGACATCGCGTGAATTACTTTAAAACCATCACCCAACATAAATTATTCCAATATGACCATACTATACCCTCTACAAGATGCATTGTGCCTTGTCAGTCATTTTTGTTCAGCCCTACTGTTCGCTCAATGTGAGTTCGGCGATCTTTAATGACTTCATGTAAGGCACATAGTTCTTGCCATCTTACAATATGTGACGATTGTTATGACCACAAGATTCAGGATGCAGTAGGACGTTAATTGGAGCATTGTTGGTGACTGTCCATCAGATGTAAAACTCAATAATTCGAGAACGGAATTAGATATCATTCTGTTCTCAAAAATGGTTCAAATGGCTCTGAGCACTATGGGACTTAACATCTGAGGTCATCAGTCCCCTAGAACTTAGAACTACTTAAACCTAACTAAGCTAAGGACATCACTCACATCCATGCCTGAGGCAGAATTCGAACCTGCGACCGTAGCAGTCACGCGGTTCCGGACTGAAGCGCCGAGAACCGCTAGGGCCACCGCGGCCGGCGGTTCTGTTCTCAATTTTAAATAAAATTTCGATGTCATGTTTACATTTCCTTCATGGTAATATATAAGCTAAAATCAAACATACACAAAGTTTACACAAAGTGTTTTTACCTCTTCAAAATCTTTAAAACTTTGCAAATGTTTTACTTAATTTGATGCAGTGCAGTACCCATGAAATATAATAGAAAAAAGTCAGTCCTTTGTCGATCGAAGATATCTGACTGTAAATCGTGTAAAAATCTATTTTTTCTCAGCCAATAATTTTCCAAACATTGGATGATGAGTGTTTCATATCGGGTAGAATACCTTCCCTCAGCGCAGGAGCCAGCAGTTGGCTAGCAGTACAGCCATAACAAAAGCCACCCACAGCACGAAATACGGAGAGCACACCTGTAGCAGCGAAAAGACGTTGGTCCAACCTTAGGACGCAATACAGCTGCAGTTCTGCGCGTGGTGCATTCGACAAGTTCTTGGTACATTTTCGGATACCTTAGCGCAGGTTGTAACGTCTACGCTCGGGCGTACGTTAACTCTTTAAAGCCTGTACTATGGTAAGTTGACGGGCTTCACCTTATAAAAAAGGATTTTAGTAAATATGTTGACCGCATGTACCTGAATGGAGGCAAAATCAGACTTACACCCACTCAGTAACAACAATGATACGTCAAGCAAGTCTAAAGTGCAACTACACGTTAGGACGGGCAAGAAACATACACAGCAGATGCTACCAATTGTTAATAATACGGTCGCCAGCCTAATTAGGCATTAAGTGAGTTTTTTCCTTGTACAAGTGGATGTACGTACAAACATAACAACACGTAGTAATACTGCATTATATGGTAAATTTTAGAACCAGACAAATCTACTGAACTAATATTTTCCCTTTCTGTACTAATTTGGACAAGCTATAAATACACAACATTACACTATAATGATTACTACAAACTGCGTTTTGTCTATTGATCCGACTGAAATCGGGCATAGGTTACCCTAGAAATAGCACTTTTGAAACACACATACAATGTCAATTTTAAGAAGGGTAAAACACTGATAAATTTAGGTTTTATATTGACTTTAACTTTGCTGGTCAAATCAGTTCAGTACACTTCAGAATTTAAATGAATAGAAAAGAAAAGAGGGGCTGGGGGGGGGGGGACCCTGAAACTGTAATTGTCACTGTATTGAAATTCTTTGACTATTGAACTCATTAAGCACTCAAGGTTTCCAATATATGAATTACTACTCTTTTTGTCTTATTTCTTGCTTATTTAACTACCATTATTTATGTCTCAAATTAATTATACTTCATTACTAAACCAATTTAAACATTATCTTCCAACTTTGTCAGACCTATGTTCTTTACTTGTATATTCATTAACAATAAAGCTCCTTAAACATCATTCTAGCATAGATAGGTCTGCAGGTAATTCTTATTAACATAAACTTTAAATCTTCATTTCGGGACACTCGGATTGCACAACATGTGGAAAGGACCCTGTCTAGGTTAGTGATGAGGATAATTAAATGATAGGACAGTTCTGGTAAAAGTTAAGTTGTTATTGAACAGTCAGGAACAAAAGTAACACTGGTCCACACGAATACAGTACTAAAGGTTTCAACCTGTTCGTGTCGATGCGGCGGTCGGCAGGCGGCGAGATGGCGAGGCGCAAAGCACACATACAAGCACAGCTATGGCTCTTGATGTATCGGCACTTTGCTTCTTCTTAGCGTCGCAATACTTTTCCATTTAGTGCCTATGGAATATAGCCATGCTGTATAGTCGTCGGAAACGGCACATCCGAGGCTCAATGAAATCACGTTTTCCAGGAGAGCCTCCTCGATCCAGAACGTGTTGCTCAGATCAAAGCCCAACTCCGACTACTACTGCTGAGCCCGTTATGCCGTACCGCGCCCGTGTGCGTTTTCCCGCACTCGCCTGCCTCCACCTTTTACCGCTCCCCTACAGACAGGGTATTCACCAAAGGTTTTGCACTCCACATATCCTAATACATTGCCTACGTATGGAACCGGCGCACAATTACAATTTTAAACATGTTACAATAGATTCAACATGGGTTACACTTCAATTCTGTTATAGCATTGCTTGAAATTTGACATAAATATTAATATTCACATCGAAAGTTGCTTACAGTTTCTTTAACATAATGACACGAAAAGAAAAAGAAATGAAATCAAAACATTGCTTACACTAATTTATCGAAAATCAGAAGAAAAAATTATTATATGTACAGTTGTTGTTACAAGGTCACGTCATTCCCATAATTACCGGCTGTTGGTTTGTTGGTGCGGAGCTAGAGCCCAATAACATGTGAGATGTATTTCATTGGGTTAATATCAGACGAATTTGGTATCAGAGACATCAACGTGAGTTCACTACAACCTTCAAACCATTGCAGCACAAAATGGCCCTATGCCATGTTCATTTACGCTACTGGAAAAGTCATCGTCAACAAGAAAAAATCAAGGATGGAGGAGTGAAAGTGATCCGCAACAATGCTCACCTAGTTCACAGACTTAACGGACTACCATAGGTCGCATGGATACACAGTGGACCTCCTTCGTAAGGTAATACTGTCCCCACCGGCCTACGTCCTTGGTGCACTGCATGTTTTGAGCAGCCGTCTGCTTGGATGGCGGCATACAGTGACAGGACCATCGACCTGTGTGATGTATAGAAGGCCTGCGTTCTCGATTCCCTAGACAAACATACAAACAAATCGTATTAATGAGTTTTATTACAAACAGAACATTCCAATACTTAACTTTTGCAATTACACTGACGTGTCGCAAGGAAAAGGCGACTTACGAAATAAGCAGTCTTCTTCAGTATTGACATTTCCCGAGTCTGTGATACATAGAGAGTACAAGCGAAGTAACTAGAGTTGACGCTACTATAGAACTGGGTAATCTTGAAGCTGCTATTGAACTGGGGCTGTCACCGGTCGGTCGCGGCGCTTATGTCCTCTTTACATAGGGGCCGATGCTGTCGCGTTGTCCGCATGGAGGGAGGCCCAATCAGCGTGCGATTGCCTGACTTCTTCTCACAGCCTTCTCTTCTCCGTCGTTCCCGACTGGCGTGCCGGCGCTTGACTTTACCGTAGCGGTCGCGCGGTTCCAGACTGTAGCGCCTAGAACAGCTCGGCCACCCCGGCCGGCTGGTTGAAATGTTCCAGGCGTTTAGGATGAACTTTACACCCGTGCCGTTGACTACATATGCATATTTCAAATATATATCAAAGTAACTGAACATATTTAACACATATTTGTACACATATTTCGCATGAATCTCTAGCGAAGTTCGCCTTGCAGTTTCACTTTCAAAGAGCTCAAACTTTATGACTTCATATTTAGTGAACTGCGAGCTGCACAATACATGTGCATTCTGTGGTATATGTGGCTACTGTCTGCGAAATGTATTGTGAACAGAATTAGTAGTAAAGAGGTAATAAATTAAAACTTCAAGCATGATGCAAAAATTTTTCATGCGCCTCTGTATTTCACATCACGTCTCCTGAACTATGTGTCATTCAATGATATATTTTTGTAGGTATATTCCGTAACAGATGTGGGTACTGTCTGTGAAAATGGTTGCGAATAGAAATAGTAGCAACGAAGAAATAAATTTAAACGTCATGTATGATGCGCCAGTTTTTCTCGCATCTCAGTGTTTACGACGTCATATCTCCCGAAGTATGAGACACAAAAAGATCTAATTTTCCTGGTATGTTCAGTGGCATATGTCAATAATTTCTGAAAAATGTATCGCAAAAGTAGTTAGTGGTAAAGAAGTAATATATTGAAACTCTAGGCTTCATGCAGCAGTTTCACTACACGAACTATGCAAATGTAGTAAGCAATAAACGTTTTTCCTTTCATCTTTTTGTTGGGTTTGTCAGCGAGAAACATTCGTAAAGATTTTACATTTACAAGATGGCTTACAACGTGCTGTTCAGAAGAGCTCTCCACCATTGGTACTCTTACGGTTTTATGGACAGTATTGGAGGATTCATGGTGTCAGTTCCTTCTAGCACTACTTCAGACATTAGTCGAGTCCATGCTAAGTCGTGTTGCGGTACTTCTGCTTGCCCGCGGGGGCCATACACGATATTAGTCAGGTGTATCAGTTTCTTAAAACTCTTCAGTGTACGTTCCCATAGTTTTAATCTTTGAGTATAAAGTAATAAAAGCTTTATCTGTTCAGAGATTCTCGGGGAATTAAATTATGCTTGTATTTTTGTATAGGTGTATAATCATAAGCTGTCATATGCCTTTGACAATTAATCTTTGTAGAGCTATGAAGTAAATGTTATTATGGAGTTTTTAATGTGCGCTTTGTCTGAAGCACCCCTTGTTCCGCAGCCAGTGCGATCTGTGGGTACGATGATCTCATGTCCCTCATGCCAACGATCCGAGCATATTCATAGTCCAAAAGGTGGTGATAAACTGCATGTGCACATTGTCTGACCCTGTTGTGTTTCACTGTTCACCTGAAATTTGTCAGTAACGTTAGATGCTTCTAATAGCCACCAATTACTCAGACCATTCTTCGTATGTTGGAATTGCTTTTACTTGTACTGCAAATAAGCTCACTTTAGGATTAAGTTTTAACAGGCATATAACGGTGGTATGGAAATATGCGTAGTATCATTGAATTACGGAAATTCAATCGCAACCGTATTTTATCTGCAGCTAATAATTCGGCTGTAGGCCGTCCAGCCGTCTTCGGAAAAATTTGGACAGACTAACAGTCTGCAAGATGGCTGCAGTAATGACGAGTTTTTCCATATTTACGGGTCTGCTGCGGAGATCAAGCCTTGACGGTTGTGCCTCCAAACTGAGTTGGCTTTATTGTCACGTTTTCTAATCTGTTGTTTAACCTGTCTTCTACGAGGTGCATTCAAGTTCTAAAGCCTCCGATTTTTTTTCTAATTAACTACTCACCCGAAATCGATGAAACTGGCGTTACTTCTCGACGTAATCGCCCTGCAGACGTACACATTTTTCACAACGCTGACGCCATGATTCCATGGCAGCGGCGAAGGCTTCTTTAGGAGTCCATTTTGACCACTGGAAAATCGCTGAGGCAATAGCAGCACGGCTGGTGAATATGCGGCCACGGAGAGTGCCTTTCATTGTTGTAAAAAGTCAAAAGTCACTAGGAGCCAGGTCAGGTGAGCAGGGAGCATGAGGAATCACTTCAAAGTTGTTATCACGAAGAAACTGTTGCGTAACGTTAGCTCGACGTGCGGGTGCGTTGTCTTGGTGAAACAGCACACGCGCAGCCCTTCCCGGACGTTTTTGTTGCAGTGCAGTTGTTCTTCAAAACATTTTCGTGGGATGCACCTGTTACCGTAGTGCCCTTTGGAACGCAATGGGTAAGGATAACGCCCTCGCTGTCCCAGAACATGGACACCATCGTTTTTTCAGCACTGGCGGTTACCCGAAATTTTTTTGGTGGCAGTGAATCTGTGTGCTTCCATTGAGCTGAATGGCGCTTTGTTTCTGGATTGAAAAGTGGCATCCACGTCTCATCCATTGTCACAACCGACGAAAAGAAAGTCCCATTCATGATGTCGTTGCGCGTCAACATTGCTTGGGAACATGCCACACAGGCAGCCATGTGGTCGTCCGTCAGCATTCGTGGCACCAACCTGGATGACACTTTTCGCATTTTCAGGTCGTCATGCAGGACTGTGTGCACAGAACCCACAGAAATGCCAACTCTGGAGGCGATCTGTTCAACAGTCATTCGGCGATCCACCAAAACAATTCTCTCCACTTTCTCGATCATGTCGTCAGACCAGCTTGTGCGAGCCCGAGGTTGTTTCGGTTTGTTGTCACACGATGTTCTGCCTTCATTAGACTGTCGCACCCACGAACGCACTTTCGACACATCCATAACTCCATCACCACGTGTCTCTTTCAACTGTCGATGAATTTCAATTGGTTTCACACCACGCAAATTCAGAAAACGAATGATTGCACGCTGTTCAAGTAAGGAAAACGTCGCCATTTTAAGTATTTAAAACAGTTCTCATTCTCACCGCTGGCGGTAAAATTCCATCTGCCGTACGGTACTGCCACCTCTGGGACGTGTTGACAATGAACGCGGCCTCATTTTAAAACAATGCGCATGTTTCTGTCTCTTTCCAGTCCAGAGAAAAAAATCAGAAGCCTCAGAACTTGAATGCACCTCGTATTGCCCTACTGTTTACGTTTTCTTGTTATCAGTGATACCGAAACTTTCGTTTTCGTCCGGATGAGGCCATCTCTTGGTGTTCAGGTGTTGGATGCGTGTCCCAAGCGCGCGTGTTTGGCGTTTCAGTGACTGTTCTCTCCTCCGCTAGAAAGCCTTGGGATTCTCCCCGGGTGGAAGGAATCTGAGTGATCCTGTGGAGGTCGACGGATGGGAACTCTCGATCCAAATACAGAGCGAGACGGATCGTCCAGTATGGATTTCTTGGAGCTGGTGTATATGCACCTTTGCGGTGTTGTTCTATACAGTCACGCGCTCGAGGAAGGGACAGATTAGGGTCACGTACATATGCCGCCAACCTCTGACGGGAGTGAAGATCACGGACTGAGAAAGCCCTAGGGTAACCGCAGCTGATCTGACGGCATTTTGTGGGATCATCCACTTGTTGAACCTAGGTGAGGGGACGGTCAGTGGTGACACCCAGGTTTCTAGCAGAGCCTCCCCAAGGCACTGCTGTGTCCCAGACGTTTACTGGCGTAAGGTCCACAGGAACTAGTCTTCTGGCGATGACAAGGGCCTGAGTCGCTGACCCGTTGAATTTCAGCCGTCACTGCGTTGATCACCACATGACGATATCGCTGGACGTTTGAGGCAGCGTTGAAGATGACTCCTGGAGTAGGTCGTTGTGTCGTCGGCATAGACAACCAGCTGGACTTGAGGCTTCGTTACAACATTAGTGTGTACAAGACAGGGACAAGAACTGATATTTGTGAGACGCTAGCGAGAATGCGGTGTTGTGTCGATGTGCTTTCAATGCGAGCGTATAAACGCGTCCTTCTAGGTATGATTTGATGGTTTGAACAAATGGCAGGGGCGCCCTATGTTGATGAGTTCAAGGAGGAGCCCTTGTGCCATACTGAATCGAAAGCTCCAAGTACTACTTCCTTTGAAGAGCACCTTATACCACCCCTACCTGGTGTAGCAGCTGGTCGACAGGCACAGTAACTGGTGGGTCATTGAATGTCCCTGACGAAAACCAAACTGCTCGTCGGGTATTAATTCCTCCTCTGTGATGCATGGAGGGAATGGTGCATGTATGTTCATTCTAACAGCTTGCCGGTGGCTAGCAGCAAACTGATGGACTGGTAGCTGTTGGTGAGTTGTCGGCTCTTCCCAGGCTTAAGGATGGCCATGACTTCCGCTCCCTTACTAATTGCTGGGTATCTCTCTGTATGGCTGTATGGTGGGTACTGTTGATAATCAGAGATAGATGTTCTATGGCTGTGGGAAGAGTCCGGGGCATACGTTGGTTGGTGATCTTGTCAATGCCTCCTGCTTTGTCAATGTTGAGACATTGGAGTTGTAGTGCCACATCTTCTGCATCGATTTGTTCCAGATACTGTCCCACATCTGCATTGCCTAAAGAAAACTTGACGTCTTTACTTGATATGAACAACTCGCCCCAGATCCTAAGGATCCTTCCAGAGAGTGATACTTGCTTCAAAGATATCTGTAAGCGCGTTGGCTTTTGCTGTCGGCCTACAGACAACTTCGTGGCTGACTTGAAGTGATGATAACCTGTGTTATCAGTGCAGAAATGCCTTCATGGCTCCCGATGACAAACGGTGGATGACATCACCATCGTCAGGTGGTTCAACCAGTCGTGACAATGGTGCAGATTGACAGTGACCTCAGTCTCACGTCGTATTCAATTTAGCAGCAAATTAGTTAACCATTGTTGCATTTGTCGCCACTTCCAGAAAATTTTATTTTTCTCAATTATTGCCGAAAATTTATATGAAGGCAATAGCCAGGAACTGTCTGGCGATTCCTGTCGTTGTGGTGGTGTTGAGTCATGTCAGCCTCCAGTGCCTGCTCTGTGAGATGACAAACTGTGTGCCCACCACTTTAGGTGCAAATACTGAAGCCCACTTTGAGTGACAGATGTTTAGACCAAGGTGTGGTAGTGCTCTGCCATCAATGTCAAGACTGAAAATGATGGGCACTTGGCCTAATCTAAGGCATCATCTGTGCTCGCCGAGACAATATGAGGCAGCCCTTTTATAAGGGCCAAACCAAGTATGTCTGGTTGGAAGCGAGTTGTTGTGTATGTAGTGGGATTGTGGGGGCGCGCGATAACAAGCGTCTACATTTTTGATCGTTTGTAACAGTAATTTTTCGCAGTCATTAGTGAGAAAAGTATTCCAAGTAACGCGCTTTGCGCTGAAATCATTCCAGATGAAGATTTTCCCAGGGAGCAGAAGAATGAATTTCATGTCAGATGGCTCCAGTACGCCTTTCGGTGGGTGATATGGTGCTAGAAACGTGATACAACCATGAGATGTGTTAACAGCAATGGCACTGGCGTCTATCGATCGTAATGGAAACAGTTGTGTCTAATGGTGGACAAGAGACGTGTGCACATAGACAACAGTTCTTGCCAATGGACATGCGGCTACCTGTCCAGTGGCAGAAGTAGTTGGTCGTACTTACATGCACACTGGGCTTCAAATGGATCCCCCTCACCAAGACACCGAATTGAAACACTTGGGTCGGCCGTGGTGGCCGAGCAGTTCTAGGCGCTACAGTCTGGAACCGCGCGACTGCTACGGTCGCAGATTCGAATCCTGCCTCGGACATGGATGTGTGTAATGTCCTTAGGTTGGTTAGGTTTAATTAGTTCTAAGTTCTAGGGGACTGGTGACCTCAGAAGTTAAGTCCCATAGAGCTCAGAGCCATCTGAACCATTTTTTAAACACTTGGACAGTTAATTTCTGGAGAAATCGTCCTGTTTAACGAGATAGAACCTACCACACAATGACACAGTGCAGAAATTCACATGAAGGATCAGATATTTCTGACTTAACTGACATTCAAGCCAATGTGACACGTGAGTTGAACAGGACCCCAGGAAGGACTTTTCTGACAGTTGTGTTCTGTGTGTGATACTTAAGTGAGGGAAATTATGTAGGACACTAAAACCATTAAAACCACCAGTGTAACTTTTCTTTATTTTTTATTAACACAGTTTAGAAATTACAGGTGCATCAACTGCGCCGTTTTGTCAAACAGGGGAGTGTTTGATGGTTAGATTTTGTAGTGTACAAACTACATTTGGTAATAAATGTGTGAAGTTAAAAGGAGAATTGCAGCAGTGCCAGCTGTATGCGAGTAAAAGGTGTTATACTTTGAGAACAGTTACATAACTGTCCCACTGCTGTGAGGTGGGCCAACCGAGTACTGTGTGTAAAGAGTTAACGCAGCAGTACTCAGGCAACAAGGTATCACAAGTCATTCCACACCAGAGGCTCACGAAATGTTTAATGTACGTGACAAAAGACATAGCACAGGATGTACGTGCACAGCTCAGAAGAGTATATATAACCAAACCATTTGTACTAAAAACAATTCTGTCAGCACCACAGCTCTAACACCGTGGGGGCTACATCGTATGGCCACCATCTGCAATGTTGATCGAGGACTGCAGTTCGCATCTATGCCAGGGCAGCCCGCCCTGAAGCCATTAGGTCCTGGAGTTGCCGCTAGAATGGGCCTCCGATGTTCCAGGGCAGTATCTCGCCGATCAATAGCGCATGGACGGTGGATCACTGCCTGTTATGCCACCGGACCACTGCATTCCGACAACACGTGAGGCAGAGCAAGCAGTGCACCACCGCAGCACTTGGGGCTTGCAGGGGCAGCTGAACATGGAGAAGCGCTGCTGGTGGAGGAGGTTGTGACAAAGTGGCCACAGCTGGCTTATGCTGCGCTCTGTCAGCAATTCTGGCCGTCAACAGTGCACAAGCTATGGAATTCCTCAGGTAAGTCGCCACCATCTTGCACTGGGCTGGGCCAAGATGAAATAATAAAGAGCACTGAGTGTTTCTAGGCCTTTTTCTGGCGCCTTCAGGCGTCAGTCCAGCCACACCCAGCTACTGGCACGCACGGGGTGCCAGTAATCAGCACTCTCCGCAAGTATTGTCAGAAGTGGGATCGTATCCATGCCCACAAAGTGGCATTGCAGAGTGATGCATACTGCGCAGCACCAGATACTGATGGAAAGTGAATCACCAGTGACCATAAACCGTATAGAGCACCAAGGTACTTACAGCCAGTTCTGGAGGAGTTAATTATTGAGTAAAGTAATAGACCACGGATTACAGAGATTGTCATTGTGCCCAGAAAATCAGCGAATGGGTCACAAAAACATTGGTTTTGTTGCGATTAGCGACATCTGAATACCAAGTATAAGAGCCTAGTCTTTTTAAAACACCTTCCGATCATAGGGTGGAAAGTATGTGTGGGTGACTGATGTATGAATTTTTATTACTGTTATAAATTTTTCAATCTATGCAATAGTCACCCACACTATCAGCTCATTTTTTACCATTTTATTGTCATGTTGAGTAAACAGATGATGGGGAAAATTAGATTCAAGGAAAGTAAAGTAAGTTTAAACTTTCATATTTATTTTAAAATTCATCAGTGTTCAATAAAACCGATAACGCATGCTAAGTCTGTCTCAAATCTGGTGCCTTATTCACTATTGTGAACTAATTAAGAAAAGTGTAACTCAGAGGGGGCTCAATTAACATACAATGTGATTTTCTGAGTAGGAAACAAAGAATAGCCAACAGGATGGGATACCGCATTCAAACAAGCACACGAAGATAGTTCAAGGGTACACAAAAAAGGAACTGAACCATCACTAAACCATTCTATTTAGGCAAAGAACTTCCGCGCCTAGTGTAGTCGTGTACCCAATGGATAAACACAGACTGGTATTGGAAGTTAAGACAAAGATCAAGTGGTTCAAACGAACCACAATCTTCCAAAAATGCTCTATTAATGTTGTTAGAAATCGTAAATACGGAAGCTGCTCGCGATAGCGATTAATTACGTTTGAATACGCGATATGTTATGCAAAAAAGTAGCTGAGGGCCAGTTTTGTTACTACTCCACAAGTTCCACGTGTACAAGTACATTTACAGAAACTATGTAATTTCACAACGATTTTAATGAATAAATCAAATCCAAACATATTAGTTACAAAAGAAACTTCCGAATTGCGTTAATAACGGCACAGTATTGACCTGATGGCTCGTTAAACAATTTTTACGAGCACGTGGTTCTGCTACCAGAAAGCACACACCTCGTGGGTTGAATACAACGAGAAATTTTTAATTTGAAGAATTTCAACGAGAAAAAACACTTACTCGCACATTCACACTAAAGAGCGATGATTTTAATAAGAACTATGCCTTATGGCTTAACGTGCTTCCATTTTTCTTTATTGGACTGGAAACAAAGCAACAAACTCTGAGGCCAACACTGAAACCGCACTGCATCCCGATTTCAAATAATATAAAAAACATTTTCGATATAAATCTGTAAGTAATTAATATTTCAATTAGGGTGAAAACTTAAGAATTTCATTGGCCTTCGGACTCACCAAACACGCGTTTTCACCTGAGAAACTGCCCGCAGACTGCCAGCGTGGGCACTGTCCGAGGGTATCACACAGATACAATAGGAACTAGGAAGTGACCAGAGAGGTAGCTTCCTTTACCAACTTCACAAGGGATGTACAGAATCACACCAAGGTGACAAACCTCTTTGCCTTAGAAATCGTATCTACCTACGCAGACGTTGGTCCTACTGTTCTCTAGCAAACAGAATTTCTCTGCTACCACCGAGCACGCAACTACAAATACTCACATTCATGCTTTATACCTGAAGGGAAGGAGATGAAAATATCTTAAGATATCATATACACTACGTAAAGGAGGCGGATGTAGGTTTCATAGGAAAAACTGTATGATATGATTTACATATAAAAATGTGTTTGAAAGTCTTGTATGACGAGTTGTTCTTGTTTATATATGAATATAACATATTCCATTGCTGAGTCTCCTCCCAGATAAGTTTAGAAATACCACAGTAAATTTAGAGGTGCAAATGTATGACGTAAACAACAATAAATCGAGCAAAATAGCATGAAAGGAATCTAACAGAGACCTTTCACAAGAACGAAACAGACGCCTACCTTTCACCAACAATTACAGAAATTACAGCCTGTGCAGGACAGTGCCAATATTTTTCGACATTAGCCTTGAAAAGTTATTGGATGAAAGATTCACCTGTTATGCAAAACACTTTCTTTTCATGTGACCCAGACACGTCTCAAGACCTCTTTGCCATCATCAGTAGGTTTTGTTTATTCAGAATTCGGCGCCACATTCTCTTGAGAACAAATGAACGCCAACTAGTTTAGGGCACCAATAACAACTCGTACACTTTGGTTTGGAGAAGTGAGAAGTTTTCATTACAATCAAAATTCTGCAAAATATGTATAGTGTGTGTGTTGTGCTCAAGAATTCTTCAGAACATAAAAGAAATATATGCACGAAATATCTTGCCACAACAAAATCACGTTTAAACATAAAGGGATGTGTTATCTTGCCAATAAAATTCACATAACATCGTGTGAGTGTGTGGGTTGCTGTTCTGTTATTCTGCTCAATGGATTGATCTGAGATGTATCCTTTACCCTGTGGCTCCTGCAAGTAGCAATTTCCACCCCCACACTACTACAGAAGTCAGACAGAAGCTCCTAACGTTCTAAAAAGAAATACCTGAAAAACTTTCAGCAATAAATATCTTCTGGAGTCGTTCACTGTAAGGAAATGACACAATAATTCACAAAATTTCTTACGTAACTAGTGGGATACATGGGTACTGGAGTAGTGCTAGTTAGTGTAAGAAAAACATGAAACTCACGAAAGTTATTATTTATTTTTGCAAAAATTCAGATAAGTCACAAGGGCACTTTTAGTTATAAACTTAACACATTATTTCCGGGTTCTTTCTGGAATGTGAAGTTACCTCTTAAGGATAGGATTCGCTAATGAAATTTCTATACAAAGTTTAAGACTGTTGTTGACTTGGCAGAATGGCTGAGAGCCGCGCCTACTCAACTTGAATAATTATCCGTTAGAATGTTGCTAGGTACAGTCGAGGCTGTCGCGTGTGAAATGCAGTGAAGTGTACTGTTGTGGAGGAAATATGGGGCTCGCAAGAGCTGTAGCGCACAATACCGTAAGCTGCGATGATTGCTGTCTACGCCGCTCACTGCTGACAAATAAGATAACTCTCGTTCTGTCTGGATTGACCTTCGCCAATCAAACTCTCCCTACGCCTTGATGAAGTCAAGGACTCCTATTCGCCCCTAGTCTAACTATTGGCGTGGTACACCAGTCAGATAACCGGTCCACCGCAATGCCACTCAAAATTCGCTCGCAGGCGTGTAACTATAACTCTGTCCGTTCACACCGCACAATAAGTGTGCCAGCCAACACAGTGAACAATGCTTAATCTTAAGGACTCAATATAGAGTCGCATTTCGATTCACTCTTGACAGAGGTGCTCTCCCAGTGAAGTACTGGGGAAAGAATTGTTCCTTGCTCTTTGAGTACACGTGCGAGCGCACACGCTCTCGTTACGTGTTCTCGCTACAAGAGCGACAACGGAACGGCCCCTCACCACACCAGACGTGAAGGGGTATATCTTTCGGTCTCTTGCATTACACCTTCAGCTCCAGGCGTCAGAAATATCGTCTGCCAATCAGCATCGCTCTTCTAAAGCGGGAGAATGACGTTTCGTTTAAGGAACCAATCCGGAAATCTGTAGTATCGGCGTTTGGCGTTTGCTGTCTCCCTGTGAAAATCTCTGAAACTGCGTGCTATGTGTAAAGAATGCGTAGGCTGGCCGCTCCCACACAATGTAGCGGAATTTGCTTTTAAGCCGAACACGGGGTCATCCTTTCACTCGGGCAAACGCTGTATGCTCTACGGGCGGTCACCGGCTGACGCAGATGGGTTGGGACCGGCCTCCGTGCGTGCGGTTGCCTCTCTCGAACTAAAAGCTCCTGTGACCGTCGTGTCTGGAATGTATGTGTGTACGTCAGCCTCGAGTATTTCAACTGTGGTGCGCACTTGCGATTTATTAGTTATTTGCATTCGTTTACATGAATTCATACGACATTGACTTTATCTTATCGAGTTTGGGTTCGAATGAAGCGTCTTGATGTGAGGAATATGACTGTGAGGGCGGAATATGTAAGCAATGAAGGTCAGGAGACCACGATATCTTACAATCGTTTGCTTGCAGATATCAAGCTATCACTTCAAGACAATGTGCAAATGGTCCTGCAAAACCACATAATATAAAACTTAGGTGAAAACGAAAATAGCATTTAGGCTTAATTTTCTTAGATTAGTTACCACTTAAAATATGTTCACGTTTCAAAATTTTTGAATAAAGTTAACTCACTGACGATGGCAGAGAGGTGCTGAAACATGTTTGTGTCATATGAAATAAAAAACATTGTTTTTCATAACAGGCGGGACCTCGTGTCCAGTAATTTTAACTTCCAAAATGGCAGAATTCAATAAGTGCAAGTCCAAAAGATTTATATGACTTAATGATAAATTACTATCAGTTAGAAGTAGTTCCAGAAGACCAGCTGAAAACAGCATTTTCCTCAGCGCCAGGAAGCTTCCTTTTGGACTTACAAACGCACCTGCAAGCTTTAGAGATTGCTGGATGGGGTTCTAAGAAGTTTGAAACAATGGCACTGTACGGTATATATGGATGATAGAATCGTTTTTCGAGTGTCATGGAGCATCACAGACAGTGCTTAAAGAAGATATTCTTGAGGTTGACGTTAAACACAGAGAAATGTAATTTTGTCCTAGAGGAGGTGGTTTATCTGGGCCATATAATTAGTAAAGATGGAGTTAAGATGGACCCAACGTTAATGAAGGCCATGTGTGAATTTCCTGTACTTGATTGGTGAAGGAACTGCACTCATTTCTTGAAGTCACAAGTTAGTATACAAGATTTGTGAAAGGATTTGCAGATACTGCCAGACTATTAACGCAGTTATGAAGCAAGGTTCGAAGTTTGTGTGGATGGGATATTGTCAGCGTGCATTTGAGAAACTGAAGGAAGTTTTGACAGCAAGTGCAGTTTTAGTATTTCCTAATTTCAACAAATAGTATATGGGATGTGTCCAACAATGCACTTGGTTTTGCATTAAATCAAGAACTTGAGAGCGTGGAATATCCAGTATCCTACGCATCAAGGCAGATGAATAGAGCAGAAAAGAATTTCTTTTGAGTCTTACTTATGGAACTACCTTAAGCGTTATCTTAATGGGACAAAGTCTCCAGTCATAACAGATTGTGCAGCTTTGAAATGCTTGTTGGGGGTTGAAGAACCCGTTGTACATTGACACTATGGGTGATATGATTGAGTAACTTCGATTATGAGATGATACACAGACCTGGAAAAAAGCATGAAAATGGGGATGGGTAAAGTAGAAAAGTTATGGTGTGCAAAATATGAGGTAATGAACTTAAGGAGTGGCAAGAAGCACAGAGGACAAATGATGAATGTAAACAGTTTTGTAAGTAATCACAGCTTTTTGTACATGACGGATTGTTGTGTAGAGAAGTAGCAGAGAGGTGTTGCTGGAGGAATAGAAAGGCAGACATGGATCAATATGTATGGAATTGTACACATTGTGTGTAGGGTGCGGATCTGTGTTGAAAGAGAGTGCTATTATAGAGATTACCTGAAGTATTAGAACCATTTAAAGTCTTTTCATGAAAAACCTGCATGAAACAACTACGTATTCACAGTTATAGACCATTTTTCGAGGTACTTAGAAAAATGGTCACTACGCCAAAGCAAGACGCAGTAACGGTGGTGAAAGTGCTAGTTAACAACTGAATACCGAAGTCTACAGTGCCTAAGATGATAGTCACTAATCAGGGAAACAACTTCGTCAGATTTGTTGAAATAATTGTGTCAACTGCTGTGTGTAAAGAAATAAAGTACAAGTCCCTTCATCCGCAAGCTAATGCAAGAACGAAGAGGATCATTAGAACGATAAGGATGGTCTCTATCAGTCAAATGACGAGATCGGCCTGTACGCTTTTGTGCTGTACGTGTCCCTTCATGTTTTCACTTCACTATCACATCGGAAACAGTGGACCGAGGGATGTTTAGGAGTGTGGAAATCTAACGTACAGAAGTATGTCAGAAGTGACACCCAATCACCTGCTCCCATTGGAAGGCCGTGAGTTCCGCGGAGCGCCCCATTCTGTTCTCTAACGATGTCTAATGACTACTGAGGCCGCTGATATGGAGTACCTGGCAGTAGGTGGCAGCACAATCCACTAATACGAAAAACGTTTTTGAGGGTGTCCGGATACTTTTGACCACAAAGTGTACCTTACTTTTGTGCTTAAGTCCCAGTTATGGGGCAGGCCGCTGTGACCGAGCGGTTCTAGGCGCTTCAGTCTGGAGCCGCGTGACCGCTACGGTCGCGGGTTCGAATCCTGCCTCGGGCATGGCTGTGTGTGATGTCCTTAGTTCAGTTAGGCTTATGTAGTTCTACGTTCTAGGGGCTGATGACCTCAGATGTTAAGTCCCATAGTGCTCAGAGCCATTTTTGAACCCAGTCATCGGTACGAGACTTAAGAGGCTGCACATGTTTGTACCAACTGCTTATTATTATTATTATTATTATTATTATTTTTGTCATGAGACTGGTTTGATGCAGCTCTTCATGCTACTCTATCCTGTGCAAGCTTCTTCATCTCCCAATACGTACTGCAGCCTACATCCTTCTGAATATATTTAGTGTATTCATCTCTTGGTCTCCCTCTACGATTTTTACCCTCTACGCTGTCCTCCAATACTAAATTGGTGATCCCTTGATGCCTCAGAATATGTCCTACCAACCGATCCCTTCTTCTTGTCAAGTTGCGCCACAAACTCCTCTTCTCCCCAATCCTATTCAATACTTCCTCATTAGTTACATGATCTACCCATCTAATCTTCAGCATTCTTCTGTAGCACCACATTTCGAAACCTTCTATTCTCTTCTTGTCCAAACCATTTATCGTCCATGTTTCACTTCCATACATGGCTACACTCCATACGAATACTTTCAGAAACGACTTCCTGACATTTAAATCTATACTCGACGTTAACAAATTACTCTTCTTCAGAAACGCTTTCCTTGCCATTGCCAGTCTACATTTTATGTCCTCTCTACTTCGACCATCATCAGTTACCTTGCTCCCCAAATAGCAAAACTCCTTTACTACTTTACGCTTTCCTTGCCATTGCCAGTCTACATTTTATGTCCTCTCTACTTCGACCATAATCAGTTACTTTGCGCCCCAAACAGCAAAACTCCTTTACTACTTTAAGTGTCTCATTTCCTAATCTAAATCCCTCAGCATAGCCCGACTTAATTCGACTACATTCCATTACCCTTGTTTTGCTTTTGTTGATGTTCATCTTATATCCTCCCTTCGAGACACTGTCCATTCCGTTCAACTGCTCTTCCAAGTCCTTTGCTGTCTCTAATAGAACTACAATGTCATCTGCGAACCTCAAAGTTTTTATTTCTTCTCAATGGATTTGAAAACCTACTCCGAATTTTTCTTGTCTTTCCTTTACTGCTTGCTCAATACACAGATTGAATAACATCAGGGAGAGGGTACAACCCTGTCTCACTCCCTTCCAACCACTGCTCCCCTTTCATGTCCTCGACTCTTATAACTGCCATCTGGTTTCTGTACAAATTGTAAATAGCCCCCGCTCCCTGTATTTTACCCCTGCCACCTTCAGAATTTTAAAGAGATTGTTCCAGTCAACATTGTCAAAAGCTTTCTCCAAGTCTACAAATGCTAGGAACGTAGGTTTGCCTTTTCTTAATCTAGCTTCTAAGATAAGTCGTAGGGTCAGTATAGCCTCACGTGTTCCCATATTTCTACGGAATCCAAACTGATCTTCCCCGAGGTCGGCTTCTGCCAGTTTTTCCATTCGTCTGTACAGAATTCGCGTTAGTATTTTGCAGCCATGACTTATTAAACTGATAGTTCGGTAATTTTCACATCTGTCAACGCCTGCTTTCTGTGCGATTGGAATTATTATATTCTTCTTGAAGTCTGCGGGTATTTCGCCTGTCTTATACATTTTGCTCACCAGATGGTAGAGTTTTGTCAGGACTGGGTCTCCCAAGGCCGTCAGTAGTTCTAATGGAATGTTGTCTACTCCCGGGGCCTTGTTTCGACTTAGATCTTTCAGTGCTCTATCAAATTCTTCACGCAGTATGATATTTCCCATTTCATCTTCATCTACATCCTCTTCCATTTCCATAATACTGTCCTCAAGTACATTGCCCTTTTATAGTCCCTCTATATACTCCTTCAACCTTTCTGCTTTCCCTTCTTTGCTTAGGACTGGGTATCCATCTGAGCCCTTGACATTCATACAAGTGGTTCTCTTTTCTCCAAAGGTCTCTTTAATTTTCCTGTAGGCAGTATCTACCTTACCCCTAGTGATATATGTCTCTAAATCCTTACATTTGTCCTCTAGCCATCCCTGCTTAGCCATTTTCCATTTCCTGTCGATCTCATTTTTGAGACTTTTGTATTCCTTTTTGCCTGCTTCATTTACTGCATTTTTATATTTTCTCCTTTCATCAATTAAATTCACTACTTATTCTGTCACTTAAGGATTCCTACTAGCCCTCGTCATTTTACCTACTTGATCCTCTGCTGCCTTCACCACTTCATCCCTCAACGCTACCCATTCTTCTTCTACTGTACTTCTTTCCCCCATTCTTGTCAATTGTTGCTTTATGCCATTCCTGAAACACTCTACAACCTCTGGTTCTTTCAGTTTATCCAGGTCCCATCTCCTCAATCTCCCACCTTTTTGCAGTTTCTTCACAGTTCATAACCAATAGATTGTGGTCAGAGTCCTCATCTGTCCCTGGAAATGTCTTACAATTTAAAACCTGGTTCCTAAATCTCTGTCTGACCATTATAGAATCTATCTGAAGCCTGTCAGTATCTCCAGGCTTCTTCCATGTATACAACCTCCTTTTATGATTCTTGAACCAAGTGTTAGCTACGATTAAGTTGTGCTCTGTGCAAAATTCTACCAGGCGGCTTCCTCTTTCATTTCTTACCCCCAATCCATATTAACCTATTACATTTCCTTCTCTCCCTTTTCCTACTATCGAATTCAAGTCACCCATGACTATTAAATTTTCGTCTCCCTTCACTATCTGAATAATGTCTCTTATCTCATCATACATTTCTTCAATTTCTTCGTCATCTGCAGAGATAGTTGGCATATAAACTTGTACTACTGTTGTAGGCGTGGGCTTCGTGTCTATCTTGGCCACAATAATGCGTTCACTATGCTGTTTGTAGTAGCTTACCCGAACTCCTATTTTTTTTATTCATTATTAAACCTACTACTGCATAACCACTATTTGATTTTGTATTTATAACCCTGTATTCACCTGACCAAAAGCCTTGTTCCTCCTGCCACCGAACTTCGCTAATTCCCACTATATCTTACTTTAACCTATCCATTTCCCTTTTTAAATTTTCTAATCTACCTGCCCGATTAGGGGATCTGACATTCCACGCTCCGATCCGTAGAACGCCAGTTTTCTTTCTCCTGACAACGACGTCCTCCTGAGTAGTCCCCGCCCGGAGATCCGAATGGGGGACTATTTTACCTCCGGAATATTTTACCCAAGAGGACGCCATCATCATTTATCCATACAGTAAAGCTGCATGCCCTCGGGAAAAATTACGGCCGTAGTTTCCCCTTGCTTTCAGCCGTTCGCAGTACCAGCACAGCAAGGCCGTTTTGGTTAATGTTAGAAGGCCAGATCAGTCAATCATCCAGACTGTTGCCCCTGCAACTACTGTAAAGGCTGCTGCCCCTCTTCAGGAACCATACGTTTGTCTGGCCTCTCAACAGATACCCCTCCGTTGTGGTTGCACCTACAGTACGGCTATCTGTGTCGCTGAGGCACGCAAGCCTCCCCAACAACGGATAGGTCTATCGTTCATGGAGGGAACTGCTTATTATACCAGTGTAAATGTGTGATATTCTGTAAGTAAACCAAACTATGCTTTTATGGTTTTATGTATGATAGCTTTGTGGACTGGTTTAAGGTACCTCATTCATTGCTATGAGTGGCTGTGATGCTTGCTAGTTAACCTGTTACATCTAAGAAAAATGATTCGAGCCAACTGCATGGTACGTAAGGTACTGTTTGCTAATGTAATCGATGTTCGTTAGCCATCCGTGTGGATCAATTCAAATCTTATTTATTTTCCAACCAGTATTGCGGCCCTTCACTAGTGTTACGCCAAAGGGCGTTGTTTTGAAACTGAATTGCGCCTGGCGGTCGAATCTTCTCATCTCCTTGTTCAGCTTTTGGTGTGCGATCAGTAATAAGCTCGCGATTTCTTGTTTTGTTTTGCTGTTAATAGGGGAGGGATTGGTAACTGCCCCTTTTTCGGTATCTGGGTGTGTAACTACGCTCATAACCATAGTGTGTTCAGTTCCATGGTTGAGGAGATAAAATTCGTTTATGATTTGATTATTTATTGAACTTAGAGATCCTCTTTTAGGCAGGTAATACTAGTAGTTACTAGTGCCTTCCGCAGAATTGTCTCGATTATCCGGGAGGTGTCTGATTTACACAGAGTGACTACCTGGATACAGCTGATTGGATTCTGAGGCCACAGGTTCCGCTGCCCCTTGATCAACAGTTCTCGCGAGGCCAAAAAAATTGTTTGACGCAACATTGTACCTGTCCTGGTTTTTTAAAATTATGTTTCTTTTTTTAAATTTGTGTGTATTTGTTTTTGGGCAACTGAATGTAAATTTTAAGGTCATTGTTTTAGTAAGTTTTCATTCCTTTGGTCAGTAGTGTTGTGGAACATTCTGCGATGTCAAGCAATTGTAAATCAGTTAACAGGCTGTCAGAAAATACGATAAGATGAATTGCTAAATTGTTTGTGATATAAATTCTTCTTGTTGTAGCTATCATTTTGAAGCATAGGCACTATATTAAATTTTTACATCGTTTCTGACACATAAGCTTGTACTAAAATTTTTTGTGTGTCCTATAACTACGTGGTATCTCATTATAGGGATTGAAACTTGGTGATAAGAAAGTTATTCTCAAGGAACTGCAACAAATTTCTTTGCCCCTGTGATGTAGGTTGTTGAAAGTACTTGCTTTCATAACTATGATAGCTAAGTGCAAAGCTCATTTGTTGTCTTTGAACATAGATATTTTCGTTATCACACAGAAAGTTTTGGTTTTCTTATGTTTTAACAGTATAATGTGGGTCAGTGTCATCTTACTTGAACGCAAAGTAAATACTATAGCACATATTCGGGGATGTGCACATGTGAGAAATTTAATCACTTCTGAGATTTGTTGTTGGTGTTTTTAACGCGTCTTTGAATTAATTGTTGAAAGCTTGCAAGTAAATTCTGCTGAATTCTTTCAAGCAAACGTTGTCAATAAGTATTTTGGTCTCGAATGATGTTCATCCCTTACCTCGGCCTTGTCGCCCCCTCCTAGACAACCCCACGCAGTGGCTGTGTACCATACATATAGCAATTGCGACATCTATTTCAAATATGTCGTCACAGCAAATAACTGAAAACAGAACACAACTATTGGGTTGTCCCTTTATGAGGTAATGTGTGGGTATAAGATGCCATCACCATTCGACCTAATAAAATCTAAGAATTGCAAGACGGGGGACCTGTTAAAGAATTCAAAACAGTGATCGGAGAAGTACGGAGTAGGGTGTGCAGAGCTAACACGAAGGCACTAGAGAAGCAAAATTTAATAGTGAACCACACAGCAAGAATGCCATAGTCATGATTTCGACCCCAGTACTCCGAATGGGAAAACGAAAAAGGTCGTTACAAAGTATCTGGGATCATATCAGGTTGTAGAAACTACGTCACCATTAATGGTCAAGGTCCATTTACCTACAATGACGACGATTGCACATGTGTGACCTCTGAAACCTTTTCTAGAGCGTCCAGAAGTTATTCCAGGAACTGAGAAACTAGAAGGAAAGTAGAAAGGGAAATGGAAAATGCGGAGGAACGAGCAGGAAGGCGTGGATGAGCCGAGGCAAGAACGCCCATATGTGTTAAAACCTAGAAGATACGAGAAGATTTATGTTATTTTAGTATTTTGTTTGCTGGGTATAAGTGTAATATCTTGTAGTGTAGGCGAGACGAACTGCTACAGGGCAGTGGGGGTTTCGTAGGTGAGGAAAGGGTAACAAGAATCCCTTTACTCAGCTTGAGTGCATCAGGAGGCAAGATGGAGAAGTGCGGAACATGGCTTTACTACTGGTCATCTTTGGAGAATGAGCGTTGCGGAACCAGCAACTGGAAGGGGGAGTGCTGTTCGCAAAACAAGAACACGTAATACTCAGCAGTCACTGCTGAACGATATGGTTAGCATTCAACACACGGGAAATGTGAAAGGAGGTGAAATGTATGGAGGAAAAGTGCAGGATGAGGTGAAATAGGTTTCGGGGGTTATACCGCATACGAGGAGAGAAAAGAGGTTAAATCGATGCAGGAGGTCGAATTCTGAAAACCGTTCTCAGAACAGCTAATGAAGAAGATATCAGAAGGGTGAACGGTACGGTAGAGGTTATGAGACAGTGGGGTAAAGGGAACAAACCAGCGAGTGAGTGGTACACGACTCAGGTCTTGATTTTACAGAGACATGTACTGAATAATACTCAGTTGTTACACAAGCTGAGTGGGGAAACGATAAACTATGCGATAGCTTTGGAAGACTCGGCAAGTCAGAGTTGATAAACAATGCAAGCCAGATTAGAGGTGTTTGGTAAGGAAATAATAATGATAAAGCGATTGCAATCATTGAAAAATATCTTCGGTATGAATAATCGCTTCAGCTGCACTTTGATCCCCTATTACTGTACCACTACCGGTTTCGTGGCGTTAAAGCCACATCTTCAGGTGACATATGATTAAAACATTACAGCGGGAAAGCTCGAAATCTTTTTTCTCAACATTCGTTGCCTGTCAAATACAAAACACCGCTAAAAGACTGTACGTCATGAATTAAAAACTGCCAAATTCCAGTATAGTGGATGGGTCCAAAACAAATCGTATCATTGTGATCGCTTCTCCAATCTATATGGAACCACGTAGAGGGGAGGCGGCCGCTTGAAAGTGAAAAAGATTTACACAATACGCTGAATGGAGTTAACAGTCTAATGAGCACAGAATACTGAGAGTAAATCGAAGAAACACGAAAGAAATGAGAACAGCGAGAAACTTAATAACAGCATAGATGGTCACGAAGGAGATGAAGTTAAGGAATTCTGCTACATAGGCAGCAAAATAACCAATGATGGACGGAGCAAAGAACATCAAAAGCAAACTAGCACTAGCAAAAAGGGCAATCCTGGCCAAGAGAAGTCTACTAGAATCAAACATAGGCCTTAATTGGAATATGAAATTTCTGAGAATAGGTTGGAGCACAGAATGGTATAGCAGCGAAACATGGACTGTGAGAAAATGGGAACAGAAGAGAATAGCAGCATTTGAGATGTGGTGCTACAGACGAATATGGAAAGTTTGATTGACTGATAAGATGAAGAATGAGGAGGTACTGTGCAGAACTGGAGAGTAACGGAGTATGTGGAAAATACTGCCAACAAGAAGCGACAGAAGGATGGATCTGTTGAGACGTAAACGAATGACTTCTATGGCACTAGAGGGAGCCAAAGAGAGCAAAAAATGTCGAGGAAGACAGAGATTGGAATGCATCCAGCGAATATTTGAGGACGTAGGTTGCAAATACTACTCTGAGGTGAAGAGCTTGGCACAGGACAGGAATTCGTGGCAGGCCATATCAACCCATCAGAAGACGGAGATTGGTATACATCCAGGAAATACACTCCTGGAAATTGAAATAAGAACACCGTGAATTCATTGTCCCAGGAAGGGGAAACTTTATTGACACATTCCTGGGGTCAGATACATCACATGATCACACTGACAGAACCACAGGCACATAGACACAGGCAACAGAGCATGCACAATGTCGGCACTAGTACAGTGTATATCCACCTTTCGCAGCAATGCAGGCTGCTATTCTCCCATGGAGACGATCGTAGAGATGCTGGATGTAGTCCTGTGGAACGGCTTGCCATGCCATTTCCACCTGGCGCCTCAGTTGGACCAGCGTTCGTGCTGGACGTGCAGACCGCGTGAGACGACGCTTCATCCAGTCCCAAACATGCTCAATGGGGGACAGATCCGGAGTTCTTGCTGGCCAGGGTAGCTGACTTACACCTTCTAGAGCACGTTGGGTGGCACGGGATACATGCGGACGTGCATTGTCCTGTTGGAACAGCAAGTTCCCTTGCCGGTCTAGGAATGGTAGAACGATGGGTTCGATGACGGTTTGGATGTACCGTGCACTATTCAGTGTCCCCTCGACGATCACTAGTGGTGTACGGCCAGTGTAGGAGATCGCTCCCCACACCATGATGCCGGGTGTTGGCCCTGTGTGCCTCGGTCGTATGCAGTCCTGATTGTGGCGCTCACCTGCACGGCGCCAAACACGCATACGACCATCATTGGCACCAAGGCAGAAGCGACTCTCATCGCTGAAGACGACACGTCTCCATTCGTCCCTCCATTCACACCTGTCGCGACACCACCATTTAGGCGGGCTGCACGATGTTGGGGCGTGAGCGGAAGACGGCCTAACGGTGTGCGGGACCGTAGCCCAGCTTCATGGAGACGGTTGCGAATGGTCCTCGCCGATACCCCAGGAGCAACAGTGTCCCTAATTTGCTGGGAAGTGGCGGTGCGGTCCCCTACGGCACTGCGTAGGATCCTACGGTCTTGGCGTGCATCCGTGCGTCGCTGCGGTCCGGTCCCAGGTCGACGGGCACGTGCACCTTCCGCCGACCACTGGCGACAACATCGATGTACTGTGGAGACCTCACGCCCCACGTGTTGAGCAATTCGGCGGTACGTCCACCCGGCCTCCCGCATGCCCACTATACGCCCTCGCTCAAACTCCGTCAACTGCACATACGGTTCACGTCCACGCTGTCGCGGCATGCTACCAGTGTTAAAGACTGCGATGGAGCTCCGTATGCCACGGCAAACTGGCTGACACTGACGGCGGCGGTGCACAAATGCTGCGTAGCTAGCGCCATTCGACGGCCAACACCGCGGTTCCTGGTGTGTCCGCTGTGCCGTGCGTGTGATCATTGCTTGTACAGCCCTCTCGCAGTGTCCGGAGCAAGTATGGTGGGTCTGACACACCGGTGTCAATGTGTTCTTTTTCCCATTTCCAGGAGTGTATTTGAGGACGTAGGTTGCAAATACTACTCTGCAGCGTAGAGCTCAGCACAGGACGGGAATTCGTGGCAGGCTGTATCAACCCATCAGAAGACGGAGATTGGAATACATCCAGCAAATATTTGAGGACGTAGGTTGCAAATGCTACTCTGCGGCGTAGGGCTTGGCACAGGACAGGAATGCGTGGCAGGCCGTATCAACTCATCAGAAGACCGAGATTGGAATACATCCAGCAAATATTAGAGGATGTGGGTTGCAAATGCTACTCTGCGGCGTAGAGCTCGGCACAGGACAGGAATTCGTGGCAGGCCGTATCAACCCATCAGAAGACAGAGATTGGAATACATCCAGCAAATATTTGAGGACGTAAGTTGCAAATGCTACTCTGCGGTGAACAGCTTGGCACAGGACAGGAATTCGTGGCAGGCCGTATCAGCCCATCAGAAGACGGAAATTGGAATACATCCAACAAATATCTGAGGACGTAGGTTGAAAACGACACTCTGAGGTGAAGAGCTTGTCACAGGACAGGAATTCGTTTCAGGGCGTATCAACCCATCACAAGACAGTGATTGGAATACATTCAGCAAATATTTGAGGATGTAGGGTGCAAATGCTACTCTGCGGTGAAGAGCTCAGCACACGGCAGTAATTCATAGCAGGCAGTATCAACTCATCAGAAGACAAAGATTAGAATATATCCAGAAAATATTTGAGGACGTGCGTTGAAAATGTTACACTGCGGTGAAGAACTTGGCACAGGACAGGAATTCGTGGCAGGCCGTATCAACCCATCAGAAGACGGCGATTGGAATACATCCAACAAATATCTGAGGATGTAGGTTGCAAATGCTACTCTGAGGTGAAGAGCTTGGCACAGGACATTAATTCGTGGCAGGCCGTATCGACCCATCAGAACACAGAGATTAGAATGCATCCAGCCAAAATTTGAGGATGTAGGTTTGCAAATGCTACTCTGCGGTGAAGAGGTTGGCACAGGACAGGAATTTTTGGCGGGCCGTATCAACCCATCAGAAGACTGTTAACTCAAAAAATAAAATTTATGTACTGAGATGGAAGAAGGTGCAGGTGGTGAGGGTTGAGGGTTGTTTGCTGTCGGATGTGTGGTCTTACAAAAGAGTAGATAGTTTGGAGGATTAAGGTTATAAAACGAATGATGACGATAATTCACTCCCGTACATATTATACGCTGAAGTGGGAAAGAAACTGGTACACCTGCCAAATATCGTGTAGGGCCCCCGCGAGCAAGCAGAAGTGCCGCAACACGACGTGGCATGGACTCGACTAACGTCTCAAGTAGTGCTGCACGGCTGTCCATGAAGCCGTAAGAGGACGAGGGGGTGAGATCTCTTTTGAACAGCACGTTGCAAGACATCCCAGATATACTCAATAATGTTCATGTCTGGGGAATTTTGTGGCCGGCGGAAGTGCTTAAAGTCGGATGTGTGTTCCGGGAGCCACTCTGTAGTCTTGTTAGAATTGAGCAAGTCCGTCGAAATACTCAATGGATATGAATGGATGCAGGTTGTCAGATAGGTTGCTTCCCCCCTGCTGGTCCGGGGATTAGAATAGGCCCGAGGTATTCCTGCCTGTCGTAAGAGGCGACTAAAAGGAGTCCCACCCCCTCACGGGGGTCGTTAGCGCCTACGTCCGGAGACGGACGGTTCCACGACCTCTATTTGCGGTCATTTTGCTTTTTCACTTCTCGTTTCTTCCTTCCTTTGGTTGGTTTCTTTCTTTGCTCTTTTCCACCTCACTGTCTTCCTTATTCTTTCCCTTGTCTTCTTCCCCTTGCCTTCTTCTCCTTGCCTTCCCCTTGCCTTCTCATTGCCTTCTTCTCCTTGCCTTCTCATTGCCTTCTTCTCCTTGCCTTCTCATTACCTTCTTCTCCTTGCCTTCTCTGGTCTCCGCCTCGGCGTTTGAGACAGTCTGTCCTCTCTCTCCCTCTCTCTCTTCTTCTTCCTCTTTTTCCTTCCTCCCTGTGCGTGCCTGAAGGCCGACCCACGCATTCGCACGCGTAGCCGGTGACGGGGTAACGCGTAATTCCCCGCCCTGGGTAGACATGTAAGGCACGCACGTACCCCCTGGTAAAGGCCAGGCCCAGGGAGGGGTGATTGCCTGAGCTGATACCTTCTGACCATGCCGATTGGTCCCTCCGTCTGTTTCTCGGGAGGTGTGACCTGAGGTGTAAACATTCACCTAAGGCGGGAGTGCCATCTGAGAGGGTCCCCACAAGGAAGGAGCGCGCCATCGGAGACGCTGGCAATCATGGGGGATTCCTCCGCAATGGATTTCACTCCATCTGTCTCGACTTCTGCCCAAAAACGGAAACGTGACCAGCCATCAGTGACAAAAGTACTACCGCCTGCCCCACAGTTCCTCGTCGTTTCTCGATCTGAGGACGGAAAGGATTTTTCCTCTGTCAACCCTTTCGTTATCCAGAAGGGTGCAGATGCCATAGCCGGATCTGTCAAATCTTGTACCAGGTTGCGTAACGGTACCTTATTACTAGAAACTGAGAGCGCCTTTCAGGCACAAAAACTGCTTCGGGCCACACTCCTGTACACGTTCCCTGTGCGGGTGGAGGCTCACCGAACTTTGAATTCGTCTCGTGGTGTGGTCTATACTAGCTCCCTCGACGGATTGACTGACGAGGAGATTCAATCATTCCTCGCTGAGCAGGGCGTGACGGCTGTCCATAGGGTCATGAAAAAGGTCAAAAATGACCTTGTACCGACCCGGACACTTTTCTTGACCATCGATAGTGTTAAGGTGCCATCGCGCATCAAGGCGGGATACGAGGTTATTTCTGTTCGCCCCTATGTCCCGACACCTACGCGCTGCTACCAGTGTCAGCGTTTCAATCACACTCGACAGTCTTGTTCCAATGCGGCTAAATGTGTCACTTGTGGCAGGGATGCCCATGAGGGTGACTGTCCACCTCCGTCTCCTCGTTGTGTGAACTGTCAGGGTGACCATGCCGCATCCTCACGCGACTGTCCTGTCTATAAGGAAGAACGCTGTATCCAAGAAATTCGGGTCAAAGAGAAAGTGTCCACCTCGGCTGCTCGCAAGCTATTGGCTAGTAGGAAGCCCACGCTGCTCCCAGCGGGGAAATACGGTACTGTCCTTGCCTCTCCTCGGACTACCAGGGAGGTGGCAACCCAGACATGCGATCTGACCTTCAGCACCACGGTCGTCCGTTCGGCCAGTGCTAAGATCGCCCGGTCGACGTCTCCTCTTCCTCCCGTCACCCCTCAGACCCAAGCACCTTCATCAGCTTCTGCCAAGACGAAGACCCAGAAGTCAGATGCACGGGCCTTCAAGAAGAAACCGTCCCGTGCCGACTTCCTACTACGTACCTCGACCTCCCAGCCTTCGACCGGTACTTCCACCAAACGTCCTTCCAAGAAGGCTCATAGGAAGCACAGTTCTCCTTCTCCGCCACGGCGCATTTCTTCTCCTGCGCCACCCAGCGGTTGCCGCCCCAGGCCGTCATCCGTTTCGCCTGGCCGCACCGCTGGTAGCCGAACATCTGGCCGTTCACCGGCGGAGGAAGCTCCCCCTCCCGGCCATCTTCCCAAGATGGCCGATGAACCTATAGACCCAATGGACGATGACTGTCCGCCTACTGATAGCGGCGGCAGTGCTCGCTCGAAGCCAGGCCCTCAGCGGCCTTCGAGGTGACCCCTTCTTTCATCTTCCTTTTCTTCTTACGATGGCACTTATTCACTGGAATATTCGCAGCATTCGCTCCAACCGAGAGGACTTGAAGTTGCTGCTCCGCTTGCACCGTCCGCTCGTCGTAGCCCTCCAGGAAACGAAGCTACGCCCATGCGATCAAATTGCCTTGGCACACTACACCTCTGTGCGTTTTGACCTACCCCCTGTGGTAGGTATCCCGGCTCATGGAGGGGTTATGTTGCTGGTCCAGGATGATATTTACTACGATCCCATCACGTTGCACACCGGCCTGCAGGCAGTTGCCATCCGCATTACTCTTCCCACTTTTACATTTTCCATTTGTACCGTTTACACTCCATCGTCATCTGCCGTTACCAGGGCAGACATGATGCAACTTATTGCTCAGCTACCTGCACCATTTTTGTTAACTGGAGACTTCAATGCCCACCATCCCCTTTGGGGCTCTCCAGCATCCTGCCCAAGGGCTCCCTGTTAGCAGACCTTTTCAACCAGCTCAATCTTGTCTGCCTCAATACTGGCGCCCCTACTTTTCTTTCGGACACATCTCACACCTATTCCCATTTAGACCTCTCTATCTGTAATCCCCAACTTGCACGCCGGTTTGAGTGGTATGCACTTTCTGATACATATTCGAGCGACCACTTCCCGTGTGTTATCCATCTCTTGCAGCATACTCCCTCTCCGTGCTCCTCTAGTTGGACCATCTCCAAGGCAGACTGGGGGCTCTTCTCTTCCAGGGCGACCTTTCAGGATCAAACCTTCACAAGCTGCGATCGTCAGGTCGCACACCTCACGGAAGTCATTCTCGCTGCTGCTGAATATTCCATCCCTCACCCTACTTCTTCTCCACGTCGCGTACCGGTCCCCTGGTGGACTGCAGCATGTAGAGACGCTTTACGTGCTCGTCGACGTGCTTTACGCACCTTTAAACGCCACCCTACAGTGGCGAATTGTATCAATTATAAACGATTACGTGCTCAGTGTCGTCGTATTCTTAAAGAAAGCAAGAAAGCCAGCTGGGCTGCTTTCACAAGCACCTTCAACAGTTTTACTCCTTCTTCTGTTGTCTGGGGTAGCCTGCGCCGGCTATCTGGCACTAAGGTCCACTCACCAGTTTCTGGCTTGACGGTCGCGAATGACGTCCTTGTGGCCCCGGAGGATGTCTTCAATGCCTTCGGCCGCTTTTTCGCCGAGGTTTCGAGCTCCGCTCATTACCACCCTGCCTTCTTCCCCCGCAAACAGGCAGAGGAGGCTAGGCCACCTAACTTCCGCTCCTCGAATCGTGAAAGTTATAATGCCCCATTCACCATGCGGGAACTCGAAAACGCACTTGGCCGATCACGGTCCTCCGCTCCATGGCCTGATTCTATTCATATTCAGATGCTGAAGAACCTTTCTCCTGCGGGTAAAGGTTTTCGTCTTCGTACTTATAATCGCATCTGGATTGAGGGACATGTTCCCGCATGCTGGCGCGAGTCTATTGTTGTCCCGATTCCTAAGCCGGGGAAGGACAAGCACTTGCCTTCCAGTTATCGACCCATCTCGCTTACCAGCTGTGTCTGTAAAGTGATGGAGCGAATGGTTAACTCTCGATTGGTTTGGCTGCTCGAGTCTCGACGCCTACTTACCAATGTACAATGTGGATTTCGTAGGCACCGCTCTGCTGTTGACCATCTGGTTACCTTGTCGACCTTCATTATGAATAACTTCTTGCGGAAGCGCCCGACCGCGGCTGTGTTCTTTGATTTGGAGAAGGCTTACGACACCTGTTGGAGGGCGGGCATTCTCCGCACCATGCATACATGGGGCCTTCGCGGTCGCCTCCCTCTTTTTATTCGTTCTTTTTTAATGGATCGACAGTTCAGGGTACGTGTGGGTTCTGTCCTGTCAGACACCTTTCGCCAGGAGAATGGGGTGCCACAGGGCTCAGTTTTGAGCGTCGCTCTCTTCGCCATCGCGATCAATCCAATAATGGATTGCCTCCCAGCTGATGTATCAGGATCCCTTTTCGTGGAGATTTTACCATCTATTGCAGCGCGCAGTGTACACGCGTCCTGGAGCGCTGTCTTCAGCGTTCTCTTGACCGTCTTTACTCCTGGAGTGTCGCCAATGGCTTCCGTTTTTCTGCCGAGAAGACGGTCTGTATTAACTTCTGGCGCTACAAAGAGTTTCTCCCACCGTCCTTACGACTCGGTCCCGTTGATCTCCCAATCGTGGAGACAACAATATTTTTAGGCCTTACATTTGACAGGAAACTTAGCTGGTCTCCACATGTGTCATATTTGGCTGCCCGTTGTACCCGTTCTTTAAATGTCCTCCGTGTTCTCAGTGGTATGTCGTGGGGAGCGGATCGAACCGTCCTACTTCGTCTATATCGGTCGATCGTCCGCTCCAAGCTGGATTATGGGAGCTTCTTATACTCCTCTGCACGGCCATCCATCTTACGCCGCCTCAACTCCATACAACATCGCGGTTTACGACTTGCGATCGGAGCGTTTTATACTAGTCCCGTAGAGAGTCTTCATGCTGACGCTGGCGAATTGCCACTCACCTACCGGCGCGATATACTGCTTTGTCGGTATGCCTGTCGGCTACTGTCAATGCCCGACCACCCGTCTTATCGTTCCTTTTTTGACGACTCTCTCGACCGTCAATACGGGTTGTATGTCTCTGCCCTGCTACCCCCTGGAGTTCGCTTTCGTCGCCTCCTTCAACACCTTAATTTTTCACTCCCTGCAACCTTTCGAGTGGGCGAGAGCCACACGCCACCTTGGCTCCAGGCTCAGGTCCGCGTTCACCTTGACCTCAGCTCGCTCCCAAAAGAGGTTACCCCCAGTTCGGTCTACCACTCCCGTTTTGTTGAACTTCGTTCAAAGTTCATCAATATGACCTTCATTTATACAGATGGCTCAAAGACCAATGACGGGGTCGGGTGTTCTTTTATTGTCGGGGCACAGAGTTTCAAATACCGGCTCCATGGCCATTGTTCGGTCTTCACAGCTGAGCTCTTTGCCCTCTACCAGGCTGTTCTTTACATCTGCCGCCACCGACATTCTGCTTATGTGATCTGCTCCGATTCCCTGAGCGCCATCCAGAGCCTCAGTGATCCGTATCCGGTTCACCCTTTCTTGCACCGGATCCAACGCTCTCTTCAGCAGCTGGTGGACGTCGGTTATCCGGTTAGCTTTATGTGGGTCCCTGGCCATGTCGGTATCCCTGGGAACGAAGCTGCAGATGCCGCGGCCAAGGCTGCGGTCCTCCAGCCTCGGACAGCTTCTTGTTGTGTCCCTTCATCAGATTGTAGCAGGGTCATTTGTCGGCGCATTTTATCGCTGTGGCATGCCGATTGGCTGCACTTACAGACAACAAGCTTCGGGCCTTGAAACCTCTTCCCGTGGCTTGGACGTCCTCCTCCCGCCCTTCTCGGCGGGAGGAGGTCGTTTTGGCCCGGTTACGCATTGGACACTGCCGGTTCAGCCATCGCCATCTGCTGACGGCTGCGCCGGCGCCGTTCTGCCCATGTGGGCAATTGCTGACGGTCCGCCACATTTTAATGTCCTGTCCGGATTTTAACACACTGCGTCTAGATCTTAACCTGCCATGTACTTTAGATGCCATTTTAGCGGATGACCCACGAGCAGCTGCTCGTGTTCTTCGTTTTATCAATTTGACAAACCTCTCTAAGGACATTTGATGATGCTGTTTTTTAATCCTATGCCTGTCAGTCTGTCTTTTATCGTGTTTTCCCTTTTAGTTGTTGTTTTAAACTTGTGCCTCGCGGTGCATTCTTAACGTAGTCAGGGCGCTAATGACCATTGAAGTTGTGCGCCCTAAAACCACAAAAAAAAAGATAGGTTGCTTGCGTACGTGTCACCTCTTACAGTCGTATCTAGAAATATCAGGTGTCCCATATCACTCCTACTGCACATGCTGCACACCACTACAGAACCTCCACTTGCTTGAACAGTCCCCTGCTGACATACAGGGTCCATAGACTCACAAGGTTGTCTCCATACTCGCACACTCCATCGGCTCGACACAATTTGAAATGAGATTCGTCGGACCAGGCAAAATGTTACCAGTCATCAAGAGTCCAATGTCGGTCTTGACGGGTCGAGGCGACGTGTAAAGCTTTGTGTCGTCCAGTCGTCAAGGGCACACGAGTGGGCCTTCGGCTCCGAAAGCCCATATCGCTTATGTTTCGTTGAATGGTTCGCACGCTGACACTTGTTGATGGCCCAGCACTGAAAACTGCAACAATTTGTGAAAGGAATGCAGTTCTGTCACGTTGGACGATTCACTTCAGTCGTCGTTGGTCCCGTTCTAGCAGAACCTTTTTGTGGCCGCAGCGATGTCGGAGATTTGCTGTTTTACCGGATTCTTAACATTCACGGTACACTAATAAAATGGTCGTACGAGAAAATCCCCATTTCATTGCTACCTCGGCGATGCTGTGTTCCATCGCTCGTGCGCCGACTTTAACGCCACGTTCAAACTCACTTAAATCTTGATAACCAGCCATTGTAGCAGCAGTAACCGATCTAAAAACTGCGCCAGACACTTGTTGTACAGCAGGTATGTAGGTCCGTAAACGGAAAGGCCCGACATACGGAACGTAACAAGAATAATGGAAAAGTAGCCCTTGTGCGCAATTTCTGGTTAAGCTACCTCACAAGCACAATTATAAATTTAAAAATTACAGGGTCGCCACCAGCCCAAGCCATTCCTAACAATTAAGAAAACACAGAACTGGAAATTATCAGTTTAATGAAATTAAGAATTTAATTATAAGAATGCAATTTTTTCAAAGAAAAACGACATGGAAACCGCTCCTGCCGTTTACGAACGGCCGAACTTCAGCCCGTGGTAAACTTGATTACGAGTTAACTGTTCAGAAATTAGACATTAAACCAAGCACAAACGTAGGAAATTTTAATGGTGCAATACTAGAATGATTTTGCCACCACGAAATAAAATTAACTCGGCAAGGCAGAAACCCCCCAACCGTTTCAACTTACACATGGTGCGTTCAGAAACAAATCGTTACAAACATTTCTTCTATGCGCACGAAAAACTGATATTTTACTGAAATTATAACACACGAAACAATTGAACTGGTAATATGAAAACCTATTCCAGTGCAGTAGTAGACCAGAAAGATCATCGGTTCCCAAACGCGAGGTACAAGACGAGCACAAAGAGACAATAGCATCTTCCACGAAAACACAAAGAATAAGAACAAAAAATCACACTCATTCGAAAACACTATTATTCTCAAGTTCACCCGAAGTTATACTGACTAGCTTTTCCTAAACATATTCACTGCTAGAAATTCCACACCATGATATCCGAAAGGAACAAAGCAACTTCCGCGCTTTTAATTTCAACCACCATCACACAGATTTTTTTAACAAGATAATTATGCCACATTCTGAAAATACATAACTATACACACTTCATTTAAGCTGAAGTACTTAAATATTCCATGAGTTTAACATAGGGAAGTTCTAATTCGACCTACTTCCTATCAGCAGAAACCTTGTCTAGGAGCTACGAACTGTACTCACCAATCGCTTGCTGCAGAGTGTCCTTTCTCCATCGGGCTTCCCCTAACTACCGGTGCAACGGAAGCTACCAGAGGGGTAGGCTTCCACCACTAACCTCACAGACAAATCACCCGCAGACTAAAAGGGTAAACCTCTCTGTCCAGGTACTGGGAACCTAAGTTGGTCATCCTGTGCTACCCTCCAAACGAGAAGCAAACATCACCTTCTCCTAGCAGACGACTACCAACTCAGCGTCCCCCACAAAAGAAATCCGAAACCACATGTATAAACACTCATTCAGTCACATTCATGCACACATAAGATAGGGTGAAGGGAAAACGAAATAAATATAGGTCATGATTTCCTATGTAGCATAAAAATATCAAACATAATATCATTTAATGAGCTTTAATTTGATTGCTCCGTCTTTCTGGGAGAGTTAATAAATTAAATCGCAATCAGGGGGTGGACAGAATACGATGCACAGAACCCAGTGAGACAAGCGTGTTATGAAACGACTCCACAGAGACGTTTCATTGTCTTATATAGGCGCTGCCGAATGCAGTGCCGTATTCTGCCTGTTTTCATATCTTTGTATTTGAACACACATGCCTATACCAGTTTATTTGGCGATTCAGTGTATATTGGTGGGGCAAACCAATTGCATACAGGTAGACGACTTATCATGGTGAAAGAAATGTCACACAGGCGGAAGAGATACATGCTGCCGTGACAGCTTCGTGAAGGGTATTGGTCGACAGTGGCACTTTCACGTTGTCAATGAGAGTTCACAAGTGACAGTGGCGAGTTCCGCTTTTGGTCAAGGTTAAAATCATGGTCACCATTAATTTAAATCCTTCCTCAAACGTGTTTCAGAAGCTTCCCTGAAAAATAAATTCTAGAAAGATGAAACAAATTATAAAATGCGGACATTCTCATAGTATATAGCGTGCCTTTCCAGTATACAGTGATCTTCCACAGCATAATTATCAGGCTGTAGCAAATGAGTATAGCGTCGATATTACTTGCAACTTTCTTGACAAATACGTGATGTACGTCAAATAGACGACAAACTACACTGACAGGGAACCTCGTACACGATCGGCTTTCCGTAGAATCGGGTCATCCCTTACAAAGGCAACGAGCCTTGTTATTTTTGGCGCTGACAGAAAAATATTCTTGACTTTATATTCAGAAAGGATGCGAGGTATTTTAGAAGAATCCCTACGAACGGTAGGAAGGCCGTGGACTTGAATGCATCCTCTTCAGCTTCTTGAGGTTGGGCACTCACCTTTGTTTTTAACTGCAAAGCCTTACGGATCTTTCATGATGGATAACCATTAGCTACAAAAACTTTCTTCAGAGGTTTAATTTCTTGCTATAGACAGTCCTTACCGTGAATAATATGTGCCCTATTTGCAAGGGAGTTGAGGACACCTTTAGTCTGTGCAGTATGTTGTCAGATGTCCTCTCGCAGATACTGATCTGCATGTGTCTGCCTAAGACGCCATGTCTTAGAATGATACAATGCTGTCGGTTTTGTGACGAACTGTGACATCGAAGAAAGACGAGGCATCCGTTTTTTTCTATTTTTCGGCGATAAATTGGATATGGGTAGCATAATTTTCTTTGGTTCCTCTCCGTGCTACGGTACTGCTCTGCGGGGATTTCTGTATGTAGGACTGCCGACTTGAACCTATAAAGAAATAAAAAATAATTTCGCAACTTTATTTTGTTGTGACGATAGTTAAAACTCTATGACTAACCCTTACAGCAGAATGTCAATGTTTTTTGTATCCTGGCGAGTGACCACTATACTACGCGATCAAAAGTTTCCCGACACCTACATGTAATACGGAGTTGACCACTAGGTGTCACGAGATGTAGACCCGCCAGTATAAAAGCAGGCGGGGCATATTGTTTTGTCAGTAGAGAATCAGTGACAGCAGAATGTCGGTCAGGGGACTAGTCATTTCATGTCATCTGAGTAAACAGTTCATCAGGGTAATTCAACCCTTCTGAAACAGCCCAAGTCACTGTGTGGCTTTGCAGTGGAAACGCGAAGGAACAACGATAGCTAAATCAAGACCAGACAGACCTCGTGTAATGACAGAAGTGGCCATCGAGAATTGCGGAAGGTATTTGTAAAAGACAGCATAAAATCAGCAGGAGGGGGCACACGTGAGTTCCATTTTGCTACCAGCAGTGTAGCTGCACAATGACTGTGAGCAGGAAATTAAAAAGAATGCGATACTGTGGTCGAACAATTCCTCGTAAGCCACATATTTCTGCAGTCAGTATTAAACGCCTTTTGAGGTGGTGTAAAGAGAGATGTGACTGAACAGTGCATGACTGGAGGAGAGTGCGGTTTGAAGTGATGAATCAGGCTGTTCATTGTGGTAAATCAATTGAAGGGTTTGAATTGGCGACTGTCTGGAGAAGGTTGCTTGTCATCACGTGTAGAACCGAAAGTGAAGTACGGGGCAGGTGGTGTTACTGTATGGTGATATTTTTCATGGTTGGGACGTGGCCACCTTATCACGCTTACGGAAACACTAAATGCGGAAGGATATGAACACATTTTACAGCATTGTTTACCACGAAAGTAGAGGAACACTTCGGAGATGATGACTGCATCGGTATAACAATGCACCCTCTCATAGAGCAGCATCTGCGAGGCAACAGTTTATGGACAATATCATTCGTGAAATGAACTGACCTGTCCTGGGTCCCGACCTCAGCCTGGCGGAACGCCTATGAGTTGAGTTTGATCGTTGATCTCGCTCCAGATCCCAGCGTCCAACATCGGAACCGACTATGGTTTCGGCTCCTGAGGATGAATGGGCTGCCATTTCTCCACAGACATTAGGGGACCTCACTGAAAGTGTCCCAATCAGCGGTCAGGCGAAGGGTGGACATACCTCGTATTAATGTCCACTAATAGATGTCCGCGTTGTTTTGATCAGATGGTGTATATCAGTAACCGAGCACGTCGTAATCTCCGCTTTTTGACCAGCAATAACAAAATTCTAATTAAGACACAAAAGAATTGCAGATATTGGCTGTGAGCGAGCACTGATTGAAAGCAATGGGGAGGTTGTTTGCTAGGCAGATGCGCTGACCACTGCGCCATCAGGACACAGTGGTCATTGCAGCTGCAGAGCAGACGCACACCAGGTTCAAACTCTTACTTTAATCGACGAAACGCCGTGACTAACGAGGATGTGTAATGTGTGGATAAGTTGAGATGGCTCTGAGCACTATGGGACTTAACATCTGATGTCATCAGTCGCCTAGAACTTAGAACTACTTAAACCTAACTAACCTAAGGACATTACACACATCCATGCCCGAGGCAGGATTCGAACCTGTGACCGTAGCAGCAGCGCGGTTCCGGACTGAAGCGCCTAGAACCGCTCGGCCGCATCGGCCGACTGATAAGTTGAGAAATAGGGTCTCACTGGAAGCGAGCTAGGGTAGTCCGTGCAGTTACAGTGGCCACTGTGTCCGGACGGTGCAGTGGTCAGCTCATCTCGCTAGTAAGAGGAAGACCCGGCTTCGAACCCTAATCTGGTACAAATTTTCGACCTTCCCCATTCATTTCAATCAGTGCCCGCTCGCAACCAGTATCTGTAACTCCTTTGCGTCTTAACGCGCAGTGACTGCTGGATCCAAATTGTATCTGTTCCTTCGAACATGTCCGAAAGGAAAGATACAACACATATATAAATTTCTACTTCTTGTTAAAGCTGTAACTACTGAACAGATTTACACTCATTAAAATATGACATGGCACGCTTGTTTGGCACATCAGTTTTGACAATTTGATGGCTGGTCTTGGAATAATATCTATCTTATTTCAGAACTGATTATGATTGAACTTTATGTATTATAAATAATGAGGAGTGACTTGCAAATTTTTTATGTTTCTGTTTCCAGCAACAAGTTAGAATAAATGTTAAAGTCCACAATGTCATCATGGGAAGTTAATCACAATATCTACAGGGGCCAATAATTAATTGTAATAATGTAACACATACAATTTTCAACGAAATAAATTGCAAATTCAAGGCACAAGCTCGACACAGAATGCTAAATAGAGTCAAATGCAGACTAGCCTTGTTAGAATCTTGCAAATTATTTAGATTTTGTTACATAATATTCAAATCAATACAAATTTGTGGTGCATTTCTGCCAAAATCACAGAACAGGTGTAGGACTTTAACATTTATTCTAACTTGTTGCTGGAAACAGAAACATAAAAAATTTGCAAGTCACTCCTCATTATTTATAATACATAAAGTTCAATCATAATCAGTTCTGAAATAAGATAGATATGTATTCCAAGACCAGCCATCAAATTGTCAAAACTGATGTGCCAAACAAGCGTGCCGTGTCATATTTTAATGAGTGTAAATCTGTTCAGTAGTTACAAAGCTTTCTTATTTTTTAATTATTTTACTGACGCATTTCGAGCATTGCCCATCATCAGAAAATGAGAGAGAGAAAGAAAGACTAATACAGAGTTTTGTGTCACGAGATATCTATCGAACCACTGGTGTTCAAATGAAAAAAAGAAGTATTTTAACACAAGCGGACTCTTGTTACTAGCGACTAAACAGCGGCGATAGGGAAGTGCCCAGTTATCTGTATGTTTTCTTTGATTTATCTGTGGATGTTGGTGTCCATCAGTTTTCCACTGTCCACAATCACATGGCTGTTCCGACAAGGCTGTGGGGCAGGGCAGAGCTCGGCACGTAGCAGGTAGTCGGACGGCCACGCGCCGCCGGCCCTTCGCCTCTCGGGGCGCTCCTTGTCGCGATTCGTCGCGTCGCCGCCCGCTGACTCGCTGCCTGCCCCCTGTCAATGCGGGCTGGCCGGATCGATCGCGCGGCGGCGACGCAGTCAATGGCGAGTCGCCACCTGGCGGCACAAAGGGCTCGCTCCTCGCTGCCCCGCGGCCGCCCACTTTGTCGCGGAGGACCCGGCGACGTGTCTGCCTTTGTGGGCGGCGAAAATGCCGGCCGCCGCCCTGTGCCCGTACTCTTGCTTGTGAGGGGGGCCTCTTGCAATCGGACAACGCTTGCTCGACACACACACCTCTCTGCCAGCCCTCTCAGCTACAAGTCAGAGCCGAGATCCCGGACTCGGCGCCGTCTCTGCAGGCAAAGAGTTCACTCGAATAAGACCAGGAATAACAGGACTGAAAATGTCGCACACCTATACATCTGAATTTGAATCTACATCTTCATCTACATATCTACATTTACGTCATTACTCTGTTATTCACAATAAAGTGCCTGGCAGAGAGTTCAATTAACCACCTTCGTACTCTCTCTCTACCGTTCCACTCTCGAACGGCACGCGGGAAAAACGAGCATGTAAATTTTTCCGTGCGAGCCCTGATTTCTCTCATTTTATCGTGATGATCATTTGTCCCTATGTAGGTGGGTGCCAACAGAATGTTTTCGCAATCGGAGGAGAAAACTGGTGATTGAAATTTCATGAGAAGATCCCGTCGCAACGAAAAACGTCTTTGTTTTAATGATTGCCGCTCCTATTCACGTATCATGTCTGTGACACTATCTCCCCTATTTCGCGATAATACAAAACGAGCTGCCCTTCTTTGTACTTTTTCGATGTCATCCGTCAGTCCCACCTGATGCGGTTCCCACACCGCACAGCAGTACTCCAGAATAGGGCGGACAAGCGTAGTGTAAGCAGTCTCTTTGGTAGACTTGTTGCACCTTCTAAGTGTTCTGCCAATGAATCGCAGTCTTTGGTTTGCTCTACCCACAATATTATCTATGTGATCGTTCCAATTTAGGTTATTTGTAATTGTAATCCCTAAGTACTTAGTTGAATTTACAGCCCTCAGATTTCTGTGACTTATCGCGTAATCGAAATTTAGCTGATTTCTTTTAGTACTCACGTGAATAACTCCACAATTTTCTTTATTCGGTGTCAATTGCCTGTTTTCGCACCACACAGATATCTTATCTAAATCATTTTGCAATTCGTTTTGGTCATCTCATGACTTCACAAGATGGTAAATGACAGCAGCAACTGCAAATAATCTAAGAGGGGTACTCAGATTGTCTCCTATGTCGTTAATATAGTTCATGAACAATAGAGGGCCTATAACACTTCCTTGGGGAATGCCGGATATTACTTCTGTTTTACTCGATGAATTTCTGTCTATTACTACGAACTGTGACCTTTCTGACAGGAAATCACGAATCCAGTCGCACAAATGAGGCGATACTCCGTAGGCACGCAGTTTGGTTAGAAGACGCTTGTGAGGAACGGTGTCGAAAGCCTTCTGGAAATCTAAAAATATGGAATCAATTTGACATCCCCTGTCGATAGCACTTTCTACTTCATGAGTATAAAGAGCTAGTTGTGTTTCACAAGAACGATATTTTCTGAATCCGTGCTGACTATATGTCAATAAATCGCTTTCCTCGAGGTACTTCATAATGTTCGAATACAGTCTATGTTCTAAAACCCTACTGCAAATCGACGTTAGTGATATAGGCCTGTAATTCAGCGGATTACTCCTACTTCCGTTCTTGGGTATTGGTGTGACTTGAGCAATTTTCCAGTCTTTAGGTACGTGTCTTTCTGTGAGCGAGTGGTTGTATATAATTGCTAAATATGGAGCTATTTTATCACCATACTCTGAGAGGAACGTGACTGATACACAATATTGACCGGAGGCCTTGCCTTTATTAAGTGATTTAAGCTGCTTTGTTACACCGAGGATATCTACTTCTATGTTTCTCATCTTGGCAGTTGTTCTTGATTGGAGTTCAGGAATATTTACTTCGTCTTCTTTGGTGAAGGAGTTTCGAAAAACCGTGTTTAATAACTCTGCTTTAGTGGCACTGTCATCAGTGACTTCACCGTTGTTATCGCGCACTGCTGGTATTGATTGTGTCTTGCCACTGGTGTGCTTTATGTATGAGCAGAATCTCTTTCGGTTTTCTGACAGATTTCGAGACAGAATTTCGTTGTGGAAATTATTTAAAGCATCTCGCATTGAAGTACGCGCCATATTTCGAACTTCTGTAAAACTTTGCCGATCTTGGGGATTTTGGGTCCTTTTAAATTTGGCATGCTTTTTTCGTTGCTTCTGCAACAACGACCTGACCCGTTTTGTGTACCATGGGGGATCAGTACCATCACTTATTAGTTTATGTGGTATATATCTCTCAATTGCTGTTGATGCTATCTCTCTGAAAACATTTCACAACTTTTCTACACTTACATGATCAGATCGGAAGCAGTAAAAACTGTCTCTTAAAAAGGCGTTAAGAGCATTTTGATCAGCTTTTTTAAATAGATATACTTTGCGTTTATTTTTGATGGCTGTAGTTGTTACGGTATTCAGCCTAGCAGCAACTGCCTTGTGGTCGCTAATCCCTGTATTCGTCACAACACTCATTATTTGTCCAGGATTATTTGTTGGTAAAAGGTCAAGTATGCTTTCGCAACCATTTACGCCTCGAGTGGGCTCATGAACTGATTGTTCAAAATAATCTTCACACGTACTCCGCAAACCACAGGACGGTGCGTTGTGGAGGGTACGCCCCACCACTGCTGGTCATTCCCTTCCTGTTCCATTCGCAAATAGAGCCAAGGAAAAATGACTATTCGTCCGAACCCTAGTTTATCTGATCTGCAGTGACTGGAAAGAAGCCTTCGACACGCTTAGCTATTTATATGTGGGTCCAGAATTTCCTTTGGTTCTCGACTAGATCCTTTGCTGAGGTAGGCCGGTGGTCTGCGTGTGTAATCTGCAGTTCTACATCAATACTCCCAAAACTGTTAATGAACTGTGGAGTGTGGAGAGAATGACTGGTGATACACCTCTATATGTGCTGTCACCTGCGTCTACATTACTAAGCATTAAAGTCGCAAAACGGGATGAATAGAAGTTAATTAAATTTCACCTCATGTGCCTTTAGATTATAGTAGGAACAACGCATTTTTAATTTTGTAGATGATTTTAGGATATACATGACTCGAAAATTAGTGCACAAACGTGCCATCTGTGGTAGTAATAACGGCTCTAACGTGGCTGCACATCGAATAGAAGTGATATTGGCTGACAAATCCAGATACGTCATTCTGTGCTGCTTCTGCTCTATGCTGTAGTTCATCAGTCATATTGGGTGGTGACTGCCGACAAGCCAGTCTCCCAGGAACCAATGATCAGATGGTTTCAGCGGGTGAGGGATCTTGAGATCGTTCTGAGCGGGCAACAAAGCGGACAACATGGGATCCCGCATTACCTTACTGAAATATTCTAGCACAATAACAACGGGACCTTGATGAAACCGTAGTATCGGAGAAACTAATTTGCCAGTCCCAGAGCATGACCATCATCATGGCTGTTTTCAGAATCCAATCATTACAATGCTAGGATTTGCAGACAAGTCATAGAAATTCAAAAGCACAAAAACAACATTAATAGAGAAGAAGAAAGATTGAAATTAGATGATTTTTAGCTCTTAGTGCAGAGTAAAGCAAACGACCCAACTTTCCCCACTAAGACTCCATAGTACACATCCTCTAGCCTCCGCGGTCTCAGGTAGCCATCTGATGACACAACGACCCCATTTTTGAGTGGGTAATTACAGGAGGGCATTTTCCAGTGGTTTCAGGATGGATAATACAGGTTCTGTAGGGTTTACAAGGGAACCTTATACCATTATTCCTGCAAAATATTGGCAAGTGCATGTAACAATATTGGAGGAATATAGCGATTACGCACCCTTTTCTCCAAAGTAGACCAGAAAGGCTCAATAATATTGAGATATGGTGACCCTGGTGACCAGGCGAGATGCGCCAATTCATCATGGTGCTCAAAATACCAGTGCTTTACGGTGCGAGCTTTGTGAACAGGGACCCTGTCGTCCTGCAACGTAGTATCACCATCGGGGAACAAACTCAGTACCATGAGGTGGACAATATCAGCCAAAATGGTCATACAATCCTTGGCAATAATGTGATCTTATAGAGTAACTATGGGGCCTATGAAATATCAGATATGGCTGCGCAAATCATCACCGAACCCCTGGCATGTTACACTCTTCGGTCTTAAACTCGAGCAGCAGCTGGAAACTGAAACAGAAGGACCATCCGACGAAATGGCGGTTTTTGATTGCTCCATGGAGTAGATTTTGTGGCTTCGGCTCTACGCTTTAGGGTTACCGATATATGGTTCAGGGATGAGTGGTTTGTGAAATGTAGCTCGCCTTGCAATTCCCTACTGATGTACACTATGTGATAAAACATATCCGGACAACCACAAAAACATACGTTTTTTATATTAGATGCATTGAGCTTCCACCTACTGCCAGGTACTCCATATCAGCGACTCAGTAGTCATTAAACATCGTGAGAGAGTAGACTGCCCCAGTCTGCTCTCTCACTCCGCAGGACTCACGGACTTCGAACGTGGTCAGGTGATTGGGTGTGCTTGTGTCATACGTTTGTACGCGAGATTTCCGCTCTCCTAAACATCCCTAGCTGCACTGTTTCCGATGTGATAGTGAAGTGGAAACGTGAAGGGACACGTACAACATAAAAGCGTTCAGGCCGACCTCGTCTGTAGACTGACAGAGACCGCCGACAGTTAAAGAGGGTCGTAATGTGTAGTAGACAGACATTTATCCAGATCATCACACAGGAATTTCAAACTGCATCAGGATCCACTGCAAGTACTATGACAGTTAGGCGGGAGGTGAGAAGACTTGGATTTCGTGGCCGAGCGGCTGCTCATAAGCCACACATCTCGCCGATAAATGCCAAACGACGCCTCGCTAGGTGCAAGGAGCGAAAACACTGGATGATTGAACCGTGGAAAAAAGATGTGTGGAGTGACGAATCACAGTACACAATGTGGCGATCCGATGGCAGGGTGTGGATATGGTGAATGCCCGGTGAACGTCATCTGCCAGCGTGTGTAGTGCCAACAGTAAAATTCGGAGGCGGTGGTGTTATTGTGTAATCGTGTTGTTTTGCTTATCACAGCACCTTCTGGCTTCCCACTGTTGAAAAGCAATTCCGGGATGGCGATTGCCTCTTTCAACACGATCGAGCACGTGTTCATAATGCATGGCCTATGGCGGACTCGTTACACGACAATAGCATCTCTGTAATTGACAGACCTGGACAGCGTCCTGACCTGAATCCTATAAAACACCTTTGGGATGTTTTAGAACGCCGACTTCGTGGCAGGTCTCACCGACGGACATCGATACCCCTCCTCAGTGCGCCAGCCGGTGTGTCCGAGGGGTTCTGGGCGCTACAGTCTGCACCCGCGCGACCGCTACGGTCGCAGGTTCGAATCCTGCCTCGGGCATGGATGTGTGTGATGTCCTTACGTTAGTTAGGTTTAAGTAGTTCTAAGTTCTAGGGGACTCATGACCTCAGAAGTTAAGGCCCATAGTGCTGAGAGCCATTTGAACCCCCCTCAGTGCAGCACTCCATGAAAAATGGGTTTCTATTTCCCAAGAAACCTTCCAGCACCTGATTGATCGTACGCCTGCGGAAGTGGAAGCTGTCATCAAGGCTAAGGGTGGGCCAACACCACATTGAATTCCAGCATTACCGATGGAGGGCGCCACGAACTTGTAAGTCATATTCAGCCAGGTCTCCGGATACTTTTGATCACATAGTGTAGCTCTCTTCGTGTTGTTTTGGTGCTGCCATCGCTCTTGACTGCAACACTCAGTTCTATAGCGAATCGTGCAGCTGTGGCCATCTTATTTTTCGTCAGAAATCTCTTTAATGACTGCGCGTCACGATTACTCAAGAAACAACTTCGTCCGCGTTGTGACATAGCGGATGATACTTCCCGCTACCACTGTAAGCGGTATGAAAGTTCGATCGGTGCCTCTGCAGGTACGTCGACTACCTGCATCATTAATTTTCCAAGTTCGAATTCCCGTACCTCCAACAGAATGCACTTACAACTATACAGGGCACTGTCCTGATCACGACTGACACTTGCAACGTAATGAGGACATCGCACAAGTGCCGTCGTGTTTAAATACAACAGTATAACCTGCAGGCTTGGCTAGTACTTGCATTTACGTTACAGCATGCATTTATCGCTTTGTTTCCGTATTTTTTGTGCACCCCTGTAGAGCAGTTTAGACTGCTGAGTTTGCTTAAGCGTAAAACTCCTACCTGAGTCTTTATAAGCTCTGACGATGTCATCGGTATTAGGAGAAGAAATACACATTGTACCACGACCGAATGTCCATCAAACAAAAATCACAAATGATGTGCTTCCACTATTGACTTCAGAATATCCGCGTAAGTGACCCAAGTCCACCTACTTGTTTCACGAACAGATCGACTTATTACCGTCTTACTTGAAGTGGCTTTCAAACAGCCCTTATGCAACGTACCGCGACTCCGATGCTTGTAGGAAAGCACTGACATGTAGACAAGGGGTTACTGTGACACTCGTGTTTTTCCGACGTGCACAGAAACGTGAACTATGGCGACGTTATCAGCAAATGCGTCCAGACAATACCAACGTGCTGTCATTCACTTCTTGGCACCTGACAATAGACATCCATCGGACAATGGAGAACGTGTATGATGTAGCAAGCCTGTGGAATGGTGCTCCAAGTTCCGTGCTCGTTGCGATTCGACACAAGGCGCCGGTCGATCTGGGAGGCCAGATTCAATAATGTGGGAGACACTCGGGCATCTGCCCTATAGTCCAGACCTCTCCCTATGCTGTTACCACACTTTCGGTCCCTTAATGGTTTTGAAGGGTGGACGATTCCTGTCAGCCATGGACGTATAGCAGCCAGTTATGGACTCCTTCAGGCTGCAGGAGACGGTTTTTTACCAGATGGGTATCCATTAGGATGATTGCGTGAATGCCCAAAGCAATTTTGTCCGATTGGCATACCGATTGTTGACTGTACGGTCTTCGAACGGAAACTTTTTGATGGCTCCTTATATTAGGCGGCTTTTCGAAATGTGTCTCATTTGTCGATAAGCGTCTCAGCGTATCAAGGTGTGAGTTTGAGTTTTGTCTCAGGTCTGCAAATTGAACGGGTGGCAGGACCGATAAAGAGGAACAACTTGCGAAATCCTTCCACCTCATTACGTAGGACCCTGGCCAAAGTACTACCTGCTGTAAATTAAAAACAGTCGGAGAAAGGCTATTAACCGCCTCAAATTTCGTAATTTTTTCCGTCCCTAGCCTCTCCCAATTTTCTCTCGGCGAACCAATTTGCTGGCGGCGAGGCGCCAGGAGCTGCCGTCGCTGGCGCGTTGTGCGACCCTGGTAACTGCGGCTAACGACCTTTTTTACCCCCGCCTGCTGGCGCTGAGCGCGACCCGAGCAATAAACCGGCAGCGCTCCGGTGGTCGCGAGGCAGAAAAGGAACGCCGCGACGCGCCGGCGGAGGCGGCCGCCGCTGTCTGAATGAGCCGACCCGGCATCGGCAGGCGACAGAAGCGGGGTGCGGAGACAATGCTGGCGCCGCGGCCCACTGACGGGGCCGCTCTTCCTCTCGACGCACGGCGTCGAGTCACGTACCTACGATCCCCCTTCGATGTGAGGGTTACACGGCGTAACTCCTGACATACGGAATGTGCGCCGACGGAATATGTACGAGTCCCGTTCAAGAAGTAACGCAACACTTTTTTTTCTCGGCTAATTTCTATTGAAAAATTGTTGTGGGACATCGTGGAATGTTTCCGCTTCAGCATCCATAATTCATAAAAGAACATTCAATAGCCACAATCGCATAAAATATTTCTTTATTCAAGACTACCAGTTTCAACATACTGTACTGTCATCTTCAGGTCTTAAAATCTTTTTGTCTAAAACATGTTCATTTTACGCTGGACCTCACGCACGAGATGTCAAGTGGATAGAAACCAGCAAAGTCAGCACATGATCTTTATCCATTTGGCATCTTGTGCGTGAACATGTTTTACAACGAAGGATTTTAAGACCTGAAGATGATATCATAGTCTATTGACACTGGTCGCGTTGAATAAAGAAATATTTTATGCGAACTTGGTTGTTGAATGGCTTTTTATCATTGAAACAGATCGCCCTTCAGTCTTCTCAAAGTCAGAAATTTTGATTTATATTTCGTGAAGTTCCTTCAAAGTGGCATCTGTAACGGAGGTGCGTGTCAAGCAGAGAACAGTCACTTGGTTTCTTTTGGCGGGAAACGTGAGCATCGCAGATCTTCATACGCGCCTGCAGAATTTCTACGGAGTCCTGCCAGTGAACAAAAGCACATTGAGTCCCTTGGGCGAGGTGTCTGTCGTCACGCAGCAAAGCCGCGTAACCCTGCCCGATCTCCCGTTTGCGTCCGGCCGCACCCAGCTCTGGTTTCGGCAATTTTGGAACGTGCGGACACTGTTATTCGAGGTGATCGACGGATGCGAACTAACTTCTCTATGACAACGCAAAGCCTCACAAAAGTGTGCGTACCCCGAAAAAAGCCCACAAAACTTCATTCTTCGTCCACCCTACAGCCCCGATCTCGCACCTTTCCACTTCCACGTGTTAGGCCCAATGAAGGATGCACTCCACGGAGGTATCACGAGGATGATGGGGAGGTTACTGATGCAGTAAGACGTTGGCTCCGATGTCGACCAGTAGAGTGGTGCCATGCTGGCATACAGGTCCTCCCAGTGAAGTGGCGTAAGATCATCGCGTTTTTTAGCCAAAAGGATGGGTAAAAATATGGTATATTGGAGTCCTGAATAAATGCAAACTGCTTTCAGAGAAAAAAGTGTTGTATTCCTTATTGAACACCCCTCGTGTATTAGGGGAACGATGGGTCTTTGTCTACTGTTGCAGTGGCCAAGCAAAGTGATGGCAGAAATAGTTATCCGAAAAGGAAGAACGTATTTCACTTGAAATGACGATATTCTTCGCTAACTGTTGGAGGTCTACGTTCTGTCTACTTAAACATGTTTTCTGTTGACTCATTTTACGTTCAGGCGCGTGTTTAAAATAAGTTTATGTACTTGGAACTTTATTTTTCTCACATGCGCTGAAAACAAAAATAATTGCTCTTGAATTCATTATTACGCTATTAGAAAACCATCTATAATGTTCTTCACAAATAAGAAGAGGTCTATACTGCAAAACCTTTAAACTACTTTCGTATTTGTATATCCTCTTAAACTGCGAAGCGTAGTTTTAATACTCCTACGAAGGTAGGCAGTCTGCTTGAAAAACTGGTAGTGTGCCGAAACGTTTCGATGTAAGTAGGCTGTTTCTGTTTTCTTATTGGTAACGCCAGGTAGGGCTCTGTATGAAAATCACTGGCTGTGCTGTGTGCAGTCTGTGGCTCGTTTGCGTTGTTGTCTGCCATTGTAGTGTTGGGCAGCTGGATGTTAACAACGCGTAGCGTGGCGCAGTTGGAGGTGAGCCGCCAGCAGTGGTGGATGTGGGGAGAGAAATGGCGGAGTTTTGAAATATGTAAGACTGGATGTCGTGAACTGCTATGTATATTATGATTTTTCAACACTATTAAGGTAAATACATTGCTTGTTCTCTATTAAAATCTTTCATTTGCTAACTATGCCTATCAGTAGTTAGTGCCTTCCGTAGTTTGAATCTTTTATTTAGCTGGCTGTAGTGGCGCTTGCTTTATTGCAGTAGTTAGAGTAACCAAGATTTTTGTGAGCTAAGTGATTTGTGAAAGGTATAGGTTAATGTTAGTCAGGGCCATTCTTTTGTAGCGATTTTTGAAAGTCAGATTGCGTTGGGCTAAAAATATTGTGTGTCAGTTTAAGCACAGTCATGTTTAATTTTTGCATGGGGACGTTTCATATGGCGACCCTGCCAAGATGCCTCACTGGAATCCTCTGATTTTTTCTTGTAGTTTGTGTAATTTGTGTAACTATTGTTTATTGCTAACACGTAATTGTAGAGAGAATCTCCTTTGTAGTTACAGTCTTTCATTGTTGTTGTGGCATGCATGTAGATTTGCACCAAGTATTTTGCAGCTGCGCTTGCAATTAACTAGATATTATTTTCAGTGCTATGTTAATGTGTTTTCTTATTTTGCTCTTCAAATTGTGGTTTTCTGTGTTATTGTGACAATAATGCGTGTGAAAAACGTAATACTAGGCTCCAAAGTAAACTGAGAAATGTCAGTGAAGACGAAAGCAGTGTGTTAGCGCCACCGAGTAATGAATTAACTAATGTTCAAAGTAGTAATTTGGTAATTGTGCATAGGGAAATGGAGCGGGCGGCAAATAATGGTGTAGACAGTGAAACAATTAGTGAACAGGGAAGCATTATCGATCGATCGGTCAGCAACAGTTCGTCTCAGGAATCCGAAATGACAGTACACAATCTTGCAAATACTGTAGATTCAGGTTTTGGGTCCTCACCGTTTTCTCAAACAAGTCAAGACACATTTTCTGCTTGTCAAAATGTGAATGTTGCCGGTGCAACTTCACTGCCGAAAAGCACTGAGGAACATGTTTCAGACACCAGTGCATTGTTATCACAGTTAATGCAACAAATGGGACAAAGGCTACAAAAGTTAGACACAACGCTTGAACAAAATGGGACAAATGGGACAAAATCTTCAAAGGTTAGGCACAATGGAACAACACCAGAGACAAACACAGCAACAGTTAGACGCAATGGAACAAAATCTTCACACCACGCTTGAACAAACACGTGAAGATTTAACTACTGAGTTACATAAAATCGAATCGAAATGTCAAAAAGTCTGTAATGACGTAAAAACACAAATTTGTGAGCATTTCCAACCTATTTTTTCGCGTCATGAAAATGCATTACAGAATCACGAAGCAGCCATAAAAGAACTGCAAACTATTGTTCATGAAAATCATGAGACCTTGCAAGCTAAAATTGACTCAGTTGCATCTACCGATTCGGTTACGCAACTTGCAAAAACTCAGGAAAACTTAAAGGACGCAGTAGATACTCTGAAAATTGGTTCAGAAAGACACATGGAGGAAATTAGTTCATTACCAGAGAAAGTAGTTGAACTTTCGGATCAGCTAAATAATTTATCTACGAAGGTAGATGATAATCTGAATGACACAAAACCGGTAGTCTTTAATGACACAGAAGAGTGCGAACAAATTAGGAAATTCAAACAAAATCAGAATCAAATTAATACGCAACACCAAAGAGAAATCCGGGAAGTACAAGATCAGCTGACACAGGTAATACAAGAATTACGTATTTCAGAGGACACTCGCGCCCCAATGCGGGAAGAGGGACTTAGAAATAGGGAAAAGCAGCAAAATAATAACACAGCGCATTTCTGAGATTATGAAAGAAATTGGCAAGGTGCACCGAATTTTGAAATGGAACCGCCGAAACGACGCAACAATGACCGACCAATGACCGACATGCGACTCGCTGACACGATGATTTTGGCTATAAGCTGTTCATTGATGCACGTATATTCAAAACATTTAAGAATTCTGGCAACGACATTCATCCACAAGCATGGCACCATCAATCCTCTCATTGTTTTCCTCCCAACTGGTCGTTAGAGCACAGATTAGAATTTATGTGTGGCTACCTAGAGAATGAACCAGCTGAAAGAATGCGATCGGTCATTCACAATTGTCACAGTGAGGGAGAATTTTATCATGCCTTCCTCTCAGCGTATTGGTCTCAAGCTACACAAGACCGAGTAAAACATAGCATCATAATGATGAAACGTTTAGAACAATCTGAATTTTCCAGTCTTATGAAATATTTTGAAGACATGTTGCACAAGAATCAGTACCTGTCAAACCCATACAGCCCCTCAGAACTCATCCGCATTTGCTTAATCAAATTACCTGAACATTTACGACATATTATTTTGGCAGGACGTTGCAAAGACGACATTGAAGCTTTTCAGGGACTCTTACAAGAATTAGAAATTGACACTGACAATCGCGGAACGCGAAAACAGGAACACAACAATTACAGGTCACATCCGTCGCAATTCCGCGATGAAAGAAATAATAACTGGACACGACAAGGCTATTCTCACAACACAAATCGTGACCAAAACAGACACCACCCGTATGACAACCGTTGGCAGAGTAGTAATAATTACAGAGAAAGATCGAATTTCCGCGGTAATGACTGTCACAGAGTCAATCAGAGAAACAGACTATATGGGAACCAAAATAATTATTATCAAGGGAGACAGAATAACTTTAGACGCAACGGTCCACCACGCAGTTACATTCCGGGAGAAATTCTGCACCACATGACCCACAAACAAGAAACTATGTAAACTACCGACAAAACGACAGACCTGAATTCCATCAGAACTGGCGAGCTTCAAACAGGGCAGGGCCTTCTCGTCAAGGTGAATTTGTAGAAGTTAGGTCTCCTAATCCCAATAACAACGCGCGCCAACAAAGAGACAGATAATGAAGCGCACCACAGGCAGCCACGTGCGCCGGCTGGCTCAGCGAAAAGTAACATAGACGCTAACCTTGAGAAAAATTTTAGCATTCCTTACCGACGTATACAACATGATAATTGCGTTGAAGCTGAAATTCTGCGTACTAGGAAGAGTAAAGGTTTACACCACATTTCACATGTAAAACCGCTTCTTGAATGATAATCTGCTTTTCAACTTTGTCTTTGCCATAAAATTTTTCACTTCACACTACCAGTATGCTTTGTCAGACTTAGAAACTGTTAACATGCAACAATGTTTGAAGTTAAATATCCAGTCAAGAACCAAGAGAACTTATTTAAAAATAAATTACGAATGCATTGTTATAGTGAACTGACGACACAGTGTTGATATTTGTACATTCTTGCTTGTTAGTTTACGATTACGTAATGACCATAAGGCTCATATACTTAGAATATGCCAGTACTGCTAATGAGATTTTAATGCAACATTTTGGTTTACTTGAAAAGACATTCTTTATTTGAAGTACTTTCTGTGAGATTAAAGATGACTTAGTATTTGGTTTCTTTGACAGCTACACGATTGTATCACGACGCTACTAATGTTTGACACCATTTACATTGTTGCTTTTGTGCTGTATCTGCTTTATATCTGCACAGTTTTTCTGAATTCTTCTGGCAAGTAAAACATGTTTTAGTAGTATCTTTTGTGGTGTAGCTACAATGAGACAGCCTTTTTCGTAGCACAACAATACATTACAGCACAGTACTTTCTTCATCACGGCAATAAGCGTAATAACTAAGATATACCGAGCGAGGTGGCGCAGTGGTTAGACACTGGACTCGCTTTCGGGAGGACGACGGTTCAATCCCGCGTCCGGCCATCCTGATTGAGGTTTTCCGTGATTTCCCTAAATCACTCCAGGCAAATGCCGGGATGGTTCCTCTGAAAGGGCACGGCCGACTTCCTTCCACATCCTTCCCTAAACCGATGAGACCGATGACCACGCAGTCTGGTCTCCTTGCCCAAACAACCAACCAACCAACTAAGATATCTATACGGAAAGCATTTCACTTTTGTTTATGAGGAGGTGAGAAATGGCGGAGTTTTGAAATTTGTAAGACTGGATGTCGTGAACTGCTATGTATATTATGATTTTTCAACACTATTAAGTTAAATACATTGTTTGTTCTCTATTAAAATCTTTCATTTGCTAACTATGCCTATCAGTAGTTAGTGCCTTCCGTAGTTTGAATCTTTTATTTAGCTGGCAGTAGTGGCGCTTGCTGTATTGCAGTAGTTCGAGTAACCAAGATTTTTGTGAGGTAAGTGATTTGTGTAAGGTATAGGTTAATGTTAGTCAGGGCCATTCTTTTGTAGCGATTTTTGAAAGTCAGATTGCGTTGCGCTAAAAATATTGTGTGTCAGTTTAAGCACAGTCATGTTTAATTTTTCCATGGGGACGTTTCACGTACTATGATCTGGGGGAGCTCAATGACGTTATGAGTGTTATTTTTTCCAAGCGATTTCTTTAATGTATTCACTTCAAGAGAGTAAATGAAACTGCGTAATTGCGTTCATGTCACCGAGCGAGTGCAGAGGAGACCAGCGTCATATACGAGGGGCGTTCAGAAAGTAAGCTCCGATCGGTCGCGAAATGGAAATGACTATGAAAATCCGATAAAGCTTCGCACAGATGTGTTGGGTAGTGTCTCTAGTATAACCCCAGTTAGCATCACGTCGCTCTTCTCATTTCTGAGCTCGCAGTGAGTGCGTAAAGATGTCTAGAAAATAGTGTCTGCCGCCAAGTACGAGGGCCTGGTGAGAAATTTCGCCTGAAGCTATGCAGCTAACATTACATAACTGTCGTGCTGTTTCGTCTTCACGACAATTCTCAGCCGCATTCTGCAGGGGCAATGAAGATGCTCCAGCATCGTTTTCAAATGGAAATGTTAGATTACCCACAATACAGTCCGCAGTTGTCTCCCCCTGAGTTTCATCTCTGGTCACATGAACCGCTGTCTTTGAAGACAACATTTTGACACAGACAACGAGGTGTAGGCCAGCGTGGAGAATTGGCGGAAAGCACTGGCGGCTTCCTTCTATGATGAGGCTATTGAAAAGTTGGTACAACGCTATGACAAAAGTCTAAGTCAGAACGGCGACTACGTAGAGAAGTAGCTGAAAGGTGTAGCTAATTGTTACAAGTAAAACATTTCTGATGTTCACTGTGGTTTCAATTTGGCAATCAATCGGAGCTTACTTTCTGAACAGGCCTCGTACTTACTCTGTGACGAGTCTGATTAGCGCCGGCCGTTACAGGATACATCAGACAATAGGGATTACTATAAGGAATAACTTAAATTGAAACTATCACATAGATAATGTTGTGGGGAAAACTAACCAAATAATGGGTTTTGTTGGTATAACTCTTAGAAGATGCAACAGGTCTACTAAAGAGACTGCTTACATTACACTTGTCCGTCCTCTTTTCGTGTATTGCATCGCAGTGCGGGAACTGCATCAGATAGAACTGAGGGGGAACATCGAGAAAGTTCAATGAAGCGCAGCTCGTTTTGTATACGGGGGAGAGAGGGTCACGAACATGAGGCGTTGGGGCAGGGTCTTTTCACGGAATTTCGGTTACAAACTTTCTCCCCCCAACTCAATTTTATTTTGCCCCCATGATCATTGTAGTAAAACAAGAGAAATCAGAGCTCGCACGAAAAAAATTTAAGTGTTCGTTATTCCTGCGGGTTGTTCGAGATTGGAACGGTAGAAAGATAGTCTGAACATGACTGTTAGGCTCTTAATTGTGAATCACAATGTAGACATGTATATGTAAATACATAATGTCGTGGTCAACCTACGACCCGACGGCGAGCCCACAAGAGAAGTTACTTTTGGCCTCATCTTTGTCGCCGATATTTAATTATTGTACAATGTTGATAAAAAGAATGAAATATTTTATTTCAACTGTGTCATAGTATGTCGTGTGTCAGTCTACGTCCATCTAGCGCGTTATTACCAATTTTGAACAGCTTTGTTTAGGACAGCAAGTTGTGTCACTGGTTTTGTGTGATTTTCTGTGAAGACTACAACAAAGTTGAAACTCAAGATTTATTTTTTACTATGTACGATTTTATTAGAAAAGTTTACATAGAAATATAAATGAATATCTCTGAAGAAGTGATTTTACATGGGCTGTCTCCTGTATTATAGCTTTGACCGTTTCCCATCTTTCTTCAGTACCCTCTCAGGCCCGATCTTCAGCTTTGTTAAGTCTATTTGTCAAAATAGCTTTATACTGTTTCTTAACTTGGCATCATCAAACCTTGGCATAATAGTTTTCTTGGTCTGTCTGTAGTATTGAAATTTAAGCCAGTTGGTGAAATAACTGCGTATTACGAATGAAAGACCTCTTCTTCAGTAAATCCTTCATATGTACGTATGGAGAGGCGGTGGGAAAGATATATTCTATAAGCAACTGAAACAGAGAATAGATAGGGTGGCTACGCATGAAGTTAAGGTGGTTATGGGAGACTTCAGCGCGCAAGTAGGAATAGAATTGCATATGGGAAAGCAGCTGATAAGGAGAGTCTGCACGAAGCTTCTGATGTGTCAGACCAATTGACTTTGCTATGGGCAATAACATGATTATTAAAGGCACGTGGATGAAAAGGAAGTATATAAGAAAAGTTACATGGTGCTCCCCAGATGAGATCACAAAAAATCAGATTGATCACCTACTCATAGACGATATGCTTCAGATACACTAGTAGCGGATAGTTGTCGTGGTTCAGATAGAGATAGTGGTCACTGTTTAGTAAGAATCAAATACAGACAGAGGATAGCCAACTGCAGACAGACCAAGAAAACTATTGTGCCAAGGTTTGATTATGCCAAGTTAAGAAATGATGAAAATGCTGTACAGCAGTATAAATCTATTTTGACAAATAGACTTAACGAAGCTGAAGATCGGGCAGGAGAGGGTAATAAAGAAAGGTGGGAAACGGTCGAAGCTATAATAGAGGAGACAGCTGAAACTATACTGGGAAGAAAAAAGCAAATGAGAACCCAGGTCTGGTTTGATGAAGACTGTAAGAGGAAGACAGAAGAAAGGAATGAGGTGAGAAAACGAATGCTGCAGAAGAGAACGATAATACAAGGAGAAGAGAAAGGAAGCAGATAAGAAATGTCGGAGGAAAAAGAGGGAATTTAAAAATCGGTGGATTGATGAATTAGAAGAGAGAAAGACTGCTCAGGAAACAAGGAAATTCGATATGAGGGTGAAAGATATAAAGAAAGGATTCCAACCCAGAGCAGTTTTCTGTAAGGATACCTGTTTGGAGGGAAAAATCAGATGTTAGACAGGTGGATGGAGTAGTTTAGTGAACTTTTGAATACAGAATTGGGAAAAGAAAGGTGAAGCAGATGTTGTTATTGTAAAAGAGGTGGAGCAGGAAGTAAACACAGAAGAAGAGTAGCAGGAATCTGTCAAATAACCTCCATTGGAAGACGTTAAAGCTAGTATCAAGACTCTTAAAAACAATAAAGCTCCGGGAGACGACAATATTACAACAGAAATGATAAAATATGCGGAGAAAAACTAATAAGGGAATTGCACTGCTCTGTAGAGTATATAAAGTATTAGAAAAAATCATGGCGGGGCGACTCAGAACATATGTGGAAGAGTATCTAGGAGACTACCAGCACTAATACATCCACTACAGATCAGGATTTTACTATCAGACAGATCACTGAAAAATGTTATAACATTGATGTCCCCCAGCTGTTCGTTGCCTTCAAACAAACTTCTGATAGTATCAAAAGGGATCAACCTGGAAGGCAATGCAAGAGGAGGGTGTAGCCAACAAACTAATAAGAATGGTTCAAATGACTTTGAGAAGAACAGTACGTAAAGTAAAGGTTGAGGGCAATTTATCAAAGGCTTTTGATGTTAACCAAGGATTGCGACAGCGTGATGTGCTCTCTGCTGTTCCGTTTAATGTCGCCTTAGAGAGAGTAATGCGAAGAACTCAAAGCGACAACCCTGGGGAAACGTTGTTTAATAGAGTGACGCAGGATCTTCCATATATAGATGATACTGATTTGTTATTCAGGAGGAAACAGGACCTGGAAGAAAAGCTTGAAAAATTAGAAAGATATGGAGCGGAGATGGGACTGACAATTAATCAGTCAAAGATCAAGTATATATTAACATCTAGGAAAAAGTATAGTGAAGGAGAAAAAAGCATGACTTTGAATGGGAAAGAATATGAACGCTGTGAGAGCTTTATATATCTCGGGTCACTTAGTACGAATCTGAAGCTGACAGTGTATGGTATAGTAGTGAGACGTGTGGTGATGTATGGTTCGGAAACTTGGGAAAAGACGCAAAATGTTGAGCAGTTCTTGCAGGGATGGCAAAGGAAGATACTTCGGGTCAGTGAATGATAGGGGTTGTGGCGAATCAGAAATAATAAGATCAGAGAGTTGTACAACAAACCACATATCGTGACAGAAATAAAGAGCAATAGACATCGTTGGTTGGGACGTGTATAAAGAATGCTGGAAAGCAGCACAACCAAGAAAGTTACCAAAGGAAAACCAGGTGGACGCTATATAAGGGGCAGACCAAAGGCCAAATGGCCAGACAGTGTGGAGGAGGACTTGATAAGAATGGGAGTTAGAAGATGGAGAGCCAAGCCAGCCAGCAGAGAATAGTTGGAGGAGACTGTCCAGGAGACCAAGGCCCTACAGAGGCCGTAGCGCCAAGGAGTAAGTGAGTAAGTAAATCTTCAGTTTTATGAAGGTACCAAGAAAGAACATAGTCGGTAATAAAAGTTTTATATACAAAAAATCATTAACATCACTTGGACTGCAGTACAAAATCTATGGAATATATTTGGAGCAGAAAGGTCATAGGACAGCTGCAATAAACGGAATACTACAAAAACATTGTTTTTTTTTTTCAACGACAGAAAGATTTTTCTTCCCACTCAATTTTGTGTGAGCCTAATGAAAGGTGCAGCGAGTAGGTGACAAATAGAGGATGTAACGAGTAGAAGCAGAAATATTCTTATATATGGTACCTTAATACGCATCTCTCTCAGTGTGTTGAATGATTTTGCTCTGCGCCGAAAAGTGTTCCCACAGTCACGTCGCAAACTCTGCAACAGATGTCTTCTGCAAGGCCGTAACCGCATTACTACGTGAACCACGCGTGTCAGTGTAGACCAACCATTCTGCGTCCACGTGTCCACATTTCCAACACCTGATGCGCTACCCAGAGAAAATAACAGTAATGGCTTGCTCTTGCCTCAATCATTCACGTGGAGGTACTAACCAACCTAAAAATATACAACTCTTAGTAACTATAATTATTAGTCTGCAAATGTAGTAAATACTGATTTAAGTTGTTCAGTATATCGTCCTCAGTCACCAATAGAAATATCTGGACTTATACCCCTTACACCCTGAATAATTATGCTGGACGGTTACAGAAAGAATATCTCTGAACTAACGTAGTGAAAACGTTACGAGGGTTTGCAGTCTACTCCCACTACATTCCGCAGACCTAAACGCATATTCAAATGGCTCTGAGCACTATGGGACTTAACATCTGAGGTCATCAGTTCCCTAGAACTTAGAACTACTTAAACCTAACTAACCTAAGGACATCACACACATCCATGCCCGAGGCAAGATTCGATCCTACGACCGTAGCGATCGCGCGGTTCCAGACTGTAGCGCCTAGAGCCGCTCGGTCACTCCGGCCGGCCTAAACTCATAGCAGCACTACAAACTGCATCCTCGTTTCACTCTGCAAGCGTTAGTTTAGTAATGTGTTTCAGTAACGCGACGTGTAAACCTAAGTCATCTTCATCCCCTAGCCCACTGAAAACCTGACGAGTGGTTATATGAACTGCGTATCTCAAAATTGCCCAAACAACAAAAGTCTTCTGAAATGTTTACGACTGCTTCTGCAAGGACCTTCATATAGCTGCGACGACTGTCGCAACTGTTTACACATTCGAGTCCAGAAGTGGTCGCACGAGCACTGTTAGCGGGCATCTTCCTCGCTTCCCGTACCTCTGTTTACACACGCCGCGCGAGCTGTTTGTTCAGCACTTCAGCTCTCAACAAGCCAGTAGATACAGGCGGAACCGTGCGCCTTGTTTGTAGAGGAAATAACATCTAGCACTACTTACACCACAGCCTGCTTAGGGGCTGGGTGCTCTTCAGAGAGCCTTCACGCTTCCGACACACTGCTATTCCCATCACTATTTTGCGTGTCGCGACACGGCGTTTATTGTGTGTGCTGCGGTCTTAAATACACAACTGCCCATTTTATTTGGCTGCTTTTGCTCCGATAGCAGGAATGGGCAGAAGCCGGGACGGGGGAGAAAAGGGCGATGTTTGCCCAAGGCGTCCCTCCCGGGGCGCGGGCATTATTCAGCGACCATAAGTCATACAGATGGAGCCATTATGCGCTATTAACATCCGCGGCCTGGCGCAGCCATTCACCACCCCGGTAGGCAGGCGGCCGCGCTCGCGGCGGCCTTACAAAGGCAACAATATCGCGGCTGGCTTGTACTCCACAATGCCCTCGGCCTGGGAAATAGGGGATTCCCCTCCTGCTCCCTGCGATCGCGTCAGTGGACGACTGCGCGCATGCGCCGCCTCTGGCTGCTGTGCAGGAGACGCGTGGAGGTAATTCGCATTGGTCGCCTTCCCGCTGTGGCTGCGTTGTAAGTGGCTGTCTCCAGTAGTGATCTGCAGCTTACAAAACCACCTATCGCTGTCTCTCCGCTGACAAGAATTACAGGCAAATAACCGCTCGACCCTCCAGTTTCCCAAACAATTCTTGGGGCTCTCGTTTAAGCCCTCGTAATCCCAGTGTCAAGCTTTATTCACTACTAACCGAATTAGGTACAACGTTTACTTTTTTTTCTCTCTTTGTAATACACGATTGTGGTACGACAGGGTGATTTCACACAATTACTGTCTTGCTGCTTTGTTAGAGACTGTTACTAACCATGCGACTCGTGTGTATATTAGTCAAATGTCGAAGGCGTATCCAGCGAGGCAGCTGTCTGTCCTCAGCTTCCCGTCATTCCCGCCTCATAACCTAAAAAAAATATGCTCTTCGCAAACCAAATTCGTTTACTGTCCCGCCATACACAGAAGTTCAGTTTGAGTGTAGTAGATACTGAACAGAAATAAGTGCACCATGAGCCACTAGTTGCAAATGTTTACCATTCGCCGCTATTCGGCTGGCAACTGAAAATGCAATATTTCTCTTGGTTCTGCAAGCCTCCGGTACATTATACCGTCAATTGGCGATGCTGTTTCTCGTATTCCCAGCCAGCGTTAAAATCTACTAAAATGTGGCTATAGAAAGTATTCTCTTTTTGTAGTGCCTTTGTTCCGTATCGGCGCATGTTTATTAAAGGACTGAGCATGGTAAACCTAAAGGGGCCCAGGGTGCTCTTTCTGCCGCCATTCCACTACCCACTGAGCCAGAATATGTGTATTGCGACTTGTCTGCGTGTTATTCATATGGGCGAAAGTTTCCTAATGTATGAGAATTGTATAACAGGCGGGACTTTGGTACCAGTCCAGTGTTCATCTAGTTTGGTGTGAGAATCCACACAAAAGTCACATCCAGGCTGGCCGGCACACCGGCCCTTGTATTCATCTGGCGGTTGGATTCGATCGGGCCGACAAATATCCCTGTCTCGGAAACCGCGCGCTTTAACACGCACGGCTACCGGCCAGATTAAATATAGAAAGTATTCTGAACATTAACCGCCTAATATGCACAACTCTCGTACAAACTATTCTTTCTTAAACCTCGAGTGGGAGCGCCTATGTATAAAGTACGCCAAACACAAACAACGTTGCTTCGTCCCATTCCACAGTAGTTTTACAATTGTGAGCCCATACCTATTCCTTCATTAATACAGTAATAAGTTGTGTTGTCATACGTCCGAGTCAGCAGCAGTAACTTAAAATAAACAGCAATATAGACGAGAAAAAATTTGCGAACTGTACAAGAAAATGAGCCAGATTCCGAGCTAGCAGTGTATTTCCACAATGAGGCAGTCATCTATGAAATTATTAGTAATCAAATAAACGGCTGGCAGGATCTGATACAGCTGCGCTTTTTAATGCTTCCGGTTGCCATTACTGAGGGTAATACTTTTGTGCAGCATATAGTCCGTTGCCCCCCCATGAACCATGGACCTTGCCGTTGGTGGGGAGGCTTGCGTGCCTCAGCGATACAGAGAGCCGTACCGTAGGTGCAACCACAACGGAGGGGTATCTGTTGAGAGGCCAGACAAACATGTGGTTCCTGAAGAGGGGCAGCAGCCTTTTCAGTAGTTGCAAGGGCAACAGTCTGGATGATTGACTGATCTGGCTTTGTAACAATAACCAAAACGGTATTGCCGTGCCGGTACTGCGAACGGCTGAAAGCAAGGGGAAACTACAGCCGTAATTTTTCCCGAGGGCATGCAGCTTTACTGTATGATTACATGATGATGGCGTCCTCTTGGGTAAAATATTCCGGAGGTAAAATAGTCCCCCATTCGGATCTCCGGGCGGGGACTACTCAAGAGGATGTCGTTATCAGGAGAAAGAAAACTGGCGTTCTACGGATCGGAGAGTGGAATGTCAGATCCCTTAATCGGGCAGGTAGGTTAGAAAATTTAAAAAGGGAAATGGATAGGTTGAAGTTAGATATAGTGGGAATTAGTGAAGTTCGGTGGCAGGAAGAACAAGACTTCTGGTCAGGTGACTACAGGGTTATAAACACAAAATCAAATAGGGGTAATGCAGGAGTAGGTTTAATAATGAATAGGAAAATAGGAATGCAGGTAAGCTACTACAAACAGCATAGTGAACGCATTATTGTGGCCAAGATAGATACGAAGCCCACACCTACCACAGTAGTACAAGTTTATATGCCAACTAGCTCTGCAGATGACGAAGAAATTGAAGAAATGTATGATGAAATAAAAGAAATTATTCAGATTGTGAAGGGAGACGAAAATTTAATAGTCATGGGTGACTGGAATTCGAGTGTAGGAAAAGGGAGAGAAGGAAACATAGTAGGTGAATAGGGATTGGGGGACAGAAATGAAAGAGGAAGCCGCCTGGTAGAATTTTGCACAGAGCACAACATAATCATAACTAACACTTGGTTTAAGAATCATGAAAGAAGGTTGTATACATGGAAGAACCCTGGAGATACTAAAAGGTATCAGATAGATTATATAATGGTAAGACAGAGATTTAGGAACCAGGTTTTAAATTGTAAGACATTTCCAGGGGCAGATGTGGACTCTGACCACAATCTGTTGGTTATGACCTGTAGATTAAAACTGAAGAAACTGCAAAAAGGTGGGAATTTAAGGAGATGGGACCTGGATAAACTAAAAGAACCAGAGGTTGTACAGAGATTCAGGGAGAGCGTAAGGGAGCAATTGACAGGAATGGGGGAAATAAATAAAGTAGAAGAAGAATGGGTAGCTTTGAGGGATGAAGTAGTGAAGGCAGCAGAGGATCAAGTAGGTAAAAAGACGAGGGCTAGTAGAAATCCTTGGGTAACAGAAGAAATATTGAATTTAATTGATGAAAGGAGAAAATATAAAAATGCAGTAAGTGAAACAGGCAAAAAGGAATACAAACGTCTCAAAAATGAGATGGACAGGAAGTGCAAAATGGCTAAGCAGGGATGGCTAGAGGACAAATGCAAGGATATAGAGGCCTATCTCACTAGGGGTAAGATAGATACCGCCTACAGGAAAATTAAAGAGACCTTTGGAGATAAGAGAACGACTTGTATGAATATCAAGAGCTCAGATGGAAACCCAGTTCTAAGCAAAGAAGGGAAAGCAGAAAGGTGGAAGGAGTATATAGAGGGTCTATACAAGGGCGAGGTACTTGAGGACAATATTATGGAAATGGAAGAGGATGTAGATGAAGATGAAATGGGAGATATGATACTGCGTGAAGAGTTTGACAGAGCACTGAAAGACCTGAGTCGAAACAAAGCCCCCGGAGTAGACAATATTCCATTGGAACTACTGATGGCCGTAGGAGAGCCAGTCCTGACAAAACTCTACCATCTGGTGAGGAAGATGTATGAGACAGGCGAAATACCCTCAGACTTCAAGAAGAATATAATAATTCCAATCCCAAAGAAAGCAGGTGTTGACAGATGTGAAAATAACCGAACTATCAGCTTAATAAGTCACAGCTGCAAAATACTAACACGAATTCTTTACAGACGAATGGAAAAACTAGTAGAAGCCAACCTCGGGGAAGATCAGTTTGGATTCCGTAGAAACACTGGAACACGTGAGGCAATACTGACCTTACGACTTATCTTAGAAGAAAGATTAAGGAAAGGCAAACCTACGTTTCTAGCATTTGTAGACTTAGAGAAAGCTTTTGACAATGTTGACTGGAATACTCTCTTTCAAATTCTAAAGGTGGCAGGGGTAAAATACAGGGAGCGAAAGGCTATTTACAATTTGTACAGAAACCAGATGGCAGTTATAAGAGTCGAGGGACATGAAAGGGAAGCAGTGGTTGGGAAGGGAGTAAGACAGGGTTGTAGCCTCTCCCCGATGTTGTTCAATCTGTATATTGAGCAATCAGTAAAGGAAACAAAAGAAAAATTTGGAATAGGTATTAAAATTCATGGAGAAGAAATAAAAACTTTGAGGTTCGCCGATGACATTGTAATTCTGTCAGAGACAGCAAAGGACTTGGAAGAGCAGTTGAATGGAATGGACAGGGTCTTGGAAGGAGGATATAAGATGAAAATCAACAAAAGCAAAACAAGGATAATGGAATGTAGTCTAATTAAATCGGGTGATGCTGAGGGAATTAGATTAGGAAATGAGGCACTTAAAGTAGTAAAGGAGTTTTGCTATTTGGGGAGCAAAATAACTGATGATGGTCGAAGTAGAGAGGATATAAAATGTAGACTGGCAATGGCAAGGAAAGCGTTTCTGAAGAAGAGAAATTTGTTAACATCCAGTATTGATTTAAGTGTCAGGAAATCATATCTGAAAGTATTTGTATGGAGTGTAGCCATGTATGGAAGTGAAACATGGACGATAAATAGTTTGGACAAGAAGAGAATAGAAGCTTTCGAAATGTGGTCCTACAGAAGAATGCTGAAGATTAGATGGGTAGATCACATAACTAATGAGGAAGTATTGAATAGGGTTGGGGAGAAGAGAAGTTTGTGGCGCAACTTAACCAGAAGAAGGGATCGGTTGGTAGGACATGTTCTGAGGCATCAAGGGATCACCAATTTAGTATTGGAGGGCAGCGTGGAGGGTAAAAATCGTAGAGGGAGACCAAGAGATGAATACACTAAGCAGATTCAGAAGGATGTAGGTTGCAGTAGGTACTGGGAGATGAAAAAGCTTGCACAGGATAGAGTAGCATGGAGAGCTGCATCAAACCAGTCTCAGGACTGAAGACCACAACAACAACAACATAGTCCGTTGAGATACGAAAGTGAAACTCGATGCTGTCTCTTTACCTCCTAACAGCAGTTGCTTGTGTTTGTCCACTGAACAACAACGAAAACACCGTCACAGTGAGAACAACTTGTGTATACAACTTGTTGTATCTGTTACTTGTGGATCGCCTAACAATGGAAAATTTTTAGGACAATTGAGGCCCGTGTTTGCAAAACTTACTTTATGAAAAAAATAAGATTTTAATTAACAAGCAAGTTGAGAGGAAACCTTTTTTACAATTAACATATTCCATACAGTTCTGAAAATGTTAAAATAGTCTTTGCATATACATAATACTTTAGACAGTTCACCAAGTAGTGGGAATAGAAAAATTGTTTCCTTTTTTGAAACTCGCTTTATGCTCAAACTAGTTCAGAGACGCCTGAATATTAAATGCCTGGTTTTTATATTAAAGTTTTAAAATAATATTTCTTTTTTTCCGTCTACATAACTTCTCTGGATTCTTCATCCTTATAAACTGTCCGTTAACTGTGATGATCTTCATATTCCTCAGCACCTGCAGGGAGTATGTCATTGCAGAAACTTGCCACTTCCTTAACAATGGTGAGGAAACACGTTAGCTTCATTACACCCTTTTTCTTTCCTGCACTCATATGGTTTGTCTTGGGGATAATCGCAGCACTTTTCATGGCTTTGAACGAAGATGGTCTTTCTGCAAAACATCACAAAATACTTCTGATCCAGAGAAATGCGTCGTTGTAACAGCACATTGACTCTTACCACTGGGTTTTCTGTAAGTTATGCTCGTACACTCATCATCTAGAAAGACAATGTAGACTACTATATTTGCTTAGAAATCCATTTGAAGTCGAAGGAAAACCAGCCTTACCCCACACCAGCCCTTTTCCAACTTTCGCTAGAATATTCCTGTAATCGCAACGTGATATAACCTCTTCTTCCTTCCGATATTCCTTCTCAGCGCTAATACATGCACGATCTGGTGGCATGAAGCTATGTCCACGAAGTTCAGAGACTACTGTAATGCGTTCCATAAAACATGCCAGCAAACAGAACATCATGGAATTCTTATTCTGTCTAGTGCTTGAGTCTGATACCAATAACACTAGTCATCTCTTCCAAATAATGTAGGAGAAAATGTTGTAGTGCAGATATGATTCAATTTACACCTCTTCCTGCTTCCGTTCCATTCTATGTACTTTTTAAAACGCTTCCAGTACCCTGTTTTGCTTCATGTATCACCACAGTCGAATTATAGAACCATAACTGCTATTTTTCTTGACTTCCGGAAGGCGTTCGATACAGTTCCGCACTGTCGCCTGATAAACAAAGTAAGAGCCTACGGAATATCAGACCAGCTGTGTGGCTGGATTGAAGAGTTTTTAGCAAACAGAACACAGCATGTTGTTATCAATGGGGAGACGTCTACAGACGTTAAAGTAACCTCTGGCGTGCCACAGGGGAGTGTTATGGGACCATTGCTTTTCACAATATATATAAATGACCTGGTAGATAGTGTCGGAAGTTCCATGCGGCTTTTCGCGGATGATGCTGTGGTATACAGGGAAGTTGCAGCATTAGAAAATTGTAGCGAAATGCAGGAAGATCTGCAGCGGATAGGCACTTGGTGCAGGGAGTGGCAATCGACCCTTAACATAGACAAATGTAATGTATTGCGAATACATAGAAAGAAGGATCCTTTATTGTATGATTATATGATAGCGGAACAAACACTGGTAGCAGTTACTTCTGTAAAATATCTGGGAGTATGCGTGCGGAACGATTTGAAGTGGAATGATCATATAAAATTAATTGTTGGTAAGGCGGGTACCAGGTTGAGATTCATTGGGAGAGTGCTTAGAAAATGTAGTCCATCAACAAAGGAGGTGGCTTACAAAACACTCGTTCGACCTATACTTGAGTATTGCTCATCAGTGTGGGATCCATACCAGATCGGTCTGACGGAGGAGATAGAGAAGATCCAAAGAAGAGCGGCGCGTTTCGTCACAGGGTTCTTTGGTAACCGTGATAGCGTTACGGAGATGTTTAATAAACTCAAGTGGCAGACTCTGCAAGAGAGGCGCTCTGCATCGCGGTGTAGCTTGCTCGCCAAGTTTCGAGAGGGTGCGTTTCTGGATGAGGTATCGAATATATTGCTTCCCCCTACTTACACCTCCCGAGGAGATCACGAATGTAAAAGTAGAGAGATTAGAGCGCGCACGGAGGCTTTCAGACAGTCGTTCTTCCCGCGAACCATACGCGACTGGAACAGGAAAGGGAGGTAATGACAGTGGCACGTAAAGTGCCCTCCGCCACACACCGTTGGGTGGCTTGCGGAGTATCAATGTAGATGTAGATGTAGATGTAGAACTGTCGTGCAGAAAAGACTCCGCAGTAGAGGTTTCACATAGGTTCATTTTTTTTTTTTTTTTTTTTTTTTGTATGTCAGAGACAACTTTTAAACTGTTTTCAGAGTATTTGTTCATGATGTTGTGGAACGGAACGCAACCACAGGCTAATTCTACACACTTCCTGCCATTCTTTGGTTTATGTGGCCTTTATTTTTAGTGTGAGCTCCTTGCATGTGGAACAAGTGTCACTGTAAGGGTTATCAAAGCCGGTATTAAAATTGTTATAAAACACTGTCTTAAATTTTTAAAAACAGGTTTTATTGCCTGCTTGTCTTCGTTCTTTGCAAAAAAGTTTCCCACAGTGTATTTACGTCTAATGTTGGGGCAGATATGACCTACTCATTTTCCGTCTGCAATAATAACACTGTCTACAATTACACTTCAAAATATGCTATTCAGTTGTTGGATGGTAATTATGTCTGCTTGAGATGCTGTTGAGTCACCTTTTCGTTCCTGTAGTGCAGCCCCAGGTACTTGATAGAGCTGAGCAATCTGGGCTAAGCTATACCGCTATACACCTACTATTTTTTGACATGTAGTAGCGCAAACTGGCACTTGAGATGCACCTCGAAGTTTCATCTTATATTTGATAGACAATGATTTACAAGCTGTAGCTTCAGTGGGATCTACAGCATATCTATCTGACGCTGAGATATCCATGCATAACAGAAGGATTGCATCTTGCTTGCTCTTATCTCCTGAAGAATATAGTAGATTATTGAAATATGATAAGTCAGCATAAGGAGAGTTTGCCTGCTTGGCTGTCTTTCCCTCCATTGTTGTTTGCTGCTCTCTGCTTCTAGAATGCCGGCAGTCAGTATCAGGCACAGCATTTTGCTTTGAATATCGGGACAATTTTGCTTTGGAGATATATGAACGGTCTACCACGTGTTTCACTCACAGGAGTATTATATTCACCATCACCTTCCACATTCACTATTTAACACAAGTGTAGTCGTGACACTTAACTTCCATAATACGACAGAAACGCAACCAACTCTCACAACAGCTCTCGTCGACAAACGTAGTTCAATACTACATACGCGAACCATTTGACACCTACTGCGGTAGCTAGTAGGATCTGCCATCAGCCACTGCACCGCCTTTCAGCACAGTAATCACCCTGCCATCTAGTGCCAAGCAAAACAATTATTCCAGGAGTGCAATAACAGTCAGAAAAATACTTGTTCTGACATCTGTCGCACATTAAACAAATTATAAGACAACCCAGCAATGCATCTAATGTCTTTGGCCAACTAAGTAGCATACAGCGAGTTTTAAAAAGACCCTAACATTCGCATAAGACGAGTTTAGCAAAAACGGGTTGTCTTGTCTTTACAAATTCGGAGAAAAACAAGCTTTGCTAAAGCTAACTGCAAAGTCTTGTAGAAGACGCTGAATAGTATGTGTTAAGAAAAAGAATCTATTTTCAAAAAAAATTCATAAAGTGAGTTTTGAAAAAACGGTCCTTAATTAAGGGATCTTGAAACCATGTGGAATGATAGTGAATTATAAGGAAGTCTTTACGGAGAAAGTGCAGTATGATTTCTTCATCTGGGCTGATCGTGTATTCAAAATTAACGGGGCAAAAAGAGCCCAAAAATTATAATCGAATAAGCAACACAGTTGACTAGCAGAACAAGTAAGTATAGATTGCGTAACCTCAACTGTGACACGCTCCCCCAAAAAGCAGCTAGAGTGCACCAATCAGTACTAGGCAGTGATTAGTGGACAAACAACCCACAAGCTTCCTTCTCCGACCTCAACTCCCAACTTTCAAAACACTTCACATGGTGGGCAACACTCAGTGCAATAACAACAATAAATAAAAGAAATGCAGAATATCGCGTATGTCACTAAAAAACAGGGGAATGCTGCAAACACTTCCCACTGTTGGAGTACAAAACACACATTAACGAACAAGAGTCTGGAAACTGGCCTGGAGCAGTATCCCACCCATTGGTCAAATTCTTCGTGCCAAGCATGGTGACAGGGAATATCCAAAACTTTGCAGGAAAAGCAAGCGACTTTCTCATGTTGCTCAGGTGGTGCCAGTGTGTCACGTCCGCTGATGTCCATACAAAAAAGGCAGAAAAGTCATGTTCAATTACTCTCTGTAGACAGTAGTGGCAACATGGCGGTCTCTGGCCTCGGTGAGGACAGGTGCAGGTCACACTCCACTCCTGCGAAACTGCTGGACTGGCTGTGGATGTTTGATTCTCCTAATAATATTCACTGAAGGTCTTCTGCCGGCAAAGAGGAAGTAGAGATCACACCAACAGCATACCTTTCCAGCGAGAAACATGCAAATCTTCCCACACAATGAAACATGCTCAGTACTTTCAAAAAAAAAGCACGAAATAGTGGCAAAAACTGAAACAATAACTCATATCAATATGTGACAGTCTTGTCACATGAACCCTTTTTCAAAAAAGGATGGTAAGCTACCAAATTTCAATATTCATGTCTCACCTTGTTTAGGCACCCCAGAAATTAACTAGCTCGAACAACCAATGGAATCAGAAAAGTCTTCCATGCGCATACAGAAAATGACAAGGTTTCACATCACCTGCTTAATGATATGCTGTTAGGATAAACATGGTCCCTCAAGCTTTTACATAATGGACAAAATGTGTTAGCAATTTCAGAACATAATACCAGGATTCTCTGTTCCACATAATACAAATCGAAGAATCTTAAAGTTATCTCGTCGACTGGTCTTACACTGCAGGCTTGCTACTAGGAGAATAGTCTTGATCAGCTTCATTAATCAAATTTTTGTGTTACATTTTACAAAATCTCCTTGAAATACGCAATGTCAAACTTATGCTACGTGATTATCACTACATTCATTTCTTTTTTTACGTGAGCGAAACTGAAAGTGAAACTGCCTTTTTTAAAACTCATGAGATGTTCTAAAATAATACTTTCTCACATCAGGGTGTCATGACTGGAGTAATAGCGTTTCCTCTTTTCATAAACGTGTCACAAGAACTAATTATCTCTTGTCGATTTTCTTCAGAAGAGCACGTGAACTTCATGTGAACGTATCAGTTAACATAGTCTGATGTAGTATGTAATGTCCCTTACACTATAAAAATTCTTTTAATTTGTCCATACTATTTGCAAGCTACACTACTGGCCATTAAAACTGCTTCACCAAGAAGAAATACAGATGATAAACGGGTATTCATTGGACAGATATATTATAGGTACTAGAACTGACATGTGATTACATTTTCACGCAATTTGGGTGCATAGATCCTGAGAAATCAGTACCCAGGACAACCACCTCTGGCCGTAATAACGGCCTTGATACGTCTGGGCATTGAGTCAAACAGAGCTTGGATGGCACCCCATACCATCTCGCCGGATGATACGCCAGTATGGCGATGACGAATACACGCTTCCAATGTGCGTTCACCGCGATGTCGCCAAACACGGATGCGACCATCATGGTGTTGTAAACAGAACCTGGATTCATCCGAAAAAAATGACATTTTGCCATTCGTGCAGCCAGGTTCGTCGTTGAGGCGCTCCTGTCTGTGATGCAGCGTCAAGGGTAACTGCAGCCGTGGTCTCCGAGCTGATAGTCCATGCTGCTGCAAACGTCGTCGAACTGTTCGTGCAGATGGTTGTTGTCTTGCAAACGTCCCCATCTGTTGACTCAGGGATCGAGACGTGGCTGCACGATCCGTTACAGCCAAGCCGATAAGATGCCTGTCATCTCGACTGCTACTGATACGAAGCCGTTGGGATCCAGCACGGCGTTCCGTATTACCCTCCTGAACCCACCGATTCCATATTCTACTAACAGCTATTGGATCTCGACCAACGCGAGCAGCAATGTCACGATACGATAAACCGCAATCGCGATAGGCTACAATCCGACCTTTATCAAAGTCGGAAACGTGATGGTACGCAGGCATCACAACAACGTTTCACCAGGCAACGCCGGTCAACTGCTGTTTGTGTATGAGAAATCGGTTGGAAACTTTCTGCATGTCAGCACGTTGTAGGTGTCGCCAGCAGCGCCAACCTTGTGTGAATGCTCTGAGAAGCTAATCATTTGCATATCACAGCATTGTCTTCCTGTCGGTTAAATTTCGCGTCTGTAGCACGTCATCTTCGTGGTACAGCAATTTTAATGGCCAGTAGTGTACATAACATATTAATCTGATTGCAAAATAACACAAAAAATTAATCTCAGCATGAAAGCTAGTGGCGCCTCAATCGGCCATTTTCAATTCTCATCTAGTAACTAAGATTTAGTGAGTAGTAGATGAGACTATATTTTGCATCACCCAATGATGGAATCGGCCACACTTTTAAGTAGCAAATTAAATGGGTTTGGAAAATTACTTACAGTTCTTGTGGTCGTTTTTTTCCTCTCGATCTTATCCCAGTTACAATATACATTTGCACAAAACTACACTCATTTAAAACGGTGGCCTCTTGTGTGGCTGTAAGTTCACCAATGGCCGGTGCATGTCAATACAAGTACTGTGCTGGTTGGTATGGCGATACCATCAAGCGGGTGCTAGTGGCTCATTTGGGGCATAGCACGTAGGTTGATCACTAACCTGCTCCATCCCAAATGCGAGGGAACCTGTCACTCCAGCTGCTGGTTGAGCCTTTTCTCTCGTCTGCTCCACGACCCATCTGCTTCTGCAAGAATTATGAGATTTAATTACCAAATTTTACACCTGTAAACAATATCACAAAGGTACATTTTAATCCTGACATGAAATATTCCTCACTTATAATAAATCTGAATTTGCCGCTGTGAAAAATTTAATAAAACAGGACTTTACCTTGATGTCTTTCTTTAATTTACTTGAACACAAATCAAAGCAAAGCAAAACAAAACATGGTTTCCACAGGAAACGTTAAGTACAAACCCTGACGCCGGGAATCTCTTCGCTCATATCTTAAACAAATCCCGTTATGCCAAAAAAATCTAATGTTTAACAGATTTCCGGTGATCCTTCATAGGTGTGTCCATGCAGTGATTTAAGTCAGTTGTTCACTATTCATAGTAAGCTGAAAAATGGTGGTGTACTCCAAATTAGACAACACGTTCTAGCAACACAGACTGGCGAATGCACAAGAGTGACATAGAGGGAAACAAAATTCCTGACATAAATATGACCAATATTGCTCAGTGCACTATTGGCAAAAGCTGGCGTGTAACAAACGTTCTAAATATCTTGGGAAGTACCGTGGACATAATTTGCAACTGACAGTAGGCAAAAACCTCGTAAAATAGTCTGCAGGACGTTCTGTGACCATACTAAACATAAAGTCCGTACATCCTTCTCATTCCACGCACATAAAGTCATCTCTCACGTCACAATACAATTAGAAGCTATCACATGAGGCAGAAACTAACGGTTTCCCCAAGAAGAAGTTTATCTTCTTACAATAAAATCACTTGTTTTACACAACCTATAGACAAGACATCAAAATAAAAAGAGGTGAGGTACTGTGGGTAAAATACGTTTTTATTGGAACGATAGATATCACTTTGTCATCTTATACATTGCTCCCCTGACGCTCCTGAAAGAGAAAAATGGACGTTTTATCAGATCCGTCGAAGATTCTCGCTGATTGTAGCTGCACTTCAACATCTAAAACATTTGTAAAACAGGCATTAGGCTCATGCAATGCGGGATTACAACAGCATGCTATTGTCAGACAGGAAAACGTTGGCATACAGACACTCATATCCACAAAATGGCCGGTGTGGCGCTTGTAGTTTTAACACCCTACACATAATTCTGCTACTGAGTTTGTTTCACTTACTACGATGCCTGCCTGCTGGCTGCAGGAGTGTCCCAGTAACAACGTAATCGACCCCCAGAAAGGGACATTTATGTACAAACTATTGCAACTAGGTGAATCAAAGGTATACCAAACAAAATGTTACTCATAAACACAAATAAGAACTTAGGCTAAGAAACACATTACTACGCAAATTACAGGATTAACATTAGTTAAAACACGTAAAACCAAGCAACCCTACTGTTCAAATGCTTTCAGGCTTGAGAAGTGGTTTGTTGCAAGTATTTTCTTCAGTCGCAACGTCTATAGAACGGCCGCATTTGCGAAAACCGAGCGTTTTACCCACTTCGGTCAATGTACAGGCAGAATAACGTGTGCTAATTATTCTTTGCTTTGCTGGAGAGGTGGTCGTTGCTGAACAGTACCTTCTCTTCTGGGTAGCAGAAAAGCTGCTTCATGTTCTTAGTATTCCTCCTCTGCTATTACAGCGCCACTTTCCTGAAGTTGGCAGCTGCTTCCGCAATCACCTATCTATGCCTTACCGGCTGATGCAGTGGAAACTCAACCACTACTCTGGTTCATAATTCATTAAACATTTTGTTGGTATCATCTTCATTAAGTAGTGATGGAGCTGATCAATCACTAATTCGAAATCCTTGATGTAGTCATCCCCAAATCTTGAAGCCAGCCTCTGAATTACTTCAATGTCTTCCTTTAATCCGACCTAGTGCGGATTCCAAATACTCGAGCAGTCATCAAGAATGGATCGGACAACCGTAATATATGTGGTCTTCTTTACAGATGAACCACACTTACCTAAAATTCTCCCAATAAACTGAAGTCGAGCATTAATCTTCCCTATTACAAATCTTACAGGTCGTTCCGTTTCATATCACTCTGCAACATTACCCCTAGGTATTTAATCAACATGATTCGGTCAAGCAACACACAATTAATGCTGTACTCGAATATAATGCGTTTGTTTTCCAACTCATCTGCATTAACTTACATTTTTCTACATTTAGAGCTTGCTGTCGTTCAGCACACCAACTAGAAATTTTTTCTAAGTCATTTTGTATCTTCCTACAGTCACTCAACGTAGAAGATTGTAAATTGAATATTATGGCACCGTACTGCTAGAGAGAGTTCTGAGATTACTCTGGTAATAGAAACTACTTACAAAAATGTGAATACCCTCGTTAAATTTGTTTGCTCACAGAGAGCCTTCGATAAAATGCGGTCGAATAAGACGGCTCACTCCAGAAGATCTGCCTATGGATACGCATAAAAATTGGATTTTGTAGAGAAGATATATAAATATCCTGCAACAAAAACATGTTACCCTCATGACAGCTTACTACCTCTTCAGCTGAAGAGCTACAAATGATACTAGAAAAGCAGCTGAAACATGAACTGAGGAGCTAATGTTTTCAAAAAAGTAATTTAAGTTACTGAAAATTACGCATGTTTTTTGTGTTAATAAACTGCCCCATCAATTTATTCATATCCTCTAGGTTATTGTTGTGTGGATTCTCTTATATGTGACGTCTAATTATTTGTAATTCCACACTTAGGTAAAACTATATACATATTTACAGGAAAGTTTTAAAACAAATTTGTACTTACTACAAATTCTTGAAAATGTATCATTCGTACTATATCGCCCTAAAAAATCAGTACTTTAGTGTTCAGATGCACCTGGCCTCAGTTCCTGTTCTCTTGCTTCCTGAAATTACACAATTCACTCTTAAAACGAGAGTGAGATCCATCTCTCAGACATTTGCTGACGCAAACAAAGTCTTCTTCCTCATACTTCGTAGTAATCTCATGAGAGGATGGTTTGGTATAATTGCTGATTTGCTTGAGAACGTGTGCGTGAGATCGACGATTGCCTCCATTATCTGTCACCTTTCGCGTTTCACTGTAATTCTACTACTTATATGCCACGAACAGTCTCTCCATTTCTAAGTAGTACGCTATTTTGAGACATACTTACCTTGCGTTCATCGGGCTGTTGTTCAAGCTAATAACTAACAACGCAGAATAATTCATAGTTGTAATATCGTAATTAGTTCTAGCACATTTTAACCACAAAATCTAATTTATTTCACCGTTATATTTCATTCATGGCTTTCTTTCGATGACGGTGTTGGGATTATGGTCGTAATTTCAAGTAGAACATTTATTCTGCTGCCTTTACGGCGTTTTTGAAGGTAGTAACATGTATTTTCCATATTTGTTCACCGAAGACAGTAGGTTTAGACAATGATTCTCAGTTAATTTGTGATTACGTTTTTTAATATGGAATCTGGTTGCTTATTTTTTTTTTTTTTGTGGTCTTCAGTCATGAGACTGGTTTGATGCAGCTCTTCATGCTACTCTATCCTGTGCAAGCTTCTTCATCTCCCAATACGTACTGCAGCCTACATCCTTCTGAATATATTTAGTGTATTCATCTCTTGGTCTCCCTCTACGATTTTTAACCTCCACGCTGCCCTCCAATACTAAATTGGTGATCCCTTGATGCCTCAGAACATGTCCTAACAACCGATCCCTTCTTCTAGTGAAGTTGTGCCACAAACTCCTCTTCTCCCCAATCCTGTTCACTACCTCCTCATTAGTTATGTGATCTACCCATCTAATCTTCAGCATTCTTCTGTAGCACCACAATTCCAAAGCTTCTATTCTCTCCTTGTCCAAACTAGTTATCGTCCATATTTCACTTCCATACATGGCTACACTCCATACATATACTTTCAGAAACGACTTCCTGACACTTAACTCTATACCCGATGTTAACAAATTTCTCTTCTTCAGGAACGCTTTCCTTGCCATTGCCAGTCTACATTTTATATCCTCTCTACTTCGACCATCATCAGCTATTTTGCTCCCCAAATAGCAAAACTCCTTTACTACTGTAAGTGTCTCATTTCCTAATCTAATTCCCACAGCATCCCCCGACTTAATTCGACCACATTCCATTATCCTCGTTTTGCTTTTGTTGATGTTCATCTAATATCCTCCTTTCAAGACACTGTCCATTCAGTTCAACTGCTCTTCCAAGTCCTTAGCTGTCTCTGACAGAATTATAATGTCATCGGCGAAACTTAAAGTTTTTATTTCTTCTCCATGGATTTTAATTCCTACTCCAAATTTTTCTTTTGTTTTCTTTACTGCTAGCTCAATATGCAGATTGAACAACATCGGGGAGAGGCTACAACCCTGTCTCACTCCCTTCCCAACCACTGCTTCCCTCTCATGTCCCTCGACTCTTATAACTGCCGTCTGGTTTCTGTACAAATTCTAAATAGCCTTTCGCTCCCTGTATTTTACACCTGCCACCTTCAGAATTTGACTGGTTATCAACACTAAAAAAACTGTGACACATCCATAGGCATTTACATAGTGAACAATGCATAGCTTCGCGGTAGTAACATTTAACATAATGTTTTCGGGCTTCCAGTCGCCTCAAGTGGTTAAAATGCCACGAGCTTTCGACCAAATGGTGCCTGGCTATCGTCACATGGACTGACTGCTGATGATAGGCTTCTAATACGTCATGATATGCCTTAACAACCTGGTGTGTTGCGACTGGTGCCCACGGAATTGCCACATATGGGCATATGTTGATCCCTCGCAACGCAAGGAGCCCATGCCTCGCCAAGCTGTAAGCCGCCGTTTCTACCGAGAATGTTGTCACTGATTTTAATTTTAATGACTTCTTTAATCACAACGCCCCAGAAGCCGTTGTTGCGACAGAAGGGTCTGATGACCTTTTATACATTCAACAGCATGCTCAGCTAAAGCAGGCTTTCTGGGGTAGCGCAGGCGGTAAAAACTTCTCATGCTCCTTCGTGCGTTGTTCTAGAGAGTACACCGTTTCTCCATCGTAAGACTGGCAGGGTGTTTTGCCACCATCGGCAGTTCTAAGGCCTGCCGTGTCTCTAACTAGTCTCAATAGTTGCCGGACTTTCGATAGGCCTGAAGATCAATTTGACTTTTAGTCTCTTCAGCAGGTGGTTTACCTAAGCCTATACGGAGCAACAGAAGAGCAAAAATGGAAACCTCATATCCCGGTCCGCATCAGTGGTTTTACTGTGATTCTTACCGAAGTTCACTTGCTTCCTTTGGTGGTAGTTGTAGAGAACAACGACTATTATGATGAGGTAGCCCGTTCGAATCTTGGCGATGGAATACATTTTCACCGCCACTGCTTGGCTGCCAACGGGCGGAGAAGTGTTAGCTTAACGTTCCTAACCGTCAAGCTTCGTACCAATGTCCTACATTATATTACAGACTTGTCTTCAGCGTCTCATGAATTGAGGGCATGGGACACTTTTGGTGGTGATGTGTACGACCCGTACGTTTTATGGGAACATTACGCCTGGCCACATCCTTGATGCATTGCGAAAAGACACCACACTACACACGAATACATCAGTTAGATACACACAATAGATATACCTAAAACACAACTCTCAAACACCGTGAGAAAAGGGCCGTTTTGCGGGGACTAAGAAACTCTTTCCGTTTAAGCGACTGAAACTATCTCTCGGTAGTCCCTAGTGAGCACTGCCGCCTTCTTTCTCTTTGTTTACTTTTAGCAAATGTAAAGACAGTTTTTTCGACAAGGTCACTTCTAATTATTTCCTTCACCTTTTTGGTATTATACACTACTGACCATTGAAATTGCTACACCAAGAAGAAATGCAGATTATAAACGGGTATTCATTGGAGAAATATATTATACTAGAACTGACATGTGATTACATTTTCACGCAGTTTGGGTGGATAGATCCTGAGAAATCAGTACCCAGAACAACCACCTTTGACTGTAATAACGGCCTTGATACGCCTGGGCATTGAGTCAAACAGAGCTTGGATGGCGTGTACAGGTACAGCTGCCTATGCAACACGATACCACAGTTCATCAAGAGTACTGACTGGCGTATTGTGACGAGCCAGTTGCTCGGCCATCATTGACCAGACGTTTTCAATTGGTGAGAGATCTGGAGAATGTGCTGGCCAGGGCAGCAGTCGAACATTTTCTGTATCCAGTAAGGTCCGTACAGGACCTGCAACATGCGGTCGTGCATTGTCCAGCTGAAATGTAGGGTTTCGCGGGGATCGAATGAATGGTAGAGCCACGGGTCGTAACACATCTAAAATGTAACGTCCACTGTTCAAAGTGTCGTCAATGCGAACAAGAGGTGACCGAGACGTGTAACCATACCATCACGCCAGGTGATACGGCAGCATGGCGATGACGAATACACGCTTTCAATGTGCGTTCACCGCGATGTCGCCAAACACGGATGCGACCATCGTGATGCTGTAAACAGAACCTGGATTCATCAGAATAAATGACGTTTCGCCATTCGTGCACCCAGGTTCGTCGTTGAGTACACCAACCATGCTGCTGCAAACGTCGTCGAACTGTTCGTGCCGATGGTTGTTGTCTTGCAAACGTCCCCATCTGTTGACTCAGGCATCGAGACGTGGTTGCACGGTCCGTTTCAGCTATACGGATAAGATGCCTGTAATCTCGACTGCTAGTGATACGAGGCCGTTGGGATCCAGCACCGATTCCATATTCTGCTAACATTCATTGGATGTCGACCAACGCGAGCAGCATTGTCGCGATACGATAAACCGCAATCGCGATAGGCTACAATCCGACCTTTATCAAGGTCGGAAACGTGATGATCCGCATTTCTCCTCCTTACACGAGGCATCACAACAACGTTTCACAAGGCAACGCCGGTCAACTGCTGTTTGTGCATGAGAAGTCGGTTGGAAACTTTCCTCATGTCAGCACGTTGTAGGTATCGCCACCGGCGCAAAACTTGTGTGAATGCTCTGGAAAGCTAATCACTTGCATATCACAGCATCTTCTTCCTGTCGGTTAAATTTCGCGTCTGTAGTACGTCATCTTCCTGGTGTAGCAACTTTAATGGCTAGTAGTGTACTAGCTATCTCAACGATTGATGTAAGTGAGGATGAAGCCCTAGCCTTCTTTCCATGAGATAAGTACAGATCCTCGTTTGCAAGAAATGCTTGGAAGAGAGACCAGGCCACTAGCATTTCATACAAAATAACCCACTGACAGAAGACTTAGGGACATTATGTAGGGATTCCACAAAGAAGGATGAGGAAATCACATCCGAGAGTGGGCTACAGGAACAGACGTAGGTGGTGGCCTCGAAAAGATGATCTCCTAACTTATAATACGACCGGACACGTTGCTGAGCCGTTATAGAGTCATGACCAGGAACGCCGCAGTGGTTGCTTAAAGAGAATTAATGGGAAATTGGAGATGGCACTTGAGGACTTTTCGTTTGGAGTTGATCCTACTGGTACCAGTAGGGCAACCGAAACGATTTTGCAATTATGATCTCCGTCTGAACGTACCTAGGAGATGAAAATTGGCTGAGCTACAAAGTACGGTGAAGGAATATGGGCTCAAGTCACACTTGGTCGGGGAGCTGTTGTCATGGGTCCTTGGCCAGGAGAACCGGAACAGTTGAGAAAGAATCCAGAAACAGGAGTCTCGGTTAAAATAAAAGAAAAAAAATCCATCAGTAATTCTCCAGGAAGCCCACTATAGGTATCGTCAAAACGTATAATTAATACAGAATAATGAACAATAATTTAAATTACTGTCTTCAGTCCATGATGAACGGCCATTCAGCTTTATAAAGGCACTGCTACTTGCCGTGGAATCAGGAGTTTTGGGTCCCTGAATCTAGACACTCAGATAATCTTTAGAAAGAGTGGCTAAAGAGGCATACTTTTAATTTTCTTTTGAATTGGTAAATATTCCCAGTGTCTAACTTTTTTTTTTTTTTTTTTTTTTTTTTTTTGACTGGAGCTCATTAAACATCTTACCAGCAGTTACCCATAACGAAGTGCTGTCTGAAAGAAGCTGCATAAATATTCTGTCAGATTTTGGTAAGGTAATGTCTCTAAGTGGTGCAAAGGTTAGGAACTTACTATAAACATTCAGAAATTTAAAACAGTGAACTTCACAAAACGAAAGAACGTGGTATCCTGTGACTGCAGTTTCAATAAGACACAGTTGGACTCGTTTAACTCACACAAGAACCTGGGTGAGACACCCTGTAGCGATATGAAATGGAATTAGCACAAAGACTCAGTGGTGGGAAAAGTAGGTGGTAGACTTCGGTTCATTCATAGGGATCATTGGTAGAATTCTGGGGAAAATCAATCAGTCTATAAAGGAAATTACTTACAAATCACTCGTTGGGCCCATCCTAGAATTTTGCTAGCGTGTGTGGGACCCGTACGGAATATGACTAACAGGGATATTGGGTATACAGAAAACGGCAGCACGAATTGTTACAGGTTTATTTGATCCGTGTCGCAGAGATTCTGAAGGAACTGAAATAGCAAACTCTTGAGGATGGAGGTATACTATCCCCAGAAAGCCTGCTTGCTAAGTTTCAAGAACTGGCGGTAAATGATGATTCTGGGAATGTACTACATCCCTCTACATATCTTTCCCGTAGGGATCGTCAGGGCAAGATTCATTAAAACACGCACAGACGCCTTTAAGCAATCACTTTCTATGCTCTCCATACGAGAACAGATCGGGAAAAAGCCCAGTAACTGGTACAGTATGATGTACCTTCTGCTATAAACATCTCACTGGTTTGCAGAGTACAAATGTACGTGTATAGTCCAGACTACATAACTCCGTTCTGAACACTAGACAGCGATGCAAAATCTACATGAAAATTGTTTTTGTGTCTTGTGTTGTGGCTGCGTACATCGCAGTTCGGCTGCCATTGATTTTTATTATCGGTGAAAAAAGAAATAATTAGGAAGTAAATATACTGGAAAATGAATATAAGTATTCCAAGATCCTTAAAAGAGGGTTCTGCAAGATGTGCTGAATAAACACTTTACATTGAGGGGACAAAAGACGTGGGATAGCGGTATGCACATATACGGATGGTGGTAGTATCGCGCACACAAGGTATAAAAGAGCAGTGTACAGGCGGAGCTGTAATCATATGTACTCTAGGTGAGTCATGTGAAGAAGTTTCCGACGTGATTATGTTCGCACGACGAGAATTAACAGACTTTGAAGCGGGATGATAGTGGAAGCTAGACGTGTGGAACGTTGTATTTCTGGAATCGTTAGGGAATTCAATATTTCGAGTTCCACAGTGTCAAAAGTGTGCCGAGAATACCAAATTTCAGGCATTACCTCTCAACATGGACAACGCGTTGGCCGACGGCTTTCACTTAACGACTGAGAGCAGCAGCGTTTGCATAGAGTTGTCAGTGCTAACAGACATGCAACATTGGATGAAATAATAGCAGAAATCAATCCGGGACGCACGACGAACTTATCCATTAGGACAGAGCGGTGAAAATTGTCGTTAATGGGCTATGACAGCAGATGGCCGACGCGAGTGCCTTTGCTAACAGCATGACGTCGCCTGCAACCTCTCTCTTGAGCTCGTGACCATATCGGTTGGACTCTAGATGACTGGAAAACCTTGGCCCAGTCAGACGAGTCACGGTTTCAGCTGGCAAGAGCTGAAGGTAGGGTTGGAGTGTGTCGAGAATCCTACGAATCAACGGACCGAAGTTGTCAACAAGTCACTGTGCAAGCTGGTAGTGGCTCCATAATGGTATGGGTTGTGTTTACGTGAGTGGACTGGGTCTCCTGGTCCATCTGAACCCATCATTGCCTAGAGATGGTTATGTTCGACTACTTGGAGACCATTTTCATGTTCCTAAAAAAAGACAGGATTTTTGTGGATAACAATGGGCCATGTCACCTGGCCGCAGTTGTTGATTGGTTTGTAGAATATTCTGGACAGTTCGAGTGAATGATCTGCTCACCCTGGTCGCCCGACATGAATTCCATTTATGGGACATAATAGAGAGATTAGTTCGTGACTGCACCGGCAGCACTTTCGCAGTTATGGACCGCTGTAGACACAGCATGGCTCAATATTTCTGCGAGGAACTTCCAACTTGTTGAGTCCATTCCACATCAAGTTGTTGCACTACGCCGCGTAAAAGGCGCTCCGACATGGTATTAGGAGGTATCACGTGACTTCTGTCACCTCAGTACATTTACCTTCAGGTGCACTACCCCAAAATAATTCCATAAGTAAAGAGTGAGTGAAAATATATATAATATGCCAACACTTTTGTCTTTAAGGTCAGTTGAGATTTTTGGTTTGTTTATCCACCTGTTGACTCCATGTTAACGTGCTATACAGTTATGACCATTGATGTCCACTTCTGGTGCTAAAAGGTCTTTATTGCTTGTTTGAAATGGTTTGATATGAATCTGTGTGAGAGTAAGACTTAACTGCTTGTACTCCTGTTCAACCTTTATCTGAGTGTTTCCTAGGGTTGAGTTTGGAGCCTTGATTAGTATACTTGTGTCATTAAAAAACATGATAGTTTCTGAATTCCTCTCTAAGTCTCTGGGAGATGATTTATGTAGCTTAGGAACAAGACCGCGCACCGTACCGAGCACTGTGGCACTGAACGTACTATGTTCTCCCATTCTAAGGTATTTCTCCTGCCTAAAATGTAGTCGCTTAGTGAGACCCTCTACTTAAAATTTATCTTATAAAAGATTTTTACTACGAAGGGAAATTTCTATCTATTAATGGTTATTATACCACGAATAGTGGATATTATCCATCATTAACTATCAAATCTTAATGGAAATTCAGAGACTTTGTGTATTAAACGTAAAAGGAAATCTCTGTAAGAAAACTACATTTACTTTTCTGAAAGACACAAATGATTTTTGAAGGAAGTGGATACTTCGTCTCTTATGTTTTATTTCTGCTTTAGCCTTCCCAGCAATGTTGCTGAAATGCTGTGTTGTGTAGTCATATGGAATAATAATACTTCCATTCACAAATATCGGTGTCTGCCAGTAGTGTAGCGAACCTTTTGATATCATCATACTGAACTTCTTTAATGAATTTATCTGTTGCAGATAGATCAATAGGAAAACTATGCTCTCATTGTATGAAGTCTAAGCAACTGAATGCTCATTGCGTCGTGGCGTTTACGTGTTTTGATTTGTTCTCCACAAGCAGAACATGCAGATCTGTTTTTTAAGAAGTCCAACTGAATGTTCTTTACCAGTTTTACAGTGGATGTCACAATAGTATTTTTATGCTCAACGAATCTTCAAACAATGATGACGCTGAATAACCACCAGGTCATGATACATCGAAAGAATAAAACGGGTGAGGATAAAAAGGTCTGAAACATTAGTGCTTCCATAATCTGTGCGTTAAAGTACTAATCACATCGTGCCATCGCATTTGTAATGTGTCTTTCTCCAGGCAAACTTATTTTCATGTATAGCATATTTTTTTATTAAATCTGTATCTACCTGTAAGGAAAGATACGTTACAGATACTTGATTAGTATGCTTATATCATCAGCAAACGACATAGTTTTTAAATTGGTCTCCAGAGTGACTGAAAGATCATGTATGTTGCTTATGAACACGAGCAAGCCCAATACCGATTCTTATGACATTCGACACATCATGTTCTTCTATTCTCAGGCATTTTTCGTGCCTGAAATATAGCCTGTTAGCGAGACCCTCTGCCTTCTATTATGAAGGTAATTTTCGATCCACGCGAAAGGGACGTCATTGATGCAAGTACACCTAACTAGAATTTTGTCTGAAAGTAATAGTAGCTTTTTAAACATTGTTCGCAGTCTTGTTATTCAAGGTGAAAACATAGGTATGTGTGCTAGCGTGTGAGATGCCTTAAATGACTGCACACGCAACGTCTACCTTGCAACGAACACAGGTGTGCTCTAAAAGGCTCTTGTGTTAAACCTTGCCGTCAACGGCATGGGTTTAGCTGCACCGAGAAGTAATCAGCCATGCTCCAGTGTGTTCCCGCATACCCGGATGCTACATTACTACAGACGATATTGGCCTATCTGCTTGCGGCCGAGGAATTGATTTGGCAAGGACTGTACATAACATTAACTCTGACGAGCGCAGTAATGCTCAAAGGTGCCGGCATCTGTTATGAAGGAGAAGAGGGGGGGGGGGGTGATGGTTGCTACCTTGACAGAGTCGCCTGGTGTCGTTTTCCCTCCTCTCCCTCCTACTTTACTTTTTTTCCCCGTATCTCCCCTCCCGGAACAAATGGCGGCCGGAGTAATTCCGGCATTATTAAGTGGTAATACGACGCCGGACGGTTAACGACTGTGATCGAGCAAATTGGATGGACGGCTGTAATAGGTACAATTTCCTTCTTATAAGACAACTGCCAGGTACCCGATAGTCTAACGAAGGACACCGCAGGTGTTTTCCCGGTATCACTATGCGCGTACTAAACACGCGATCCTAGTCTCGACAAGCACCCGTATCGTTGCGACTTCAGTGAAAGAGAACGATGTGCGCGGACTCGTGTTTCGTAGCCGAGAAGAAGGCGACCGGAAAAGAAACAATTTTACGGATATTTCGCATACATGTGCTGTCACAAAAATTTATACTTTAAGGGAACTGCAGTTCACCATCTCCGTTGCTGTTTAATTTTTTTTGTGTTTATTACCTGTTACGTTATCGAACATTATACAAAAATTGTATTGGGCAGACGGGTCAAGTACTTAAAACTATCTTCATTGAACGTACTCTTACACAAAGTAAACCTGCTATAAGTACACGCTTATCAACGCATAACGATACAGTCACTGGTATCGACAGTAACACGCAAAAATTTGCTTAGAGCCAAAAGGGGCGGTATCCTTTTGTAACTGAAGAGATAGAAATTTATACTGCCAGAAAAGTGACCTGAGAAGGAACTTAATTAGTAAACATAATTTTCCCACTACTCTTATTTTAGTACTTCTGATTATGTTTTTCGAAAAATATACAACACCCGACGTGCTCCCTCGTTCCGTTAACATGACCGTGTTCATCATGTTTGTACGCCTTAGATGGATAGGCTGCAGCCTGCCATGTGCGTAAACACGCTACTGCCTTGTTCGTGACTCGTACCAAGAAGGTGTTGTGCGACATAAACGAAAGTTGGTAGGCGTGTTTCTGCATATGAAAAGTCTATTCAAATTTCGCACCAGCCGCATAAGGATGATGCTAGTAGCGCCACTATGAGGATGAAGATCAGGTTTGCTTTAAATTCACTTTGTAACGGTTGTCAGGGTTAGTTACCTTTGAAATTGGACTTGGTGAGTTGATGCTTTGTCAAGAATGCCTTTAAGGTAACAAAGAAGCTATTATCAACATCTCACTCAGTTTCAATAAGGTCGTGTAACACGGATATGAGAAGATGGACGTTTTTCTGCTAAAAGCTACTGTAGAAAGACTTGACAGGAATGTAGCTACTGTACATGATTATTGGCAGCGATGGTCACGGGAATATATGACCGCAAGAAGACCGGGCTCTGTATACCCACGTGGCACTACCGAAAGGGAAGTCCGTCGTGTTCGGCGTGTGGCTCTGGTGCAGCGTACTGTATCTGCAGCAGCAGTTGGCACCACAGTAACGCAACGAACAGTTACAGATCTGTTACTTCAAGGACAGCTCCGAGCCAACGTCCTGTAGCGTGCATTCCGCTGACCCCAAACCACCGCCATTTGGGGCTTCAATGGTGTCAAGCGAGAGCTGACTGGAGGGCATAGTGGAGGTCAGTTGTATTTTCTTCTGAAAGCTGGTTCTGCCCCGGTGCTAGTGATGGCCGTGTGCTGGTTAGAAGGAGACCAGATGGGGGCCTGCAACTAACCTGTCTTCGTGCTAGACACACTGGCACTGTAGCTGGAGTTATGGTCTGGGTTGCGAGTTCGAATGACAGCAAGAGAACTGTCGTGGTTCTCTCATGCATCCTGACTACAAATTTGCACTTCAGTCTGATAATTCGACCTGTTGTGTTGCCTTTCGACAACAGTATTCAAGGGGCCTGTTGTGCTGCTATTCCTGAAACGCATTCCAGGGTAGTTTTCCAACAGGATAACGCTCGAACACATATCGCTATTGTAACCCATGCTCTACAGAATGTCGACATGTTGCCTTGGCCTGCTCGATCACCAGATCTGTCTCCAGTCGAGAACATGTGGGACGGGACATCATCGGACGACAACTCCAGAGTCATCCACAAACAGCATTGTCCCTGTACTGACCGACCAAGTGCAACAGGCTTGGAAATCCATGCCACAAACTGACATCCTGCACCTGTACAGCACATTGCATGCACTTCGGCATGTGTGCCTTCAATATTTCGACGGTTACACCATGTATTTACCAGACATTCACATTTGCAGTGGCGTATCACGCGCTTATATTAACCTTCTGCAATGTTAATCACTTAAATATGGAACCCACACAAATGTATTCCCGTAGATTCATTACTGTACATTAATTATTTTTTTCCGTCAGTATATGTCGCACAAGGTTACGTCTGACACACTGTTCAGTAGCAGATTTGACTGTTGTGACCGATAGAACATGGTGATTGAGAAAACGGCTATCATAAGGCATTGGTGCGGAGCAATATTGATTTGGGCAGAAAATGCACGTAAGAACGTTCGGAACGGAAGGGAAACTGCTGACAGATGCGACGCATTCAGGTTGCCGGCTAACAGGTATGGCAACGGACGCCTGTGAATGAGTGCCACAGATATTAACACAAAGTAAACGACAGTCTTTGATACAAATTTCGGAGGGACTGGGAGAGGAACTCAGAGGGACTCAGCAATGTTAACCCCATCATTCATAAAAAATAACTGAGTAAGAGGAAGATACTTTCAACGGACTTTTGTCACACAATTTGATCCACTCGCCGAAGCTTATACAGGTGGTCGCAGTCCACAGATGTTAACATATTTAGACTGACGTCAGTAAAAGTCGTAATGTCTCAGGTTTTCTTGTTGTGAGTGAGTAGTAGAGTACTTCCGGGTATCCAGTCTAGCTGAAATCCAGGCAGCCACTATATGTAACAGAATAACTCGCAGCACCTGAAGAAGCCGACTGAGTGCGTCATTGAATTATTGTGCGTAATCCACAAACAGCAACTCATCTGACGATACATAAGCACACTACGGAAGTTACTAAAATGTACTGTGGCGAACAGAGTGTACTTACACTGAAGTGACAAAAGTCATGGAAAAGCGATATGCACATACATACATGGCGGAAGTATCTCGCACTCAAGGTATAAAAGGGCAGTGCAATGGAGGAGCTGTCATTTGTACTCAGGCAATTCGTGTGAAAAGGTTTTCGACAGGATTATGGCCACATGACGGGAATTAACAGACTTTGAACGCGGAATGGTAGTTGGAACCAGACGCATATTAGGAAATTCAATATTCCGAAATCCAGTGTCAAGAGTGTGCCGAAAATACCAAATCTCAGCCATTACTTCTCACCACTGACAACGCAGCTGATGGCTTTCACTTTACAACTGACTTTTGCGTAGAGTTGTCAGTGCTAAAAGACAAGCAACACTGCGTGAAATAACCGCAGGAATCAATGTGGGACGTACGACGAACGTATGCGTTAGTACAGTGGCGGCGAAGTTTGGTGTTGATAGACTATGGTAGAAGACGACCGACGCGAGTGCCTTTGCTAACGGCACGACATCGCCAGCAGCTTCTCTCCAGGCCTCGTGACCATGCCAGTTGGACTCTAGACGACTGGAAAACCGTGGCCTGTTCATCTGAGTCCCCATTTCAGTTGGTAAGAGCTGATGGTAGGGTTCGAATGTGGCGCAGACCTCACAAAGCTCTTGGACCAGTTGTCAACAAGGCACTGTGCAAGCTGGTTCAAAATGGTTCAAATGGATCTGAGCACTATGCGACTTAACTTCTGATGTCATCAGTCGCCTAGAACTTAGAACCAATTAAACCTAACTAACCTAAGGACACCACACACGTCCATGCCCGAGGCAGGATTCGAACCTGCGACCGGAGCGGTCGCTCGGCTCCAGCCTGTAGCGCCTAGAACCGCACGGCCACTCCGGCCGGCCTGCAAGCTGGTGGTGTGTCTACGTTTACATGGGATGGACTGGGTCCTCTGGTCCAGATGAAACGATCATTGACTAGAAATGGTTTCGTTCGGCCACTTGGAGACCATTATCAGCTATTCACGGTCTTCATGTGCCAAAACAATGATGGCATTATTACGGATGCTACTGCGGTATGTCACAACTGTAGCTGATTGGTTTGAAGAACGTTGTGGACAATTCAAGCGAATGATTTGGCACCGAGATCGCCCGACATGAATCGTATCGAACATTTGTGGAACATAAAAGAGAGTAAGAAACGTCCCATGCCTTCGCAGTGCCAGCAAATCTTAATCCAGTTCAGACTGCAGGGTCACGTCCCAATTAGATGACGCGAAGCTACTTTGCTAGATCTAAGCGTTTTGCAATGTCGAAGTAACTCAATAATACACAGAGCTGCCATATCGGTCGTTTAGCATTTCCCTTTTCAAAAATTCGTGTCTCTGTGGCTGTCATACTTGCTCAACTGTCGCGAACGGTTAGCATACAGGGTGGCGTGCGATTAGGAATCTCTCGGAAGGTATTTTCGAAATTTGAGATTTACTGCAATTAAGTAACAGCTTAAATTTTGTTTCCTGTTCAGGGGGAAAAAAATCCACATCTGATATCACAGTCTTGTAATATGATGACTTTTAAATCTGTGGTAGCCCTTGTTACAAGCAGCTTTGACATAACGTTTAAATACTCCCCTTACAATAAGGGATCCTTCGTTTGTGATAATGGTCACTTTCGCTCGAGAAACGTGAGTGCAGTACTTTGTTTGAGTGCATCTCTTGTCAAGTGGCTGAAAAGTGTGCATGTAGAGAGTAGTCAAGGGTTTGTGTTGTTGATGGCGGTGAGCGAGGGTGAAACCTAATGCTGACACATAGCTTGCACTTGTTAAATAACATCAATAATGAGGCCAGGATAAACATTCTCGTCCGACGAACGTATCACCACCAATACGCCACATGCCCTCACTCCATCAGATACTGCTGGAACGTTCTAACGTTCTAGTTGTTTATGATGTTTTATTCATCATTAAAATATTAATTTGATATGAAAAACTAGGATAATGAATCTGAAACTCTTAGGAGAAGGACGACAAGTGGCAGTTTAAAAGAAATTGTGACATAAACACTACAAAGAACGACTAGCTACCATCCATCTGCACGTTTCGGAGAACACAGTACAAGAAAAATATGTAAATGCAATGGAGGCGTGCAGCAGTAACCTAAGAGGCACAAGATCCAACACCTTCTGCATTTCTAAAAATTAAGACGAGTAAGACACTGTAACAGTCATTGTAATATCGGGCGTCCCTTTCAAATCTCATATATTTCAAAGGTCCAGGAAAAAAACTACAGTAAATATGATAATGAAATTGCTCCATATGCTGGAGCATAGCAAAGAATTATATTCCCGCGTCAGAGGTGCCAACTATCGTCGCCAGAGTGCAGCACGATCGCATGAAGTGAAAATGGAGATTCCACAGCAAGCCGCGCAAAGCATTAATGTGGTTTGCAGAAACAAAATCGCCAATTACTGAGCAAAGAAATTATCGTAGGTTGTATGGATGCAATTCGACTGGGCTAAAGTGTCATCATCGGACCCCTCCCGAAATCCTTCACCCGATGTGAAAACAATTAAGAAATGGTATCTAGTAACTGGAAGTGTTCTGAATATTCTGGCGGTGCACATCGTAATGTTTCGGAAGAGACAGTGGGGACATCACATAAGCCTTTGTTAGAAGTCAATTCGGCAGGCAGCTGGACAAGTTAATGTACCTCGAGCAATACTGCGTCTCTAGTACACCAGCGTCTTCGTTTGTATGCTTCCAATACAAATTATTCAACCTCTGAAGCCGAACGACAAATAATGCCGACAACAATTTGTTACGGATGTGCTGCAGCATACTGACATGAATGCCACCTTTCTGGAAAGATGTTTATTTTAAGATCAGGACACCTTTCATGTATCAGGAACGGTTAATCGGCATAATGTTCGGATTTGGGGCACGCTGTCATTGAACATACTCGTGACAGCGCAAAAGTGAATGTGTGATGAGGGCTAATGCATTGCAGGATGCTGGATCTTTCCTCTTGGCAGAAAACACAGTGACCAGATCAATGTATCTGGATATGTTGGAGCAGTTTGTATACCCTCAGATAAAAGACTGTCACCCCAACATCATCTTTCAACAAGGTGGAGCTCCCTTGCATTGTTCAACATTTGTTGGTGAGTTCCTGGATACGAAATTTCTCAATCGCTTGATGGGACACGGAGGACCCATTGCGTTCCCCCGACATTGCCACGCTCATTTCTTCTTGTGGAGATTTGTCAAAGACCGCGTGCATGCGACCAAAGTGGACGATATTCCTATGTTAAGACGTCGTGTCGCTGATGCGATGAAGCACTGAGAGACATTCTACACGCCGGTCGTTGTGGTCGAGCGGTTCTAGGTGCTTCAGTCCGGAACCACGCTGCTGCTACGGTCGCAGGTTTGAATCCTGCCTCGGGCATGGATGTGTGTGATGTCCTTAGGTTAGTTAGGTTTAAGTAGTTCTAAGTCTAGGGGACTGATGACCTTAGATGTTCAGTCCCATAGTGCTCAGAGCCATTTGACATTTTACGAAGGACATGACAAGAAATTGAATACAGACGCGATATTCTTCGTGCTACAAATGGTTCACATGTAAAGGTGTACTGATGATTATTAAATAAATTCCTTGAGATGCTCCAGCGCACGGTATAATTTCAGTATCATATCTACTGCAGCTTTTCCTGAGCTTGTGAGACGTGGAAGGTCCGAAAGGGACACCCTGTACATTCAGTCTGGACTGACTGGTTTGGAAATACGACATGGCTATAGCAATAATTATTAATATTTTTTTAACACGGTTAAGAAGTTATTAGCACGGGTCACGGTACCTATAATTTATGGGGAGAATGCAGAGGCCAACTATAAAATGTAAAACATTTGTTTCCAGAGTTCTATATTTACCAATGTGTTACATGTACAAATATGTCTCATGCATGAGCAAAGCCGTAAACTCACCGAGTCTGTATTGTGCCCACCAGTATGTGTTACGAGTGCAACGGCTTGACAAATGGCGACAAAACAAAGAAACGAGTTTTTAAATGTTGCAATATGCAAGATCTCTCTGTCTGTTAAAACTGTGCAGCATGCATTCCGAAGGAATTATGGAAAAGAAACGGCAAATAAACGGAGCATTGTGCAGTGATATCAAAAATTTAGGGACATTGGCAGAAAAGTATCGGTACAGTATATAAAATAAATAAAATAAATAAAAAAATATTGTTATTTTAAATATGTTAATTATTCTATCTGTATGATGGTGATTGTGATTGCAATTGTGTTCGCTTATCTGGAACGTGGACGTTTGATTATTCGTTATCAGACGCTTGACAATGGCTTTTTCGTAAAGGCAATGTTACTCGTAGTTGACCGTGAAATAAAACTGAATAATCGGACTTCGTAATTAAATCGTTTCCAAAGACTGCTGCGGTAGGTGCGGACTCATAATCTAAATCTCAATATTTCAATAATTTGCCAGCCATGCCAATACGTCGTACAGAGGTGATTGTCTACTAAACATAAAAAGGTTACACAGTTAGTTAAATCAGATATATTCAATGATAAGCCTACAGTTCATAATCCTACTTACTTTTATAAATATAATTCTTTACAGAATCGAGTGCCTAGTGTGGTTGCAACTCGCAGTATTCTTCTATAACATGAAATATGGCGGTGTGCCAGACAATAAAATAAAAATACGTGCTTCTCGCACCACTTCTACCAGAGCTCTCCCTTTCTTAAACAAACATAAGAGTAACGTAATTGTGCTTTTGTTTTATCAGCGACACAGCGCTGCAGTTGTGTGCCATAGGCTTTATTTATTTGTCACTGATTATTTATTTAATTAATATTTCGCGTTTCCGAGGAAACTCACGCTCGGCATGCAAATGTGCCTTTATATTGCCCCCTGAATTGCGAGGCGAAAGGACACACCTGCAGGCGAGCAATTCACCTAAAGGCACAAGAAAATCTAAGTTATCTACAACTATTTACATGACTTACATTACACATTATACACATTATATACAAAATTTGAATGACGCGGGTGCGCCGTAAAAGTTCTAATGTTGGCAGATAGAGTGCGCGCATGCGCAGAAGCGTCTGTGTAACTGCGGCACTGCCGTTATATCGTACAGTTAGATTCACGCGGCACAGTATTGCAGATCATATTGTTCGTGTGCGCGCGTTTTTCAGTCGTTGCACAAAGAAAATATTCAACCAAGATTACATAGGAAGACTACATTCTATGACAGGTAACTTAGTTTTAAATTTACAATATTTGTTATAACACAATACAACTTAGATTGTTGAATGTTCTTAGTTACATAGTATTGTTTTGAAATACTTCAAAGAAAAATGTCCGTATTTTTCAGGTGCGTTGACCTATACACATCGTGTCGTTATTACAGTTCATATTCATCCGCTGCACAATAATTTTTTACAGGTTAGTATCGTCGTGGTAAAGTTTTTTGATCACAGTAACATCGTTGTATAACAACGTGATTAATACATAAGCGTGTCCATTTCTCATTTCCATTATAGTCGTAGTGATGCAGTTGGTTGTGACTAAAAGCATTGCTTATTACAGATCAGACGTGACCCGTCGAGTAATTGGTCCACGTGCAGTTCGTTTTTTACATTCCGTGGAAGCTTGGTTGCAGAACCTCGGACGGTACATAGCTGGCGTCGATCCTTGGACAGTCCAGGTAAGAGTGTCCGTCACATTTCGAGAACATTTCATTCCCTGAAGTTCCAACCAAAATTCTTCCACCCGTCGTGTTGTTTTCTGGATAGGCACTTTGTGTCCATTTAATCCAGTTAACATCTTGAAGTTGGGTACTGTAGTAATGTCACTAGACGATGCACGAATTATGCACTTCACATTTTCAGTTTTTTGCTGAATATAGCTCACCTAAATGTTCGTAGTTATTAATCAAGGAAATCGTTCATCGCGTTTACATAGATACGCTGCATAATGAATGGCATTAACAGTTTCTTTCAGATAGGTTTCCGCGTAGTTGCAGAGTTAGTAATGTTCGTTAATGTCCGTGAACAGTGGTTCACTATGCATTGTCTTTTTGGCACTCGTTTTGTTCAAATTTTTACATAGTAACAGTTACACTATACATCAGTTAAAAAAATAAGTAATTATACATACACACGTCACATATTTTCTTAGCATAAACATAATATAGTTGCACATAAACATGTTTACATCATCATTACATCGCTATAGGTTATTACATTGTGTCACATTTGATTACATGAATTGCAGATTTTTTTTTTTTTTTTTTTTTTGATGTCATCTGAAATTAAGATAGGTTAGACACAACATTCATTACATCAGTAGGCAAGACCAGGCGTTTTCACTACTCAATAAATATTCAAAATAGTAAGAGAGAGAAAATGTTCGATTCCTCGCGTTTTGTGCGTGTGTGTAGAGTGTCTGTGTGGCCTTGACTACTGATAGATGCTTTTCGTGTAGAGAGATGTGCGTCTAATCTATTTCTCAAAGTAAAAGATCGCTTCACAGATGACGTCTGTCAGTTCGTCAGGTGTCACACCATGTCAGTGCTACCTTCAGTAACAAATGTTCCGTGAAAAATTAATATGTCATCCACTGCTACGTAATCATAAATTTTACTTTAATATTCCGTCTTTCAGGTGGAGGCGCGCGCTGAAAGAAGAGTTCTTCTGTCTTCAACTGCGTCACTGGAACCGCTGAAATGAAAATTTCTATACTACTTATTATCTGTGTTGTAACAACAGAGTTTTTCGAGTTGATTAGCAATATTTTGATGGGTATGACCTTGACATTATTCAGCATGAAATGCTCTAAGTTCTCGGTGTGCGTATAGCCCAATAATTTTGTTAGTTCTAGGGTGTTGTAACAGATACGCACCAGGATGCGGTATGTTAACAATTATATAAGGTCCTTCATATAGCAGACGCCACTTAGCGTTGCGTCGTTTGAGTGCTACAGATTTATGATGAGTACGAAGTAGTACAAGCATTCCTACCTCGAATTTTTGTTTTCTTTTTATTATGTTTCTGTGATGTTTGTTTCGTATTTGTGCGTGATGTGTCAATGTAGTCAATACGTCTTTTATTTTCTGTTCAGGTGTGATTTCCTTGTCTGACAACTTAGGTAATGGTTCTATCCACTGATCGTTCTGTTTGCAATCGAACATGATCTCGTTAGGTGTGTAATTCGTATCGTAAATATTTGAGTTATTGTGTAAGTCTTCGAAAAGACTTAGGTAGGACACCCAATTAGTATGTTTTGATGAAATATAGGTCCTCATGAATCGATTTAATTCTCGGAAAAGTCTCTCAGTCGCGTTACATTGTGGACTAAACCTCGAAATAAATATACTTTTAATGTTATTGTCCTTCAAGAAATTTCTCCATTTGTACCCAGAGTAGTATGCTGCATTATCTGATAGAATTGCTTTAGGTTTTCCCACGTGCGTCAGGTAATCACTTGAGAATCTTCGTATTATAGCATTTGCAGTGGCGGATTTTAAAGCATAAAGTTTTACATGTTTAGAAAATATATCGTAAAAAGCTAAGATATATTTGACGCCTCCAGAGCTTGTTGGATGCGGTCCACTGATGTCAGTACACAGAATTTTCAAGGGTTTACTAGGTAAAATAGAATGTAAATCTGTTTTTGTGGATAAATTCTGAGGTTTTGATTTTTGACATATGACACATGTTTTTAGTTCCCTGTAAATTTTTCTTCTCATATTGCTAAAATAACAGTATGTACTGAGCTTTGCCAAACACTTTTTCGTCCCATAATGACCCCAAACTAAGTGTGTGTGCCAAATTAGATTACGTTCAGACTCTTTGGGAATGCATACACACCAGTTAGTAGCATTTGGATGTCGGCGGTAAAATAACACATCATTGTGTAACTTGTAATACTTAGTCAAAGGATGATTGTGTTTTTCTACCAGTAATGTTATTATCTTATACCAGTGAGGATCAGATTTTTGTAATTCAGCCATGTTTCTGCACATATCAATATAATATTGGTGATACTGCTTGTCTTGCATTAAGAGAATCCTGTAGTCATTTATATTTTCTAAGTCACTGTTGGTATCATTCATACCTTGTGGAAGTCTAGACAAAGTGTCTGCAATGGTGTTGTCCTTACCTCTTATGTACTTAATTTCAAAAGAGTAGTTCTGAAGTGTAACTGCCCATCGTGATAGTCTAGGATGTACAAGTTTACAAGTTAACAAAAATGTCAGGGCCTGGTGATCGGTGTAAATTACCGTATGTTTTCCAAATAAATAATAATTGAATTTCTTGAATGCCCATACTATGGAAAGTGTTTCTTACTCAGTAGTGGAGTATGTACGCTCACATTCAGTTAGAGTGCGACTCGCAAACCCAATAATTCTTATCTGTTCCTCCTCTTTATTCTTTATAACTTGAAATAAGCAACAGCCCAAGCCAGTACGTGAAGCGTCACAAGTCATACAAAAATCTAAATTGAAATCTGGATGGCTCAATATGTTAGCATTCACTAAAGCATGTTTAATTGTATTAAAGTCATTCTGGCACTGTTCCGACCAGATCCAAACTTGATTCTTTCTGAGTAGATTTAGCAGATGTTTACTGTTCAAAAGTGGTTGTGGCAAAAAACGTCTGAAAAATGAACATAGCCCAAGGAATGATTTTAACTGCTTTTTAGTTCGAGGGCTAGGAAAGTTTCTGATAGCATCTAATTTACTGGGATCCGGACGTATGCCCTGTGAATTAATGATATGTCCTAAATACTTTATCTCACTGCAACCAAATTTTGATTTTCTTAGGTTGGCTGTGACTCCAGCTTGTGCAAATTTTTCTAAAATTCTTTGAAGTGTGTCAACGTGTTCATTCCAAGATTGTGTAGCTATCAGTATATCATCTACATAGTGTGTGACTGTCTCAACTAAATCGTCGCCAAGCACGGTATCCAGGGCTGTAATGAATACCCCAGAGCTGACATTCAGTCCGAAGGGTAGAACACAAAACTGATAGGTTCGCCCCCCGAACATAAATGCAGTATATTTCCGAGAATCAGGAGTGATACCCACCTGCCAAAACGAATTAGCGAGATCTATTGTGGAAAAATATTTTGCATCTAGAAATTTCTGTAATTGCTCTTCTAAATTTTCAGGTTTTGTGTGAACCGGTAAAATTATTTCATTAATAGCTCGTGCGTCTAACACTAACCTAATGCTTCCATTTGATTTTTTGACAACAAGTAGAGGACTACAATAAGGTGAGGTGGATGGTTCAATGACCTTCCAGTCTAACATTTGTTTTAATTCTTGCCACACAGCAGGTCGTTGAGATAACGGTACGTTATATGTCTTATGGTAGAAGATCTTGTGAGGCTTAACTTCAATCTTGTACACATACGTGTTGATAACACCTAATCGTTTGGTAAAAACTTGTAAATATTTGGATAACACTTCCTGTAGTTTTATACGTTCATGTACACTGAGAGCTGTAGCTTCACTTATCTTATGATCAAGCAATGTTTTCAAGTCCATTAGCTCTGTGTCAGATGAGTGTGTTTGCATGTCTTGAATGTCATTGTCAAGTACTAACTGAACCTTGTACCCTGTACAGTGTTTGTCATGCTTTAGAGTTCTCCTGTCCAAATCAATAATAATTACACTGCCTTCATCATTTAAAATACATTTACCTTTGGAGAAGTCTATAATGCAGTCCTTCTCGCTCATAATATCTATTCCTAATATGCAATTTGTCACAAGGTTTTGTACAACCAGGAATGGCCATTGTACGGTTCCATTACCTATTTTAACGTTTACAAAAACTTGCTTCGTAACCCTACATGACTTATTACCTAGTGCAGTAGTTATTTTACAGTTTTGGGCAGGAAACTCAGGCACAGGTTCCAATTCACACATCTTTTTATAGAAATTAAAAGACAAAATGCTCACAGCTGCACCTGTATCTAGGATAATAGTAGTTGGAATCCCACCTACTACACCAGTAGTAGATGCTAAAACAATTTCATTTGTGTTTAAACGACATTGTGTACTGTCTTGTAAAAGTTCATCTGATAGATTGTTATTGTGGTTGTATCTTATAAATAAAACAGGTAGTTTTTGTTTAGAATTACTCGGCATATCATTATTCTGTTGTTCAAGTGTGGTGTCAAATAACTGATTAACATTGAAGTCGCCCCCCATGAATTCTTCAGCCACGACCTGGGGCAAAGTAGTGACTGTTTCTAGTTTGTTGGATTATCATTTGTACTAGGTACTGACACAGATTGAGGTTGTGCATCAGGTGTCATTTCTATTATATTCACATTCGGATATTGCCTATTATGATCTCCAAACTTTTGCGGTTGTTGTTGCTGTTGCGCATTATAACTTACCTGTCGGTCGTAAGGTATGCTCCAATTTTGACCTGGTGGCTGCTGTGGTAAAGCAGAGTTTGAATGAAAGTACTGATCGTTACGAGTCCAACCTTGATGCTGTCTTGGCTCGTAGTTACTATTATTTCTATTTCTGTTTGTGTTTTTGTTATTACCCTTGTATCCGTTGTTACCGTTGTAGTTATTACCGCGGTGCCTTTTGTATGGATTGCCGCATGAAATGTTATTACGGTTGTAACTATTGTTTGTATTGGAATACGCGTGTTGATTTTGATTTCTGTACTGAGACGGCATGTGAGATTGCTGTTTTTGTTGTACCGCGTATCCAACTGTGGGCGCGCCAGAATTGTGTTGGCAAGCCTGCATGTTTTGCATACCACTAGTGTAAACATTGTGGCTGCTGTTTTGCCGCGCGAAGCGCTGATCTTCAAGTAACATGTCAACCGAATCTAAAGCTGTTAAAAAATAATCTGAATCGTCATCCGGGATATGTAGGAGTTTTTCTTTAATGTTGAAAGGCAATTTGGCCTTCAACGCTCGGAGTATATCACGCGTTGCGACTGGTTCGTCTAAAAAATGTCCCATGTTCAAGTATTTTTCAAAATATCTGCGTAAGTTACCATTTTTACTGTTAAAAGTTTCAGGTTCTAAAATTTGTCTTCTGAGTCGCTCCTGGACGGATTGCGACCAGAATTTGTTCAGAAAAGCACGCTCAAACTCACTGTACGTGGTACATACGTCAGCTTGACTGTATGCCCAGACAGCTGCATCGCCTTGGATGTAACCGACAATATATGAAATCTTTTTCCGGTCACTCCAAGTGCGTGGAAATGCGTTACTAAAAGATTTAAGAAAAATCACCTGATGAATGGTTCGTTTTTCTGGGATAAAAATCTGAAATTGCCTGTGTTTCATTAAGCTTTCATCTTCCTTCGCATTGTGATATGGATTTACTCCACTGTAATTACTGGTATGTTCAGCTGGCGAGTAATTACGATAATGTTGCAGTGGTTTACCATGATAATAGCTCGTGTTTGTGTTTCCACATCGTGGTATGTGTTGTAGTCGTGGTGTGTTTTGTTCTTGTGTATTTGTCGTGTGCGGAATGTGTGTATCATACTCGAATGTATATTGGTTTCTGAACTGTACATTTTGACTGATATTTTCGTTACATTCAGACTGTAGTTGATCGGTGAATTGTCTCATGGGTGCAGTGACGGATTGTACTGCGTCACTGATCAGCTGTTTGTTATTAGTAATGTATTGCGCTACGGAGTCGTGCACAATTGTTGGTAAATTTTCACGTAAGCATCTATCAAATGTTTGTCTTTGTTCTCAACCCAATCATGAAATTTTTTATTAATATTTTGAAAATGAGCTGTGGCATCTGATTGTAAGATGTCAGTCAGGTGTTGTTCAACATTGTCAAATTTATTCTGTACGTCAGTAATTCGTTTTTCAAGGTTGTCATGTACTGAAGGATATGTTTGAATTTGTTCAGTAAGAACTTCACACGTGACATTAAGGTTTTTTACTTGTGTCTGTAAAAGTGCTACGTCATTTGTAGTCTTTTCTTGTCTCGTATTGAGCTGGGAAAATTTAGTACTGAGTTCGGTCATCTGTTTGGTCAGTGTGGCGTCTATAAGTTCCACACGCTTACATAAAGTGTCATTACCTATCTTGATTGCTATAAGATCAGATTTGATTTCGTCATTTTGTGTTTTTAACTGTTCATTTTGTGTCTCTAATTGTGCCTTTAAGGTTGCCATGTTTTCGGCGTTTTGTTTCATTAGCATTTGTAACATGTCGGCAATGTTTACCGTTTGCAAGGTCTCTGCCCCCGCCGCGTCATTAGATGTGACGTCATGCATTAACATGGGCTCTGCTTGAGATTTTGAAATTTTTGTAGTGGACGGCCTATCGTCAAAATTTTCGTCAACACTTGCGTCAATGTTTGATGAATCGTCACTACCGGTTGCTGTCGTAAAGTCATTTTCTAACACTTGTCTCACGTCCGAGTCGGATTGCGTCTGAATAGTACGTCCTTGCTGTTCCATTTTTGCGTATTGTTTTCTAGTTATTACCATGCCACACGTGATATATGTTTCAAGAAAATTTTTGACACTGATTTTAAAATAAAATGTAGTTGAGCATGAATCGCTCGTAGCAACAATGGCTGTCTGTTAATTTAAAAATATAAACTGAATTTGAGATTATTGGTAATGGCTGCTGGCCATGTTACATGATATCGTACAGAAGTCGGCCATATTGTACACTCGTGTATTGGTATTGTTGCATACGTTATTGTTTAGGGAAAAGTACTGAGAATGAAATTTATCACTGAAACTGTTATGCAGAAAAGAAACACTACAGAATTTACTGAAAAGCTAATACACTGAATTATACGTCTGGTCAAGCCTACCAATGCAAAGATGCTGCGTCTTACCTTATTTTGCTGAAAGTTTCATTGCGTCTTCCCGCAAAATTTCAGAATTGGAAAATATCTTCAGATTTTGTTATCTCTCATACATTGACGTCCAGGTCCAGAAAGTTGATTTTTTACATGAAACAAAGAGAACAATGTAACAAATGACAAAATAACAAGTCCTGTCACGGTCGCCAATATAAAATAAATAAAATAAATAAAAAAATATTGTTATTTTAAATATGTTAATTATTCTATCTGTATGATGGTGATTGTGATTGCAATTGTGTTCGCTTATCTGGAACGTGGACGTTTGATTATTCGTTATCAGACGCTTGACAATGGCTTTTTCGTAAAGGCAATGTTACTCGTAGTTGACCGTGAAATAAAACTGAATAATCGGACTTCGTAATTAAATCGTTTCCAAAGACTGCTGCGGTAGGTGCGGACTCATAATCTAAATCTCAATATTTCAATAATTTGCCAGCCATGCCAATACGTTGTACAGAGGTGATTGTCTACTAAACATAAAAAGGTTACACAGTTAGTTAAATCAGATATATTCAATGATAAGCCTACAGTTCATAATCCTACTTACTTTTATAAATATAATTCTTTACAGAATCGAGTGCCTAGTGTGGTTGCAACTCGCAGTATTCTTCTATAACATGAAATATGGCGGTGTGCCAGACAATAAAATAAAAATACGTGCTTCTCGCACCACTTCTACCAGAGCTCTCCCTTTCTTAAACAAACATAAGAGTAACGTAATTGTGCTTTTGTTTTATCAGCGACACAGCGCTGCAGTTGTGTGCCATAGGCTTTATTTATTTGTCACTGATTATTTATTTAATTAATATTTCGCGTTTCCGAGGAAACTCACGCTCGGCATGCAAATGTGCCTTTATAAGTACGTATGCGAGACGCAGTAGTGAAGGGGGTGAAGGAAGTTTCCTGTACAGTCGAGAAAAATCAGCGATCCGTGAAAGCCACAAATTTGGAATACCACAGAAAATTCTGTGGAATCCCTTGTGACGGTGATTACATTTGAAATCGGACTGTCTGCAGCTCTCGCAACATTTTGCATCTCAATGCAGGAAGCACCTTGGATGAACATTTCGCCCCCAAACCGATATTCAGCAACCTTCCATTTATGGATAGGTTTATCGCCACATTGTGAGAGTATGGAGGACTGAACTTCCTCTTGAAATTGTGGAGCATCAACGAGATTCGCAGAAGGTTCATGCCATTTGTGCATTGTAACAGACGAAGCTGTGTGGGCTGTTCTGTGAGAAAACTGAGACGGGTGCCTCTTACCTCGATATGTTGCTGTTGTGGTTGTTTCCACAACTGACTTCTGATCCCGAGAGTTTCATCTTGCAATATCATGGGGCACCCTCTCAGTGGAGCATCGATGTTCGTCGCTACCAAACCGATGAACTTCAGAGGCACTGGATTGGGCGTAGCTAGGAGAACATTTATTTTTGAATGTCGTTAGATGCTACATATGGGTCTCTGGTAACTTATTTGCAGGAGATTTTTATTTCAGGCACTTTATTGTGGTGATTCATCCGAGAAGAAAAAAAAAATTATATTATCACTGAATGATGTGCTTGGAACTAGAGACAATCTTAAATATTTTTAAATTAATTGAAGCCTCATTTTAAAGAAAGAGAGCAGCCACAACCCTTATAATTTTATCCAGGATTCTGTCGCAACGCTTGGTTAGCTCTCACGATCTGCCACTACATCTTCTCTTGTCAGACAAACAGAGGTAACGAAAATTTCTTGCTTTATCGGGATTTGAAGCAGTTTACCGTCGGGTCGCACTGGCGGATACATGGTGGACTATAGCTGACAAGTCGTCTCATAAAACCAACCATCTGGAAAGCGAACACTTTTCTGTGGCATTGAAGTGGTCACTAGTGTTCAAAAGTAAAAGCGTTCATTAATGGGACAGACAGCAACTAAGCGGACGTCTGGCACTCCCGAGGAACGGATACGTGGAAAACAAGCGGTCGGTGTCCGAAAAAGCGCAGCGCACGACAAGGCCGTGAAGGAAGGGGCAGGCTCATTTCGCAGACCGGGCGCCGAGAACCTGTCTGCCGAAATTACATTCGGAAAAGTAATTATTCGGCCGGCGGTTTTAAGTATTGTCAATTAGGTTTTTGCAGTGCGTGGCTGCAGCCGTAGCGGTGGGCGGTGGGGGAGGGGGGGTGTGGTAGGAGAGGGGAGAGGCGCCGGCGCAGCGGTTACGACTGCAATTAACCAGGGGCCTTGGGCTGCCCCACGCCGACCGAGCCGACCGCCGTCTGCAGAGCGTTGCGGCCGCACGCTCCTCTTCAGCTGCGAGGAATGACAGCAATGAACGAGTAGCTGTCCAAGTCGATACTGCTGTTGTCGTGGTCCTCAGTGCAAAGACTGGTGGTGCACATCTCCACGGTACACTATCCTGTGCAAGCCTCCTCATCTCCGAATAAATACTGCAAGTTAAATCCTTCCGAATCTGCTTACTGCATTCATCTCTTGGTCCCCCTCTACAACCCCCCTCCCCTTCCAGCTACTAATAAATTTGTGATCCCTTCATATCTGAGAATGTATGGTATCAACCAATCCCTGCTTCTAGCCCCACTAATTGCTTTTCTGTCCAGTTCTATGCAGTACCTCCTCGTTAGTTACTTGATCTACCCATTTCATCTTCAGCATTCTTCAGCACCACTTTTCGAAAGCTTCTATTCTCTTTTGTCTAAAGTGTTTATAGTCCATATTTTGGAAATTTGTGGTAAGGTCTTATGGGCCCAAACTGCTGAGGTCATCGGTCCCTAGGCTTACACACTACTTAACCTAATTTAAACTAACTTATGCTAAGGACAACACACACAGCTATTCCCGAGGGAGGACTCGAACCTCCGACGGGGGGAGCCGCACGAACCGTGACAAGACGCCCTAGTCTATATTCCATTTCCATACATGGAATGGACAGTGTCCTGAAAGGAGGATATAAGATAAGCATCAACAAAAGCAAAACGAGGATAATGGAATGTAGTCGAATTAAATTGGGTGATGCTGTGGGAATTAGATTAGGAAATGAGACGCTTAATGTAGTAAAGGAGTTTTGCTATTTGGGGAGCAAAATAACTCACGATGGTCGAAGTAGAGAGGATATAAAATATAGACTGGCAATGGCAAGGAAAGCGTTTCTGATGAAGAGAAATTTGTTAACATCGAGTATAGATTTAAGTGTCAGGAAGTCGTTTCTGAAAGTATTTGTATGGAGTGTAGCCATGTATGGGAGTGAAACGTGGATGATAAATAGTTTTGACAAGAAGAGAATAGAAGCTTTCGAAATGTGGTGCTACAGAAGAATGCTGAAGATTAGATGGGTAGATCACATAACTAATGAGGAGGTATTGAACAGGATTGGGGAGAAGGGAAGTTTGTGGCACAACTTGACTAGAAGAAGGGATCGGTTCGTAGCACATATTCTGAGGCATCAAGGGATCACAAATTTAGTACTGGAGGGCAGCGTGGAGGGTAAAAATCGTAGAGGGAGACCAAGAAATGAATACACTAAACAGATTCAAAAGGATATAGGTTGCAGTAGGTACTGGGAGATGAAGAAGTTTGCACAGGATAGAGTAGCATGGAGAGCTGCATCAAACCAGTCTCAGGACTGAAGACCGCAACAACAACAAGCGTACACTCAAGATAAATATCTTCAGAAAAGGCTACCTAACACATAAATCTATATTCAATGTTAACAAATTTCTTTTCTTCAGAAACGCTTTTCTTGCCATTGCCAGTCTATAAGGGGCATTCAAATGAAACCCTGTCACTAGTGTAAAGTAACGGTAACGGTTTTATTAACTCAAAAATGTAGTTGTACACAGTACAAATGCTCAAAAATAGTCGCCAAAACTGTTTGCACATTTATCCCATTGCGACACTAGCCGCGCGAATAGCTTTGTGGTTATCCAAGACTAAAGCATTGACTTCCGCAATCATTTCCGGTGTGATGACACGATGAGCCTGTCCAGGACTATCATCGTCTTCCAGTGGCTCGCGCCCCTCGATGAATCTTTTGCACCATTCCATCACACTTGAACGACTCACACTGTACTCACCGTACACAGCCTTCATCCGTCGATTCATTTCACGGCCTCCAACTCCCTCCGCCGCTAAAAATCGAATCACTTCTCGTTGTTCCTGCTTACTCGCCTGCATGTTTGGTAGTGGACGATAAGTTGTGTGACCACCTTCTCTTCGGCGTGAAAGCACACTGGCGCTATGCAGCATCAAACGGTGTGCACATGTCAGTCTCTCTACCAATAGACGGCTCCACCATACCCGCAGTTACGTGGTGCCACCTTACGTGTAAAGCAAAGGTATGCGCACTGACCAGGTTTCATTTGAATGAACCTCATACATTTTATACGTTCTCCAATTCAGTCAACATCAGTTATTCTGCTAACCAGATAACAAAACTCATCTTATTTAATTCGGCTGCATTCCATTATCCTTGTTCTTCTTTTGCTGATGTTCGTCGTACATTCTCCTTTGAAGACACTGCTCTTCCAAGTCCTTTGCTGTCTCTGACGGAGTTACAATGTCATAGGCAAACCTCGAAGTTTTTATTTCTTCTCCTTGAACTTTAATTCTTAATCTACATCTTTCTTTTCTTTTCTTTAGTGTTCGCTCAATGCACAGATTGTATAACATAGGGCGTAGGCTACAACCCTTTCACACTCCATTTCCAAACACTGCTTCCCTTTTACGCCCCTCGGTTCTTATAACTGCCGTCTTGTTCCTGCACAAGTTGTAAATAGCCTTTCGGTCCCTGTATTTTACCCATTCTACCTTCGGAATTTCGAAGAGAGTTAAAAGCTTCCACTAAGTCTACAAATGCGTAGGTTTTCCTTTCCTTAACCTATCTTCTAAGAAAAATCGTAGGCTCAGTATTGCCTCGCCAGTTCTAACATTTCCCCAGAACCCAAACTGATGTCCCACGAGGTCGGTTTCTAACAGTTTTTCCGTACTTCTGCAAAGGACTCGTGTTACTTTGCAATCATGAGTTAAACTGATAGTTCGGTCATATTCACACCTGTCAGCACCTGCTTTCTTTGGAATTGGAACTATTAAATTCTTCTTGAAGTCTAAGGGTACTTCGCCTATCTCATACATCTCGCAAAGTGTTTTTTCTTGGTTGGCTCTTCTAAGGCTATCAGTAATCTGATAGACTATCGCCTATTTCCGTGGCGTTGTTTCGACTTTGGTCTTTCAGTGCTAATGACCTAATGATGGGTAACAGGAGTAGCTATAAGTAGGATATCACTTCGGAAAAATTAAGTGACGAAGCTAATTTATATTTTCTTGCAAGCACAAGTCTGCAGTCATGGCACAGGCAGAAATCCCATCGTCGAAGCATAGTATCACACCGCTGAGGAGTCAAACCAAAATGCTGAACCCGCCGACAAAGTAATTCTTTGTCTGCATTTGAAGGAGAACAACGCCGCAACGATCCACTGAGAGTTGGTTGCAATGTACAGCACCAAGGGGCCATTGTACGTGTATGACACAGTGGTTAAGAGGTGCAGATAATATCAATGCACCTAACAAGTCTGAATGACAAAAAAACAATGTGGCATATCTCCTTCGGGAATTGCCAGAGAAGTGGAGGCCCTGGTGCTCTACGATAAGCACAATGGCGACGACACTGAAAAAAATTAAAAAACCACAGTCACTGATCAGTTTACAATGTCTTGCACGATGTTTTCAACATGACAGAAGTCTCCACCATTTGGGTTCCGTGATACCTCACACCGATGCAAAAGACCCGCAGAATCTCAGCATTGAAAATTAGGGAAATCCCGATGCCTTCTTTAGCTGCCTAATCACCATCGACAAATGTTGCGTGAATTATTACGGTCCTGGGACTAAGGTGAAAAAAATGCGGTGGAAACAGGTGGATTCAGAATCACCGAATAGAGGTAAGCACCCACCAGTTATCGGACAAGATGACGCTGCGTGCTTTTTGGGTGTGCCATGGTGTGGTGCTATAGAAACCATCACGAAAATAGGCGCGTCGAGGTCATCTCACCGCCATACACTTTTGCCAGTTGGTGAAAACTATAAATGTGCGTAAAAATTGCGAAAAAAATATTAGACATCTCTATTTTTAGTCTAGAATACGATGGACTACTTTCTAAAAGAAACCTCTCGCTAGCTGCTACGAAACAAAACAAAATCTAACACTACAAGAAATTCTGAAGAAAAATATTTCTTTACCGCTATCGGTGGGAAAAACAGAACCACTGACATATTTGGAATGAAAAAAATTATGAACATTCTCAATGTTATAGAAGCAAATGATACATATTTTATTGTTATAAAATATAAGTGTCCGGATACAAAAAATAAAACACCGTAAGAGATGTGAAACTGTGCCACTTGTGTAACGAAAAATGTCGTCACTGATGAATTTGCGTTCTGTCGGGCTTTTTAGCAACTTCCAGCAAAAAAGTTGTTAAGAAAACTACAAAATTAATTTTCGTAATATCTGATACAGCATTACTGTGCAGTGTCCTATACGAACGCATTTCATTTACGAGGAAGTCCATGTGTGACAGTGCGCGAGTACTTGTAAGCCGCTAACAGGATTTTAGTTCCGACGGTCCCCAAAATACGAACGAAAATATTCCCTAACTCCGTAAATTTTTTATTGGCAGCTGCACTCACTATAAAAATCGCCGATATATACTACACAAAAATAACTGTTGATACTTTCAGGCCAATATTTCCGGTGAAGACGAGCAAAACGTATTTGTGTGTATGGTTCTGTGAAATCCAAGTTTTACCGAAGTATACTACAAGACTCTTGTCCTCAGTGCCCAATCAATGCATTGCACACAAATTTCGTTGTTGCTGTTGCAATGTCTCTGCTTTCCACTAAAAATTTCCGTTCATCGTTACACTTCCTGAATCAAAAACCACGTGAGTAGAGAAGACAGAAGGGGCGTCTCTGAGCTAGAGTAATTAATTTTTTCAGCGCAAGCACCCTGTATTTTTCTAACCGTCGGATTCATTCCTGTGTCATAGTATCCAGGTACAGTCCCACGCAATAACGTTTTGACTAAATCGTCAAATTCTGCAGATTTCCGGTTTCATTTATATCCATTTCTTGGACAATCAGAACATGTGTCCACATTAGAGACTCTACCAACGTTACTGCAATGTCGGTTCGGAAATACCACAAGACTTTATTTTCATATTATAAACTTATGCGAATTTTATATTATTTGTGGCTTTTTCTCTGTTACCCAAATCTGTAAAAAACTTCAGTATATTCGGTACTACAATTTTAGATTGTTTTAGACTGTCTTTCCGCCATTTATGCACACTGTCCTATTTATAGGCCCCTGTTCCTGCATTTCGTTCGCTACTAAACAAACGTCAAAGCACCGTTTGACGGAAAACTGAAACCATATGTGAACACACGATATCGCACGGAAAAAGTGAACATTCAGCCTCACTGACCTACTGTAGTGTTTACAGTGAGTATGTGCCAACAAAGCTATGAGACGTGTGAATCACAGCGCTCTAGCCCCTAAGGACAGCAGGAGGTGGATGTGATCTTGAAGTTTCTACTTACGTGACAGCCACTCTGGTATGTTACGCTAGTAAAGAGCAAACAGTCCCAAGAGCATACTGCCCAAACCTCCTGACAGGAGGCTGTCAAAACAAAGCGTCATGGAAAGCTGCCCTATAGGCTGTATTTGCTCAACGTCGCCCCAACTCATTATGCACAAAGCACAGTCACTGTTTCTTTGGCCCTTCAATTTTTGAGTTACTCCCGTATCTTCAGCCGGCCGCTGTGGCCGAGCGGTTCTAGGCGCTTCAGGCTGTAACCGGGCGACCGCGACGGTCGCAGGTTCGAATCCTGCCTCGGGCGTGGATGTGTGTGATGTCCTTAGGTTAGTTACGTCTAAGTAGTTGTAAGATGTAGGGAACTGAGGACCTCCGATGTTAAGTCCCATAGTGCTCAGAGCCATTTGAATCCGTATCTTCCTGTAGTGGCAACAAGCGACTTCTTTCTCTTTCCTCAGATAACGAAACCATTGTGTTTCAGCCATTACCAGAACGACAACGCACTGATTTTTGAAGAAAGGAAGAAAGATTATGGTTTAACGTCCCGTCAACATCGAGGGCAGTAGAGACGGAGGATAAGCTCGTAATGTTTCAAGGATGCGGAAGGAAATCTCTCGTGCCCCTTCAAAGAAATCATCCCGGCATTTGGCTGGAGCGATTGAAAGAAATCACGGAAAACCTACCGAGCGAGGTAGGCTGATTTTTGAAGAAAGGAAGAAAGATTATGGTTTAACGTCCCGTCAACATCGAGGGCAGTAGAGACGGAGGATAAGCTCGTAATGTTTCAAGGATGCGGAAGGAAATCTCTCGTGCCCCTTCAAAGAAATCATCCCGGCATTTGGCTGGAGCGATTGAAAGAAATCACGGAAAACCTACCGAGCGAGGTAGGCTGATTTTTGAAGAAAGGAAGAAAGATTATGGTTTAACGTCCCGTCGACATCGAGGGCAGTAGAGACGGAGGATAAGCTCGTCTTGTTTCAAGGATGGGGAAGGAAATCTCTCGTGCCCCTTCAAAGAAATCATCCCGCCATTTGGCCGGAGCGACTGAAAGAAATCACGGAAACCTACCGAGCGAGGTGGTACAGTGGTTAGCACGCTCGACTCGCATTCGGAAGGACGACTGTTCAAGCTCGCGTCTGGCCATCTTGATTTAGGTTTTTCGTGATTTCCCTAAATCGCTTCAGGCAAATGCCGGGATGTTCCTTTGAAAGGGCACGGCCGACTTTCTTCCCTAATCCGACGGGACCGATGACCTCGCTGTTTGGTCCCTCCCCCAAGCCAATCAACCAACGAACGGAAAACCTACATCTGAATGGTCGGACGCTGATTCGTGTCTTCGTCCTCCAGAATGCGAGTCAAGTGTGCTAACCACTGGACTCAGTATGATTTGGGGTGGGACATTCCTGCATCAGCCAGAAAGCAAACTTCTACAACCAAGATCTCCGTCGAGTCATCTATCGTTGAGAATAGTAAATATGTGGAGAATTACTACACTATCATCAAGTTTTGTGGTCGCAGTTTAAATTTTTTGAGATGATAACTACAAATTCATGCCTACCCCTGTTATGAATCTGGCAAAGTGTAAAGACGTCCTATTTGACGTTCCAGCGTCATAAATCGAAACTATTCATATGCCAATACAGATCATCATCATCAGTAGCAGCAGCAGCATACGATAACGGCGATCACGGACCCTGAAGATCATGCACCGACCTTACGTCCCTCCACACGTGGCGATCTTGTTCACTTTGGATCCAGTTCTCGTGGACATCCAGCTGCTGAAGGTCCTTCTGTAGTTCAGCCTTCCATCACTTCCTTGGCCCTCCAATTGGACGAGTTCCATCGTGATTTCCCATAAGCGCAGCTTTGGCCCGCCACGTGTCTGCCCTCCTGCCAATGTTCTTTGAGAGGCTTACTCTCCGCGATTTCATTTTCTGCATGATGTTCGGATGTTTCATCAGATCGTAAAGCTCCTACTCCTTTCTACGTCTCCAGATAATCTCCTCGTTGACTGATCCAAAGACCCTTCTCATGATTTTCCGTTCAAACATCTTCATTTCTTCTGTGGTGTTTAAGGTTCTTGGGCCATTTAATAACACCGAACTATCACTGCATTATAAGTTTTAAGTTTGGTCTTAACTGATATATTTTAATGACGTTATCTGCTTCAGACTGAAATAAGTTTGAGATCTATTGACACTACGCTGATTAATTTCTTGTTTTAGGTTAGTTGGACTGGGTGCCAAGGCATTTAAAATTTTCCACGTTGGCTGTGTATCATATTCCACCATGTATTGGGGCATTATTAGGGGATATCCTGGATACTTCTAACGTGTCAGTCTTCTCCGCATTAATCCTCAGGCCTGTCTTACTTGAATTCTTCGCTAAATCCTATACGGTTCCTGGAATCTCTTCCTCTGACTCTGCTATGGCTACAATGTCGTCTGCATATCCCAACAACTGTGCTCTTCCACTTAGCTACACCCCTTTGCCTTCACTTTTCATTCCTCGAATTACTTTCTCCATCACCAAAATAAAAGGCTATAGTGAAATGTCATACTCTTGTCTCACTTCTGTTCTAATTATAAATTCCTTTGATACTTTCTCCTGGTGTACCTCGGTTTTGTCTCCGCTCTACGAAGTTAATTACGAAGTTAATTAACTTCCTTGGTATATCGAGCTCGGCCGAGCGGTTCTAGGCGCTTCAGTCTGGAACCGCGAGACTGCTACGGTCGTAGGTTCGAACCCTGCCTCAGGCATAGATGTGTGTGATGTCCTCAGGTTACTTAGGTTTAAGTAGTTCTAGGGGACTGATTACCCTAGCTGTTAAGTCCCATGGTATTCAGAGCCATTTGAACCATTATACCGAGCTACCTCAGGATATTCTACAAATCCTTATATACTGTCACAAGCCTTTGAGTTCTCTACAAATGACATCAGGAATCGATGGTTGATTTCCCAGCACTTCTATCAGTTTTGTTTCCATGGTCATAATTTGACCCACTATTCATCTTACTGCCCGAATATTTGCTTGGTACTCTCTAACAATGTCTTCAGCAAAAGGTATCAGTTTTTCAAGAATCATTAATGTTAACACTTTGTACGGTACACTAAACAGAGAAATACCTCTACAATTACTACAATTCCTTTTACTGTTCTTTTTGTACTGCGGACAAGTAGTAGTTGACTTCCACTCTTTTGGGCTATACTCTTCCCTCCGTATTTCACTTATGAGGCTACATATCTTCTTCTGAAGTGTTCCATATCCTGCCTTCAACATGTCTGCCGCTATCCTTTCTTCTCCTGGTGCCCTACTGTTCTTCAGTTTCTTAACTGGTGTGTCTACGTCCTGTTGAGTTACTTTAATTTCTTCTTCCTCTACACCCTCAGCAATTCTTCCTTCAGAAAAGATAGTGTTAGGATCTTCATCATCCAGCGACTCCTCAAAATTTTCTCACCATCTGTCCATTATCTTTTCCTTGCCCGTTAGCATGTTTCTATCCTCATCATTAATAACTAACTCCTCATTTATTTGAACATTCCTCGCATGTTTCATCATGCGAGACATTTTCTTGCTGTCAAATATTGTATTTGCTCTCTCTAATTCATTAATCATGTTGGTCATGAATTTTCTTTTTCTCTCTCCTCAGAATCCCATTTGTTACTCTTTTGGTGTTCTCGGCTGCTTCCTACTTTTCTGCATAATTTCTGTCCGGAATGGGTGTATCCTTGCTATCTCCCTGGTCTTCTTGAACCATTCTTCTTGGTTGTTGGCTTTATTCCTCATAGCATTTTCTTTGTTACTCCAGTTACAATGGTCTTTATACCTTCCTATTGGTCATTGAAACTTCTTTCATTACTGTGGTTTAATGCCAGGACTTAAAATTTAATACGCACTCTGGTGACACAATTCTGGATCCTTAAGCTTCTCAACATTAAACTTTCTCTTGGCAATATGTTCCTCTTTCCTTTACAACATAACTGTAGTTATGGTTTGCCGATTACTAGGTAATAGCCCGTGACCGCATCAGCTACTCCGTAAGACCTAATATCTTTACCTCTCATCGGTAAGCATATGAGTAATCTGATTGACTGCATTACCACGTTCACGCCTCACATTCTCTTCGGAGCCTCCATAAAGGATCACCGATTTATTCTCATACAAACTCCCTTCTCTACAGCGTCTAGTTTCTTGTAATGCAGTGACACCAACTTCCTATTTATTCATCACTGATGTTACAATTTCGGCAGCTCCTGGGCAATATAGACCTCTAACGTACCAAATGCAGATTCGTAAACCAATCTGTCTAGCCTTTGCAAGGTTTTTAGTAATGATATCGTTCAATGGCGGCATTCTGGGCGCTGCACAGTCGAGTTTATTTTTCTTCTCGCTACACCTAATCTTTCTGCTTCTTATTGAAAACACTGCAAAACCTGAGGATCTTACCTATCTCTCTGATATAGTACCATCTGTTGTTAAAATGTCGTTACTTTCTGATTGTGTTTTCAACCACCTCTCGGTTCTGTTTAGTAAGAGTAACTGTTTTCTTAGAGAGAGCTTATTTCTATAATTGTGATCCATATACTTAAACAATTAACAAATGTAATTTCGGCCATCGACGCTAAGATAGGCCCTAATTTTTTTCTCTTTCCTTTTGCTCTCTACCGTGTTATTAGTAAAGTGAAGGGAATGAATACGAATGTATATCCGTGCACGATATAAGATTCCATTTTTTTTTCTTTGTGATATGATCGACGTGAGGTAAAGCGAGCTCAGTGTACTCTGAGACGAAAGAGAGCGCAAGGAACAGTTACAATATTTGCCGACAGAGCGCAGTCCCTGATCCAGAGACGATAAATGCTACATTCATATCCCGATCTGCGAACGATAAGTGCTAAGTCAAAAAAAATGGTTCAAATGGGTTTAAGCACTATGGGACTTAACATCGGAAGTCATCAGTCCCCTAGACTTAGAACTACTTAAACCTAACTAACCTAAGGACATCACACACAGCCATGCCCTAAGCAGGGACAGTAGCAGCACCGCGGTCCCGGACTGAAGCGCCTAGAACCGCTCGGCCACAGCGGCCGGCGATAAGTGCTAAGAGTGGATTCTTTGAAAACACAAAATCACACGTGCTGCGGCGTAAAGCGAAGTGCCGGCACCCCAGTCGGGAACGATAGAGCAGAGATGGCTGTGAGAAGTCAGCCAATCACAGGCTGATCGACCCCTCTCCAGCACGACAACGCGACAGCAGCGGCCCCTGTGCGAAAAGGTTTACGAATCTGCTTTTGGTACGTTAGAGGTCTATATTGCCCAGGAGCTGCCGAAATTGTAACATCAGTGATGAATAAATAGGAAGTTGGTGTCACTGCATTACAAGAAACTAGACGCTGTAGAGAAGGGAGTTTGTATGAGAATAAATCGGTGATCCTTTATGGAGGCTCCGAAGAGAATGGGAGGCGTGAACGTGGAACAGGATTTGTGATGAGTGGCTGCTTGACAAGGCATGTGAAGAACTTCAGTGTAAACAACAAGAAGGTATCACGTCTCACTATAAGGCGTAAGTATGGAAATTTAAGACACGAGGAGGATAAAAATGAGTTTTATGAAGAACTAGAAAGAACAGCGGTAGTCATTGGTACCAGAAATACAGTATTTAGATCGTTTTGGGAAATATCAGTGCCGATGTGGAACAGGAAGACATGTATAGGCCAACATTCGGGAAGAAGAATAGACATGCGAAGACAAATGACAATGGACTGCGTTTCCGCGCTAAGCCAGAACTTGTGGTGAGCTCGACGGTCTTTATCTCAAATAGATACACAAAGGGACCTGGACTTCCCTAGTGGTAATGCAGTCAATCAGATTACTCATTTGCTTACCGATGAGAGGTAAAGATATTAGATCTTACGGAGTAGCTGATGCGGTCACGGGCTATTACCTAGTAATCGGCAAACCATAACTACAGTTATGTTGTAAAGGAAAGAGGAACATATTGCCAAGAGAAAGTTTAATGTTGAGAAGCTTAAGGATCCAGAATTGTGTCACCAGAGTGCGTATTAAATTTTAAGTCCTGGCATTAAACCACAGTAATGAAAGAAGTTTCAATGACCAATAGGAAGGTATAAAGACCATTGTAACTGGAGTAACAAATAAAATGCTATGAGAAATAAAGCCAACAACCAAGAAGAATGGTTCAAGAAGACCAGGGAGATAGCAAGGATACACCCATTCCGGACAGAAATTATGCAGAAAAGTAGGAAGCAGCCGAGAACATCAAAAGAGTAACAAATGGGATTCTGAGGAGAGAGAAAAATAAAATCCATGACCAACATGATTAATGAATTAGAGATAGCAAATACAATATTTGACAGCAAAAAAATGTCTCGCATGATGAAACATGCGAGGAATGTTCAAATAAATGAGGAGTTAGTTATTAATGATGAGGATAGAAACATGCTAACGGGCAAGGAAAAGATAATGGACAGATGGTGAGAAAATTTTGAGGAGTCGCTGGATGATGAAGATCCTAACACTATCTTTTCTGAAGGAAGAATTGCTGAGGGTGTAGAGGAAGAAGAAATTAAAGTAACTCAACAGGACGTAGACACACCAGTTAAGAAACTGAAGAACAGTAGGGCACCAGGAGAAGAAAGGATAACGGCAGACATGTTGAAGGCAGGATATGGAACACTTCAGAAGAAGATATGTAGCCTCATAAGTGAAATACGGAGGGAAGAGTATAGCCCAAAAGAGTGGAAGTCAACTACTACTTGTCCGCAGTACAAAAAGAACAGTAAAAGGAATTGTAGTAATTGTAGAGGTATTTCTCTGTTTAGTGTACCGTACAAAGTGTTAACATTAATAATTCTTGAAAAACTGATACCTTTTGCTGAAGACATTGTTAGAGAGTACCAAGCAAATATTCGGGCAGTAATATGAATAGTGGGTCAAATTATGACCATGGAAACAAAACTGATAGAAGTGCTGGGAAATCAACCATCGATTCCTGATGCCATTTGTAGATAACTCAAAGGCTTGTGACAGTATATAAGGATTTGTAGAATATCCTGAGGTAGCTCGGTATAATGGTTCAAATGGCTCTGAGGACCATGGGACTTAACAGCTAGGGTAATCAGTCCCCTAGAACCATTTAAACCTAAGTAACCTAAGGACATCACACACATCTATGCCTGAGGCAGAATAATGCACAAAAAATTGAAGCATTTACCACGAGACGTTATAGTTCGTGTGATACAGTTCTTCAGTCTTCTCGCTTGGCGGCTAACTTCTCTAGTTCGGCGTTATCTGTTGCATCTCGTGTCTACAGTATCTTGGCCTATCCCTGAAATTGTTTCCCTTCAACCGATCCTTAAACTACAGTTTCCTACAACGGCTCTTGCAGTAATATATGTCCGTCCGTCCCCCCCCCCCCCCCCCCCCCCTCATAGTCTGTCTCTTCGATTCATTCTGCTGTTTCTTATACTCATTTTACTCGTTGACTTGTCTTAGTGTGTCTTCATTCCGCACTCATTCAATCCAGCTGGTCATCAACAGTCTCCCGTAAAACCACATGACAGAGGATTCCAATCGTTAAGTTCCTGTCTTCTTTATTGCCCATCTTTCACCCCTGTAGATCTGTGATCCAAACATGTCAGAGCTCGATTTTTTTGCATGCCGACAGCTATTTCTTTTTATGGAGAACCTTTCTGTCTTGTGGAACGTTTGCTACTCTACCTTTCAGTTAACAACTAGTATTTTAACATTCTCAGTTTCAATATCTGACTTACGATCTCATAGTATCTGGAACCACAGACAGTGGTTTATTCATGCTTGGATCTCGGAGATACGTATAACGTAAATTACAGCAATGTGTGTGCCACACTTACTCTGGAATCTATGTGGTCACTTCAGCTGGTAGATCACGCATAACCTCCTTAAGAGTCTCCACCTGTAGACCGAGGGCGGTGGTGCAGTGGCGAAACAGTGCACCGGTATTCGGGAGGACGGCGATTCGTATGCTTGTCGGGCCATCCAGGTTTAGGGTTTGTGTGATTTGCCATAATCGTTCAAGCAAATGCCAGCAGGGTTCCTTTGAAAGGGCGTGGCCAATTTTCTTCTCCATCCTTCCCGAGTCCGAGTTTGTGCTTCGTCGCTAACGTCCTCGTAGTCGATGGGACGTTAAATCCTAACCCAGTCTTCTTTCCATTCTGTAGCGCCGAGAGAGCGAGAAATTTGCAGCTGAGTCAGTGTCTTTGTTGCATCGTCAACTGGACTCGCTGAAAATTAGGCACCTGTCCTGAGATCAGACAAATGAGGCTACCCATCTTCGCCAGTTCCGCAAGTCTCCGCAAAGAAATAAAAATAGTGCCATATTCCGGAATCTGTCGTAAGTGGTGCCGACGTGAGACAGCAATGCATCCTTTCGATTGCTTCCGATACGAAAACTCTAATGCAGAAGACGATTGTTCCAGGATACACACCGAGTGCATATTGGTTCCGTCCCCCTCTAGTGACGCTATTTCCTTAAGAGACGCCATTAAACGGCCTACAATCAACATTCAGTGGCTCCTTCCTTTTCTCTGTCTGTGTGGACATAGAAGAGACTGTTTTTCGGAAAGACATGTGGCTCTGCATCACGTTAATCTGAAAGAAGTGTCTCAAATCTATTTCTTAGAGGTAAGAGGGTAGATCTTCTGCTGTTTACCACTTACAGTTTTTTCCTGTGAAACAGCTACAGATTTGGGCAGGACCTGCCATCCACCAACAAGTGATTGCTTCGTACCAGACCGGGGTTCCGTGACAACCACATGGGCAACATGTGAGGTAACGGGCGAGTCGTCGCGCCCTGAAAATATTCCAAGTTCGGAGGAAGCAGTGGCCGCACGGGCCGCATGGCGGGCCGACCACGTGGTGCCGGACATTGGCCGAAGCAAGACGGGTCCAGCGGCCGCGTGGCTGGGAATTCCATGTTGACACTGTGACGAGAACGGTGCTTTGTGTCGATGAAGGAGATTTGTATGCCGGGAGTGCCAAAGATGGCCGACTTTGTGAAACCTTAATGGTAGACATTTCACAGTTCATATAGAAATTAACAGTAGCCAGATGAATGATGATACCTAAAAAAGAAACATGTACATTACTATTATTTGCACAACGATCCTGATGGTGTAATCAGGTTTTCAATGTCTTCAGTAGTTCAAAGTTCAGAATCTGACGGTAAATTGTACAAGTAAACCCAGCAACGAATTTCCAAAATATAAACGCTTCATCCGATTTTGTCGATCGCCGTGTCTTTAGAAAGCTAATAGTGTAAACATAAATTGGTATGAATTACACGCATGTAACTTGAATTGTACGTGAGTTATTGGAGGTCAAAGAGGCCGATTACTATCGATCACGTCAGGCCATAAGTACACTCCTGGAAATTGAAATAAGAACACCGTGAGTTCATTGTCCCAGGAAGGGGAAACTTTATTGAAACATTCCTGGGGTCAGATACATCACATGATCACACTGACAGAACCACAGGCACATAGGCACAGGCAACAGAGCATGCACAATGTCGGCACTAGTACAGTGTACATCCACCTTTCGCAGCAATGCAGGCTGCTATTCTCCCATGGAGACGATCGTAGAGATGCTGGATGTAGTCCTGTGGAACGGCTTGCCATGCCATTTCCACCTGGCGCCTCAGTTGGACCAGTGTTCGTGCTGGACGTGCAGACCGCGTGAGACGACGCTTCATCCAGTCCCAAACATGCTCAATGGGGGACAGATCCGGATATCTTGCTGGCCAGGGTAGTTGACGTACACCTTCTAGAGCACGTTGGGTGGCACGGGATACATGCGGACGTGCATTGTCCTGTTGGAACAGCAAGTTCCCTTGCAGGTCTAGGAATGGTAGAACGATGGGTTCGATGACGGCTTGGATGTACCGTGCACTATTCAGTGTCCCCTCGACGATCACCAGTGGTGTACGGCCAGTGTAGGAGATCGCTCCCCACACCATGATGCCGGGTGTTGGCCCTGTGTGCCTCGGTCGTATGCAGTCCTGATTGTGGCGCTCACCTGCACGGCGCCAAACACGCATACGACCATCATTGGCACCAAGGCAGAAGCGACTCTCATCGCTGAAGACGACACGTCTCCATTCGTCCCTCCATTCACGCCTGTCGCGACACCACTGGAGGCGGGCTGCACGATGTTGGGGCGTGAGCGGAAGACGGCCTAACGGTGTGCGGGACCGTAGCCCAGCTTCATGGAGACGGTTGCGAATGGTCCTCGCCGATACCCCAGGAGCAACAGTGTCCCTAATTTGCTGGGAAGTGGCGGTGCGGTCCCCTACGGCACTGCGTAGGATCCTACGGTCTTGGCGTGCATCCGTGCGTCGCTGCGGTCCGGTCCCAGGTCGACGGGCACGTGCACCTTCCGCCGACCACTGGCGACAACATCGATGTACTGTGGAGACCTCACGCCCCACGTGTTGAGCAATTCGGCGGTACGTCCACCCGGCCTCCCGCATGCCCACTATACGCCCTCGCTCAAAGTCCGTCAACTGCACATACGGTTCACGTCCACGCTGTCGCGGCATGCTACCAGTGTTAAAGACTGCGATGGAGCTCCGTATGCCACGGCAAACTGGCTGACACTGACGGCGGCGGTGCACAAATGCTGCGCAGCTAGCGCCATTCGACGGCCAACACCGCGGTTCCTGGTGTGTCCGCTGTGCCGTGCGTGTGATCATTGCTTGTACAGCCCTCTCGCAGTGTCCGGAGCAAGTATGGTGGGTCTGACACACCGGTGTCAATGTGTTCTGTTTTCCATTTCCAGGAGTGTATTCCACAGCTACACGAAGAAACGGTAGCAGCATGCTTATAAATATATTTATTCGTCTGTGTCTTTGTTTATATCCGATATATACTATTCACGAAGAAATTGGTTAAGTATTTACTGAGTTTTAGAGAACACAGAGACACTAGGCTGCTGGCCTACCTTTTGTTCTATTCCTTTGATATATGTTTATTAAGTTGTTTATGTTTTTAATAATGTGTGTTAGAGCGTGTTTATGATCCAGCCGTAGGAAAATTTATTTACTTTCAAGTTACTTAAATGTAAATCCAGCATCTCGTATGTGTTTCAATATGTTTCTGAATGAACGTTGGCTTGAAGACAGGGTGGGCTCGCTCTAGCCAATCACAGCATTCGTTAAGTGGAGAGACTGTAGTGAAGTGGGGAGGAGCATCGTTTCCAGGGAGGACAGGGCAGTTCTGGAGGGTACGGCTCTGGACACGGGAAATGCTGGACGCGACGGCGCGTCTGACGCAGGGAAAGACTTGCAGAGTGAAGCGGTTTGCGCGTGGTCGCGAGAGATAAAATGACTTCGGAGTGCCGACTTGTGAACTTGTGAGATTTCCGTGACTTCTACAGTGAAGACGTAGTGTGCGTTTAGAAGTGAATTACTCGCGAGCTGTGTTGTTGTTCATAACTAATTACGTGCTGTAGGAATCTATTGTTTCCCTGTTATTCAACTTATATTTTATTTAATTGCTGGACCAACGGCACCAATAAGTGTTTTCCAGAAATATACCGCATTCTCAAAAGTACTTTTGCTATCGTACTCTTCATTCTTCGTTAAGATAGCACCTGCAGATTTTATTTAATTGAAATCTTTCATTTATAAATTTATATATTACATTCATAATTCGCAATTGCCGAGAGATAGAAACCTTCGACCATTCGCTTCATGTGGGTTGTTGTTGTTGTTTTCTTCAGTCCTGAGGCTGGTTTGATGCAGCTCTTCATGCTACTCTATCCTGTGGAAGCTTCATCATCTCCCAGTACCCACTGCAACCTACATCCTTCTGAATCTGCTTAGTGTATTCATCTCTCTGTCTCCCTCTACGATTTTTACCCTCCACGCTGCCCTCCAATGCTAAATTTGTGATCCCTTGATGCCTCAGAACATGCCCTACCAACTGGTCCCTTCTTCTTGTTAAGTTGTGCCACAAACTTCTCTTCTCCCCAATCCTATTCGTTACTTCCTCATTAGTTATGTGATCTACCCATCTAATCTTCAGCATTCTTATGTAGCACCACATTTCAAAAGCTTCTATTCTCTTCTTGTCCAAACTATTTATCGTCCATGTTTCACTTCCATACATGGCTACACTCCATACAAATACTTTCAGAAATGACTTCCTGACAATTAAATCTTTACTCGATGTTAACAAATTTCTCTTCTTCAGAAACGCTTTCCTTGCCATTGCCAGTCTACATTATATATCCTCTCTACTTCGACTATCATCAGTTATTTTGCTCCCCAAATAGCAGAACTCCTTTTCTACTTTAAGTGTCTCATTTCCTAATCTAATTCCCTCAGCATCACCCGACTTAATTCGACTACATTCCATTATCCACGTTTTGCTTTTGTTGATGTTCATCTTATACCCTCCTTTCAAGACACTGTCCATTCCGTTCAACTGCTCTTCCAAGTCCATTGCTGTCTCTGACAGAATTACAATGTCATCGGCGAACCTCAAAGTTTTTATTTCTGCTCCATGGATTTTAATACCTACTCCGAATTTTTCTTTTGTTTCCTTTACTGCTTGCTCAATATACAGATTGAATAACATCGGGGATAGGCTACAACCCTGACTTACTCCCTTCCCAACCGCTGCTTCCCTTTCATGTCCCTCGACTCTTATAACTACCCTCTGGTTTCTGTACAAATTGTAAACAGCCTTTCGCTCTCTGTATTTTACCCCTGCCACCTTTAGAATTTGAAAGAGAGTATTCCAATCAACATTGTCGAAAGCCTTCTCTAAGTCTACAAATGCTAGAAACGTAGGTTTGCCTTTCCTGAATCTATTTTCTAAGGTAAGTCGTAGGGTCAGTATTGCCTCACGTGTTCCAACATTTCTACGGAATGCAAACTAATCTTCCCCAAGGTCGGCTTCTATCAGTTCTTCCATTCGTCTATAAAGATTTCGCGTTAGTATTTTGCAGCTGTGACTTGTTAAACTGATAGTTCGGTAATTTTCACATTTGTCAACACCTGCTTTCTTTGGGATTGGAATTATTATATTCTTCTTGAAGTCTGAGGGTATTTCGCCTGTCTGATACATCTTGCTCACCAGATGGTAGAGTTTTGTCAGGACTGGCTCTCCCAAGGCCGTCAGTAGTTCTAATGGAATATTGTCTACTCCCGGGGCCTTGTTTCGAGTCAGGTCTTTCAGTGCTCTGTCAAACTCTTGACGCAGTATCGTATCTCCCATTTCATCTTCATCTACATCCTCTCCCATTTCCATAATATTGTCCTCAAGTATATCGCCCTTGTATAGACCCTCTATATACTCCTTCCATCTTTCTACTTTCTCTTCTTTGCTTAGAACTGGGTTTCCAACTGAGCTCTTGATATTCATGCAAGTGGCTCTCTTTTCTCCAAAGGTCTCTTTAATTTTCCTGTAGGCAGTATCTATCTTACCCCTAGTGAGATAAGCCTCTACATCCTTACATTTGTCCTCTAGCCATCCCTGCTTAGCCATTTTGCACTTCCTGTCGATCTCATTTTTGAGACGTTTGTATTCCTTTTTGCATGCTTCATTTAATGCATTTTTATATTTTCTTCTTTCATCAATTAAATTCTATATTTCTTCTGTTAACCAAGGATTTCTACTAGCCCTCGTCTTTTTACCTACTTGATCCTCTGCTGCCTTCACTACTTCATCCCTCAGAGTCACCCATTGTTCTTCTACTATATTTCTTTCCCCCATTCCTGTCAATTGTTCCCTTATGCTCTCCCTGAAACTCTGTACGACCTCTGGTTTAGTCAGTTTATCCAGGTCTCATCTCCTTAAATTCCCACCTTTTTGCAGTTTCTTCAGTTTTAATCTACAGTTCATAACCGATAGATTGTGGTCAGAGTCCACATCTGCCCCTGGAAATGTCTTACAATTTAATACCTGGTTACTAAATCTCTGTCTTACCATTATATAATCTATCTGATACCCTCTAGTATCTTCATGTGGGTATTCTTATCGTAAACTGTAGACTCAGCAGTATTTGGCCTGTAATGCGGCAACAACGTATCCCAGCCCGTAGACAGCGAAATCAGGCAAAACGTATAATATTGAAATTCTGAGTCAGAGGGTGCGTAATTATTTAGAAAGCCCGCAAACAGTAGAAACGGTAATAATTCAGAGAACAGGACGCCTAAGCCAGTGGACAGAGATCAAAGACGCTTTCAGATGTTCGTGGATACCAGTCAGTTCTTCTGCCAAGTTCCCGCAACGGACACGGCTTGTAGCCATATCTATCTGTCACGTTTACACATGAACCTTGTTCTTGCAGATACAGAAACAAATACATTAACTCCATTAAACACAAAACTAGTTTCTGCTTATTTCCATACGGAAGCACGTAGCAGAGTGAGATATGCACAGTTGGCTGAGTAAGGCGACCGGTTTAACTGTTGCAACGGTTGCTAGTGCTTATTGCTAGAGAGATAGGGAGCTACTAGATAAAATAATTTTCTGTTAGGAAAGCTCTTCCTTTAGTTTCCATACGATAATTACAGTCGATTGCTACATGCCAACAAAAGTACTACGGAAGTTCAATAAGTAATGCAGCGCTTTTCGCTGAAAACAGTTCCGTTTTATCCAGGATTTCAATGCAATATATTACTCCCCACTCTTTTGACGGTAAAACTCTACACTACTGGATATTAAAATTGTTACACCACGAAGATGACGTGCTACAGACACAACATTTAACCGACAGGAAGAAGATGCTGTGTTGTGCAAATGATTAGCTTTTCAGAGCATTCACACAAGGTTGGCGTCGGTGGCGACACCTACAACGAGCTGACATGAGAAAAGTTTCCAACCGATTTCTCACACACAAACAGCAGTTGACCGGCGTTGCCTGGTGAAACGTTGTTGCCATGCCTTGTGTAAGGAGGAGAAATGCTTATCTTCACGTTTCCGACGTTGATAAAGGTCGGATTGTAGCCTGTCGCGATTGCGGTAAATCGTATCGCGACATTGCTGCCCACGTTGGTCGAGATCCAATGACTGTTAGCAGAATATGGAATCGGTGGGTTCAGGAGGGTAGTGCGGAACGCCGTGCTGGATCCCAACGGCCTCGTATCACTAGCAGTCGAGATGACAGGCATCTTATCCGCATGGCTGTAACGGATCGTGCAGCCGCGTCTCGATCCATGACTCAACAGATGGGTACGTTTGCAAGACAACAATCATCTGCACGAACAGTTCGACGACGTTTGCAGCAGCATGGACTATCAGCTCGGAGACCATGACTGCGGTTACCCCTGACGCTGCATCAAAGACAGGAGCGCCTGCGATGGTGTACTCAACGACGAACCTGAGTGCACGAATGGCAAAACGTCATTTTTTCGGATGAATCCAGGTTCTGTTTACAGCATCATGATGGTCGCATCCGTGTTTTGCGACATCGCGGTGAACGCACATTGGAAGCGTGTATTCGTCATCGCCATACTGGTGTATTACCCGGCGTGATAGTATGGGGTGCCATTGGTTACACGTCTCGGTCACTGACGGCACTTTGAACACTGGACGTTACATTTCAGATGTGTTACGACCCGTGACTCTACCCTTCATTCGATCCCTGCGAATCCCTACATTTCAGCAGGATAATGCACGACCGCATGTTGCAGGTCCAGTACGGGCCTTTCTGGTTACAGAAAATTTTCGACTGCTGCCCTGGTCAGCACATTATCCAGATCTCTCACCAATTGAAAACGTCTGGTCAATGGGGGGCCGAGCAATTGGCTCGTCACAATATGAACTGTGGTATCGTGTTGAAGCTGCATGGGTAGCTGTACCAGTACACGCCATCCAAGCTCAGTTTGACATAATGCCCAGGCGTATCAAGGCCGTTATTACGGCCAGAGGTGGTTGTTCTGGGTATTACTTTCTCAGGATCTATGCACCCAAATTGCGTGAAAATGTAATCACATGTCAGTTCCAGTATAATATATTTGTCCAATGGATACCCGTTTATCATCTGCATTTTTTCTTGGTGTAGCAATTTTAATGGCCAGTAGTGTATTTTTCAATGTAATCTCCGTTTACTGCCACGGCCTTACGCCACCTTACTGGGAGGACCTCTATTCCCGCTTGGTACCACTCTGCTGGTCGACGTTTGAGCCAACGCCTTGCTTCATCAATAATCTTCCCATCACCCATGCACTGCTTCCCGCAAAGTGCATCATCCTTCATTGGGCCGAACAGATGGACGTTGGAAGGTGCGAGATCTGGGGTCTAGGATGGGTGACGACGAATGTCCCAATGAGGTTTCATGAGTTCCTCTCGGGTACGCAAACTTGTACGAGGCCTTGCTTTGTGATGGAGAAGGAGAAATTCATTTGAATTTTTGTAGCGACGAAAACCCTGAAGACGTTTCTTCAATTTTTGTGGGTTTCACAATACACTTCAGGGTTAACTGTTGCACCTCGAGGGAGGACTTCAAACGGAATAACACCTTCAGAGTCCCAGAAGACCGTCGCCACGACTTAACCGACTGAAGGTGTGAACGAGTGTGTCACCACTTCCAACACAGACGTCCGACTGTGCAGCGCGGGGTTTGATTGCAATCAGTCGATCACCTCGAATGAGAGTGTCCGCACGTTCAAACATTTCAGGAGTCACAGCTGTGTGGCTGTCCGGCACGCGGTAGGCTGGACATGTTTGCGCCATCTTGTTACGATGGCGACAGACGACTCGCGAAACGACTCACCGTGCTTTTATTCGGTGCCAGGTATCCGCAGACATTCTGCAAGCGCCTATGCTCTGATTTTCCGCCAAAAGAAACTCAATGACAGCTCTCTGCTTTGAACGCACCATTTTGAAGGGTACGTTTAGCACCACCACCTATCGGAACGTCATGAACCTGCTGGGGCTGAAGCCGGATTATTGCGCGACGTCCCACAACAAATTCTCAATTTTTTCAACCGAAATTAGCCGAGAAAAAAGTGTTGCTTTACTTATTGAACGCCCCTCGTAACTTGAAGGTTCACTCGTTCATTTCGTCGTATAAAGACTGATTCTCGGTAGATGTCATGTTACGTCACAAATTATTACGCCTAAACGCCCCAGACCGTATTTCAGAGGGCAGTATTCTTACCATCTGTCGAAGGAGCGGAACCACGCAGAACGCAGACGTCACATCACGTCAACAAAACTGCACGATGGTGGTCTGGCAGTTCTATGACATCACCTTCCGACTTCACAGTCACGACTTAACGCAACCTTTCCTCATCACGTTTACTTACTTTTGTAGCGTCCTTTGGTTTTTATTTTTCTTGTTTGTTGATCTTTACTGTATATGTGTCTTTCCTCGTGATAGTTTGAAAATGTTTTTCGATTCTGCTGCCAACAAGACCCAGGAACTCAATATCTGAACAACGAAGTCTACCTTGCCTCTGAGTTTTAACGAACGCAGCTGTTCCAAAAAGCATCCAACATCACTACGTTCTCTGGCTTTGCTTTCGAGGTGGAATGAGTTGTTATTCCTTCACAGACGTTCAGGCATTGCATGCAAGGTATCTGCAGAACAGTTCAAGCTGTAATAATGACGAAGGATGGACACACCTGTTATTCATGTCCACAAATGGGTGTCCGGATAGTTTTGATCAAATAGTGTACCTATATCAAACAACCTTGTACACACACATTTGCGAAGCAATATGTTAGGATATAAATGACTAATAAGTAAATTGTACTCATAAATACAAAAAACTAGCTTGTAAACATAAATTTCCCAAACAAGCTTTTAGCACATATTTTATACATACATTTGGCTGGTTGCAACTAATTTGGTGTTGATACTCAACGGTGTGAAGACTTAGCCACGTATCCTTGATATCGATAGCATGAAAAATGAAAAACAATAAATCCAGCTGAAAGGACAAAGGAAAAGAGGTAAAAGTGTAGGACTCATGAACATATGTTTCCTTGAATGATGTTGTGATAGAGCCTAATAATGTTTCGGTTTCCATCAGTTACCCTATATTAGATTGTAGGGCTAGTGGGAAACTGGAGACAGATTTGGCCGAAGCAGTAGACGTGCCTTGGTCTATTATAGCGTAAATGAACTGCATTATTTCTGAGAAATTCAGCGTATTTGTTTTGGGCCACTGTTTACTCTCATCCTAACCAGCGGTCACATTTTACCTCATTTGAGATTCAAAAAACCGTTGCAGGAAACGAGGCATGAATTTAAGACTATTAATGATTTATAATAACACTGCTTGATGGAAGAATCTGGAATTTCTGTGGGTGCTGTCTGACAGCAACAGGAATGAAACCGAAGGTGTAAGTATTGTCTCACTGGTCAAAACCAGAGGACAGGGAAAAATACTACATTAACTTTACTGACAAAAAAGTGCTAAAAGTCAATTTTTGCGAACCGATAAAACGTTTCTGTCACCGATTGTGAAGATATAGGGTAATTTTTTCCACTGTGTATAAACTCTAGGGATTGATCGATGAGAGAATACATAACGAAAAAAGTCTAATGAACCTATCCGGAAATGCATGGTCTTCTTGATGGAGACCATTTACTCAATCATACTTTGTTACAGAGATTGCGCTCTAATACGCGCTGTACCATGCAGCCACAGTACGCACGGTTTCCTCCTAGAGGGTGGTACTCTTACTCATACGTCACGACCTAGCGCCCTCTGTTGTGCCAGATTCACTTCTTTTGGTTGTTCACCTTGTAGTGGATGTGATACAGAATTGCAAAAAATGGTTCCGTATTCGAATCGTGGGCTTGCCGACATGGCGTTTACTTACGGAAAGGCAAATGGGAACGGGCGGCGAGCAGCAAGGTTGTGTCAGGAGGCCTATCCACGCCGACAACAACCACGGCATTCAATGTTCGCAACAGTGTTTCGCCGTTTGTCTGAAACAGGGTCGTTTCAGGAAGCAAATCATGGAGGACGTACCCGAATTGTTCTGTCACCAGACTTGGAGCAAAATGTGATTGACACTGTGGAAGGCGACTGCCATGACAGTACCAGGTAGTGGGCCCACCAGCACAGGGTAAGCCAGACGACCGTGTGGAACATTCTCCACGATAATTGTTACCACCCTTATCACTTACACCGTGTGCAGAGCTTACTAGCGACAGACTTTCCATATCGGGAGCAGTTTTGTCACTCGTTTCTTCACAAGGCAACCACGATTCCGGGTTTTGTGCCATCCATCCTATTCGCAGATGAGGCTACATTTACGCGGAGCGGTATCTTTAAAATTCATAACAGTCTGTGGGATAGTATGCAGAACCCCTACGGTATAGTAACAGCGAATCATCAGCAGCGTTATAACTGGTGACCGTATTTTGGGACCAGTCTTCCTTCCACGCCGCCTAAGAGGCCGGAACTATCGGCGTTTCTTGCTGGTGACTTTGCCTCCCTGGTGAAGAAGTGCCACTAATTATTTGAAGGGTTATGTGGCTGATGGTTCTCCAGCTCACTTCGCCATTATCGTCCGGACGCATCTGAATCGTGTCTTCCGTGGTGGGTGGATCGGACGACGAGGTCCAGTTGCGTGGCCTGCTCGTTCACGGGATCTCAAGCCGTGCGATTTCAGGTTATGGGGCCACCTCAGTAGTGTGGTGTATGCAAAGCCCATTCCACATAAGGAGACACTGGAGTGGCGTATGCATGCTGCCTTTGACACTGTTCGGATGAAGCTTGGCCGATGTGAACCTGTGAGACAGAATACGCTACGGCGCGTACACGCATGTGTTGAGGCACATGGAAACCATTTTCACCACACGCTGTAACTGTGGCTGCATGGTAGAGCGAGTATTAGACCGCAGTCTCTGTAACAAAATGTGACTGAATAAATGGTCTGTAGCATGGAAACCAGGCATTTTCGGACATAATCCCTAGGGATTGTAAGCGGTGGAAAAAAATTACCCTGTATAGCGTGCATTGAACATCTCCCGAACACGAATGGAAAGTGAGCGGACGTTGTTTGACGGTTCGCTGAATGTCGAGGAAAACTTACAATTGCTTCGTTAATCACTTGTTTCCTTCCTCCAGCCTCGCAGAAGACTGGAACTATTCTGGTCCTGACCTTTATGACGGCTTGAACTCTGCTGGGGACACATTTAATGCAATGTCGGAACGTCTATGGGCTAACGGCTGCCCATCTTTCCTCAAGAGCAAAAATCAGAGAACGTATTGATACTGAACGCTGCGATCTGCAACGAACTCGGCATTCTAACTCACTCCTAAGAGGTTCTTTTGAACTCAGGTCGAGACTCTGTGCAGCCAGTCAATTTCAGGAATGTTACTGTCTACAAACCACTGCTTCACGGATGCTTCTTAAGCGAAATAAGGGGACCACGCCCTAACCATCAAACATACTCTCACCACCTCCTCTGTACTTCACTGTTCACAGTGTACACAATGTTACGTAACGTTCTGCAGGCATTTGCCAAACCCAACTCCTTCCATGGAAGTGCCACAGAGTGTAGTGTGATTGATCACTCAAAATCACTTCTCACCATCATCCACTGAGCGGCGGTGTTGCTTTTTACTCCAGCTCAAGCGTTGCTTGGCACAGACTACAGCAATGTGTGGCCTGTGAAAAGCTGCTCGACCACTGTACCCCATTATGCGTAACTCTCTGTGCACAGTCACCGTGCCAGCTGGAGTACTGGTAGCACTTTGGAACATGCGAGTGATTCTTTCCACTGATTTCATTGATCCTATCCGTCAGTACATGAGATCTGTCTGGTCTTCATTCAGGTGTGGATGGTTTTTCGCGTTTCCATCTCACAATGACGTCACCAACAGTCTACTGGGTCGGCTTTAAAAGGGTTGAAATGTCCTCGATGGGACATCTAGTGCCTAGTCCACGTTGGAAGTCCCTCAGCTACCCTGGCCGAGCCATTCTGCTGCTGTCACTGTTCCTCTACGGACAACACATCACTGCCTCATTTTATACTGCCGGGTCCGCCTCTCGTGATATCAAGTGGTCAATTACGCATTACATACGGGTATCAAGATACTTTCTATTACATTGTGTACTTCTGAGGGCTCCCATGATCGTTTGCGGTGAGTACCGAACACTTTCCAGCATATTTTTCTTCGCTGTTCAAGAAAGTTTTTTTTCATTCTTTTTATATTTTTGCAGACAAGTATCCAAATATTTTAATGGGTATTAGATCGGTGCCATAGACACTGATAGTAAGTTTAACGAAATTCCAAAGAGTGTTATTTATTCGGTTCTAGGCGCTTCAGTCCGGAACCGCGCGACCGCTACGGTCGCAGGTTCGAATCCTGCCTCGGGAATGGATGTGTGTGATGTCCTTAGGTTAGTTAGGTTTAAGTTCTAGGGGACTGATGACCTCAGATGTTAAGTCCCATAGTGCTTAGAGCCATTTGAACCCTTTTTTTTATTTATTACGCACTGGAAATTTTTTAGTTGCCACGTGTTCCTTTAGCGACTACTTATTGGGTTGTATGGAACATATAAGCGTTCTGATGCAATTGTTCATTGTCCATCTAATGTTCTTATACACCCCCTCCTCAGTTTTAGAAAACTTCGGTGGTTTCATCACCACCGAAAAACAAGGCATCTAACAGAGGGAGGAACCAGTTATATCACCTATACTAGCATATTCTTCATAGTCCGCCTGCCTAGCACAGTGGTAACGTTTTCGCCTATCACATGCAGCGGGCCCGGGTTCGATTCCAGGCTGGGATGGAGATTTTCTCTGCTCGTGGACTGGGCGTTGTGCTGTCCTAATCACCATTTCCTCATCACTGACGCACAGGTTGCCCAGTGTGGCGTCACCTAAAATAAGACTTGCAACCCGGTGGCCGAATGCCCCCCCCCCCCCCCCTTTTCCCCGATGGGGGCCTCCCGACCATCAGTGCCAAACGATCATTTCATATTCTTCATAAAGAAGTCCATTAGAGGATGAACGTTCTCATGGTGAAAAAGTAAAACTAGAAACCTCTCAACAAAAGAAAAAACAGGAAGTTTTCAAGAAGCTACAATTCAAAGGATTAATCAAGCGGCGATGATGTTTTCCATTAAGCTGTGTCGCCTGAAAAGGACTTCGGCCATCTGCTGTACCAGAGGATACTGATGAGTATCTCTTCCACGACAGAAAATATTCGGAATATAAAGAAGGAAAGTTTTGAGCACAAAGTTTGGCTTATTCTTTGTGGGTTGTAGCCGCCCTCCGTGGATCTGCCGTCGTCGACTTCTCTGACGTAAGCTATTTATGTTGTTATTTACTGTATATGCACAACTTTTAGTTACATCTATACATCAGAGGAGCAGACACAAACATCTTCTCTGTAACGGTGACTAAATTTTGGGTTTTCATGATAATTAATGTTAACTTTTTGCACATTCGATCACCCCTCATTTTTTGCTGCGTTACCGAAGACAAGTAGTTAATAACGTCTTTGGATATTAGATATTATTTACTAATACACAAGTAATTTTAGAAATCACTTTAGGTTTTTATTGACAACATTCAATAATAATTAAATGATCATGAATGACTGCGTTTTGTATAGAGAGCAAAGGAGGGTTGATTCTACAATAACTCTCAGCAATTACGGCAACTAAAATGTCCGTGATTTTTATAGTTCGTCACTCAAAGATATTATAGCAAGGACTATGGACCATTACTGTACGTCGATACAGTCATCCAAACTTCGTACGCTTTTACTTTCACAAAGATAAGTGTCCAGTCCCGTTCTTATATTCAATTTAACGTCCCTTCGTATAGTCCATAGATCCTTTTACCAGTAATTCCGTACGTAACAGAATTTAATACTGAGCGCTACTTTTTCTCGCGGAGACAGTTCCTCAGATATTGCTAGTCCGTGTGCTTACAGCAAAAGTGTGTCCCGTATAAATTGACTACAATCAATATTCTTGCAGTTTAACAAAAGAGCCCTGATCCCTTCCGCAGCAGATCACTGGGAAATGCCCTCTCTATCGCACACCGCAGCTACGTAGACTTATTAAGAGCGGACAAAACAAGAGAAGAGAACCAACAATACCCGCGTATGGTTTATCTACATCTACGTGATTACTCTGCTGTTCACAATGAAGTGCTTGGCAGAGGGTTCAATTAACCACCTTCAGCTCCACTCTTGAATGGCGCGGGAAGAACGAGGACTTAAATTTTTCTGTGCGTGCCATTATTTCTCTTATTTTATCGTGATGATCATTTCTCCCTATGTAGGTGGGTGCCAACAGAATGTTTTCGCAATCGGAGGAGAAAACTGGTGATTGAAATTTCACGAGAAGATCCCGTCGCAACGAAAAACGCCTTTGTTTTAATGATTGCCACTCCAATTGACGTATCATGTCTGTGGCACTATCTCCACGGCGATGTTCTCAAAAGTATTCTATAAACAGTTCGGCTATAAATGAAGGTAATGGGCTCCTCACAGCGACATCTTCCATGTGGTTAAAATATTCTCCATCACACAAAGAATATGATGACGTGAGAGTATGCTTAAATAAATCCACAACAGTGTCGTCAAACAACCGGGAGGGCAAATCTATGTTATCTTTGACAGAAACGCTCCTGAATAATGATACTACACCAAAGCTGACCACAGTATCTCCTTCTTCAACAGACATGCATTTAATTCGACTGATGAAGTCATTGGTATCCTAGATGTGGTGCAGACAGTGGCCAACGTGCAGAGTAAGGAGGCTGGCCAGGTCCTTCGTGAGTCTTCAGTCGGCGATACAGTGGTGCTCACAATGGACATAGACGTGTGTTCTTCTTGTGGACCTTTGGAAGACCATACAATGTTGGTCGCGGTGCCCGAAAGAAGAGATTTTCAATGAATTCTCTTCCAGTGAAGACCTCTTGAGGAGCTACGACGCCTTCTTCCGACGCGAAGATTCGACTGATGCTGGAGGAGGAGATATATCAAAAATTATCAACGGACTCAACATGGGCCGGCCGGAGTGGCCGAGCGGTTCTACGCGCTTCAGTCTGGAACCGCGCGACCGCTACGGTCGCAGGTTCGAATCCTGCCTCGGGCATGGATGTGTGTGATATCCTTAGGTTAGTTAGGTTTAAGTAGATCTAAGTTATAGGGGACTGATGACCTCGGAAGTTGAATCCCATAGTGCTCAGAGCCATTTGAACCATTTTTGAACTCAACATGCAGAATTAACTGGGCCGAAAGCTCGTGGACTGTAAACCACATGACAAGGCTGGATGTACGAGAGAATTTTATCAGTACATATCGCCGCGAAACCATGCATTCGTATCTTTCATTTCTGGTGCTGCAATTTTAATGGCCAGCAGTGTATCTCGTATTGTCCGCTTTCATATCTGAGTGGTCAGTATTGCTCATCAGTGTCGGATCCGTACCAGATCGGGTTGACGGAGGAGATAGAGAAGATCCAAAGAAGAGCGGCGCGTTTCGTCACAGGGTTATTTGGTAACCGTGATAGCGTTACGGAGATGTTTAACAAACTCAAGTGGCAGACTCTGCAAGAGAGGCGCTCTGCATCGCGGTGTAGCTTGCTCGCCAGATTTCGAGAGGTTGCGTTTCTGGATGAGGTATCGAATATATTGCTTCCCCCTACTTATACCTGCCGAGGAGATCACGAATGTAAAATTAGAGAGATTAGAGCGCGCACGGAGGCTTTCAGACAGTCGTTCTTCCCGCGAACCATACGCGACTGGAACAGGAAAGGGAGGTAATGACAGTGGCACGTAAAGTGCCCTCCGCCACACACCGTTGGGTGGCTTGCGGAGTATAAATGTAGATGTAGATGTAGATTATGGAGGGCCAGCCGTTCCAGTTCGGGCAGTTGTGCTCTTTCCAGCGCAGACTCCAGTATCGCTACAAACCGCAGCCGGCAACAAGGGCTGAGCTGTTCAGAGCCCCCGATTACACAAAGCGGCCCGTCTCGCAGCGGCGCACCGCACGAGCGGATAACTCGTCCGAATATTCACTGTCCATATTTCCGAGCGCTCACAGCCTGGATTAAAGAAACATTTACCGGCTTAGCGCGCTGGTAATGCGTGCCCGACGGGGGGTCCCCGCATTGTGCGTCGCCGGAGCGAGCGCGCCGCCGCCCCAGTCAAGTGGTACAGCTGCCGCGTGAAATCTGCTCGCTAATGCCGGCGTGTCCCCTGCCCTCAGAGGGGAGGAGCAGCGGCTGCCCTTCATCCTCTGACGCGCACTCGCACGTGGCTCACGAAGTGTGTTTGCTGGCGACAGTTATTTGGAACTCTAAGAATACATAGTTGGGTGAAAAACTTCATACCAGTGTGTGCACGTAATACACTCCTGGAAATGGAAAAAAGAACACATTGACACCGGTGTGTCAGACCCACCATACTTGCTCCGGACACTGCGAGAGGGCTGTACAAGCAATGATCACACGCACGGCACAGCGGACACACCAGGAACCGCGGTGTTGGCCGTCGAATGGCGCTAGCTGCGCAGCATTTGTGCACCGCCGCCGTCAGTGTCAGCCAGTTTGCCATGGCATACGGAGCTCCATCGCAGTCTTTAACACTGGTAGCATGCCGCGACAGCGTGGACGTGAACCGTATGTGCAGTTGACGGACTTTGAGCGAGGGCGTATAGTGGGCATGCGGGAGGCCGGGTGGACGTACCGGCGAATTGCTCAACACGTGGGGCGTGAGGTCTCCACAGTACATCGATGTTGTCGCCAGTGGTCGGCGGAAGGTGCACGTGCCCGTCGACCTAGGACCGGACCGCAGCGACGCACGGATGCACGCCAAGACCGTAGGATCCTACGCAGTGCCGTAGGGGACCGCACCGCCACTTCCCAGCAAATTAGGGACACTGTTGCTCCCGGGGTATCGGCGAGGACCATTCGCAACCGTCTCCATGAAGCTGGGCTACGGTCCCGCACACCGTTAGGCCGTCTTCCGCTCACGCCCCAACATCGTGCAGCCTGCCTCCAGTGGTGTCGCGACAGGCGTGAATGGAGGGACGAATGGAGACGTGTCGTCTTCAGCGATGAGAGTCGCTTCTGCCTTGGTGCCAATGATGGTCGTATGCGTGTTTGGTGCCGTGCAGGTGAGCGCCACAATCAGGACTGCATACGACCGAGGCACACAGGGCCAACACCCGGCATCATGGTGTGGGGAGCGATCTCCTACACTGGCCGTACACCACTGGTGATCGTCGAGGGGACACTGAATAGTGCACGGTACATCCAAACCGTCATCGAACCCATCGTTCTACCATTCCTAGACCGGCAAGGGAACTTGCTGTTCCAACAGGACAATGCACGTCCGCATGTATCCCGTGCCACCCAACGTGCTCTAGAAGTGTAAGTCAACTACCCTGGCCAGCAAGATCTCCGGATCTGTCCCCCATTGAGCATGTTTGGGACTGGATGAAGCGTCGTCTCACGCGGTCTGCACGTCCAGCACGAACGCTGGTCCAACTGAGGCGCCAGGTGGAAATGGCATGGCAAGCCGTTCCACAGGACTACATCCAGCATCTCTACGATCGTCTCCATGGGAGAATAGCAGCCTGCATTGCTGCGAAAGGTGGATATACACTGTACTAGTGCCGACATTGTGCATGCTCTGTTGCCTGTGTCTATGTGCCTGTGGTTCTGTCAGTGTGATCATGTGATGTATCTGACCCCAGGAATGTGTCAATAAAGTTTCCCCTTCCTGGGACAATGAATTCACGGTGTTCTTATTTCAATTTCCAGGAGTGTATTTAACGTTTGCAGTCAACATTAATGAACTTGTTCTGTTTAAATCAGAGTATTTTACCTTCCCTGTGATTGGATCATTTTGTTTAAACTACTCTTTATTCACGAGATTTCGTCTTCTCAAACTGCTAGGAGGATTTTCGAACTCGCTCTCCACGGTCAGCCGAGCGATGTGACCGAGCGGGTCTAGGCGCTTCAGCCCGGAACCACGTTGCTGCTACGGTCGCAGGTTCGAATCCTGCCTCGGGCATGGATGTGTGTGATGTCCTTAGGTTAGTTAGGTTTAAGTAGTTCTAAGTTCTAGGGGACTGATGGCCCTAGATGTTAAATCCTATAGTGCTTAGAGCCATTTGAACCATTCTCCACTGTCAATTCTACAAGCATGCTTTATAATCCCCATACCTTCCGTAAATCGTCAGTACAATGTTTTGCTGTCAATTGCATCATCGCCCTATTTGTTTGTTGATAACACGTGTTGTTGACATGTTGGATTCCCCTACGCCGCACCTCGTGGATTACGCACCTGCTTTTGTCAGTATAGTACAAAATTCGTTCGTAGGAAAGTGTCAGTTTTACGCATCTTGCGTTTGATGATATTGTAGGTAGGTGGATACAGGATGATATCTCCGGCCATCCTGATTTAGGTTTTCCGTGATTTCCCTAAATCACTCCAGGCAAATGCCGGGATGGTTCCTCTGACAGGGCACGGCCGACCTCCTTCCCTAATCCGATGAGACCGATGACCACGCTGTCTGGTCTCCTTCCCCAAACCAACCAACCAGGATGATATCAGTAATACAGAAAGAGAAATAGACGAAACAGACGACGATCTGTCGACAGCCGGCAATCACAGTTGTGGTGGCGAACAAAAGGATCGTTCAGAGGAAGAACTTCAGGGCAATGCTGATCAGGATGCTTCTGTTTCCCCAATAGAGTACTTAAAGTGATAGCTAACATCACATGCGTTCTGAATGGTGATAAAGAAAAATGTAGATCCCAGTCCTGAATATCAATTTTGTAGACTTTGTTTTTGTGACCATCAAGTTCAGTTTTTATATGCAGCCCGCATCTCGTGGTCGTGCGATAGCGTTCTCGCTTCCCACGCCCGGGTTCCCGGGTTCGATTCCCGGCGGGGTCAGGGATTTGCTCTGCCTCGTGATGGCTGGGTGTTGTGTGATGTCCTTAGGTTAGTTAGGTTTAAGTAGTTCTAAGTTCTAGGGGACTAATGACCATAGATGTTATGTCCCATAGTGCTCAGAGCCATTTTATATGCAAGTTGAAACCGCGGAGTTTAGTAACATGTGGAAATTCACTTGTCACAAAGACACTATAACTTTTCAGAACGTAAAATTCAGTCATCTAACCGTCCCCACGGGTGCTATGGAAAAAGCTGCTGAAAAGTATGTGATTTTGCTGATAAATAGTAAAATACTGCAGGCTGTATTCAGTGCAATAAAAATCACCAAGGAATAACGAAGCAATGTTTACATAATCGTAAACATTAATGCTATTAAACATAAATTAAAATTTTCAGCTGATTTACGTCTTGACTCAACGTTATTTTGTACAGTATTAAACTATTCGTAAGAGCGGTGGGCGTAAAAAAACTGAAGTTACATTGTTAATGGTGCAGCTCGTCGATAAAATGGAAATCGGCTGAAACATTTAGTTTTGGCTAGCTACGGTACTGTGGCTTGAGGATTTAGATGTGTTTCAGGACTGGAGACATCTACCTGTAAAAGAACAAAAATTAATTACGTAACTTGGTTTTTTGGAATGATAAATACAACTTTATGACTGCCATGATATGGATACAGTTGCAGTTACGTTAGACATTTCGTTTGCTCCCATTAAGAGACTTTGTGCTATAAAGCCCTTCGATGCAGCCTTTCACAAGTGCACGTAACCTACGTGGAGTGGTTACCGCGGCCGACGCTGGTCGCTGAGCTGCGACACGGCGTGGGGAAGCCACGATGCAGCTCCGCTAAGAGCTCCATCGTATACATGGACGCTGCTTGGACAAGCATGAAACTGGAAATGCGACTAGAGATCGTCAACCGACGGTTGCGAAGTAACAAATTGCCACAGTGTGTGTCATTGTTCTCTCTGGTTGCTTGATTTCTTTTCAATAAATTTAAGTTTATATTTTTAATGTGTACTGCTTATGGAATATCATTTCAGTTATGTGACTAGATTCGTGATTTCCTGTCAGAGAACTCACAGTTCGTAGCAATTGACGGAAATTCATCGAGTGAAATAGGAGTGATATCTGGCGTTCCCAAAGGTCACGTTACAGGCCCTCTGCTGTTCCTTATCTATATAAACGATTTGGGAGACAATATGATCAGCCGTCTTAGGTTGTTTGCGGATTATGCTATCATTTATTGTCTAGTGAAGACATCAAAAGATCAAAACAAATTGCAAAACGATATAAAAAGATACCTGTATGGTGCAAAAATTGGCAACTGACCCTAAAAAATGAAAAGTGTGACTTCATCCACATGACTGCTAAAAGGAATCCGTTAAATTTCGGTTACACGATAAATCAGTCAAATCTAAAGGGCCTAACTAAACACTTAGGAATTGCAATTACGATCAACTTAAATTGTGAAGAATACGAAAAAATGTTGTGGGGGAAGGTGTACCAAAGACTGCAATTTATTGGTAGAACACTTAGAAGACGCACCAGATCTACTAAAGAGACTGCCTACACTACGCTTTTCCATCCTCTTTTGGAGTATTGCTGCGTGGTCTGGGATCCTTACCAGATAGGATTAACAGAGTACACCGAGACAGTTCAAAGAGGAGCAGCACGTTTCGGATTATCAAGAAATAGGGGAGAGAGCGTCACAGACATGATACAGGATTTGGGGTGGACATCATTAAAACAAATGCGTTTCACATTGCGACGGGAACTCTTCACGAAATTTCGGACACCAATTTTTTCCTCCAAATGCGAAAATATTTTTTGACGCCGACCTACAAAGGGAGAAACGATCATCATAATAAAATAAGAGAAATCAAAGCTTGCACGGAAATATGTAGGTGTTCGTTTCTTCCGTGAGCTGTTCGAGAGTGGAATAATAGTGACAAATATTCAACGTACGCATTTTATTACATTGTTTCTAAGGTCCAAGTGATTCACGAGAATCACGAAACATCAAGAAATGTACGTGTATGACAGATCGATATCGGAGCATGTAATCCAAATCATAACTTCAAAGAATCAGGAGAAGATCTTAGTTCAACTGGAAAACCAGTTTAAGCCTCGATTTCTATTACACTGAAGAATGGGAAAGCAACGAAAGTAGTATGACATTTAGAAAAGCGATTTTAATGGAAGAGCTTATAACCCTGGAACAGTAAGATGACTTTCACCCTCTCTTACACGTGTACGAAATGACTGGTTTCTCTATTCAACAAATTTTGAAAGGTATATCTGAAGCTGGAATGTGATACGATTGACTGGAAACAACAGCATGAAAAAGATTCATAAGCTCTCTGCACAGTACTTCCCAATCCTTGGCATTCATGACTGTATACTGACCAACGCAAAACATGCCCTACTAAGGAAGCGAATCCAATACTATGGTGCCACACGTTGGCCCACTGCTCAAGACTGTAAGCATCCGCCGAAGTTCACTTTACAACTGTCTCATCAAAGAACTTAGTGCGCTAAGGTGCCACCGCTTTAGTTACACATAGTTAGAGAGAGTGAAATTTATCGAGCTTTAGTTCGAGTAAGATGGAAGAGTGTGGGAGACGATGAAAGAAAGGAAGCTAAGATAGACCTTCACAACATCTGAAAATTATTTTCACTGCTAAATCTGTACAGTAAACGTAACAAAATAAAGAAATGTTTTCCTTTATCCAGTGACAGCAAATGTGGTAAAAGATTATTATCCTGACAATTTGTGGTGGCTGTGGCCTCCGTTGCAACAAAAACAATTAGATAATTACTATTAAAAACAGTCTTGATCACGATTTATTTAACAAGGTGACCGGTTTCGACCACTACTGTGGTCATCTTCAGACCATTGAGTAGGAACCCCTTTCTGTTGTGATTCTCCAACAGAAAGGGGTTCCTACTCAATGATCTGAAGATGATCACAGTAGTGGTCGAAACCGGTCACCTTGTTAAATAAATCGTGATCAAGACTGTTTTTAATAGTAATTATTTACAAGACATTGATCACTGCTGTTCCCGTAATGCATTCAAAAGTAAAAACAATTAGTCTACTTTTGTCGTTGTAGCCCCTCTCGGACCATCCATCATCATCAAGCAGCTGGGCAGTTACATGACATCGACCCTGTGCTGCGCAGCGCCTTGTCAGTGACACAGCCGCTTCTTCCTCTGCCGGGTTAAGAATCCTTGTCCTTCGCCTAAGCATCAGAGCACTTGGACAACCCAGAACTTTGCCACTGTCACCGGGACACGGCGTCAGAAACCAGCTATTTCAGCTCTCGCCAAGGTATCAGCAGAAGACTACGCTCGAGGTACAGGAGCGTGACAGAGCCACATGTTCCCGTAGCAACCACTGTCGGCTACTCCTGTTCCGGCCAACAAATACGAAAACCTGGCGATGCACGAGCAGCAGTGAGGACAGGACAGACTATCCGCAGCCGTGGGCCAACATGCAGGCAGATGTGATCATTTTCACCAGGCCCGCCTGCATTACTTGCACCTCCCAACAAATGATTGTAAACAACATGCAAGAAGGTATTGTAGCCTAACTGGAGCTTCTTGGCTCCACACAACACCCTTTTAAAGCAGAAAATCCCATTCCTCACCAAGCCATCCTAGACCAGAGATGGGCAAACTCGTTCATTCTTTGGGAACTACACTACTGGCCATTAAAATTGCTACACCGAGAAGAAATGCAGATTATAAACGGGCATTCCTTGGACAAATATCTTATACTAAAACTGACATGTGATTACATTTTCACGCATTTTGGGTGCATAGATCCTGAGAAATCAGTACCCAGAACAACCAACTCTGGCCGTAATAACGGCCTTGATACGCCTGGGCATTGAGTCAAACAGAGCTTGGATGGCGTGTACAGGTACAGCTAGCTGCCCATGCAGCTTCAACACGATACCACAGTTCATCAAGAGTAGTGACTGGCGTATTGTGACGAGCTAGTTGCTCGGCCACCATTGACCAGACGTTTACAATTGATGATAGAACTGGAGAATGTGCTGGCCAGGGCAGCAGTCGAAAATTTTCTGTAACCAGAAAGGCCCATACAAGACCTGCAACATGCGGTCGTGCATTATCCTGCTGAAATGTAGGGTTTTGCAGGGATCGAATGAAGGGTAGAGCCACAGGTCGTAACACATCTGAAATGTAACGTCCACAGTTCAAAGTGCCGTCAATGCGAACAAGAGGTGACCGAAATGTGTAACCAATGGCGCCCCATACCATCACGCCGGGTGATACGCCAGTATAGTGATGCCGAATACACGCTTCCAATGTGCGTTCACCGTGGTGTCGCAAAACACGGATGCGACCATCATGATGTTGTAAACAGAACCTGGATTCATCCGAAAAAATGACGTTTTGCCATTCGTGCACCGAGGTTCGCCGTTGAGTACACCATCGCAGGCGCTCCTGTCTGTGATGCAGCGTCGAGGGTAACCGCAGCCACGGTCTCCGAGCTGACAGTCCATGCTGCTGCAAACGTCGTCGAACTGTTCGTGCAGATGGTTGTTGCCTTGCAAACGTCCTCATCTGTTGACTCAGGGATCGAGACGTGGCTGCACGATCCGTTACAGCCATGCGGATAAGATGCCTGTCATCTCGTCTGCTAGTGATACGAGGCCGTTGGAATCCAGCACGGTGATCCGTATTACCCTCCTGAACACACCGATTCCATATTCTGCTAACAGTCATTGGATCTCGAACAACGCGAGCAGCAATGTCGCGATACGATAAACCGCAATCGCGATAGGCTACAATCCGACCCTTATCAAAGTCGGAAACGTGCTGGTACGCATTTCTCCTCCTTACACGAGGCATCGCAACAACGTTTCACCAGGCAACGCCGGTCAACTGCTGACTGTGTACGTGAAATGGGTAGGAAACTTTTCTCATGTGAGCACGGTGTAGGTGTCGCCACCGGCGCCAACCTTGTGTGAATACTCTGAAAAGCTAATCATTTGCATAGCACAGCGTCTTCTTCTTGTCGGTTAAATTTCGCGTCTGTAGAACGTCATCTTCGTGGTGTAGCAATTTTAATGGCCAGTAGTGTAATTCACTGGTGATCGCTCTTTTGTGCGAACCGTTTATTTTTACTCGTTCAACGTTCATTTGTGCATGGTATATGGTTCTTAAAAAATTGAAAATTAGTAACGTAGGTGACTGAAGGATGGAAGGCAGGTGTAATAAGGAAAAAACTTGGCTTTTTGTAACTATGTCTTCTGCTGTTTATCGAAATAATGGAGTAAGCTGATATGGCCTTTTTGTACCTGAAAATATGTATGTATTACATACAACACAATTTTTATGTAATTTACCCAGTTATAAAATAAATTTTAATTACCGGTCGTGGAAGCTGAATAGAATAAGGAACCATAAGTCCAGAGTTCAAGAAAGGTTTGAAGTTGATCTAGAATGGTCGTGCACAGCGAATGAAACGAACAACAGCTCGATACTGAACTAAGTAGGAGCAGACGGCAGCGGAACTGCGACGAGTGGCCACGTGAAGAAGGACGAGTCCGGCCGAGGGGGACCGAGACAGGGACGGGAACGAGACCGACCGACGTGCCGTTGCGCGAATGAGACCGACCGGTTACCATTCCCGGGAAATATAAGTAGAAACGATAGACCGAAGTGAACTATGAAAGACCGTTCCTTAGAATTCGTTCCTCGCTCCTTCTCTTCATCTTGGTGAACCGTTCCCTTGGATCCGTTAGTTCGCGAACGACCCATCTCTATCCTAAACACATTGTTATACCGCAGTGGCTCCTGCATACATACCTGTGTTAATATGAAAATCTATGCTAAATATTCTGCACGCACACCGAAGCTTACGCTACAGAGAGACGTGGCAGAAAGACGCTGTTAGTTGGAGCACCACGTGGTACCCTTCCCCTCGCCACTGCTCGTCGTCCCACGACCCAGTTTCTTACTTGGGGAGCATTACAGCTGCTTACGAGCCGATAATGTTCACAAGGCTGACCCATCGATTGTCAGTGAAAATATTCAGCTGAGGACTCGTCGTCTGCTGACAGCTGTCAATTGTCACTAGGCATTGCAAACCAAACCTATATCATGACGTCGGCATCTACCTCATTCACATTAAGTATGCTATTGTGCGTGTATTGTGTATTGAACTGGGGACCTGGCAACGACGGAGAGGCTTCGTCCCCGCCGTAGCCCTCAGTGGTTCACAACCCCACAACAGGCTACAGCAGTCCATTCACCCCACTGCCGCCACACACCGAACCCAGGGTTATTGTGCGGTTCGGCCCCCAGTGGACCCCCCCCCACCCCCCACCCCCGGGAACGTCTCATACCAGACAAGAGTGTAACCCCAAATGTTTGCATGGTAGAGTAATTATAGTGTACGCGTATTTGGAGACAGTGTTTGCGCAGTAGTCACCGACATAGTCTAACTCAGGTGGAATAAGAGGAACCAACCCGCATTCGCGGAGTCAGATGGAAAACCTCCTTAAAAACCATCCAAAAGCTGGCGGCATACCGGACGTCGACACTTATCCGCCGGGCGGATTCGTGCCGGGGACCGACACGCCTTCCTGCTCGCGAAGCAGTGTGTTAGACCGCACGGCTAGCCGGGCGGGCTAACTATGCTATTAATAAGGAGTCTCCATTCTACCACCACTAATCAGCCACAAAACTAATACTAGAACACTGTTTTTATGTTCTGACAGGGCTAGACAAATGCAGCAACATACAGAGGGCCGAACTGACTCGAGATAATAAGTATTTTACACTATTTCTCTGGTAAACCTTCGTGATGTTTGTTGCCCAATGTTGTCAATCAATGGAATTCTCATGTTCATAAGCGGTTAAGATGAACAGAGATCTAAGGAATCGTCATTTGAGTCAACATAATAACAACTCTGTCACAGAGAAATGACTTCACCCCCTCTCTGTGTCGAAAGCAACACTTCCCAGAATTTTACCACCAGCTTCTCCACTGTAGCTCTTGCCAGCAGAATCTCTTCGCCGATCCGCTGAAGGAACTCTCTTCGATCGATCCCGAGAGTGTCCTCTCCCTTCTGGACATGCGGTGTCTAGGTTTGAGCTCAGACAGCGAATCCCATTGGCCATTCAGAAAAACACTACCTGCCACTTCATGGGTCATGAATTTGCCAGCCAGTCACCGGAAGCTCATACTCCTTTCAGGAAGAGTTTTTGAAAGTTTCCGTATCTCTTTTTACATTCTCAGCACTCTGCCAATCAGAAATGCGTGTCTGCTTTTTGATGGGAGGCTTGTTCCGGTATATTCACTGAGAAGATTTTGTGACCATTGTGAGACTGTGCATTCCTTATTTCTAAAAGAAGGTCTTTTTGTCTCGTTTTGTCCTCAACGCTCTTTCTCTAGATGTACCAGTACTGTTCTGAATTATTTTTTGGCCAGTCAGAGAGCATCTTCCCTCCCACTCTGATAGTGGGGTTCTGCGACCTCCAGCATTATAAACAGCTGCCTCCATGCTCTGCTCTTTCTCAGGGCAGTGAATGTCCACCCCAGCAAAACAGGACAAGCCTCTAACGCAGCCCCTCTTCAGCCGATAACAGCTTCTGGGGAATGCGTGGCTCACGACGTCCTTTCTGTCAGGGCTCAGCCGTAACTGACTCCCAGACATGCAGTACTTCAGAAATTGTTACTAGGTAGTACTGGCGAGTATCGGTCAGTGAATGAATCATAAACAGTGATCTAAAATAAAAATAAATCTAAAAGAATATTAAATGTTTTGTGGTAAAACCGTACCACTTTACACTCTGAAGAAAGCCACAACAGAGGCCGTAACATGGGAGTGCTGATGCCGCTGAGTAAGCATTTAAAGAGACCAACCAGCCAACCAGCAAAGGTCACCAGTCTCCTACTTACCCACAGGACAGAAACAGTGTATTCAATCTGTTGGTGTATAGAGTAAATTTTGTGTGCAAATGTGAAAAAAGTGTCCTAAATGTTTGTGTAGCGTGTATCTGAGACATAATATGAGAAGCAGCCGGTGGGATGTGGAAAACCGCCAAAAAACCACCACATCCTGGTTGGCTGCCAGACCGACCCTCCTCGTTAATCTACCAGCCGGATTCGATCCGGGGCCAGCGTATCTCTCCGTCCTGGAAGCAGTCGTGTCAACGTGTGCAGCTACCCGTGCAGGTAACATAGGAGTATTTCACAACATGACATGATTTTAAATGCAAAAGAATTATACTGAAAAGAATTTGAAAAATTCTTCGTCATTTTAGCAACGGGCCGGTGTGTGATTAGCGCCTGCTCACAGATAGGCAATAATGTACGACCATAAATGTTTCGCAACATTGTCGCAGACGCGTTGGTAGTACATGCTCTTTCACTGTCCTGCATGAAATAGGCATACGTCTTTTCGTTAGCTGTTTATTCTCTGCGAAAATATTGCAGTACTAAGTTAACATGTCTGTAAGAAGTTATGGTTTGGTGGAAAGAGTTCAGCTGAAAATTCTTGCTGTACTAAGTGCAAACCATAGTTTTGTTTTCATACCATGTAGATGCTCTTGATATTACTGAGAATAATTTTCAAATCGCCAGTGTTGTTTGGTCTGCCAGTTCACTTACCACAATGAATGCGGCCGTACTTCATCAGAGAAAGGAGCATTTCAAGATCAGTTTGTCCATCATGAACGGATTGTAATAGCCAGTTGCAATAATGACGTCGAACAACAGTATCGAAGTAGTCGATGCACTACCGCAACTTACCTTTGTGCACAGTTCTGTCATCCGATGCTACTGAAGTGCTACACAGGGCAACGATTTCACGTACTTCTTATCAAGGCCCTCTGTTGGAGTCGTCAGTCTTCTTAGTGGTTTGATGCGGCCCACCACGAATTATTCTCCTGTGCCGACCTCTTCATCTCAGTGCAGCTCTTGTACCCTATGTTTTCAGTTATTTATTGGACATATTCCAGTCTATGTCTTCCCCGCTGGTTTTTATCCTCTACTGCTCCACCTGGTACCATGGAAATTATTCCCTGATCTCTTAATACATATCATGTCATTCTGTCCCTTCTTGTCAGTGTCTCTCATCTGTTCCATTTCTCGCTGATTCCGTGGAGAACCTCCTCATACCCTACCTTATTACTCCCCCCTACCCCACCCCACCCCAACTTTCAGCATCTTTCTGTAGCACCACACACAAATCGCTTCGACTCTCTTCTTTTCCAGTTTTCCCACAGTCCATGATTCACTGCCAGATAATGCAGTACCGCTCCTAGTTTGCATAAGACCGATAAGCCACCTACCAACGTCTAAGGAATGGGTTGGTACGCATACGACGATTAAAATCTGGATTTCCGGCGTCGGTTGCCGCGCAGCACCAGACAAAGCGCTTGCTTTTATCGTCAAATGCCCCGTATTTTATTCCAAAAGGCTCAATTACTACGGGGGCAAGCGAATTTTTTATTCCGTTCTCAATATCGGTCGATCTTTTACATGTCATGCTTATTACTCCATCGGCTTTCCCACTTCGCTGACGCAAGTTGCAATCTCTGTAGCTAGAGGACTACGAATTGTAACATGCACTATTTAAAAAACGTAAATTAGTTACAAACTACGACCTGCACATACTTTATTCGACATGTAAACGTCACTATAGATATTAGAATTTAGGTTATGACATGTTCGATATGGCTGCCGTCATTGGCTATGATGTGGCGGAGACGAATAGCGAAATTCTGCATGACCCGCCGAAGTGGCGGAACAGCGACGCTGTCGATGACCTCCTGAATGGCTGATTTCAGCTCATCAATGGTTTTGGGGTTATTGCTGTAACCTTGTCCTTAATATAGCCCCACAAAAGGAGTCGGTTCAGATCCGGAGAATATGGCGGCCAATCGAGGCCCATGCCAGCGGCCTCTGGGTACCCCAGAGGCAGATTGCGGTCCCAAAAATCCTCCTCCAGGACATCAAACACTGTCCTGCTTCGATCGGATCAAGCTCCGTCTTGCATGAACTACATCTTTTCGAAATCAGGGTCGCTTTAGATAATGGGAACGAAATCATCTTCCAAACCCTTCAGGTACCGTTCGGTAGTCACCGTGCCATCAAGGAATATCGCACAGTCACCCCTCGAGGGTGAAGAGACTTCTCGATCGAGAAATGTGGATTCTCAGTCCCCTATATGTGCCAATTTTGCTTATTGCCGAACCCACCTAAATGAAAGAAAGCTAAACCAAACTAAGCATATGCATACTAATTCCCATTGTGCCCCGCGGCCAACCATGCAGTTCGAACGTCCTAACGCAAACCGTTCAGAAGTTATGATGATTTTATTTCGTATAGTTCGATAATTGTCATCCTGCAACACGAAGATGTGGAACGTAACTGTGTCGGTGTTTGAGAAACAGCGCCCTGTAATCGATTTTCCAACCGCAGAAAACGAGCCTCCAATCGATACCCATTGAAGAATGAAAGCCGTATGTGAAGATGATTGTATCGACATCAGTAGGGTGTGACATTGGGTGTTTCGTGCCAGTAATTAAGGAAATGCTAACTTCAACGAGTTTGACAGAGCTTGGAGTATTTTCAAAACTTAACTTTGGTAGTGATAAAGCGGTGCAAGAGGAGGTGAAGTTATGACTCCGTCAACGAAGTCAGACATTCTACAGTGACGGTTTCAACAAATTTTTATTGCTGGCCGAGAAGAAAAATACAAACTTAAAGGAATTTAGTTTCAAAAATGCTTTGTAATGAAACTTTTTCTCAAAAATTACAATTCATATTTTACCGCCTTAGAGGTTGAATTTCCCCCCCAAAAAATTATATATATATATAACACGTCTTGTTCTACTTCCAACCGAGAAGCCAAATACAAATTTTCTTAGATTTAGCTTTAAAAACGCTTTCCTAATAAAATATTTTCATAAAAATTTTCATCCCCTGTTTCACAACCTAAAGTGTTGAATTTCCAGGAACACTAAACACGTTTCATTTCTAACCGAAGAGCCAAATACCGAATTTCTTAGTTCTATCTTCAAAATAATAATAGTGACATATTTTCAAAAACTCCTTTCATCCACCATTTCACGCTCTTGGTGTTGGAATTTCGAACAATCCTTTCTTAAACGATGCCTACAGTGTAAGGTCAACACCTCCTCCAAATGCTTAGCGGTTTGCGCTGAGCGATGATGAGACAGTCAGGACATTTCCTTTTATTTATAGATTACACGTTGTGAGTGGGTTTGTTATCATAAAGTCCGATGATGAGCATCTGAGGACTGAGTAATGGCGCAGTCGCCTGAAGTGTGTAACTGAACAATATTTCGTAGATTAACACTGTGTATACTAACATTACTGAGTAGTCGTTAATATTATTTACTTGGTAGTTATTTCATGAAGAAGATAGCAGGCCTTCCTAGCAACATAGCCCTGATTACAAAATATATTAGGGCGCAGACTTCCCGTAAATCAACGAGTATAAATAATATTTTCATCCCACCTTCCCCACCTAACCATTTCTTAAATGGTAATCGCAGACGATATCTCACGTTCACAATATCTTACTTCCTTTATTGTAGTTTTTTTGTAGTCTACGAGAAGGAAGTAAACTTTCGGTTGGTTTTTAAATTCTTACACTTAATCCTGTAATCTGCGTCTAGTCGAACAAGTGTGTGCTTCCAAAAACATGTATGGTATCATACATGAGGCAAAGTACGCGAAAAGTTGAACACATACTTGCCTCAAATTAGACTGCCTTTTTTTCATTTTTCTTTTATTCTCAAATCGCGAGGGCAGGGGGGGGGGGGGGCTACGTTTTTTAGTCATATGTAGCACCAGGCTGGGAATGGGGCAGAGGCAATCTCAATAGAAATATATTGGAGAGGATTTCCAATTCCCATATTCGCCTGATGATCAAGTGAAACCTCCGACAACCTTGGTACGACTGGCGGATTAGAACTGTTTTCTTTTTGGGACAATGTCTATTTTATGAATCAAAAATTAATTTTTTATATATGTTTGTATATGCATGTGCGTTGTGCGTGAGTGAGTATTGCCTGGGTTGTGAGAGACTACCCATCTCCAAAAGACATCAAACTATCTGCATGGGAAATATCTGCGAAATTTCAGGTACATATATACGAAGTACGTGTCATGTACTAACGCAGGAACGCTTAACATATAATTCTGTCCGCGAATTTCATTTCAGAGTACTAACAGCGTGGAAGAGAAAGAAATAGTGGTAAAAAATCGACTCCACAATCTACTTACTTTTGATAAAATTGTCAATTATGCCACACGTGTCGGTATGTGCATACAAAAGAACAGCATGATTCTGAAGCTTCCAGTACACCAAACTACCACTGTTATCCCCGGAAATAGGTCTCACGGTAGGAAAATTAAGTTCGTCCTAAAGTGCCTCCGAATATTTATAGAACAGAAGCGCAGTAATTTCTCCAGTCTTAATTATTTCTGGTGGTTTCCAAGCTGCACCAGTTTGCTGTACAAAATATGCATTTTTTTTCGTGCTAGGGCCAATCGGGCACAGTACACACTACGACTCTCCTCCTCAAGAACGTTTGTCTCAGAGCTGAATTCTGCTCACAATAAGTACACCCCCTCTCGAAGTTTGCTGATATCAGAATATAGATCTACATGAAATGCATATACTGCGTACGTATGTCACTGATTAAGGAATGATAAAGGATACTTCACGCTTTTCCGTTCATGCACGACAGAAATTGGATAGCTTTAACGTAATCATTCGTTCAATAGTGCCTATTTATGTTGGATTAATGGTACTTACGTGGTCTGGAGAGAAGCTTTATAGAAGAACAGCTTTTAGATAACTATGCTCTGACGATTTGTCTTTTCACCTCAGAGTTACTACGCACTGATAATGAGCGTCTGACTTGCACGCTCTTTAACACATTCACTAGTCACTGACGAGATCCAATGCTTGTCACATATTGTTTCTGAGCGAATTTTTTGAAAACGGTACTGTGATGCCAACAAAGCGCTATGGTGGTCTAAAAGTAGACAACAGGTTCAGCAATCTGCTAGAATTACAGTGATCGAGGATTACGTAAACCCTTTGAACAGCAGTGTGACTGACAGTCCAGCACAAGAAATAATTTATCAAGTACCTCCAAGGACCGAAGACGAGGAAATCGAACTTTCGATTCCGATTACAAGTAGATCCCGCAGTTTAGGGCTGCGGTTCCAGTAATGTTCCTGTCTGCTAACTGCACTGGTTCAAACACGTCCGTCGATGATCCTCAACAGGGTAATCCTTTCTAAGTAACCCTTTCTGAAGGTTAATTTTACATTTTTTATGCTCTTAAACCACACAAAAGCGCAACGGTTTCGTCATTTGCTGCAATATCGCACTCGATAGTTCAAGGAGTGAAATCGTGGGGAACGATTAACAATTAGTCAAACATGGACAGCTACGCAATACTAAATCATGCAGCATATTTACAATAAAAGACAGATTTACAGTGGGGGGGCATCGATTACATGAAGCCATCGGCCTTGCCGTAGTGTTAACACCTGTTCCTGTTAGACCACCAAAGTTGGCTAGCGCTTGGATGGCTGACTATCCGGGTCTCCCAAGTGCTCTTGGCAAGTGAGCTGCACTTTATGTTGTGAGACCAACTGAGCAGCTACTTGACTGAGAAGTGGAGACTCCGGTCATGAAAAATGACAACAGCTGGTAGACCGATGGGCTGACCACGTGCTCCTCCATACTTGCGTCCAGTGACGTATATCGGCGGAGGATATGGGGGTCGGTCGGTATCGTTGGGCCTTCCGAGATCGGACGGAGTTTAATTCAGTGTCTGTTAGACTATTTGCTTTAGAATGTTTGAGAATTTCGAGCCAAAACGTTTTACCTCTGAAATCACTGCATCTGATTGTTAGGCACAAGAACGTAATGTCCTAAACTCGTATTTCTTTACAGAAACGTGTAGGCAGTATCCTGTCTGACACTTGGAAGTTTCATTTTCCTTCAGGGCATGATATATGATTGTGAAAGATGTATCTGTCCATCCACCATTGCATTGCATTTCCATGAAGGAAAAAATTGGAAATAATTAAACGAGTCAGTACTTTTCTAAACCTTTGCATATGACAATTAGGATGGCTCATTCAGCTTAGTCCGGGTACGAATTCGACAGGATTCGTGGAGAACTGTTCTGCTGGTGAGAATAATTTGCACACCACAGACCACAATGAAGCCAAGAAAATTAAATAATTAATTAAATGAACTTTACATTACGGCAGAACAGACCAAAATGTGTAAATGTCCTTCTTTTGAAAGAATTTATTTGTAAGCTTCATTGAAGACGGGGCACTTGACCGACAATCTTTGACATAATGCAACCAGGCCAAGAAAGGAAGCAATTCTGAAACATCAACGAGTATACTACGCACATTTGGTGAGAACGCTGCAACTGTTATCACGTCGAAATTTCCTGCTTTTGAGATATTTATGCCCAAAATATTCCCTCATTCATTTATTTGGTCGAAAATATACCAAAAATTATCTGAAATATTTACAAAGAAACATCAACAATCAAGGAGAATTTGTGAAATATCTCTTTATATTTGTCTAACATCTACAGATGTACTTCAGTAATCCAACTCATTAGTGTTTGACAATAACCAAGGAAACTGCCAGATGTTGTCTTCTTCGGACAATAATATTGTTGTATTGCAATCGGTAATTTTCACAGTACACATTCTAGAACTCCGCGGTCTCGTGAGGCTGTTCGGGGCCCTTCCGAATACTACCTCAGTTTTCCACCAATCACGATATCTTAAGCCACGTGATTAATCGACGTACAATACCTGTCTTGGGTTTCACTGAAATTCTTCGACAATGCTGCAGAACAAATCATTCCAACAACGAAGAGTGAATTAGACACATTCCAAGGTTGGATTCCAATAGAAATATCCTTCACAGCCGAGTGTCGACAGGCCTAAATGTTGTGCTGGTCGTGCTCTGTTGTCAGAACATGTTTCCTGCTCGGCAAAAACTTTTACATCCACCACAAAGCTACTTCTGCAGCGAACATTGTGCTACGAAGGCAGGAGTCCGTTCGTAAAAATAGACCACCGGAATTCGAAACGAGCTTTTTTCAAACGTATTTTCTTCATTCTGTCACTGCTACGCGTTAAACAAATGTGAGAAATATTCCTCGAAAGAATGTTTCCACGAAAGGTGATTAAGTTTATTACAATTATTACACCGAATATCCGATATTTGGATGTCGCCCTCGGTTGATAAATGCAATCTACACTGGACTGGTAATGGAGTCTTCGCCTCCCTATATTTACTTAAAACCATTTTCACATTGGTAAAAAAGGTACACAAGTACTCGTGAAAATTAAAATAGCAAGAATGAATAACCGGACGTAACATTTTTCCTCGTGTGTTGTATATTAATACAAAACAACAATTAAACGTACAGTCCACTGAAACTATATTACGAGAGCTTCCTTAAGTCGAAGATTGGTCTGACCATAGCAGGGTATTATTAAACTTTATGCTATCGAAATTAAGTATCAAGGCAGTTTCAGAGAAGCCTGCAGTTCAACATGGTCTCCAAAACGCGGTGGAACTTTCTTTTTTCATTACACACATCACTGCTAGAGATAAAGGAAATAATACGTGACAGGATATATTAAAACTATATGTGTACATCGCGACCTATTAGTTTGTGCCTTTCTGTAATTTTCTGTTGATACCCAGAAGCAGCTAAGCACTTCCGGTGGTCTAATCGTAGGAAACTGGAGAGAGTTCGTGTCTCTATCTCTAATCTTTTATTACCAGGATGTATGTAAAAGAACAATCTTATTTTGCGAAGATAGTAATGTAGTCTTCAACGTGCCATACCTTTGAGATAAAGAACAGAAAGTGCAGTTTGGAATGCTCGAGTCGTGCTGTTCCATAAGCAGACTACTGATAACAAATCTGATCCAAACTGAAGGACAAAAGTGTGGTATCGATAGCCACGATGCCGTGGTGTAGGTTGGCACTATGACACCGACGACAGCTCCCTCTAGCCGGTGCTGTGCTCCTTCCAGGCGGGACACAAAAAAAAAAAAAGGAATATAATCTGTGTGTAAATAAATTAGTCCGCAGTATTTTGTGTCGATTTTAGTAAAATTACGGAATGCTCGGAATGCTCACCCAACACTCTTGCATGGACGATAGGACATATCAAGCATGGCGTCACATTACGAGTCACGCTCTGGTTTACAGGTTTCTGGTCGTCCAGCGGAGTTGTCCTTTAATCTTTCCACGATATTTCGACAGTTTCTCTTGTTATCTTCGTTAGTTGTCGAGAGCAGATTTCGCTGCAAGTTTGGACTCCGACCAAACTGTGAATTGTGTACGCTACGCACCACCCTAGCAGCTTTATACCTAGCATCTTTATACCGTTAAGCAATGTGAAAGTCTACAGTGATTCGAAGCCAATAATGAAGCTGCTCTAAAATTTAAATAAGTTATAATCAAAGGGAGTTTCGTAAGACAATACCCATTAACAAAAAACGTCCAGATAGAGACTTAGAATGAGCAGAGTGAGAGAGAGCGAGAATTGAGACGTCTTCCCGTTTGAGCACCTTTTACTCAAGCTAACGCCGGTGACTTTGTTTATCACACGAACCGCCGCTCCATTTCCAACTTCCTCCTTTATTAAACTTTTATAGAAATTCGTCGCCAACACCACGATTCTGGATTCTTCGTATTTTGTTTCATACTCTCAGGTGAGATAGTTCGGCGACAACTGGTTGGGTCGGGAGTAACTCTTGTGGTCTTCAGTCCTGAGACTGGTTTGATGCAGCTCTCAATACAGTAAAGCTGCATGCCCTCGGGAAAAACTACGGTTGTAGTTTCCCCTTGATTTCAGCCGTTCGCAGTACCAGCACAGCAAGGCCGTTTTGATTGATGTTACAAGGCCAGATCAGTCAATCGTCCAGACTGTTGCCCCTGCAACTACTGAAAAGGCTGCTGCCCCTCTTCAGGGTACCCCTTCGTTGTGGTTGCACCTACGGTACGGCTATCTGTATCGCTGAGGCACGCAGGCCTCCCCACCAACAGCAAGAACTATGGTTCATGGGGGGGGATTTTTATTTTATTTAATTTATTTATTTCTACAGTCCTTATAGTTTGTACAGCATACGACACTCACACGGTGTATGGTATAAACCTTGCTTTCTGAGCGGTAGAGTATCTTTCAAATGACCGGTAGAACTTTTAATTTATTTCGACGAGTCACTATAAATGGAGAACCATTTTACTAAAAATTCTCCCGACATACCCAGAAATGGCACCAGGGCTTACTGGGTATTTGACCCTGATTTCTTCTTTATTGGTGTAGATTCGCTCTATAGGCGATGTAGATCTGCGTTGGGGGGCATGCTCGATCTGTTGTTATTCTGAGTATCGGTACTTTTATTTTTTAAAATAAATAAACAAAAACCTTCCTTCAAGCATGAGGGTCATTCGACGCAGGTTTCTTCGACAAACAGTGTACGTGATCTATGGACCATTGTTCCGAGTATGGAGCTTCTTTATAATGGATAGCGATAGCTCGTGGCATGTAGATAAGAGGATGGTATGGGTAGACTTCTTGTTGACGCCTGTCGCAAGGATCCGCACCTCTTCTATCAACTAAAACGTCAGGAAAAGCAGCTGTCGCTCTAGTTCTGTTTATATCGTTAATTTGACAGTCGTAAGGATCGAGTTGAGTGTAGGAATTCATGAAGTTTGTACATCTTATGTGGTAGCTTAATACCATGCTGAGAGATTCGTTGGAAGAATAAGGAAATATATTGGACCCGGAAAGAGTTAGATTATAGCTCTGTCATTCGGCTGATTCTTTAATGTAGCTTGTCAATCTTGAATCCTTACCAGATAAGATTGATAGAGGAAGTAGAGAAGATCCAATAAAGAGCAGCAACTTTGTTGTGAGACATCAGAATGCTTTCAGCATAATTCTGCGAGTGAACTACAAATAGTGTGAATAGTGATCAGAAATTGTGCTACATGGAAATGGGTTTCCACTTTCCAGTCGTATATAGTTTTTCGAAAATGTTCGGGTACTATCATATTCGCTTTAGTTGAAGAAGACGAAGACGAGTCATTAGCGCTTTTATACCACTCTTGCGAACATATAATCACGCTAGTTTCGATACTATTCGTTATAATAGTCCGTTGAATTACCTTGTGGTTGGGCACAAATAAAACTCAGAAATAAAACTGTGAATGTGGCAAGAAGTTGGAGTCAAGTTTTTTCAAAGGACTGTTGAAGAGCAAAAGAGGTGGATGTTTCCAATGAAAGCAGTTACATATAATTTATTGTCATGGGCCTTTTTTCGGACGTCCAGTTTCGTTCTGTTGCACCATCAACCTCTACTTGATTACGATAATTATTGTCAAAGGAAACTTTCAGCAAAATGTGGTTGTTACTAACAATACGACAGGGAAGTTTTAAGACACCGGCGTTGTGTGTGGCACCAGCCAAGGCCACCGGATCTGCGCTGTAGTACCAACGCAGCCGCTAGAGCGCAGCACCCGGCAGCACCCGCGGGTTGCCATATCGCCGCCAAAATTAAAAAGCTGTAAACATGTATCTCACAGAAAATTATGAAACTGCATAACACAATCCCCACTAAAAGTCAATAGAATACTTTTACTGCCCAAAGCAAAGCAGACATCTCATTTTGAAGGGAACACCGTTCGTCAGTTTACTGTATCGGAACACTTTCCGATAGGAAGCTCTGTCGGAAAATTCGTCGAGAAACTGAGTTTGTGTGTGTAGTACTGTAGCTAGAGTTGACTAATAAATAATACGTGTTGAAAAAGGAGCAAAGAATTATGAAAACTAACGAGTGATTATGTTATGAGCTAGATAGCCGACAAATGACACACATATCCTCATATGCACGCTAAGAGCTTTATATACCAGTAGTTGATTCTCTACGTGGCTGTGAATCGATCCGTAGTGAGGCGTGTTGGCTGGCCATGAAACGCTATCTCTTTCTCCTGAAGCAGCACACAGTTTTAATTCGCCACAAAAGCTCACCGTTTGGATACGTCACTAAGGACCAGATACATTCCTCTGTAAGTAAGCAACATTTTGAATCTCTCTCTCTCTCTCTCTCTCTCTCTCTCTCTCTCTGTTTCTCTCTCTCTCTCTCTCTCTCTCTCTCTCTCTCTCTGGTTTCCTATATATATATGCTTTTACGCCGTCTGCAGTAAGGCATGTATCTTCAGTTGCAGTTGTCTTACTATACGACTCTCCTCTTTTTATATCATTTGTGCCAGATTTCTACTTCTTACACTGCAGTTCTGTCAGTTTTCGTACGTGGGTCCTAAGAATATCTATTTGTGCAACAATTGTGTCTCTTGAGTTATTTTTTCCAAATCTCCTTTACTTCTAATGTAGGATGTTATTCTCTTGTTCCGCCAAATGTATTAGAAAATCTGCTTGATTGATCTCCAAAGAACTTCGACTGTCTCTTCCTTATTGTTTTTGCCAAATTTTCTATGTTCTGGTATAATACAAAATCTATACATGTTATTAAATTTATCTTCCGCCGCGTTTTTCTCTCTGTATGTGAAATCTTATCTCAGGAACTATTGTAATTATTTTGATTCACAAGGGAAGTTTGTGTGTGTTTTATTTCGTTACACCAGACAGGTTTCCCGGCAGTAGGTGCTTAGTGCCAGAAGTGAAAAGCCGGGACAGGTGGCTCGTTACTTATTAATTTACAGATTTCTGTTACTGGTGGGTCTTGTTAGTCGTTCTCCTTTACAAATGTCGAGTACTGAACTAAAAATCAGAAAAATTGTAGATAAATCTGATTTTTAATTCAGTACTCGACGTTTGCTCCACTCTAGTTCCACTACTCGACTGTAATATTTTAATTAAAGAATTTTAAATGAAAATAATGTGCCAGTGGCCCTGGCTTGTGCATCGTTTCATCTATGTCGAATGTATTCTAAGCCTCTCTATTAAATTATTTCTTATAAGTATTTACCTTTTTTTTAATTTTTCCTGTTGTGTGATGTCCTTAGGTTAGTTAGGTTTAAGTAGTTCTAAGTACTAGGGGACTGATGACCATAGCTGTTAAGGCCCATAGTGCTCAGAGCCATTTGAACCATTTTTTTTATTTTTCTGTGCGATATTTTTGTATTCAAAAAATTTAGGGCACGCTTTATCTACGCAATAAATTGGTATTTTTGTGCAGATATCCTCAAACTTTCCATGTTGCCTATCTATTTCTGATGACTGATTTAAATAATCGCATCTCTTAGTTTTTTTAACATTGTGACAACGTCACCTTCAAATAGCAGACACTTTACTTTAACTGCTCAGTCTTCCCTGCTCAGTTAAACATTTTACACGCAGTGTAGAACAACCCAGGCACATTTAACATTGAACGAAATTAGAAAGAATGATAATTATAATAAATGTTATTATAATAAGTATGATAACATTCCTATATCACGTGCAAAATGCTTCACTCAACAGTATTCAATAACACAGAGTATTCGAAATGATTTACGGCCTCTCAGGAGATCAAGTTAATTCAGTTTTCAAAACGGTGGGTACATATTTTTTTAACACACATAAATAGCCGACAACCGACGTGAAGTTCTAGAATGGCGTGGAATATTAATTAGTCGCGTGCTGTTAACCATTGTCTGTAATCAGGACACGAGCTATGAAGGCCGACCCCTTTGTTGCTCTAGTTGCCGCTAACGAGTACCTGTACGTCCTTCAAACAGTTCAGTTCTTCCGTATACGTAGATATCTGAATCTACAACGCCTGTCTCTTTTGTTGTAATAACTACAGTACGTCAGGATTTAGTTGTTTCGGTCCTGTAAGACAACATTCTAGTATGCCTGACATGACATAATTGCGTAATTAGAATGTATGGAGAAATAGCTCAGAAGGCTTATAAATAAAAAAAGTAATACAATTTGAAGGACAATTGTTATATACTGCATGATCATACTTTATGTTCCAGTTTCAAAACGCTGTAGAAGGAGAACCATTCCTTAGAATGACGTCTACTTTGCACAGCATATTACTGTCGCAGACTGAAATGTCAGGAAACAAAAATAAATGCAACGAAACTTTTACCAATGCATCGCACTGTAAACAACGTAGATGGGGGTCGGCTACAAACGACGGCTATGGTTTAAATTGCGCATTACACCGTCCGTACTGTTCAATGTGCATAACTGCAAAGTTCCATAGTCAACACTTGTGGCACTGTTAGTTAGGTAAGCTCATCCACTATGGCAAGATCGTACCACATGGGATGGGAAAAATAGGTTTCCAATTGTGCTGGGACCAAAAACCACATAAAAAATAAAATGGCATCGGTTTCTATCATAAGGCTGGCGGATGTTGTCCACCATTTACGGCCACAAGTTTAAATCGAGAAACAGGACGTTCCACAGAAGATCGGAGTGTTCGGGAGTCACGTTCAGAACGCGTTACTTAATGCTTACCTTCAGTTCAGATACGTTCGTAACTGCAGAAACAGAAGTCACGCGGATTTAGAACAGGTGATCTGGACCGCTGATAATTCTAGCATTTCCGAAATGCCTCTGCAGCAACCGCTTCACTGGCTTGTAATATGCGGAGGAGCTCCATCCGACTCACACGCAGACACCGTTGAAGAGTTGGATTGATGTTGGCGTGCAAAAGACTCACATCGCGTTTACCAGTGACGGTAAAGATAACAGGACTCGCAAGACTCATTTCGTCAGTAAAGTACGGCCATACGACAAACGATGCCGCACCACACAGTTACCTTTGCAGAATGAAGTGGTACCGGTTGACGTGCGTACGGATTTTCCGTTGCTGATATTATGTTATTCTGTGTAATGACATGATCTTGGAGATGGAAATGGGCATAGCCTGTCCACAGAATGTTCCATAGCCATTCATTGTCCACATCGATGCGAGCAAGGAATTCCAGAACAAACGTTTACCTTGCTGGCACGTCAGCAGAAAGCAGCTCCTGAACATGTGTGATTTTGTATGCACAACAATGCAGGTCGTTTCGCAGAATTGTATGCAACGTGCTCGCAGACAGGCAGTTCCCCGTGCAAAGCATGTTCGCACGCCACCGCTGGACCCCTCTTGCAATGCTGTGACCACATCTTCGACAGACGTCGGACCAACTGTTTTCCTCTCTCTGACACGTTGCACTTAAAAAGAACCTGTCTTTTGAATTTTATAATCATTTTCTCCAGATCGTTAGCCGGCATCGGATCAATGCCATTTTTCGTACCTTTTAGCGTCCGTAACCTCTGTAGGGCTATTGGCGCGTGGTCACCGTTCTTGTAAATGACCTTTACCAGCAGCGAACGATTCTTCATGGAGACAAATCATGCTGGCATCCCGGACGCAATCTGAGGAACGGCAATGTGGCGCGCATTTGTTGGTGCGCATATTCTGACGCTTATGGCGCCATTTATTGGTCAAATATTTTTTTCATTACGTTTCTCCCTGCATCAATAATATTCTGTTCAAATTTGACGTTATTCTAAGCAGTGGTTCTCTTTTTATAGCGTTTTGAAACTCTAACTGTAATTACTGATATCCTGTGTTTGAAGACTGGATGAAACGCTTACATTTGTGACATCCACAGTCAAATTCGTTGAAATGAATTCTACCGATACCTAGTTCATTACAGTTGACAACCCCCGCTAAACAACATCTGTTTAGTTTTACTCCACACCTTTTATTCTTAAGTTCAGTGCAAAATTTTAAACCAGATTTTCTACGTTCAGTCAGGGGTTATCTTTAATTCACGTTTCCTACTCAACGACTCAGTACTCGGTCACCAAAGACGGCCAACCATCGTGTTCTCGTGGCACACACAGTTTCCCACATTATAAACACACAGATAGTGAAGTTAATGAAGTTAAAATCTTCTGGGTTATTACGTCGCGTCATGTTTCTTCTAAAATGTTCGACGTTTCGACCCCTCTGCTGGGATCTTCCTCAGGATCTTTTGGTGTTCACTACTGCTAGAACACTGTCAGAGACGAGTGTCGCGTCTACTTATAAATATAGTGTTTGTCAGCTACTGACGATTTACGTGCACTGAGGGGGCACGTCAAAGACCGCACTTAACACATACTCGTGGTGGGCATATCGATTTTTATAAACATTAACACAACCCATCGTCAGGCACGTCCGCAGCTCGTGGTCTAGAGGCTAACGTTGCTGCCGCTGGATCACAGGGTCCCGGGTTCGATTCCCGGCACGGTTGGGGATTTCTCTGCCCAGGGACTGGGTTTTTGTGTTATCCGCATCATTTCATCCTCCTCATCATCATCATTCGTGACAGTGGCTCGATTGGACTGTGTATAAAAACTGGTCTCTGGAAAAATTGGGACTTTGTACGGGCGCTGATGACCGTGCAGTTGAGCGCCCCACAAACCAACCATCATCATCATCATCATCATCATCATCATCATCGTCAGGCATCTGCCTTGCTGTTTTCTCCAGAGTGCAGGTTCTTACAGAGTGAAATTATTTGATTTTACGCCCGCTGCAAGTTGCAGAGGAGAGAGGATAGTGATTTAACAGTTGTTTAAATTGTAATCAGTATTCATGGGCAGAGGAACCGACAGGTTTGCGTATAGAGTCGATATTAGAATGCTACATTTCTCGTATGAGTGAAGCATTAATTGACACACTGACAGGTAAAAGAGAGAATGGTGCCACTTACACAAGCATACTGGTGAAGGAAGCTCCCCATCTACACCAATCGATGTTTCTTTTCTTTTATTCTTTTTTCCTTTTTTTTTTTTTTTTTTTACCGACAGTGGTGGAAATACATCGCTTAGCGAACAGAGATAAGAAATGGAGCGAGTATGAGTCTAATGATGAGCTTTGTACACTCTAGAAATGAAGACGCCACTGTTGTGACAGTGCTACACGAGCATCGTCCCTTCCTGCTGTACTTCTGCGAGTATTACGAGCCGGAAAATGACGGTGCTGTGGTTGCTCCCTACTAGTCGATTCGTTCTCCCTTACTGAATGAGGCTGGGCATGACTTAGTAAGGAAGTTGAGTGCACTGACAGGGTGAAATGACCGTTTGTCAGGATCAGATGGCCACTAAGGAAGCTGGGATTTGTGAGCCTTCGATGCAATAGTCCACACTTCAGATGGAAAATATGCGAAGTTCATCCAGTGCAAAGACAATGGTTGTTTTCTCGTTTATTCCACCCCCACCATGAGAAAACTTGTGCTTCATCAAACGAAAAGTCGACACAGAGCGTTTACGGGCTTATAGTGAGTTATGTGGCTCATCACACATTTCTGTAACTATTTCAATGACTGCTGTAAAATTATTATAATAATTGCTCACCACTTAGAGAATTAGTTTCATTCATATGTTCTGCTATCTTGTATAGTCGTCAGAGCCTGGGTAACATCTCGCAAGAACATGTATTTCAATGTAATTGTTAGACATTCTCTGAATAGAGATCAAATATGAACTTATTTACACCCGCCAGGGTAGCCGAGAGCGCTAATGCGCTGCTTCCTGGACTCGGGTAGGCGCGCCCGACCCGGATCGAATCTGCCCGGCGGATTACCGACGAGGGCCGATATACCGCCCAGCCTGGTTGTGGTTTTTAGGCTGTTTTCCACATCCTGCTAAGTGAATACCTGGCTGGACCCCACGTCCCGCCTCACTTAGACGAGTCGCAGACATTTGAAAACGTTCGCACTATTCCATAGCTTACACTATGGAAGTAAGCTGGCGTCCACTAATTCTGTCCCAGCGGGTTCGGGGTTGACACAGGAAGGGCATCCGGCCACCTTCTGCAATTAACAATGCCAGATCAATAATAACACAGCCGACTCCATACATATCATGAAAATGTGTGTACACACGAATATGTTCCATGTGTCCTCCTAAACGACTGGACAGATTTCAACAAAACTTGGTGCACACATCACGTACTGTTTGGAAAGAAGCTCTGTGAGGGTAAGAACCACCTACTTATCAAAGGGGTGGAACTGGGAGGAGAAAGTGTTGCACAGGACGCACCAATATCCAGACTTTATTCATCTTGTATTTGAGAATGAGAGCATTTAGTCACTTGCAGCATACTTTACACATAATTTACAACCTTTAAGAAGCCATTTTTCGCTGACAGCGCCAGCAAAATTTTTAAAGGAAAAAAGTTTATCGCTTATTGTGAGTGCACTGTTCATTCAGTAAAACTGCCGCAACACACATGACGTTTCAATTTATTACTTGTTTCCTACAAACTCTCTTCCCCACATATTTTGCTGACGTTATTAGCACATACCACTGAATGTAGGTGTAAAATTATGTGCTTGTAAAATGCATAGTTCAGGAGATCTATCGACTTAGATGTGCAAAATCCTAATCGCAATTTATGTCGTTCTCATTTATTACTTCCGTACTGTCAACACTATACCCAAAACATTTCAGACAGTATCTATATCCGCCACTAAGTGGACGTGCAAAATTGTATCATTGTGCGATAAATAGTTCAGTATGCAAGACGTCTTGAGGACTGAGTTGCGTGAAAACGAAACTGCAGGGCCATATTCGCCAGAGCTACAGGTGAAATATCTGTAGAAATATGTTACATATGCTACGTGTGATGTCAAAGATAAACAGCTCGATTTCAACCAAACTTTATACACATATTACTTATTATCTGGAAAGAAATATTGTGAGGGGTGCGAACCACCCATCTCATATCGTGGTACCCGCAATGGACAGAGAAGTGTAGGGAGATGGACAGAGAGAGGGTAGAGGAGGAGATGGACAGAGATAGGGGAGGAAGAAATTGACAGAGAAGGGGAGAAGGAAGTGGACAGAGAGAGAGAGACTGGTGGGGGGGGGGGGGGGAGGGAGGGGGAGAGATGAACAATGGACAGAGAGAGGCGGAAGGAAGCTGGCTGAGAGAAGGGAGGAGATGGACTAATAGAAGACTGGAATAAATACATACCCGGGAAATGCTCGGTGTGTTCGAATGTAATAACCGTCGTGCCTAACAGTCTCGTATGTAGCAGCAATACCGCGATTCCTCTGTTGTACTTGCGTAGGGCACTGCCACGAGTCGTCTGTTGCACTTGCAAACTCGTGTACATTTCCTCCTTTCCACCTGTACCTGACAGCAGAATCAACTGACGAGTTTTCAGTTAAACTGCCACTGACGAAGATTCGCGAGCCGAGTCACCGACCTTACGGAGACGACGAGTACTGGGCTGACGTCATAGGACCCGCTAGCGAGTTCAAAACTAGTATACGGAGCTTATTTCTGATCTCCGGTAGCGAGCGCCGCACTACTCTTTGAAATACGTGAACAGCATCGGCGTGCGTTTCGTCTTCAGTAATGCGCAACAAAGTAACATTTCAGTTATCCTGATAATAAGTTTACCAAAATAACTTCACAGCCCTATGTTTAGTAGTGTATGTGTATCATACCCTCCATCTGCTTTTTTTTTATAGGTGCAGGTAAGTGACAGTAAGTAATTCGAAGATTCTGAGGTCAATCCTCGGTCGGCTCTAGTATTTAACGCTTCTTTGTCTCTCCGGTAATTCATACATGTGAGAAATTCGAAGCTACACCATAGTTTGTATTCCATCTTAAACTGTACATCGTCCTATAAATACCTAATCACCTCAGTATACGGAGATAGGACAAGAGAAGGCTCATCACCTCCAATAAAATACGTGTAATACGGCACATCGGCGTTCACACTAAACTTCATGTTCAGGACGAATTTCCTTAAACAATTAAACTCGTTAAATACATTAGATAATGTGCTGAAACAAGTATGAACAAAAGAAAAATAAATCACTCATTTACTCACAAATGTGTTGAACCTGTTTGTTAGTAATATTATAGTTAACCCGTTGAATTTAATATACCTACCAAATTCGAGAAATAAATTTGTGATTAAAACGATGTATTTTAAATAGGTCACGGGCTCCAGCTTGACAATGTGAGATTTTATTGAAAAATAAATCCACAACGTCATTAATAACACGTAATTTCCATAGAAATTTCTCGTAGAATTTAAGCAGTTTCAAATAGGATCAGGTAACAATCAGGACGAAAAAGAGGTAACTGGCACTAATTGAAAATAAAAAAACAAACGACGCCTAAGAATTTAATTTCTTGGAAAGAGGCCGTGCTGAAAAGCAATCTCTCTGAATTTTTTAATTTGAAAACTCTTAAAGCTTTTTAAATAAAACAAACTCTATTAACATTCCACATCTTTATGCTTCATTTTTACGTATTTCCAGACCTCTGTCGCTAAAAGGCGCTTACTTGTAGAGTATAACATGGCGGAATGTAACGTAATGACGTCGGTGCTTGAGGAACAGCATGCTGTAATCGAGTTTCGGTTTCGAAGAATTCGTCCACACGTGGAGCACACTCTCCTTTTGCACCGACAATGCCAGACCACACTCGAGCCCTGTGACATCTGCAACAGTCCTACCCCTTGGCTTCATTGTCATCGATCATCCTCCACAAAGTCCCGACATGGGCCCATCCCATTTTCATCTGTTTCCAAAGATTAAACAACACATTTGAGGACTTCACTTTGATAGTGACGAAGCGCTACAAGCAAACGAGAGGCTGTGGCCCTGTCAACAATGTCAAACATTCTACAGTGACGGTGTCATTGAAACTGTCTCTCGTTAGGAGACGTGTGTTAGATGCCAGAGCGACTGTTGAGAAATAAATATGTAGAGATTAAGAATAAAGATCCTGGATGTTAATAAGGTTTGTTTTATTTAAAAAGCTTTAGGAGTTTTCACATACAGTAAAACATTCCGAGGCATTACTTTTCAGCAAGCGCTCGTACGTAGAGACTTGGTATTTAGAAATATTCCTATAACTTCGGAGTAAAAAAAATGGCTCTGAGCACTATGGGACTTAACATCCGAGGTCATCAGTCCCCTAGAACGTAGAACTGCTTAAACCTAACTAACCTAAGGACATCACGTACATCCACGCCCGAGGCAGGATTCGAACCTGCGACCGTAGCAGTCGCGCGGTTCCCGACTGAAGCGCCTAGAACCGCTCGGTCACCGCGGCCGGCACTGCGGAGTAAATTTCTGTAGGAGAAAACAGTTGCATTGTGACTGAAAAGTATAGGGAAAAATGTGTGTTTACATAAATTTGTAGTAATAAGCTAGAGCACAGAGCATTATTACTCCTCCCTTTGATCTGACTCTAAACCATCGCTCCTTCCCTCATTTTTATAAGTAGTTATGAACTTCACACATTTGTAAGAGCGTCTTTGTGGCTCAGTGTTTTAATCAATATTCGATTTGCATTTTAGCCACTTTTATGTGTGTTTAAATGCAAAAAAAAAGAGACGAGAACATGCGTTTCTAGGAAAGGAGCATGTTTTGATAAACATTCCCATTATTTTTATGAATGTACCTGTATGTTCAATAACTTTCATATAACTTCTTCCCCTTTAGTTACTTGTCGGCTAAGGAATAGCCTACTTAACCAGTTATTGCAGCTACTGCCTAACTAAACATCTGCAGAAGAGGATTATGAAAAAGAAAAATTTAAACTGTGATCTAATATCCTAAATTTATGGTCAAAGGTGGCAGAAGAGCAACCAAAAGTTTGGCAAGAATTAACGTTTGGTCCTCATTAAAGTTCCGTTTGGAGACTTACGTTATTTTTTGCATTATTTTTTAAGAACTCAAATTCTGAATTATATGAATGCCTCTTGCCACCCCCCCCCCCACCCTCCCTCGTCATCCACCCCCTACAGCGAACTACTGAAATAATAACAGGTAACAGTATACCCGTTTTGTTTGACAGTTAAATCCAAGAAAATGCTGTATGATAAACAAATCTGTTCTTAATAACGAATATAGAGTAAAACAACCCAGTTTTTGTACTGTATCCTTTGCATGGCAGTAAAGATCAAATGAAAATGATAATGTTAATTACATCTGCTCAGCGGTATGTAGTACATAAGCAAAGGTTTGTCATCTAAAGGATACATCACAAAAGCGATGCCATGACATATTACACTTAAACCCTCACAACCAATATTTAATTATTCTGTTAATTACTGATGTGCTTTCCTGGAAAATAAAATAGCCACCGCTTGTCTGATCGATGAGTGTATCAGGCAGTGGGTGTTGATGCACGTAACATTGTTCGATAAACGAACTGGCAGTGAAAAATATTAATTTAGATTCCATCTTAATTAGTGGTACTAATACTGATTCGGTCTTCGAATCAAAAAGATGCAAGTTCGTTCGAAAAGAAATAATTAAACAGCAAGACGCGATATGTGATTGGTCAGATGATTTTTGAACAATGCGCATTACCCTTCCTGAAACATTGTTTTCTAGAATAGGAAACACGTAATATCAAAATATGTGTCGGAAATCTATAGGAGACTCCAATGGTTGTAAATGCGTTTTCAAATAATTGATTATAATTCATCATAAATCAGATTACGAGAATGGCACATGTCCCTATGTATGTCTCAGCAGAAAGAAAAACGAAAGTAACGTTAAACGGGAAGGAGCCTCTTCCCTAGGAAATCTTTCTACTGTTTTTTGCAACATAAACGTTTATATGTCACATTTACACAGATACATCTCATTACAACGGTAGGGACAAAAGCATAACATTTATGGAATTAGGCTGAGAGTATTTTATTGTATCTTGAGCTGTGTAACGGATTCTTGAACGAAGAATGGGAAAGATTCCCTTCAGGAACAGTTTAGGTGGTTGGTTGGTTGTTTGGGGAAGGAGACCAGACAGCGTGGTCATCGGTCTCATCGGTTTAGGGAAGGAAGTCGGCCGTGCCCTTTCAGAGGAACAATCCCGGCATTTGCCTGGAGTGATTTAGGAAAATCACGGAAAACCTAAATCAAGATGGCCGGACGCGGGATTGAACCGTCGTCCTCCCGAATGCGAGTCCAGTGTCTAACCACTGCGCCACCTAGCTCGGTCAGGAACAGTTTAGAAGATTGCCCAGAACAAAGTGGAATTTTCTGATGAATGACAACAATATTTCTGTATAGCTTTACGGAAGAAATAAGAAGACTTGTGTTCCTTATACAACAGACTAGCGCGATAAGGAAGGTGAAGGAGCAAAATCTTACGCTATATTGGCTTTGAGATAAATGAATTTATGTACCTTAGTTTACAAAATAACAATAACTCTGAAATACAAATGCAAACATCCGATAGAGACCAATTACTTGTGAAATTACATCAAGGTGTAGCAAAACAGCGTCGCAAGTGCATTACTGATTGAAACTTACGTTGAAGTAAATCGGGCAAGAACTTGCCGCAGATGGTCTTCCTTTGCTAACAACTAAACAACATGATACTGTCCCATAATCACTAAAAATCTTTGAACTATATGCGTAAATGTAAGTTGCATTGCAGCATATCTTTGCAATGTACATAATTATATGAACAGCACGTAACTCGGTTGTAGTAGTTTATTACTGACTAAAATTCCACTTATTTAGTCAACATATAAGTTGAAAACTTATTATACGTACTGAAAACTTCATACAACAGAACAGTTTGACTTTCATAAGTAAAAAATTACTACCACGTGAAACTTGGTATGAACAGAGAAATGAAAGCATTCAATGCTTAACAGTAGACTATTATTGACCACCTCATCGAGAAAATTAAGATATATTGGAAAAGTCCACAGCAAGTAAATAAAGAAAATGGTCAACAACCTCAATGCTTAATGTTGGAAAGATGTTCCAGAACATACCAAATATCTTCAGCATTCTCACACCAGTACTAAATTTCTACAGTCAAAAAAATAAGACATAAACTTTCGCACTAAACATATACACAACGATGCCACGTTTGCACATTTGGTGCACATACCAAACAGGGGAAAATTACAAAAATTTGATGCTCAAAGTTTAGTAACTCATACCGCATAAACAACAATACAAACTCAACAATTGCTCGACATTTAAAATAAATAAGCATTTCATTCATCTGTACACACAGCGTCCTGAAGATACACAAAAAATTTTGTAAATTGTATGAAATTAATTTGTTTGAGAATCGAAATTTTCAGAAAAATGTTAAATACAAAACAGACTCCGAGGGACAAATTTGACAGTATCTATAAATTTTTACGTAAATTAATGCTCAGTTCAAAATGAGTTCCCATGAAATTTTATCTGAATTTCATGTAGCTAGATCGTAAACGTATTTTTGCACGTCTGTAATATATGTGGAGGGCTTGTAATCTTTGACTTACACATTAATGACATTGCATTTTCGTGTAAACATACAAACATTCGAATGACATTTTCTTGTCATAGTGTTATGTGTGCTTTCACGCTCGTAAGGATAGGTACTAGATATTACTGTCCATATTTATTGATAAATACTTGCAAACTAGCCAATAATTTAGATATCTCACACAGATCCCAAGAGCTAACAGAGAAGTTGCAGCATTAGAAAATTGTAGCGAAATGCAGGAAGATCTTCAGCCGATAGGCACTTGGTGCAGGGAGTGGCAACTGACCCTTAAAATAGACAAATGTAACGTGTTGCGAATACATAGAAAGAAGGATCCTTTATTGTATGATTATATGTTAGCGGAGCAAACACTGGTAGCAGTTACTTCTGTAAAATATCTGGGAGTATGCGTGCGGAACGATCTGAAGTGGAATGACCATATAAAATTAATTGTTGGTATGGTGGGTGCCAGCTTGAGAATCATTGGGAGAGTCCATAGAAAATGTAATCCATCAACAAAGGAGGTGGCTTACAAAACACTCGTTCGACCTATACTTGGGTATTGCTCATCAGTGTGGGATCCGTACCAGATCGGGTTGACGGAGGAGATAGAGAAGATCCAAAGAAGAGCGGTGCGTTTCGTCACAGGGTTATTTGGTAAGCGTGATAGCGTTACGGAGATATTTGGCAAACTCCAGTGGCAGACTCTGCAAGAGAGGCGCTCTGCATCGCGGTGTAGCTTGCTGTCCAAGTTTCGAGAGGGTGCGTTTCTGGATGAGGTATCGAATATATTGCTTCCCCCTACTTATACCTCCAGAGGAGATCACGAATGTAAAATCAGAGAGATTCGAGCGCGCACGGAGGCTTTCCGGCAGTCGTTCTTCCCGCGAACCATACGCGACTGGAACCGGAAAGGGAGGTAATGACAGTGGCACGTAAAGTGCCCTCCGTCACACACCGTTGGGTGGCTTGCGGAGTATAAATGTAGATGTAGATGTAGATGTAGAACCAGAAACCTGAACATGCATTAGGCCTTCATGTGTTTGTTTGTCACAAGTTAAACATGGTTCCAATTCCCAGGCTCTGATCAAGGCTTTAGGGAGGTGTCCTTGATTGTAAGGCAAACGCTGGAACTTGAAATCCCCACCAAATTTTCCCAAGCAAGATTCCCTTTAACCCACAATGACCTCCTCTGACATATGGGTAGTAAGAATTACACTCAGAATGGATGAATTTTGAACAATCCCCTCTTATTCCTGGGGTAGAGAATGAACAGTATAAAAAAGTGTCAGACCCAAAACCTGCACAAATACTGCGGAGAGGTTGAATGTTGTTAGCAAAGTGCGCAATATTAAAGTAATGTAAGAGTAACACGGTTGATGGCGCACGTATGTTGTTGAAATGAGTCAGGCTAATTTAATTTGTAAGTATTCTATGGCACGTTGTGTTCAATTTATTGTAGCTTGAAAACAGTTAATCTTTAGCCGACATAGACTCTCCATACTAGATCAAAATGCGACGTCAGTGCCACAACTACCCAGTTTCTCAAGAGGTTTATTGGGTATTTGTGGCAAAATTGAGCCAATATTCTGAAGAAAATTCATTTTCTCAAATCCCTCCCTGGATTATGGTCTGGTGATATAAAGCTTATATATATTTAGGGAGTAAAATAACTGATGATGGTCGAAGTAGAGAGGATATAAAATGCAGACTGGCAATGGCAAGGAAATCGTTTCTGAAGAAGAGAAATTTGTTAACATCGAGTATAGATTTAAGTGTCAGGAAGTCGTTTCTGAAAGTATTTGTATGGAGTGTAGCCATGTATGGAAGTGAAACATGGACGGTAACTAGTTTGGACAAGAAGAGAATAGAAGCTTTCGAAATGTGGTGCTACAGAAGAATGCTGAAGATAAGGTGGGTAGATCACGTAACTAATGAGGAGGTATTGAATAGGATCGGGGAGAAGAGAAGTTTGTGGCACAACTTGACTAGAAGAAGGGATCGGTTGGTAGGACATGTTTTGAGGCATCAAGGGATCACAAGTTTAGCATTGGAGGGCAGCGTGCAGGGTAAAAATCGTAGAGGGAGACCAAGAGTTGAATACACTAAGCAGATTCAGAAGGATGTAGGTTGCAGTAAGTACTGGGAGATGAAGAAGCTTGCACAGGATAGAGTAGCATGGAGAGCTGCATCAAACCAGTCTCAGGACTGAAGACCACAACAAACAACAAACAAAACAATATATGGTGAGTCACTAACTAATGCCACCAAGAATAACTCAGAAAATATGATAGGAGCTGAAAAGTTTGTGAGACAGAAGTTACTCGGGACAACGGGGGCCATAATATGACGCTGGTTTCTTGTTGCCAGCTGGGGTCGCTTCAGAGGTATGAAGGTCAACTTTGTTTTTCAAATGGGATGCTATAGTTTGTTACTTATTTTCAGATAGCGTCTATCGAGACGCGTCCAATGATGTGTAACAGTAAGGTCTTTGTAGGTCAACGAAGGTCAAAAAGGTGGCATGAACGTCCATTTACAGGTGTTCGAAGTGACGACCATTGGTATCAATGATGTGCTGCAATCTTCTTATCATGGATTGAGTGGTATTCATTATCACTTCGGCGCTTATCGAAGCCCATGCTCTGACAGTTCTCTCTCACATATCTTCAGGTTTAGTTGGAACGTCTTCATAAACAATGTCTTTTACGAATCCCCACAAGAAAGAATCCAGAGGCGTCAAGTGTGGCGAACGAGCCGGGCGCGACACATCTCCTCCGCGTCCAGTCCAACGATTTAGGAATTATCTCTGCAACTCATTTCTAGCCATCAGCGAAAAACGTGCCGGAAACCCATCGTGTTGATACCACATTCTGTTCCTTGTTCCTATAGGTATTTCTTCCCATAACAGACCTAATGTTTCTTGCAGGAATGTGGTATACTTCCTACCATTAAGATTTCCTTCGATGAAAATATGGGCCTATAATTCTATCCTCCAGAATCCCACACTCAACGATCACGGCTTTTAGTGTGCAACTTGCCGGAGCCAACATGGATTTTCAGTTGCCCGATAATGCATGTTACGCAAATTAACATTTCCATGGTTCGTGAATGTAGCCTTGTCAGGAAATAAAATCAAATTAATAAATGTGTCATCCCTCTGAATCTTAAGTTGAGCACATCGGCAAAATTCAGTGCGACACGTACAATCGTACCAGTTAATTCTTTGTGGATACTGATATGATGAGGATGATATTTATGGCGATGCAGAACACGAACAACACTACTCTGGCTCATGCCAGATTCCGTTGCGATATGACGCGAACTAACACAAGGATCTCGAACCACAGTGGCAAGATTACCAATTTCCGTTTCCTCGTTAGTAACATTTTTTGTCGGATATGTGTCCGATGCGTTAAAGATCCAGTTGCTCTCAATTTATCATAAACATATTTAAATGTGCGAAGTGTAGGGTGAGTACGTTGAGGATACTTTTCAGCGAATAAGTCTCTAGATGTCACTGAATTTCATTGGCATTCTCCCCAAATGAGAAGAATACCGACTTCTTCTTCGAAGGGATATACCATTCACATTCGCGTGATTCGACTATACTAGTCTTACCGTTCCTATTAGTGTTGTATTGCGAAACTGTCGAATGGTGTTTAGATGTCAATGGCATGTTAGATGGATATGCCGTATTCGGCGAATATTTACTGTTTGTTTGATGTACAAAAGAGAATTGTCAGAGTATTTGCTTCAATTAGTGCCGAAGTGATAATAATACCACTCAATCCATGATAAGAAGATTACAGCACTGCATTGATACCAATGGTCATCACTTCGAACGCGTTCTGTAAATGGACGTTCAAGCCACCTTTGTGACCTTCGATGACCTTCAAAGATCTTACTATTACACATCATTGGATTAGTCTCGATAGCCGCTATGAGAAACCAAACTATAGCCCCAGTGGTCCCATGTAACTTTTGTCCCACCAACTTTTCAGTTACTATCACACTTTCGGAGTTATTCTAGGTGGTAATAGTGACTCACCCTGTATACAATACATAATGACCAATAAAGGATCCTGATGTAAGGCAGAAGTTGTATAGCACCAGACCATAATCCAGTGACGGACTTGAGAAAATGAATTTTCTTCAGAATATTGGCCTAATTTTTCCACAGACACCCAATAAACTTCTTGAAAAACTGTGTAATTGTGCCACTGATGTCGCATTTTGATCTAGTACGGTGAGTATATTTTGGTTAGAGATAAACTATTTTTAAGTTAAAAACTTAACACACTTATAAAAACTTATAACTTCTTTTCATACTTAACCGACTTCCAACAAACCAACAGAAAGAAAGTCTTACGTTTGTCTGTTGACATTCTAGTAATAAAAATGCACATCGAGATATTTTGTCCTTTTTTACAAAGGATGTTAGTAAATAAGGACGAAACTATTCAGCAGATTCAGTGGAACTTCACTGCTTCGAACACTGCAGTAGCAACAAGAAAAGTATCGTCATATGTAAACGCTTTGACTTAGGAACTTCGTACAGGCAATATTCCAGTTGCCCTATGGACCACGTCAAAATTAACACAGAGAGACAAATGTTAAGGATAGTTGCATATTTACGTCAGAGCGAATAACTGAAGCTTAAGTTGTCGGTTAGAAGTATATAACCAAGTAAGTAATGCGAAACGCAATTTTCTGGAAAATTTCTTCCGTTGTTATTGTGGTCTTCAGTCCGAGGATTGATTTGGTGGAGCTCTCCACGCTATTCTAACATCCTCAAGAGCCTTCACGTCTGTGTAACTACTGTAACTCACTTCCATTTGAACCTGCTTACTATGTTCAAGTGTTAGTCTCCTTCTACAAGTCTTACCACAAAACCCACAGACACATATATTATAAAGATCATGCATACAGACCAAAATGATAATATCAACACAGCAATTGTAACCATGTAACAACTTTGGCCAACTGTCACAACTGTCAGTCTGTCAAATCTGGGGGTAAGGGGTCGAATTACGAAAATTACAAAAAAGGGCGACTAACAACAGGAGCAAACCACAAAACAGCTTACAGCATAACAGTCCAAAATCTACACCACGCTGTAAAATGATACAGAATGACAGCGACCACTGGTGACATACGGGCGTAAGTACCAAATTTGTATATCTGGAAATTCGACTAACAAACATTGTAATAAAAAGTATTATGTAACTTTCGCAGAGGGTCTGAAGATAGCAATTGATTCGAAACGTATCCATCACAATACATACATAATTAATTTACTACAGCAGCAATCTGGGCTTTATTACATAATATCTGTAAGAGGTATCTTCAGTTCTTCGAGCCCACCACATAGTAAATTACTGGAAAAAATGCTTCGCTAAGTCAAGCAGTGTGACAATGCATGCATCCCTACTTTACGGGGCATTTTAGGCTGCAACAGTTGATCTGTAGTTGGCTGCATATCACATATGAAACAAGTCGTTGTAACAATGAAAGCAGTAACTGACAAGTACGATAAAAGAAGAAAGAATACATATGTAAACGCTTTGACTTAGGAACTTCGTACAGGCATCTATCTTAAGAATTTGCTAAGAACTTCAACTGCTGTGGTTCGAATAAATGCAAACGGGGACCTACACGTTTTTAACAACCTGCTCCACCCTCACCCCAACTCGTCCTCCTCCATGTACACAACGCACACACACACACACACACACACACACACACACACACACACACACACTGTATACTCCAATTCTATCCAGTTCACTGGTAATGAGGACTTAGAAGTCTGGTCTAAGTCAGCTGGTGTTGAGCGCACTGCCTCAGGAGATGACAGGTAATCGCTACTCATTTAATTTGAAAGGGAAAGACTCAGACGCGGGGAGGAACCGACAGAGCTGTATTTCGTGACGAGTTCGGCAGCTGAAAAACCAGAGTATTTTTATTTTTACCTACCTCTGTATGTGTGTGTGTGTGTGTGTGTGTGTGTTTGTGTGTGGACACTGACCTGCGATCAGTCACGCGAGGTTCCTGCGAGGACAGCCTGCTCTAACGAGCCGAAAGGTTACGGAACGGCTGCCGTCTGTTGCATGGCTGCTGGGGAAATGACACTGACAAATCGCAGTAAAGTGCTAAAATATTTACGCTATGAAAAGATGTACACTAATTTGGAACTAGAGCTAGATCATTGGAGCGTGTTCTCATTGAAATTAGTCGGAAAGATGAACGGAGGAGGAGAAAAAAAGAAAATATTAGAGGGAGAACGGAGACTGTGTGCTTTATGAAACGGGCATTAACACCCATGTCAAACGATCAATTATAGTAGCAGATAAAAAATGTCAAATTATGATTGAAATTATAAAACAGTGTTATTGAAAACGTGTACACAATAAGGCTTCTGCTGCACCATTCAGGTGGATATTAATTTAAACCAAGGAAAACCAATTAACTTTCAGACCGTATCGAAAATGCTTCTGATCAAAATACTAAGAAGTGGTAAAACTGTTCATATCATCACCGCATAGATAATATTGTAGATGTCAGGTCAAAATGAACAGGAAATTGAACTGAATTATTGTCAAGTTAAGATGACTTAGACGACCAAGGATTAAAAACCGAGACTGATCGGCAGTCTACAATATATAAAGAAGCCAACTAGCAGCAATAGAAACGTGCACTCACCGTAATGACCACGCCATCGATATGATGTTAAACACAAATATTCCTGCCATTCTTAAAAAGTGAGGCTACTTCGGCTGTGTTGGAGGCTTTGAGAACTTCATGGAATATCCTAAAAATGTTAATAGATGCACCTGGCGACTGACAAGCGCCTTCTCACCATACTACTATACTCTCGTCACCAACTGGATTGGGGACACGAACGAACAACCCTGTAGGCTCCCTTTCACTCTGACGTCATATGCGATGCGCCATAGCAATCGGCTCCACGAAACATTTTTGGAAACCTTTTTGATCTAGGACTATTCAACTACCAACGACAAAATGACTCAAATGGCTCTGAGCACTATGGGACTTAACATCTGAGGTCATCAGTCCCCTAGAACGTAGAACTACTTAAACCTAACTAACCTAAGGACATCACACACATCCATGCCCGAGGCAGGATTCGAACCTGCGACCGTAGCAGTCGCGCGGTTCCAGACTGAAGCGCCTAGAGCCGCTCGGCCACACCGGCCGGCTCACCAACGACAACTGAGACTGGGTCGAACTGGCTCCAAAGAGCGTATTCGTCGTTCGATGGTGTTTCAGAAGTAGTGACGTAGCTAGGGTAACTGTCACACAGGACATACTTCAACTCTGCTCATACACCTCCCTCCCCCTACACCACACACCTCTCTCTGCCAACGAAGCAAAATGCATAGATTTCAATGGTTATCTTTTGTGTGACACAACAGAGGCTCTGAGAACCATAAGGGCCTTAAGTACACAGTCACCGATTTTGAGATTGTACCATGAATGCATGCTCCTGATATGTGTTAATATTGAGGCGAACGAGCTTTATCAGTGCTGCGCCCTTACATTGTATACATAAACATTTGCGAAAAGCAGTATCTGGCATTTCTCTGATATTCACGTCGACATGGGCCCAAACCACAAATTATCATTGCTGTAGGAGCAGTCACTGGCTACACTGATGCCCGTTTCTTCATAAGAGCTGCAAGCTCTTGAAGGAATGCCTAACGGTAACCACATGTATCATGCTTTCATCATTCAGTCTGTAAAATGGACGCTGAGGATTTCAGAAACCTTAAGAGTGTTACCAACGTCTCTACCAAACCAAAAGTTGAAGTTCTTGGTAATGATGCACATCGAGGAAGACCACAATCTGCTATTTCCCAACAGTTTTCGGATGCCATATAGATAAGCCACTTATGAACAGTTTCTCATCAATTCGTTCGCATTATGAATAGTTTTCAGCGAAAACATATCAGAAATTTTAAAATTATGAAGGTCACAGCAGGTTACCATGAACTGTTGTTTAATGTAAGATATTCTCCATTGAAGTCGTAGCAGCAACCATTTTTTTCAAGTTACGTCGATGGAGACCACAGTTTATTTCCCACAGTTTGTTATTTCCCCACAATTTGTAGGTGCGTAGCAAAATGTAGTGCCCTGATACGTACATCAAAGACAAATAACAACCTTGAAACACAAAGACTTAACAAAACTACTAAATCTACCCTGAAAAACACAGATTTAACAAAACTGCTAGGTTTCGTGTCTGAAGTGATCATATAGTTTCATCTGAACCTCAAGCCAGAGAATGTGCTTAATGAAAACTATGATACCGACGACCACGAAGTGTTGGAATAGGTAATAATTGAGTGTGTGTGTGTGTGTGTGTGTGTGTGTGTGTGTGTGTGTGTGGGTGGTACATTTAGAATCCGTCCTTTATGTTCTGAGTCTAGTTTCACATTAATTACAAACTACACAACTGTCAAAAGATGCTGTTGTCACTAGCCTGTGTATGAAAATGTTGTGGACTGATACTGATTTCTTTATAGGAAATGTAGGCTGTTGATACTTGGGTAAAACAAAGGTCAAGCTTAAGAGACTTGTAGTTTGCCTATAAATTTAATTTCCACAAACATCTATTTTTCTCAATACTTTGTGTCTGTGCTTTGGGTCCTTATGGCCCTCAGTGCCTCAACTCAGAATATGAAACACCACACAGTCCAAAAATGAACTCCTTGCAGCAATAACGCGGTCCCTATTTCGTTTGTTTTATTACCCATCCACAGAAACCTGTAACACGTAGAACAACAAATGCGAAATAAGCTCTATACATTTCCGTTACATTGGCTCATCGCAACGAAAGAGGCACTTAATGTTCTCTGTACCAGGGAAAGATGTGTCTCACCATCTATTACTCGACACAGTCCTACGCGAATCTCCTCATGATTTCCTTTCATATATCTACACCCTTTTCCTATTTAGTGTTCTCTAATCCATTCTCTAATTCTCCATCTGCACCTCCTGTTCCTACTTTCTTCTTCTCCTTCTTCTTTCTCTTCTTCATTCGCTTACTGCTTCTCCCTCCCTCTCACCCTTTTCTTTTGCTCTTGCTCACTCTAAACGTCTGTCACAAGACAGCGACCCCAAAGTGACGTATGGTAGCTACACCACAGACGAGATGTGCTAAACAGAAATTAGTCCTGGTGAACTGTGTGGAGAGGTAGCAAGATTTTAGCACTCTTATGTGCTTAGAGTGTCCCTCAAGCTATTTTTACGGAGCGGTGAGATGGTGCATTGTCTTGCTGAAAGTACAAACCACCTGCATGACGGAGAAAGAAAGATTAGGATTTAACATCGAGATGACAAAAGTCTCCAGGATGTTTTTATAGTTGAGGAAAGTGATACAAGAGACTAGGCAGTGAATTTCTGTATTGTTCGCCGGTGAGAGGCGTTATTGGACTTTATAAGAGGCCAAATTTCATCCCCTAACATCCCCAGGACGTATAACCTCCACCAATTCCCTGACCGGTGTCATACCATTAGCGTCTATCACCCTGTATCACGACTCATCACCCAGGCAATCTTTTCTATGCATCGAGCGTCCAGTGGCGGTTTTCATGAACCCGAGGAAATCACTATATCCCTCCGTGTTCAGTAAGTAATGTATGACTTCTATATCCCACAGAGAGAAAATTTTTCTAGATGGTGTGGCTGCTAAGAGATGTTTCCATCCAGAGTTGAAATAATGAGTGATTATCTCCACTGTGACTCGTCTGTTTGCTACAACAACCCAGGATAGTCTATGGCTGTCACCACTGCCAGTCCCTCATGGGGGTCGACTCAAGCAGCTCGCGGTTTCCCTCAGCCCAGTTCCTCGCGGTGCACCCCAGACACTATGACACACGAAAAGCTCAGTGCCTACACTACCTCTGCATTTTTCATCCGTGTGGCAGCCTCGAAACAGATCAAACGCACGGGACTCTCACATCGATGGCCAGTAGAAAGTCTCACAGCATTCCAGCCACATGGCACGGTCTACTATCTCATACTCTGAAGCTGGTATGCTATATCCAATACAGTAGCTGCCTACATGGCTACAGAGGTTCCATATCTGCTCTTCGTACATTTATTAATACCTCCTCTCTCCGTTAACTCAGATTTCTCTATATGATAGCTTTGTTTTACGTCTGTCAGTTTTTCTATCTGTCTGTCTGATTGTACAAAAATTTTATTCTCAGGGCCGGGTAGACGTATCATGCTGAAATTTGTCACAGACTGAGTCTGTAAAATATTGAGACTTCTAAGTCAATGCAGTCAAAAGATACCGCCGCTAATGTCACATATTTTAATACTTTCGAGCTCCCTCATCAAAACCAATGGGGTACTTCCTGTTGGACTAGAATCGTGAAATTTGTCAAGGAGCAAGGGTCCACAGTACAACCAAAGCATAAAACCAGGAAACTGTAAATCTGAAATTATATCGCGTGAGAAATATATTTCTTTTCTTATTTGTTATCGCCGGCCGCGGTGGTCTAGCGGTTCAGGCGCTCAGTCCGGAACCGCGCGACTGCTACGGTCGCTGGTTCGAATCCTGTCTCGAGCGTGGATGTGTGTGATGTCCTTAGGATAGTTAGGTTTAAGTAGTTCTAAGTTCTAGGGGACTGATGACCAGAGATGTTAAGTCCCATAGTGCTCAGAGCCATTTGAACCATTTATTTGTTATCCACAGTCGAACTTAAAATTAAAGCAATAGTCCAGGATTGAGAGTGACTGGGTCGCAATGGTAGAAGTCTTTAACATCAAGCAAGGAGTGATTTTACTCCTCATATGACGTGTTTCGGAATGTATCCATCATCAGATACCCAGGAGCGATTACTGCACGTAGTATTATGTGAAATAAACATTCGTACACATAAGCAGATTGCTACGCCAATGTTTGGTTTACATACAACTTGAAACGCCGTATCTACTTGCATAATCGCTCTCGGGTATCTGATGACGAATAAACTCCGAAAAGCGTCATATGAGCTATAAAGTCAATCGCTGCCTGGTGTTTGACTTTTACCACTGCGATCAAGTCAGCTTGAATGGAGAATAGCTGATTACTATAGTAATGGTAGCCTGCCTCCTGTGTGACTTCATGTCACTTTTATATTACTGAAATTAAAACATTCTCGAAAAATGTTCATGGTGTTGGTCAGCAACCAGTCACAAATTTACTTTCAGTTGCTTTATTCAAAGAGTACCGTACCCGGTTTCGAATCGTTATGATTCATATTCAGACGGTTTAAATGCTTTTCTTACAACATGTGATGCGTTTTTTTTACTGATTAGTTCTCCTAAAATATAAATAACACATAATTATAAGCACGCCACACACAGATGATTAAGTTATAGATTTTCATTGGATGTAACTTACGTGAAATTTCGGTTTCGAATGTTTGTTTCCATAACATTCGTCCAACAGATGTGAATACATTCCCACTGCATTCTTACCGTTGCACACGTAATTTTTTTCTCACTGGACAGTTAAGATATGTCACTACATCTACATCTACATCTATACTCCGCGAGCCACCTTACGGTGTGTGGCGGAGGGTACTTATTGTACCACTATCTGATCCCCCCTTCCCTGTTCCATTCACGAATTGTGCGTGGAAAGAACGACTGCTTGTAAGTCTCCGTATGTGCTCTAATTTCTCGGATCTTTTCGTTGTGATCATTACGCGAGATATATGTGGGCGGTAGTAATATGTTGCCCATCTCTTCCCGGAATGTGCTCTCTCGTAATTTCGATAATAAACCTCTCCGTATTGCGTAACGCCTTTCTTGAAGTGTCCGCCACTGGAGCTTGTTCAGCATCTCCGTAACGCTCTCGCGCTGACTAAATGTCCCCATGACGAATCGCGCTGCTTTTCGCTGGATCATGTCTATCTCTTCTATTAATCCAACCTGGTAAGGGTCCCATACTGATGAGCAATACTCAAGAATCGGACGAACAAGCGTTTTGTAAGCTACTTCTTTCGTCGATGAGTCACATTTTCTTAGAATTCTTCCTATGAATCTCAACCTGGCGCCTGCTTTTCCCACTATTTGTTTTATGTGATCATTCCACTTCAGATCGCTCCGGATAGTAACTCCTAAGTATTTTACGGTCGTTACCGCTTCCAATGATTTACCACCTATGGCATAATCGTACTGGAATGGATTTCTGCCCCTATGTATGCGCATTATATTACATTTATCTACGTTTAGGGAAAGCTGCCAGCTGTCGCACCATGCATTAATCCTCTGCAGGTCCTCCTGGAGTACGTACGAGTCTTCTGATGTTGCTACTTTCTTGTAGACAACCGTGTCATCTGCAAATAGCCTCACGGAGCTACCGATGTTGTCAACTAAGTCATTTATGTATATTGTAAACAATAAAGGTCCTATCACGCTTCCCTGCGGTACTCCCGAAATTACCTCTACATCTGCAGATTTTGAACCGTTAAGAATGACATGTTGTGTTCTTTCTTCTAGGAAATCCTGAATCCAATCACAAACCTGGTCCGATATTCCGTAAGCTCGTATTTTTTTTCACTAAACGTAAGTGCGGAACCGTATCAAATGCCTTCCTGAAGTCCAGGAATACGGCATCAATCTGCTCGCCAGTGTCTACGGCACTGTGAATTTCTTGGGCAAATAGGGCGAGCTGAGTTTCACATGATCTCTGTTTGCGGAATCCATGTTGGTTATGATGAAGGAGATTTGTATTATCTAAGAACGTCATAATACGAGAACACAAAACATGTTCCATTATTCTACAACAGATTGACGTAAGCGAAATAGGTCTATAATTATTCGCATCTGATTTATGACCCTTCTTGAAAATGGGAACGACCTGCGCTTTCTTCCAGTCGCTAGGTACTTTACGTTCTTCCAGCGATCTACGATAAATTGCTGATAGAAAGGGGGCAAGTTCTTTAGCATAATCACTGTAGAATCTTAAGGGTATCTCGTCTGGTCCGGATGCTTTTCCGCTACTAAGTGATAGCAGTTGTTTTTCAATTCCGATATCGTTTATTTCAATATTTTCCATTTTGGCGTCCGTGCGACGGCTGAAGTCAGGGACCGTGTTACGATTTTCCGCAGTGAAACAGTTTCGGAACACTGAATTTAGTATTTCTGCCTTTCTTCGGTCGTCCTCTGTTTCGGTTCCATCGTGGTCAACGAGTGACTGAATAGGGGATTTAGATCCGCTTACCGATTTTACATATGACCAAAACTTTTTAGGGTTCTTGTTTAGATTGTTTGCCAATGTTTTATGTTCGAATTCGTTGAATGCTTCTCTCATTGCTCTCTTTACACTCTTTTTCGCTTCGTTCAGCTTTTCCTTATCAGCTATGATTCGACTACTCTTAAACCTATGATGAAGCTTTCTTTGTTTCCGTAGTACCTTTCGTACATGATTGTTATACCACGGTGGATCTTTCCCCTCGCTTTGGACCTTAGTCGGTACGAACTTATCTAAGGCGTACTGGACGATGTTTCTGAATTTTTTCCATTTTTGTTCCACATCCTCTTCCTCAGAAATGAACGTTTGATGGTGGTCACTCAGATATTCTGCGATTTGTGCCCTATCACTCTTGTTAAGCAAATATATTTTCCTTCCTTTCTTGGCATTTCTTATTACACTTGTAGTCATTGATGCAACCACTGACTTATGATCACTGATACCCTCTTCTACATTCACGGAGTCGAAAAGTTCCGGTCTATTTGTTGCTATGAGGTCTAAAACGTTAGCTTCACGAGTTGGTTCTCTAACTATCTGCTCGAAGTAATTCTCGGACAAGGCAGTCAGGATAATGTCACAAGAGTCTCTGTCCCTGGCTCCAGTTCTGATTGTGTGACTATCCCATTCTATACCTGGTAGATTGAAGTCTCCCCCTATTACAATAGTATGATCACGAAACTTCTTCACGACGTTCTGCAGGTTCTCTCTGAGGCGCTCAACTACTACGGTTGCTGATGCAGGTGGTCTATAGAAGCATCCGACTATCATATCTGACCCACCTTTGATACTTAACTTGTTGTTGTTGTTGTGGTCTTCAGTCCTGAGACTGGTTTGATGCAGCTCTCCATGCTACTCTATCCTGTGCAAGCTTTTTCATCTCCCAGTACCTACTGCAACCTACATCCTTCTGAATCTGCTTAGTGTATTCATCTCTTGGTCTCCCTTTACGATTTTTACCCTCCACGCTGCCCTCCAATACTAAATTGGTGATCCCTTGATGCCTCAGAACATGTCCCACCAACCGATCCCTTCTTCTGGTCAAGTTGTGCCACAAACTTCTCTTCTCCCCAATCCTATTCAATACTTCCTCATTAGTTATGTGATCTACCCATCTAATCTTCAGCATTCTTCTGTAGCACCACATTTCAAAAGCTTCTATTCTCTTCTTGTCCAAACTATTTATCGTCCATGTTTCACTTCCATACATGGCTACACTCCATACGAATACTTTCAGAAATGACTTCCTGACACTTAAATCAATACTGGATGTTAACAAATTTCTCTTCTTCAGAAACGCTTTCCTTGCCATTGCCAGCCTACATTTTATATCCTCTCTACTTCGACCATCATCAGTTATTTTGCTCCCCAAATAGCAAAACTCCTTTACTACTTTAAAAGCCTCATTTCCTAATCTAATTCCCTCAGCATCACCCGACTTAATTAGACTACATTCCATTACCCTTGTTTTGCTTTTGTTGATGTTCATCTTATATCCTCCTTTCAAGACACTGTCCATTCCATTCAACTGCTCTTCCAAGTCCTTTGCTGTCTCTGACAGAATTACAATGTCATCGGCGAACCTCAAAGTTTTTATTTCTTCTCCATGAATTTTAATACCTACTCCGAATTTTTCTTTTGTTTCCTTTACTGCTTGCTCAATATACACATTGAACAACATCGGGGAGAGGCTACAACCCTGTCTTACTCCCTTCCCAACCACTGCTTCCCTTTCATGTCCCTCGACCCTTATAACTGCCATCTGGTTTCTGTACAAATTGTAAATAGCCTTTCGCTCCCTGTATTTTACCCCTGCCACCTTTAGAATTTGAAAGAGAGTACACCAGTCAACATTGTCAAAAGCTTTCTCTAAGTCTACAAATGCTAGAAACGTAGGTTTGCCTTTCCTTAATCTTTCTTCTAAGATAAGTCGTAAGGTCAGTATTGCTTCACGTGTTCCAGTGTTTCTACGGAATCCAAACTGATCTTCCCCGAGGTTGGCTTCTACTAGTTTTTCCATTTGTCTGTAAAGAATTCGTGTTAGTATTTTGCAGCTGTGACTTATTAAGCTGATAGTTCGGTAATTTTCACATCTGTCAACACCTGCTTTCTTTGGGATTGGAATTATTATATTCTTCTTGAAGTCTGAGGGTATTTCGCCTGTTTCATACATCTTGCTCACCAGATGGTAGAGTTTTGTCAGGACTGGCTCTCCCACGGCCGTCAGTAGTTCCAATGGAATATTGTCTACTCCGGGGGCCTTGTTTCGACTCAGGTCTTTCAGTGCTCTGTCAAACTCTTCACGCAGTATCATATCTCCCATTTCATCTTCATCTACATCCTCTTCCATTTCCATAATATTGTCCTCAAGTATATCGCCCTTGTATAGACCCTCTATATACTCCTTCCACCTTTCTGCTTTCCCTTCTTTGCTTAGAACTGGGTTTCCATCTGAACTCTTGATATTCATACAAGTCGTTCTCTTATCTCCAAAGGTCTCTTTAATTTTCCTGTAGGCAGTATCTATCTTACCCCTAGTGAGATAAGCCTCTACATCCTTACATTTGTCCTCTAGCCATCCCTGCTTAGCCATTTTGTACTTCCTGTCGATCTCATTTTTGAGACGTTTGTATTCCTTTTTGCCTGTTTCACTTACTGCATTTTTATATTTTCTCCTTTCATCAATTAAATTCAATATTTCTTCTGTTACCCAAGGATTTCTACTAGCCCTCGTCTTTTTACCTACTTGATCCTCTGCTGCCTTCACTACTTCATCCCTCAAAGCTACCCATTCTTCTTCTACTGTATTTATTTCCCCCATTCCTGTCAATTGCTCCCTTATGCTCTCCCTGAATCTCTGTACAACCTCTGGTTCTTTTAGTTTATCCAGGTCCCATCTCCTTAAATTCCCACCTTTTTGCAGTTTCTTCAGTTTTAATCTACAGGTCATAACCAATAGATTGTGGTCAGAGTCCACATCTGCCCCTGGAAATGTCTTACAATTTAAAACCTGGTTCCTAAATCTCTGTCTTACCATTATATAATCTATCTGATACCTTTTAGTATCTCCAGGGTTCTTCCATGTATACAACCTTCTTTCATGATTCTTAAACCAAGTGTTAGTTATGATTATGTTGTGCTCTGTGCAAAATTCTACCAGGCGGCTTCCTCTTTCATTTCTGTGCCCCAATCCATATTCACCTACTATGTTTCCTTCTCTCCCTTTTCCTACACTCGAATTCCAGTCACCCATGACTATTAAATTTTCGTCTCCCTTCACAATCTGAATAATTTCTTTTATTTCATCATACATTTCTTCAATTTCTTCGTCATCTGCAGAGCTAGTTGGCATATAAACTTGTACTACTGTAGTAGGTGTGGGCTTCGTATCTATCTTGGCCACAATAATGCGTTCACTATGCTGTTTGTAGTAGCTTACCCGCATTCCTATTTTCCTATTCATTATTAAACCCACTCCTGCATTACCCCTATTTGATTTTGTGTTTATAACCCTGTAGTCACCTGACCAGAAGTCTTGTTCCTCCTGCCACCGAACTTCACTAATTCCCACTATATCTAACTTCAACCTATCCATTTCCCTTTTTAAATTTTCTAACCTACCTGCCCGATTAAGGGATCTGACATTCCACGCTCCGATCCGTAGAACGCCAGTTTTCTTTCTCCTGATAACGACATCCTCTTGAGTAGTCCCCGCCCGGAGATCCGAATGGGGGACTATTTTACCTCCGGAATATTTTACCCAAGAGGACGCCATCATCATGTAATCATACAGTAAAGCTGCATGCCCTCGGGAAAAATTACGGCTGTAGTTTCCCCTTGCTTTCAGCCGTTCGCAGTACCAGCACAGCAAGGCCGTTTTGGTTATTGTTACAAGGCCAGATCAGTCAATCATCCAGACTGTTGCCCTTGCAACTACTGAAAAGGCTGCTGCCCCTCTTCAGGAACCACACGTTTGTCTGGCCTCTCAACAGATACCCCTCCGTTGTGGTTGCACCTACGGTACGGCTATCTGTATCGCTGAGGCACGCAAGCCTCCCCACCAACGGCAAGGTCCATGGTTCATGGGGGGGGATACTTAACTTAACCCAGATTATTTCACATTCGCATTCGCTAATAACTTCACTGGATATTATTGAATTCTTTACTGCTATAAATACTCCTCCACCATTGGCGTTTATCCTATCCTTGCGGTATATATTCCATTCTGTGTCTAGGATTTCGTTACTGTTCACTTCCGGTTTTAACCAACTTTCCGTTCCTAATACTATATGCGCACTATTTCCTTCAATAAGAGATACTAATTCAGGAACCTTGCCCTGGATACTCCTGCAGTTTACCAATATTACGTTAACTTTTCCTGTTTTTGGTCTCTGAGGACGGACATTCTTTATCAACGATGATAATGTCCTCTCTGGTAAGCCGTCAGGTATTTTATCGTTTCGCCCAAGGGGGGGTCCCTCTAACCTAAAATACCCCCGTGTGCACTGAAAAGATTTCCACCATGCACCACATGTTTTCATACATACAAAGTGCTTACAAACGTATATCAAAGATGAAGAATGAGATTTTCACTCTGCAGCGGAGTGTGCGCTGACATGAAACTTCCTGGCAGATTAAAACTGTGTGCCCGACCGAGACTCGAACTCGGGACCTTTGCCTTTTGCGAGCAAGTCCTCTACCATCTGAGCTACCGAAGCACGACTCACGCCCGGTACTCACAGCTTTACTTCTGTCAGTATCTCGTCTCCTACCTTCCAAACTTTACAGAAGCTCTCCTGCGAACCTTGCAGAACTAGCACTCCTGAAAGAAAGGATATTGCGGACACATGGCTTAGCCACAGCCTGGGGGATGTTTCCAGAATGAGATTTTCACTCTCCAGCGGAGTGTGCGCTGACATGAAACTTCCTGGCAGATTAAAACTGTGTGCCCGACCGAGACTCGAACTCGGGACCTTTGCCTTTCGCGGGCAAGTGCTCTACCATCTGAGCTACCGAAGCAAGACTCACGCCCGGTACTCACAGCCTTACTTCTGCCAGTATCTCGTCTCCTACCCTCCAAACTTTACAAAAGCTCTCCTGCGAACCTTGCAGAACTAGCACTCCTGAAAGAAAGGATATTGCGGAGACATGGCTTAGCCACAGCCTGGGGGATGTTTCCAGAACTGTGGCAATGGCTAAGCCATGTCTCTGCAATATCCTTTCTTTCAGGAGTGCTAGTTCTGCAAGTTTCGCAGGAGAGCTTCTGTAAAGTTTGGAAGGTAGGAGACGAGATACTGGCAGAAGTAAAGCTGTGAGTACCGGGCGTGTCGTGCTTCGGTAGCTCAGATGGTAGAGCACTTGCCCGCGAAAGGCAAAGGTCCCGAGTTCGAATCTCTGTCGGGCACACAGTTTTAATCTGCCAGGAAGTTTCACATATCAAAGATGCTATGATATATCGTAACATTTGAAGATGTCCTATGTATGGAAATAGATCATATATCCACTTATGCAACTGAAACGCCTTTTCAACTAGTACAGAGAGACATTGATTTTGTGAGTTTTTGAGTGGATACTGTTACATTAATTATAAAGTTGTTCCATTTTTAAAGTACTTTATAGGTAAAACAGTACATCATTTAATTACATTTAGCATCATGAGAATTATAGTGACATATAAATTTGCTATTTGATTTGCAGATAGGAGGAGGAATATTATTTGCTTTGGAGGGTGGAGAATAATTTTTGGAAAGTTTTCAGGAAAGAGGTGTTAGCTAACTCGGTTTGTTCATTAAGGATATAGTCTCGGGTGCTGTTTGTGTGTGTGTGTATTTCTATTTCTTCTAATATATTCATAGTGGCTCCTTTTTCTGTTAGACGTAAAATTTCTAAGTTGTTCTCACTCTTTCTCGCTGAATGGTTTTCTTCAACAATATGGGCTGCAAATGCAGATATGTTCAAGTTGTCAAGCCTTAAAGCATCAATGTGTTCTTTGTGTCTAATTTCAAAACTTCTGCCTCTCTGTCCAAAGTAGAATTTTGGGCTTGTATAGCATTTGGGTTTGAATATTCCTGATTTATGGTAGGGAATCTTGGAGGTGTTTACATCATGGATTACTTTTTGTTGTAATTTATTATTTGTGGAAAAGCTGATTGTGATATTTTTGCCGGCCGCTGTGGTCTAGCGGTTCTAGGCGCTCAGTCAGGAATCGCGCGACTGCTAAGGTCGCAGGTTCGAATCCTGTCTCGGGCATGGATGTGTGTGATGTCCTTAGGTTAGTTAGGTTTAAGCAGTTCTAAGTTCTAGGGGACTGATGACCACAGATGTTGGGTCCCATAGTGCTCAGAGCCATTTGAACCATTTTTGATATTTTTCTTTTTAAATAAGTTTGCTATTTGGTATGATAGTGGGCCTATGTATAGGAGAGTAGCATATTTAGGTTTGGCTTCTGTGGCACACTGCAACGGCCTTGCCACAGTGGATACACCGGTTTCCATGAAATCACCGAAGTTAAGCGCTGTCGGGAGTGGCTGGCACTTGGATGGGTGACCACCCAGGCCGCCATGTGCTGTTGCCATTTTTCGGGGTGCACTCAGCCTCGTGAGGCCAATTGAGGAGCTACTCGACCTAATAGTAGTGGCTCCGGTCAAAGAAAACTATCATAACGACCGGGAGAGTGGTGAGCTGACCACACGCCTCTCCTATCCGCATCCTTAACTGAGGATGACACGGCGGTCGGATGGCCCCGATGGACCACTTGTGGCCTGAAGACGGAGTGCTTCTTCCTCTGTGGCACACTGATTTGGATTGAAGTGATTGCTGTGAAGTGGATCTGTGGTTTTTGTCTGCATTTTGTTGTGGAGTTTTTCTATTATTAGGGATTTATATCCAGTATTATGAGCAATGGTTTTAATTATTTTGATTTCACTTTGTTGATCTGTGTCACTCATTGGTACTTTTTTAGTTCGGTGTAGCATCGCTCTGAAATATGCCATTTTTTGTTGGTCGGGGTGGCAAGATGAGTTGTCAATACCGACATCTGTGGTGGTAGATTTTCTGTAAATACTAAATTGATGTTTATTGTTATTATTGCAAATCTTCATGTCAAGAAAGTTAATGCTTTTATTAGTTTCACGTTCAACTGTGAATTTAATATTTTTGTGCATTTTGCATAGATCTGCTACTAATGAAACTATTTCATTGTTTGTACCATCAAAAAGCAATTATCATCATCATATCTTCTGTAGTAGATTATTTTGTTTGAGATGGGCTGGTTGGCTGAGAAGAATTTTTGTTCTACAGGATGTTACAAGAAGGTATGGCCAACCTTTCAGGAAACATTCCTCACACACAAAGAAAGAAAATATGTTATGTGAACATGTGTCCGGAAACGCATACTTTCCATGTTAGAGATCATTTTATTACTTCTCTTCAAATCACATTATTCATGGAATGGAAACACACAGCAACAGAACGTACCAGCGTGACTTCAAACACTTTGTTACAGGAAATGTTCAAAATGTCCTCCGTTCGCGAGGATACATGCATCCACCCTCCGTCGCATGGAATCCCTGATGCGCTGATGCAGCCCTGGAGAATGGCATATTGTATCACAGCCGTCCACAATACGAGCACGAAGAGTCTCTACATTTGGTACCGGGGTTGTGTAGACAAGAGCTTTCAAATGCCTCCATAAATGAAAGTCAAGAGGGTTGAGGTCAGGAGAGCGTGGAGGCCATGGAATTGGTCCACCTCTACCAATCCATCGGTCACCGAATCTGTTGTTGAGAAGTGTACGAACACTTCGACTGAAATGTGCAGGAGCTCCATCGTGCATGAACCACATGTTGTGTCGTACAGGAAGTAGGCTGTTTAGGTTCTTATATTGGTAACGCCACCGCCACGTAGCGCTCTGTATGAAAATCACCGGCTGTGCTGTGTGCAGTCTGTGGCTAGTTTGCATTGTTGTCTGCCATTGTAGCGTTGGGCAGTTGGCTGTTAACAGCACGTAGCGTTGCACAGTTGGAGGTGAGCCGCCAGCCGTGGTGGATGTGGGGAGAGAGATGGCGGAATTTTGAGAGCGGACGATCTGGACGTGTGTCCATCAGAAAGAGTAAATTTGTAATATTGGATATCATGGACTGGTATATATATTATGACGTTTGAACACTATTAAGATAAATACATTGTTTGTTCTTTATCAAAATCTTTCTTTTGCTAACTATGCCTATCAGTAGTTAGTGCCTTCAGTAGTTTGAATCTTTTATTTAGCTGGCAGTAGTGGCGCTCGCTGTATTGAGTAGTTCGAGTGACGAAGATTTTTGTGAGGTAAGTGATTTGTGAAACGTATAGGTTAATTTAGTCAGGGCCATTCTCTTGTAGGGATTATTAAAAGTCAGATTGCGTAGCGCTAAAAAATATTGTGTGCCAGTTTAAGCACAGTCATGTATAATTTTTCTAAGTGTACGTTTCAGTACTTGTAAAGGCACATGTTCTAGCAGCACAGGTAGAGTATCCCGTATGAAATCATGATAACGTGCTCCATTGATCGTAGGTGGAAGAACATGGGGCCCAATCAAGACATCACCAACAATGCCTGCCCAAACGTTCACAGAAAATCTGTGATGACGTGATTGCACAATTGCGTGCGGATTCTCGTGAGCCCACACATTTTGATTGTGAAAATTTACAATTTGATCACGTTGGAATGAAGCCTCATCCGTAAAGAGAACATCTGCACTGAAATCAGGATTGACACATTGTTGGATGAACCACTCGCAGAAGTGTACCCGTGGAGGCCAATCAGTTGCTGATAGTGCCTGCACACGCTGTACATGGTACGAAAACAACTGGTTCTCACGTAGCACTCTCCATACAGTGACGTGGTCAACGTTACCTTGTACAGCAGCAACTTCTCTGACGCTGATATTAGGGTTATCGTCAACTGCACGAAGAATTGCCTCGTCCATTGCAGGTGTCCTCGTCGTTCTAGGTCTTCCCCACTCGCGAGTCATAGGCTGGAATGTTCCGTGCTCCCTAAGACGCCGATCAATTGCTTCGAACGTCTTCCTGTCGGGACACCTTCGTTGTGGAAATCTGTCTCGATACAAACGTACCGCGCCACGGCTATTGCCCCGTGCTAATCCATACATCAAATGGGCATCTGCCAACTCCGCATTTGTAAACATTGCAACCGACTGCAAAACCACGTTCGTGATGAACACTAACCTGGTGAAGCTACGTACTGATGTGCTTGATGCTAGTACTGTAGAGTAATTAGTCGCATGTCAACACACGCACCGAAGTCAACATTACCTTCCTTCAATTGGGCCAACTGGCGGTGAATCGAGGAAGTAGAGTACATACTGACGAAACTAAAATGAGCTCTAACATGGAAATTAAGCGTTTCCGGACACATGTCCACATAACATCTTTTCTTTATTTGTGTGTGAGAAATGTTTCCTGAAAGTTTGGCCGTACCTTTTTGTAACACCCTGTATATGGCAGATGTAAATAACAGCCAATATCCCATCTAAGCCACTTCCCATTGTTGTTGGTACAGTTTGTTGTTGAAGCTAAAGTAATTATGCTCTAGAATAAGTGAAAGTATTTCTATGAGTTCACATATCTCTGAAATACTAATTTTCTTATATTTCAGCAGATTGTTCCTTATAATGTTAATAGTCTCTTTGACAGGGATGTTCGTGTATAGGTTGACTATGTCCAGTGATGCTAATTTAGCTGTTGGTGGTATGTGGATGTCTTTGACTAAGCTTATGAGTTCATGTGTGTTATGTATGGTGTAGTTATTTTCACATGTATAGTATTTGGTAATGAGGTCTTTTAGTTTACTGCTTATGAAGATGTCAGTATTGACTCATCTTGCCACTCTCGCCAACAAAAAATGGCATATTTCAGAGAGATGCTACATCGAATTAAAAAAGTACCAATGAGTGACACACATCAACAAAATGAAATCAAAATAATTAAAACAGCTGCTATTAATAATGGATATAAACCCATAATAATAGCCGGCCGGTGTGGCCGTGCGGTTAAAGGCGCTTCAGTCTGGAACCGCGTGACCGCTACGGTCGCAGGTTCGAATCCTGCCTCGGGCATGGATGTGTGTGATGTCCTTAGGTTAGTTAGGTTTAATTAGTTCTAACTTCTAGGCGACTGATGACCTCAGAAGTTAAGTCGCATAGTGCTCAGAGCCATTTGAACCATTTTGAACCCATAATAATAGAAAAACTCCACAACAAAATGCAGACAAAAACCGCAGATCCACTTCACAGCAATCACTTCAACCCATAGGACGACCTTTAAGGAGTTTAGGAGTTGAATTTAGCGACCAGTCTAACGGCATGTTGTTCACCATCTCACTACTATCCGATGTTAGTAATCAGTCTGTGCCTTTAACGTAATTACCGATGTACACACATCAAAAACAGTTTTGCGTCACCTGGGTTCAGAGGGTTCCGGAACCTGTGCAGAAAATTGGAATGGAGATGAACATAAACATTATTTCCTCCCTTTTTATTGCTCATGAAAACTACACATTGCACGTTGTACCACCATACAGCGTGACCTTAAGAGGTTGTGGTCCAGACTGCTATACACAGTGGTATCTCTAATACCCTCTAGCACATCCTCTTGCATTGATGCATGCCTGAATTCGTCGTGGCATACTATCCACAAGTTCATCAAGGCACTGTTGGTCCAGATTGTCCCACTCCTCAACAGCGATTCTGTGTAGAGCCCTCAGAGTGGTTGGTGGATCATGTCTTCCAAAACAGCCCTTTTCAGTCTATCCGAGGCATGTTCGATAGGGTGCATGTCTGGAGAACATGCAGGGCACTGTAGTTGAGCGATGTCGTTATCCTGGAGGAAGTCATTCACAAGGTGTGCACGATGGGAGCGCGAATTGTCGTCCATGAAGACGAATGCCTCGGCAATATGCTACCAATATGGCTGCACTATCGGTCGGAGGATGGCATTCACGTATCGTACAGCCGTTACGGCGCCTTCCATGACCACCAGCGGCGTACGTCCTCGCCACATAATGCCACCCCGATACAGCAAGGAACCTCCACCTTGCTGCACTCGCTGGACAGTGTGTCGAAGGCGTGCAGCCTGACCGGGTTGCCTCTAAACACGTCTCCGACGATTGTCTGGTTGAAGGCATATGCGACACTCATCAGTAAAGGGAACGTGATGCCAATCCTGAGCGATCCATTCGGCATGTTGTTGGGCCCATCTCTACCCCACGCTGCATTGTGTCGTGGTTGGACCTCGCCATGGAATTTGGGAATGAAGTTGCGCATCATGCAGCCCATTGAGCACAGTCTGAGTCGTAACACGACGTTCTGTGGCTGCACAAAAAGCATTATTCAACATGCTGGCGTTATTGTCAGGGTTCCTCCGAGCCATTATCAGTAGGTAGCGGTCATCCACTGCAGCAATAGCCGTTGGGCGGCCAGAGCGAGGCTTGTCATCGACAGTTCCTGTCTCTCTGTATCTCCTCCATTTCCGAACAACATCGCTTTGGTTCACTCCGAGGCGCCTGGACACTTCCCTTGTTGAGAGTCCTTCCCGGCACAAAGTAACAATGCGGACGCCATCGAACCGCGGGATTGATCGTCTAGGCATGGTTGAACTACAGACAACATGAGCCGTATACCTCCTTCCTGGTTGAATGACTCGAACTGATTGGCTGCCGGACCTCCGCCGTGTAGTAGACGTTGCTCATGCACGACTGTTTACGTCTTTGGCTGGGCTTAGTGACATCTCTGAACAGTGGAAGGGACTGTATCTGTGGTACAATATCCACAATCAACATCTGTATTCAGGAGTTCTGGGAACAGGGGTGATGCAAAACTTTTTTTGATTGGTGTATTTTAAGTACTGTGTGAACTTTCTGATATCATCGTGTAAAGCCCTAACCCGCACTTCACATTCGGATCAGATAATATACGCATCCTGGAACGTGTCCGACAAAAATGCATTTTCTTTATAAATATTAGACCCTAACACAAGATGATAACACTGTCTGGCTATAATATTTTTAAAGGAATAGAACAAGAGAAGAATACGAGTAGCTTACTCAACGCAACATGATAATAATCGGCACAAATGGACACTTAAGTGAATTCAACTAACATTGTAAGTTGTTGTAAGCATCAGTAACGTGGAAGTGACCCAGCTTTTCTGTTGAGAAGTATGAAACGCAAAGGCACGGGGCAATCACGTGGTTTATAAAGTAATGAACTACCAGTTCTCCCTCTATAACTGCAGTTGCTGTCGTACCATGTGGTCTGTAAAACAGCAAGGAAAATGACGATGAGTACTACCGCCTGCAATTTTTGAAATTGTATAAATAGTTCAGCAAAGTTAGTATCTCTGATGTAGGCAGAAATCTATGACACCACGTGAGATAACTCGGTGGCGATTCCAGAGTACATACTCTGTCGTAAAGATATTTTAAATATTAAAATAGCGGCAAAGGATCACGCATAATCCTCACAATTCTTGAGCAAGAATATATAATTGCATTCAAAGCATAATAATGGCCTCTATGACACAGTAAACATCTGTGTGTGGAACACGTGGTACATTAAATCACCTCAAGTGAAAGAATTGTTCAAAAAGATGTCCGTTTGCATTTAAATGTTGCTGAGCATTATAGTAACTAAGCGAGGAATAAAATTTTTCTGAAACCGACTGGGGCAATGCTAAGTGTAGCACGCCTGTCGAGTACGCAGAGGTGGCGCAATCATTGTCAACACTCGGAAGGGCCGAAGCACAAACAAGCAGCGAGCTCACAGCCTCAGACTTTGAGAGAGAGAGAGCGTCAGGGACACTTAATTCACCACCTTGACGACAGTTCACAACTGACAACTCTGTTCCGTCAACAGCGCAAGAACATCGTTCAGTCTGAAAACTTTGAATAAAAGAACGCTCTGAAGCTCTGGAACTAAACACTAGATCGGCCCAGAACACTGACAAGCTAGGAAAACGGGAGCAATTTGGTCACCAGTACAGGGGCACTACGTCATTGACTATTATAAAACCCTCTTCCTCATTTCACTCTTTCTCAGAGCCTGGCCACTCCATCCACATCATTGGCACCAAGGTGAGCTCTACTAGTTGTAAGGTGGCTCTGGTGAATACAGCCGCCGCCATCTTGGTGTGCAGCCATCTGCCTGTGGATGGAACTTCAACTCTGTGAGCTGCATTCTTGCCGGTCACACTCGTGGCTACCCAGAGATGAGCGATGGCCAGTCTTTCATGAATAAAGAACCATTCCGGCTGTCTGCAGGCTGTTCAAGTTGGGAGCAGGGCCTCCGTACCGCCACTTCTGCCTACCTGGTTGTACGCTGGGATCAGGTCTTGGGCTCTCTACGTCTCTGTTGGGTCTTCCGCCTACACATTACGACAACCAACGACAGGGCATGCAGATTGATGGGGCCAAGCCTACGTGCTATTACATTCATCGAGAGTACGGAGGCTCCGACAGACATCCGCAGCCACTCCAGCCTGCAGAGAGGCGCCGGTCGCCGCACTCTCCTGTGGCGCTGACAGGCAACTCCAGGGGCTCTGCCAACAGATTCCTCGCCAGGCATCAACACGATATCCAGAGCCTCTGTGCAACGTAGACACAGCACGGCCGCTGCTAGGCTGCAGTGGAAGAAGAACAATGTTTGTAAGTCTGCGAAATAAATGACTGGTAATTGAATGTTGTCTTATTAGCACCTTGGCGCACCACAGGACCACACTTCCGCATCTCTGCTCGACTGCCCTACACCCACGTAGGACGCCGCATCTGGCAGGCTCCTACAGAAAGTATCCAAAAAGGCTCGGATAGGGAGTGGTGAATTCACCGTCCAAATAGTTGGATGGACTACTGTAAACTAAATTCTGAATCGTGATTCTGCCCATCTCAACGAACAATGATCGTGTCGTAGTAACGTACGAGGGTAATCCCAAAAGTAAGGTCTCCTATTTTTTTATAAGTACAGAACTCTGTTTGTGTGGCAGTTGGTCACAGTGTTATGAAGAGTGCTTCACGCCTGTGTGTAAACACGCACACGCCGCACTGAGGCGCTCAGTCTTGGCTTGGCAGCCGTTGAGAATGCAGCTCCCGTTGGATGTTACCGCCAATTGCGAATTGTGCGCAGTTATTCGGTTTGTGAACGCAAAGGGCACTGCGCCGATTGAAATCTATCGCCAATTGACGGAAGTGTATGGTGACTCGTGCATGGATGTCAAAAATGTTCGTAAGTAGTGTAGAGAGTTTGCAGCTGGTCGGACCGAAATTCACAACGAACAAAGGAGCGGCAGACCGTCAATTTCTGAGGAGACAGTGTTGAAGGTTGATGAAAGCATGCGTGAAGATCGGCGGATCACCCTGGATGATCTCTGCATGTTGGTTCATGAAGTTTCCCGAAGCACCTCTCACAGAATTTTAACGGAAACATTGAATTACCGGAAGGTGTGCGCAAGATGTTCCACGCATGCTGACTAAGGACCACATACGGCAACGAGTTGACACTTCCCGCGCATTTCTTCACCGCCTTGCAACCGAACAGGACAACTTTCTGGACTCAATTGTGACGGGTGACGAAACCTGGGCATACCACTTTACATCTGAGACCAAGCAACAATAACTCCAGTGGCGGCATCCTTCTTCACCAAAGCCGCGGAAATTCAAACAAATAAAATCTGCCGGTAAAGTCATGACAACCGTTATTTGGGATCGGAAAGGGGTATTGTTGGTCGACTTCAAGTCCACTGGGGCCATAATTAACGCTGACAGGTACTATGAGACTCTGAAAAAACTCAAACGGGCAATTCAGAACCGGAGAAGAGTAATGTTGAGCAAGGGCGTACACATTCTCCATGACATCGCTCGTCCACACATCGCTCGGCAAACCGGTGCTCTCCTGCAACAGTTCCAATGGAACATAATCACCCACCCAACCTATAGTCCTGACTTGGCGCCCAGTGTCTATCACCTGTTCCCTAGGTATATGGAAAATCATTCGCAGCATTGGAAAAAATCAGTTACGAACAGATTTAGAATAAGACCCTAGCAGTGTATAAAAAAACTAAGGACATTCAAGGGAGGACAAGGTGCACTTGTTACAAAAACTGGTATTTGTGCGTTTCAAAAATGCTCGAAACAGTTTACGGGATGTGCATGATAATACGTTATGCGCATCAAACTGCATGCGAAATAGATCGCAGTAATTTCAAGAGAATCAGTGGATGGTTGCATGACTTCAAACAGTGTTACCAGAATTGGAAGACGTTGGATAACGAAACTTCAACCAAAGCGTCAACTTGAAGCTGTTCAGGAAATTGCGGTATCGGCCCCAAAATTTGTGGATGAGGTTAACAAACGTATCCCATAGTTCAGTACGGAACTTGTTTTCAACTACGACCAATTGAGATTTGAAAAGGAAATGCATACAAAAGGAACCCTGGAAATTAGTGGTACCAAAAGAGTTGTATCAGGATCAACTAATATCAGTGCCTTAATGGATTCGTATACACTTATGCCGACTGTTAATCTGGATGGTAAATTAGCTGGAAAATTATTTACTGTGCTGCGAGAAGTTGGAGGTGCTCTGCCCTCATTCTTTCATGTTCGGGTAATCTTACAAGGGCACAAGGGAATATTTAAGTAACAGCAAACAAGAGTGGAAAAATGGGCGTAAGAGACTTACAGCTATGGTATGACCACTGATTTTGATCAATAGCTGGTCAAAATAACATTCCTTTATTTGATTTCTGGTCTGATCATAAAAATTACACTCCTTTAGAGCAGACTATCGCTCGTGAAAAGAGTGTGACATTACAGTTCATACCACCTGGAACCGCTGGTCAAATTGAGCCTCTGGATGTTGGTTTTTTCTGTGCCTGTAACACATATTATCTCACTATCTGCAGCTTCACCTTAAAGGATAATTAGTTTCACAATAAGCTCCATGAAAGGCTGTTTCGCATTCGGTTGCATACCATCACATTCTATCAGCTGTCATCACCTGATTAAACCAATATGACTCTACACGCATTCTTTAAGAGTGGATATCTAGCTGAACGTTCTGCCCGTTCTGCACTGATTGTAATTCCCAAGGAGTTCGTCGTCGATCTTGATGGTGCGAACCTTTATGATCAATGTGGAGCGCCGTTTTTCGTTCGGTGTCCATCGTGCAGGTTAATGGTTTGTTTTGAAATTTCTTGAATGTCGACTACGCCCATTCACTGAAGTGTAATACATACACCCCATAGAATGTTGATCTCTGCACACACTTTCTGTAGCCCTCCTGATGTACGTAGTGAGTCATTAACAGCTAATATTTTTTCCTGTCATAATTTTTGATGCAACGGTTTCAAATGAGCCTTACTAAAGATTAGATTTGCGGCCTCGCTCTCATGGGGTTCCTTGTGAATGTGTCAAAGACAGTTATGTTTTCAGAGGTCGACTGCTCTGAACAGAAAACACTGCACAACGTCTGTGATGCAGAATACGCAAAAGAGAAATCAATATTAAAAGTTGTGATTGTGACAAACAACATTCAAGTGTTAGTTTCTCTATTTTGCTATTGCAGGATCAGTGCATTTATGATGGCTGCCCTCGGCTACGTGAATTGATTTTATTTCTCTGTCTGTTAATTACTTACAGTAATCGATATTCGACATTGTCCTCCCTCCCCAGTCTCCTAGGTAGCTTTATTGGGACCCCTCTGCAAGTAGGCATGAAACACGTAGTTCGGCACGGAAGAAACTGAGAAAGAAATTAAATTCTGCTGCCTAGTGCCTATGCCCAGCGGAAATTAGGAGAAAACCGGACGGGCGGAGCAACATTACTGTATGAGAGCGACCGTTGCGAGCATCTAAAATAGCAAGAAACATTGGATGAAGGCGGGAGTGGGTGAGAGGGGAACAACTTAAATAGAGCCTTCATTAACTTTATTCCTGTCGTAAGATGACGGCATCAAGATGAAGAAATGCATCCATACGTTTACTGTGGAGATTCATCTGACAGCACTGTGGTCTCGACAATAAAACTTTGTAGCTAATTACGTTGTTGAGAGGGCCTACCACGGAGAGCCCCCAACTGCTGCACCGACCCACGAAGAGTTTCAAGCAGACAATCATACAGAGAGGAAATGACAGGGCTGAGCGCAGATAAACGCGGGCCGGTAATAGACCATACAATCCAGACAGATTGCCTAATTAACCAGACGTCATACAGTAGCCGCATATGCTATATGTGTAATTCTTATTTTATTTTTAGTGGTCATTGCTTTCAGTGTACGATGTTACCTCTGTTAACATTCACAGCTCAACGCAACTTGTCCTGTAAAGGTCACTGTATGCTTATGATGTGAAACGACGATCATTTATATCTTAACGTAGGTGACGAATATCCGAATGAATGAAAACTGATTTTCATAATCGACTCAGTCGTAGATCGACCTCCCCCTGAATGTGACTTACTACTTTTTTTCAATCAAATCGTACTGTTCGCGCACTTCAACTTTGGGCCACGTTTCCACTTGCAGCGCCACTGCACCTCACGCTGTGAACACTTGTTACCCACACCAAGTGGTTCAAATGGTTCTGAGCACTGTGGAACGTAACATCTGAGGTCATCAGTCCCCTAGAACTCAGAACTACTTAAACCTAACTAACCTAAGGAAATCACACACATCCATACCCGAGGTAGGATTCCAACCTGCGATCGTACCAGTCCCGCAGTTCCGGACTGAAGCGCTAGAACCGCTCGGCCACCGTGTTATCCACACCACAGCGGGGCTGTGTCTGCAGGAAATTCGTAACATTACTCCTTTGTGCAATGCTTTTAGCGTAGGACGACATGCGGATGCTATTTTCTGAAATTCCTATGTATAAGGAGCAGTCAAACGAAAATGAGACAGATGGAAAAAAGTAAGTAAACTAATAAGTAATTCGTAAGTAATCGCCAGTTAGTACATTTTTCAAACTGTGAGACGAGACGCTCATTGCCTTAATGGGGAAATGTTTTAGGTTGCCTGTGGAAACATGATTGTATCCAGGTGTACCTCTCTTCGTCCGAAGCAAATCGACAACAACGAGTGTCTTTTTTTGGGGCTCGAAAGATCCGGAAATCGCATGGTGAGAGACTGGGGCAGTATGGAGAATGTGTAAGGGCTTCCCAGCGAAATATCAGCAGTTTAGTTGAAATAACTTTGGCATTTGCTTGTGTGAGAGTCTGTCCAAATGAATCGGCTTGTAGTGTGACCGCAATGTTGACGGACAGGTTCAGTGTGTTGCCAAGGTTGGTTCGAATACGATGCATAAGTTTCGCTGTAAAGCCCTTACACATTCTCTATACAGTCCTGATTTCTCCGAATGTTATTTCCATATTTTTGAAGCCCTGAAGAAATACATACCTGGCCGTCGATTTGTTTCGGACGAAGAGGTGTACGCAGGTAGAATCATGGTTCCGTAGGCAGCCGCAAACATTTTTTCACGAAGGCATTGATCATTTTGTCTCGCTATGTGTAAGTAGGCTGTTTAGGTTTTATGTTGGTAACGCCACGTAGCGCTTTGTATGAAAATCACTGACTGTGCTGTGTGCAGTCTGTGGCTGGTTTGCATTGTTGGAATTTTTGCTATTGTAGTGTTGGGCAGTTGGATGTGAACAGAGCGTAGAGTTGCGCAGTTGGAGGTGAGCCGCCAGCAGTGGTGGATGTGGGGAGAAATATGGCGGAGTTATATATATATATATATATATATATATATATATATATATATACACTCCTGGAAATGGAAAAAAGAACACATTGACACCGGTGTGTCAGACCCACCATACTTGCTCCGGACACTGCGAGAGGGCTGTACAAGCAATGATCACACGCACGGCACAGCGGACACACCAGGAACCGCGGTGTTGGCCGTCGAATGGCGCTAGCTGCGCAGCATTTGTGCACCGCCGCCGACAGTGTCAGCCACTTTGCCGTGGCATACGGAGCTCCATCGCAGTCTTTAACACTGGTAGCATGCCGCGACAGCGTGGACGTGAACCGTATGTGCAGTTGACGGACTTTGAGCGTGGGCGTATAGTGGGCATGCGGGAGGCCGGGTGGACGTACCGCCGAATTGCTCAACACGTGGGGCGTGAGGTCTCCACAGTACATCGATGTTGTCGCCAGTGGTCGGCGGAAGGCGCACGTGCCCGTCGACCTGGGACCGGACCACAGCGACGCACGGATGCACGCCAAGACCGTAGGATCCTACGCAGTGCCGTAGGGGACCGCACCGCCACTTCCCAGCAAATTAGGGACACTGTTGCTCCTGGGGTATCGGCGAGGACCATTCGCAACCGTCTCCATGAAGCTGGGCTACGGTCCCGCACACCGTTAGGCCGTCTTCCGCTCACGCCCCAACATCGTGCAGCCCGCCTCCAGTGGTGTCGCGACAGGCGTGAATGGAGGGACGAATGGAGACGTGTCGTCTTCAGCGATGAGAGTCGCTTCTGCCTTGGTGCCAATGATGGTCGTATGCGTGTTTGGCGCCGTGCAGGTGAGCGCCACAATCAGGACTGCATACGACCGAGGCACACAGGGCCAACACCCGGCATCATGGTGTGGGGAGCGATCTCCTACACTGGCCGTACACCACTGGTGATCGTCGAGGGGACACTGAATAGTGCACGGTACATCCAAACCGTCATCGAACCCATCGTTCTACCATTCCTAGACCGGCAAGGGAACTTGCTGTTCCAACAGGACAATGCACATCCGCATGTATCCCGTGCCACCCAACGTGCTCTAGAAGGTGTAAGTCAACTACCCTGGCCAGCAAGATCTCCGGATCTGTCCCCCATTGAGCATGTTTGGGACTGGATGAAGCGTCGTCTCACGCGGTCTGCATGTCCAGCACGAACGCTGGTCCAACTGAAGCGCCAGGTGGAAATGACATGGCAAGCCGTTCCACAGGACTACATCCAGCATCTCTACGATCGTCTCCATGGGAGAATAGCAGCCTGCATTGCTGCGAAAGGTGGATATACGCTGTACTAGTGCCGACATTGTGCATGCTCTGTTGCCTGTGTCTATGTGCCTGTGGTTCTGTCAGTGTGATCATGTGATGTATCTGAACCCAGGAATGTGTCAATAAAGTTTCCCCTTCCTGGGACAATGAATTCACGGTGTTCTTATTTCAATTTCCAGGAGTGTATAATGACTTTTGAACATTATTAAGGTAAATACATTGTTAGTTCTCTATCAAAATATTTCATTTGCTAACTACGCCTATAAGTAGTTAGTGCCTTCAGTAGTTAGAATCTTCTGTTTAGCTGGCAGTAGTGGCACTCGCTGTATTGCAGTAGTTCGAGAAACGAAGATTTTTGTGAGGTAAGTGATTCATGAAAGGTATAGGTTATTGTTAGTCAGGGTCATTCTTTTGTAGGGATATTATTTAAAGTCAGATTGCGTTGCGCTAAAAAATATTGTGCGTCAGTTTAGTGTTGATCAGAATAAGTAAAGAGAGAAATGTCTGAGTACGTTCAGTTGTGCTCAGCTGTTTGAAAATCAAATAACGTAAGAGGTTTATCAGCACAGTAATTCACTAATTTTTCTAAGGGGATGTTTCATACGGAATAAATGTATTAACAGTTATGGTGATTACTTTTGAAATGAAAAACAGCTTACTTTTTTCCACCTGCCTCGTTTTTACTTGACTGCCTCTTATGTATAAAGTAACGATATAGCGATTTTTCGATGTAAGTGATGGTAATGCTGAGGATGTATCGGATCTAAAATATCGATATATTCCATAGATAATATTTTCATTGTGTAAAAGTGTATTCTTATTTGAAAAAGGTTGTTACCCCCCTGGCAGGAATATGTTATTATTTACGTTTGCTGTATTAGACGTCTGTGATGACAGATTTACTCACAAGTTGTTTTGAGAAATTTGTTTGATTGTTTCAGAGACAAAAGTATTAAAATTCTAATTATTTTAAAACAAAGAAAACTTGCAGTGATGGTAATTACTCTGAACTTAATTAACATAAAATATGAAAGAAAATAACTTTCTCTAAATTGCTAATAGTGTCGGGAAATCATCAATTTTACATAAACTCCTTTTTATTGGTGCCACGTCTGTGGTGTCACCATGCAAGTGATGAGGAAGGAGGAGGGGAAAGAGTTAACACCTCGTTAAAAAGAACTGTGTTTTACTCGGCCCGAGTGATAGAACCCTGCGAGAGCACCTTGCTAGAGTGACAATGAATATAGCAACAGTAGTGGAGCGGAGAGAATGGAGCGCAGTATGGCAGAACTGATAGAAAAGGCATTTCATTTAACAAAATCGACCTTGCATCTTACTTAGATAACGTGGCTGTGTAGTCTTCGTCGTTTCCCAGAAGGGCGGCAAGAACTTAAAATTCTGGAACCACCCAACGAGTTTAATATAAACTTAAACCTGCTATTCTAACTACAACAATGGAGTGTTCCAGTAATTACACGTTTTTCCCAGGAGATAACAAATCCTCCGCCATCAATGACTGTAGAACTGTGTAGGAATTTCAACATCGGAATTATGTTTTCAGAAAAAAAAATTACAAAAAAATAGCTGTCTTCCAACAAGAATATAGATGAATTACTAGTTAACCATATCACAATCCTGTATCCACATGACAAGAAAGGTCTCAAGTACGCTAATGGCAAATATTAGTACAGACCACTACGTAAAGCCAGTGAAACTAAATTTAAAGCCCAAAAGCTTCAGCAAAAGGATGCCAATAATTCCTAAGTTTGATACTGGTAACATCCTGCCACTGCTATTAGCAAAGGAATTTGACAAAACGCGAACACACAATTGGGAACACTCAAATAATAGTTCATCAAAACTGCCCAAAATAAAATTCCTTTACAAAGACTTAAAACCACTCTCGGTGGAGTGAAGACTTTGAACAGGTAGTAAAGTCTCGACAAAAGTAATTCAGAACATGGAATAGTAACAAATCAGAAAATGCATATGATAGGTACAACAGAAACTTCAAAAGTAATCGCACAGATAATGCGATAAGGTGAGAAGAATCAACTCCATTTACTTGGAGAAGACTTCCAATAAGTAATACTAGGAACCTTTTTATAAAACTTCTAAAACAAAGCTAAATGAGTACCATACCCAAAATCTCTACTTCAAGAAGAAAAACGGTCGCTTGGCACTTCAAATCCAAGAAATCTGTAAAGAACTTTACAAATTAAAAAAAAAAGGCTTCAGAATTGCCTGAGTCCACAGAAATATTTCCACCAGAAATTCCTCCAAGATCCGATATGGATTCACAAGCAGCAAATGAAGAAGAAATTCCTTGGCCAATTAAGAGGTTAAAACTTACAGAGCAACTGGCGAAGACAGAACTACTGAATTGTGGCGTTCGCTGTGTTATTCAGTGGTTTGGTATTTAACTAATTTGTAAATGGAAATGATAATCTTATTTTATTACATTGAGTAATTACTAAATAATTTTTCTCCCGGCTAAAGATTTGATCAAGTTGCTAAAGAACTCCAAGTTAACGTCGTGTTAAAGTGTTGTCTGTAAGTTGTGTAAGTGTCACTAAATCACAGTTCATGCAGCAGATTCTATACAACTATTGATTAAGAGGGAAGCAGTTATCTTCAGCAAAATGATCATTAAAAACACCGAATATCAGCCGCGCACAACACTGACGTATGTTACCTGAAACAATATTCTTCGCAACTCGTGCGTAATTAATTTCGGCTCCATACATCAGCTAGAAAAGTTTGTTATAACTTTCGAGCTATGAGCACTGTTTTTTAAGAGCCAATCTGATTCGAATTATTTTCATTAAAATGAGTTCGGGACCACCGGCGCACATTTATTTTTACACATTTGTATCACCTTCGGCATTTATTCTGCAGAGTTGCGTAATTTAAATTTGAATTTGCCGATGAGATAATTGTTAAGATGGCGGCAGACAATTGATAGAGACTTTCTGTTGTTAGAGCAAATAAGTAAATATTTAAAATGGTTATTAAACGCTGTAAAATCTACTTTCGTATTGTGCACTATTTAGACTTCATCAAGCAAACATTTGATTTGTTTCTAAGGGAAAAACAGACAAACACGCGATACAAATCGCTATCATCAATGGCTGCGCTCGTTGCAGCGGAAAGAAATAATGAACACAGATAATGCTTACTGAGAGAGGAATTAGAGTTACAAATAATTAATCACTCATATTTATAATAATAATGAACTCTATTATCAAGTAATAATCAACAAATAATTACAATTTCTTAACACACCTCAGTTTGATATATGTCCGCAACTTACAAAAGCCAGCCAACAAAAGTTAAAAACAAAGGAAGACCAACGCAGATCACAAAAGGAATTTACAATTATCATTGTCTTTGTATGATACATATCGATATGTCCAATCACATCATAAAATATTACATAAATAATTAATACACTCCTGGAAATGGAAAAAAGAACACATTGACACCGGTGTGTCAGACCCACCATACTTGCTCCGGACACTGCGAGAGGGCTGTACAAGCAATGATCACACGCACGGCACAGCGGACACACCAGGAACCGCGGTGTTGGCCGTCGAATGGCGCTAGCTGTGCAGCATTTGTGCACCGCCGCCGTCAGTGTCAGCCAGTTTGCCGTGGCATACGGAGCTCCATCGCAGTCTTTAACACTGGTAGCATGCCGCGACAGCGTGGACGTGAACCGTATGTGCAGTTGACGGACTTTGAGCGAGGGCGTATAGTGGGCATGCGGGAGGCCGGGTGGACGTACCGCCGAATTGCTCAACGCGTGGGGCGTGAGGTCGCCACAGTACATCGATGTTGTCGCCAGTGGTTGGCGGTTAGGTGCACGTGCCCGTCGACCTGGGACCGGACCGCAGCGACGCACGGATGCACGCCAAGAGCGTAGGATCCTACGCAGTGCCGTAGGGGACCGCACCGCCACTTCCCAGCAAATTAGGGACACTGTTGCTCCTGGGGTATCGGCGAGGACCATTCGCAACCGTCTCCATGAAGCTGGGCTACGGTCCCGCACACCGTTAGGCCGTCTTCCGCTCACGCCCCAACATCGTGCAGCCCGCCTCCAGTGGTGTCGCGACAGGCGTGAATGGAGGGACGAATGGAGACGTGTCGTCTTCAGCGATGAGAGTCGCTTCTGCCTTGGTGCCAATGATGGTCGTATGCGTGTTTGGCGCCGTGCAGGTGAGCGCCACAATCAGGACTGCATACGACCAAGGCACACAGGGCCAACACCCGGCATCATGGTGTGGGGAGCGATCTCCTACACTGGCCATACACCACTGGTGATCGTCGAGGGGAAACTGAATAGTGCACGGTACATCCAAACCGTCATCGAACCCATCGTTCTACCATTCCTAGACCGGCAAGGGAACTTGCTGTTAAAACAGGACAATGCACATCCGCATGTATCCCGTGCCACCCAACGTGCTCTAGAAGGTGTAAGTCAACTACCCTGGCCAGCAAGATCTCCGGATCTGTCCCCCATTGAGCATGTTTGGGACTGGATGAGGCGTCGTCTCATGCGGTCTGCACGTCCAGCACGAACGCTGGTCCAACTGAGGCACCAGGTGGAAATGGCATGGCAAGCCGTTCCACAGGACTACATCCAGCATCTCTACGATCGTCTCCATGGGAGAATAGCAGCCTGCATTGCTGCGAAAGGTGGATATACACTGTACTAGTGCCGACATTGTGCATGCTCTGTTGCCTGTGTCTATGTGCCTGTGGTTCTGTCAGTGTGATCATGTGATGTATCTGACCCCAGGAATGTGTCAATAAAGTTTCCCCTTCCTGGGACAATGAATTCACGGTGTTCTTATTTCAATTTCCAGGAGTGTATTTATCATCGTGTTGATTCGTTTTCACTGTTGTTTCATACGTCGAATAGATAATGTTTATAACTGTTAGAGGCATAATTTTCTCTCGTCGCACTGTAGCCATAAATTTATCACGTGGATCTTACAGAATTCATCTGACTCAAAAACCTTAAAAATAATTAAAATAATCATTCAAAACGCTTGTCAAAGTGGGAGACTTCTCCAGATGACTGAAAAACTACATTGATACATCTACTACCTAATGAGGGAGAAAGAATAGTTGTTAATAATTGTACACAGGTTTCCCTTCTTCCGATCCTATACCAAATTATATCTCAATGTCTCTTGAACCGAGCGCAACAACAACTTGAATGTAAAACTGGCGAATATCAAAGAAGTACCAGAACAAATAGATTCTGCCCAGGACGTATTTCAGTTCTAAAAATAATTGTCAGAAATCAAAAGCTTTGCAGCAGGGAGGTAGTTCGTATTTTCGTAAATTTTAGAAAAGCTCATCACTTTGTGGACCAGAAGACTGTCTTCCAAATTCTGAGATAAGAATGCACCTGAGAATAGCTGAACTTATCAGGGAAGCACTAAATAATATAAAATCTAAGATAAAATTCAGGGGAGAGATTTTGTAACATTTTGAAACCAAAACTGCAGCAATACAAGGTATAGTACCCACTCCATTACTTTCCATTTCTTCTTAGAAAAAGTAATCCAAGACAGGCTGAATCTAAAATCAGAGCTTAAAATTGACGAAACAATCAAATTAGGAAGAACGAGCACCAGGAAAAACTGCTTGGATTTTGCAGACGATTTGGCGATTCTATTCGAGGAGCGTCAAGTAGTAAAGAGAAATAGAAATTCTTAGAGCATCAACAGAATGAGTATGGCTCCAAATACCATTTGAAAAAAGAAAATACGTGTCTAGCAATAACCTGCCATTCAAATTTCTAAAAACTACGCAGCAGAAAGTCGAGGTCTTGCTTGAATTGAGGAATGGGATGAAGGAACTGCACTTTCTTTAAACACTAGATATTCACAAGAGATACACATCTATATGTATAAGTACATTATTATCATTACTATTGTGTTCAACATTTTTGTCACTCTAATTCCTTGTCACTTAAGTTTAAAGAAAACTTAATAAGGACAAGGAACTACACTGTGGCCGGCTGGTGTGGCCGAGTGGTTCTAGGCGCTTCAGTCTGGAACCGCGCGACCGCCACGGTCGCAGGTTCGAATCCTGCCTCGGGCATAGATGTGTGTGATGTCCTTAGGTTAGTTAGGTTTAAGTAGTTCTAAGTTCTAGGGGACTGATGGCCTCACATTGTAATGTTGTTGCTTTAATTTGCTATGAAAGCGGTGCTAATAGACAATAAAAGCGAGTTAAAAGATGTGAGCTGTCTGGGGAAGTTAACCTTCCATTACTGAGCAACTGTTTCACCAGGTATCCAGTCTAGCTTACCAAATTCCCAACCAGACTAACTGTTTCACCAGGTATCCAGTCTAGCTTACCAAATTCCCAACCAGACTAACATTAATTATAATCTTTTAATCGTCATACGACAACCGGTGATATATATATATATATATATATATATATATATATATATATATATATATATAAAGAGAATTTAAATAAAAAGAAATAAATCAGTTTATATTTGGAAATTTATTTTAACATTGATCATTGAAATTTCAGCATATTAAACTTGATTCATACTAAACTGGTGCCTTATTTAGGATTGTGAAAATGTGAGTTTGTAATCTTACAGAACACATAAAATATGGAGCCAAGATTGGGAGACTGCATACAACACTGCATTCATAAAATAACACACGAAGAACGTTGAAACATATGCAAGAGGAAATTAACCACTACCAACCGATTCAATTTTCACCCAAAGAAGTTACGTTCGTAGCGCAATCCTGTCTGTCATGTAATTACCACACACTAGTATACTAAATTCATACTAACTCTCTGTGAAATCTTCCCGAAAAGAATAACTGAGGGCTACTTTGATGATTACACCACATATTTCACGTGGTCAACTTGGTTTACACAAAGAGTGTAACTCCTCAATAATTTTGGTAATTAAAATAAATTAGATCGAAAAGCGATTTACAAAAGAAAAACCTCGAACTGGTTACTAACGTCTTACTACTAACCTAATGGGTCAAACAATTGTATAAGCACATGGTACTGGTCTCGCAAATTACACCCCACGTGGGTTGAACATAAATAAAAGTTGCTATATTGGAAAATATTGTCAAGACGAGACGTTATAACCTTTCAATATGTTAAGTCCCATAGTGCTCAGAGCCATTTGAACCATTTTTGTACTACACGGTTCCACGTTTACTAGCGTTGTTAGTATCCGTAAGAGTCATAGGTAAATAATTATTGCGACCAATCAAATCTTGTTTTTAACTGCCTGACACTAGAATTGTATGATTCGTGTGATATGGAAGATCGTGATCAGTTTAAAGAATGGTTCAAGTGGTTCAAATGACTCTGAACACTATGGGACTTAACTTCTGAGGTAATCAGTCCCCTAGAACTTAGAACTACTTAAACCTAACTAACCTAAGGACATCAGACACATCCATGCCCAAGGCAGGATTCGAACCTGCGACCGTAGTGGTTTAAAGAATCATTGTATTGTAAGTCACTACAATGGTTCAACATTTACCTTTAACTGCTATAATTGCTTAGTTATTTCGTATTCTCCAATTTTTACTTCACACTGAGGTAGACGATACACCAGGAGGAAGGAAGGAAAATTGGTGCTTAGCATGTCATTAGAGACAAAGCACAAGCTCGGATTAGGAAAGGTCAGGAAGGAAATCAGTCATGCCCTTTCAGAGGGATCAACCCGTCACTCATCTCAAGCGATCTGAAGAAATCACAGAGAAGTTAAACCTAATTAGCCCGAGTACGAGTTCAATTTCTCACCACCGCATCACTTTATTTGCTACGCAAGACATAATCCGGGGATAGGTGAAACTAATTTCATCGGAAACAGTTCCTGGACATTCCCCCTGTACAGAGCTGTTACGGGACATAAATGTGGCGTTAGTCACGGTTAGTTGATTCACCATATTCGATTTATGATTTACTGGACAGGGGCCTCATACGCTGGTAAGTGGTGAGTGGCAGGGTACTCGACTTATCGGCGGGTACAGTGAAGCTCAGCGACCAGTCATCGGCCGCGTTCACGCTGCTAATAAAAGGATTGTGTGTGACCGCCACTTACGTCGCTAAAGATGAGGGCAGCCCGGATGACAGTTGTTATTTCTGCGCTCCAAATTGCCGAGCCGTGTCTCCACCACCTGCGGATCTCTTCGGCCGGTCGGACTATAATTTTGGGCGGCGAAACAGAGTCGTGCCTTTCTCGATCGCCCAAGGTCGTCCGTAAATGAAGCGTTTCTCCCACTCCGCAGTAGCAGCAGAACAATGGTTTGTCGAGCGCCTCGGCGCGCAGACAGGAAAATATCGGGGCCTTTGATTGCACTGTCGTCGGGTAGGGAATCACTGCAAGTGAGAGATCGTCTCGCTTACCTACTACTTATTTAGAAAATATGCACCTTTTACCAACTCCTTTCAAGGGAAGATATAATTCAGCCTTGCACAGACACCTACCAGTTGTTTTAGAAGCTCGGTCACTTCTTATTTTCAAGAAACGTCGGCTCCCTAACGCAAATGGAATTTACGGCAAAGAATGTCACCATATAGTAGAGGAAGTGTAAATACGGACACCCTCTTTTGTTTTTGACTTATAGGTACCTTCTCTTGTAAAAATTCTAGATTTTCTACTCTTAACAACTATAATGACTTTAAGAAATGATGAGAGGCGAAACAATTATTGGCATCCGTTATTTCTATTCGATAACAAAGATTTACAAAATGCTTGTAGAATGGAACTTTAAAGGGGTGCAAATCGGGAATCCACAAAAAGGTGTACGATATCTTTTGAAATATTTTAGTGAAATGGGTTAAAACAATACAAGATGGGAGACTAGTCTACAAAAAGCAGCTTTCGTCCATTTATGCAAGAAATCTGGAATTATTTTCAGTAATCGCAAACGTAAGTAGCTCCTTCAGTGCCAGCACAGTCTAAGTTGGCCCACATTTGGTACTTAATACATTTAATCCACACATCTCCTCTCAAGTTTTCATCACAAAACATGCAACTTGCGTCGCTTGAGTCTGGTGTATCCCCATCGTTCACGTCAAGGTTATTATCGCTGTCCACAAGATGAGGGCTGCAGGAGCCTGAAGAGTCCGATGGTGAATCAGTTTTGTGGAACAAAATTTCTTTTTCTGAAGGTCTTTGGATTTTGCACCTCTGTCCGCAGGGCATCCTCTAAGCTCAGAGAAACTCTTCTTCACAGCACTTTTCTCAAGCAACTTTGTCAACTGATCTTCGTATGGCGTTCCAGTGATGTGGCAGTTGCTGCTTTTCGTCCCAGCATTGTGGTTCCCTCTTTAGTGTTAGTGACAAGAGATATGTCGGATGGTGAAACTGCATTTGTTGAAGTCCCTGGAGAACTTCCCGGTGTTCCAATGGCTTCATCAACTGGCATAGCTAGAGCTTTTTGTGACTGTGCATCAGGATAACTCAGAGAAGAAGCAGATAATGTCAATGGTCTAGAGATAGCAGGTACAGGAGCATTTGATACAGAAACATTAGGTACACGTTCCACAGTGGAGCAAGATTTTCCTGCAGTCGACTCAGCAGCTATGAAATCAGCGTCGCTGAAGATGTAACGGTTCATAGGGTATAATCCAGTTATTTTGAATACGTTTATTGCTGTCTCAGCTGATTGGGTACGAAGGTAGGCTTGGCCAAAAACCTCCGTAACGTCGTAAGGTGTGAGAGGACGCCCATTGTGATGCCACAATATTCTTACTGCCTCGCTGTAGTACATTTTCAGAGGTCCCTTGAATGTCTTATCCAGAAGTTGCAGTTTGTGGGTGCAGTGTAGAGGAAGTGAGATGACAGTAAGGTGTTGTTCTTTGGCCAAGTCAGTCACATCTGGATTTCCAACGTGGCTATAATGACCATCCTAGATGAGGAGAAAAGGTTCAGTCGGACATCTTTTCTCAATGAAATGAACGAACCGTTCGGTGAACAAACTGTTTTGAACCCATCCTGAAGGATGGGCTCTACCAATTGCATCAGGGAGCAACCTCTCATTGGAGCTTGGGACATGTTGGTTATAGGGAAAATAATCATTGGCGGGACGTAATGTCTCGAAACTCACATGCATACGATTACTGTGATTGTAGGCCATCTTTCTGCAGACTTTAGAGCTGCGTTTCATTTCTTCCCTTTCATCCCTCTCACTTTTGGAATTTTGCTTTGGCCCGTGGATAGTGGACTCGGTCTGTTGGATATGAGTGTTTGTTGAAAGCGTCTGCCAACAAATAAAAGAAAACCAACACATTCTCTGTATTGAAGCGTAAGGTTCTGGCATATGAAGTTCCACAAGGTTTGCGAACTGGCAGCTGATCCTTGTCTTTCTCAAGAGAAAGGTCATCCCAAATTCGTCCTGCCTCTCCTCCTATCAAAGGGATTGTCAGACTATTTCTCTGGGAAAGTAAAAATGCCATTCTTCTCAGATCAGCAAAGGAGACAAAAAACTAGTTTTTCGAGGTCTGCATTTAAAATCGGTTTCCTTTCAAGCTTAGTCTTTTGAACCGCCTGTTCAGGGGTTTCATTAAGTTTAAGAAATCTCTTCAGAGTGGTACGACGCACTCCGAAAGTTCATGAAGCAACTTTCACAGAAGCCTCCTTTGCTTTCATAGCTGCTATGACACCTACCATCTGAGATTTATCACACTGATGCCTCTGGTTCTTACATTCGTAGCGCTTCTTCGCTCTCGCCATTCTGGAAGGACGAACAAAAGCACTAGGGTCCATTATCGCAATTTGAAAATTCTATTTATTTGTTTGTTGCCGTGTGAGTTTTATATATATGAACTTTAAAAAAAATTCAACAACCACATCCCCATAAAATTATATTAAGAGGAGAGATGGGGTAATTATGTACCCTCTTTAAATAGAGGTCCATTTGTACACAAACCCAATGGGCCCATATTTACACCAACAATTCTTAACCAACATGGAGACTATGACGTCTAACCTAAAAGCGTGTGTAGCGTAAAACGTGCTTCTAAAAGTAGCTTTTGGGATTCCGTTATCCGGATATCACTGAGAAATTGTTTTAAACTAATCAGGACATAAAAAGAAAAAGATTTCACATACCTGCCAAACGTTTGCACTCCTGAACAAACACCAATTCACACAATAACCGATGCTGTAAGTACACTGTTTGAAACAATGCTTCCAACTGTTCGCTGCTACCGTCTATCAACAATTGGCACCGTTTTCAGTCCTGGTCGCCAGACTGCGGAACTTCCCACACCCTCTTCGTGAGGGGTGCCCATAATTACACCTGTGCCCATTTTTACACCTTTTTCTATAACTTTAATTTCAAAGGGATACTTTATAGTGTTGATAATTTTCTGGCCTCAATGCTGACCACTCAATTTTAGTCAATTAAAATTTTAGAACTCAGGCAAAGTAGGCAGGATTTCACGGTCGATATTTGCGTAGTTGCTGATATTTGTTTTATGGGCATAAGGCCGTGGTCCAAGCCGTGATTCATATTCCATTGATGAAGACATCATCAGATGTTTCAACGGCTCAGAAAGCAGTTACAGACTCGAACAAGATCAGCAGGCTGAACTGTCTATAAGTATCCACGCAAAGCTCGGTTCGTGACGTCATCAGACGACTGTCTCAGATCGGAGAGTCGGGCCGGTGTATGTTATGGGACCTGTAGTGGGGAAGAGTTTGGCCCAAACTTTGGCTAATTTCAGAGTTCGACATTAGCGCTGATACCTGGCAGGTGGCAGCACTAGCAGTGGGCAATATGTACACTGAGGTGAGACAAGTCGTGGGATAGCGATATACACACATACAGATCGCGATAGTATCACGTACTCAACTTAAAAGGGGACAGTGCATTAGCGAAGCTGTCATTTGTACTCATGTGATTCATTTGAAAAGGTTTCCAACGTGATTATGGCCGAACGACGGGAGTTAACAGACTTTCAGCGCATCATGGTAATTGGAGCTAGACACATGGTACATTCCGTTTCGGAAATCGTTTGAGAATGCAGTATTCCGAGATACATAGTGTCAACAGCGGGCCGAGAATAATACATTTCATGTATTACGTCTCACCACGGACGGCGCAGTTGGCCGACGGCCTTCACTTAACGTCCGAGAGCAGTGGCTAACTGCCTCTGCTATCAGCACAACATCGCCTGCGCCCCCCCTCCCCCTTTCTCCTGGTCTTGTGACTGTATCGATTGGACCATAGACGACTAGGAAACTGTGGCCTTGTCATAAGAGTGCCGATTTCAGTTGGCAAGAGCTGATGGTAGGGTTCGAGTGTGACGCAGACCCTAAGAAGTCATTGACCCAGGTTGTAAGCAACATAGTGTGCAAGCTGGTGGTGGCTCCATAATCGTGTGGGCTGTGTTTCCATAGAATGGACTGTCTCCTAGTTATTTTCGGCAACAGACCATTTTCAGCCATTCATGGACTTCATGTTTGCAAACAACGACGAAATTTTTATAGATGACAATGCGTTATATCAGAGGACTACAATTGTTCGCCACTGGTTTGAGGGACGTTCTGGACGATTCGAGCGAATGATTTTGCCACCCAGATCGCCCAACATGAAAGCTGTCGAACATCTATGGAACATAAGCGAGAATCAGTTAGTGCACAAAATCCTGCACCGGCAAGACGTCGCAAATGTGATGGCATAGAGGCAACATGGGTCAACATTTCTGCAGGAGACTTCGAACGATTTGTTGAGTCCATGCCACGGCGAGTTGCTGCACAACGCCGGGCAAAAGGAGGTCCGACACGACATCAGCAGGTATCCCATGACTTTTGCCACACAGTGTGAGGGTGTAGGGGGAGGGGGGGGGGGCGGATAGATACGCGGAAAACTGCTATGTCGTTGCCTTACTGCAGAAACGGAGCTATCTATCTGACATTCGTAAGGGCATGATCGTTGGCTTTTGAGACAAGGGTGGAAGTACTTCACAAACAGCTAATTTTTTTAACTGTTAGCGTGCAGCCGTAGTTAAAACATACAGTGTTCATGGATGACGAGGGCTGGAATTTTGTAATACCGCAACTAGACGTCCATTGAGTGGTGAAATATGGAATCTTTGAGAGGAATCACATTTTGTGCTCCATCGGCGTTAAACGTCTGAACGTAAACACCCCGCAGCAATCGTAGGAGGCTGCAGGAGGGAGCGTTATAGCCTGCGGAATGTTTTCATCGCATTCCCAGGGTGATCTCGTCATTCTGGAAGGAAAAATGGATCAATAAAAGTATTCATTCATCGTTGGGGAACAATGTCTGCCTCTACATGCAGTTTTTTTTCCTCGGCACGATGGTATCTTCCAGCTGGACAATGTAATGTGTCAAGAGTTCACAGTAGTAAGCGATTCGAAGAGCGACAGAATGAATTTACCGTATTCCGCTGTCCACCAAACTCCCCGTATTTAAACCAGAGTATCTGTGGAACCAACTCATCACTGTTTGTTCCTGCGACTGCGTCGACTGTTCCTACCAGACCCGAGTTAAGAATTCGTTGAAGCCTTAGAAAGCGAGCCGCTTCTTCTTCTTGTAAGCATTTTTCGTTAGTTTTTCATTCTCTACTTTGACAATCTTATAAATTTTACAGTCCTCCTCCAAAATCAACTTAATATTTCCCTAACGCCTTCTTTGTCAGTTTTCTCAATGGTCCATATTTCTGATTCATTCAACAGTATGTTCGACAAGCCTTTACAGTGTCCTCGTGCTTCTTAAACAGCATTTTTTTCCCTTTGGGGGAGCGATACAGAGTTTCTTCCACTATGTTTCTTCCAGTTTTGATTTCTTCTTATTTTTTGTCTTAAACACCTTGTACATTAAATTAAAAATATTGACCTTTTAAAACTTTTAATGGCAAGTCAGGGGTATGTTAGATAAATAAGTCATGATTTCCGTGGAAGTGTTAACTTCCACATAAACAGCAGAAAGAGGAACTGTCGTCTGACCACGCTTTTGTTTCTCTTTCTGTCTAAACCCCTTTTCTTGATACTGAACTGTTGCTTGTACATTCTTTTCTACTTCAATCACCAGAAATTCCGTAATAATCTTTCAGTTCCCCCGAGCACTAATGTTGTCCTTCCTGGTCAGCATGCAGTACTTTGATCCAGCTGCTCGATACCTTATATCACTTGTATCAATACACCGCAAAGGACACCTCATTCAGCAGATTTCAGGAAATAGATCACTTTACTGTGTAAATACACACTGCGTAATCGAAGCTTCCTGAAGTCTTTCAGTCAGCATTAGATTCTGAAAATGCTGCATTGTACTAGGCTTTGTGAAGTATGCTTAACTAGTTCGCTGCCGTAAGTCAGTCATAAGATAGCAAATCCGTCACTTCCCGTAGATGCGAGGCATAATTCATTGGCGCTATTCCTAGAGGACAATGCACTGGGCTGACAAAAGTATGTGATAGTGTTATAAACATATACACATTGCGCTAGTATCGCTTACACAAGGTATAAGAAGGCAGTGCACTGGCGGAGTTGTCATGTGATCCGTGTTAAGAAGTTTCCGACGCGATTATGACGGCACGACGGGAATTAATAAACTTTGAACGCAGAGTGGTAGTTGCAGCCAGACGCAGGGAACATTTCATTTCGAAAGTCATTAGGAAATCCACTATTCCGAGATCCACAGTGTCAGAAGTGTGCCGAGAATAACACATTTCAGATACTACCTCTTACCACGGACGAGCAGAGGCATTTGTGTAGAGTTGTCAGTGCTAGCAGACAAGCAACACTCTGTGAAATAGCCGCAGAAATCAATGTGAAATGTACAATGAACGTATCCGTTAGGACAGTGCGGTGAAATCTGGCGCTGATGGATTTTGGCTGCAGACGACCAACGCGAATGCCTCTTATAACAGCTCGACATCGCCTGCAGCTCCTCTCCTGGGCTCATGACTATAACCATTAGATCCTAGACGACTGGAAAACTGTGGCCTGGTCAGAGAAGTCCCAATTTCAGTTGGTAAGAGCTGGTAGTAGGGTTCGAAAGTGTCGCAGGTCCAAGTTGTCTATAAGGCATTGAGCAAGCTGTTGGAGGCTCCATAATGGTGTTTACATGGTTCCCCTAGTTCCCCTAGTCAAGCTGAACCTATCATTGACCGGAAATGGTTACGTTCGGCTACTTAGACACCATTTGCAGCCATTCATGGACATCATCTTCCCAAATGACTATGGAACTGTGTCAGGGCACAATTGTTCGCGACTAGTTTGAGGAGCATTCTGGACAATTAGAGCGAATCATTTGGCTTCGCAGATCGCCCGACACGACTATCATTGAACATTTATGGGACATAGTTTAGAGGTCAGTTAGTGCACAAAATGCTGCACTGGCTACACCTTCACAGTTATGGATGGCTATAGAGGCTGCGTGGTTCAATATTTCTGTAAGGGGCGTCCAAGGACTTGTTGAGTCCATGCCAAGTCGAGTTGCTGCAGGACGCCGAGCAAGAGGAGGTCCGACAGTGTAAATTATTTATGTGCTATGAACAATCGCACTCAAAGTCTCTGCCACGTAAATGTACCACAACTAATTCAAGCAGTGTGTTTGGCTGGAACTCTTACCCAAGGCCTTGCCTTTTGCGACCTTTACTCTTTCCAGGTGAGTTATCCGAATAGCTCTTACGACCGAACCGTATATCATTTTTCTTCATTCATGGTTCATCGTGAATGTCCACCGAGCCGATCTATCACTCTTCTATCTAGACACATGTATGTAGTGTTCATTAGATTATATTAGATTTACTTTCATTCCAATTCATCCATAGTGAGGAGGTCGTCCAGGATGTAGAACATGTCAGAAAAACAATAATATATGACGAATATTTACAACTCAAACAAATAAGCTAATGTACCATTCCACAGGTCCCAAGTGGCATGGTTGTCATTTTTTAATGAACGCTGTATGAAATAATCATTTTACAAATACTAATGCACTGAATTTTAAATAAAAAAGTTTATTTATTTATTTACAAGGTAATAAACGTGTAATACAACTACTAAATACTTGTTTACAATGAACACATTACTGCACTGAACTGGTGCAGAAGTTAGATTGTACTTACACACACACACACACACACACACACACACACACACACACACACATATTTACAATGAACACATTACTGCACTGAAATTGTGCAGAAGTTATATTAGTTGGTTTTACTGAGAAATTCATCAATGGAGTAGAAGGAGTAGGCTTCTCTTAAACTGAATTTCATTGGTTGTTAAGCTTTTTATGGCTGCTGGCAAGTTACCTTTTTGTACAAGACTAAGTGACTTTAAATCCTTGTAAAGATCATTCATGAGCAGCGATTTGATGTTATTTGTTGATAAACGTTAGTAACGTTAAAGTTATGTATGACTTACACCGGTCTTACTATATCTAGCTTCACTCTTAAGACATATGCTAAAGCACTGTCATTTCCACTTGATAATAGTCAAACGATCGAAACTGTAATAGTGGAATGTTCACATAAAGAATTTCACAGCAGAATGCACCCGTGACGTCCTTTATATATTCAGTAAGTTAACCGACATTGCTCCAGTCATTAACCCCCGATCGTTCACTCATGTCATGCACCTATCCGAACTCCTTTTAATGTAAACAATGAGCTATTGTCGGCTTGGTCGTCTGAGCCGTATCTACCACTGTGTCCTTCTTCCGTTCTGTTTCCACAAAACACACACCATTAGAAGTAAACATTTCTTTCTTCATGCTCGACGGAAGTATTCTATCAAATTTCTATGGGCTTTGAAGGTGGATCGATATTGTGACTGTTCGCACCATATTGGCGACCTCAATAAAAAGCAATTATTTACTTAAACTTTCGTGTTTAAAAGTTAATTTTCGCGCTTAAGGGTGATATAACGTTATTTAACGGAGCGTTTCCGTTGTGAATACAATACGAAAAACAACAAAAGAAAACACAACACGCAGTAACCACTAAAATTATCACAGAATTTGTAACAATTAAAAAAAGTCAAGAATGATGATGTGTTGCCAAAAGCTGAAAGGCTGTATGAAGATGCTTTATTCGGAACAGCCCGTTTCCCGTCGGTATAGACGCATCTTCATATTATGGTGGTTATGTTTTATTATGACAAGCCACCAATGTTGTTTGACTTCGTGATTAAATTCCCAAATGCTCTGACTCTAATTATCCATCTACATAATTATATGAAAATATAACCATTATAAACAATGAAGTGCGTCTATACTGACGTGAAACCAGAAGTTGCGAAGGAAGCACATTCATATAGCTATGTATGCGACACTTGGAAACACCTCATCATTCTTGACTTCTTTAATTGTTATAATTTTTATGATAATTTGAGTGGTTATTGAGTGCTGAGTGTTTCTTACTGTTATTCACACTGTCTCTGAGCTGTGGTTGCCTCCCCAGAAAGTTGTTTGTGAATACAATAATAATAGGCTCTACTTAAGAATGTGAAATTCTTTCCAGTTACTGTATTATTCTTTATTATGTCATAAAAAGTTTCGAAAAAAGAAACATCAGAAGATTGGCCTTCAGCACATCGCAGACGATGATTTTTTGAGGGGCAGAGTACAAGCTCGAAATGGGAAAGGTGGAGGAAGAAAATCATCTGTATCCTCTTGCATGAAATCATCTCTGGTTTTGCCTTTGGCGATTTACGGAAAATTCCAGAACCCAGTTCTTGAAGACGGGGAATTGAACCGCTGTCGTCCAGAATGCGAGTCCAGTGTACTAATCACTGCACCACTCACCTGCTCAACTAGTTTCCAGATGAAAGGCCTCTCTCTAATGCTCATCAGTACAAAAGCCGTAATGTGCAGTCATCATCATAAAATGTTGAGCTTCAAGAAGCAGTGGTAAGCAGAAGTCGTATCATTGGAGGATCAGGTAGTCATCATGCATCTACCTTCTAAGGTGAACACGTTCATGTGTCGGGAGTACTTTCCTTCGCTCGCTGTTGCCTGTGTCAGAAGATCTTTCAACGTAGGGGTGACTAAACTGGGTGCCATACAAACAGCAGCTCAAATTAAAACACAGCACAGGTAAGCACCGATAATAGGGCATCAAAGATATTGTTGGTAGATGTTAAACCAACAAAGTGCGACAGTGGCCTAGAACGAGGGAAACCTTCTAAAAGCACACAGATATTTTGCGTAAATTACCGTGCATAAACAATAAAATTGAAGGTTGTGTTGACGGCGCCCTAAGAGAACAGAGCGCTGCTAAAGCTGTATGACTCCTTAAAACTCGACTTTAGCACGCCGAAACAGCTGGTGGTGAGTAGCATTAGGGGCACGTGACACTGTAAAGAAAGTATACTGTGTGAATCACAACTTGCACCGCGGATTTTGCGGAAATGGAAAGTGCTACTAGCGTGCGGTTTTCACAGAATGGACTGGTAGTCAGCGGCTCGTACTGTTAGCCAATAAACAGAATGAAACAATACTTAGAATGTATATTGCTTGTGCCAACCTATGCTTTTTAAAATGGTGCAATGCCTATTGACAATAACAAACTAAAAGTAGGGTAAATTAGAATGTAAGTGGTGTTTGTAGCAGGCGTCTAGTGCAAGTCGTTTACGAGGTATCGGATTTCGAAAAGTTCTCAACCAGCACTTGTCTGTGCCATTCAACCTGCGTAGTTACTAGATACAATGTTTTTATATTTGCTTACAGTGAGTTCGTTGAGTGCATTGCGACTTGCTAGTCAGTTAGTGTGTGACAGTCCAAGCAGTACGTCTTGTTCTAGGCGCTCAGTCCGGAGCCGCGCGACTGGTACGGTCGTAGGTTCGAATCCTGCCTCGGGCATGGATGTGTGTGATGTCCTTAGGTTAGTTAGGTTTAATTAGATCTAAGTTCTAGGGGACTGATGACCATAGATGTTAAGTCCCATAGTGCTCAGAGCCATTTGAACCATTAGTACGTCTTGCGTGGACGATGGGCAGAAAAAGCCGGCATGCTCATGGTGTATGGAGTGTAGGAAGAATGCAGTTCGATCTTGTATTGTGTGTGTGGCAACAAATGTGAACCATCTCAGCAATTATTTATCAACGTATTCAGACAGTTACGTGAAAGCGGTAGTGTAACATCTAGACAACGTAACAGAAGGAAGCAAGTGACGACAGAAGAGGGGGAAATTGTTCTTGCTGCTGTTGGAGTTGATCTGCATGTTTGCTACAGCGCAATTGCACGAGGTAATGGCATGGGGCACGCAAGTGTCGTACTCATTCTACGTCGACATACGTTCCATCCATATCGCATCTCTCTCCATCAAGAGCTGCATGGTAACGATTATGAGAATCGTGTTAACGTCTGTACACGGGCGTTAAGATAGGATACTCCAGATGCATCATCTTGTTTAGTGATGAAGCTACGTTAAGCAATCATGACCAGGCAAACCTCCGAGACATGCACTGTTGGTCTGTTGACAATTCCTGTTTTCTTCGTGAGATGGAACGCCAGCGTGCATAGAGCGTGATCGTGTGGTGTGGGATAGTGAATCATCAGTTCATAGTCCGGTTTTTCATAGACAGAACACTGAATGCGCACTAGTGCTGCAGCCTCCTAGCAGACCATCTTCCACAGATACTGGAAGACGTTCCTCTGCAGACTAGGAGGAACCTGTTGTACCAGCATGGTGGCTCTCCAGTCTACAGTGCACGAAGTACTACAGCATATCTTCACGAATTGTTTTCAAATTGTTGGATTGGACGCAGAGAACCTACACCTTGGCCGGCCTGTTCCCCAGATTTGACGTCTGTAGCCTTTTTTTCTGTCTGCACAGCTGAAAGACGCTGTTTGCAGAGACATACCAACTGCAACCGAAGATATAAAAGGACATATTACTGCTACGTGCTCGAAGATCTCCGCTGAAATACTACCACATGTGCAGCAGTCGTTCCATACCGGACTGGAAGTGTGTGTTGCCGCTACCGGTGGTCATTTTGAACACAACCTGTGATAGTCAATTGTCTCGTCACTGGTCAGAATCGACATAACTTGGGAATGCACTTGCGTTATTCTTTAGCGTGTGCTACCACAACTATTGTGCAAGTGTCGGTGTGGGATCTCTTCAAAATACGACATCTCGTAAACGTGAAACGTCCTATTAGAAAAATTATACATGACTGTTCTTAAACTGACACACAATATTTTTAGCGCAACGCAATCTGACTTTCAATAATCCCTACAAAAGAATGGCCCTGACTAACATTAACCTATTCCTTTCACAAATCACTTACCTCACAAAAATCTTCGTTACTCGAATACAGCGAGCGCCACTACTGCCAGCTGTTTTGTGACAGCCAGAGCGAGAGCACCAGCAGCAGCGAGTACTGTTTGTATAAAGCGTTTTTGTACTTATTTGCTGCGCTTAGCTTTTAAATAGTTTTTCTGGGAAAACCTAGCGTAGTTTTCGCGTCTCGTATTTCAGTGAGTGTTTCTTGATTATCAGAGTAGCTCATCAGAAGATTATCTTGGGAATTTGTCACCGTATAGAGTAGGGTAAACATAGTCATGTGTAGGGACTGTGGTTGTTGTGAGCGGACGCAAGGAGAATTGGCCACTCTTCGGGGGCAGGTGGAGGCTTTGTCTGTTAGGCTCATCGAGCTCGAGGCGCAGGCGTCGGCTCGTAGTGGCGTTGGGGCAACTGTGGTGAGACCTATGCCTACTTCGGTGGCCTTGGAATCACATGGAACCCCTGATGTCGCTGCGTCTTCCGGCAGTGAGCATCTTACCGGTCAGCCATCACTCCAGGGTGAATGGCGGACAGTGGTGGGCTCGCGCGTGCCTGGCCGAAAGGCGAAGGTGGGATCTGGCCGAGTGGCAGCTGCCTTACCCCTTTCCAACAGGTACGGGGTGCTTCCTAGTGGTGATGACATCGTTTCCGAGCCACCACAGGATGCCTCGCCTGTTGGGCCAGTGGCCGATTCTCCGGCAAGGTCCCGACAGTCACAGAGGGCGGGCCTATTAGTTATAGGGAGCTCCAACGTTAGGCGGGTTATGGAGCCCCTCAGGAAAATAGCGGGTAGGTCGGGGAAGAATGCCAGTGTGCACTCGGTGTGCTTGCCGGGGGGTCTCGTCCGTAATGTGGAGGAGGCCCTTCCGGCAGCTATTGAACGCACTGGGTGTGACCGGCTGCAGATAGTAGCACATGTCGGAACGAATGACGCCTGCCGCTTGGGTTCTGAGGCCATCCTTGGTTCCTTCCGGCGGCTGGCTGATTTGGTGAAGACAACCAGCATCGCACGCGGAGTGCAAGCTGAGCTTAATATCTGCAGCATAGTGCCCAGAGTCGATCGCGGTCCTCTGGTTTGGAGCCGTGTGGAGGGTCTAAACCAGAGGCTCAGACGACTCTGCGACTATAATGGTTGCAAATTCATCGACCTCCGTTATTGGGTGGAGAACTGTAGGGCCCCCCTAGACAGGTCAGGCGTGCACTACACACCGGAAGCAGTTACTAGGGTAGCAGAGTACGTGTGGCGTGCACACGGGGGTTTTTTAGGTTAGAGGGACCCCCCCTTGGGCGAAACGATAAAATACCTGACGGCTTACCAGAGAGGACATTATCATCGTTGATAAAGAACGTCCGTCCTCAGAGACCAAAAACAGGAAAAGTTAACGTAATATTGGTAAACTGCAGGAGTATCCAGGGCAAGGTTCCTGAATTAGTATCTCTTATTGAAGGAAATAGTGCGCATATAGTATTAGGAACGGAAAGTTGGTTAAAACCGGAAGTGAACAGTAACGAAATCCTAGACACAGAATGGAATATATACCGCAAGGATAGGATAAACGCCAATGGTGGAGGAGTATTTATAGCAGTAAAGAATTCAATAATATCCAGTGAAGTTATTAGCGAATGCGAATGTGAAATAATCTGGGTTAAGTTAAGTATCAAAGGTGGGTCAGATATGATAGTCGGATGCTTCTATAGACCACCTGCATCAGCAACCGTAGTAGTTGAGCGCCTCAGAGAGAACCTGCAGAACGTCGTGAAGAAGTTTCGTGATCATACTATTGTAATAGGGGGAGACTTCAATCTACCAGGTATAGAATGGGATAGTCACACAATCAGAACTGGAGCCAGGGACAGAGACTCTTGTGACATTATCCTGACTGCCTTGTCCGAGAATTACTTCGAGCAGATAGTTAGAGAACCAACTCGTGAAGCTAACGTTTTAGACCTCATAGCAACAAATAGACCGGAACTTTTCGACTCCGTGAATGTAGAAGAGGGTATCAGTGATCATAAGTCAGTGGTTGCATCAATGACTACAAGTGTAATAAGAAATGCCAAGAAAGGAAGGAAAATATATTTGCTTAACAAGAGTGATAGGGCACAAATCGCAGAATATCTGAGTGACCACCATCAAACGTTCATTTCTGAGGAAGAGGATGTGGAACAAAAATGGAAAAAATTCAGAAACATCGTCCAGTACGCCTTAGATAAGTTCGTACCGACTAAGGTCCAAAGCGAGGGAAAAGACCCACCGTGGTATAACAATCATGTACGAAAGGTACTACGGAAACAAAGAAAGCTTCATCATAGGTTTAAGAGTAGTCGAATCATAGCTGATAAGGAAAAGCTGAACGAAGCGAAAAAGAGCGTAAAGAGAGCAATGAGAGAAGCATTCAACGAATTCGAACATAAAACATTGGCAAACAATCTAAACAAGAACCCTAAAAAGTTTTGGTCATATGTAAAATCGGTAAGCGGATCTAAATCCCCTATTCAGTCACTCGTTGACCACGATGGCACCGAAACAGAGGACGACCGAAGAAAGGCAGAAATACTGAATTCAGTGTTCCGAAACTGTTTCACTGCGGAAAATCGTAACACGGTCCCTGACTTCAGCCGTCGCACGGACGCCAAAATGGAAAATATTGAAATAAACGATATAGGAATTGAAAAACAACTGCTATCACTTAGTAGCGGAAAAGCATCCGGACCAGACGAGATACCCTTAAGATTCTACAGTGATTATGCTAAAGAACTTGCCCCCTTTCTATCAGCAATTTATCGTAGATCGCTGGAAGAACGTAAAGTACCTAGCGACTGGAAGAAAGCGCAGGTCGTTCCCATTTTCAAGAAGGGTCATAAATCAGATGCGAATAATTATAGGCCTATTTCGCTTACGTCAATCTGTTGTAGAATAATGGAACATGTTTTGTGTTCTCGTATTATGACGTTCTTAGATAATACAAATCTCCTTCATCATAACCAACATGGATTCCGCAAACAGAGATCATGTGAAACTCAGCTCGCCGTATTTGCCCAAGAAATTCACAGTGCCGTAGACACTGGCGAGCAGATTGATGCCGTATTCCTGGACTTCAGGAAGGCATTTGATACGGTTCCGCACTTACGTTTAGTGAAAAAAATACGAGCTTACGGAATATCGGACCAGGTTTGTGATTGGATTCAGGATTTCCTAGAAGAAAGAACACAACATGTCATTCTTAACGGTTCAAAATCTGCAGATGTAGAGGTAATTTCGGGAGTACCGCAGGGAAGCGTGATAGGACCTTTATTGTTTACAATATACATAAATGACTTAGTTGACAACATCGGTAGCTCCGTGAGGTTATTTGCAGATGACACGGTTGTCTACAAGAAAGTAGCAACATCAGAAGACTCGTACGTACTCCAGGAGGACCTGCAGAGGATTAATGCATGGTGCGACAGCTGGCAGCTTTCCCTAAACGTAGATAAATGTAATATAATGCGCATACATAGGGGCAGAAATCCATTCCAGTACGATTATGCCATAGGTGGTAAATCATTGGAAGCGGTAACGACCGTAAAATACTTAGGAGTTACTATCCGGAGCGATCTGAAGTGGAATGATCACATAAAACAAATAGTGGGAAAAGCAGGCGCCAGGTTGAGATTCATAGGAAGAATTCTAAGAAAATGTGACTCATCGACGAAAGAAGTAGCTTACAAAACGCTTGTTCGTCCGATTCTTGAGTATTGCTCATCAGTATGGGACCCTTACCAGGTTGGATTAATAGAAGAGATAGACATGATCCAGCGAAAAGCAGCGCGATTCGTCATGGGGACATTTAGTCAGCGCGAGAGCGTTACGGAGATGCTGAACAAGCTCCAGTGGCGGACACTTCAAGAAAGGCGTTACGCAATACGGAGAGGTTTATTATCGAAATTACGAGAGAGCACATTCCGGGAAGAGATGGGCAACATATTACTACCGCCCACATATATCTCGCGTAATGATCACAACGAAAAGATCCGAGAAATTAGAGCAAATACGGAGACTTACAAGCAGTCGTTCTTCCCACGCACAATTCGTGAATGGAACAGGGAAGGGGGGATCAGATAGTGGTACAATAAGTACCCTCCGCCACACACCGTAAGGTGGCTCGCGGAGTATAGATGTAGATGTAGATGTAGATAAAAGATTCAAACTACAGAAGGCACTAACTACAGATAGGCATAGTTAGCAAATGAAAGATTTTAATAGGAACAAACAATGTATTTACCTTAATAGTGTTGAAAAAGCATAATATACATAGCAGTTCATGACATCCAGTCTTACAATTTCAAAACTCCGCCATTTCTCTCCCCACATCCACCACTGCTGGCGGCTCACCTCCAATTGCGCAACGCTACGCGCTGTTCACATCCATCTGCCCAACACTACAATGGCAGACAACAATGCAAACTCGCCACAGACTGCATACAGCACAGCCAGTGATTTTCATACAGAGCGCTACGTAACGTTGCCAATAAGAAAACATAAACAGCCTACTTACAAACGAATAGAACTGAAATCCTGCAACAGACACCACTGACGTTATAATTTACCTTACCTTTAGTTTTCTTAATGTCAGTAGGCGTTATTAATTTAAAAAGTTTACGTTTGCACAAAAAATACACTTTGTAAGTGTTATTACAATCTGTTGATTGGCTAGCAGTACGAGCCCCTGACCATCAACCCATTCTGTGAGAAGCGCACGTCAGTAGCACCTTCCATTTCCGCAATATTTTCGGTGCAACTTTTAGCTCATTCACCCTGTATAAGCAGTTCAGAGGCGAGTGGTGGGGATTCATTCTAACAAAAATGGTTGGTCGGCTGTTCGTATTATGCTGTCGTAAAGACGGTGAAAACACGATCAGGTGACATGGTGTTGGGTATCCACGCCTCATGGGAGAAAGTGGAGGTTGGAGGTTTACTCGTTGTGTAAAGTATGTTAGGCGGTGATCTGTGCCATATTTGACGACACAGTACAACGCTGGTGCAGGCGTAAGTATATCGGAGTACACCATTTCGCGCATCTTACATGCTGGACTACAGATCAATGAAAAGTGTCGTCTTATCTGCTGAATCACGTTCCTTACTGAACGAGGTCGAAGTTCGTGTCCGCCGTCATCCAACCGAATGGCTGCTCGAAAAATGCACGCCAGTGCGAGCAGTGTTATACTATGGGGAACGTTTGTCTGGGGTTCAGTGGGACCTGTGATAGTAAGTCAAGGCACCACGACAGCTGTCGATTGTCGTAAACATAATTTCGACCTACCAGAATCCCTTCATATCTGATGTTTTCCCCGACGGCAATGACATCATCCAGTACGTAACAGTTTACGTCACAAGATCAAAATCGTGCTACAGTAGTTTGAGGGGAATGATAGTGAACTCACATGGATGTCTTGATCACCAAACTCCCCTGATCTGAGCCCGATGGAAGACACATGGGACAGATACGGGCACCAACTCCGAGTCTTTAAACTCGTAATTTACAGGAATCGTGGGACGTTTGCGAAGAGATGTGATGCCGCACACCTCCAGAAACCTACCAAGGACTTCCCGAATCCATGCTACACGGAATAGCTGCTGTATTGCGTTGCAAAGGTGGACCAACATACTACTAATGGGGTGGTAGTAATGTTTTGGTTCTTCAGTGTACGTACTCGGCGTGCGAGTGTGATATAGACCACAGTTACGTGGTAGCGTGTAATGCAAAATGTATTGTAACGTTTAAGTTAATTCATTTCTCGCATTTGTTCAATACGTTTGTCAAAAGCACGAAGTTTGCGTAATTTGTTCAAGGAAAAGGGTAGTTTGTCAGCCATGGGAAATGACTATCTCTTTAATAAAACAGCTGCCCACGCCACTGGAGGATTTACAACTCACTGTGTTGATGCTCAAGACTCTTTCCCTGGTCTCTGCAACGACAACCAACATCATCTTTGAAGTAACAGGTGGCTGCTGCAGGGCAACTCAACAGTCTCGTAATCCGTGTCGAAGTAAGTGCAGTCAAGTGACACTTAGAAGCAAGTGTCGAAGCTGGATCATTGCCTCTCGCGAACAACGTTCTGTCAAGCCAGCAAGTGCGACGTAGAGCTCGACTTACAGATTCAGTTTGAGACCACGTTCATCCGGTGGTTCTTAGAAAAAGCCGAATAACGTTGCGGGCCTAGCTAGAAAGATAACAGAGGATGGCTTCTACCGATCTCACGATTGGTTTCTCAATTGGGACGTCACCTTCAGTTACATCTCTTTTCTGGTGTTGTAACAACGATCTGTCGGTATTTGACTTTATTTCTGTCAGCGAAGCACCCATTAGCTCTACAGAAAGACTTCCAATTCAGCATGTCCCGGAGCTGTAACTTAGCAAACGTTGCGAAGTTAGCAAGCGTCATCGACAAAATTGGGTTTTAGCCAATGTAACGTAACCGCACTCGTAGTGGAAGTGGTGAAGGCACTCTAGTACAGTAGCAGGACAATCCAAGGTATTGGTCTTACTCTTGGTAGCACGAGAATATTATCTTCCCAATTTCAGTCCCACAACGAGCACAGAGATTTGAGCACCAAGCTATTTGTCAACGAATACCGACATTATCATCACTATACCACTGAGTGAAAATATGTGGCACTGTTCCTGCTGATCCAAGCGTCTTGGTGCTACTTGGAAGGACGGGGATGTTTGTTTACATTAGGTTCATTATAACAGCACAAACTCAATATTACAATCAACAACATACTCCGTCCACACGGGGCAGATACTGCACTCAGAAAGGCAATACAAACGACGTGCACTAGAGCTTTACCCCACAGGGCAGTGAGAATTCTCACATTGCACCAACAATTCTGGAAATCACTTCGATCTTGTTACACGCCGTCTACTGCCCGTGTGTGGCTATTGGCTTCAAGCGAATTGGTGGTTAGGGCTTACAACCGATGTACGCATGGCATGCCACATTAGTAATTTATTTTAAGCACGCGCTCACCCGGTGGGAGCGATTGGTAAGTGGCATTCGATATACACAAATGTAACGTATTGTGCATAGCCGACCGTTGTGACCGAGCGGTTCTAGGGGCTTCAGTCTGGAACCGCGCTGCTGCTACGGTCGCCGGTTCGAATCCTGTCTCAGGCATGGATGTGTGTGATGTCCGTAGGTTGGTTAGGTTTAAGTAGTTTTGAGTCTAGGGGACTGATGACCTCAGATGGTAAGTCCCATAGTACTTACAGCCATTTGAACCATTTTTATTGTGCATAAATAGGCAGAAAAATCCATGACTGTATGACTACACGAAGAACAATCACTGGAAGCAACCACATCCATAAAATATCTAGTACTGTATGTATTGAGCGTTTTTATCTGATACGAAGCCGTTTAATTAATCGCAAATAAGGCAGTTGTCAGGTTCATTGAAAGAATGCTCAGGTCGAGTAGTCCATCCATGAAAGTAGCAGTTTACAAAATTCCTCGTTCGATTACAGAGTCATTCACTAAACGGGAAAGCATCACTGCAATACTCGGCCAACTGTTCTCAAATGTTCAAATTGTGTGAATTCCGAAGGGACTAAACAGCTGAGGTCATCGGTCCCTAGACTTACACACTGCTTAAGCTAACTTATGCTAAGAACAACACAAACACCCATGCCCGAGGGAGGACTCGAAGCTCCGGCGGGAGGGGCCGCGGAATCTGAGACGTGGTGCCTGAAACCGCGAGGCCACTCCGCACGGCGCTCAGCCAACTCCAAAGGCAAATGCTTCAAGAGAGGCGTTCTGCATCACTGTGTGCTTTACTTTTAAAAATAGGAAGATGTGCTTCGCTAGAAGGGTCGAACTTTTTCTTTGGTCATCAGTCTACTGACTGGTTCGATGCGGCCCGCCACGAATTCCTTTCCTGTGCTAACCTTTTAATCTCAGAGTAGCACTTGCAACCTACGCCCTCAATTATTTGCTTGACGTATTCCAATCTCTGTCTTCTTCTACAGTTTTTGCCCTCTACAGCTCCCTCTAGTACCATGGAAGTCATTCCCTCATGTCTTAGCAGATGTCCTATCATCCTGTCCCTTCTCCTTATCAGTGTTTTCGCATATTCCTTTCCTCTCCGATTCTGCGTAGAACCTCCTCATTCCTTACCTTATCAGTCCACCTAATTTTCAACATTCGTCTATAGCACCACATCTCAAATGCTTCGATTCTCTTCTGTTCCGGTTTTCCCACAGTCCATGTTTCACTACCATACAATGCTGCACTCCAGACGTACATCCTCAGAAATTTCTTCCTCAAATTAAGGCCGGTATTTGATATTAGTAGACTTCTCTTGGCCAGAAATGCCTTTTTTGCCAAAGCGAGTCTACTTTTGATGTCCTCCTTGCTCCGTCCGTCATTGGTTATTTTACTGCCTAGGTAGCAGAATTCCTTAACTTCATAGACTTCGTGACCATCAATCCTGATGTTAAGTTTCTCGCTGTTCGCATTTCTACTACTTCTCATTACCTTCGTCTTTCTCCGATTTACTCTCAAACCATACTGTGTACTCATTAGACTGTTCATTCCGTTCAGCAGATCATTTAATTCTTCTTCACTTTCACTCAGGATAGCAATGTCATCAGCGAATCGTATCATTGATATCCTTTCACCTTGTATTTTAATTCCACTCCTGAACCTTTCTTTTATTTCCATCATTGCTTCCTCGATGTACAGATTGAAGAGTAGGGGCGAAAGGCTACAGCCTTGTCTTACACCCTTCTTAATACGAGCACTTCGTACTTGATCGTCCACTCTTATTATGCCCTCTTGGTTGTTGTACATATTGTATATGACCCGTCTCTCCCTATAGCTTACCCCTACTTTTTTCAGAATCTCGAACAGCTTGCACCATTTTATATTGTCGAACGCTTTTTCCAGGTCGACAAACCCTATGAAAGTGTCTTGATTTTTCTTTAGCCTTGTTTCCATTATTAGCCGTAACGTCAGAATTGCCTCTCTCGTCCCTTTACTTTTCCTAAAGCCAAACTGATCGTCACCTAGCGCATTCTCAATTTTCTTTTCCATTCTTCCGTATATTATTCTTGTAAGCAGCTTCGATGCATAAGCTGTTAAGCTGATTGTGCGATAATTCTCGCACTTGTCAGCTCATGCCGTCTTCGGAATTGTGTGGATGATGCTTATCCGAAAGTCAGATGGTATATCGCCAGACTCATATATTCTACACACCAACGTGAATAGTCGTTTTGTTGCCACTTCCCCCAATGATTTTAGAAATTCTGATGGAATTTTATCTATCCCTTCTGCCTTATTTGACCGTAAGTCCTCCAAAGCTCTTTTAAATTCCGATTCTAATACTGGATTCCCTATCTCTTCTAAATCGACTTCTGTTTCTTTTTCTATCACATCACACAAATCTTCACCCTCATAGAGGCTTTCAATGTATTCTTTCCACCTATATGCTCTCTCCTCTGCATTTAACAGTGGAATTCCCGTTGCACTCTTAATGTTACCACTGTTGCTTTTAATGTCACCAAAGGTTGTTTTGACTTTCCTGTATGCTGAGTCTGTCCTTCCGACAATCATATCTTTTTCGATGTCTTCAAATTTTTCCTGCAGCCATTTCGTCTTAGCTTCCCTGCACTTCCTACTTATTTCATTCCTCAGCGACTTGTATTTCTGTATTCCTGATTTTCCCAGAACATGTTTGTACTTCCTCCTTTCATCAATCAACTGAAGTATTTCTTCTGTTACCCATGGTTTCTTCGCAGCTACCTTCTTTGGACTTATGTTTTCCTTCCCAACTTCTGTGATGGCCCTTTTTAGAGATGTCCATTCCTTTTCAGCTGTACTGCCTACTGCGCTATTCCTTATTGCTGTATCTATAGCGTTAGAGAACTTCAAACGTATCTCGTCATTCCTTAGTACTTCCGTATCCTACTTCTTTGCGTATTGATTCTTCCTCACTAATGTCTTGAACTTCAGCCTACTCTTCATCACTACTATATTATGATCTGAGTCTATATCTGCTCCTGGGTACGCCTTATAATCCAGTATCTGATTTCGGAATCTCTGTCTGACCATGATGTAATCTAATTGAAATCTTCCCGTATCTCCCAGCCTTTTCCAAGTATACCTCCTCCTCTTGTGATTCTTCAACACGGTATTCGCTATTACTAGCTGAAACTTGTTACAGAACTCAATTAGTCTTTCTCCTCTTTCATTCCTTGTCCCAAGCCCATATTCTCCTGTAACCTTTTCTTCTACTCCTTCCCCTACAACTGCATTCCAGTCGCCCATGACTATTAGATTTTCGTCCCCCTTTACATGCTGCATTACCCTTTCAATATCCTCATACACTTTCTCTATCTGTTCGTCTTCAGCTTGCGACGTCGGCATGCATACTTGAACTATGGTTGTCGGTGTTGGTCTGCTGTCGATTCTGATTAGAACAACCCGGTCACTGAACTGTTCACAGTAACACACCCTCTGCCCTACCTTCCTATTCATAACGAATCCTACACCTGTTATACCATTTTCTGCTGCTGTTGATATTACTCGATACTCATCTGACCAGAAATCCTTGTCTTCCTTCCACTTCACTTCACTGACCCCTACTATATCTAGAGTGAGCCTTTGCATTTCCCTTTTCAGATTTTCTAGTTTCCCTACCACGTTCAAGCTTCTGACATTCCACGCCCCGACTCGTAGAACGTTATCCTTTCTTTGATTATTCAATCTTTTTCTCTTGGTAACCTCCCCCTTGGCAGTCCCCTCCCGGAGATCCGAATGGGGGACTATTCCGAAATCTTTTGCCAATGGAGAGATCATCATGACACTTCTTCAATTACAGGGCACATGTCCTGTGGATACAAGTTACGTGTCTTTAATACAGTGGTTTCCATTGCCTTCTGCATCCTCATGTCGTTGATCATTGCTGATTCTTCCTACCCCTAGGACAAGAGAGTGCCCTGAACCTCTATCCGCTCCTCCGCCCTCTTTGACAAGGCTGACTTCTTATGCCGGAAGTCTTCGGCCGCCAATGCTGGTTATTTATCGAAATTGAGGCAGTGGCGGGGATCGAACCCGGGACCGAAGACGTTTAGATTATGAATCAAAGACGCTACCCCTAGACCACAGGTACCTCTCAACTACGTACCTCTCGAACTATGTACCGCTTACTCCTACGTACATCTCGAGAGAAGACCACGAAGTTAAAATCAGTGGGGTCCGAGCTGGCGATGGGACTTACCTACAATCGTTCTTCTCGCGAATAATTCGCAATTGGAACAGGAAAGGGAAGAAATGACATTGGTACAAAAACTATCCTCCTTTACCCACTGTACGTTGGTTGTCGGATTATAGACGTACAAAATGGTTGTAATTAAACTTTCGCTACTTACGACGGCCCCCCATGAAAAGCGAGCGATGATATGATAATGAAACTTTGTGGAAACATTTGCGAGGACTTGCGGAAGGGGAATAACAAATAAACCATTGAAAGAAACACATTATAATTTCCACATTAGAGGACAACATTCGCTAATTTAATTGCGTTCCACGTCTACGTTCCAGGCTACAAACGTTGCGCAATGTGACCACCACTTGCATCCATGACAGCCTAGAACCGTGCTAGCAATTGCTCTACTGCTATCCAAAGCGTAGCAGGTGGAATGTTGGCTACCTCCTTCGCTATGCTCATTTTCAACATCCAACTGGTGTTAGTGTCCCGTTGATAAACTCTGATCTTCAGATAACCCCACAGTCAGAAATCACACGTTTCAAATCTTGTGATCTTGGTGGCCACGTAGTTTGGAACTATCGGCCAACGATTCGGCTTTCTCCAGATGTGTCACAGAGTAACCGAACTAGCTCACGAGCAGTGTGACGTGTAGCTCCACCGTGCGTCGAAACAGTTAAGTCCAAAGCACCTCTCTTCAGTTCGGCGGGGATTGCATTTTGTTCTTGGTCCTTGGGGCGCGAGTTCCTCTAAGAAAAACTGACCAATCGAGGACTGTGCCGTGAAGCCACACCACACAGTGACGCGTTCACAATTCGGGGGAACTTCTTGTTTGGCGGTGACGATCCCCAAACGAGACAGTTAGAGTTCACTACCCCGTTGTTCTTCATCACCCCACTAAATGTCCCAAGGGCACTTCTCATCAACTTCAACACCTGCAAGAAACATAAAACCAAAGTTTACTCTAGGCCCCAAGTCACGTGTCAAAATTTTGTGAGTAATGTGAAGTTTGTACGGATACTAATTCACAACTGTTCACAGCACTTTTCTAACGATGAACTACGGAATGATCAGCTGCCTTGACATGGCTCGTACACTGTTTGAAAATCACACTCTGCGTCTATCATTCTCAGCCATAACTACGACAACTCCTTTAACAACTTGTGGCGCAATTGGCCTTCAGCTTCTCCCAGGAGCTATTCCCAAATCGCCAGGCAATTCGATCTTCCGAGACATGTTCTTCAACCCCGGTGTGAAAAGACGCCCTCTCCGTATTTCTTTAATGCGTCAGTACTCGCGAAGAGAGGCGACACTATTGCTGTTGTTGCTTACCTTGTCCAGAGCCATGTTGACTGTCTGCCACTGCAATGCACACTGTTGTTTGTGTTTGTACTCTAGATCGCCGTACCGGTACGGGTGCCTAACTGCAAGTCATGACACGAACACTACGAACAACACAAAACCTGCAGCGCACAGTCTGGACATCATTTCTATAAATTTGGGTGCCCATACGGTAAATAGTTTTCTGGCTCAAATGGTTCAAATGGCTCTGAGCACTATGGGACTTAACAGCTGTGGTCATCAGTCCCCTAGAACTTAGAACCACTTAAACCTAACTAACCTAAGGACATCACACACATCCATGCCCGAGGCAGGATTCGAACCTGCGACCGTAGCAGTGGCACAGTTCCGGATTGTGCGCCTAGAACCGCGAGACCACTGCGACCGGCAATAGTTTTCTGTTTGCGTTGGATCAAGCAGCGAAACTTTGATTATCAGCCTGTAGATGAAGATGAAGTATGCCAAGATTACTTATCATAGGATGAATTGATATATCGTTTTTCCTTGATAGCAACATTTGAAGACGTCTTACATGGATCTATTAATCTAAAAATTTATCCTCCATAAAGGAATTGTGTAGATGCAAGATCACCATTCTTTGAGTTTGCTCTTACAGTTCTCTGTACCATTATTTTACTGCAGAAGGTAACGTACGCTTATGAATTCATGTAATTTGGGCCTTATTTTAAAACACCTTAATCCTGCTTATACATGGAGTGGGATACCCGTATTCCTGACCTAATAAGACAAAATTTCTGTGTTTTACTTAGTAAGTCTGAACAGATCACAGAAAAAAATCCTTTAGGTTGAAAGATGATGGTGGTGATAATGAATGCAATGATTGCAGAGGTGCCAAGGGAGACAGATAATCTGCGTCACATACGCAAAAGATTACGAGACAGATCCCAGTTAACATGTGACTCCTAAGTTTAAACGAAGTAGCCTTACCGCCGTAGTTCAGTGGGTTTTCACATACCAAATAAGAGACATTAACAAAGAAAGTCGGTTATTACGACAGTATTATTATATCTGACTTTTCACAAGCGTTGTGAAAGCAAATTGTGAGAAAGAAGGAACTAGCATCTTCGTTCGCATCGTTCATACAGCTCGAGAGACCGTGGGAAACGGTTCGTTGGCTGAGAAGGAGGAGATGGTGCTGTCGGGGGTGTAAAGCGGCCTCCTACAAATGTAATGGCTTACACAAGAGATTTTGTTTCTGGGTGGTATACAAGATGTTTCACAATTAGTACTACAAATTTCTACAGGTTGTAGAGTGAATTTAGTAGATAAATTCTCCGGAAACATGCCACTCGGATGTAAGTTAAAGAGCGAAACAGTTTCAAGTCCCCCCCCCCCCTCCCCCCTAAAGCAGGACAATGAGCTCTGACAAGAGTTCTCTACAGAAGCTCATGGAGTGGACAATATTTCAACTGCTCGTCGTCGGATTCTGTCCTAGATAACAAACAACGTCCTTTGAAGTCGAGATTCTGACGTGTCGCAAATGGTGTGTGACGTCATAATTGCAATAGTGAGTAGACAGCGCTCTTTTCCCAGTTTGTAGCGGAAGATCTGAAGGTTATCCGATCTTCAAACTCATTTTTCATCCCAACATTTCCGGACATGCGTTTCTCATCGAAACTTCATCTATTAAGTCCCCACTACAGCCATTAGAAGCTTGTAATAGGATCTGTGAACACCCTTATAAACCATCTCTGTCTCTTTACTTATCACAACTAACTTTAATGACAGCTATATATCTCATGTCCATATAAAACATTAAACTTCAGCACCGTTCTCGAGAAATTTATTTATTTTTCAAAATAGTGTAACTGGCTCTTATGAGACTGAGTGAGACACTCACACGAAATCACATAATTAAAGCATGTTACTTTAAATTGCCGAAGACCGCAGCCAAATTTCCACATTTTGAATGAAATGACCCTCACTGGCTGTAAAATAATTTTTATCAAATGTCACGACCGGTTTCCCGTCAACTGAAGACCCATCCTCTTCTTTTCAACAAGTCGTAGCCTTAGAGCTACTCCCCATTGCTCACATCAAGTTGTAAACAAAAAGCCCGCTACAAGAATCTCTGTCACCTAAGAATGCGTCTTCAATTGACGCGAAACTGATCACAATTTTAAATAAAAAGTATTGTGCAGTCAGAGCGATTCATTTCATTGTCAAAACTATATTAGAAATAAATGCCTTTAAAATCACTCTACGGCGCCTACATACGTAATGCTTTCAGACGTTTGCTTACGCATACGCTGAGTTTAATTGCAAGTCAATGTCCAGTTTTTTTTTCTGTTGTCACATTTCTAAATTTCGTAGCCAGTTTCAATCACGTTAACTCCTGACATACACATACCCTTGAAAAACCATGACCGATACTAAAATGTCATACGACGCCAAGTACGCATCTCTACAAATGACGGATCTATATACCATTGTGCCAATTAAAGAATACTTGCAGGTGATTCAAGAGAATTTATTGTTGTACAAGAAACTAAGTCTAGGTGAAATTATGGAAATACTTGAACTATCGTCAACCTATAGTTACTTTTAGTTCAAAGAGAAATTTAATTACCAAAATATTGGGCTAGCAATTGGTAACAGCCTTCTGGTACATCAACTGAAATTTTTGATAACAATTCAGTAAAGAATTTTTTCTTAAATATAGGAACATAGAGGGAAGAAACTGTGGATCCGTCCACATGTTGCCAACGTTGTCTCGACTACATCGCCCTTACACATTGTAAGACGTCGTGGTTTCCTGACCTTCATTGCTTACATATTCGGCCCTCACAATCATATTCCACACATCAAGACGCTTCATTCGAACCCAAACTCGATAAGATAAAGTCAATGTTGTATGAATTCATGTAAACGATATGCAATTAACAAGTAAGCGTACCGTGATTGAAATACTCGTGGCTGGCGTACACACATACATTCCAGACACGACGGTCACAGAAGCTTTTAGTTCGGGAGAGAAACCGCACAACGGGACGCCGGTCCCTTCAGGGGACGACTCAGCCTATGTCGGCCAGTGACCGCCCATGTAGTGCACAGCGTGGGCCTGAGTGAAAAGGGGGAACGACCCCGTGTTTGGCTTAAAAGCTAATTCCGCTACATTGTGTGGGAGCGGCCAGCCTACGCATTCTTTACACATAGTATGCAGTTTCGGAGATTTTCACAGGGAGACAGCATACGCCAAACGCCAATGCTACAGCTTTCCGGATTGGTCGTCTTAAACGAAACGTCATTCTCCCACTTTAGAACAGCAATACCGATTGGCAGACGATATTTCTGACGCTTTGAGCTGAAGGAATAATGGAAGAGACCAAAAGATATACCCCTTCACATCTGGCATGGAGAGGCGCCGTTCCGTTGTCGCTCTTGGAGCGAGGAACTAGTCTCTCCTCAGTACTTCCCTGGGGGAGCACCTCTGTCGAGAGCGAATCGAAGTGCGAGTCTATATTGAGTCCTTGTGATTAAGCTTTGTTCACTGTGTTGGCCGACACACTTATTGTGCGGTGTGAACAGACAGAGTTACAGTTAAACGCCTGCGAGCGAATTTTGAGTGGCATCGCGGTGGACTGGTTATCTGACAGATGTACCACGCCAATAGTTAGACTAGGGGCGAATACGAGTCCTTGACTTCATCAAGGTATAGGGAGAACTTGATTGGCGAAGGTCAATCCAGATAGAACGAGAGTTATCTTATTTGTCAGCAGCGAGCGGCGCAGACAGCAGTCATCGCGGCTTACGGTATTGTGCGCTACAGCTATTGTGAGCCCCCTATTTCCTCCACAACAGTACACTTCACTGCATTTCACATGTGACAGCCTCGAACGTACCTAGCAACATTCTAAAGGATAATTATTCAAGTTGAATAGGCGCGCCTCCCAGCCATTCTGCCAAGTCAACAACCATCTTAAACTTTGTATAGAAACTTCATTAGCGAATCCTATCCTTGAGAGGTAGCTTCACATTCCGAAAAGAACCAGGATATAACTTGTTCAATTCATAACTAAAAATTCCATTGTGATTTCTCAGAAATTTTGCAATATAAATAATAACTTTCGTTAGTTTCATGTTTTTCTTACACTAACTAGCACTATTCCAGTACCCAAGTATCCCACTAGTTACGTAAGAAACGTTGTGACTTTTTGTGTCATTTCCTTACAGCGGACGACTCCAGAAGATATTTATTGCTGAAAGTTTTTCATGCATTTCTCTTTAGAACATTAGGAGCGTCTGTCTGACTTCTGTAGTAGTGTGGGGGTGGAAATTGCATCTTGCAGGAACCACTGGGTAAAGGGTACATCACGGATTAATCCGTTGTGTAGAATAACAGATCAACCCCACACCTCAGAAAATGTTGACCCTGCCAGGATAGGTAAAATAGGTAAGCAGGTATGGCAGGTCGCAGCAGTAGCATTTTGAATAACTTTCTTTCACATATTAAATAGCTATTTGCAAAGATTTGGATCAGAATAGATACAGTAGTGAAGAAAGCAGAATTGTAGGGAAAAGGGCGTGTGTTATTGTGTTGTAAAATTTTGCATTTTTTTGCTATTTTTGTGTAGCTGTTAGGGCATAGAATTTTCAGGTGATAGGCACTGACGCAGAGTGACGCAGAGACGCAGTGTGACGCAGCATTACATAAATTAGAATTAAGAAATAATGTTTTTCTCCCTTTGCAAGAGCACAGGTAGAGATTGGAGACTCTAGCAGAGCAGACAGAACATTAGCCAAGAAGTCACGACGCTGTTGTTGTTGTTGGTTCAACCAACTGGTAAGTGGTCGTACAGTTTTGTAGATAGGGTTGTGGTGTGTTGAAAGAATTTCCATGTTAACGAGAGCACAAGCCAAAAGGTTACGTGAGAGACAGCAAGTAGACGAGATGGGGGAGAATCAACCAGATAGACAGCAAGTAAACGAGCTTATTGAAAATAGGACAGAAGGTGAACGTGAAAATAGGACAGACGGTGAATCAGAGGATAGGACAGTCAGGGAGCTGCAGAATCAGCAGACTCAGTTAGACTGGATAAAATTGAGACAGATCAGACAGATGGGAATCGAAGGGATGAGAACATCGAATTTCCAGAATATGAAATTCCAGGTAGGGCACATTCTGAGCCAGAAATAGACAGCCCACTTCGGAAATGGCAAAGATTAGAAGCGAAACGAGCACTGGAAACGTGTTTGTTTGCCGCATATTCAGGGACAGAATACGCGTCAATACAGTCAATGAACCGGCAGTTAGCTAACGCTCAAAGAGAAGTAGACAGTGAGGAAGAGGGGAAACGTTTAGAATACGTCGAACCTATCGTACATATTCTAAATATGCCCCAACAACAGACACAGAATTTTGCGCAGTTACGAGCGCCACGAAAAGGTTCCGCAACAGACGCAACTGTACCTACGAACACAAGACACACAACAGAGAGGGCAGAATGCGGAGTTGTTTGCGCCACGTAATGGTTCAATGACAAACGCAACTAGTCCTCAACACAGCCATTACGGGTTGTTGCAGTTATCAAACTTAGAAACGCCACAGCACAGCCCAGTAAACGACGTAACTGACTGAGTAGAAAACAATAGATCGAGAATACATAGTTCAGCAGAAGGTAATGTTACAGGACAGGACGCGATCATGGAGATGTTACAAAAAATGAACGCTAGTATGACGAAACAGAATACACAGATAACAAAACAGTATCGGGAATTGAAACAGGATAATCAGGAAGTGAAGCAGGACAATCATCCTATTAAGACACAGATCCAACAGGTTAAAATCCAGATGGAAGAAGGGATCGCACAGAATTGATAGTCAGATCACTCTGATAAATAAAGACGCGAAAGAATCTAGAGAAAGAATTCAGGTACTAACACAAGGTCAGCAGCAATTATGCCCTGACGTGGACTAGGTCCTATTGGAAATCGTAAACGTTGACAAAAAGGTAGAACGTCTTACGAAAAAAGCCACTCGAACAGCAATACAAATTTCGGAAGAACAAGCAATTCAAAGCAAGGTCGCAAAGGTTGCACTGAAAAAGTATGATCAGCGGATTAACAAAATAGTACTTAAAAACAAAGATCAGATTGAAAAGCTTCGAACAGAGTTGATATAAACTATCGAAGAAAAGATCGAGACCGATTACACCTGTAGCGAAACAACTGATGCGTCAAGCATTAATTCAGTACACGAACACACGCCGTATAAAAAAGTTCAAGTAGAACCAAGGCTAGACGTAACATTCACGCATAAATCGAAACAGAAAACCCCGATTAAAGTAATAAATGACATGCCACAGGACAAGGCACAGTACCCAGAGAAACGGAACACATACATTCAGCCGATACCAATCTAAAGACAGGCAACTGAACCAGTAAATTCAGCGACACAACATAATAGCAGCACAGGTACTACACCACAAACGACGAGAGTAGAAACACACGAACAACACTTTTGTTCACCAATGATACGATATGACGCGGATATGAGTCAGGAAATTGAGAATAGGCAGACAGGCAGTAGATTACCAGAGAATAAACACGACGACACAAGCAATGGCAGATTATTTGAGTCTTTGAATAAGCCACAAACCGGATTTATGAGTAGATATGATACAGACCACTTCCTTACAGTTATAAACTTCAACATTTCAAGGAAGAAGGCGGTAGCTTGCATGAACGCACATTCATCGAACAGTTTCAAGTAGGCTTACCAAACCACTGGAGCGTAGCTCACAAACTTGACTTCGTTTGTGCACACATGTCAGGGACAGTAGCAGAGGTGATGCAAAGGATCGCGGCTACCTGTACGTCTTACCTACAGTTCAGAACAGCATTTCTCGAAAGATATTGGTCCAAGGAGGCGCAAAACAAAATTAAATACGAGTTACTTCACATGACACCATATGAAAACACAGGAGAGAAAAGCGTGGTAAAATTCTTTGATGCAATGGACAAAAAGAATCAATGCCTAGACAAACCATACAGTAACGGAGAGCTGATACGTCTGTGTAGAATGAAATTACTGGTAAATTATCAACAGGCAACAGTAGGAAAAAATGAAAATACCGAAGAATTCAAAGAGGTTTTAAGGGAACTTGAATTTATGTTTAAAGAAGACGAGGTGAAAGAAAAAAGAAAGGAAAGGGAACAGCAAAAGGAGAGGACTAGGAATGAATATTCCAATAATAATAATAATCGTAATCCTAACACCAAAAATTTCAGGTAATTTAACAGACAAGGACAGTGACACAATGGAGACAACTGGCATAGAAACTATAACCAGAATAACTGGTACCGAAATAGGAACGGTAATGGACACTCATACAGTGGCGGATATGGATTTAGGAATCAAAATGCCAACGGTCAAGGGTACTTTGAAAGAGGTCACGATGTTAGAAACAGCAACTGGCGAGACCAGGGCGCGAATAATTCAAAAATGGTTCAAATGGCTCTGAGCACTATGGGAGTCAACATCTTAGGTCATAAGTCCCCTAGAACTTAGAACTACTTAAACCTAACTAACCTAAGGACATCACACACACCCATGCCCGAGGCAGGATTCGAACCTGCGACCGTAGCAGTCCCGCGGTTCCGGACTGCAGCGCCAGAACCGCTAGACCACCGCGGCCGGCCGCGAATAATTACCGAGGAAATTATGGTCCACAAAGACAAGAACAACACAGCAAAGAGAAACCAGATGTAGAAGTTAAGCCTCCGAGCAACGCAAAACGTAAAGATTGAATTGAAAAATGCGGAAAAGGTTAGACAAACTAACGTTTACCCTATTTTATACTAACCACTAAATAAAAGTTAAATTAATACACTCCTGGAAATGGAAAAAAGAACACATTGACACCGGTGTGTCAGACCCACCATACTTGCTCCGGACACTGCGAGAGGGCTGTACAAGCAATGATCACACGCACGGCACAGCGGACACACCAGGAACCGCGGTGTTGGCCGTCGAATGGCGCTAGCTGCGCAGCATTTGTGCACCGCCGCCGTCAGTGTCAGCCAGTTTGCCGTGGCATACGGAGCTCCATCGCAGTCTTTAACACTGGTAGCATGCCGCGACAGCGTGGACGTGAACCGTATGTGCAGTTGACGGACTTTGAGCGAGGGCGTATAGCGGGCATGCGGGAGGCCGGGTGGACGTACCGCCGAATTGCTCAACACGTGGGGCGTGAGGTCTCCACAGTACATCGATGTTGTCGCCAGTGGTCGGCGGAAGGTGCACGTGCCCGTCGACCTGGGACCGGACCTCAGCGACGCACGGATGCACGCCAAGACCGTAGGATCCTACGCAGTGTCGTAGGGGACTGCACCGCCACTTCCCAGCAAATTAGGGACACTGTTGCTCCTGGGGTATCGGCGAGGACCATTCGCAACCGTCTCCATGAAGCTGGGCTACGGTCCAGCGTACCGTTAGGCCGTCTTCCGCTCACGTCCCAACATCGTGCAGTCCGCCTCCAGTGGTGTCGCGACAGGCGTGAATGGAAGGACGAATGGAGACGTGTAGTCTTCAGCGATGAGAGTCGCTTCTGCCTTGGTGCCAATGATGGTCGTATGCGTGTTTGGCGCCGTGCAGGTGAGCGCCACAATCAGGACTGCATACGACCGAGGCACACAGGGCCAACACCCGGCATCATGGTGTGGGGAGCGATCTCCTACACTGGCCGTACACCACTGGTGATCGTCGAGGGGACACTGAATAGTGCACGGTACATCCAAACCGTCATCGAACCCATCGTTCTACCATTCCTAGACCGGCAAGGGAACTTGCTGTTCCAACAGGACAATGCACGTCCGCATGTATCCCATGCCACCCAACGTGCTCTAGAAGGTGTAAGTCAACTACCCTGGCCAGCAAGATCTCCGGATCTGTCCCCCATTGAGCATGTTTGGGACTGGATGAAGCGTCGTCTCACGCGGTCTGCACGTCCAGCACGAACGCTGGTCCAACTGAGGCGCCAGGTGGAAATGGCATGGCAAGCCGTTCCACAGGACTACATCCAGCATCTCTACGATCGTCTCCATGGGAGAATAGCAGCCTGCATTGCTGCGAAAGGTGGATATACACTGTACTAGTGCCGACATTGTGCATGCTCTGTTGCCTGTGTCTATGTGCCTGTGGTTCTGTCAGTGTGATCATGTGATGTATCTGACCCCAGGAATGTGTCAATAAAGTTTCCCCTTCCTGGGACAATGAATTCACGGTGTTCTTATTTCAATTTCCAGGAGTGTAGACCAACAAAATCACACATTAATTAAAAGAAAAAGAGACACTATACACACTAACAATATCTTGTAGTATCAAGTACACTACAACATGCACACAAACGATAAATGGTACACAACAATTAAAAGAATGAAGAAGTGGTAGAACATAATTAGAATAAGGATTAGATATCACATATATGCAATAATTTTTGCCACTATCAGAAAATTTTTGCATTATATAAAATCAGAGTTTTTTTGTAAATAACAAATATATGTAAAACAAAAATTGTAAATATCTCTGTGCTTCAGAGGAACATCGCCACCAACACCAATCACCAGCTCCCTTAACACCAGATGCTTCGAGATAGCCACGGAGAGGGTACAGACATGTTGAGAAACCACTTAGGGCAATAACAACAACTTGAAGACCAACGCCACACTGGAAATGCAGGTTGCAACCAGGTCGGACTTCAGGAGGACAAAGTGCAGCATGGACATTTCATATGTCACGAAAACTGCTACACAACAGAAGAGTGTGGCGAAATTCACAATATGACGAGACGACAATGAAGATACAAAAAATTACTAAGATCTACAAACTCATCAAGTAACAGTTGGAAAGGCAGTCAGATCCTACAAATCCTATATCACCCCTACACTAAAATTCACATATTCCTAGCCCAAGAAGAACAGAAGAATGCAAGAAAGAAGAGAAGAACAGAAGATGCAAGATGAAAAAGGGCAGAAGACAGCAAGATACCTTTCTTTCCTATCCTACAAAGCAAATTGCTACAAACGTCTTTCCATGAACTTTGAGGCATAGTAACTACTACAACCACCTCTCCGAAAATAAACCTTGAATCGTCAAACAAATACAAGCGAACGGCAAACGGAATATTAAGTAGTACCAACCAACATTATCCAGAAACAGATTCAGCAAAATGAACAGTATTCTCCCTACCACATCATCAAATTGCCATACCGAACCAGGTGTGAAGTACCAAGACGTCACAGCACAATATTGGGTGACGATCGTCGGTAGTCAACTACAATCATCAAACTGCCACACCGTCCCAGGTGTGCCAGCAAAGGAGTACCAAGACATCACTGTTTATGCAGGAAACCAGTCATCATCATCGGTTAAAAGTTCCACTTCATGATGACAATGTCCACAAGTAAGACCCAGCATCGCATGCCAGTGCTTCTCTCGTGATTTGTGACACCCACACAAATGAGTAGACGCCTTCCACTATTTCAGTGGCGATCGTCGAGCACAGGAACAGATGCAAAAAAAAAAAAAAAAAAAAAAAAAAAAAAAAAAAAGAGGAGAAGACTGATATAACACAAAGGTAGAGTTAAGGAAATGATATATTTGTAAAAGTACCTTTTTCCTTTCTTGTAAAAGTAATTACTTTTATGATGTATGCTAAGTCCACAATTTGTAGATACCTTAAACCTTTTGTAAAGAAACTTAGTATAGTTATATAATCTCACAAACTCAAGGAAAGTCTATTTATTTCTTTTATATGTAAAATTAGAAAAGGATTTGTGCAGGATTTTTCTTCTTTAAGTAATATTCAAAAACACCTTTCTGGGGTAATAATATTAACATTGAGGATAGAATTAAGCGGAAACGCTTCTTCATTATTACAAAAAAAAAAAAAAAAATCAATGATACATAAAGAAAAAGATAATCTAAATAAATAAAACAAAGTAACACAACAGAGCCTTTGTGAACATTTACACAAGCTTAACTAAAGAAAAGACATAACCACACTAAAACATGATACACTGTACACTTACGAGTTTATAAAAATTAATATTGTAAAAACAAATTTTTGGAAACGAAAAAGAAAAACAGAGACACGTACTGGCAACGACAGAGAATAACAACCTTTGTAAAGCCTATTTTTGCCTAACAAGAAAACATAAATTGTAGAATTAAAAAAATAGAAACGACAGCTACAAAGAAATCATTAGAAAAAATTATTTAGAATGGCTGAGAAAAGTTTATTGGAAAATCTAAAAGAACAGTTTTTGCCCGACTTTGTCAATGTTTTCCTCGGCATTGTCAAACCCCAGACAAAAATTTGGTCAGAAGGGGGGGGGGGGGGGATGTAAGACGTCGTGGTCTCTTGACCTTCATTGTTTTATTCAGACCCAAACTCCATAAGATAATGTCAATATTGTATGAATTCAAGTAAACGATATGCAATTAACAAGTAAGCGCACCATGGCTGAAATACTCGAGGATGGCATACACACATACATTCCAGACACGACGGTCACAGAAGCTTTTAGTTCAGGAGAGAAACCGCACAACGGAACGCCGGTCCCTTCAGAGGACGACCCAGCCTATGTCGGCCAGTGACCGCCCATGTAGTGGACAACGTGGGCCTGAGTGAAAAGGGGGAACGACCCCGTGTTTGGCTTAAAAGCTAATTCCGCTACATTGTGTGGGAGCGGCCAGCCTACACATTCTTTACACGTAGCACGCAGTTTTATAGATTTTCACAGGGAGAAAGACGGTCATGGCCGACGATGCTACGGATGGAGAGGCGCATGCCTGGGTACAATCGTGGTTCTGTAAGCAACTGCAAATATTTTTTCATGTAGACATTTGTAAAATTTCCTTCTATGTGACTTGGATTTACTGACGGAAGTAGAAAAATTGTCGACTGCTTTGTGAGAGAAAAATAATTTAAAAATTTAGAAAATCAGATAAGCTCGCAATTTGAGGATTAATCTCGACGAAATCATTAGTCGCAGCACACGAAAGGGATTTACATTAGCGAGAGAAATACAAACGGTTTATTTCCCAGTGTCGTATTTCATGATAAGGATCTAGACAGAAAAATACCGTTTTCGTTTTAGATAGGTATGCAGGAGGCAGAGAGATTCTCTGATGAGATGTACTAGAGAAAGCTACTATTCCTTTCGTGTTTTGACCATGTAATAGGGAAGTTAAAGACTGCAAGCTCTTGACTAGGGTAATAATTACACTCTTAATTCTTATGTACCGCGCAAGCGGCCATTTTGACCAAGTCAGAGCCAGTCGGGAATTAATACGTTTTCACTTACCTCCTTTTACAGCCTCGAAGAACCACTAAGTTCCATCGCCTTCTCTACAGTAAAAGATACCATAGGAAAACCATAATTTCGTACACCGACTTCTTTACTTGAATGGTTACTATTAAATAATGAATGGACATACTCCCATCTGTCCGAGCTCTATTCAACGCTAAAAAGTAAAGATAACATAATGTGACGAAGCAGGATCAACCTTAACGTATCCACTGTTTTTCTAAAGATATCATAATATTCCAACTGGCACCGATATTATTTCTTGTAACGGTTTACCGCCCCCCCTCCCCCCCTTGAGCGAAGTCTGTGCAGCCCACACTTACACGGCTGAGCCCTATGATTCAATTCACAAAATGTTTGTTACATACTATCTTTCACTTGTGCCAGAGTGTTCTCAGATATTTTAAAATCTCAGTATTCATATCGTTATTGTCCATCAGTTTTTACGGTAATATGAAATGGTCTCTCGTTCTGCTTCTATAGTAACATAAACAATATTGTCTTTACACACAAAAAATCATTCTAACTTATCTAATTATATCGCATAACTTCTCTCGTATCACATTAGCTACATACAAGGTGATTTCTCTCTTTGTACATATTTTATACATTGAAATTTCAAGAATACAATAAAACAACTGTCTTTCAATAAAACAGATACAAGAAAAAAATATAAGATTCCTACGTAGGTACATGTTCTCTTCGTAGTGACTTATTGGGTGTTAAAAGTCGAACGAGGAGTCAGGAATGGGTTGAGTAATTGGAATGCCCTTGATCCATTCGTGAAGAGGCCTTCAAGGCGTAGTTTTTTGTACCACCGACTCCTTATAGTATCCCATGCTTTTGAAGAATGTCATCTGTTTCTCAAACGATAGTTCACATGAAACAAATGTTTCTACAGAAATTAGATAACATCTTATACTACATACATGTATACATTAAAATATTACGTTCTACTTTGTCACATTATCATTTCATTCTCGGTAATCTGAGGTCTGGAGTGTCCTTTTATGTTAACACATGGACTTTTAGTGCAGACACATTTATTCCTTTGCTTACAAATTCCCTCAAAATGTACTTTCATCTATGTCTTTGTGAGATTCACTTCTTATTTTTAAATTCACATTGTCCCTAAGTCCTTTGGGCGGCAACAATGCTGGCGCGTACATAAATGCATAGGCAATAATCAGTACGGTACCATAGTGCGGCAACTGGTCTTCTTATCCAACACAGTTGAGCAGTGCGGCTTACTTTAGAACTGTATGTGTGTTACGAGCGTGGATTGCCGAGCGCTTTCTTCCACCGTGGTTTTACATGCACCGGGCTCCACTACACCAAGAGAAGAGTAGGAAGGTTCTTGAAGAAGTCGAGAGTCCATTCCTTACGATAAGATCCCGCTAAGTAACACAGCTTAATGTTTATATGCATGCGTCATTCTGCATTTAGATATATTTGCTATCCACCGTTGCAAGTCTGGAACAAGTTTGCTCCACAACGGGAACAAAACTTCTTTAAACCTCCGTTTTCACTTCACTATATTTGCGCCACTCGAATATAGTCGCTCAGTTTATAGTAATTCTTTAATTTAACTTCGTAAATTTCTTCCTTCATACCGCCCTCATTCATGAACGCAACCCTTACTTGTTTGAGAATATCATCAGCCGCTCACGCATTTATTTACAAATTATTATTTACAGGACAATTATTTGAGGTATTGCTTCCTCGATTATTCAGGGCGGAAGCAAAACCGGTTTACGTCAGACTGCCTTGTGCTTCCAGCATACCGAAACGGGATACGTGAGTATACGCAGGTCGTTTGGAAAGTACGCCTCTTGAAGCTACAGTTTTCATTTTCCTTTTCATAAATACGCTTTGCTTAATACACTACTGGCCATTAAAATTGCTATACCAAGAAGAAATGCAGATGATAAGCGGGTATTCATTGGACATATATATTATACTAGAACAGACATGTGATTACATTTTCACGCAATTTGGATGCATAGACGCTGAGAAATCAGTACCCAGAAAAACCACCTCTGGCCGTAATAACGGCCTTGATACGCCTGGGCATTGAGTCAAACAGAGCTTGGATGGCGCGTACAGGTACAGCTGCCCATGCAGCCTCAATACGATACCACAGTTCATCAGGAGTAGTGACTGGCGTACTGTGACGAGCCAGTTGCTCGGCCACCATTGACCAGACGTTTTCAATTGGTGAGAGATCTGGAGAATGTGCTGGCCAGGGCAGCAGTTTAACATTTTCTGTATCCAGAAAGGCCCGTACAGGACCTTCAACATGCGGTCGTGCATTATCCAGCTGAAATGTGGGGTTTCGCAGGAATCGAATGAAGGCTAGAGCCACAGGTCGTAAACATCTGAAATGTAATGCCCACTGTTCAAAGTGCATGTCATGCGAACAACAGGTGACCGAGACGTGTAACCAATAGCACCCCGTACCATCACGCCGGGGATACGCCAGTATGGCGATTACGATTACTCGCTTCCAATGTGTGTTCACAGCGATGTCGCCAAACAAGGATGCGACCATCATGATGCTGTACACAGAACCTGGATTCATCCGAAAAAATGGCGTTTTGCCATTCGTGCACCCAGGATCGTCGTTGAGTACTCCATCATAGGCGCTCCTGTCTCTGATGCAGCGTCAAGGGTAACCGCAGCCATGGTCTCCGAGCTGCTAGTCCATGCTGCTGCAAACGTCGTCGAACTGTTCGTGCAGATGCTTGTTGTCTTGCAAAATTCCCCATCTGTTGACTTAGGGATCGAGACGTGGCTGCACGATCCGTTACAGCCATGAGGATAAGATGCCTGTCATCTCTTCTGCTAGTGATACAAGGCCATTGGGATCCAGCACGGCATTCCTTATTACCCTCCAGAACCCACCGATTCCATATTCTGCTAACAGTCATTGGATCTCGATCAACGCGAGCAGCAATATCGCGATACGATAAACCGCAATCGCGATAGGCTACAATCCGACCTTTATCAAAGTCGGAAACGTGATGGTACGCATTTCTCCTCCTTACACGAGGCATCACAACAACGTTTCACCAGGCAACGGCGGTCAACTGCTGTTTGTGTATGAGAAATCGGTTGGAAACTTTCCTCATGTCAGCACGTTATAGGTGTCGCCACCGGCGCCAACCTTGTGTGAAAGCTCTGAAAAGCTAATCAGTTGCATATCACAGCATCTTCTTCCTGTCGGTTAAATTTCGCGTCTGTAGCATGTCATATTCATGGTGTAGCAATTTTAATGACCATTAGTGTAGTTTGATTATCTTCGCTTCAAAATTTCGGAGCATCGTCAAGCGCTCGGGACCGTCTCAAATTGGAGATGTGAATTACAGTTTTTACTGCAAGCTTATTGTGTGTATGTGGAGGAAGGGAGGGAGGGGAGGTTGGGAATTCTATTTCCACGAGATCCAGTGCGCAGCTTCGCGGTAATTACCAACTAATAGTTTCAAATCTTAATACAAACACTAAAAATAACAAGATAATATGTACCATAGACATGTCTAGGATAGAGAAGATTATTTAACTTTTCTTTCCTTATTCATTCTTAGTTAGTGACATCTTAACATATGTAGCATTAGATCTATTTGTATACCATTTGTTATTCTCCTAATAGGTTCACCGTATCCACTGATCTGGTTATGCCAGTTGTGTTTGTCGTTCATGTTCAATTGACTGTGTCCTTTACATACCTTTATGGTAACTCGCCTTCCGCGGCTTGCTGCGTAGATCATACCGATGAAATAAAAATAATGTGTGCTAAAACAGAGGTATTTTCGTCTCCTACATACATTTATGTCTTGTCGTTCGTTTCTCTTTTTCTGTCCGCCTGCTTATGTGGGTGGTAACGCGCTTGCCTCCCGTACAAGCGGGTCCGGGTTCGATTCCCGGCCGGATTGAAGATTTTCTCCCCTCGGGAACTGAGTGTTGTGTTGTCCTCATCGTCATTTCATATTCATTACCGGCGCAGAAGTGACCCAATGTGGCGTCGGCTGAAATAAAACTTGGCTGCCGAACTTCACCGCATGGCGCCTCCCCGCCAACGGTGCCATACGCTCATGTCCTTTTTTTTTCTCTGCTTTTGTCAGAGCACCAGTGTATGCTAAAAATGTATAAACGATTGGGTCCTGTCCCTTACTTCAAAACATAGTTCCTTGTTGGTTCATCTCAAGTGGTTTTTACTTTTACTCTACTGTAGATCAGAAGTGGTTTCTCCTTCCAGTTTGAAAATTTAACCTGGGCGCTGATATATTTCTCTTAAAAATAAAGGTAAAATTAAACTGTTGTGTTTAATAGTATTCGTAATTTTCTATATGTTCCATACAGTTAGCTCTTATTGTCATCAAGAGTAATATTAGCATTGAAAGTTGCGAGGATTAGGTATATTTATGCAAAGATAAAGAAAAATCTACTTGTATCTGTTCATTCCTACATTCCATTCCTTTAAAGAGATCAATTTTTTCTTCCATCCTTTGTCCATTCATCTTGATCAACCTGTATTAAAATACTTTGCGAAGTCCTTGACCGTAGACTCCGGATTCCTCGATTACTTAACCCAATCTACAATGGTCATTATGCTATCTTACCTGACAGTTATAAGTACATTTCCTCGCTTCTTATCTGCTGGTCACAAATGTATCCTAGCCTGATTTTCTGCTTATAATCCAACGTCATTTGCAACATAAGTGTGCTTCTTTTAGTTCCACTTAAGTTCTCTGTAAAAGGTAGAATAGTACCAATATGTTTGAGTGCTTGTGATTTTGTTCGTTAATCTTATGCTCCGATCTAAGGTCTTACTTTCTTCATACTATGTTTTGGTTTTAGTGTTACCTACACAAGCATTGTCTCCGCTGTTAGTTTTCTTTACGTTTTCCTAGTGGAAGTACTTCTTGAGTGGTCGTGCTGCTTCTCATAATGGATGTTTCTCACCCTTACATTTTGTGTTAAAGATATTAATACTTACCTTTATTCGAGCGATACTTCCTCCCTAGACAAACGCGGAATCGGTGAAACTAACTCGTTTTTATCCACGTCTTTCTGTATTAGATATGATGGTGTATATGTTATACAACGGAATGTTGTTAACTATTTGCTCAAACACGTATTCGTAGCCACCTAATGCGTATTATCAAAGACCTCGATTATATTCACCACTGGGTTTGGATTTCCGCATTGCGGTTCCCCTTTCGGATTCGGTGCCGGACTCCATTTCTCGTAAGTGTTTCTCCCCTGATTAAATTGTGGATAGTTTCCTTGTTGGTACTGCCTTTATGGATTCTGAAAATTCCTGTTTTTACTCTACTGTGGGTGTCTATTCGGCGGTGGTACCCACCGACTTCTAATGTTCTGGTAGTTCCAGTTGTCGTTACCGGGAATGTTGCCATTACACTGCGACGTAGCTTGTATTCCGCCCCCACCACTACGATACCCATTCTGGTTATTATTAGTATTATTTCTAGCCATCATATATTCGTTTATAAGGTCAATAGAATCAAGGGCAGGCAAAAAGTGTTGTAGGTTACTTCCTGGGACTGTACCAGTTTCTTCTAATGTGAAACAAAAGTTTTTCTTTCAAAATGTGTAGAACGTCACTAAGAGCCACGGGTCCATCCCAGAAACGAGTCTTCCTGATGTACTTCTCGAGACATTTTCTTAGCGATTCCTGCCTGATGTTCAATGACTCTGGACTAAATACTTGTTTTCTCAAAAGAGTTCAAATGGTTCTGAGCAGTATGGGACTTAACTTCTGAGGTCATCAGTTCAAAATGGTTCAAATGGCTCTGAGCACTATGGGACTCAACTGCTGTGGTCATCAGTCCCCTAGAACTTAGAACTACTTAAACCTAACTAACCTAAGGAGATCACACACGTCCATGCCCGAGGCAGGATTCGAACCTGCGACCGTAGCGGTCGGGCGGTTCCGGGCTGTAGCGCCTAGAACCGCTCGGTCACCTCGGCCGACTTTGTTTTCTCAATCTTTCCTTCACACAAGCGACCAATAGTCAGCAACAAATGCATTTTTAAATTGAACTAATTTGCGACATCTCCTCGCCGTCTCAAACGTTCAAAGCGCGGCCTCATCTTGTATAAAACCTAACACATACGGGATCTTTTGTTGATCAGACCAAGCTGTAGGCAAAAATCTGCTAAAAGATTCTACGAAAATAACTGGATGACCAGACTTCCTTTGTGGGATGAACAACTAGAATTATAGATTTTTTAGAAGATTTTCTCCTGTTATAACGATGGAAGTTTGGCGTCTGCCTCCACATTTCGTGTAACAGCATTTTGTGGTGCTGTGTTTGTGCTATCTACTGTTGCTTGTGCACATACATTTTCATGATAAACTGGACTATAACATTCATCATTAATCATATCTGTATAGCAACTATCATTCCTTGCTTGCTCGTTAATGTTATTCCGATCTTCTTCTAATTTCTCCAGTTGTGCTCTTATTTGTGTTTTCACACGGTCTTTCCAATTAGGTAGATCCTGTGTAAGTGTCCTTTGTACCTGACCTAACTCAGTTTGTACCTTTAATACTGTCGTATTCTACTCTGTGTAAACATCGGTAATCGTTACCCATAATATTTTACATTAGCCTCGTGTATAGTACCTAAAGTCTTCTCTTGCTCAGAACTTTACTGGTTCTTGTTTGAAACTAAAGTTTTACCCATAACGAAGTGTATGAATTTTCGAAATTAAGTAACCTACTCTTTCCAACTCGTGTTATGTTTACTACTTAAACAGTTCACAGGTGACGCTTGGCTGTAACTTATGTATACTACTGAAAAATATTTCTTTGCAAAACAATTGCCTCATTCTAATCTAATTTGCGAGCTACAGCAAGAATGTTTCCGCCATCTTGTGGAACATCTACGTAATTAAAAATCACTACAAAAATAATAAATTTTGGAACTACTAGAAAGAAACGAAATTCTATGCGCAGCAAGCAGTGGGTCTTCTAAAAAATCAATTCTACTCTAATTTCAAAAAGCGCTAAGAATGAGTACGTACTGATATTCTTTACCTACTGTGCTGTTTTGCTGCCGTCGGATAAATATTTCAGAATCAGCTTTTCTCCAGATTTTTCTGTTCTGGTTTTAATGTCTCAGAATGTTGGAAAGTACAAGACGACAATTATTGAACCATATGAAAAAAACGTAAATTAGCTACAAACTACGGCGTTCACAGACTTTATTCAACATGTAAACGTCATTGCAGATATTCGGATTTAGGTTGTGACATTTTCGATATGCCTGCCACCATTGGCGATGATGTGGCGGAAGCTAATAGAGAAACTCTGCATGATCCACTGAAGTGTCGGAACATCGGTGCTGTCAATGACCTCCCGAATGGCTGTCTTCAGCTCAACAATGGTTTTGGGATTAATGCTGTGCCCCTTGTCTTTAGTATAGCCCCACAAAATAAAGTCACATGTGTTCATATCCGGAAAATATAGCGGCCAGTGGCCTCTGGGTATCCCAGAGCCAGAATGCGGTCCCTAAAGTGCTCCTCCAGGACATCAAACACTGTCCTGCTTCGATAGGGTCGAGCTGCGTCTTACATGAATCACATCTTGTCGAAATCATGGTTGCTTTGGATAAGGGAGATGAAATCATCTTCCAAAACCTTCACGTAGCGTTCGGCAGTCACAGTACTATGGAGGAATATCGCACCGATTATCCCGTGACTGCACATTGGACACCACACAGTCACCCGTTGAAGGTGAAGAGACTTCTCGATCCCGAAGTGAGGATTCTCAGTCCCCCAAATGTGCCTGTTTTGCTTATAGACGAACCCATCCAAACGAAAGTGGGCTTCGTCACTCACCATGCATGCATGAGCATACTATTTCCCATCATGCCCCGTGGCCAACAGTGCTGTTTGAACGTCTTAATGGAAACCTTCAGAGGTTATGACGATTTTATTTCATATAGTTCAATAATTGTCACCCTGTGTGCCCTTGTTACTGTAGTTTGCTCGGCGTCATGCGCTCCGTTGCTTATACCATGAAATAAACAAACATTTATGTAGCAATAGTATTGTTGCTTTGCACATGCAGTATGTATATGATAAATAGTATACATTTACGTCGTATAAACGATCACCAGTGTGAAAGTTCCTTCTGTGTGACTTGCGTGACTGACGGGAATAGAAAAATTTTGACTGCTTAGTGAGAATTCTGAAAATCAGATACATCCGCAATCTAAGGATGATTCTCGATGGAATCGTTAGTCGCATCACACAAAAAGGTTTTACATTAGCGAGAGAGATACATGAACGGGTTATTTCCTAGTGTCATATTTCATGATAGTGGTTATATTATTTACGATCTACAAAATAAAATCTGTCTCACTTTAGATCGGTATGTAGGAGGCAAAAGGTTTTCTCTGATAAGCCGACCGGAAGAAAACTACTATTCCTTTTATGTTCTGACCATGAAATCGGAAAGTTAAAAACTGCATCTTCGTGAGAAGGGTGAGAATTACAATCTTAATTTTTACGCAAGCGGCGATTCTGACAAAGTTCAAGCTAGCCAGGAATTAATCCGGTTTCGATTGCCTCCTGTTACAGCCTCGAAGAACCTCTGAACTCGTTCGCCTTATCTATGGTTAAAGGTACCATAGGACAACAATAACTTTGTACACCGATTTCTTCACATGAATAGTTATAACTAAATAATGAATACACATACTACCATCTGCCCCAGCTCTGTTCAGCGCGAAAAAAGCAAAGATACCAGAATGCGAGAAAACAAGACCGACTTTAATGTACACCCCTGGAAATGGAAAAAAGAACACATTGACACCGGTGTGTCAGACCCACCATACTTGCTCCGGACACTGCGAGGGGGCTGTACAAGCAATGATCACACGCACGGCACAGCGGACACACCAGGAACTGCGGTGTTGGCCGTCGAACGGCGCTAGCTGCGCAGCATTTGTGCACCGCCGCCGTCAGTGTCAGCCAGTTTGCCGTGGCAAACGGAGCTCCATCGCAGTCTTTAACACTGGTAGCATGCCGTGACAGCGTGGACGTGAACCGTATGTGCAGTTGACGGACTTTGAGCGAGGGCGTATAGTGGGCATGCGGGAGGCCGGGTGGACGTACCGTCGAATTGCTCAACACGTGGGGCGTGAGGTCTCCACAGTACATCGATGTTGTCGCCAGTGGTCGGCGGAAGGTGCACGTGCCCGTCGACCTGGGACCGGACCGCAGCGACGCACGGATGCACGCCAAGACCGTAGGATCCTACGCAGTGCCGTAGGGGACCGCACCGCCACTTCCCAGCAAATTAGGGACACTGTTGCTCCTGGGGTATCGGCGAGGACCATTCGCAACCGTCTCCATGAAGCTGGGCTACGGTCCCGCACACCGCTGGCCATCTTCCGCTCACGCCCCAACATCGTGCAGCCCGCCTCCAGTGGTGTCGCGACAGGCGTGAATGGAGGGACGAATGGAGACGTGTCGTCTTCAGCGATGAGAGTCGCTTCTGCTTTGGTGCCAATGATGGTCGTATGCGTGTTTGGCGCCGTGCAGGTGAGCGCGACAATCAGGACTGCATACGACCGAGGCACACAGGGCCAACACCCGGCATCATGGTGTGGGGAGCGATCTCCTACACTGGCCGTACACCACTGGTGATCGTCGAGGGGACACTGAATAGTGCACGGTACATCCAAACCGTCATCGAACCCATCGTTCTACCATTCCTAGACCGGCAAGGGAACTTGCTGTTCCAACAGGACAATGCACGTCCGCATGTATCCCGTGCCACCCAACGTGCTCTAGAAGGTGTAAGTCAACTACCCTGGCCAGCAAGATCTCCGGATCTGTCCCCCATTGATCATGTTTGGGACTGGATGAAGCGTCGTCTCACGCGGTCTGTACGTCCAGCACGAACGCTGGTCCAACTGAGGCGCCAGGTGGAAATGGCATGGCAAGCCGTTCCACAGGACTACATCCAGCATCTCTACGATCGTCTCCATGGGAGAATAGCAGCCTGCATTGCTGCGAAAGGTGGATATACACTGTACTAGTGCCGACATTGTGCATGCTCTGTTGCCTGTGTCTATGTGCCTGTGGTTCTGTCAGTGTGATCATGTGATGTATCTGACCCCAGGAATGTGTCAATAAAGTTTCCCCTTCCTGGGACAATGAATTCACGGTGTTCTTATTTCAATTTCCAGGAGTGTATATACTGTTTTCTACAGAGATCATGCTGTTCCATCTTACACCGAAATTATTTATTGTAACGTTTTACATCGACCGTCTTGTCTCACAGTGGGATAAATGTATTACCAGCTATTTTTGAAATAATAAACAGTTTACTTACCTTTTTTTCCATTTGTCGCTTGTACATTTGACTGCTCGTTATAGTTGTAAGAAATACAAACACGTAATATTTGGAATAATATAGAACAATTAAACAGTGGATAAAAGAATTAATTAAATAAATGTACCCAACATCATAACACAATATAAATGTTAAGAAAACATGCATGCAAAAATATACGCGTGCAAGGTGAATACGTAAGAAAATATTTGTATTATTGGTATGTGAAACAAATAGTTGAAATAGAGAAATAAGGGAAGGGTTATACATTAAAGAATTAAATAGAAGAAATCGTAGACTAGACTGCAAAATTGACTGCAGCGTAAATTTTCCACAGGTATGCGTATCATAGCCCAACGTCTATGCTCATGGGTTGTGTGAAGTAGAAGAGATGTAATGGTCGCAAAGGTCTAGCCAACACTGACCTTACGTACAGTCAGAAAAATGAATATTTTTTATACGTTGTACAATAAGTAACACAATAAATAATTACATAAAAAACGTTGACTACTCTGCAAACTGAGTGCAACGCTATCACTCCACAAGTAAGCTAGTCGTAGCCCCACGTCTGAGCTCATGTCCTGGGAGAAGCTGAAGAGATGTGGCGACGGCCGCACATCCATAATAGGTTTGATATCCCGAAGAGTGTGCTGCTCAGGAGCCAAATGCTCTCCAATAGCCATCCTATTCAGAGAACATGTATGCGGTTTATAGCGAGTTTCAAAAGAACAACCCGCCTGGTTAACATGACAATGATGACAGTCGCTACATTTCATCTTATACGCCCAAGACTTCTTTCATTCGGTCTGCGGCCGAAGACACGTCTTCAATGTGTTGTCGTTTGGAACCCCAACCTAACATTTGAATTCCGAAAACATTGTTCAGTTTATCTGATATGTGACCATTATATGCCATAGTAACAAATCTGATTTTAGTCTAGTGGCTGCTGAGAAGGATAAAACGCTGTTCATGACTTTCTGTTTACCAAGTTTATTATAAGTGATGGAAACGTCTGTAACCCTACAGCCATTAGTAATCGGTTTTGATATAGTGGTTTCATTTTCGAATTCATTTTGATCCAAGGGCAAACGCAGAATTCTATGTATAATCGAGTAAAAGAACTATTTATTATTCGTTGAGAGTAATAAGACTGCGCACTAATAATGGCATCACTGCTAATAGGTCGCGTGAAAATTCGAAATTCATGACTGTTGTCTTCCTTAGTGACAGACAAATCTAGGAAATTAATGATACAGCTGTGCTCGAGTTCTAAGCTAGGCTAAATCTTAGAGTGTATGTTATTTAACAAAGCAACAGGCCTATGTATGCGGCGTTCACTACTTTTGAGCAATATTAGGACATCACCAACATAGCACTTATAATAAACATCTCCAACTGAAGTACAAGGGCCCGCATCTCGTGGTCGTGCGGTAGCGTTCTCGCTTCCCACGCCCGGGTTCCCGGGTTCGATTCCCGGCGGGGTCAGTGATTTTCTCTGCCTCGTGATGGCTGGGTGTTGTGTGATGTCCTTAGGTTAGTTAGGTTTAAGTAGTTCTAAGTTCTAGGGGACTGATGACCATAGATGTTAAGTCCCATAGTGCTCAGAGCCATTTGAACCATTTTTTTGAAGTACAAGGGGGCCGTTACCCACTGCTAGCCCATATTTTTGGTACTAAAGTTTCCCATTGAATTGGAAATGTCCAAAAATTATCTGCACAACTTAAGATTTTAATACCTTTAAAAATATACTAGATATTAACAAATGGTTTTTAACATGTGACAACTCGTAAAGATTTGTTTCCTCATTAATATATATCAATGAGTGCACCTGTAATGGCATAGATAATGGCTAGTCAGAATTCTATTTCTCTCCACTTACAGTTCAGAATCTCCAGGGTGACATGTTCAAATGCATTGAAAATGCTTGCCTTCAAATCCAGTAGGTCTCTAACCTTGGTTCTGAACGCCAGATTCTTTACAAAATCCCACAGGAGTCTAGTGGTGCGAGGTCAGGGGATCGTAGCAAACAGTCGAATTGGACTATCTCGTCCTACCCACCTATCCGGAAACATTTCGTTTAGAAACTGACGGACGTTGAGGGACCCGTGGCGTGGTGCCCCATCCTGCTGGAATATGACATCAGGTTGCAGGTGTTCCAATTGTGACACAGCAGAATCTTGTATCACGTCCAGGTAAACACCACCGTTGGCGGCAGACTCGATGGAAAAGAATGGACCATTGATGCAGTTGTGCATCAGTCAGCACCAGCATTGATCTTGGGGCTCTCTCTTTGCATTTCAGTTGTAACATGAACTTGCTGCGAACCACATAAACGGACGTTATGACGATTCTTTTTGCCAGATACATCGAAACGTTGACTCATCGGAGAAACAAATCTTTTCCTAAAAGTCATTTTTTGTGTCAGTCTTGTCTAGCATATCCACTGCAACCTGTTAACGCTGAAGTTTGTCCGTAGGCTTTAATATCTGAAGCAGCTGCACTTTGTAACAGGTACGGTGTTTATCGCTGAAACAAACGGTTTTCTGTTATATTGGTTTTATTCAACTCCATTTTAATCGCACTGTTAAAATAACTGGTTCCTGAAATAACTGATTTTCGATTTTTCCACAAATATTATTTCGTATAGTAAACACAGAAACCGAACAAATGTTGAGCTATTCTGACAGCCTCAGTTTCGAGGTACGTAGAGTCAAAATATTAAAGTAAATAGGCAAATAAAAGAAAACTTACTTCGTCCACTGAGTCCTGCTTTTCATGAAACAGCATTAAGTGGTCAACTACTACAAAAAAATCACCTATATTCTCTTATGGTTCTAATATTTTGAAACTTTGCTCAAAAATCATGTTTTAATCATGGACAGGCCACTATTTGGATGTCACGAGTAGTCAGTGCTAAACGGTGAAAACGTGGGCTGCAGAACTTAATTTTTCGCTTTAATTTATCCATTTTCCAGGGCTAAAAGCAGATAAATGCATGTTATGTAGACATAAGCAGCAGACCAGCTGCAAAAATATTTTTGTTGTGAACTTTAAATAAACTTTTAGGTTTCAAGTATTCTCCTTAATCATGTCGCAAGTTTGTTGTGGCTTTTCTCGTTTTTAATCTTTTAAAGTCAATGGAGCACTGTACTTCCCTGATGAAGCATTTCATGAGATACTTCCATACTAGGGATGGTGTTATTCTGTAATACAGCTGATGTCTGACGACGACAGCGAGGAACTACCGTGTAGAGCAGAAGGGGCATGCCTCGCACCTGCACGTACACTCATACCGTCTAATAGGCCACCCCACATGCTAACAGCTACATTATTGTCTCATCAGTGCTGTACCAATTCTTATACCATGCGTTTGTTGCTTATTTCTGTCACACTAAGGGCTGTTAAAATACCACTGATTGCTTCCCCCTTTCTATATAACAATGCAATGTTAAGAAGCAATGCAATTTTACGAATAAAAATTACTCTTTCTTTAGAAAGGTTTACTTGAAACAGAAAAATTTTAGCACTGCCTCTACGGCTAATTGTCATTTCGGTTTTTTTCTCCAGTTATTAGAAAAATCTAGAAACACCTGTTGTAATCGGAAGCAAAGAAATATCGAAAAACACAGGTTACTCTGAACTAAAATATCGGTATCGCTTTTAAACGGTCGGTTTTATCCATCTCTACCCTTTAGGGATACCCGTAACCTCTTATGCAAGACGTTGTGCGCTGTTCATCGTCTCAGTTCCAACTCTCTGGCCACCATACACAGCAACTTGTCAGACTCCTTGCAAACGCCTGCCGTATCTAGTCCACGTTGGCGTCTGAAATGGATGGAGGACTCCTCCCCCCCCCCCCCCCCCTTGTAAGGTTGTAAGGTGAACACTACCTGTATCCATAAATGACGTATGCCAAGCCATAATAGTTGGTCGGGACGGTAGTTGCCTTCCGTACCATGTTTTAAAGTTTCGTTGCACTTGGGTATCATCCCCTGGAAGATGAAAAAGGTTTATGAGTTACCTTGGAAGCCATTTGTTAATGTCTAGTAAAGTTTTAAAGTTATTAAAGTCTTATGTTGAAAAGATAAGTTATGGACACCCTGTAGTTCTATAATGTCGCCTGGACTTATCTTGGACAACAATAAATTCTCTTTAATTTTCTGTATGCATTCTTTAATTGGCACATTGATATATCTATTTGCCATATCTAAAAATGCGACTCTGACATCATCTGGTATTGTAATGCTGGTCAAAGTTTTTTGGAAGTTCAAACTGGACAGAATATTTAAAGCTGTACGAATCTTTTAATTTCTTGTTCAAAACTTTGTTGAGGTCATAGATCGATGAAGTGATATTGTTTATAATTAGCCGTATTGATATTTCATTTTTGTGTGTTTTAATTTGAGATCTTAATTGCGGAATGCTTAGGTTCATCTTTTTAACAGATTTCTTCTCTGTGCCTCTCACAAAGAAAACCGTGCTGCATATCTATCTTTTCGGTCTATGAGTTTGTATTCTGCTTATTTTCGCATGGTTTTTTGCATTTTTATATTTTGTTTTGTATTGACGTTTCAGTTTATTTTTAGCTCTTGAATAAGTAATATTTTGTGTCAGATTTGTGTCTTACATCAACATCCACTATGATGCACACATTGTGTCCTAGCTTCCTTTTATGGGCGGACACTGTACGCCGTTTTTATAATCGGTGTGTAACTGGCGTTTTTAAGTATTATTCTGGTTTCTGTACTCGCATCAGGTACTCTACTCTAATGCAATTTTATTTTATTACTTCAAATTTGAAGTTGGCTGTATAGTCAACTGTAAATAGTTATCATTTAATGTTATTCGTTAACTGAAGTATCCGATGGTGCTTGGCAGAACACAATAATGATATTAAAAAGGAAAAACCCTTCTAAATTTTCTGCAAAATTTCGTCACTAACCGGCTTTAGGTTCTTTAGGCCATATTCAAGTGACAACTAAAGATGGCCTGAGAAGCCAAAAGCCAGTTCGTGACCAAATAAATATAATTTTGCAGAACATTAGCATGACTTTTCCTTTTTAACATTAATGTTATTCGCTTGTGTTTTTGAGTATTAAAAGATTTTATTACGAATTTTTTAACTTTACGTAAAATTTCAATAATTATTATGAATTTAATAATGGAAATGCACTATAGTTCCCACATGACTTTAAAAGAAAGTGTTTAATGTGTAATTTCATGTGCAGCTTTAAATCTACATTGCTTCTGAACACTTTATTTTCCTTAAAAGGGCCACATTACCCAATAGTGTCTCGTTAATCGCCCTCTATTCAGATCGTTTTGATTGTAAACGTTACTACTAAAGTTGTAATCACGTGTACCAGAATAGAGTGAAGAATGTGTATACTGATATGAGTCTGAGAGTAGTAGTAATAGTAGCAGCAGCAGTTAGTAGTACTAGCATTTTAATTCAATTGTATATCACTTATACTAGGACATCGGATGCATCAAGGAATTAATTTTCAAGAACGACAAAAATAAGATAATTCGTATATATAGGCGTTTCCATACTTTCATGTTTAGCTTGACAAGTATGGGACAAGTAGTCGGACGTGGCACAGTAGGAAACACGTCGGCATTTTCCTGACGTAATTTAGGGAAACCGTGGAAAAAAATAAATCATGATGGCCAGATAAAGACGGACACCTTCGTTCTCCCGAATTCGAGTTCAGTCTGTTTGAAAAAGCGTTGTTTTTCGGTTTATCCCTAGGGTACAATACTTTCAATTTTTTTTTTTTTTACAAAGAAGTGATCCAATAACGTGATAGGCCGCTGGTTCACCGTTCATTCATTTCTCACTCAAGAGTCATTACACACACTACACACGCTATAAACACGTTTTTCGTAATGTAACGCTACACAGACCATCGGCTTACATCAGGGCCATAGCGTCAATATTTGATTTCTCTTTTGTGCACTGTAACTTCCTATTTGTTTTCCTACAAAACTGAGACAGCATCCAACAATGAGTGAGATGTTGAACTCAGAAAGAAGATAAAATGTTATGTTACACATTGCTTACTATTGAGAATAAGATTCTGTAGGAAAGAAAAATACGTAAGAAGAACGCATAAAAAGTAGCATAAAAGTGTAATTTGAGTTTATAGATGTATTACTATTAATATCGTAATTCTTATTTACATGTATTACATTTCAACAAACACCTATTCCATGTAATACAAGCAATCTTTCACTCTCTGGAATATATAGCTTAAAAAGTAGTTTTTAAATGCTTTTTGAAATAAATTCGTTTTATTAATGTTTTTAACCTCCTTAGGCAGTTTGTGACAGATATTTATTCCTTGGCAGAAAATGTTGTTTGAGTTTTATGTTTATTCTGTCTTGGTAAACTTTATTTCAGTCTAGATCTTGCTCCATTGTAATGGAATGGTAATGTTTGTTGCAGTTATTATCAGTTTCATTTTTAATGTGGACAACTGGATTAAAAAAGTGTTCTCATGGTGTAGTTACTCGTATAATACCCAGTATTCTGAACAGATCTTTACAGTGAGCTCGGCTATTATTTTTTGTTGTTATTCTTATGGAGCACTTCTGTAGATTGAAAACTGTGATCATATTTTGTGCATGTGCTCCCCAGAAACGAATTTCACAGCTACGAACTCCGTTTACTCATAAGTAAAATGTAACTGAAAGACGATGGCTGTTGCAATCTGATGACAAGGCTCTAGGGGCTAAGGGCATAACGTCCCAATGACATTCAGTATGCATCTTTTGTGTTCACACCACTTCAACTGAGAACTAATATTCATTCCTAGAAATTTTGTAGTCTATAGCAGTGTCATATATATTTAATTTAACAACGTCGTTTTCCCTCTTTGAAGTGAAATTAATGGCATATGTATTCTTCATGTTCGGTGTCACTTTTTTGCGTATTAACAAATTGTAAACTCCCTTGAGGTTTTTTTTCTGTATGTTCTGTTGTTTTTTCAGGGACTATATAATGCTGCTGTTACCAGCAAAGAGAATTTTTTGAGTATGACTAACTCTATTGGGAAAGTCATCCATGAACTGGAACAATATTGATTGCAGTGTGCTACCCCGAGGAACATTTAAATTAATTTATTTTGGTTCCGATAAGCGTTTCACTAAAAGTTTATTTGCATTAAGATTTGTGGGTATCTCTATTCTTTGTACCCAGGCTGCTAGGTATGATCGTAACGAGTTATTATCTACGTCCATTATTGTAAATGATTCTAGCTTACTTAGTAGAATCTTATGGTCAACAGTATCAGAAACTTTGGACAGATGTAAGAAAGGCCCTGTGACACTCATCGTTGTCAGGAGCATTAAGTGATTCATTTTTTGATTCTGCTGTGGCTGGATCTGAACTTCCACCATTTCAGAACCGAAACTATTATTCACTTAGAAGTTTATATTTATTCAGTTAATTGATTAATCCGTCTTTCATTATTGATTCCATAGTTTTTGAGAATGATGATGGTTCAGATGGCTCTGAGCACTATGGGACTTAACTTCTGAGGTCATCAGTCCCCTAGAACTTAGAACTACTTAAACCTAACTAACCTAAGGACATCACAAACATCTATGCCCGAGGCAGGATTCGAACCTGCGACAGTAGGGGTTGCACGGTTCCAGACTGTAGCGCCTAGAACCGCTCGGTCACACCGGCCGGCTGAGAATGATGACATCAAGACAATGGCCTGGTAGTCGTCTATGTCTTCTACACTACTTTCCTATAGCAAAGCCACAGCTGTTGTTTGTTTTAAATACCGTTGAATGTCTTATAGTCATTCCTCTTTATTGTTCCTCGTCTGATCTGTGTCTTGAGTGACCTTTTGCTTCTGTCGCTTCGTCTCAGCACCTGAAGAGAAAAATTTGATGATCAATCTTCACTATGGTTCAATGTAGCCCCAGACAAGTCTGAATTAGTGAAACACTGTTAGCGTAGTACAATATAACTTGCAATTTGACTAAATTGGTATAAAATTGCTAGAAAAGTTAAGTATTTTTATCACAGCTCAAGTCAGGAGGATTCATTTTGTCTTTCCAGTACAATTTTGTCGAGTGCACTGTGTGATCGCACTGTAAATGATCGTATTCGTTCCTGTCCCGCACCCTTTAGTTTTAGATAGTGGCCCATCAACCGGCACGACTTCGATTTTTCTGTGTCTCAGCACTGCTATTTTATAAGATGTGCTCACGTAGTGCAATCAATATGTTTAGATGAAACTTGGCATTTAGTGCAACAATAATTTGCAAAAAACTGTGACGCCAGATCTCTTGTTAACAACCGTTTCTAATTTCACGTTGTGTGGGCAAAAATTTTGGTTCCGTCCTGGAAGCCTCTGAATCTGTCGTTTTCACGTTTTCTGGTCACTGGTTCTTTACAGTAGACATGTATATCTGTCACGGTTCTCCGCGGTCTGCAACAAAAATTGATGCTAACGCTTGTTACGTGGATCTATGACCCTGAGTTCTTTTTCCGTACGGTCATCTTCTGCTGGATAGTGGGACAATAGCTGTTAATTGATGTTTATTAACGAAAACAACATCAGCTGTATTTATGGGTTTTATTTACATGAAACAGGATTCGGTGCTATAACCTCTCTTATAGAGGTCCCGCATTCTCTTCTTCAAGCCACCGGCTCACTGTTCCGTCTCCTAACTCCATCTTCTGTAGATGGTCTTTCAATATTTGCTTCCTCAGAGCCCCCCGGGGTTTTAGTTTTAAAATCGTTAGTAACACTCCAAAACTTTCGGTTTTCTTCTACAGTTTTTTTCATGTTCCGTGGGAACTCGACGAGGGGATTGGTCAGAATATACCTTATTCACAGAATGGAGATTAATGGATCGGTGACTAAGTGAATTAGTGTGGGATAATAATTTCAGTGGGATTCAATCCTCAATCGGTTACCGGCCTTTTCTGTAAATTATCTTTTCTTTCACCTCTGGAAAATTATTTGCGTATGTAATCAATGCGAAGCTGCGCCGTAGCTGAGAGATCACGTTGAAGAGTATCTCCTACTATAACTAGTTATAACTCAGTTTCTTGAGATGCTGAAAATTGACTGGTAAGAATGAGGAGGGCCTCCGCACCCAGAGTAGGCAGGGGAAAGAATAAATGGAAAATACCGCCCAGAAGAAGGGAGAGAGTGAGAGCGCATGTGTTAAAACATTATGGAGTATATCTCAAGATACTACAGAACGCAGGAGAGGGCAAAAACTGTAGAGGGAGGTAAACATTCGAATACATTCTACATATAATGGAGGACGTTGGGCGTAGGGACTACTCTGAAACGAAAGAGTTGACGAGGGGAAAGAAGCCATGGTGGACCGCATCAAATCCGTTTCGAAACTGTTGACACAAAGTAGTACATTCAAATGGCAGAGGAAGGCTACCGTATACCGTCACCTTGTTGCAGGATGGCCTTCAGACAAACTATAGGTCTGAAGAGACCTTTGGCGTTTATTCACAGGACTAGCACGACACGGCGAAAGACTAAACTACTGCACGAACTCGTCAGGAGTGTGTTTTAATAGAGAAAAAAATGTGACATAGATTTAAACAGTCTGTTATTTACCACAAGTGCGTTTCAGACTCTTTACAGTTAAGAAATAGGAAAAAGGATTACGCTTTAACGCCTCGACGAAGATAAGTTAATCAACGACCGAACAGGCGCTCTATTGGACTAGGAAGCAGAGGCAATATGGCCGTGTCATTGACGAATAATCCCTCTTCGCATTCACTTAAATTGAGTAAGGGAAGACGTACAACTGAAAGGCCGGACTGAGTTTTGAACACCACTTCTCCCAAGTGTGGGTCCCGCACCTTTTCCCCCGCGAAATCTCATGCGTTAGACGTGTTGTAAGCCTTTCTCTACAACAGTTAAGAAAACGTTACGCAAATGCTAACCGTTTTTTATCCTAGTGTTTAATGAGTGTTTCTTCCAATCTCCTCTACCCAGGGCAATTCAGCTGCCCCTACCTATGGGTTTTATGCAACGGACATTGCCTTCAGGCCCCATGTGTGATATTTTCTTACTCTCTCGTTCACTATGTGCAAACTATTAGTCCTACAGAAAAAATGAACAGGACCTTTTCGTAGTAAATTTAATGGAGTTAAATTTTGTACTGGGGTATTTGTTCGCTAGAGGAAGTAGTTTACGAATTATTCACGAAAAATGATCAAAAGTGACCTTCAATTTTTCTTGAATAACTCGAAAACCGTGGCCTCCAATGAAAACGTATCCCAGTTCAAAATTTAACTACATTAAACTGCCTTCAAAAAGATACTGTTCATTTTTTTCTGTAGGTCTAATAGTTTGCATATAGTGAGCCAGAGAATATAAAAATGTTTTTGAAGGCATTGAGGGGTTGCATAAAACCCATATGTACGGGCTGCTGATTCATCCTGTATAGCTAGCTCCCTTCTTCACTCGCTCTATAATCTGATTTACATATTTCATATCGCTGTACCATCTGTCTGATTAAATAGTACAAATTCATATAAAATATGATTTATCTATTAATAAATGAATATACACTGCTGGCTACTAAAGTAGCAACACCATGAAGATGGTATGCAGTGAACCTCAAACTGGTGTAATGTGTAATATGTGCTTAAATATTCAAATGATTAGCATTTCAGCGCAACCACGCAAAGTAGATAGGAATAGTACCATTCACATTCTGCAGATACTGTAATACAGCGCAACATATTTTTCATTCAAAAGTCACGTATGAATGTTGGTTGTTTGTGAGAATACCACGTCAATGAGAAACGTCTACCATGCCTGTCGGTCTATGGAGAATGCGTTGTGCGGTATTCCGCCTCGCGTTGGTCAGGATCTCACGACTGCTGTGCGAATGTGGGATCTATACTGATGATACAAAACATTACGACTACCTGCTTAACAGCTTCTTTTTCCTTCTTTAGAACGAAATACATCACTGATTCTGCTTATCATGTATCCGACAGATTGTTGATAAATTTGTGGATATGGCGTTGGTGGTGGCAAGCTCCTATAGAACCAAACTGCTGAGGTCATCGGTCCCTAGGCTTACACACTACTTAAACTGACTTACGCTAAGGACAACATACACACACACACACACCCATGCCCGAGGGAGGACTCGAACCTCCGACGGGGTAGCCTCGCGAACCGTGACAAGGCGCCCAAGACCGCGCGGCGTTTGTGGAGGTATGTGGCATTAGATGCCTACGCACAGGTCTTCTAATTCGCGTAAATAAAGACCCGGTGATTCGCGTTCGTGGTGATCCAGATGCGTTCCATAGGATTTACATCAGGCAAATTTACAAATTTGGTCGCCGAGACATGAACGTGAATTCACTACAATGCCTCTGAAATCACTGTAGCACGGTTTTGGCTCCGAGACATCGACAATTATACTGCCGAAAGACGACACACGTCGCCTTTTCAGACAAGTCATGGTCATGTGTACAGCATCACGATGGACGTGTCCGCGTGTGGAAGTTATGAGGGGAACGATAGACAGCATCGTCATCGTCATAAGAGCCCGGCACATGACGTGATGGTATGGGTGCTGTTGGTTACTCATGTCTGGCTCGCACAACCGGTAATTTGGACAGACGCCATGACATTTCTGACGTGCCCTAACTTCCATGTTTCCATGACATTAGTTTCCAACACGATAACGCAGAGTCGCATGGCGCCGGTAGTGCCCTGACGTGCCTAGAAATAGAAGGTGTTCCTCTGTAACACCAGTCAGCTTGTTCTCCAGATTTCTTGCCCACTGAAAACACCTTGTCACGAGGTGCCGACCATCTTCTAAGATTGACGAAATATTTGATACAGTTCACGCAGCATGAAATCACGTACCCCTATGTGTTATCTAAGCTGAGTTGATGCCCGACTGGGTTAGAGTCATTGATGCTGCGGGAGACACTAGCTCTGTGTACTTAATGTAGCACTCCGAATACCCACAAATCACCTGTACATTTAATCACTGTAGACCACTACACTGTGTACGCACAGTTCTTCCAGGTTGGTGATATTTTAGGTTAGACGTTACACAGAATTAATGTATCTTAGCCAAAACTTCAGCTCGAGAAAGATCAGTTTCTGTTATTATGCGGCAGTCTTTTTCAAAACTGCTTCGTAGCCTAATTAATAACCGTCTGTTCAACTTAAGCTACCAAATAAATTCAAATAACTAGCAGCGCACGAAAGTACGGAAATAGCTGAAGCAAACACCAATGACTTCTATCTGATAACTAATTATTCATTTCATTTCTATTCGCTGAAGCACACGTGTAATGTTTTATCAGTAAGCTGGTCCACTGGCTGACTGTGGGAACAGGGGTTACTGGAAGCGAGTCGTGAAACTGTTTCTCGCTGAAAGACAGAGTCCGGGCCACATACAAAATGAACAGACCGGCGCTGTCTGAAACAGTGTCCCGTGTTCTGATAAGAGTATCGCAGATGGCAGGAGTTGCGATTACAGGCTGTTAACTTCTACTGTGAGAAAAGACTAAAGAATGCTTTGTAAAAAAAAATAGCGAACCGCCTGGGGATGGGAAAGGATCGACCCAAGGAAGGCCAGCAGTAATTGTGGAGCCTTGTATTGGTTCACAAAAATTATATTTACAGCGAGGATGAAGACTCACGAGTGCGAACGAGAAGTCACTGCCACTGGCCAAGTATGAGACCACTCTCATAGTGGAGGAGAATTGTCTGCTTTCTGTCCCAGTCTAAGAAAGAAATGTGTATTACTGGTTAGTCACGGCAGATTCTTTACGAGAAGAGAGATTTTTGCTATTGTTATAAAATTTTCACTAGCCGGAAGTCGGAGGGTCTACATCTACTGGCTAACGAGAATCTGGTGCTGGTAGAACCAGCAGGACTTTGAGAGGGAGAGCAGACAGACATTCTGTAGCAGACCGTCAGAGGGAGAGATGTCTTCACCTCAGAACTACTTCGTCACAGATGTCGGGGCTTTAATCTATAAATTAATTCAGAAATCTTTGGTCGCTTACGTAGACACAGCTAATACTGGCATTTCATTTGCAAGTCCACCGACCTATTCCAAGGTATTATCGTGTATCTTTTATAGCTCGCCTGAACCATTGTGTACTTAATACTTATTCTTATATCTTATTGAAATCAAGTTAATGCAGCTTAGTAATAGACAGGATTTTATTGTGCTATTCAGTTTCGTTCCATAGTTTGCGGAAGCCATTTCTCATTATTTTTGTGCCAGCTATGTTACCCATATTTTATGCTTAATTGAGACACCCCAGTTTAAATTTAGATATTCATTAATTTCCGTTGTGCGGCTTCCTATTAACGTTCCACATGAACATAAAGGGAGTACTCTATTCACTGGGTAGGCCACCGGGTTAGTACCTTGTTACCATCTCAGGGGCACGCAAAATACTCAACTGTAGTCTCACTTTGTGGCGCGTACGTCATGGCATAACGCGTTTCTGTTATTCTGCATAACTTGGCAAGGAAGCCTCAATACAGGTGGCTTGTTCCCTGCAATTCCCGATAATAAGCGAGTCGCGCTGCGCTTGGGAATCTTGCCGTGTATGATGGCAGGCTAGCAAATTAGCTGGGAGGGACGGCGTAGCTTCCGCTTACGGCGGGCGCACGCGCTCTCTCGGACAGTATGTGGCACGCGTAACATGTGTGCGAAGGACGTCCCGAGTCGTAACATGACCACTGACGTGCCCACCCACCCGCCTACAATCCCACGCACACAGACACACATGCGCAACGCTAATTAAGAGCGAGTAATTCAAAAGAGCCGGAAACTCCCAGCGCAAACCCAAATTAGAATGTTGCAGTGGGAGCCGGGGCAGAATACGTGCATTTCATTCAATTTTTCCCGGCGAGCGCGGCCCCGCCCGCGGCGGGAGGCAAATGACAGTCATTTGGGCGCGCGGGGGCGGGCCGGCCGTGTTTTCGTACCAAGTGCGCATTAACTTATCCGCCGGCATGTTGCGGCGGACATCTGCCACGGTGACCGCACAATGGAGCCTGCTAAGTATACACGCGGCCGTGGTAATTATTGGTATTAATTCCCGCGAGGCTTTCTCTTTGTGGGTATCGCGTGGCCGGTAGTCGGCGGTAGGCAGTTGCGGTACAAAGGCTTTGTCAATCAGGGCACCTGCCGCCCGCCGAGCCACCGGCCCTCGCGCAAAGCCGCGCCACTTGACAACGGTTTCTGTGGGTACCGCCCTGCAGGTATTCACGGAGCGATATCGCTTCAGACCCAACTACGAGGGGCATTCAATAAGTAATGCAACACTCTTTAAATCTGAAAGCAGGTTGGTTTTATTCAGGATTCCAGTACATACACTGCTGGCCATTAACATTGCTAGACCACGAAGATGACGTGCTACAGACGCGATATTTAACCGACAGGAAGAAGATGATGTGACATGCAAATGATTAGCTTTTCAGAGCATTCACACAAGGTTAGCGCCGGTGCCGACACATACAACGTGCTGACACGAGGAAAGCTTCCAACCGATTTATCATACATACTGCAGTTGACCGGCGTTGTCTGGTGCAACGTTGTTGTGATGCCTCGTGTAAGGAGGAGATACGTGTACCATCACGTTTCCGACTTTGATAAAGCTCGAATTGTAGCCTATCGCGATTGCATCGTATCGCGACATTGCTGCTCGCGTTGGTCGAGAGGCAATGACTCTCAGCAGAATATGGAATCGGTGGGTTCAGGAGGGTAATACGGAACGCCGTGCAGGATCCCAACGGCCTCGTATCACTAGCAATCGAGATGACAGGCATCTTATCCGCATGGCTGTAACGGATCGTGCAGCCACGTCTCGATTACTGAGTCAACAGATGGGGACGCTTGCAAGACAACAAGCATCTGCACGAACAGTTCGACGACGTTTGCAGCAGCTTGGACTATCAGCTCGGACACCATGGCTGCGGTTACCCTTGACGCTGCATCACAGACAGGAGCACTTGCGCTGGTGTACTCAACGACGAACCTGGGTGCACGAATGGCAAAACGTCATTTTTTTCGGATAAATCCAGGTTCTGTTCACAGCATCATGATGGTCTCATCCGTGTTTGGCGACAACACGGTGAACGCACATTGGAAGCGTATATTCGTCATCGCCATACTGGCGTATAATGCGGCGTGATGGTATGGGCTGCTATTGTTTTCACGTCTCGGTCACCTCTTGTTCGCATTGACGGCACTTTGAACAGAGGACGTTACAATTCAGATGTGTTACGACACGTGGCTCTACCCTTCATTCGATCCCTGCGAAACCCTACATTTCAGCAGGATAATGCACGACCGGATGTTGCAGGTCCTGTACGGGCCTTTCTGGATACAGAAAATGTTCGACTGCTGCCCTGGACAGCACATTCTCCAGATCTCTCACCAACTGAAAACGTTTGGTCAATGGTGGCCGAGTAACTGGCTCGTCACAATACGCCAGTCACTTATCTTGATGAACTGTGGTATCGTGTTGAAGCTGCATGGGCAGTTGTACCTGTACAGTCCATCAGACCTCTGTTTGACTCAATGCCCAGGCCTATCAAGGCCATTATTCCTGCCAGAGGTGGTTGTTCTGGGTACTGATTTCTCAGGATGTATGCATCAAAATTTGGTGAAAATGTAATCACATGTCAGTTCTAGTATAATATATTTGTCCATGAATACCCGTTTATCAACTGCATTACTTCTTGGGGTATCAATTTTAATGGCCAGTAGTGTATTATTAACCACTCCTTTCGCTACAAAACTCGAAATAATCTCGTTCAATTGGACGGCCTTACGCCACCTTAATGGGATGGCCTATATGTCCGTATGGTACCACTCGACTGGTCGATGTCGGAGCCAAAGTCTTGGTGCATCAATAACATGCACATCATCCACGTACTCCTTCCCGTGGAGTGCATCTTCCCGAACAGATGGAAGTTGGAATATGTGAGATCCGGGCTCTGGGATAGAGGAGGAAGAAAGTCCATTGAGATTTTGTGAGTTCCTGTCTGGTGCGCAAACTTTTGTGAGGCCTTTCGTTGTCATGGAGAAGAACAAGTTCGCTTGCATTTTTGTCGCGAAGAAAACGCTGAAGCTGTTTCTTCAATTTCGTGGGGGTAGAAGAATACACTTCAGAGTTGATCGTTGCACCATGCGGGAGGACATCAAACAGAATAACCCCTTCAGAGTCCAAGAAGACTGGCCGGTGTGACCGAGCGGTTCTAGGCGCTACAGTGTGGAACCGCACGACCGCTGCGGACGCAGGTTCGAATCCTGCCTCGGGCATGGATGTGAGCTTAGTTAGGTTTAAGTAGTTCTAAGTTCTAGGGGACTGATGACCTCAGAAGTTAGGTCCCATAGTGCTCAGTGCCATTGGGCCCAAGTCCTAGAAGAACGTCTCCATGACTTTACTGATTGAGCATAGGAGGAGAGGTTGTGTGGCACAACTCCATGGATTGCCGTTCTGTTCCAGGTTCGAAGGGACGAAGTTATGTTTCATTGCCTGTCACGATGGTCGACATAAGATTGTCACGGACAGCCCCCTAACGCGCAAGCAATTCCGCATAGATGGTTCTTGGTTGCTCTTTGTGACCTTCTCATAGGTGGCGAGAAACCCAGACAGCACCATAACTGGTGGACGAGTTTGTCACCCCTACCAGCAGAGACGTTCATTTGTGCAGCGAGGCGTTTGATTGTGACCCGTCGATCACCTGAAATGAGAGATTCCGCACGTTCCAACGTTGGAGTCATAGCTGTGTGCAGCCGAAAGGCCGAAGATCGTGAAGGTGCACGATCTTTTTGGGATGATGACAGACGCCTCGCCCAAAAACTCACCGTGCTTTTGTTCACGGTCAGGTCTCCGTAGACACTGTGAAAGCGCCTGTGAATATCTGCGATGTTCGGGTTTTGCGTCAAAAGAAAATCTTGAAATGCATCTCCGTTACAGAAGCCTTTGTGAAGGCCACGTGCAGCGTATGAAACTGTAGGGTTTGGAGCGGGAACATTCCACAATGTCCCACAACAACTTCCGCATTTTGGAACCGATACTGGCCGAGAAAAAAAATGTGTTGCACTACGTAATGAACGCCCCTCAAATAAGGACACGGTTTTGAGACTGAATTGGTATTTAAATGGGTGTGACCACGAAGAATTTTTAAAGTTGTTGAAAAACGAAATAGTTTCTATGAGGCTTAGCCATACAGTTTTAATAATCTCTTCGGAAAAACTAAATTGCATAGTTTCATTTTTGTTTATTTGCAGAGATATATATACAGTCGCGGTACACATTGAAATTTCCTTACCGCAGAGCCCTTGGATGTCGCTAGATGAGCTAAAACAAAATGGCGCGGTCCATTTATAAACTGGAATATAATGCGCCAATTCGATTTTCTATATCTGTAGGAGACCAATCGTGTGACGAACCATGATGAGCTAGAGGAAGTGTACGGCAACATGGCACAGAGTTAAAGTGGCAAAGGCGCTCCCTGTGTGGTCACGCAAGTTTGGTTGAAAACAACGAAATGGCAAGCATCTGTGTGGAGAACAAGGAATCGCAAGAGAATTGGAGGATTTCGTACTCGAAGATCGACATATCGCAGGCGAAGGGGTGGTGGAAAAAGTGAAAATCAACGAAGAGTCAATTTTCCTCTTTGCACATGTTCACTTTGAACACCAGATAAATGTACTGTCTGTTGTGCCAGTATGTCGACACTTCATGTTTATTCCTTGTAACTATTTACGACATACAGCGCATGAAGCTATTGTAACGCTCATATAAGTCACTTGAACAGGAAGAATACTAAACGATTTTGTTTTGTATTGGTAAGTCGGCGCTAATTGTTTAATTCCTTGTAGCCACTTGCGCCATACAATGCATCTGTAGCTATTACAGCGCTTATGTACGCAATTTGTGATATTCAGAACTGACAGAGAGTTGCAGTGTTTCATTGTGTCGATTCTAAACGTGTAATTGTATATAAATATTTACGCCATGTAGTTCATGTTGCTGTTTTAGCGCTTTAATTCGTTATTTTTGGTTTTGAACCGGCACGGAAGCGTATTGTTTTGTTATGCCATCATCGGACTAAATGTTTATTTCCTTGTTACTATTTATGCCAAGCAATACACGTAGCTGTTTCAACGGTTCTGTACGCTACTTTTCATTCTGAACAGGCAGAATACTATACTATTTTCTTTTATGCTTGTAAGTCGGCACGTGCTTACGCTATGTAAAGCATGTAAGTATTTTAGAGCTTATACACGCATCTCATAATTCGAAACTGGTGAGACTTCTATTGTTTCACTGTGTTTACATGTCGGCACTAAGTTTTTAATACCTAGAACAATTTACGTCATACAGTGCATACAACCTTTTTAGCACTTACGTACGCTACTTTCATTTGGAACAGTCAGGTATGTGTGCTCTTCAGGTTACTTGTTTTGCGCTTGAATCCACAGTTAAGTTTGCTTTTATTGCGACCGATGTCAATTTTAGTTACTACATTTCTATATACCACCAGTTACAACTACGTCATTATGTAGCGTCATACTTGCAAGGGCAACGTAACGTGGTGTCAGGTACTTGTGTATCCTCGTCAATACTCACAATGAAAATGCTGTATATTTTACGTACACTGCGCTGATTACAATTTTGCTGTTTGTTAGTCATATGTACTTTCATACGATGGCGCTGTTTGTAAGTCATTTGTAGCGTTGTAAAACTACCGCTGGCTACTGTTGACTAGGTCTGTCACATGTAAGCGGAGACTACGGTAGTTTACCTAGTAGGTTTGGTCAGTTCGGCCAGTTAAGGTCGTACTCACATTGTCAGTACTTTAGATGTGTTGCATACCTTACCTCATAACCATGGCTCTCTTGACGTATTCAGTCAGTATCTTACCAGAATCCCCTAAACACCGGAAGCGGTAAACCATCTAGAAACAGAGCGAGGATGTGTAAAGGGCCGGGTAACATACGGAAAATTTTCGTTCTTCGTAGTTATCCTGCTTCCTGTTACTTAAAAGTAAACTGCATTTATAGCAAAACTGAAACTGTCAATGTTTAATTCCGGTATTATTCGAAAACTGTTGATTTGTAAAATGAAACAGAGGAATGTAAAAATAAAGAAAACAATACAAATTTGTAATACAGCACTAGAAAACGCAAATTCCTCAACGAAAAGGTAAAACAAAAAAAACTGCAAAACAGAAATATATCAAACATCGCTTCAATGCTAATTTCGAATTTGTATAAAACATGTTTCTGTTATTCATAAACAACTTCTGCATTTACCAGTAATAACAGGAAACTCTAACCTTTGATAATGATATGATGGAGAACGTTCTAATGAGTACAAAATAACAGCAATAATTACATATATTTTTATGTTTACGCCTGCAAAGTATATTTGCTTCAAAAGTAATTGCCTTTGTTATATAAAAGCGCATAACTTAGACGATCAGCTATTTTATTACTTATAAAATGCAATTTATATTCTAGAAGGATATAAAATGCACGATGGGCGAACACTGAAGGATGTGCAATTCTGTGTACAAAACAAACAAAAGAAACTCACTACAAAAATGGTGAAAGTTTCGCGGAAACTGTTCGGAGGCCCCTTATTATTCTTGGACACAACAATGCATCAAATAAATTCACTGTCCGTAGGCTGATCAAGAAATCTGAAAAAACCTGTTCAGCAACAGACATCAATCGCCCTGGAAGTGGCCGGCATGAGGCAAGTGTTTTTGCTGTGAGTTATTCTTTTACTGTGATTACGGGAAAATCATGTCACCGTCGTGCTCAAGAAATGATCATGTACCCAGCAACAGTGCACAGGATCTTAACAAAAGATTTGCACCTACAGCCGTACACAGCTCAGTTAACACAGGAACATGAACCGGCAGATCAAGCTAAACTATGGTGGTTTGTGCAGTGGATCCTGATAAAAGGAACGAGAGAGCCATGGTTTCACAAAGCGCATAATTTTCACAGTGCCGCTCATTTTAATTAAAATGGCTTTCTGGATGTGCATGAGTGGAGGGCATGGGGATCAGAGAACCCAAGAGTAATTCACGAGAAAGACATTGGTCCTAAATGAGTTACGGTTTGGTGTGGTAATGGAGTGGTGCTTAGTCGGTCCTCACGTTTTTGAAGCTAAACAAGAAAGAGCTGCAACGGTGAATGGGATTCGTCATCGTGCGGTGCTCACTGCTTTGCTTTCGCCCCGACTAGATCAAAAGAACATCGAGAATTCATGGTTCCAACAACACGGCGCAACTTACCACACTTCTGATGACGCATTCGGTGTGTTGTGTGAAAATTTCCCAGAGAAACTAATCTCGTTACGAGGAAGCCAAACCTAGCCACCTCGATATTGCGACCTGGCAGATTGTGAGTTATTACAGGGGTAAGATAGGTCATGACTTCACCAGAAGAGCCCCATAATCTGTTGGAAATCAAACAAGAAATTCGACGTGTCCTCGAAGAAGTTGATGGGGGAATGTGTGAGTGGGTGATAGTTAATTTCATAAACCGAATGATCACGTTCAGGGCTAGTGGTAGGAGTCATACGACTGATATTTTGTTTCAAGTTTAAGCCTCAACATCTCCTGAAGAGAACTGTGTGATTTGTTTGCTCCATTCAAAAAAATAAATTCAATTTATATTCGTCTCTAATCTGGCGCTCTTTTTGAGACTGACGGTAACACCAAGGACTCAGTCAAGTGATCCACCGTTGCGAAAAATATTTTGCATTAAACCGTGAATATGTAGAGAAGACCTAACGCCATCACCAAGTTTCATGGTCGCAGTTTAATTTTTTCCAGTGCTAATTAAAACTTTATGACTACCTCTTGTTAAAAGTGTACCTTACAAGAGTCATTGCTCTTAAATCGATCGTTAATTGCACCCCTACAGTAAGAGAGTGCGCTGGCAGTGATCGTCGCTCTTCGTTATGTGGTTTTCAACATTCAGTTGTACAGAAATAGAACAATGATGACGTCATATGAGGGTGATAAGTGTCCTTCTACTTTGTGTCGGTAATGATGACTGTGAACCTAAAAATGCGTCAGACAATGTAAAATAGTGCAAAGCGCTCGAAGCTGTAAGAAAAATAGGAGTAAGCTGTACAAGAACCTATAGGAAACAGTGAGGTTACAAGACCAAGAACGATGTGTTCGGATTAAAAAGTGTGCAAAACAGGGAAATAACAAAAGTTCAATAGTGGGACTGAAATTTAGGGTGAAAGGATATCAATGACCATATTCGCTGGTGGTGTGAAGAAGAATTACAGGATCTGTTGAATGGCATGAACTGTCTAAAGAGCGTAGAATATGAATTGAAAGTAAACCGAAGAAAGACGAAAGTAGTGAGAAGTAGCAGAAATGAAAATAGCGAGAAACTTAATGTCAAAATTGGTGATAGCGAAGTAGACGAAGTTGAGCAGTTCTTCTAGCTTGAAAGCAAAATAACCCATGACGGACGAAGCAAGGAGGACATAAAAAGCTGACTGTCACTGGCAAAAAGGATATTCCTGGCCAAAGGAGTTTTCTGACATCAAACAAAGGCCTTCATTCGAGGAAGAAATTTCTGAGAATGTACCTTTGGAGCACAGCGTTGTATGGTAGTGAATCATGGACTGTGTGAAAACTGGAACAAAAGAGAATCTACCTGTTTGAGATGTGGTGCTACAGAAGAGTTTTGATAGTTATGTGGCTTGAAAAGTAATGAATTGAGGACGTCCTCCACAGAACTGGAGAAAAACGAAACACTTGGAAAACACTAAAATGAAGAAATGGTGAAAGACTGATCAATATGTGCAGAATGTTCCAGTTAAAACTCATGTCCACACATGTCTGCAAACTACCAATAAAAGACAAAACTTGGAGACATCCAAATCCAATCTTAGGAGAATTTCAACTGGATGACGTTGCTGTATCTAAAAGGTATATTACAGAAATTATGAATGTTAAAATAGTCAGAAATGGTGAATTCGATTCAGATCATTATCTCTCTATGATTAAAATCAAATTTCTCCCATCTAAAACAAAAAAGCGACCAAGAAAGTGATCAGATACAACACCACTGCAGTTAATATTACAAAAGAAAATATAGAAAAATTTAGAGAAGAAATTGAGACAAGTAAAGAAGGTAATTGGCGTGAAATCCAGCTGCAAATAGCTGAAGCAGAAGATAAAACTTTAGGATTGGCCAAGAATAAAAAGAAGACACGGTGGAATGAGGAGTGTGAAGAAACAGTAATGCAAACAGCTCAAAAATGGAGAAAATGTAGATGATCGAAAAAAGAGGATGACCTTAAACAATTCAGTCAGCAAAGAAAAGAAACATGAAAAATAATCCGAAAAATCAAAAGAATCTTTGAAAATCCTCAGCTTATTGAAATAGAAGAAAATTTCACCAAAAATAGTACTAGCAATTTTTACCAAACTTTTAAACACATACTTAAAGGATATCAGGCACCAAGTATTTGTTTCAAAGATGAAAATGGCAAAATAGGATTAAATAACAAAGAAAATTATCAAATTTTATCAAAATATTTTGAAAATCTGTTAAACTGTCCAGTTCCAACAGATAAATTAGAATTTCCAGTGACACCTCAAAATCTAGTGGAAGATTTCCCACCAACAGAGTTAGAAATTCATGAAGCCATCAAAACACTCAAAAGCAATAAAGCAAGTGGTGAAGACTCCATTACAGCAGAATTGTTGAAGTGATCAGAACCGAAAATTATAAATGATCTACAGCTGCTTTTTGAGAACATTTGGAAAACTGAAAAGATTCCAGTTGAATGGAAAACAGCATTAATCCACTCGCTACATAAAATGGCAGACAAACAAAATGTCAATAATTACAAAGGAGTGTCACTTCTGCCAGTGGCATACACAATATCATCAAAAATTCTCCTGAACAGTGTGGTAGATACTTTAGACAAACAACTGGGAGAATATCAGGGTGGTTTTCGAAAGGGAAGGTCCTGTGCAGAACAAATTTTTAACTTGCAGTCAGTAATTCGCCATATAATGTTAATCAGCAAACCAGTAATAATGTCATTTATTGATTTCAAGAAAGCATTTGATTGTATAGACAGAGAAACAACAGATAAGGTCATTAGAGAATTTGGTGTCAAATCAAAATTATCAAATATAATTCGTGGAACACTAACAGGTACAATATCTAAAGTCAAATTTATGGTAGAATTATCTCAGCCACTTGAAATAAAAACTGGTGTTAGACAAGGTGACGGTTTATCACCTTTACTGTTTAATTGTGTTCTAGAAAAAATTGTAAGGATCTGGAATTCGGAGCTAAAAAAATCACAAAATTGAACCAATTACTCTGGGAAGGAAAACAAAGGGAATTAAGGTAAACTGCTTGGCATTTGCGGATGATTTTGCAATACTTTCAGATAACCTGACAGAAGCAGTTATTCAGGTAAAGCTTCTGGGAAAAATAGAAACACAACTGGTCTAAAAATTGGAGAAACTATACAACAGAATGGACTAGAAAAATCTGCGATAGATGTAAGAATTAACAAAGCAGAAAGAGCATATCGTTTGACCAAAAATATTTAAAACAAGAAATGTATAGTTAGGTAAACAAAACGAAAACTCTACACGACAGTGGTATGGCCAGAATGTTTGTATGGATCTGAATGTCTAACGATGAACTATAAGATGGACAAACGAGAGGTACTGGAAAGAAGGATTATTATAAAAATAATGGGTGCAATAAAAACTGCAGATGATTGGAAAATAATAAGTAATGAGGAGATCTACAAAAATATAGAGAAAACATCTGAAGTAATGGCCAAATGAAGATTAACCTTTTTCGGACTCCTCTACCGAATGGATGGAAATAGACTAACAAAACAAATACTCCTATATTTCTGGAAGAAGAAATCGACAATGCTATGGATTACAGAAGTAAGGTAAGATCTGGAAAGAAACAACATCAAAGAATCAGAAATAGCATAAATAAACCGTTTTAAAAATAATTTACTAAATTTGGAAGGCTTTCCAAGCAGAAGAAATAAAAAATCGGGAACAACATATACTGAAGAAATGAAGAGACTTCATGGCGAGAAAGTGAGGGAATACTGGAAAAATAGAAAACAACAACAAAGGAAGAAGAGGAACTGAAGTTGTTATCGTGATCCTAGTTGGTCAATACGATTATGAAAGAAAGAAGAAGAAGAAGAGTCAGAGTCAGGATGTCAGGACATGTGTTGAAACATCAAGGAATAATTTCCGCGATAGTAGAGGTAACTGTGTAAAAACTATAAAGGAAGACGGAGATTGGAATACATACAACAAATGATTGAGAATATAGGTTGTAAGTGCTGCTCTGAGATGAAGAAGTTGCGACAGGGAGAGGAATTCTTGGCAGGCAACATCAAACCAGTCAAAAGACTGATGAGTAACCGCTATTCCTGTGTTCTACAATGATGGAATATATCCAGGTGGGTAAGAAAATAGTGCGAGACGTCGTGTAACCAATGTGAAGCGTAAGGGATATAAAATAGCATTTCGAAGTTGGAAAATATCCGACGTGTTCGTGCAACTCTGCAATGAAGCAACCAGCGAACTGTCCGTTGTCATTCCAGGTCATTACAAATCACTCTCATGTATATGCAGAGGACTGTGAAATACCTTTTAAAGTTTCCTCCTCTTAAGCTGCAAGTATCTCAACAGTACGGAGAGATAAATTGAGTAGGTGCAATTTATGTACAACAATACTGTTCAGAATCCAACAGAATGACGGATTTCTCACAAATCTTGTGGTGTTCTATGAGGTAAACTTTCACCTAAATGAATTTGACATAAACAAACCTGGCCGGCGGGATTATCTGAACTTTCAGTCCCTGCTTTTTTGTGGGGTCACTACAAAAACAATGTGTTTTTTTCACGCCGACTTCACGATACTGACACGTTGAAAGCCTTAATGCGGAAATAAATAAAGGCTATTCCTCAAGGAATGATTGAGAATGTAATGAGCAGCTCAGGCACACGTCTTCAGCTGTGCATCGCCAATGGTGGAAGTCACTTGTGTGATTCACGTTTTAGTAACCAATCCTCACTTAAGCTTTCCAGTAATGACTATGCTTGTAGAGCATTTATCTATAAGTTACATTGGTGAAAATATATGCAAAACTTCAAAATAACCAAATGAAAACGTACTACTTCCTGTGGGCCACCCTGTATATTACAATATTTTATGCATCATATTTCGTTTTCTGCCATCCTTGGGCCGAAAATCTGAATTTCGGAAATAGATTTCATTGCAAGTATACAGATAATGAAAAGCTGAAGTAAGATGTGTGCTGGACATATTGCTTCGGCGTAGGATTTAGAGTATACTGACAATGACCTTTCTCTCGGAAATCGTAATTTTTGATTAGGACGTGTTACATAAAATAATGAAATATTAAAAATCAGCACTGAATAGTCTATGGAAAAGACACAGAAAAAGGAAGAAGTGAAAAATTCTTCTGTCTAAGAAGTAAGATCACACAGGACGGCTGAACCAATAACCTCTGAAGGAGAGTGGCATAGGCGAAGAAAGGTTTCTTTACTGAAAAAGCTCTACTGATATTACATATTTGTAAGGAACAAGTTAATGAAACTGTATGTTTCAAGGAAAAACACTTGAATCAGTAGAATTCCAGGGGATAAAAACTGCGAATCATTTGAATTGTGGTTCTGTACAAAAACAGTAAAAATAAGTTGGACAGAAAAAGCACGAAATGAATAAGTGTTAAAGTGAAAAGCTGAGAAATGAAGAAGAGACAGGTTACAGGTAGGTCCGCTACAATAATCAGCAGTAATTAACCTGGCGCTAAAAGGGGCAGTATGGGGAGTCGAGGGGAAAATAGTAGCAGCAGCCAAGATTAGAATAGAGAGGAACAAGGAAGCGTTACTTCGGAAATCACGCAGGCTGGGTTATTTCTGAGGATTTTTACTCTGAGAAGCGTGCCATTGTATGAATTCCTAATTAATGGGGATAGGTATTTCCTCGCAAACTCTCCGCGCTGAACGACAAAAGACTAAAATATGGTTGGTCGGCGTTCGGAAGAATTGTAGAGAGGGAGAATATTCCGTGGTTTCGAGAATATGATTCGCCGTCTGCAGTTACGACTGACGGGTGCACAGCTTTGCTGGGAAGGCAGTGGCGGAGAGAAAGCGGTCTTCCGCTTTAAGCGCGCGTGTTTGACAGTCGCTCAGTATCAGCTTTTGTTGGTACAGACAGACTTGCTGTCTTTGCTCTCAGGAGATTTTATAGTGTGAATGGTTAGGCACTGTACTGTTGCGAATTTATACGATTCTGGGCTTCGCCTCCGGGTAGGGAGTCGTCGTAGAGCACGCAGCATTCAGTGATTGAGAGCAATTCTTCTGCCTATACTCACGTAGACACATTATCTGAATTCTGTAGTTGTGGCTGGGAGTTCGCGCTTCTTGTCTGTAGAACACAGAGAGGAGAAGATAGTATTAGATAATACTAGTCAGAGGACCGCCTTCTGCCATCCTAGTGTTTGAAAGAGTTTATTTTGTGACTGGAGTTCTTCTATCATTGCAGATGTGCACGAGAACCACCAATCCGACTCACCGGACGCAGTACATACACTGATATTGCTGATTACTTCGGCTTATTAGGCCTATAAGGCTAAACAGCTGTGATCACGTAAGTTTTATTTCCACTCAGATAGCACACCACTGTAGATCAGCTTTGAGACTGGTCTCTTCTACTGTTTGGTACGTAGATGATGTCAGTAATATCGTGTTACGTAGACATAAAAAGGGGAAAATTTGGGCAATTGGTCAGTAATATTAGTTAGGAAACATAAACATTTATAATATAAAGGGGTTTTTAATCTGTATTAAATGTTTAAGCAGAAACAACATTTATCATTTAGCAGTTACTAGTTCCCTTAATCATTCATTTATGCTTAGATTGTAATTTATATATTAAAGAGCAAGAAGGAGGAAATAATATCACAATTCAGAGATCCCAAGATCTGCTTCAGGGGGTAGTCAGTCAGGGCCAAATCTTGATTTACGCTTTCAGTATTCTCCGTTGCTCGCATACATTTTACACGCGCCTAGAGTAGCATTAGCATCTTGGACAATAATAGACCGCAGATCCCTCGAATAATAAACTGTACTCAGTGGTTCCAAGAAAGCAAAGATCACATCCGTCAAGCGTAGATTAGTGTTGCACAAAACTGCCATCAAGTTTCATTACAGTACATCTGTTGTAGAGCACTGGAACAGATTCTGACCGTAAACTTAAGGCCTTATCTCTAACGTAATGATCTAATCCATGCCAACCACAATAGGTTCCCAATCAGTGGTCATCCCAAACTGCACTTTTCTCACATGACATCCTGAAAGCCATGGATCAGATCGACGCGGCATTTCTTGATTTCCGAAAAACTTTTGACTAGTACCACACTAATAGTTACAAACAACCGTACCACTATGTAGGATATCAAACGAAATTTGTCACTGGAATTAGGATTTCGTGGTAGGAAGGACGCACTATGTCATCTTGAGTTGAAATTCGTTGACAGAACTACGCGGGTGTGCTGAAAAGTAATGCCTCCGTAGACTTTATTCTGTTCTTAGTATTTGGTTGAGGTGTTACGTATCGTGCATACTACTCTGTCGATTTACCGGCTTTGCTGACGCAAGTTGCAACACTCTTCCTCTAGAAGGCATCGAATTGTACAGTCTAACATGGCGTTGTGTAACGTAACTATGTCGGTACATGAGAAATAGCATGCTGTAATCAAGTTTCTAACCGCAAAAAACTTGCCTCCAACCGAGCGAGGTGGCGCAGTGGTTAGCACACTGGACTCGCATTCAGGAGGAAGACGGCTCAAACCCGCGTCCAGCCATCCTGATTTAGGTTTTCCGTGATTTCTCTAAATCGCTTCTGGAAATTCCGGGATGGTTCCTTTGAAAGGGCACGGCCGACTTCTTTCCCCATCCTTCCCTAATCAGATGGGACCGATGACCTCGCTGTTTGATCCCCTCGCCAAATCAACCAACCAACCAAGCAACTTGCTTGCAATTCAGATCCATAGAAGAACGAAAGCTATATATACTGATGATTGTGTCGACATCAGTAACGTGCGCCGTGTGGTTGTTTGTATTCATAATTAAAGAAACTGTGGTGCTATCTCAACGTGTGTGACAGAGCTTGGAGTGGTACTAAAATTTAAAGAAGACCTTTGAGGATTTCACTTTGACAGTGATGAAGCGGTGGAAGCAGAGGTGATGGTCTGGTTCCGTCAACAAAGTCAAACATTCTACAGTGACGCTATCGACAAACTGTCTCCCGTTGGAAGAAGTGTGTTCGTCGCCAGGGTGACTATGCTAGCGAAACAGATATGTAGACGTGAAGAATATGGATGCAGAATGTCATAAATGTTTCTTTTATTTAAAAAGCCTTAACAGTTTTCACATATAAAAAGTCGGAGACATTAATTTTCAGCTAACCCTCGCAGAAGTAACTTCAGATTTAACTTATGGAAGTGCGTTGTGACTTTTTTTTCGAGTTTTATATAAATCACCTAGCAGACCGAATTACCTCTCACTTTTTCAATAAGTTAAAGTGAATCTGCGCATACATCCTACCGCAACTTGATAAAATTTCAAACTGATCCGTAGCTTTATAGATATGTTGTTGTTGTGATCTTATCCGAAGACTCGTTTGATGCAGCTCTCCATGCTACTTTATCCTGCATCTCCGAATGACTACTGCAACGTACATCCTTTTGAACCTGTTTACTGCATTCGTCTCTTGGTCTCCCTCTACAATTTGTATCCCTGCACTTCCCACCAAAACGAAACCGGTGATCCCTTGATCTCTCAAAACGTGGCCTATAACAGATCCCATCTTTTAGTCAAGTTGTGCCACAGATTTCACTTTTGCCCCATTCTATTCAATACCTCATCAAAAGCTGCATGATCCACCCATCTAATCTTCGGCATTCTTCTATAGCACCACATTTCAAAAGCTTCTTTCTTTTCTTGTCCGAACTGATTATCGTCCTCATGTCAGTTCCATATAAGACTACACTCCATACAAACACCTTCAGAAAAGATTTCCTAACGCTTAAAACTATATTCGATGTTTAAAAATTTCTCGTCTTCAGATACCTTTTCCTGTCATTGCCGGTCAACACTTCTCTCTACTTTGCCCAACGTCAGTTATTTTACTGCCCGAATAGCAAAACTCACCTATTACTTTTAATGTCCTGTTTCCTAATCGAACCCCCCCAGCGTCACTTGATTTAATTCGACTACATTCTGTTACCCTCGTTTTGCTTTTGTTGATTGTCTTATATTCTCCTTTCAACACAGTGTCCCTTCCATCGAACTGTCCGAGTCATTTCCTGTCTCTGACAGAATTACAATGTCATCAGAATATCTCAACGTTTTTATTTTTTCTCCCTGAACTTTAATTCATTCTCTCCCTGCTTTAAATGTATATAAAGGCAAAACTGTGCACTTGAAAAAACGCAGAAAAGCGGTATTGTATGGCTATAGTATCAGTGAGTCACAACAGGAATCAACGAACTCGTATAAATAGCTGGCTGTAGCAGTTTGTGAGGAGATGAAATACAATACTCACTGGCTCAGACGTTGGTAAGGCCTGCAGCAGATTTCAGTTGATTGGCAGGATGTTTGGAAAATACAGTCGGCCTTCAAAGGAGACTGCTTACAAAACACTGGTGCGTCCCGTCTAAGCATATTACTCAAGTGTGTGGGACACATACCAAACAGGGCTACCATCATGCTGAACGTACACAGAGAATGGCAGCACGGATGGTCACATGTTTCTTTGATCCATGGGAGAGTGTCGCGGGGGTGAAGAAACCGAACTATCAGACACTTGAAAACAGACGCCAATAGCACTGCGAAAGCATGCTTACAAACTTCCAAGAAACAGTATTAAGTGCATAATCTAGAGGTGTACTTCATCCTGGTATGTACCGCTCCAGAAAATACCACGAAGGAAACGTTACACTAGTTGCAGCGTGCACTACTTGCAGCGAGCACAAATGTATGTAAACATTCTTCCCACCCTTCCTTCTTGATTGGAACGGGAAGAAACTTTTATTTCGTTGTTTGCCCTTGTGCGTGCCCTTGTGTTTCGCTGAGTTAGTGCTTTTACTTTGTGAAATTGTTTAGTAGTATGTAGTGAGGTTATAACAGAATACGAATGCGAAATAATCGGGTTAAAGGGACGCGCAGTGGTGAGTCAAACGTGGTAATCGAATGCTTTTATAAACCACCTGCATCAGAAGACTTAAAAGTAGAGCACTTCAGAGAAGACTTGCAGAATATCACGAATAAGTTCCCCGATCATACCATAGTGATAGGGATGAGTTTCCGATCTAGAGAATGAGAGACTCATGCTATTAATACTGGTGCCGGAGACAGGGATTTGTGTGAGACTGTTTTGAGAGTTATCTGAAAATTAATCGAACCGACTCGTGAAGATGGTTTTTAGACCTAGTAGTAACTTACAGATCAGTGCCATTCGTACCAGTTAACGCACCAGAGGACATTAGTGTTCATAAAGTTGTTACAGCATCATTGACTTTATTGCAAAGAGTGTTAAGAAAAGCAGGAACATATTTTTCTTAGCAAGTATGTTGGGAAACAAATTTCCAAGTATCAGAGTAGGCAGTACCCGATACTCTTCTTTGAATACAAAGATGTGGAACGAAACGGGACGAAATTCAGAAACACTGTACAATCGCCTTAGACTAATATCTGCTGAGCAAGATTGTGAGAGATGGTAAATGCCCGCCGTGGTACAATAGCTGTGTTACAAAGATGGTACGAAATCAAAGAGAGTTTCGTCACAAATTTAAGCAGAGTCGAAGTCTAGTTGACATACAAAATTTGAACGAAGCCAATGGAAGAGTAAGAAGAGCAACGCGAGAAGCGTTTAGTGATTTCGGAAGTATTTGCCGACCGATTTGGTTGAAACACCTAAGAAGTTTTGGCATTGCATAAAATCCGTAAGCGGAGCGACATTATCTATTCAGTCGGTCAGTGACCATATAGGCACCGAAACAGATGACGGAAGAGTGCAGGGGGAAATAATGAATTCAGAATTCTGAAATTGTTTCACCGCCAGAGGTCATAGCACTGTCTATCCTTTGTGTCACTGCACGAACGTCGAAATGGCAAATAGTGATATAAGTGATGATGGAATAGAAATGCAATCATTCAATAGTGTAAAGACATCTGGACCGAATGAGATATCCGTGAAGTTCTACAGAGATTTTGCGAAAGAACTCGCTGTCTTTGTAGCTGTAGTTTATCATAAGTCGTTGGAGTAAGAGAGGGTACGAAGTGAAAGGAAAAAACACAGATCATACCCGTTTTCAAGAAGGTTCATCGAACTGATGCACGTAACCATAGTCCTTTATCGCTGACGTCAATCTATAGTAGAAATATGGAAGATGTTCTATGCTCATGTATTATGGCGTTTCTGGAGAATGAAAATCTCCTTTAAAAAACAAACATGAATTCTGTAAACGGAGCTAGCTTATGAAATTAAGAACGCCACAGGCAATAGTTCCCAGTTTAACGCTGCGTTCCTTGACTTCCGGAAGGCATGTAAGTTCCGCACAATCACTTAGTGAAGAAAATACGGGACCAGATTTGGGACTGGACTGAGGACTTTCTGACAGATAGAACTACGTACGTTATTTTCAACAGAACGAAGTACAGATATGTAAAGAGTTATTTCTGGTAGATCTTAAATGAGTGTTATAGGTCAACTGCTGTTTACAACGTATGTGAATAAAGTATGGACAGCATCGGAAACTCCAGGAAGCTTTTTAAAGATGATGCTAGAGTTCATAGGAAGGTTGCAACGTCAGATCATAGCGAAATACAGGATGACCTATAGAGTATTGTTGATTGGTGCACGGACTGGTAGTTGAACCTGAACGTGAAAAAACGTAATATATTGATCTTTAATAGGCGAATATATCCATTACTGCTCGATTAAGCTGTTTGTGAAAACTTACTGGAAACGCTATCAACCTTAAAACACGTAGTGAAACGACCCCCTTTGAAAAGTTATGAATGACAGTGCTGGAAAAACTCTTACGTTGTTTGATACAGAATCAGCTGAGTAACACAACGTACTCAGACAGTTCTCTCTTTACTTATTCTGATCATCACTAAACTGACACACAATATTTTAGCGCAACGCAGTCTAATATTCAATAATCCCTACAAAAGAATGGCCCTCACTAACAATAACCTATACCTTTCGTGAATCACTTACCTCACAAAAATCTTCGTTACTCGAACTACTGCAATACAGCGAGCGCCAATACTGCCAACTAAATAAAAGATCCTAACTACTGAAGGCACTAACTACTGATAGGCATAGTTAGCAAATGAAAGATTTTGATAGAGAACAAACAATGTATTTACCTTAATAACGTTCAAAAGTCATCATATATATATCTATCAATTCATGACATACAACTTTACAAATTTCCTTCTTCTGGAGGACACAAGTTCAGATCGTCCGCTTATAGTAACCTCTCAAAACTCTGGCATCTCTCTCTTCACACCCACCAGTGCTGGCGGCTCACCTCCAACTGCCCAACGCTACGTGCTGTTCACATCCAACTGCCCAGCACTACACAAGCGAATATACCAACAAGGTGTCCAACCAGCCACAGACTGCAGACTGCGCAGTCAGCGATTTTCATACAGAGAACTACGTGGCGTTACCAACATAAAACACTGAACAACCTACTTACATAGCCCCCATGCTCCCCACAAAAAATTTTACAAATTGTTTTGGGCAGTGGCCACTACATATTTGCAATTTTTTTACATTAACGGTAAGAAATATATCGAATGCACACAATTATTGATACACTGTTGGCCAAAACCAAAAATTGTCCTCACAGTCCATAAAGAACAATCCTGATCATTCATCACAGTCGTAATTGCAGTTTTTTTTTTGCTCAAAGTCTGAGCAGTAAAACAAAATGTGCAAGAAAGTAGTGGATTTCCATGCAGTCTTGAGGAAGTAGTGTTGTCATTCCAACAGGAAGACAGTGCTGACTCTTAATGTGCTGACAGGTAATGGGCCACAACAAAGCGAATCCACAGCAGAGTCAGTCAAAGTTTTGAAGAATATTGGTAGGTAGGTCATTGCAGAGCAGATCCACTGTAGTCCTGGTAGAGATTATGGTATTGGTGGGCCACCAAAGGTGCAGACCCACTCAGTCCTTGTAGAGATTATGGTATTGGTGGGCCATCAAAGGTACAGACCCACTGTAGTCCTCGTAGAGATGGCCAGCATCCATCTGTTGCGACTGTGCGTGCCCAATCACCATCGAAGAGTCCTGCGGATATTATAGCAAGTCCATAAACCACCACTTGTGCACTCACAAAAAATTTTTTGAAATATCCTTAGAACCAGCAGTGGTATTAACCAGTCCCTTGCAGAATTATCAACACACGTGCGAGCACTAACAGTCCTTTCTTATTAACTTTTCACTTATTGTGCATATACTATGACCAACAGAAATGTGTGTAGTGAAATGAAACTTAATTTGAAGAACTGGTGTCTATACAATTACAAATTTACAGCATATGAAAACAATTATAAAGATACAGAAAACATCATTAAAGAACATAATAATACAGATAACATATGTAGTAATACAGGCTTTACAAAAGAATAGAAATAAACACATACATCAGTGTTACAGGAATTATGAAATAAGTAAATAAATGAAAAATGAGGACAGCTTTTGAAACTTTAACTTCACGCATGAGTATTAAAAAAGAACAGAATAAATAATGTTTAAACGTCTTTATAAAGTAAATAACTCTTATCAGATAAACACCTAAAGACAGGAAGAACACAAATACACAAGGGTACACAAACACATAGCGGAATAACACAAAAGAAAAGGACAGGATTTGTTTTCAGTATAACATTTGGTACTGCAGTCCAACCCAATACTTCATTCAGTAGATCATTCCTCTTATTTCAACAATTTTTTTTGTTTTGCAAAAAGGTTCTATCTAAGCATGCTTTCTGTATTTTCCATTATCTTACCTCATCATTTTTTCCAAGAAAATCCTACCTAAGCCTGTTATACCTAAACACTACTTTTTTGTTAATATCCACTTTCAAAATAACTATTCTTCATTGTACACTACTTGTTTGGCCAAACCTTTTTCTTATAGCTTCTCAATACATTTCTTCCAATTCATCACAACTCATTCTCTTATATAGCCTATCCCCTCTTAAAGCTAACTTAAATCTACTGAGCTCTTATATTTATACACACTAAGGGACAAGGCAATACAGCAGCACAAAACAACACAAACAGCAATGACCAAAAAAATGCAAACTGGCAAAGCAAGCAGCAGTGTATCTAAATTAACAAACCAAATGCAAAATTACAACTAATATGAGGCAATGCGTAGCAACAAGAAAAATAAATCAGTAGTAAAACTGGTTTAATACAACATAAAATTCAGTAGGACAATGCCTGACAAACAGTAGCAGCAAAATCAATAACTTATACCTAAACATGACAAAGGTCAAGCAGAAAAAATGTTACAGTAGTAAAGATAGGAAATGTCTAACACCTATGTCACATCTTAACACTAGAGTGATGCATCACTATAACTTACTCTACCAAACAAGTTACCAAGTCGTTCAAATATTATGTATGCAATTCCTGTGAAGGGAAATGTCTATTTGTGCTTCCTTTTTTAAGAAAGTATATCATAAAATTATTATTTAATGCACCAGTAGACAGAAAACATTTCTGTTAGTACATCTACTAAATTTTATTTTAATCAATGCTGATGTGCAGCTAGAGACTAGATATTAAACAAAATGAGCACATATATACACAAAAGAAAGCATGAAATGTCATTCACTAGCCATATGGCATCTCCTAAGGCAGTAAAAAAATCTCTCAACCAGAAAGACTAGTCATTATCAGGTGTATAGACGTAAAATATTTCTCATCATTTCATTAGATATTTTAGCAAATATCAGAAATTACGAGCGACAAACTGTAATCATATGTTTTCAAGTATGAGCATGTCATATTTTCCATGCTTTCTACAAAGAAATCTCAATAGTGAGGTTAATGGCCTTTTTTTCTCCACCTGTGCCACTGAAAGGCCACATTCATGGTTTTTTTCCAGGCGGCTCTCCCGTAGCTGGGCGCCCACAATGTATTACGTCAAGGTCACCTACCTTCTTTACTGAAATATTTACAACAGCAGTTTCCGCTACAGTGACAGTCTCATATAAAAAATTTCACAGGTTGAAAATTTACGTTAGGAGAGTGTAGAAACAAAATTTCATATATAATAGTGTCATCATAATGGTACTCACATTCACGCATGGACTTACCCTTTATAATTATCACAACCACACCTCAGCTTCACAATACACATCATCATCGCAATAATAACATCATAACATCTCAGTCAAATCTCAAAAACGTCGTAGCTTTCTTCAACAATCTTAAAACCTTTAAAAAATGCTCTGCTCGTTTCAGTAAAGTCATCTACCTCAAGTGTACATCAAAAATCATGATCCCTTACCAAATACATCATTCAAAGCTCTCATAGTATCACAATGGTTGCATATGAACAGTTCACAAAGTACAGACAAAATACAATTTCATAAGGGTGAATTAATTTAACTGTGTAATTACGTAAATATGTGTTACTGACATAGTAAAAAAATGTTTGTCTCTCTTAAATGATCAGATAGCAGTGTCATTCTGTGTTAGAGAAATATGGTACCGATGTGTAAAGTTGTATAAGCAAATACCATATTAGCTAGGGCTCCTAGCGTTTGCCACACGCTTAGTACACAAGGTAAACGTGTATCCCCTGAGGATTAATGTAATTATACCCTCAGGTGTTACAGATTACAGCAATTAAATGAAATATATCACTGAAAACCTTCTTTGTATCTTTGTAATTCAAGAAACTTTCTAAACAAATGATCCAAGTACCAAAATTAATCACCCAAATGCGTTTCCTGTAGCACTAAACTTTGCATCTTGCTGTGAGATAATTTCTGTCATCACTTAACGGTAAAAATGTGCCAAGTGTCGTAATTATCGTCGTCCATAAGCAAAGTTCTTCAGAAGTCAATGTAGTTACCTCATCAAAAACAAAAGTGAAATGCTATGCGTATAGATGTCGTAGTTATTATGCTCATTGCCGTGATCAAGAAAGTACTATACTGTAACATATTGTTGTGCTATGGAAAAGGCTATCTCATTTTAGCTACACCATAAAAGTTAATACTAAAACATGTTTACTTTTCATAAGAATGTATGAAAACAGTGCAGATATTAAAGACATACAGCGCAAAAGCAATAATATAAATTGTGTCACTCATTAATAGCTTTGTGATATAATCGTGTAGGTGTCAAACAAAACAAATACTAAGTCATCTGTAATCTCACAGAAAGTTCTTTAAATAAAGAATGTCTTTTCAAGTAAACCAAAATGTTGCATTAAAATCTCATTAGCAGTATATGTTCTAAGTATGTAAGCTATATAGTCATTACGTAATAGTGCAACTAACAAACAAGAATGTACACTCAATAACACTGTGTCGTCTGTTCACTATAACAATGCATTCGTAATTACTGTCTAAATAATTTCCCTAGGTTCTTGACTGGATAGTTAACTTCAAAACATTGTTGCATGTTAACAGTTTGTAAGTGTGACAAAGAGTACTAGTAACGTGAAGTGAAAAATTTTATGGCAAAGACTAAGTTAAAAAGCAAATTATCTCTCAATAAACGGTTTTACATGTGAAATGTGGTGTAAACCTTTTCTCTTCCTAGTACACAGAGTTTCAACTTCAACGCAATTATCACGTTTTATACATCAGATTCTGTAAGGTCCATTGTAAATCGCAAAGAATTTGTGACTCAAGTGTTTCTCGTTATGTGATAATGAATGAGCTTTAATGAGAACTTTCTGACCAATATATAGTTTCTTTGCATTTGCTTTACCGTGTAGTTTTCTCCTTTTCTCTGCAGCAGAATTTATATTTTTAATAACCAAATCAATTATGTCTTTGGGTCGAAGTTTACGTGTATTCGGAAAAGGTACAAGCTCTCTGTTCTGTTTCGTGGTTCTTCATTCTTCAGTACAAGAAAAGGTGGTAAAGCAGTGGAGTCATGAGGCATTTCATTCAGCACGTTTTGAAATAGGTGTAAGTATTTGTCCCAATACTGATACTATCTGTGACAATTAAGTTTGCAAAACTTACTGATTTCTTTCATAATCCGTTCAGACGGGTTACAATGTGATGAGTGCTATGAAATAAAAACAGGTTTGATTTTATGATTCCGAAGCATGCGCGACCGAACAGCTGATCTGAATTGCGATCCGTTATCTGAAATGACTTTAGCAACGTGTCCAACTTCACGTAAGAAATTTTTAACAAAGGCGTTGGATACAAACCGTCCAGTGGCTTTACGTAACGGAGTGAAAGAAACAAATTTTGAAGTAAGTTCAACAGCGACTAGAACGTACGAAAATCCATTCGATGTTCTGACAAAGGGTCCCAAGAGATCAACAGCCTCAAATTCTTTTAATTTAGGAGGAATGATAGGGAACAACGGAGCACGATGTGAGATGGTAGATGGTTTAGGTTTTTGACAAAGTTTACAAATAGACAAGACTCTCCGAATTCTCTTTTCCATATTGTTAAAATAACAAGTCACTCGAAGAATATGATAACATTTTGGTGGACCAAAATGCGCGTAGCTGAAATGAATGTACAAGATGAGCAACGTTTGAAGAGTATGTTGTTTATAACCAGATAATAATGCCGAATCTGCGTGTTTGTCCATTCATGCCGTTTAGGCCCTACTTTTGATGTCTTTCCAAATCGGATCCTTAACTTGTTCATAAGCAATGTCTTTTAAAGATGTAGTGATGAAGTTTTCAGAGGCTACTTTCTGAATGTAAAGATTACTGAAATTTTTCTCGAGGTTACATTCTGTGTTACTTTTCTCAAGCCCAGCCGGTGCACGTGACAGTGCGTCCGCAACAATGTTCTCTTTGCAGGGAATGTAGACTATTGTGAAGTGGAATTCTTGCAGAAACAGTGCCCAGCGTTTCAACCTATCATGATTTAATTTTCAAGACATAAGAAATTGTAATGAACGATGATCACTGTATACTTTTACGTGCTTACCAGAAAGAAAGAAACGGAATTTGTTAAATGCCCAAACGATAACTAAAGCTTCTAATTCAGTAACGGAATAATTTTTTTCCGATTTTGTTACCACTCGGCTAGCAAATGCGATCGTTTTCTGAACGGTATTGTCATTTTCTATGGCTTCTTGAAATAAATGGGCACCAAGATCGACTTTAGAAGAATCCGTGCTAAGGTAGAAATCTTGTGACAGATCTCGATGAGCTAGTATTGGCGCTTTAAGTAGCGCTTCTTTCAACGAATTGAATTCCAACTGTGCCTGTTCGTCCCAGTTCCAAATAATATTTTTTCCAGTGAGAGCACAAAGTTTTGGTGTTACTAGAATTTCCATATTCTGAAAACGTCGGTAAAAATTTACGAGACCTAGAAAACTGGGGACTTGCTTTTTGTGCTTGGAACTGGAACAGCTCTGATTGCTTCTAAATTTTCAGGATCCGGGTGAATGCCTTCAGAAGAAATAATGTGTCCCAAAAACTTCACCTTTGTCTTACCGAATTCAGACTTTTCCAAGTTAACTGTAATTCCAGATTCTGTAAAAATACGTAACACACTGTTAAGGATGTGATTATGTTGTTCCCATGAGGCGTCTGCTATTAGAATGTCGTCCACATATAAGCTGATATGACGTTTTAAGAACTCAGGTAATATGGAATTTAGCCCACGAATGAATGCTGACGAAGAAATGTTCAGACCAAAAGGAAGTTTTCGTAATTGATAACAAATGCCGAAACAAAGAAAAGCTGTGTATTTTCTACATTCTGAATGAAGTTCGATCTGATAAAAGCTGGATCCATAGAGGACAACACTTTTACACCATTAAAATTTTGAAGAAGTTCTTCCAACGTTTGCCGCCTGACTGTTTTAGGAATGATGATAGTATTGATTTGTCTCGAATCTAAGACAAGACTGACCGATCCATTTTTCTCCTCAACAACATGTAAAGGACTGTTATATGAGCTTACTGCAGGTTCAGTAATGTCCTCGTCAAGCATAGATTGTATTTCTGTTCTAACACGGTCCCTATAATGTGCCAGTATTACGTATGGTCCAACACAACATTTAGTATGCTCACGAACACGAAACTGGAATTGAAATCCCTCGATTGTCTCTGTTTTGAGAGTAAAAACTTTGCTTGTAAAATGTCAAAAAGGTCCTGCTTATCAGTGTCATTCAATTGTTTGAGTTTTATTCTGAATTAAGTCATTAGTATCAAATACATCATCGATAAAATCCCTGTCAATACTTGCAGAGTCACTACTTCCAGAGTGATTGTTAGTGTCAAGTTCCGTCGAAAGTTTCGAACTGTTGTCTAACAAGAGGTAAAGCCGATTAATTTCCTCGTCATGGTTTGAGAGCCAATCTTCAAATTTCAAAGCTATTGACTTACCTTCTTTCACTAAATTTATTTCAGCATCGTGAAAGTTTAAGATCTCTTTGTATTCATTCAAAAAGTCTACTCCAAATATAGTTTCTGTCGACAATAATGGAACAATAAGAAAGTTCATAGTGAATCTGTGGTTTTGACAAAAGAATTCTAAGTTGGTTTGTTGGCGTACATTTACACTTTTTACAAAGATTACACCTTGTAATTTAATCTTAAGTAACGGATGTATGGGACAATTGTTTGATTTGTTGCATTTCGGTGTGAGGCGGCGGAGGGGTGGGTGGACTGCTGTGGCCTGTTGTGAACCGCTGAGGGCTCTATGGCGGGAAGTAGCCTCTCCGTCGTTTCTAGGTCCGCGCTTTAATACACAATACACAACCACACCACAGCCTAAACAAACTACATCAGACAACTTGAAACGTCCCCTTAGAAAAATTAATGAATTACTGTGCTGGTAAACCCCTTACGTTATTGATTTTCAAACAACAGAGCAGAACTGAACGTACTCTGACATTTCGATTTTGGCCTATTCTGATCAACACTAAACTGACACACGATATTTTTAGCGCAACGCAATCTGACTTTCAATAATCCTTACAAGAGAATGGCACTTACTAACATTAACCTATACCTTTCAGAAATCACTTACCTCACAAATCTTCGTTACTCGAACTACTGCAAACAGCGAGCGCCACTACTGCCAGCCAAATAAAAGATTCAAACTACTGAAGACACTAACTACTGATAGGCATAGTTAGCAAATGAAAGATTTTGGTAGAGAACAAGCAATGTATTTACCTTAATAGCGTTCAAATTCATAATATATATATATCAGTTCATGATATCCAGTCTTACAAATTTACTGTCTCTGTCCAGATCATCTGCTCTCACTCCCCACATCCACCACTGCTGGCGGCTCACCTCCAACTGCACAACGCTACGCACTGTTAACATCCAGCTGCCCAACACTACAATGGCGAATATTACAACAATGCCAACCAGCCACAGACTGCACACAGCACAGCCAGTGATTTTCATACAGATCGCTACGTGGCGTTACCAATAAAAAAAACCTATACAGCCTACTTACATAGCTCCCATGCTCCCCACAAAAAATTTTACAAATTGTTTCGGGCAGTGGCCAATAATGATTTCATAAAATTTTTCATAATTACAATGACAAAGATATCAAATGCACACACTTATTGATAGACCGTTGGTCAAAAGCTAAAATTTTCTCACAGTCCATAAAGACAGTCCTGATCGTTCATCACAGTAAAATAGCAGTGTTTTTCTCAAAGTCTGAGCAGTAAAAGAAAATGCACATGGAAGTAGTGGATTTCCATGCAGTCTTGAAGAAGTAGTGTTGTCCTTCCAACGGAAAGACAGTGCTGACTCTTGACATGCAGACAGGTAATGGGCCACAACAGAGTAAACCCACAGCATAGTCAGTCGAAGTTCAAGAATACTGGTAGGTAGGTCATCACAGAGTAGACCCACTGTAGTCCTGGTAGAGATTATGGTATTGTTGGGCCACCAGAGGTGCAGACCCACTGCAGTCCTTGTAGAAATAATGGTATTGGTGAGCCATCAAAGATGCAGACCCACTGTAGTCCTTGTAGAAATAATGGTATCGGTGGGCCATCAAAGATGCAGACCCACTGTAGTCCTTGTAGAAATAATGCTATTGGTGGGCCATCAAAGATGCAGACCCACTGCAGTCCTCGTAGAGATGGCCAGCAGCCATCTGTTGCGACTGTGCAGGTGCACAATCACCATCGATGAGTGTTGCGGACAATATAGCAAGTCCATGAACCAACACTTGTGCACTCACAAAAATGTTTTTTTGAAATGTCCTTAGAACCAGCAATGCTGTTAACCAGCCCCTTGCTGAATTATTAACACACGTGCAAGCACTGACAGTCCCAACTTCTCACATATTGTGCATATACTATGACCACCAGAAATACGTGCAGTGAAATGAATGCTTACAACTTACAACTTAATTTGATGAACTGGTGTCAATGAAAATTTTATAACATGAGAATATAATAACAATGGTACAAAATACATCATTAAAGAACATAACAATAAGATAACATTTGTAGTAGTACAGGCTTTACAAAAGAATCGAAATAACATATACATCAGTGTTACAGGAATTATGACATAAATACATACATAAAAGATCAGAATAACTTTCGAAACATCAACTTCACACATGAGCATTAAAACAAAACAGCATAGATATTGTCTAAACATCTTTACAAAGTAAATAACATATTATAAATGCAAATTATATTTGAGGATAATAGCATTCCTCATCATAGTGCATGTAGCTCGTATTAGAAAAATTCTACAGCATACGTTTTATCAGATAAACTCATAAAGACAGGACACAAATAAGCAAGGGCACACAAAAACATAGTGGGATAGCACAAAAGGAAAGGACAGGGTCTTTTTTACTCCAGTATTTTGCAAACAAAACTTTCTTTACTTCTTGGAGATCTCCCTTCATTCATCATTATTCCCAAAAAATCCTATCTATACCTATTTTCTGTAATCTATTCATATCCTCTTTCTGAATAATTATTCTTCATTGTACAGTACCTTTTATTTTTACAAACTTTTTTCGTACAACTTCTCAATGCATTCTCCATAGTTAGTTTCTTATATAGTCCACCCCTTCTTAAGCTAACTTAAATCTACTGAGCTCAGATGCTAAACTAAAGGACGAGGCAATGCAGCAACACACAACAAATTAACACAAACAGGAATGACAAAAAAATGCAAATTGGGAAAGCAAACAGCAGTATATCTAAATTAGCAGAGTAAATGCAACATTATCACTACTATGAGCCAATGTGCAGCAAAAAGAAAAATAAATCAGTAGTACAACTGGCTTAACAGAGTAATACAAAGTGACATTCAGTAGCACTATACCTGGCAAACAGCAGCAGCAAATGCAATAACTTATACCTAAACATGACAAACCCACAAGCAGAAAAAATAGTACAGTAAAGATGGCCATGTCTAATACCTATGTCACATCTTAACCCTAGAGTGATGCATCACAAAAATTTACTCTGTCAATAGTTATCAAATCGTTGACAAAAATTATGTATGCAATTCCTGTGAAGTGGAAATGTCTTTTTGTGCTCCCTCATTTTTTTTTTTTTGGAAGTAGATCATAAAATTATTATTTACTGAATCTGTAGGCATAAAATAACTATATTAGTACATCTATTAAATTTTATTTTAACCAGTGCTGCAGTGCAGCTGGAAACTAAATATTAAACAAAATGAGCAAGCTCGCAACTACAAAGACAATAGATGTAAAATGTTTCTCATCATTTCATTAAGCATTTTAGAAAATATCACAAATTAAGAGCTCCACAGTGTAATCATATGTTTTCAAGTTTGAGCGTGTCTTATTTGCGATGCTTTCTACAAAGAAATGTCAATAGCGAGGATAGTGGTCTCTTTTTTTTCACCTAATGGCTGTTTCTCCAGACAGCTGGCACAGCTGTACGCCACAACACATTACGTCAAGGTCACTTAGCTTTCTTACCGAAATATTTACGACAGCAGTTTCCGCTACAGTGACAGTCTCATATAAAAATTTTCACAGGTCAAGAATTTGCATTACAAATGTGTAGAAACAAAATCCTATTAATAGAATAGTGTCCAAAAAATTTTCATCGGCATTGTAATACATTCACGCATTTACACACATTTCATAACTCTTAAAGTACGATTCTTGGTTTCCAACATCCTTTTTCACAAGTCAGAGTCCCTAACCACTACTCATTATTCCTTACCTTATTACACATATACATATTTCATCATAATAAATACGTAGCATAATCAAATTCTTCATATAGCATCAGCTTATTGATCATAAACGTAACTCAACAGCATAATACACATCGTCGTCGTAATAATAACATCATAGCACCTCAGTCAAATCTCAAAATTGTCGTAGCTTCCTCAAATAATGTCAAAACCTAAAACAAAATTCTCTGCTCATTTCAATAGTGTCATCTACCTTGACGTAATTCAAAAATCATGATCCTATACCAAATACATCATGCAAAGCTCTCATAGTATCACAATGGTTCCGAAAAAATATGAACAGTTCACAAAGTACAGACAAAATACAAATTCATAAGTGTGAAGTTATCCAACGGTGTAATTATGTAAACATCTGTCAGTGATGTAGTAAAAAAAATGTTTGTTTCTCTGTTGAATAATCAGATAGTTGTGTAATTTTGTGTTAGAGAAATATGGTACCGATGTGTAAAGTTGTATAAGCAAATACCATATTAGCTAGGGCTCCTTGTGCTTGCCAAACACATGGTACATAAAGTAAGCGTGTACCCCCTGAAGATTAATGTAATTGTACCCTCAGGTGTTACAGATAACAGCAATGGAATGAAATGTATCACGGAAAACTTTCTTTGTAATTTAAAAATCTTTAAAAATAAATGTTTTAAGTACAAAATTAATCACTGAAATGCGTGTCCTGTAGCGCTAAATGTGTGTCTTGCTGTAAGATAATTCTGTGGATGTGTTGTAGTTATCGTCCTCTGTAAGCAAAGTTCTGCTGAAGTCAATGTACTCATCTCCTCATAAACAAAAGTGAAATGCTTTGCATATAGATATCTTAGTTATTACACGTATTGCCATGATGAAGAAAGTACTGTGCTGTAACGTATTGTTGTGCTACGAAAAAGGCTGTCTCATTGTAGCTACACCACAAAAGTTACTACTAAAACATGTTTTACTTTCCAGAATAATACAGAAAAACTGTGCAGATATAAAACAGATACAGTGCAAAAGCAATAATATAAACTGTGTCACTCATTAGTAGCATCATGATATAATAATGTAGCTGTCAAATAAACTAACCACTGTGTCACCTGGTATCTCTCAGAAAGTACTTTAAATCCAGAATGTATTTTCAAGTAAACCAAAATGTTGCATTAAAATCTCATTAGCAGTACTGGTATATGTTCTAAGTATGTGAGCCTTACAGTCATTACGCAATCGTGCAACTAGCAAGCAAGAATGTACAAATAACCACACTGTGTCACCTGTTCACTATGACAATGCATTCGTAATTTCTGTTTAAATAAGTTCTCTTGGTTCTTGACTGGATATTTAACTTCAAACACTGTTGCGTGTTAACAGTTTCTAAGTCTGCCAAAGCATACTAGAAACGTGAAGTGAAAAGTTTTATGGCAAAGACAAAGTTAAAAAGCTGATTACCTCTCAATAAACGGTTTTATATGTGAAATGTGGTTTAATCTTTAACCCTTTCTAGTGTGCAGAGATTCAACTTCAAAGCAATTACCATGTTGTGTACGTCGGTAAGGAATGCTAAAATTTTTCTCAAGGTTAGCGTCTATGTTATTTTTCTCTGAGCCAGCCGGCGCACCTGGCTGCCTGCGGTGCGAGTCATTGTCTGTCTCTTTGTTGGCGCGCGTCGTTATTAGGATTAGGAGACCTAACTCCGACAAATTCACCTTCTCGAGAGGGTCCTGCCCTGTGTGAATCCAGCCAGTTCTGATGCAATTCAGGTCTGTCGTTACGATTATATCGTCTGTCATCATGGCGGTAGATTCCATAATTTGTTTCTTATCGGTCACATGGTGGAGAACTTCTCCCGGAATCGTAACTGCACAGTGGACCATTGCGTCTGACGTTATTCTGTCTCCCTTGATAATAATTATTTTGGTTTCCATATTGTCTGTTTCTTTGATTGTCTCTGTGATAGTCATTACTGCGGGGAGGTGGTCTTTCCCTGTAATTATTACTACTCTGCCAACGGTTGTCATACGGGTGGTGTCTGTTTTGGTCACGATTTGCGTTGTAAAAATAGCCTTATCGTGTCCAGTTATTATTTCTGTCATCGTGGAATTGTGACGGATGTGACCTGTACTTGTTGTGCTCCTGTTTTCGCGTTCCGCGATTGTCAGTGTCAATTTCCAGTTCTTGTAGCAGTCCCTGAAAAGCTTCAATGTCGTCTTTGCAACGTCCTACCAAAATAATATGACGTAAATGTTCAAGCAATTACATTAAGCAAATGTAGATCAGTTCTGAGGGGCTGTAAGGGTTCGACAGGTACTGATTCTTGTGCAACATGTCTTCACAATATTTCACAAGACTGGAAAATTCAGATTGTTTGAAATGTTTCATCATTATGATGCTATGTTTTACTCGGTCTTGTGTGGCTTGAGACCAAGATGCTGAGAGGAAGGCATGATAAAATTCTTCTTCACTGTGACAGTCGTGAATGACCGATCGCATTCTTACAGCTGGTTCATTCTCTAAATAGCCACACATAAATTCTAATCTGTGCTCTAATGACCAGTTTGGAGGAAATCAATGAGAGAATTGATGAAGCCACACTTGTGGATGAATTTCGTTGCCGGAGTTCTTAAATGTTTTGAATTTACGTGTAGTAAGGAACAGTTTATAGTCAAAATCAGCATGTCGGCGAGCCGCATATCGGTCATTGTTACGTCGTTTCGGCGGTTCCATCTCAAAATTCGGTGTACCTTGCCAATTTCTTTCATAATTTCCGAAGTGCCCTGTGTTATTATTTTGTGGCTGTTGCGTATTTCTATGTCCCTCTTCCCGTATTGGAGCGCGAGTGTCCTCTGAATTATGTAATTCTTATATTACCTGCATCAACTGATCTTGTACTTTTTGTACTTCCCGGATTTCTCTTTTGTACTGTGTATTGATTTCATTTTGATTTTGTTTGAATTTTCTAATTTGTTCATACTCTACTGTGTCAGTGAAGGCTATGGGTCTTGTGTCATTCAGATCATCATCTACCTTTGTAGATAAGTTAGTGAGCTGATCCAAAAGTTCGGCTACTTTCTCCGATAGTGAACAGATTTCCTCATTGTGTTTTTCTGAACCAGGTTTCAGAGTGTCCATTTGTGTTGAAATCGTATCTACTGTGTCCTTTAAGTTTTCCCGAGTTTTTGCAAGTTGCGTAACCGAATCGGTAGATGCAACTGAGTCAATTTTAGCTTGCAAGGTGTCGTGAATTTTATGAACAATAGTTTGCAGTTCTTTTATGGCTGCTTCGTGATTCTGTAATGCATTTTCATGCCGCGAAAAAATAGGTTGAAAATGGTCACAAATTTGTGTTTTTATGTCATTACAGACTTTTTGACATTTCGATTCTATTTTAAGTAACTCAGCAGTTAAACCTTCACGTGATTGTTCAATCGTTTGTTCCATTGAGTCTAACTTTTGAAGCTGTTGCTGTGTTTGTCTCTGATTTTGTTCCATTGTGTCTAACTTTTGCTGTGTTTGCCTCTGATTTTGTTCCATTGTGTCTAAGTTTTGAAGATTTTGTTCCATTGCGTCTAACGTTTGAAGATTTTATCCCATTTGTTTCTGATTCTGTTCAAGCGTTGTGTCTAACTTTTGTAGCCTTTGTCCTATTTATTGCATTAACTGTATTAACAATGCACTCGTGTCTGAAAAATGTTCCTCAGTGCTATTCGGCAGTGCATCTGAACCGGCAATATTCGCATTTTGAAAAGCAGAAAATGTGTCTTGACTTATTTGAGAAAACGGTGAGGACGCAAAACCTGAATCTACAGTATTTGCAAGATTGTGCCCTGTCATTTCGGATTCCTGAGGCGAGTTGTTGCCGACCGATCGATCGATAATGCTTCCCTGTTCACTAATTGTTTCACTGTGCACACCATTATTTGCAGCCCGCTCCATTTCCCTATGCACAATTACCAATTACTACTTTGAACATTAGTTAATTCATTACTCGGCGGTGCTAACACACCGCTTTCGTCTTCACTGTCATTTCTCAGTTTACTTTGGAGCCTAGTATTACTTTTTCACACGCCGTTATTGTCGCAATATTTCACACGATAACACAGAAAACCACAATTTGAAGAGCAAAAATAAGAGAACACATGAACATAGCACTGAAAATAATATCTCGTTAATTGCAAGCGCGGCTGCGAAATACTTGGTGCAAATCTACATGCATGCCACAACTGTTTTACTGTACAACAATGAAAAACTACAACTACAAAGGAAATTCTCTCTATAATTATGCACTAGCAATAAACAATAGCTACACTAATTACACCACTACAAGAAAAAAATCACAAGATTCCAGGTTCGAATTCTGGCAGGGTCGCCATATGAAACGTCCCCTTAGAAAAATTATTGAATTACTGTGCTGGTAAACCTCTTACGTTATTGATTTTCAAACAGCTGAGCGGAACTGAGCGTATTCCGACATTTCGCTATTTGCCTATTCTGATCAACACTAAACTGATACACTATACTTTCAGCGCAACGCAATCTGACTTTCAATAACTCTTAGAAGAGAATGGCCCTTACTAACATTAACCTATACCTTTCAGAAATCACTTACCTCACAAAAATCTTCGTTACTCGAACTACTGCAAACAGCGAGCGCCACTACTGCCAGCCAAATAAAAGATTCAAACTACTGAAGGCACTAACTACTGATAGGCATAGTTAGCAAATGAAGGTTTTGATAGAGAACAAACAGTGTATTTACCTTTGTTGTTGTTGTTGTGGTCTTCAGTCCTGAGACTGGTTTGATGCAGCTCTCCATGCTACTCTATCCTGTGCAAGCTTTTTCATCTCCCAGTACCTACTGCAACCTACATCCTTCTGAATCTGCTTAGTGTATTCATCTCTTGGTCTCCCCCTACGATTTTTACCCTCCATGCTGCCCTCCAATACTAAATTGGTGATCCCTTGATGCCTCAGAACATGTCCTACCAACCGATCCCTTCTTCTGGTCAAGTTGTGCCACAAACTTCTCTTCTCCCCAATCCTATTCAATACTTCCTCATTAGTTATGTGATCTACCCATCTAATCTTCAGCATTCTTCTGTAGCACCACATTTCAAAAGCTTCTATTCTCTTCTTGTCCAAACTATTTATCGTCCATGTTTCACTTCCATACATGGCAACACTCCATACGAATACTTTCAGAAATGACTTCCTGACACCTAAATCAATACTGGATGTTAACAAATTTCTCTTCTTCAGAAACGCTTTCCTTGCCATTGCCAGCCTACATTTTATATCCTCTCTACTTCGACCATCATCAGTTATTTTGCTTCCCAAATAGCAAAACTCCTTTACTACTTTAAGTGCCTCATTTCCTAATCTAATTCCCTCAGCATCACCCGACTTAATTAGACTACATTCCATTATCCTTGTTTTGCTTTTGTTGATGTTCATCTTATATCCTCCTTTCAAGACACTGTCCATTCCATTCAACTGCTCTTCCAAGTCCTTTGCTGTCTCTGACAGAATTACAATGTCATCGGCGAACCTCAAAGTTTTTACTTCTTCTCCATGAATTTTAATACCTACTCCGAATTTTTCTTTTGTTTCCTTTACTGCTTGCTCAATATACAGATTGAACAACATCGGGGAGAGGTTACAACCCTGTCTTACTCCCTTCCCAACCACTGCTTCCCTTTCATGTCCCTCGACTCTTATAACTGCCATCTGGTTTCTGTACAAATTGTAAATAGCCTTTCGCTCCCTATATTTTACCCCTGCCACCTTTAGAATTTGAAAGAGAGTATTCCAGTCAACATTGTCAAAAGCTTTCTCTAAGTCTACAAATGCTAGAAACGTAGGTTTGCCTTTCCTTAATCTTTCTTCTAAGATAAGTCGTAAGGTCAGTATTGCCTCACGTGTTCCAGTGTTTCTACGGAATCCAAACTGATCTTCCCCGAGGTTGGCGTCTACTAGTTTTTCCATTCGTCTGTAAAGAATTCGCGTTAGTATTTTGCAGCTGTGACTTATTAAGCTGATAGTTCGGTAATTTTCACATCTGTCAACACCTGCTTTCTTTGGGATTGGAATTATTATATTCTTCTTGAAGTCTGAGGGTATTTCGCCTGTTTCATACATCTTGCTCACCAGATGGTAGAGTTTCGTCAGGACTGGCTCTCCCACGGCCGTCAGTAGTTCCAATGGAATATTGTCTACTCCGGGGGCCTTGTTTCGACTCAGGTCTTTCAGTGCTCTGTCAAACTCTTCACGCAGTATCATATCTCCCATTTCATCTTCATCTACATCCTCTTCCATTTCCATAATATTGTCCTCAAGTACATCGCCCTTGTATAGACCCTCTATATACTCCTTCCACCTTTCTGCTTTCCCTTCTTTGCTTAGAACTGGGTTTCCATCTGAGCTCTTGATATTCATACAAGCGGTTCTCTTATCTCCAAAGGTCTCTTTAATTTTCCTGTAGGCGGTATCTATCTTACCCCTAGTGAGATAGGCCTCTACATCCTTACATTTGTCCTCTAGCCATCCCTGCTTAGCCATTTTGCACTTCCTGTCGATCTCATTTTTGAGACGTTTGTATTCCTTTTTGCCTGTTTCACTTACTGCATTTTTATATTTTCTCCTTTCATCAATTAAATTCAATATTTCTTCTGTTACCCAAGGATTTCTACTAGCCCTCGTCTTTTTACCTACTTGATCCTCTGCTGCCTTCACTACTTCATCCCTCAAAGCTACCCATTCTTCTTCTACCGTATTTATTTCCCCCATTCCTGTCAATTGCTCCCTTATGCTCTCCCTGAATCTCTGTACAACCTCTGGTTCTTTTAGTTTATCCAGGTCCCATCTCCTTAAATTCCCGCCTTTTTGCAGTTTCTTCAGTTTTAATCTACAGGTCATAACCAATAGATTGTGGCCAGAGTCCACATCTGCCCCTGGAAATGTCTTACAATTTAAAACCTGGTTCCTAAATCTCTGTCTTACCATTATATAATCTATCTGATACCTTTTAGTATCTCCAGGGTTCTTCCATGTATACAACCTTCTATCATGATTCTTAAACCAAGTGTTAGTTATGATTATGTTGTGCTCTGTGCAAAATTCTACCAGGCGGCTTCCTCTTTCATTTCTGTCCCCCAATCCATATTCACCTACTATGTTTCCTTCTCTCCCTTTTCCTACACTCGAATTCCAGTCACCCATGACTATTAAATTTTCGTCTCCCTTCACAATCTGAATAATTTCTTTTATTTCATCATACATTTCTTCAATTTCTTCGTCATCTGCAGAGCTAGTTGGCATATAAACTTGTACTACTGTAGTAGGTGTGGGCTTCGTATCTATCTTGGCCACAATAATGCGTTCACTATGCTGTTTGTAGTAGCTTACCCGCATTCCTATTTTCCTATTCATTATTAAACCTACTCCTGCATTACCCCTATTTGATTTTGTGTTTATAACCCTGTAGTCACCTGACCACAAGTCTTGTTCCTCCTGCCACCGAACTTCACTAATTCCCACTAAATCTAACTTCAACCTATCCATTTCCCTTTTTAAATTTTCTAACCTACCTGCCCGATTAAGGGATCTGACATTCCACGCTCCGATCCGTAGAACGCCAGTTTTCTTTCTCCTGATAACGACATCCTCTTGAGTAGTCCCCGCCCGGAGATCCGAATGGGGGACTATTTTACCTCCGGAATATTTTACCCAAGAGGACGCCATCATCATGTAATCATACAGTAAAGCTGCATGCCCTCGGGAAAAATTACGGCTGTAGTTTCCCCTTGCTTTCAGCCGTTCGCAGTACCAGCACCGCAAGGCCGTTTTGGTTATTGTTACAAGGCCAGATCAGTCAATCATCCAGACTGTTGCCCTTGCAACTACTGAAAAGGCTGCTGCCCCTCTTCAGGAACCACACGTTTGTCTGGCCTCTCAACAGATACCCCTCCGTTGTGGTTGCACCTACAGTACGGCTATCTGTGTCGCTGAGGCACGCAAGCCTCCCCACCAACGGCAAGGTCCATGGTTCATGGGGGGGGTATTTACCTTAATAGTGTTCAAATTCATAATATATATATCAGTTCATGATATCCAGTCTTACAAATTTACTGTCTCTGTCCAGATCATCTGCTCTCACTCCCCACATCCACCACTGCTGGCGGCTCACCTCCAACTGCACAACGCCACGCACTGTTAACATCCAGCTGCCCAGCACTACAATGGCGAATATTACAACAATGCCAACCAGCCACAGACTGCACACAGCACAGCCAGTGATTTTCATACAGATCGCTACGTGGCGTTATCAATAAACAAACCTATACAGCCTACTTACAAACTGTCTGAACATGGCACACGACATCTAGGGACAATTTCCTGGCCAGCGCTGCCTGTCTGCTCTCAACTACAACAACCGATACACTCCAACTGATTTCTGAACTCGAAATGTTTCTTTCTCGTTTCGAAAAGTAGTCATCTGCCTGAAACCACAATTTTATTAATTCTTTTTCATTTTTTAATCTATTTTTGAAGTTCCAGTACCTTCGCGCGATGTTATTGCGAGCCAGAGACTTCTACACTGTGGTACATCTACGAATTTAGAGAACTGTAGCAGCCACTTACAGCACTCAAAGTGACAGTTGGCGCGGATATTGTGCTATGTTATTGGAGGAGATTCTGACATGCGGTCTTCTTGTAATGGCTATATTGAAGGGATCTTTGGCAGTGAAAGTAAATGTACGTAAGATATCGTAACGTACATCTGAGTTTCTACTACTGCTTTTATGAGTATTATCGAAATGAAACTGCTGGGAGAATGTGTTCTTGTCATTGAAAATTTGTTAAATTTTAGACCCATTTTTGCTTATTATTTAGAAGCATATTTTGTTTTGTGCGTTATGAGTTCATGGCAGTTCCGATAAGTGTGGTTTTGTCTAGGAAAGATGCGAGTTTGCTTTCAAATATATCACATGAAAAATGTACGTCACAGTGGTTGCGAGGTGAAGCCACCCACTCAAAACAACTGACTTTTTTGCCTTTTCCGAATGTCATTGTACATTCGTTGCTTAATATGGTAACAAAGATTAATTTTCCGAAAAATTTTGTCTTTTTATTCTAAAATGGAACTATCACTTAAGTCAATTGATTGTTTCCATTTCTTCATGTATTCATTGCTCACTATGATAATAAAGGTTACTAATGTGAAAATTTTTAAACTTCAACAGTTTTTCATATTGTTGAGACGCAGAGGGTTAAGGTGACCTCACATCTCTTTTTATTGGCTGAGCTAATCTCACTCAAAAGACCACAGGAGAGCGAAGCGCAGCCGATGTAACAGAGAAAATCTGGATATGGATCAATGTGTTACTGAAACAAAAGCAAAAGTAAGCGCCAGTAATCGACATGTAAATAATTGGAACATATGAAAGATGGATGACTAAAGTAGATACCTTTCATGTCCTCTTTTAATTCCTTGTGCTTTCCTTCCGAAAACAACCTACCATTTGGGAAAAAGATGGTAATCAATCGGAGTCAAGTCCTGGATAGAAGGTGGATGTTCAAAAACTTCCCACATAAACTGCCGAATCAAATCCTTCGTCTGCGCATCAGAATGTAGGTGATCGTTATCTTGAAGAAGCACAATGCCGCTTCAGATCAATCCACGCCTTTTGCTTTGAATGGAGCTGGAAGTCGGTAAAGTGTATGACAGTAGACCATTTCATTTATGGTCTGTTCGCTGGGCATAAAGTCGATGCATAGGACGCCTTTTCGATCCCCATACACTGTTGTTAACACATTTGGTGCTCAGAATTTGTTTGGCTTTTATTGATATTGTGCTGGTTCCACCCAGTTGAGTGGCACTTTATTCCTGGACCAGGTGGTACACAATCTTCTCGTCATCCTTGTCGTATCGGGAGAGAATACACGGTGCAGGTCTGTTTCACTGTTTTTTCTGTTCATCCGTCAGAGGTAGAAGAACGCACCTGTCACACACTTTCCTATAGGCGAAATCGACAGTAACAATTTGATAAACAACAGCTCCTAAAAATACAAAAAGAAACAAAGCTCATTTCATAAACAGTGAAACGTTTGCTATGTCAAATTGTTTAGTCCTTCATTGATTAGAGTTCGTCAGTCACTACTGAAGGTCGGCCTGATTGTTCTTCATCTTGAATGTTCGTTCGTCCGTCATTAAAAACGATGCGTCATTTTCGAAATGAAGCTCAATTCATCACGTGTCCCTACTCTGTATTATTAGAAAACATATTACAAAACGGACCTCACATTTGGTGGGATTGTTAATTTCGTCACTCGTTTTAAAATCGCAGAAATAACCAGCAAAAGACACTTCCTCTCGCCGTTGGCATCACCGATTGGGAAGGTCTGTGACACGGAGACAGAGATGGGAGAAGAACGCGTGGCTTGTCAGATCAAAACGTTTTTTACTTCTCGAATAACACCTCGTAATACTAATGAAAAGCGGAATTTGGCTTCCTCTAATGTTAACAATACGTCCCAACCACTCTACACCTAGATGCGGGGTATCTGTTGATTTTCATGGTCCATGACCATGAAGGGAGCTTCAACTCAGGAGGAAGTACACAACAGAGCTGCCTGTCTGCTAAGATGATCAGCATCTACACGTACATCAGGCTCGATTCCATATGGAAAGGGGTGTGCTTAGCGAGTGTGTTTATTTAAAGTTGAGATATGTACAGCAATCTGTCTCTACTAGTCTGTTTTCTGCAGACCTAGATTTCAACCATTGTTTGGCTATCACCAGAGCGGTAAGACGCAGCTCAAATCGTCATTATTATTTATTTCTACAAACAGGACTTACTAGACCATCAGTGTTAGTGATTCAGTCCAGTTCACTTTGAACCAGAATACTGACAGGATAGTGTAGAAGGGGCTATTTGTATAGAGAAGCAAAAATGACGATCTATCATCTTGCCGCACTGATGACAGCCAAAGAGTTGTAGAAATCTAGATCAGCAACGAACAGATTATTGGCGGCAGATTTCTACACTTCTCAGCTTTAACTACATTTGCATGACCACTCTGTCTACCAGACAGACCTCTTTCAGAATATTTCTCAACGGTTCCACTGTCTAGAAGCATGCGGGAAAACCGAACACGTGAATCTCTCCGTGCAAGCTCTGATTTCTCTTGTTTTATTACAATGATCATTTCCCCCTATGTAGGTGGGTGCCAACAAAACATTTTCGCATTAGGAGAACGTTGGTGATTGAAATTTCGTGGAAAGATCTCGCCGGCACGAAAAAAGTCTTTTTTTAACGGCTGCTACGCCAACTCGCTTTTCATACCGTCCCTAACCTATTTCGCGATAATACAAAAGGTGCTTGTTTGAACTTTTTCAGTGTCCTCCGTCAATCCTTCCATTGGCCTTGTCGCAGTAGTAACATCGGTTCCCCTCAAATCACTGACGCTAAGCTCTGCCGGGCTTCGCTAGCACTTGGATTGGTCACCGTTCCGGACTGCGGGGTGCGTTCAGTCCTTGCGAGGCCAGCTGAGAAGCTTCTGCATTGAGAAGTAACGGCAAGACTCACGAAAAATGACAACGGTGTGCTGACCACATGCCCCTCCATATCCGCATCCGGTGACGCTTACGGGCTAATGACACGGAGGGCGTTCGGTATCGTTGGGCCTTCAAGGCCTGTTCGGACCGTGTTTGTTTGTTCCGTCAGTCCTATCTGTTAAGAATACATACCTACCAGGTACTCCAGTTTTCCTGGAAGAGCCGGCCGGTGTGGCCGTGCGGTTCTAAGCGCTTCAGTTTGGAACCGCGTGACCGCTATGGTCGCAGGTTCGAATCCTGCCTCGGGCATGGATGTGTGTGATGTCCTTAGGTTAGTTAGGTTTAATTAGTTCTAAGTTCTAGGGGACTGATGACCACAGAAGTTAAGTCCCATAGTGCTCAGAGCCATTTTTGATTTCCCGGAAGATTTCCGAATTTTGGGGTAGTTTTCCGGTTTTCAGGATGAAGATCGTTTTATTTCTCATTTTCAATTCTCCGGCTTGTTCCCGCCCACTGCATTCATATCGCATTTCGGTTTTGGCTTTCGATAATAGCTGCTATTCTGAGATGCGAGTTTTTGAAATTCGACTGAAAGTCGACCGATAATATATCGATAATGCCTTATCGGAGAATATCGCTGCGCTTATGTCATCACCTCAGTTCAACAGCCTTGTCGCAGTGGTAACACCGGTTCCCGTCAGCTCACCGAAGTTAAGAGCTGTCGGGCTGGGCTAGCACTTCGATTGGTGACCATCCGATCTGCCGAGCGCGTTATGTTTGAACACCTTGCGACGCATACACGCGTTAATTTTTGGCGATTTGGGAACTTCTGGATTTCTGTTTTTTAGAGCTGGCAGGCATGACAATGCTATACTGCACAGCAGTACTCTAGCAGAGCACGGACAAGCGTAGTGTATGCACTCCCTTTAGCAGACCTGTTGTATCTTCTAAGCATTCTTCAATAAAACGCAGTCTTTTGCTTGCCTTCCCCAGAACATTATCTATGTGGACGTTCCAATTAAAGTTGATCAAAATTGTAATTCCTAGGTATTTAGTTGCATTTACAGACGTTAGATTTGTTAGATTTATCGTGTAACAGAAATTTAACCGATTTCTTTTGGTATTGATAAAGATAACTTCACACTTTTCATTATTTAAACAGCCACTTTTCGCATCATACAGTTTCTTGTCTAAATAATTTTGCAATTGGTTTTGATCTTCTGATGACTTTACGAGACGGTAAAGGACAACTTGATCAACAAAAAATCTAAGAAAGCTGTTAAGACAACGTCCTAGAGTGTTTTTATACACAGATGGGAAAAAAATAGAAGCACGAAAAATTAAGTAATGTAGAGTTATGAAATTTCGGGAATACATTTGTCTAGGTAACATATTAAAGCTATAAACATTGCCAGATCACATGTTAAAGTAAGAGTGAAATTAGCCATTGCAAATGAGAAATGATAGTTCATTAGCAACCGGTGTAACGTGATTTCCCTAAATCACTCCAGGCAAATGCCGGGATGGTTCCTCTGAAAGGGCACGGCCGACTTCCTTCCCAATCCTTCCGTAATCCGATGAGACCGATGACCACGCTGTCTGGTCTCCTTCCCCAAACCAACCAACCAACCGGTGTAACCCCTTTAATGTTGAATGCAAGCAAGCAAACGTTCATGGATTGTGTTGCACGGGTGCCAGATGTCAGTTTTCGTGACGGAGTTCACTGATTGTTGCACTTGGTTGGTCAATACAGGGACGATTAGTGCCGGTAGTGCGTGACGCTTGAGTTATCGTCCGATGATGTCCCATATGTTCTTTATTGGAGACAGATCTGGTGATGAAGCAGGCCAAGGCAAATTTTCGACACTCTGTAGAGCATGTTGGGTTAGAACAACGGCATGTGGGCTAGCGTTTTCCTGTTGGAACTGCCCCCCTCTATAATGCTGTTCATGAATGGCAGCACAACAAGTCGATTCATCATATTTACTTACAGATTTGCAGTCAAGGTGAGTGGGGTAACTATGAGATTGTTCCTGCTGTCATACGACCATAGCCTCTGGCTACCCAGCGTGTCGAGCACGTAGACACGTTGGTTGCAAGTCCTCAACTGACTTTCCTCTAACCAATACTTGGCCATCACTAGCACCGAAGCAGAACCATCTTTCATCAGAAACAGAACAGAGCTCCACCCTGCCCCCCCCCCCACCCTTCTCCCCATCCAATTAGCTCTTGAGTGACACCACTGAAGTCGAAAATGTCGGTGGTTTGAATTCGGTGGAATGCTCGCTACATGGTTTCTGGCTCGGAGCTGTCCTTGTAGTAACCGATTTGTAACAGTTCGTTATGTCACTGTGTTGTCAATTGCTGCTCAAATTGCTGCTCCAAATGCAGTACCATGCGCCAGAACCATACATCGAACGTGGTGGTCTTTCCACGTGGCCGTCGGGAACCCGGTCTTCTTGTAATCGTACTTTCTCTGGATCACCGCTTTCAGTACTCATGTACAGTTGCTACGATATTGCCAGGTCTTTCTGCAGTGTCGAGCTTCTCACAGGCTTATTACACGACCTCATTGAAAGTAAGATGTTGATAACGCCGTCTTTGTCGTTCAAATGGTTCAAATGGCTCTGAGCACTATGGGACTTAACATCTATGGTCGTCAGTCCCCTAGAACTTAGAACTACTTAAACCTAACTAACCTAAGGACAGCACACAACACCCAGCCATCACGAGGCAGAGAAAATCCCTGACCCCGCATGGAATCGAACCCGGGAACCCGGGCGTGGGAAGCGAGAACGCCACCGCACGACCACGAGATGCGGGCTTCTTTGTCGTCTTAAATGCATTCTTGACTAACATCGACTCACCACGGCCAGTCTTAAAGGGAACCAACACTCACGACCATAACAGAGTGTATTTAAAGCATACCTGATTTGCATCCTTATAGTGACGCTATTACGCCACTCTTACGTGACTTGTGCGAAATTTTAGTGGACATCATCTTTCATATGTAAAAAGATGGCTCTGAGCACGATGGGACTTAACTTCTGAGGTCATCAGTCCCCTAGAGCTTAGAACTACTTAAACCTAACTAACCTAATGACATCACACACATCCATGCCCAAGGCAGGATTCGAGTCTGCGACCGTAGCGGTAGCGCGGTTCCAGACTGAAGCTCCAAGAACAGCTCGGCCAGACCGGCCGGCTCATATGTAGAAAGACTCCTACCAACTTTCGCTTATGTCGTGCAACTCCTTGGTGCTGCGATTTTTATTTGCCGTCATTGTAGATCGGGAACAGTAGAGGGGCTATAACATTTCCTTCGGGAACGCAAGGTCTCACACATGTTTGCTCTATGACTTACCATCAATGTCATCTTTTTCACAGGAAATCACGAATCTAGTGACACAACTGGGACGCTACTCCATAGGCATGATAGTGGAGTGCTGATCCAGGGCCAGACACTTGCGGGGGCCTTTGAGGCAGGTCCTTGCCCCAGAGAAGGGCAGCTGTCAAGGCGAGTCATCGGCCGCCGGTGGCCGCCGACCGCAGGCCCTCGCCTTTGTGGCACCATCGCCCACCGCCCGCCGCCCACCTGGCCGGCGCCGCTGTCATTACTGCCGAGGTTGGTGATTTACATAAGCGCCCGCGTGGTAGCGTCTTGCACTGGCCGCGCGTCGCCCCCGGCAACTCGTGCCGACTGAGCGCTCTGTTTTCGGAGAGCAACAGTTCCAGAGTAGCGCCGGAGGAGCTGAGGGGCCAAAGTCTGTCGGTTCTGCGAAGCCATTATCAGTTGAATGGTAACGAACGAGCTTCTGGTGTTCATTTAACCTGAAATTAAGCACCTGCTGTGAGTGGTATAATACAGGGCATTCAAGAGAAGGGCAGTGTGGCACAGCGTATTTACAAAGGAAAGTTGTTGTGGTCTTCAGTCCTGAGACTGGTTTGATGCAGCTCTCCAAGCTACTCTATCCTGTGCAAGCTTCTTCATCTCCCAGTAACTACTGCAACCTACATCCTTCTGAATCTGCTTAGTGTATTCATCTCTTGGTCTCCCTCTAGGATTTTTACCTTCCACGCCGCCCTCCAGTACTAAACTGATGATCCCTTGATGCCTCAGAACATGTCCTACCAACCGGTCCCTTCTTCTTGTCAAGTTGTGCCACAAACTCCTCTTCTCCCCAATTCTGTTCAATACCTCCTCATTAGTTATGTGATCTACCCATCTAATCTTCAGCATTCTTCTGTAGCACCATATTTCGAAAGCTTCTATTCTCTTCTTGTCCAAACTATTTATCGTGCATGTTTCACTTCCATACATAGCTACACTCCATACAAATACTTTCAGAAGCGACTTCCTGACACATAAATCTATACTCGATGTTAACAAATTTCTCTTCTTCAGAAGTGCTTTCCTTGCCATTGCCAGTCTACATTTCATATCCTCTCTACTTCTACCATCATCAGTTACTTTGCTCCCCAAATAGCAAAACTCCTTTACTACTGTAAGTGTCTCATTTCTTAATCTAATTCCCTCGGCATCACCCGACTTAATTCGACTACAAAGGAAAGAGTAATAGGATAATCACTAACATTTGAAAGATGGTAAAATCTTCTGAGTCGTTAGGCTGCGTCTTACTCCTCTTCAAACTTCTTCAAGGCTCGACGTTTCGATCCCTGTTTTGGGATCTTCTTCAGAATGTCCCTGGACGGCTGATCACTGTCTAAACACAGTGTCACGTTCACTTTTAAAAGTCTGTTTTCCCGCGCCGTTCGGGAGAAGTGGTCTTACTGGTTAAGGACGAGGAACCTCTCCCAGATGGTATAAGGCTACCGTTAGTCACTAGAGTAGCCGAGCGCATAGGAAGAATCCTTCAGAAGAATACCATAAGCACTACATTTTTCAGTCAGCACAAGATAAAAGAGCTTTACCGACCTACAACGGTCGTGACCGACTCCCTCCACACTGTGGAAACCTGTGGCAAAATATGTGTCGGCGAAGCTAGAAGGACAATAACAAAATGTCTTAAAGAGCCTGAACACCACACACGTTTGAGACAGAACGTAAAGTTAGCGGTGGCGGAGTAGCAGGAATAAACTGAACAGATTAAAGTAGTAGAAGCCAACCTCGGGGAAGATCAGTTTGGATTCCGTAGAAACACTGGAACACGTGAGGCAATACTGACCTTACGACTTATCTTAGAAGAAAGATTAAGGAAAGGCAAACCTACGTTTATAGCATTTGTAGACTTAGAGAAAGCTTTTGATAATGTTGACTGTAATACTCTCTTTCAAATTCTAAAGGTGGCAGGTGTAAAATACAGGGAGCGAAAGGCTATTTACAATTTGTACAGAAACCAGATGGCAGTTATAAGAGTCGAGAGACATGAAAGGGAAGCAGTGGTTGGGAAGGGAGTAAGACAGGGTTGTAGCCTCCTCCCGATGTTGTTCAATCTGTATATTGAGCAAGCAGTAAAGGAAACAAAAGAAAAATTCGGAGTAAGTATTAAAATTCATGGAGAAGAAATAAAAACTTTGAGGTTCGCCGATGACATTGTAATTCTGTCAGAGACAGCAAAGGACTTGGAAGAGCAGTTGAATGGAATGGACAGTGTCTTGAAAGGAGGATATAAGATGAACATCAACAAAAGCAAAACAAGGATAATGGAATGTAGTCTAATTAAGTCGGGTGATGCTGAGAGAATTAGATTAGAAAATGAGACACTTAAAGTAGTAAAGGAGGTTTGCTATTTGGGGAGCAAAATAACTGATGATGGTCGAAGTAGAGAGGATATAAAATGTAGACTGGCAATGGCAAGGAAAGCGTTTCTGAAGAAGAGAAATTTGTTAACATCGAGTATAGATTTAAGTGTCAGGAAGTCATTTCTGAAAGTACTTGTATGGAGTGTAGCCATGTATGGAAGTGAAACATGGACGATAAATAGTTTGGACAAGAAGACAAATAGAAGCTTTCGAAATGTGGTGCTACAGAAGAATGCTGAAGATTAGATGGGTAGATCACATAACTAATGAGGAAGTATTGAATAGGATTGGGGAGAAGAGAAGTTTGTGGCACAACTTGACCAGAAGAAGGGATCGGTTGGTAGGACATGTTCTGAGGCATCAAGGGATCACCAATTTAGTATTGGAGGGCAGCGTGGAGGGTAAAAATCGTAGAGGGAGACCAAGAGATGAATACACTAAGCAGATTCAGAAGGATGTAGGTTGCAGTAGGTACTGGGAGATGAAAAAGCTTGCACAGGATAGAGTAGCATGGAGAGCTGCATCAAACCAGTCTAAAGACTGAAGACCACAACAACAACAAGAGTGCTAGCCACGTAAAGAGATATTTACAGAGGGAAAGTCCGTGAAGTAGTTGCAATATGGAAGATATGTACAATCTCGCTTCCCGCTATCAAAGAAGTAAACACCTAGCCACATGCGAACGAGGAACTTAAACAACTACCAGGTAACATTCGACACAACAACTATAATATTTTCATTTTCTCTTTTCTTTCAACATCTATTTTCATTTTTTACCCAGTGACGACTGTCTTCCTATGGAAACTTGAAGTTTTTTAACCAGTAACTCCACTTCTACGGAAAAGCGTGCGAGAAACGCCTTTGAGAAGTGAACGCGTACGCGACACCGTCTTTGGCCAGTGTTCTGCCACAAAGGGACACAGGTGGTATCCTGAAGCAGATGAATAGAAACGTCGTACAATGAAGAAGTTTGAAGAGGAATATGACTCAGCGTAACGACTCAGAAGTTTTATTACTATCAATGCCAACGGCCACGGAAGCCTCCAGATTTGTATCTTGAAGATGTTATCCCGATACCCTCTTGACAGACGACGTGTACTAGACAAGTCGACTCAAGCTTTTAGTAAAAAAATGCCGCCATTATCGGCTAGGATATCCTGAGGAACTGTTGAGCGTTTTAATTTGGAAAGGGTTTCTACCTTCACGCACATTGCCACTATTCCTTTGCGTTTCAGCGTTGGTTCTTACGTATTTTTGTTTTGGTAATCGCTTGTATAGTGCGGTGTTGTATTTTCGTTATTGACGACGAAGTGAGAGAAAGAAACGTGGTGGTGGTACGTCGCCAAAACCTCTCCAAAGGTACTATGGGGACCATTCACCTTAATGTCCCAGTAATGCAGCCTACAGGCTACAGAGGTCCAGTGGCGATTTTAGTTCCTCAGTTTAATAGCATGTCAGAGATAGGAAGCGAATTTTAATTTTTTAGTTAATGAAACAGATAATTTGAACAATTCATTTTTTGTATACAAAGCTGCTATGTGCAACTTCCGCTTAACAATCACTAAGCGCGTTAAGATAGACTTACATGCGTCCCAAACAAGAACTTAATCTCAGTCTTTCACTTTTCAGTTTCTCATTTCAACTGTGACTCAGCCATTTCTTTATTTTGTGTTGACAGTAATTTACAAAAACGGAGGCCTCGGAGGCACAATTTCATTTCTTCAAAGCGCATGAAATCTTTCTTTGAGTCAAAGACAGATTGTGACTTTCCAGTGATTGACCCAACTCTGTAATCGAAGAATAAGACCCTCAGCGCCGTCCCCTACTTTTTTAGCGCGGTATGCTACATTCGTTTATGTTGACGATCAACTGTTGGAGATGAGGGCTCAAATATACATCTGACCGTTTAGCGCTGTTAACTAGGACGCATTGAGTCCTATCCGCTAGACCGTGCTGAATCAGGTGATAATGCTGGACTGATATTCCGTAAACTCGTATTTTTTTCTACTAGGTGACAGTGCGAAAGTCACTGAAAACGTTATCACCCTGGAAATCAGTAGCTATTGCTTTGTATATTTTATGGACGAATTCACAAGATCGCAGTTTGCGGTTGAATCCCCGTTGTTCCCTATAAAAGAGACTTTTAGTCGTGTTCCGTGATTCTAAAACCAACTAACATCAGTGAAACTAAGCAGGAGTCGATAATATGCGATTGGAGTCACTGGTGTAAGAACTAGGTTATTTTTGCTGGTGACAAAAATCTATGATACGTATCACTAGCCAGCTGACTTTCAGACAAGAATCACATATCAGAGTATATTCACATTACCAAAGAAGGCACTACAGATAAATATGAAAAGTATCGGACGATTAGTATAATAAGCTACACAAGCGATATTCTTATCAGAATAATGTACAGCCATGGACAAAATGATCCAGACCTCTCGCCTTTTCGTTATGCTGATCCGCACAGCCTTAAAGTCTGCTACACAGCATAACACAGCATAACAGACAAGGCGACCCCCTGCTACCAACATACCATACTATGCACAGGCGTGAAATTGACAAACTATCCGAACTTTGTCAGACTGTTTTCAATCATTAGTAAGACTATATTAATGCTGATTAGTGTGTTAAACACAACACGTAAATATAAGATATAAATGAAATAAGAAACGCTAATTAGTATGAACTGTACTAATAAAAATGAATTTTAGCTTATCGAGATAACATAACTGTTTTAGTAAGACAAGATACCCCAGATCGTTACGAATTAGCAAAATATTATGCGCATTCGGCCGCGAAACGGTCTTTCAGACTAGTCATACTGCATTACCGCTGCTGACCTACCATGAAAGTGTGCAAATTTAGCAATGCGTTAAGATTCATAACGAAATCAGTTAAAAATCTTTCAGTGCCACACTTAAGTCAATTCAGTTATTGACAGAAGCGAAAAAAGTTGGCTGTAACAAGTATGAAATTCTACAAGAGTTCCATATTTACATCCACAGGGCGCCGGTACAGAATAAAGGTAGCAATAAAACGTATTGGGGCCCGAGAATTTCTTAAAATTGCTTTACTGATAGTCTATCTGCCTCCATCGAGATTAGTTCTGAAAACAAACCACACCTCCCTTGCAGTAGCAAACACCTTTCATTACGCTAGCAGACAACCCAGGCAAACAGCCCTCTATTACTACCCCAGACATGAACAAACCGGCAATTACGCAATGAAAATGGCAAAATGAACTGCAGTTTCTGTCGCATATAGCTTTCTGGACTCAAAAACATGTATTTTCTACCTTTGTGTCACCGCTTATGTGACAATCATTCGGGATGTTTATCGAAATAACAAAATACTGTTATTAGCAATTAAATGTAGTAGGGTAATTCTGCACCGCACGAGGTAATAAACGGCTACGGCTACATAGCTGCCAAACGTATTCTACAATGTTTTGAATTCTCCATTAGACTCGCCACAGCCAGAAAACGTTAATTAGCCGAAGTGTTTCTTAAGCTAGCTAGCAATGAGAATCCTCGCACTTCTAAAACGCGGTGGCATTAATATTTCGATCTGAATTACCACATGTATGGGCGAATTGATTTTATTTGCATTCCTGTAAACGTGATTTGGATCGAAAGCGTAGCTACGAGTAATGTGCTGATGTGTCGACTGCAACTAGAACATTTCGAATAAAGAGTAGGGGGAATTATTTATGCGGCCCTCATCTTCAGTAACTGTCGTAGCTATTTTCGTTGTTAGGATTTCGTCACCTAAATCGGTCAAAAATAGAACCCTACTAGTCTCACTTTCTTGACCGTCTATCTGTCACCCCACCCTTGAAACCCGTTTACCTCGAGGACGGCTGGTAATAATAAGTGGAAATGTATCTCACTTCCTGCGGTATACGGTCGCGTGGTGGTGTAAAAAAGTGAGCTTCTGTGTCAACGCAATCTAAAGATACGGCCGTTTGCGTAAAGAAAATTTACGCAGAAGGTCAAAAAATAGCTCTAAGAACTATGCGACCAAACTGCTTAGGTCATCAGTCCCCTAGACCAAGAACTACTTCAACTTACCTAGCCTAAGGACATCACACACATCCATGCCCGACGTAGGATTTCAACCTGCGTCTGAAGCAGCCCCGCGGTTAATGACTGAAGCGCCTAGAACTGCTCGGCCACCGCACCCGGCGAAACCTTTTCACTTCATGTATAATGACAATATATACTGTCTAGTGAGGATAAACTGTATTCACCAGCAACTCAGATCGTATGATCACGGAACTTTTACGAAGCTACATTCAAGTTTTGTTCGAAGTTGTCTGCAATAGCCACTTATAAACACACTAGGAACGTCGAAAGCGACATCCTCTTCTGAAGACGCTGGCAGATGCTGCAGTACCATAACAAGTAGTTAAGAATTTATTGTTATATTGTCCACGCATGAGACTTTATTTCAGTATCAATTTAACGCACCTTGGTGTTTGTCTATGGCAGAAAATAATGAACAAAAAATAAATAAACAGCAAACAACTTCGATGTTCAAATCAAATGTAACTCACATGGCGCAATTACAACATAATTTCGTTGTTAGATCTACATGACTACATCCACAGCATTTCTCTGCAATCCAGACTTACGTGCCTGGCAGAGGGTTCATCAAAACATCTTCGGACTGTTTCTCTACCGTCCCACTCTTTAACAACATGCGGGAAGAAGGACCACTTAAATCTTTTCTTACGGGCCCTGCATTACATTATTACTATGGTCATTTCGTCCTGTGTAAGTTCCCGAGGAAATAATGTTCTTGCATTTAGAACAGATGTTGGTGATTGAAATTTCGTGAAAAGATCTCGCGGTAACGAGAAACGCTTTTGTTTTCAGGAATGTCACCACAACTCGCTTATCAAAGCTGGGACTCTCTCCCCCCCATTTCGCGACATTACAAATCGTGCTACCGTTCCTTGGACGTTTTTGGCGTGTACCTTCATTCACGTCTGTCAAGGATCCCATACCGCGCAGGAATACTATAGCAGCGGACAGGCAGTGTTTTCAGTAGGGCTGTTGTGTATTCTTAGTGTGCGGCCAATAAAACGCAGTCTTTCGTTTGCCTTCCCCACGAAAGTATGTTTGCGATTGTTCCAGTTTGAAACAAACGAAAATTTTATAGCGAAATATGGCTACTACGAAGCGGACCATCAAAATAAACAAATAATTCCGGTTCAAGTCGTTGCAGTAGGTCTTCTACACAGTAACGTAAATTAAGAGCAAAGTCCATTAGTAGATCGTTTTCAGGAAAACCAGCCCTCATAGTGCAAACTCCCATGACAAGAGCGAAGGTTTCCAAACATGTCAATGAGTAGTCGAGGAAAGTGGACGCATTCTGTCTACTGAACCGCAACGCACGCCACACTAGGCGACCCTCCAAGTGTCATACCCCGATCTTGCTGAAACTTCTCTCAGTGAAAGAGGGGACAAAATAAGCGAACACGTGTCTCGGCTTATCTACATACACTCGACTGCTTCTGAGAAAACGACGGTCATTTCAATGCGCTGTTGCTGTAGCGTAGATACTTTTTAGCATGTAAGGATTCAATTGAAGCGGTGGCTCAGCGGCTACCGTCACGACTTCAGAACTTTGTGCTGCTATTTCGAAACCCGCTTGTTTCTTTTTTTCCCCCCCCCTCACTCTCTGAATCATCTACGAATGTTTATTCCAATTTATGTTGAAACAATGTTGTTGTTAATCGTCAATTAATTTACAGTGTAATGAAAGAAGTTAAGAAAATAAACGAATGAGAAAATGATGTGAAAAATTTGTGAATGTCCTTGCAACCTTACAGGTTGTAAGGAGGTTCAAAAATATTTCACATTATTTACTCATTCGTTTATTACTCTTTTTAATTCATTAATTACACAGAAAGTTAATTGACGAATAACGACAACATTATTTCAACATAAATTGGGAATAAACATTCGTAGATTATTCTGATAGAGAGGGAGGAAAAAATAATAATAAAAAAAACAATATGGCCTCGAACTCGGACACAAAGTTAATAAGGAACGATGGTAGCCACTGAGCCACCGCTTCAATTGCATTCTTGGACGCAAAAGGTATCTACACGACAGCAACAGCGCATTGATGACTTTTACCGTCGTTTTGTCGGAAATGGTCGAGTGTCTGCAGATACGCCGAGACACGTGTTCGCTTATTTTGTTCTCTCCTTCACTGAGCAAAGTTCCCGGACAATCAGCGTATGGCACCTGGCGAGTTCCCCTCGTTAGTCGAGTCGCTTCTGATGCCCGGCGAGAACTATGTATGCCTCAGAGTAAACTGCGCCACTTGGAAACACGGCGAGCGAGGATAAACACATTTTTCTTTCTTACAAGGCAACCTTCTACAGCTAAAATTCTCGGAGTGTTCCTCAGGTTGCCTCAGATGTTTCAGAAATGTTTCTTACGTTAGTCCTGCCGTATATGCAAAACGTAAACATTTCATTTCATGTAATATTTATCAGGATAAGACATGACAAGAGTGGACCAGTCCCTTCTGTGAAAAATTACAGATTCTAAGTTGCTCCACTATGTAATGACACGGGTACGGGCTTGCGATATCTCGTTTATGCCATCGATTTCCGTGTTACACATACTCGGCCATTGTGTTGTGGCTGCAGTCGTGGAGCCGGCCGGGGTGGCCGAGGAACCGTGCGACCGCTACGGTCGCAGGTTCGAATCCTGCCTCGGGCTCCTAGAGAAATCGTTTTATAGTGAAAGGAGGTGCTATTACGTGTGCAGCGATCAAGACGAGTTCTGTGGAAGCAACTGGGCAGGAGACGCTACAAATTAACTACGGATTTTGTGTGGTGGGTCTTGTGTACCATCAACAGGCGCGGAACGAGGTCAATGTGTCTGTATCTGATGCCATGTCCTAGCACGGAGCGCAGAACACGTCAGTTGTTCCGGCGTTCTCGCATAATACTGCTGTTATTCCTTGTTTGGCTTGAGGCTGAAAGCAAATCGTGGGTCGTCCACTCTCCCTCCCTCCCTCTCTCTCTCTCTCTCTCTCTCTCTCTCTCTCTGTTAATTGCTATAATTGTCCTACAGTGACGTTTTATGCTCCGCTGGCAGAAAGTAATTACTGATTTTACGCATGTGTGCTGGTCATGGAAGACTGTATTTGATATTCTTGCTTTTACGGCGCCACGGCGTTAAATACGGAGGGTTGCTCCATTAACGACAGTGCCTGTGAAAGAGTTACTCGGCCTGTGTATCCTCGTGAAATATACCAGGAAGTATGTTTGCCACATTCAGTGTGAGCAAAGAATTGATGATTTGTAATCTGATAAAGCGCAATTGGCGTAGCCTTTGATACTGTTTGCCAGTGTTGTGTTTAATTAAATTAAAAGTACGTGTAAGAAATTTTATTGCACCCAATAGAGCTGCCTCCTAATTCTAAGTTAGTTGTGAGTACACCACGGTCTCTTAAGGATAGTGTACTGATTTGGCACCTAGCATAAGCGGTGCCTATGCAGATTTAGCGCTGTTAAGTTGGCTTACTTCAGAATGTATCTATCTTGCTATCTGAGCTGTGCTTCGAGAAAAATAACTAGTTTGAGCTGATGATTTGGTGCACATAGAAAATAGCGCGTAATGGTGTACCGTTAAAGCGGTGCATTGGGCACCAGTAGCTACGTGTTGTGTTGTCCTCTGGTGATTGGTGACCAAAGCTTCTTAGCTGCTAGATCTGGTGTAAACTGTTATTGTGGTGTAGTTCTCGTCGACGAGAATTAATTGATTAAAATTGGAATTCACTAGACCTTGAGTGTTTTAAGGTGGAAACCTGCGGAAAAAAACAAGTTTCGATATTATTTATTAAATTGCATATCTACTATCACATGATTACTCTTTCGCGTAAAGAATGCCTGTCTGTTTTGCATTTGATAATTTTACTTAACTGAAGCTGTTATCGTTGAAAGCCTGTCTGTTTTCTATTTGGTAATTTTACTTAACTGAAACTGTTATTGAAGAATGCCTGCCTGTTTTCCATTTGGTAATTTTAGTTAACAGAAGCTGTCATTAAAGAAGGCCAGCCTATTTTCTATTTCGCAATTCTACTTTACTGTATCTGTTACCATCGAGGACTACCTGTTTTTATTGCCCTATTGTTGAGATCTAATATCTTACTCAATGTGTGCTGTAAGTAATGAAATTGTGATTGCCAAAGGCCTACCTGTTGTAAGTGACGTGGACTTAAGCGGCGTTAATGAAATGACTGGATCCCTGAGCTATATCCGAATGGCTAAAAGAGCCACAAGCAAATGGAAATGCCATTAAAATCAAAGTAAAAGATTGGGTTGCCACCAACTCTAGCCACACGACAAACAAGAGGTTCGACTGAGTTGGAAAATTAATTAATTTAGTCATAAAGAAGCTCATAAAAAACATTCATTGTAATGTCACTCATAAAAAATGGGATGTAATTATTAATATGATCCAGGGATTGTCCGCATAAATCAAATATTAAAATAAAGTAAAAAGTGTGTGAACACTGTGAATAAGAGCAGCTTGCAGTAGCATTCCTGAAAACAAGCTCTATTATAAAGAATTTGTTTCAAATAAAATGGAACACTAATTATTGGACCTGTGCTCATGGAAACCCTATGGATGGGCTAACAAGGAAACTTCAAGGTAAATGGCGTATGTAAAGGAGTCGTAATATCGGTATATTGGATAAGACCTGAAACAAAATTATTTATTTCTTATGACATCTATATAACTGCTGTTGCCTGGTAACTACGTACGGTTTGCTTGTGAGACGCTATACGGTTAACAACAGAATCTCTTAATTTAGAATCGCGGTCGTAATTAGCGGGGCACGGGAAAGGTGTAATACTCGCATTCAGACCCACATTCACTGAAAGAACAGCAAGGACGGCCCCAACACCAACATGCAGCGAAGTTAGGAGGTTTGTTCACTGTGCTGATAAATGATTAAATAACAGAATAAATCTGAATATTACGGTTGCATTTAAAGTTGAACCTTGGTTTGGAGAAAACGCCACAACGAGGGCCACATATACACGCTTATGCTCTTAACATGAAATCACAAACCAAGAATACAATTGAATAATCCGCACAGGATATATTTAATACTCCAAAATCAGATCAATAAGTAAACTCTAGGACAGAGGAAGGGGGCTACAGGCGAGTTAGGCTCACAGTTAACTCATGTGGCCACGTGGTTCGCAGAAACACAACTTCTACGTACCGTGGCCAAATTTTAGCAACATTAAACCACGCAGCCGCGAACAGTTAACGTCTCACAGAGGACACATTTTAATAGGCAAAGGGTAATGGCAGAGGAACAACAAATTCTAATTTTAACCCACGTGGACGGTTTCCAACGGATATATAGTAATGAAACAAAGAAAATTCACACGGAGGCAAAAATTATCAAGATTCGGAAAAGATTACAATGTATACACACGCAGTCACTGGCACACAAACGTTTACACTGGACCGAGGGCGCACTTCCTACATGAGATTGCTTCAACATATGCAACACCTTTGTGCCACGTTCTTCTTACGGATTAAAGTCTGCGCTAGGAATCAAACTGAAAGTTTGCAAAAGCCTTGCATTCCTTGCTGCTACCCAGCAAAACAATCTTTCTAAGACAAAACGCGAGGCCTAAAGGCAAGGTGCAAGTTCAGTAAGACTGAATTACAAAAAGCTCCCCTCTCGCTATGAGACAAAGCGCCACGCGGTTAAATCAACTCCGCAGCTGCAGACCCTCGAAAAGCTGGAAGCCGATTGTCCGTCCCACTCTAAAACTTCTCCCGCACGACACCGTGGCCAGCAAAACCCGGAGATGAGGTTTCCGCCACCAACCTAACAAAAATGTTCAAATGTGTGTGAAATCTTATGGGACTTGACTGCTAAGGTCATCAGTCCCTAAGCTTAGACACTACTTAACCTAAATTATCCAAGGGACAAACACACACACCCATGCCCGAGGGAGGACTCGAACCTCCGCCGGGATCAGCCGCACAGTCCATGACTGCAGCGCCTTGGACCGCTCGGCTAATCCCGCGCGGCACCAACCTAACACCAGTAGCTGTCACACAAAGGGAACCAACCTCTTTGCCTACCTGAAAACTACAAGCGTTGGCCATACTGTAAGACTACCGCTGATTCCCTGCAGCACCCTAAACCACTGTACAGTAAAATCGAACACATCCACATTCATTCACTCACGCATGCCAGAGAGTTTTGGAATAGGAGAACAAGGACCAACATAACTGCCATATGATGCTTGCATAGCGTAGAAAGAAATAGGCTACGGCTAGATTGAATCATAGCTCAGTCTTCTCTGATACGATACCAAATAAAATGATAATGAAAGGAGACTATAGAACCCTTTCACTGTTTCAGAGGTATTATATCAAAAAGGTAGTAACGGGAAATGACACATCATGTTACAAGTGCTAACCTTTCACCTTACATCCCTTTAGCTATAAATGGCTCTGAGCACTATGGGACTTAACATCTATGGTCATCAGTCCCCTAGAACTTAGAACTACCTAAACCTAACTAACCTAAGGACATCACACAACACCCAGCCATCACGAGGCAGAGAAAATCCCTGACCCCGCCGGGAATCGAACCCGGGAACCCGGGCGTGGGAAGCGAGAACGCTACCGCACGACCACGAGGTGCGGGCTTTAGCTATAATTGTAGGTTCCATTCACAGATAGAGCGAAAGAGACACAACTGTCTATATACCTCCATGCAAGTCCTTATGTCTCTAATCTTATCTTAATGGTCCTCACGTGAGATGTACGTTGGCGGCAGCAGTATAATCGTTCTGCAGTCGGCCTCAAATGCCAATTTTCTACATTTTCTTAATTTTGCTCTTCTAAAAGAACCCCTCTAGTGATATCCATTTGAGTATACGAAGCATTTCCGTATTAGCTGCGTGTTGTTCTAACCTACCGGTAACAAATCTAGCAGACCGCCAATGAAGTGCTTCGATATCTTCCTTTAATCCGACCTGGTCCGGATCCCAAACACTCGAACAATACTTAACAGTGGATTCCATTAGTGCCCTATGTGAGGTCTCCTTTACAGATGAACCATACTTTCCTAAAATTCTCCGAATAAACCAAACTCGACCATTCGCCTTCCCTACTAAGTCCTTAAATGCTCATTCCATTTCATACCGCTTTTCATCGTTGCACCTAGATATTTAATCGACTTGATTGTTTCAAACAGCTCACTTGTAATACTGTATCCGAACGTTATAGTTTGTTTTTGCTACTAATCTACAGTTTGTACATTTAGAGCTAGCTGTCGTTCATTACTATAACGAAAAATTTTGTCTAAGTCATCCTGCGTCCTCCTACAATCAATCAACGACGGCACCTTCCCATACACCAAGGCATAATTAGCAAACAGCCGTAGACTGCTGATTACCCTTCCCGCCAGATCATTTATATATACAGAAAATAAACAGCAGTCGTATAACACTTCCCTGGGGCACCCCTGACGATACCCTCGTCTCTGAAGAACACTCGCAGTCTGGGCGTACTGGATTCTGTTACTTAGGATATCTTCGAGTCACTTTGGGAACCTACCCTGTATGCTTGTATCTTCGCTAAGAGTCGGCAGTGTGGCACCGTGTCAAATGATGTCCGGAAATCTAGGAATATGTAATCCGTCTGTTGCCCTTCATCCATGGGTCGCAGGGTCTCATGTCAGAAAAGGGCAGCTTGAGTTTCGCACGAGCGATACTTTCTAAAACAGTGCTGATTTGTGAACCCACTTAATGAGGTGCCCGCGAACATGAACCGGGATGTTTATTTCAACAAGCTCAGTGACCAAGTATTGCCCTTTCTTCCGCATCTTCATGACGAGTATGCTGTAGACGCGGCCGTCTTCTCAAATGAGAGCAGCCATGTTCATAGCGCTGCACACATACTTCCTAGTTTGACGAACATGCAGACACTCTACGGAAACTCGTCAGGCCAGCTGAATTAATCCCACAGGAAAGATCTGGATTTATGTGGAAGAGCTGAAACTTTAACATTACTGCAATTTGATAGCTCTAAGGGATTCAGCCATCGATGATCGGCTTCAGAGGTATATGGCATCCTGAGGAAACATACGGACTGCCAGTCTTGCCGAATTAGATTCACTATCAACGCTTAAGTGGGCGTTGAACGGTAAATGCCTTATGTCTCCTGCAGTAACTAATACTTTCGTTGATGTGCTCAGTATGAACTCGAAACTGCCGCACAGAAACACACGCACACAAAGAAGAACAAAAAGTGAACTATACTGCGTTATTTGTTCATCGCCCGAACATTTTATACACTGATTAGGTAGAACATTATGAGCACCGATCTACTATCGATATAAACCTGTCCAGGCGATAGCGGCTTCCCCTGCCGGGGGAGTGACTGTTGGTCAGACACGCGCACGATGTATGTAGTATTAGTGAGCGTGCTGTCCGTGTATAGAATGGGGCGTGCGATCTATGTGAGTTTGACGGTCAGATTGTAATAGCCCGGAGGCTCGGCACGAGCATTCCGGAAACTGTGCCACTTGTTGGGTGTTTTAGGAGTGCTGCGGTGAGTGTCTTCAACACGTGGTGCAACCGAGGTGAAGCTCCAGACATCGTGCGGTTGGGCGGTTGCCCCTCATTGCACATGTCGGACGTCGTAGGCTGGACTGACTGATAAAACAAAAGCGGCCGCGAACTGTGGCGGAACTAATATCAGACTTCAGTGCTGGGCAGAGTATAAGCGTGTCTGAACACACAGTGCTACGAACACTCCTAACGGTGGGCCTCCGCAGCCGACGACCCTTGCACGTGCCAATGTTAACACCACGACACCGGCAACCACGTCTGAAAAGGGTACGTGACCATCGGCAATGGACGTTGGTGCAGTGGCAGAGTGTTGCATGGTCTGATGAACCCCCATACCTTCTTCGTCATGCCGATCGGAGGGCGCGAATCCGTCGTCTTCCAATGGAACAGCTCCTTGACACCTGTACTGCGGGAGGAAGACAAGCTGGCAGCGGCTCTATTACACCCTGGGGAACATTCACGTGGGCATCCGTGCGTTCAGTGGAGCTCGTGCAAAGCACTATGACGGCGACGAAGTATCGCTGGTTGCAGACTACTTACATCCCTTCATGACGATTATGTTTCCCGAAGTCAATGGCATTTTTCAGCAAGGTAATCCGCCATGTAACAAGACCAGGAGTGTGATGGAGTAGTTCGAGGAATACAGTGGCGAGTTCCAGTGGATGTGCTGGTCCCCCACTCGCCAGGTCTGAGCCCGGTCGAACACATGGCGTCTGAGTTCATCGCCCCCTTCCTCGGAATTCGCGGGAACTGGGTGACTTGTGAGTAAAGATGTGGTGCCAGCTCCCTCCAGCGAACTACCAAGGCCTCCTTGCTTCCACGCCACAACGCGTCACCGCTGTTATCTGTGCCAAAGGTGGACATACCGGCTATTAGGTAGGTGGTCATAATGATCTGGCTGATCAGTGTACACTAACAAAAAAAGTGACGCACCCAGAAGATATGGGGGATCTGAAATTAACTTTTTAAACGTACACATCATTGGTCGGTGTGTACATGAATAGAGATGGGTTCAAATGGCTCTGAGCACTATGGGACTTAACTTATGAGTTCATCAGTCCCCTAGAACTTAGAACTACTTAAACCTAACCAACCTATGACATCACATACAGTCATGCCCGCGGCAGGATTCGAACCTGCGACCGTAACGGTCGCGCGGTTCCAGACTGTAGCCCCTAGAACCGCTCGGCCACTCCGGCCGGCGAATAGATATGTAATTCTCTGTGACAGGTAGAACACCTACCACACTGCACTAGTGTTGTTCATGTTCGGCTTTGTTAGCAGGCATGCTAGGGTATATAAGGGGCGTGAGCAGCGTCAGATGTTGAGTGATCACTGCGAATGGCACGGAGATATCGTCACTCGTGTGAGACAGCGTCATCAACATATGATAGAATTTGAAAAGCCTCTCATTGTGCGTGTCCGTTAGGCCGGCTGGTCGAATCGTGCAATGTCCAGATTTGTGGGGCATTCTAACGTGGCAGTGTTCCTATGCTGGACTGCATGAGAACGTGAAGAAAGGATACTTATCGTGAAGGTTCCAGTCGGCCACATCTGACTACCACAAGGGAAGATCGCCCTGCTGTGCACCAAATACAGCGTAGCGTCTTTATTTGCGCTGTCATCCGAGAACACAACAGAATCCCTGCAACATCATGTGTCACCCCGCAGCAGCCGGGCTAGACAACTGCCGCCCTTTGCGTAAACTGCCATTAACATCACACCTCGAACGGTTGTGTTTCGAGTGGTGCCCAGGGTGGGAAGCGTGGACTGCTGATGAATGGCATCACATCATGTTCAGCGATGGTTCACGGCTCTGCAGTAGCCCGGATGACCAAAAATTTTCAAATGTGCGTGAAATCTTATGGGACTTAACTGCTAAGGTTGCGAGGTGCCGGGGCTAGCAGTGTACTTAACACTAAATTCTTCTAGAATCTACATATGTAAATGATGCTCTAAGCCCCCTCTATTCTAACTCCGACTTTTGCTGTTGCACAAGGATTAAAAAAAATACGCAAACTGACTCTAATCAACCCTGCCAGTGGAGTAGAAGAGAGTTTGGCACCTGCAATAATTTAATTTGATAAATAAGTTAAATAAACGAAGGTTTCATTAACATAGTGAGGAATGATAGGGTTGCTCTACCGATTAACAGAATGAAAGTTTTGTCCAAAAATAACAATATGATTTATTAAGACTAAACACAAAATAATAAACAAAAACACATGAAACATTTACAATACATCAAATTGGCTCAAATTAGATACTCAAACAAACGCTGTGAATGTGAAGTTGTCCCTAAACTAGATTGTGAGGATTATGACGAAGTGGTATGTGGAGCCAATTCCTTGCAACTCAAATCGTAAGAGAAAACACATAGCCAACCCAAACATTAATTGCTGCTACCCAAGACAGAACAAAGTTGGAAAAAGACGAACAGGCGCGCTCTGCTGAGCTCTGATTATCACCTAGGAAAATCCCTGTCTGCCGGTGCTGCGGACATACCTTATCAATCTGTCTTCTTAACTGCAAGAACACGATTTGGCGTACCGGAGGCGATGGGTGGTTGCTTTGACGTCCTCGACCGAAAGGCAAGAGCCGACTACCTAGAGCACCCGTACAGGCCGAACACACAACATTCCCGCCCCCACTACAGTGGCCGTGGTTAAACGTTCCAATCAGCAACTCGAAAACTCGTAAGAGAAAACACATAGCCAACCCAAACATTAATTGCTGCTACCCAAGACAGAACAAAGTTGGAAAAAGACGAACAGGCGCGCTCTGCTGAGCTCTGATTATCACCTAGGAAAATCCCTGTCTGCCGGTGCTGCGGACATACCTTATCAATCTGTCTTCTTAACTGCAAGAACACGATTTGGCGTACCGGAGGCGATGGGTGGTTGCTTTGACGTCCTCGACCGAAAGGCAAGAGCCGACTACCTAGAGCACCCGTACAGGCCGAACACACAACATTCCCGCCCCCACTACAGTGGCCGTGGTTAAACGTTCCAATCAGCAACTCGAAAACCAGCGGAAAATTCCACTCTATTGCCGGAGCACTACCATTCCACCAATGGAGATTCTTGGCACCAATTTCTGCGCTGATTTTGCTACGTCACGGAGCTATGCCCTGAACAAGCCAATCACAGTTACTATTTTGCAGAAAGCGCGCTAATTTTGCCGCCACAACTGCCTGGGTACACAAGTCATTCCCACACCTCACTGGTAGCCCGCCAGAAAGTGTTTTCGCTAAGTTTCTGCGAAGTAATGGAACCTCTAGCCTAGCCACTACTTCAGACCCCTCCGGGCGTGTCTTTTGACAATGTCGGCGTCTGCAAAGCATTCACTCGACTTCCTCACACCCGTCGGCTTAACCCTTTCCAGATCAGCAGCGCCCGCCTGTCACCGGACCACCCGGGTGACGAGAGACGCTGCGTGGGAAGTCCGCGTCTGAAGGAATAGCGACTTTTCACTGCATGCAATTAGAGAGGAAAATCGAAGATAGAAATATGAGAGGGGGCTCATGCCACCTCTCAAGATCATCAGTCCCTAAGCTTACACACTACTTAACCTAAATTATGCTAAGGACAAACACACACACACCCATTCCCGAAGGAGGACTCGAACCTCCGCCGTGACCAGCCGCATAGTCCATGACTGCAGCGCCATAGATCGCTCGGCTAATCCCGTGCGGCCCGAATGACCTTTATAGATGAGTATGGCGGCGACACTCCAGCTTTTGGAGAGGCACAGCTGTTTTACTCCTGGGGAGCCGTGGGTATGATTTCATGTAATGGCTCATAGTGACTAGGGAACTCAAATGCACCAATACGTCACAGATGTGGCCTCGCGTGTTACCTCCCATATGACAATATCATCGTGTCATTTTTCAACAGACAGTGTTCCACCACAGATGGCACGAGTCTGTATGAACTGTCTACGTGATATGGAGGTCCACTCGTGACGAGCAAGATCTACCCTCAATGAAACATGCACGAGACCAGAATGGACGTCAAATCCGTGAGCTCGTGGTACTATGTTCTTTGTGAATCTGATACGATTTTGTAATCACTGAAATAACATCACATTCCCTCTCAACCCGTGGAGGTCTGCTTCGTTTCCTCTTCCCCTTCTGCGTGTCTCGCTGCTTTGTCAGGCTATATAGGGGAAGATGGGGTATAATCGGGTATAGGGCTGAAACCAGGGACCCTCATGTTTCTGTACACGTTGTCTTTTGGCCGTTAGACAGTGAAGACAGTCGGCAACTTCAGTACCGCCATGCGATTTGGTAGAGTCAGACGCGTTGTTGTTGAACAAAAAAAAAAAAAAAAAAAAAAAAAATGTTAGAATTTTCTGATTGTGTATCTTACTCTGCGATATTTTGTGTTAAATAAGGATTTTAACACTCGTATTACTATGTGAAACTAGTAATACAATGAATAACACTATTAACAGGCTTTATGAGCATATGCCTTGTTAAACAATTCTGCTCCTTCTTTCTTGTGCGGAAGAAATTTTGCAGATAAGGTACGGTTGGGGTAAAATCGGGCAGAAGCAATGGGGTAAAACCGGGACCACCTGATATTAACACATGACTTCGTTACATATAACTCATATGAGGAACATAAGAAGGCTACGCTTTTAACTGTACGCTACTTGTGTATACACATTTTAATAACCCCTATTTCTAATTATTTACATAATTTACAATTATTTTGAGTGGGTTTTTGGATTATTTCTGTCACTAATAATTTGATTAATTATCCCTTAATGAAGACGTAAATCCACGAACCTACTACGGTGTCGTAGCAGGCGGAGAGGTGATACTCCGACGTGGCTCGTCCCAGGTGGCGGATAGGGGGGTCCTCACCGGTTTACCGGCGGACTTGAGCGAAATAAAATAGCTCTCGCAGACCAAACACTAAACAACCTCTACGGCTAACAACCGTAGTTGTAGCTCGGAGCTTGCTCCATACAAGGTTGACTACCTTTGAAAGTCAAACATGGAAGGAAATCTTTCAAGGAATAATCCACCACTTGGCAATAACCAAGGAAGACTGCACTCGGATACGGTGGGCAGTCACCTGAAAGATAACTTGGATGAGTCGGAGCATCTGAAAATACCCAAAACGGACAGACGACCAAAACTCAAGACAGGACAAATAAACTACATTGCGACACACAATATAAATTCCCTCATACAACCAGGCAAACTCAAAATTCTGACGGATGAAATGGATCGCAAGGGGATTCTCATAACCGGACTTCAAGAAATGAGAAATACTGATCAGGAGCCGATAGAATCACAAGGATATAGGATTTATAAGGGAATACCAGGGAAAAGACTCATGAAACAGTGTCCACAATTTGGAACAGGATTCGTGGTGAGTCTCAAAATAATAGAGTCCATAATAGAATTTAAAGCACAATCTCCCAGGCTCTCAACATTAACTCTAAAAGCTGCAAATAAAATGTACACAATAATAAATGCCCATGCCCCGACAAATGATAAAAATAATAAAAAAGAACACAGAGAAGAGGTAGAAAAATTTTGGGAGCTCTTAGATCAAACGACGAATAACATTAATAAAAATCACATCAAAATTTTAATTGGAGACTTCAATGCCCAATTAGGAAGGGAAAAGAGATATAGAGACATAATAGGGAAATGGACAGCACAAAGAAGAACAAACAAAAATGGCATAAGACTAGTGGAATTTTGCAGAAACCATGACATGATCTCAAAGTCGACGTATTTTAAGAGAAGACCAAGTAAACTAAAAACTTGGAAACATCCAGACTGGAAAATTGGAGAATGGCAACTGAACCATGTCTGCATGGATAAGAATTACCACAAGGAAATTTACAATGTGAAAGTACTGAGAGGGACAGATACCGGATCAGATCATTACATGATAAGAATTAAAATTAAATTAACCCCATTAGCAAAGAAAAAATCCCACCAGAAGAAGAAGAGAACCTATGACCCTCATAAACTGATACAAAATGAGGATTATGAAGCACAAACCAGGGATATAAAAATAACAGATGATCTGGAAGAAATAATTCCCAAATTGAAACAAATAGCTGAACAAGTTGCCCCTATCAATCCAAGTAAAAAACACCAGTGGTGGAACGATGAATGTGATGAAGCAGTGCTGGATCGACACCAAGCCTGGTTAAGGCATCAAAATGAAAAAACAGAAAAATCATATTTGGAACTCACAAAACAAAGGAAGACAACACAAAAAATAATAAGGAGAGTTAAACGTCAGTACCAAAAAGATATACTTCTAATGATAGAAACAAATAGTGAAAAAACAAACTCAAGAGACTATTACAAAATATTTGGCAGACAATTACAAAGATATGATCCTCCAACATTAATGTTAAAAGATAAAGATAATAACCTAGCCCATAGCAATAGTAAAAATACAGAAATTCTAGCAGAAACATTTAACAAGTTACTAAATTGTGAAGATCCCCCAGAACTTCTTCAGATAAACACAGAAACCCCAATTAAAACACCAGCAGAAAATATAGATCCACCTACAATAAATGAGGTCTACAGAGCTTTGAAAGAACTCAAAAACTTCAAAGCAAGTGGAGAAGATCAAACGTTTGCTGAACTTTGGAAATATGCAGCAGAACCAGTAAAGATAGCATTACACCAATGCATAGTAAAAATCTGGAATGAAGAGAAATTACCAGAAAATTGGACTACTGCTATAATACATCCATTACATAAGAAAGGAGAAAAATCAAATCCAGACAACTATAGAGGAATTTCCCTTTTGGACTGCACGTTTAAGATCATGTCAAGAATACTATACAACCGCTGTAAAGATCAATTAGAACTGGAACTGGGAGAATATCAGGAGGATTTAGATCCTGGAGAAGCTGCCCAGAACAGATAATCACCTTGAAGTTAGTTATGGATGTCTACAAAAGAAGGCAAAAACAACTAGTCATAACCTTTGTAGATTTCAAAAAGGCGTATGATTGCATCCATAGATCTTCAATGATGAAAATATTAAGGAATTTTGGACTTCATCCTAAATTAATAAAAATGATACAGTTAACCTTAACAAACACCAAATTCAAAGTAAAATTTAGAGGAGAAATATCTGAACCATTTACGATTAAAACAGGGTTGAGACAGGGAGATTGTTTATCACCATTGCTATTCAATGGTGCTCTTGAATATGTAATGAGAGAATGGTACAAGGAAAATCCTATGAATATTAAAATTGGAACTAAGAAAGATAAAATAAACCTAAATTGCTTGGGATTTGCTGATGACCTAGCATTACTAGCTAATAATATTCAGGAAGCCACGAAACAAATAACAAGCTTACAAAATATAGCACAAAAATTAGGACTCCAGATATCATTTGAAAAGACTGAAATAATGGTAACGGATCCACTTGTAATAGATCACATCACAGTGAACAATAGGGGAATTAAAATAGTGAAACAATTTAAATACCTGGGTGAAATTATAACACATAAATTGGACGAGAAACCTGCATGGCGAGCAAGAACTAATAAAATGATAAAAGCTCAAAAACTAACATGGTCTACGTGCAACAAAAAATGTATATCAATTAAAACAAAATTAAAACATTACAAGACGGTGGTTCAACCAGAGGTTACATACGGAAGTGAAACTCTTTTTAAAGTCACCCAGAAAAACAGAATTGACAAAATTTTAAAAGTAGAGAGAAGAATTGCTGGAACATGCATAAATAAGAAATATCAAAAAGCTGGGCAATGGCGGATAGTTCCAAATGAAGTGGTATACAGAGAACTGGAGCCCATCACTGATACTATACGAAAGAAAAGGATCTCTTTTTGTGGTCACATTCTGAGGACGCCAGAAGCCAGATTATCAAGGAAAATTATTGAGAAACTCTGGAATTTGAAACAACAAGGAGGATGGCTTAAGGAAATAAGAGAGGATATGGAAGAACTGGAAATAACTCTGGATGATTTGCAGAACAAAACACCAAATTTAAAGAAGTTGAGGGACACAGAAATAAGATTTAAACCAAAAATTGACAAACGACATACAATGAAAAGGGTATTTACAGATGAGGAACGACGAAAAGCATCGGAACGAATGAAGAGATACTGGGCCACTCGGAAGGGGAAAATACCAAAGAAGAGGACCAGAAATGATTGACTGAAGTGGTCCAATGAGGCCGTAAAAGCAGAAGAAGAAGAAGAAGAAGAAGACGTAAATTTTTATTTGAGATGGGACACTTTACACTGTCAGAAAATTAAGACATAGGTTAACAGCCTGCCCTCCGGGAAGAGTGGCAACCGAGTACCAAATAGCTCTGCTGTTCGGACTTGTATATACTAGAACAGCAACAATGCACAATTACCTATCAGAGTTTGAAAAGATGGGTATCTTCCTCTACATCGTAGTTCGTCGAGTCATGTGCAAACAGTCTTCATTCACTGTATCACCGGAGAGGTAAAGCCAGTTCCTCATTACGAGAGACCATCTTCAGCTAGGTGAAGAGGGAAATGCGCTTTGATCATTGAGTCTCCCTACTAAAATAAACTCAAAGCAACAAAATCATCTTCCCGACTAGTTAAAAAATCTTGTTGAAGAACTCCGGGTCCAGACCATAAAAAAAAAATTCAAGACTCTGACGACGTGTGAGGCAAACAGCTGTTCTGAAGATGTGAATGAAATACCTTTTTTTCTTTGCAAGGAGATTAACTCGTCAACAAGAAAATGACATGAGTGGGCAAAGTACTTAAAATGTGGGAAGTGGGCCCTTGAAGACTGTAGAGCAGGCTGTTCCAGCTCGTCGGCTCCGTCGTGGGCCGCGGAGCGCTCCCTGCTCCAGGGAGCCGCGTCGCTCGCTGCGACCATTCAAGTGGGCCGGCACGCCGGCACGTGGCACGGCTGGCTGAGGCAGGCGGCAAGGCAAGCGTTTTGGTGTGCCAGCTGCGTCTTACAAGATCGACAACCTCATACTCTTAGCTGCTAAGATATGGTGACATGCTACACCAGGAAATACGATGTTCAGGAAATAAATAAGAAACAACTGTTTTACAAGAAATTGCATACTAAATTTATTGGACCTCTGTAGCTTGACATTTTCTTTTCATTACAAGAGCCCGGCCGGAGGGGCTGAGCGGTTGTAGGTGCTTCAGCCTGGAACCACGCGACCGCTACGGTCGCAGGTTCGAATCCTGCCTCGGGCATGGTTGTGTGCGATGTCCTTAGGTTAGTTAGGTTTAAGTAGTACTAAGTTCTAGGGGACTGATGACCTCAGATGCTCAGAGCCATTTGAACCATTTTTTCATTGCAAGATCGGAAATATCAGGCGCCAAAATGTTCGCAGCGTTAATGCGGAAGATGGCCGTCATTGCTGCATCCTGAAGAAACGACAGTTCCTTACATTTTATTCTTCATTGCTGAGAAAAGCTGCTCACAACAATACGTAGATCCAAACATGCACATGATCTGAGCGGTATTGTTGTGAAGCTTGGGAAATGGTTTTTGCTGTAATGAACGATACCATCGTGACAAATCCAACGTGTTGTAGTACCTCTATTTCAACAAAGTTGAATTTTGCCAATAAATAATCTCCAATTGAAGTGACGATGACAAGTCATCGGGGCAAACTGAAAAATGAGTGCTGAACACCTCAAGTTCCATTTCCAAACTAGTGAGGTCTCGGAATCGTGATTTAAACGATTTGATGAGCTGCTTTAACTTTGCTTGGTAATCGCCGAAAGTATTACCTTCAGGTATTTTTAAAGAAGCAAGACGATTGAAGAACGTTAAATGTCCGTTACTCATCTGCCTCTCAAATAAACGTAACTTTTCCATGAACGCTTTGATCTGGTCGTGCACGTCAACGATTAGCTGCCCTTTGCCCTACGATGACAGATTTAAATTATTCAGATGCATAGTTATGTCAGCTAGGAACGCCAGGTCTGATATCAATTTTATATCTTTCAGACAACGCATTTCTTCCCCTTTCATTTCGAGAAAAAAGAATATTTCCTCACGAATAGCAAAGAAAACATCAAGGACTTATTCCAGCCTCAGCCAACGAGCTGTACTGTGGTAAGGTATATCCCCATACTCCGCTTCCATATCATTCAGGAAACCTTTGAATTGGCGATGATTCATACCGAAACACTTCATGACATCTTTCATTACGCCACCTAGCTCTACTGTTTCAGCACACAGTGCCTCTTGGTGAATAAAACAATGAAGAGTCAAAATGTCTTTCCCTAATTCGTCCCTGAGTTTATTTTTCAAACGAGAAGCAAAACCTTGGTGACGCCCGATCACTTGTGGTGCACCGTCTGTCGCTACAGAATGGAGCTTATCCTACGGCAAATTCATATTGTCCACTGATTCACAAACAGCTTCAAAAATTTCACGTCCTGTTGCGGGTTTAATCGAGTGTTACCACATCCAATAATTCTTCAGTTACTTGCAGCTCCATGTCGACGCCACGCACAAAGACTGCAAGCTGAGCACAGTCCGGTATGTCGATGCTTTCGACAAGCGCTACCGAAAATGCCACAAAGCTCTCCGCCTTTTTCCTCAGCTGTGTCTCTAAATCCGCTGCCATGTCCAGGATTCGACGAGACATTCTTTGCTTCGACAGGCAAACCTCTTCAATTGCCTGCACCTCCCTTGGAAACAAACATTCTGCAGCTGCTACCATGCACGATTTTACGAGTGGTCCCACCGAAAGCGGCTTGCCACTCGTCGTAATGATGTGAGCGACCCTGTAGCTTGCTGGAATTGCAGATTCAGTAGTGTTTTCTCCGCTCTCATTCACCTGAAAATTATAAACGCATTACAGAACACGAACTACATTGGATATTTTGATACCCTCCGTATTACGAAACCGTTTTTAGACTTACGTCTCCTGGTATGTCGTTCGTAAGCCTGGCTACCTGTTCTCCGCGTTCAACGCCTTATACATGCGCTGCGCTGCGTGAAAACGTGTATAATGTCGTTGTATATTGTACCTCTTCGCAGAATTAAATACTTTATGACATACAAGACACTGCAGATGACCATCCCTCTCAATCAATAGCAAGGTATCTTCCAATAGAGGTACAGGGCTCCCGCGGCTAGTCATAGCTGTCATTAAACACGGATTGTTGCATCAGTTGCGGCTGCATGCGGCCAGGGGGCAGTGAGATCGCTTTCCCCCTCCACGTGGGCTCCGCGCTGCTGCAGTGAGCGCTCCGGAGCGCACCGGCTCCCTGGAGCTCGGTTGGAACAGCCTGCTGTAGAGGGTTGACTGAATATGACTTGCATGAGTATCGATGTCTCCCATAACGCAGATGGAAATCATAACATTGCCGGTTTGTACCCCACAAAGTACCTGCTTTTACGCCAAGGCATGGGGTACTGCCGTATATGGCACAATGCTGAGTTATCGATATAAATAAAAATCAATTGCCGCATGTATGAAATATCATCAGTTAAGAACGGCCCGACAGATTCGGTTGATTTTTGTCTTTATTGTGTTCATAATTGTCAGGACGAGGTCTGAGTGAGATTTTTTTTCGCAAAATGCACAGAAAAAGTCGGAAATTAAAATCAGTTATGAAAGATCATAACTTGTGGACGACTAGACCTATTCGTATGATTTTTTTGTTGTGATCGTAATTGTGGACGATAATGGTATTTTTGCTATGTAAAAGAAAATAAAAAAATTAGCGTTCAGTTTCACAGTTCTGCTGTCACATGCTTTCATAAGAAAAAAAATTGGTTTGACCGGTTTATCCGGCCGCGGTGGCCGTGCGGTTCTAGGCGCTGCAGTCCGGAAACGCGGGACTGCTACGGTCGCAGGTTCGAATCCTGCCTCGGGCATGGATGTGTGTGATGTCCTTAGGTTAGTTAGGTTAAAGTAGTTCTAAGTTCTAGGGGACTAATGACCTAAGATGTTAAGTCCCATAGTGCTCAGAGCCATTTGAACCATTTGTTTGACCGGTTACAAAATAACACATAAGTACATGTGTAGAATAAGGGGAAACGTTGTTACTGAAAATCTCGAAAAGTTGTTGATCGACTTAATACACGTTTTACGCGACACTCTAATGAACGTTCGGACGGACACACACTATATATTTTTGTAATATATATAATGTACACATACATATGTAATATGTAAAGAGGAAGCGTAGGACCACAAATCTCGAGAAGTTCTTGATCGATTTTCTCAAAATTCTTATATATATATATATATATATATATATATATATATATATATAAAATAGCACGTAAGTACATGTGTAGAATAAGGGGAAACGTTGTTACCGAAAATCTCGAAAAGTTGTTGATCGACTTAATACACGTTTTACTCAACACTCTAATGAATGTTCGGACAGACGCACACTATATATTTTTGTAATATATATATATTGTACCCATACATATGTAATATGTAAAGAGGAAGCGTAGGACCACAAATCTCGAGAAGTTCTTGATATATATATATATATGTGTGTGTGTGTGTGTGTGTGTGTGTGTGTGTGTGTGTGTGTGTGTGTCCGTTCGAATACTGGTGGGAATGTCATGTAAGAATTTTGAGAAAATCGATCAAGAACTTATATATATATATATATATATATATATATATATATGTGTGTGTGTGTGTGTGTGTGTGTGTGTGTGTGTGTGTGTGTGTTCTTGACGGATTTGCTTCAGATTTTTACATGCTATTCTACTGAACATTCAGACGCTAATGGACAGAAAGAGGGGAGGAGGAAATGGACAGAGAGGGGTTATGCAGAGAAATATAGAGGGAGGAGAAGATGTACGGAAAGACAGGGGAGGTGAGAAGATGAGCTCAGAGAGGGGTCAAGGAATTTAGCATGTATATGAAATTTCCATACATACTTACCAACTGCGGTGTATTGCCGGTTTCGCTAGTATTAAATACAATTTAAATAATCAAAAATAAGTCCTCATATTTCAAACATGTTGTCCATACTTTGTTTATCTTGAAATAAATTTGAAGTTCCAACACTCTGCAGTCTGTAAGATGTGTATATTTCTATTGTCTATTGTCAAACCACAATTTATGAAAGATGTTTATATTTTATTAATAGGATTAAGTAGGAATAACAAATAATTGTCATGTTGGAAGTAATTGTAGTAGCAGGGAATGTCTGCACCGAAGTATTGTTGGCAAGAAAGGCCGCAAATTGATATAATTTTAAAAAGAGCGGGAAAGACCGCGTATGGCTATATATTAAGAAAAGAGCGGGAAAGACCGCGCATTGATGCATTTTGTAATGGTAGCAGGGATTGCCTGCACCAGAAAGCATTGTTGGCGAGAGACACTGCACTTTAGAGTTCGTAGGAAGTCAGCAGTAAGCGAGAAGTGAAGCGAGTCGGTAGCAGGTCTGAAGCGAGAGGTTGAGAGGAGCGGTGTGCCTGGCAGCCACCAGCTATGATTTACAAGAGATTATAAACGGATGTACAGAGACAACAGCTAACTATTATAATAAGAGGAACTAATATTATTGAATTATTTTTTTGAGAAACTCAAGACTACTGAAGGTATGTTTGCGCATTGCTAGTTGTAAGTTTATTGTAAAAAGTAAGTCCCATTTGAACGTTTGTAACATCATTTCATTACCAACAGTGAATATTTGAAGCGTTTTCAGAATATAATTAATTTTTGCCAGCAATGTTGCATTACTGATTATAATCCATCCCAAAAACCATCAACATAGAACTTTGCAAAAATTTTATTGTTGTCAAGAAAAAGTGTAACTGTGAATTACGTAACTTCAGTCAAATTAATTGAAGAATAACGTCAGCTTTGCTATTAAAGAATAACGTCAGCTTTGGTAATAAATACAGCCACTTATTATGACAGCCCACCAGCAGTTAATAGAGTATATTCATGTTGCAGTTCGATGTAGCAGTCAGATGGCGATCCAGTAACAGTAAAAAAGGTAAGCAACAGTTTTGGGTTATTGCAGATAACGACTGAGGGCCACGACGACGACACATTCTATGTTTCGTCGAAATAATCAGAAAATCACTTTTAATAAGCAGCAATTAAATTTGTATGTTAAGATTGAGAAAGAGAATAAATTTCAAAGGGAAGATTTCATTTGTTATTATTAAGCAAGAGATAGAAATCCTAAGGAAAGGTTTCATAGTTTATTGTAAAAGGGAAGGTTATCATTAACAAAAGAGGTATGGAGAAGACGGGAAGGTTTAAACTGAAAATTATTATTTTTATCCGGGTTTCTCCTTAGCTACTGGATTATGCCGCCAACTTCCCCTATTTACTTTTACAACAAGTCTCATAGCTCCAGCACTTTTCAAATGAAGTCATCTCCCCCGCGTGTCTGGCATTTCCTACGCCGTGTTATTCGTTACGTGGATGTTGGAACCTCACATGGTATACGTATTCCATTGAACGCAGAGTATCGTAATCAATATTCTTATTGCAAAGTAGGCAGAATGAAGGACTGGCGGCTTTAGAGTTTTCCGTGTTTAACTTTAGACTCAAAGAGGGAAAGCGGCCCCGGCTGCATGTCGCAAAGGGGGCCGGGTTTCCCACCAGCGGGACGCGTGGCCACGCGTGACGGCGCCACCCCAGGCGGGGCGTCCTATTGTCGCGCGCGCCCAAATAAAAACAATGTTTGCCGACCCAGTGGTCCGCAGCTCGCCTAATGGCCGGCTAATCCCGGCACGCTCCGGCGCGCGCTTTCATCCCCGCCGGCGATCTGTTTTCGCTGCAAATTATTTGCGATCCCGGCGCAGTTTCACACTTTGCGTTTGGGGGAGCCGGCGGCGTCCCCAGGCGGGGTGCAGGAGTGAGCGGGCTAATATGAGGCCACGGGGAGCGAGGGTAGGCCGGCCGCAGTCAAAGGACCCCACACAATACTGCGGTGATCGCCTCTTTAGGCCTGCACCAGTGAGCTGCAGCATTAACAAGCCTCCTGCCGCACATAAGACGAGGTGGGGGCGCAGTACGAAACCGTAAATACACCTACGATTACAGAATCAAAGGGCTTCGTTAGATGAGCCCAACGCATATATTAAAACAGGGGCTCCAAAGAATGAATGACGATGTACATTTGGTGCAGAATTATCATAAACAGAGTGAAACTGAATTCCACCGCCAAAAGAACAGTGATCTAGACAAATGTTGCTTATTGTCGAACTTTAATATAGGATGTTGTGATCCAGAAACTTGTAATGACAAATGGTTCAAATGGTTCTGAGCACAATGGGACTTAACATCTGAGGTCATCAGTCCCCTAGAACTTAGAGCTACTTAAACCTAACTAACCTAAGGACATCACACACATCCATGCCCGATGCAGGATTCGAACCTGTGACCGTAGCGATCGCGCGGTTCCGGACTAAAGCGCCTAGAACCCCTCGGCCACTCTGGCCGCCTTGTAATGATATCAACACAACTACAGGGAAAGACGGGTAATTTACAGCGTGATTTTTTCCACCATGTACAAACTCTAGGGATTGATCGATGAGAGGATACAGAACACAAAAGGTCTATTGGACTTATGTTCGGAGATGCGTGGTTTTCGTGCTGGATATCATTTATTGAGTCATACATTGTAACAGAGACTGCGGTTCCATGCAGCCACACTTACAGCATGTCTTGAAAATGGTTTCCATGTGTCTCAATGCATGTGTGTACGCGCCGTTGTATGTTCTGTCTCACACGTTCACATCAGTCAGGCGGCATCCGAACAGTGTCAAAGGCAGCATGGAATGGGCTCTGCGTACACAATGCTTTTGAGATGGCCCCTTAACCACAAGTAGCACGGGTTGAGGTCCGGTGAACGAGCAGGCCATGCAACTGGACCCTCTCGTCCAATCCAATGATCAGGGAAGACACGATTCAGACGCGTCCGGACGTTAACGGTGAATTGGGCTGCAGCATCATCAATGTAGCAGCCACATTACTCTTCGAATCATCAGTGGCACTTCTTCCAGCAGGCCAGCTGGAGTGGCCGAGCGGTTCTAGGAGCTACAGTCTGCAGCAGCGCGACTGCTGGGGTCGCAGGTTCGAATCGTGCCTCGGGCATGGATGTGTGTGCTGTCCTTAAGTTAGTTAGGTTTAAGTAGTTATAAGTTCTAGGGGACTGATGACCTCAGAAGTTAAGTCCCATAGTGCTCAGAGCCATTTTTTTTTCTTCCAGCAGGGGAGGCAAAAACCATCCGCAAGAAACGTCGATAGTTCCGTACTGTTACGTGAAGTGCAAGAAAGACTGGTTCCAAAATAGGGTCGCGAATTATCCCGGCCCACACATTCCGGCTGCACCGATGCTGATGATTTGCTGTCACCATACCATGAGGGTTCTGCATACTGTCGCACAGGTGACTGTTGAAGATATCACTCCGCTTAAATGTGGCCTCATCTGTGAATAGGATGGATGATACAAATCCCACAATCGTGGTTCAAATGGCTCTGAGCACTATGGGACTTAACATCTTTGGTCATCAGTCCCCTAGAACTTAGAACTACTTAAACCTAACTAACCTAAGGACATCACACACATCCATGCCCGAGGCAGGATTCGAACCTGCGACCGTAGCGGTCGCGCGGCTCCGGACTGAGCGCCTAGAACCGCGAGACCACCGCGGCCGGCCTAGAATCGTGGTTGCCTGGTGAAGAAACCAGTGACAAAATTGCTCCCGATGTCGAAAGTCTGTGGCTAGTAAGCCCTGCACACACTGTAAGTGATAAGGGTAGTAACAGTTGTCACGGAGAATGTTCCACACGGTCGTCTGGCTTACCGTTCACTGGCAGGCCAACTACCTGGTACTGTCATGGCGGTCGCCTTCCACAGTGGTAATCACATTTTTCTCCAAATCTGGTGACCGAACATTTCGGGTACGTTCTCCATGATTTCCTGCTTCCTGAAACGACCCTGTCTCAGACAAACGGCTAAATATTGTTGCAAACATTGAATGCTCTAATTGTAGTGGGCGGGGATAGGTCTCCTCATAAACCCTCGCTGCCCGCCCGCCCGTTGCCATTTGCCTTCAAGTAAACACCATTTCCGGAAGCTCTCGATTCGAATACGGAACCATCGTGTACAACGCTGTATCACATCCTCTAAAGGCCGGCCGAGGTGGCCAAGCGGTTCTAGGCGCTATAATCTGGAACTGCGCGACCGCTACAGTCACAAGTTCGAATCCTGCCTCGGGCATGGATGTGTGTGATGTCCTTAGGTTGGTTAGGTTTAAGTAGTTGTAAGTTCTAGAGGACTGATGAACTCAGAAGTTAAGTCCCATTGTGCTCAGAGCCATTTGAACATCCACTACAAAGTGAGTCACCAATTACTGTGGCACGAGGGGGCTCTAGGGAATTACGTATGAGTAACAGTACCACCCTCTAGGAGGAAATCATGCATACTGTAACTGTGGCTGCATGGTACAGCACGTACTAGACCGTAGTCTCTACAACAGTTTATGATTGAATAAATGGTCTCTAGCATGGAAACCATGCATTTCCGTACGTAAGTTCATTAGACTCTTTTTGTTCCGTATCCTCTCGTCAGTCAATCCCTATAGAGTTTATACACGGTGGAAATAAACACCATGTACAATATGTACAAGAACGAAGAGGAAATAATAATACTGAAAAACGAAGAACGCAGTGGTCGGACAAAAAAGAATGTGAGGCAGGGGAGTTGTCTTACATTCGATCTATACGTCGAAGAAGCATTGACGGAAATAAAAGAAACAATCAACAATGGGATTAAAATTCGGGGTGAAAGGATAACAGTAGCTGCTGAATGCAATGGACAGCCTGAAAGACGAAAGTAATGAGAAGTAGCAGAAATGAAAACAGCCGTAAACTTAACACCAGATTTGGGGTTCACGGAGTACGTGAAGCTAAGGAATTCTGGTACTTAGGCAACAAAATAACCCGCGACATACGGAGCAAGGAGGACATAAAAAGCAGCCTAGCACTGGCAAAAACGGCATTCCTGGCCGCGAGAAGTCTACTAATATCAAACAAAGGACTTAATTGAAGGAATAAATTTCTGAGAATGTACGTTTGGAGCACAGCATTATATGGCAGTGAAACATGAACTGTGGGAAATCGGAAACAGAGGAGAATCGAAACATCTGAACTGTGGTGCTATCGAAGAATGTCGAAAATTATGTGGGCTAGTAAGGTGAGGAATGAGGAGGTTCTCCTCAGAATCGGCGAGGAAAGGAATACATGGGAAACACTGACAAGAAGAACGGGCAGGATGGCAGGACATGTGTTAAAACATCACGGAATAACATCCATGGTGCTAGAGGGAGCTGTAGAGAGAAAAAAACTGTAGAGGAAGACAGAGATGGGAATACATTCAACAAATAATTGAGGACGTAGGTTGCAATTGCAACTCTGAGATGAAAAGGTTGGCACAGGGAAGGAATTCGTGGCAGGACACATCAAACCGGACGGAAGACTGATAACGCAAAAAAAAAATTATAACAACAAATCAATTCAGGGTAAAACCTCGAGCTTTCGACGATTACCTCCGTCGTCTACGCAAGGAGCAACTGACTGTCTAAACTTGTGCTGTGGTGGTCTTATAAAGCCCGTAGACGACTTCCGATTGGTCAGTAAATAAATACTAAACATTCTATGGACTATTGTTGCAGGAAGACAGCGATATAATAATGCGAGGATCATTCAATAAGTAACACCCAACATTTCTTTAAAAAGCCATTAATATATATATAGACAAACGTCCTTGTTGATGCTTCACATTTGATATTTATTCTGTGCGCCGGTGAAGTTTCAAACCGTTCTGGCAGATAGTAGAGCCGTAGTACAGCGTCAAAATGGCGTCTACTTACGACTCACAAGCAGCGTGCTGTTATTGAATTCTTATGTGCAGAAGAAGAAACCGTGGTGAACATCCATAACCGTTTGTGTGCAGTGTATGGTGATGGTGCAGTTGATAGGAGTACGGTTTTGCTATGGGTTGGGTTGTGTTGGGGGAGGAGACCAGACAGCGAGGTCAACGGTCTCATCGGATTAGGGAAGGACGAGGAAGGAAGTCGGCCGTGCCCTTTCAAAGGAACCATCCCGGCATTTTCCTGGAGCGATTTAGGGAAATCACGGAAACCCTAAATCGGGATGGACGGACGAGGGATTGAAACGTCGTCCTCTTGAATGCGTTGTGCTATGGGTAAAACAAGTTACAGCTTCAGGAAATGCAGAAACAGAGATCCATCATCAACCACGCTCGGGACGTCTTGTCACAGCCACTGTTCCATACACTGCCTCATTCACCCTACAGTCCAGACCTGTCATCCTCGGAATTCCATTTCTTTGGGCCGCTTAAAGTTTCTCTATGGGGAACACACCTTGAAGATGACGAGAGTGTCAGTCATGCAGTGAAAACATTGCTACGCCTACAGGACAATAGCTTTTACCAGCAGGGAATACATGCTCTTCCACAACATTGACGTACGGCCATAGGACGTTATGGAGACTACGTAGAAAAATAGGACATGGACAAGACACGTTGATGTATATTGTTACCAAATTCTGACTCTTAACAATAAATATGTTCTGAGAAAAAAATTTGCAGTATTACGTATTGAGCGACCGTCGTATTATAATTTATTTAGTAAACACGTTCGAGGTCGCATATAAGCTGTTACTTTTTATTTTTAGGTGATCGGTTTTGATCTGCTACAGAGATCATCATCAGATCTAAATTCCTTGGTAATAGTAGGAATTGCTGGCTCGGAGCATATCCGTCAGTGCTGGCGTGGTGAAGATAACGCTGTCACAGATGGAGTCGACGTCTGCGCTGGTGGCGCCATCGGTCCCATAGTAGCATAAACATTGCGACGAATATCTCTGCTTCTTCTCTGCATCGAGAGCAAGCTTCCAAGCGTCGCTGAAAGTGTACCTGCTCTCGCGGTTAAGTCCTCGCACATTCTCATTTACACAGTCAGTTGCTCCTGATGAAGACGATGGAGGTAATCGTCGAAAGCTCGAGGTTTTACCCTGAACTGACGCGGCACAAAGGCCGAGAATGTTTGGTTTCTATACACCGCATATGTAGACGTTAGTTGCTAGTGGGCACTGATTTATATCAATGGGGCAAATTGAAAATTTGTACCGGACTGGAATTCGAACCCGGGTCTCCTTCTTTCTAGGCAGACACATTAACCACTACGCCATTTCGACACAGTAGTCGCTACAGCGGCACGGATTCCCCGGGACGCCTCGCGGTAGACCCAAATACTCAATTTATGCTACTAACTACTAATGTAAAACCCCTGATCATTAGCCTCATTACTCGCCGCATCTCGCCGATTCCCGTAGGAGTTCGAGCACGATGTGCATCTGCGTTAAAGGGACAATTGACTATCATCGCCCTAATTATATATATATATATATATATATATATATATATATATATATATATATATATATATATACGAGAACTGTCGTCATAAGCGAATGGAAAGACAATCAAGCAGGTTGTGGTATTCATTGCAGGTTGTTATTTATGCTGAATCTGAATTTATAACATCTGTACAGAACCAGCGCGATTAAATTCACGGCCTAACTTCCAGTAAGTAATGGAATCGGATCATAAATCATACAACGTTGATTTCAAAATAATTCTCTTATTACTTAACATCGCTCTTGGCAGGAAGTGTGTTCTCACTACATAAAGAATTCCCACATTTCTTGCTGGGCCTTTTAGTTCTCTCTGCGATAGAAAATGTCATGGGATGAATTTTGGAGTCGCTACAAATTCTCCGCTGCCCATATTACACAAGCACTGCAGCTCTCAACAATTTTTAGATAATCAATTAATTATTTAGGATAATGCTAACCAATTACTGCATTAGTTCATAGATTACTCGTTTTGTAACCTGACGATGAAATAGCGATGTCGCTCAAACAGAAATTCGAAGTCTGCACTAAAACTGAGCGGAAATAGTTTTCTCCATTACCACTATAAAAAAAGATGCTGAACGCTCTGAAAGAGTAAAAACAGAAGCGTTACGCTAGCGAAATAAACAAACAGACAATGTTAAGACAAACGGCAATTGACTACGGAGAATTATGCCAACGCTATCCCGAAAACGGGCAGCTTACAGCCCTTGTTACACCCCGTGTATTCAGTCAGAGTAAAATAGGTTGAATGATAAGCAGACATTATTAGGCCGACCTTTCGTCTTGCAAGGGAAGTCGGAGACGTTGAGCGACGTTAAGGATGCAATCCCAGTAAGGTCCAATTTAGACATGCAGTAGAGCACGATAAACCGAGTTCTATGATACAGGGTTACGCAGAGGGGGTGGCGGGGTAGTCAGCCACCTTCCCTCCATACCCCCCTGCCTCCTTCGTAAGCAGGCAGGCACACAGGTGGCGGAAACTGACCGAAGGAAAACAAAATGCACAAAGGCACAAGAAGAAAGACGATTTATGAATTAACTTGACTTTTGCGAATCCTTGTGTTTCTTTCTTCTGCCCGCGGCTGTGACCACTCGCTGTCAGTTTCATTTCTACAACGTCAGTTCGTTCAACTAACTAGCATCATGTAGGGGAGACCAGGGCTGAATAAACTACCGAGCCAGAACGGTCTCGCCTACAGGAGCTAGGGTGAGCTCAGACCAACAAGTATTTAACAGACCAATGTTCGTTATGGTTTAGTAAGGTTGCAACTGTCATCGCGAGCGAGTTTCGTAATCTGACTATAAAAGTGAGAGAATTCACTATTCTATTGTAACTTTTCAGACCATTGCCAATTTCGGTAACAATGTCGTATTTTTTTCTTCACAATCAACGTGTAGCCCACCTAAATCTGCATGTTCTTAGCTATCTTTGTATACAATGCAGTTGGAGAAAATCTGTTTACGGTGGTTGCTGAATATTTTCTTAACAGATATGCGCTTGGGGCTGAATGGTGTACTCACTACTGGTACAGTCCGTTCGTCCCCGGTCGCCTTTTATTCTTCATTTCCCAGATTCTAACGAACGGTCTGCCCTCCACATCCGCAGCTGGTACGTCATTATGTATGGAAAACCAGAGCCAAAATTGCTCACGAAAAACGGAACAAGCTCTTGACTCGCTAATTTATAAAACAATGACCCACGACAAAGCATCATAACAGTTTGTCGTGCCTTTGACTACTTTAAAACGATACTTAAACATGAAAGAGAACACTCCCATTTCAGCAACTGACAAAATCTGCGGAAAGTATTAATGTGTTTTCAATAAGGAGCAAGAATTAGAACTTGTCAAATATCTTAACGATCTGCAAAAGTGACATTTTGGTATGACTACGAAAGAACTACGCAGATTAGTCTATCAATTCGTAGAACCAAACGGATGCCCGCACCCATTCCACAACGAAACGAGAATGACTGGAGAAACTGGGTGCTTGAATTGACACTGGGGTACTGACCTAGATATTGGGGACGATGAAGCCCGGTTCACGCGTAAGATGTGCCATCGAAGAAAGTAAAAAACAGCGGAGTGGCTCTGAGCACTATGGGACTCAACTTCTGAGGTCATTAGTCCCCTAGAACTTAGAACTAATTAAACCTAACTAACCTAAGGACATCACACACATCCATGCCCGAGGCAGGATTCGAACCTGCGACCGTAGCGGTCTCGCGGTTACAGACTGCAGCGCCTAGAACCGCACGGCCACTTCGGCCGGCCAACAGCGGAGTCCATGCGGCCCCCCTTCAAGGGGTAGAACGGTCTTAAATACACTTACTTATTTTATTGACTTAACAAACTAAATACATTATTTTATGTTATCTTCATTTGCAAATTTTATAAAAAAATGATTGAATAAACAGTCTCTAATTTATGCAAAAAAAATTTCGTCTTGCTCCAAACGGTAGGCGGGGCGTTCCGCCTCGATCTCCCCTAGAAACGACTACTGTCGGACAGACATCTATCGTTAACATAGTATATGTGCAACAGAGCATTTGGTTGACGCAGCTGTCAACAATGAAGTTCTTGCTACTGCTCCTCTACGGTGTTGTGAAACCTCAAATGCCGTCTAGACGATGCGGAAGCAAATATGCTGTTTAACCAATAACTTCAGATTTTTGTCGATATCTGCCGACATCCCTGGAAAGGTATATTTACTAAGCTATCAAATATAGCCTTTTCTCCTTTATTTCTGTTTTGTGGGCTCTTCATAATTTACGAGGAGCAAATAAAATCTGTTCTTTATTACACAGCGTAGTAAAACCAATGTCCAGTAGTTGCCCTAAATAAGAAACAGATTTTGTTTGACTTTCAGTTTTGTGAGAAAGAGTCTACAATTTGTAATTTGTTTACTGAAATAGTAAACTTAAATGTGTTGCTTGAGGCCTTACCGACGGATCAGATGTAGAAATGGTTCTAGGGCGGGACGTCGGATGTCGTTCTGATAACGCCACAATATTTTATTGGCGTAACTGATCGACGTCTTAAAGTATGACGAGCACTCTGTTGACCTATTGTATGACTGAAGCCTCCTACTTACGTCAGTAAAGTGGGAAAAGCGCAGACGTCAAAGCGCCAAATTCGGTGGCCAATAGCGGAGATTTTCTGATACATAGCGAGAAGTGCACCTACGACACCTGTCGGACGATGAACGAAGAAGTTCGACGCATGCGCAAAAGCTGCCGTTCCTAATGCACACTGCCATCAGGATTCTTGCTTGGTTGGTTGAGTTGGGGGAGGGATCAAACAGCAAGATCATCGATCCCATCCAATTAGGGTAGGGTGGGGAAGGAAGTCGGCCGTGCACTTTGAAAGGAACCATCCCGGTATTTGCCTGAAGCGATTTACGGAAATCACAGAAAATCTAAATCAGGATGGCCGGACGCGGGTTTGAACCGTCGTCCTCCCGAATGCGAGTCCAGTGTGCTAACCACTGCGCCACCTCGCTCGGTGTCAGGGTTGTCTCAGCACCCCCTGTCGGAAGCCGCATCCCGAAATACATGTTCACGCTGATGTGTGACCGTCCACGCTGTTGTCATCTGAAAATTTAAATCCCCAACAAGGTGTCATCCCTTGGCTGACCAATAGTTTTTCTTTTCGGTCGCTGTGACTTCAGAATTGTCAGCGCTGTATCCCTTTCTGTGATAATTTGGAATCCTGTACATTTATTCATAAGATTTGTGAAATGTACTGTGGCCGAGCATTGTTTACGTATTGGGTACGATATGGACCACGAAAGTACAAAAACTCTCTCCTCGACGTCTTCGTGTGATACAACGTAACTATAGAAGCGGAGGAAATAGCCACTTGACAAATCTTGAGAACAGAGACGCCGTCACCCCGCGCGCTCTACACTTAGATCGGCGAAAATTGATTTTAGTCATGCTCAGCAGTGTGTTCGTCGCACATGAAGGTGTCGTCAGTGGACGTTTCGACGGGTAGCGATGTCTTCTGCTTATAACTTATTTAACTTGTTGTTTTCAAAATGTCTCATCAGTATTCATTTAAATAATGGGTGTGACCTATGCTTCATATAAGAGACGAATGCAACCTCTTGAGTTCACAATGCATCTGTCACACATATCTGTAAACTGCTGCTGTTTCATAACGAACAACTACCTGTCGCCCCCTCCTCCACACCTTTCGCGACGTTGGCATTTCCTTGAAAAGCAATATGCAATAGCTCCTGATGTACTGTTGATGGAGTGTTACCGGTTCATGACTAGTTATCGAAAATGGATCATTACTCGTTACAGGAGGTTGCAGACATGCATCCATTGTATGACATAGCATGGTATCGCGATCATAAATACGAAAAACTATGCAGAGAATAGTCTCGCGACAGGTATCATACCAACTGGAAGAAATTTGTGTAAGTGGGTAGAAACTTAATCTGAGTCGTCCACTGAGAAGGTGAAGGTTCTCGACAAAGAATTGTTCGCACTGTAGAATTTGAGATATCGTTCCATTGTGTGCATGAAGATTCATCGATAAGCACCCATCAAACTGCCTCATTCATAAGAATAAAGTATAAATACTGGTCCATCAACAATACTCCTATCATAAACTACCTGTGCGAGCAAGCTACCAAGGATTTTGAACCAAGTGTTCTGTTTTGCCATCAGATTACAATACATTGCATGCATTCAGACTGGCGGCCGACGCTTTGAACACACTCCATAATTGTCAAAATATTTCACACGATAACACAGAAAAGCACAATTTGAAGGGCAAAATAAGAAAACACATTAAAATAGCACTGGAAATAATATCCAGTTAATTGCAAGCGCGGCTGCGAAATATGTGGTGCAAATCTACATGCATGCCACAACTGTTTTACAGTACAACAATGAAAAACTACAACTACAGAGGAGAGTCTCTACAATTACGCGCTAGAAATAAAGAATAACTACACTCATTACACAAACTACAAGAAAAAATCAGAAGATTCCAGTGAGGTATCCTCGGTTAAGGGTCGACATAAGAAACTTCCCCTTTCAAAATTAAGATTGACAGTGCTGGAAAAACTCTTACGTTATTTGATACGGAAAAGCTGAGTAAAACTCAAATTACTCAGACAGTTTTCTCTTTACTTATTCTGATCATCACTAAACTGACGCAAAATATTTTAGTGCAACACAATCTGACTTTCAATAATCCTTACAAAAGAATAGCCCTGACTAAAAATAACCTATACCTTTCATGAATCACTTACCTCACAAAAATCTTCGTTACTCGAACTAATGCAATACAGCGAGCTCCAATACTGCCAGCTAAATAAAAGATTCTAACTATTGTAGGCACTAACTACTGATAGGCATAGTTAGCAAATGAAAGATTTTGATAGAGAACAAACAATGTATTTACCTAAAGAGTGTTCAAAAGTCATTATATATATGACGTCCAGTCTTACAAATTTCCTTTTTCTGGCGGACACACGTCCAAATCATCCGCTCATAGTAATCTCTCAAAACTCTGGCATCTCCCTCCCCACATCCACCACTGCTGCCGACTCACCTCCAATTGCACAACGCTACGCGCTGTTCACATCCAACTGCCCAACACTACACAAGAGAATAATCCAACAATGAGTCCAACCAGCCACAGACTGCACACAGCGCAGACAGCGATTTTCATACAGAGCATTACGTGGCATTAGCAACATAAAAACCTAAACAGCCTACTTACAATATAGATTGCAATGCATTTCATACACATTTTAACAAAAGAATAAGAGCGGCAAATACCTTACTATCTAAAACAATAAATAAAATTTAACTTAAAATTGGCGTCTTCTTATGTATTAATCGCATTTTTTACCCTGAAATCCAAAACAGTTACCAAAAGCTACTCTAAGCAACACCAAATTTTGCTAGCATGTCGGTGGAGGATCCCAACTCTCCTTTTGTTAAGGGATATTCCATTCCCCCCAACCCCCTCCCCTCCCCCCTTGACCGACTTCTAAAATCGCCCCTGTTTACGTCAATAAAAAACTATATGTTTATTTCGGACCTATAGCTCCTCATCTCAAATTACCCTGTTTAGGATCCTATACCACCTGTATCACTTTTATCTTTAAAATTTGGAAGCCATTGTGTTTCAGACGTCTCTTTTGAGAGCCATCAGATACTCCTCCTAATGACATCTTCAGCTTCCTTTTAAGATTCCAAGGTGCGATCACACTGAACATTTCATGCTCATGTGGTGTGCTTGAGACACCTAGTGATAACGAAAAAAGGCTGTTCTATATGCTCAGTTTGTGGAAGGGCCTCATATTAGTCTGGTATGGTTTTCTGCTAAAGTACGCTCATTGGTAGGGCCCAGAAAACACGTAGATATCGTTCTGATGAGATGGAACTCTGTCAAGGCGTCATAGTGAATAGTATGTAAAAGTATAATGTTTCCTTGTTACTTGATGTAATATTACGACGTACGCCTTCCATATGAAAATATTCACGTTTACGTAATCGGCAGTGGAATTTAATTAGCAGTTTTGGTAACCAGGAATGAGTTTACGTATGAAAAACAATCGGTATTACCAGCGGTAAGGATACTGTGCGGCGAAACTGTGAAGACCGCTTGACGTTACTAACGCCTCACTCAGTCACCGGAAATACGAACACAGATTAATCTGTCACTGTAAGGACAATAGACAGTCAGTAGCGACGCATGATGATAGGCATTTCTTTCCAAATAAAACAGTAACAGTAATTCTGAGAGCAGAAAGGCTGTGGCATAAACTTAACGAAATAAAAAAAATATAATGTTTCTTTACAGCAACTAGAAACTTGTCAAGAGGAAACAAAATTTGGATCAGCCACAGCAGAAACCGAGGCAGCCGCCTTGCAGGAAGTGATCACATCATCGCGAACAAGACCGTGGGAAAATGAAGCAGGAGATAAAAGAGCAACAGAGGTGAAGCGTCCAACAGAGGAACACCAACAAGATGAGGACCCGGTACTTCTGGCTGGATGCAACCAGATGCTGGTAATAAGGGTGGCCTCAGCACATGCTCTGGAATCCTACGTGCAGTAGCTGAAGAAAATGAAGACCGTACCAGCCACATACGTTGTCAGGAAGAACACCAGCTCAGCTGCACATGGCTGTCTGTCTACTGAAATCCACTTTCCGTGTACTAGACACGAACACAACCTGCAGGGTAGAATACAAGTGCGCAAAAAGTGCGGAAAAGATATTTCTTTTCTCTCAATAATGACACATTAGAAAGGTGCTTGTACTTTAAGAGTGGCAGTGTTTCAGGTTCTCTTTAGGATTCCGTACCTCAACTGGTAAAAAAGGAACCCTTACAGATTCACTTCGTTGTCCATTCGTCTGTCTGTGTGTCTGTCTGTCCTACTGTATATATCCTTTTTCTCAAAAAATGGTTCAAATGTCTCTGAGCACTATGGGACTTAACATCTGAGGTCATCAGTCCCATAGAACTTAGAACTACTTAAACCTATCTAACCTAAGGACATCACACACATCCATGCCCGAGGCAAGATTAGAACCTGCGACCACAGCGGTCGTCCTTTTTCTCAGGAACGAGTAAACATATCAAGTTGAAATTTATGTCGCATATTAAGGTCTACAGTCCCTTGTTGATGTATAAAAATGAAGCTTCTAAACTGTGCGGCTGGTCCCGGCGGAGGTTTGAGTCCTCCCTAGGGCATAGGTGTGTGTGTGTTTGTCCTTACGATAATTTAGGTTAAGTAGTGTGTAAGCTTAGGGGCTGACGACCTTAGCAGTTAAGTCCCATAAGATTTCACACACATTTGATTCGAAGTTTCTAAGTCTTTTTAAAGATACGGCCATTTATGTCATAAAATTGAATCTTGTCGACTCACTTATCAAAACCTACAGAGTTCTTTCCGTTGCCCTAGAACCATTCAGTTTGGCAAGAAGCAAATCTCACACTATAACCGAAGGAAAAAATCCGAAAATAGTTAATCTGTAATTATGTCGCACGAAAGAAAAAATTTGTCATTTCTTGTCAGACTGTGTCTGTCAGTCTGTTAAGCCTTCTTTTTTTAAGAAACTGGTAGACATATCAAGTTGAAATATGTCACACGCTGAGGTCTATAGTTCTTACGTGGTGTAAAAATAGTAAGCTTCTAAGTCAATGCAATCAAGAGAAAGGGCCATTTATATCACATATTTTGATAGCCGCAAATTCACTCATTGAAACCCATGGAATACTTCCCCTTTGACGTAAAATCATTAAATTTGCCAAGAAGACAGGCTTCACGGAACAAGTAAAGGAAAAAATCCACGGGATCAATATCATGCCAGTATCAATGTCGATAACAGCCCAAAGTCGTCGAGATCCTTGACTCCGGGAAACGAAGAACTGCCTGTGTAAATAATTAAGTTTATACGGAAACCTCAGTGCGCGAGTCCTACTCCCACCTCTCCAATTTTCCCCGTTTAACTTATTTAACTATTTCACTTAATTTTATTATTTTTCTTAGATTAACTGACCTATGTTCTATATTAACTATCAGAAATAGCCTACAAGTCCTATGAATCCAGGAGAGTTACTTCCTAAAAACTAGAAGTTAATAGGTGTTGAAAACAGACACAGTTAGCAGATCTAGACTGAAAACTAATGTAAGGTATGCCCAATAACAGTGTGGTTCATAAAATACGGTACTTCAGTAACAATAATAATAATAATACGTATACAAATAGACTATCGCTGTCATTAAATATTTTTCGGTTGAATATCCGGGTAAAGTAATTCTGAGCCGTTCTACCAATCAGGCATCTGAAATTACACTTTAGGCAAAATTTATTGTCATGAGAAACAGAAGGTCGTTTTCTATTGACATACGGCTAAGCAAGAAATATCCCACGAGCGTTCCTTGTTTGGTTTGACGCCGCTTGCACATAAGAAAACGAAACTGAAGACGTCTTCAGAGAGGCCAGAGGAAACACATCTGACCATTATTGTGGATTTAGGGTGCACAACAGCAAAGCTATTATTTTTTAAAATTATTCTTGGGAATATATGGCGCCTGATAAAATGCAGACGGTCATTTTAGTAACAGAAGAAAGAGTCTACATTATTTGCAACCGGTTTCGTACAAGTGATAGTGTGCTCCCGAAAGGGAGAGTATTATAGTAAATAATTTTTTAAAGTTTGCAGCATCAGAGTTTGTTAAAATACTAGAATTTATACAACAGAAGACGGAGCTGCCAGTACCGCGTTTCAATGGCCTAAAACAACAGTGATTTCACAACTGAACACAAGATGCAATTGGGAATTATGGCCACTGTAATTACAATGAGAAAAGACACATGTGCTGCGTTTTATTTTTTGTTTCTTTCGATCCATAATGTACTCTTACGTCATCTTCAGATCAACGTAGTTAATAAAACAAAAGATGGAATACAACAGTAAAACATTGGTAGTAATATGACGTTAAAAAGATAGTAACAGTGGTACTATAAAAACAAATAAAACATCACGTAATTCGTACTTTTTACTGCAAAGCGTCTCTTGCCAGCAAAAATTGTATGGATGAAATTATAAGGACACTTATGTTTTCCATCACGTTGCGATTTGTACACATATATAAAAACCAACGTTATTTTAAGTTAATATTTTAAAGTAATTTGCCAGCAGAACAACGACTAAAAATACGTTTACATAAAATATGGCAATTACTTCACGTTGATTACTAGACAGCTAGAACAAAGATCTTAAAGTTTACCTAAGACAGAAGAAGACCAATACAACACTGTGCCACCTGCAGTAGACTGAGCGTAGAACGTCGCGATGTTATCTGTTTATGCTCGCTGCAGGCAACCGGTCGCGTATGCCAGTAGTCAGCCAACGTTAATCACGTAACATACAATACTTTCGCGATTACAGAGTTTGGAAGACATCTGGCGTCCCGGATATAGCAAAGAACGTCGTAGCAAATGTTAGAATAGGCATGCCGAGGAAACTTATTTTCTTCATTCCAAATCTTGTCTGGTCCCTTTCTCGTGGCGCAATAAGCACAGAGGACACAAATTTGGTTTCCACCAGGAGACTTTACGCCAGTATCGTGATACATCGTTTCTTGTCTAGATAATTGACTGAATTCGGCGAGGAAGAGAGACCATACGTGTCTTTAAATACACTCCTGGAAATTGAAATAAGAACACCGTGAATTCATTGTCCCAGGAAGGGGAAACTTTATTGACACATTCCTGGGGTCAGATACATCACATGATCACACTCACAGAACCACAGGCACATAGACACAGGCAACAGAGCATGCACAATGTTGGCACTAGTACAGTGTATATCCACCTTTCGCAGCAATGCAGGCTGCTATTCTCCCATGGAGACGATCGTAGAGATGCTGGATGTAGTCCTGTGGAACGGCTTGCCATGCCATTTCCACCTGGCGCCTCAGTTGGACCAGCGTTCGTGCTGGACGTGCAGACCGCGTGAGACGACGCTTCATCCAGTCCCAAACATGCTCAATGGGGGACAGATCCGGAGATCTTGCTGGCCAGGGTAGTTGACTTACACCTTCTAGAGCACGTTGGGTGGCACGGGATACATGCGGACGTGCATTGTCCTGTTGGAACAGCAAGTTCCCTTGCTGGTCTACGAATGGTAGAACGATGGGTTCGATGACGGTTTGGATGTACCGTGCACTATTCAGTGTCCCCTCGACGATCACCAGTGGTGTACGGCCAGTGTAGGAGATCGCTCCCCACACCATGATGCCGGGTGTTGGCCCTGTGTGCCTCGGTCGTATGCAGTCCTGATTGTGGCGCTCACCTGCACGGCGCCAAACACGCATACGACCATCATTGGCACCAAGGCAGAAGCGACTCTCATCGCTGAAGACGACACGTCTCCATTCGCCCCTCCATTCACGCCTGTCGCGACACAACTGGAGGCGGGCTGCACGATGTTGAGGCGTGAGCGGAAGACGGCCTAACGGTGTGCGGGACCGTAGCCCAGCTTCATGGAGACGGTTGCGAATGGTCCTCGCCGATACCCCAGGAGCAACAGTGTCCCTAATTTGCTGGGAAGTGGCGGTGCGGTCCCCTACGGCACTGCGTAGGATCCTACGGTCTTGGCGTGCATCCGTGCGTCGCTGCGGTCCGGTCCCAGGTCGACGGGCACGTGCACCTTCCGCCGACCACTGGCGACAACATCGATGTACTGTGGAAACCTCACGCCTCACGTGTTGAGCAATTCGGCGGTACGTCCACCCGGCCTCCCGCATGCCCACTATACGCCCTCGCGCAAAGTCCGTCAACTGCACATACGGTTCACGTCCACGCTGTCGTGGCATGCTACCAGTGTTAAAGACTGCGATGGAGCTCCGTATGCCACGGCAAACTGGCTGACACTGACGGCGGCGGTGTACAAATGCTGCGGAGCTAGCGCCATTCGACGGCCAACACCGCGGTTCCTGGTGTGTCCGCTGTGCCGTGCGTGTGATCATTGCTTGTACAGCCCTCTCGCACTGTCCGGAGCAAGCATGGTGGGTCTGACACACCGGTGTCAATGTGTTCTTTTTTCCATTTCCAGGAGTGTACACTATCTCCAACTGAAGTCACTCATTCATGATTAGATCCCGTTCACGTAGCAAATTTCGGTGCTGCTGATTCTTATGTTTCACCCGATGTTCCAGACAGTCCAAAGTATCTTCTTTGGGATTAATAATGGTAATTTAGCGGACCATAGGATGCGTGAGGGTGTGTCAAACCAAGAAAGTATGCGTGCAGTCCTGTGAACACGACTGTTGTCGTCTTCGAAGAATGGATTGCCCGCCGGATATTAGTCACGAATAGCTAAAAGAAAGGGCGACATCTGGTGGCAAAGAATGTTGAAATAAGCGTCCTGGCCCACGCTCACGGAAACCTGAATCAATGGTCACAAGTCATCCATTGAGAAACACCTCCTAAACATCACAGATCCACCTGGGCCTGAAGAACGCTCTCAACACGGTTAAACGCCTAGCTGGGTCCTCGATGCTTTGCGCAATTTAAAAAGAATCGCAATCGCAACTCTCCGGACCAACAGGCATTACATACATTGATCAAAAATTATAGTGTATTGAGAATGGCTAGATTCCAGCTGAAACCTAGATCTGCCAATAAAATTTAAAAAGGACGACGGATAGCTGAAATCTATTATTTACGAAGAACTCTTATTTTGTTTAATAAAGTCAAATTTATAGTTTCTGCACCACACGCACATACCGCCCCTTGTTAACTCTGTGCTTAATATTCAGGCTGGTTGCCACATTTCCCGGTATTACCAGTGAGTCATTGAAGAACTGTGTGACTGATTTCTAACAGAACGGTTTGTGAAAAATCAGTGTATTTAGTGCCACCTGGCGTCTGGCAAATCGTCCTTCAGGCGGAGTCAGACTCCGCACGTCTACTTTATTTCTACGTTAGGTGCGTTGCCCATTTCGTGTGGCGAGCAGAGTGTTTTGGGGTAGCGTACACGGAGCGCTGCTTGCGTTCCCAGCGAGCTGTGCGTGGCCGCGGGATATCGCAGGGAGACCAGAATCTAATTAGTCCGACTGCCATCGTCTGTAACGGTCGCTTGTCATGGAACATTAGATGATTAACCCGCCTTCTCCCAGCCACCGAATGCGTACGTTCTGGGCACGAATGACCCGAGCAACGGCTTTTTTATGGTAATGCCCTCCGTAAAAGAACTATTCGGTTTTTCAGGTTGGCAGCGAGCACGGAAAGATAATCCTGTTCCGAAGGGCGCAGAAATAAAAGGCAGCATCGATCGCGAAACATCCATCTTCGCTGCTCTGAAGCGCTAGTAGATAAAAAGTATGAGACGAGTTGCAATGTGATGTTATTGTCTAGTTTTTCTTTCTTTTTCATAACGTTGGGGATAATACATAAACGGAAAATAGCTGTAATTTTTCCTCTGAGTAAAATATTGTTAGCTCTGATAACGACAGTTACCTTAGGTTACAGCAGTGTATTTAATATCTATTTAAGTTTCATAATCGAGATAAACTTTAAAAAAGGAATTTTACTATTGAATACATTGTGGGAGTGAACAATGATCAATATGTTACAAATATTTACTATCAAAAACAGCCTTGATCACAATTTATTTGTTACGGTGACCGGTTTCGACCACTACTGTGGTCATCTTCAGACAAATGAGTAAGAACCTTCTTCTGGCGGTAATCACCAGAAGGAGGTTCTTACTCATGGTCTGAAGATGACCACAGTAGTGGTCGAAACCGGTCACCGTAATAAATAAATTGTGATCAAGACTGTTTTTGATAGTAAATATTTAAAAAAGGAAGTTGTCACTGCCTCTGTTCCTTCAGAGCTTTACCACCATTGCGTGATGCGCAAATGAAAGTAATTCACTCATTCTTTATTTGATAATGATTATTTTTTTAAAATTCTCTCATCTGATATCCTTTTTGTTGCCAGCTACAAAGCAGAAAGAAAGTTTTATTTGTAATCAGCCTATGACTCACGCAGGCTTTTTCTGCACCCATTCGTTTTTTAGCTGAGTATGTGTTACAGTTCCGAGGCGAAAATTGTGGAACAGTTTGGCATTTTCTTTGAGCAGTGCGACAAACCGTCTAAAACTCACTCTCAGAATGACTGCCGTACCATAAAAACGTTCGCTGATCCGCCACATCTATGCGATCTGAGAATGACTAGACTGTCCGTATTCCCAGTCAACGAGCATCGCCTTATGCTGTACGAACAGCTCAAGAGAATAAGCTGACATGTGTTCTACAGGACACAATGCGATGTATTCCCACTTTAAGAAATCTCACGAGGTGTTTCTTCGACCAGAATTTGCTCCAGCTAGTTATCTGCTTCCTGATCTAAAATAAAACGGCCACCGAATAATAACACCAACTTGTGACACATCAGCGTACACTTCATTTTGAATGCCACACCTGTCGGTCATTTATTACTACCGCAAATTTACAGCAGTAAAATCACTCCTGCGTAGATGATTCTATTGGTTCAGCCTTCTACACAACTAATAACGACAATACACTTGTGACGAGCTTGCCAAAATAACGGCCAGAAAAAAATCTGTAAGAAAGATTCCCATAGCGTCTTGGGAGACGCTATGAATTTCTCGTGAATTGAAAGTATTTACGAGTGCCACATTTTGTTCAGATCCGGGAAAAATGCTCCCAAACCACTCAGGCTGCTAAAAAAGGGAGCATTTGTACAGCTACCAGTTCAGAACACCACCTCACAATCCCTTCAGACAACTCGTACCTACTGCACTCGAAGAGATGCGTTACACATTTCCTGTAGTAAAGTATCCCGCGTTCTCGTAAGAACACGATAAATGTTTATTACAGCACTTTTCTTATAATGCTAACACTTAGCTATATGGTTTAACTACAGAACTGCGGTTCTCTTTCCTACTTCGGACGTCAACATCGGAACTGAATTTGAGTTCTTCCCTGTCTCATTTGTTAAATATTATTAATTGTGGTGGATGATCTGTTGTTTGTAACATACCTTAATTAGTAGTTTTGCGTCGAATTTTGTGTCTAGTGAAATGCTCCACGTAAAGAAAATTTTTAGAACTGTGATTTTGGGATATTACCTTGATAAAACAACGGCGGAGGGGGTCTGTACTGCGGTATACTCACACTTTACTTATAGTGCACCAGTCTCCTTGCCTTCTAAATGTTATACAATTATCCGATGATACACATTAAAATACAGGGTGTCCCAGCTATCTTGTCCACCCAAAATATCTCTGGAACAATAACAGCTATTGGAAAACGACTTTCACCTGTATCAATGTAGGGCTGGAGCCCATGAATGTACATATTTGGAAACATTCTAAAACGAAAGCATATGTGTTTTTTAACACAAACTTATGTTTTTTTAAATAGACCTCCTATATTTTTTCTTCAGCAACAATAGCATGACAAAGCACATACACAATGGCGTTGATTGCATCGCAATATTCCCATTACATCCCGAGATATTAAGACGCGAAGTTGACGCTTGAAACACCCGACATGTGCTGCTAGTGCACGTCGTGAGGCTCAGGCGTGAACCCCATGCTGCCCGTTATCGCAGCAGACCGTATTATTCGTTTCGGACCTCTTGATAAGTATGGAGGTGTGATTACACATGTCAATCACATCGTGATTACGGGCAGCATGGGGTTCACGCCTGAGCCTCAGGACGTGCGCTAGCAGCGCATGTCGGGTGTTTCAAGCGTCAACTCCGCGTCTCAATATCTCGGCATGTAATGGGAATATTGCGATGCAATCAACGCCATTGTGTATCTGCTTTGTCATGCTATGGATTGCTGAAGAAAAAATATAGGAGGTCCAATTAAAAAAACATAAGTTTGTGTTAAAAAACACATATGCTTTCGTTTTAGAATGTTTCCAAATATGTACATTCATGGGCTCCAGCCCCATATTGATACTGGTGAAAGTCGTTTTCCAATAGCTGTTATTGTTCCAGAGATATTTTGGGTGGACAAGATAGCTGGGACACCCTGTATATCACTGTTTCCGAAAAGTTCGCGCGTATCTCCATCTAGGCTTAAAGTACTTTTTTTGTTTCGCAATGTAGCCTCTGAACAGCCAGAGGCTCCTAAACTTAGTGAGGAATTGAAGTAGGTATTAGAAGGAAATATACTGACGCTTGTTTGTGTATCAACTACCGTTGCACTGAGAGAGGTAATACACACTACATCAGTGACACGAAGCGACGTGTTTGAATGTTGATGATGAAACCGATTTCCATCACCCTAATTTGTCTGGAAAAATAAGATGAAGAGGCACCAACCGCCATTTATCTGATAATCCACGCACGCAATGAGATCAGGTCACACTTGATGGAGGGAACGATGACCTCGAAGTTTGGTCCCTTCCCCCCTCTACTAAACCAACCAACCAACCAACACTTGATGATGATCCATATGTCGGATGGGGACCTTAAATTTATCTGCCAGCTTGGCCCTGTTTTAGAGGGGAAAGCAGGGTGCTGGCATCTACACCTACATGACTACTCTGCAAATCACACTTTAGTGCCTGGCAGATCACCTAAATCTTTCCGTGCGAGCACTGATTTCACCTATTTTATTATGTTGATCGTTTCTCCCTTCAAAGATGTGTGTCAGCAAAATATTTTCGTATTCGCAGGGAACAAATAGTAATTGAAATTTCGTGAGAAGTTTCCGCTGCAAAGAGAAATGACTTTCTTTTAATGATGTTCACCCCAAATCCTGTATCATGCCCGTGACACTCTCTCCCATACTTTTCTGTAGTACAAAACGTGCTGCGCTTCTTTGAACTTTCTTGATGCACTCCGTTAATCCTATTGGTAAGGATCCCACACCGTGCAGCAGTACTCCAAAAGAGGACGGACAAACGTAGTGTATGCAGTCTCTTTAGTAGATGTGTTGCATCTTCTGAGTGTTCTGTCAGTAAAACTCAGTTTGGTTCGCCTTCTCCCACAGCATTTTCTACGCGTTATTTCCATTCTTTCCCGTTTAAGTTGTTCGGTATTGTAATTCCTAGGTATTTAGCTCAATTTATGGCCTTTAGGCTTGACTGATTTGTCGTGTAACCGAAGTTTAACGGATTCCTTTTGTATTGTTGGCAGTTAGCCAACACTACGCACACTAATTGAGAGAGGAGGCCGAAATGCACGCGTTAAACTCACGCAGGCTGGCGTGAGGTCTGAAACAGGATACGGAATGAATGCTATAAAGAAAAGTACGTAGCTGCTGGAATACTTAACTTTAATCCATCATTTGTATACATCGTTCTTGACGGTACTTATAAAGAATATAACTGTTAATGGCGCCTTGCTAGGTCGTAGCCATTAACTTAGCTGAAGGCTATTCTAACTATCTTCTCTGCAAATAAGCGAGGCTTCGTCAGTGTTGCATCGCTAGCTAAGTCGTCCGTACAACTGGGGCGAGTGCTAGTACGTATCTCGAGACCTGCCGTGTGGTGGCGCTCGGTCTGCGATCACTGACAGTGGCGACACGCGGGTCCGACATGCACTAATGGACCGCGGCCGATTTAAAGCTACCACCTAGCAAGTGTGGTGTCTGGTGGTGACACCACACCTTTTAGCACTCATGTGAATGACCTTACACTTTTCATTATTTAGCGTCAATTACCAATTTTCGCGTCGTACAGACGTCTTTTCTAAATCGTTTTGCAATTTCTTTTGATCTTCTGGTGATGTTGCTAGACGAGAAACGACAGCATCTTCTGGAAACAGTCTAAGACAGATGCTCATATTATATCGTAAATGATTTATACAGATAGGGAACAAATAGGGCCTATAACAGTGCCCTGTTTTACTCGATTACTTCCCGTCAATTACTAGGAATTGTGACCTCTCTGACAGAAAACAACAAATCGAGTCGCATAACTGAGACGACATTCCAAAAGCATGCAATTTGATTACAAGCCGCTTGTGAGGTACTGTATCAAAAGCCTTCTGGAAATCTAGAAATACAAAATCAATTTGAAATCCTTTGTCGGTAGCACTCAACAGTTCGTGTAAGTAGAGTTAGTCGTGTTTCATAAGAACGATGTTTTCTATTTCCGTGTTGACTGTGTGTCAACAGGCTGTTCTTTTCGAGGTAACTGATAATGTTCGAACACAATACATGTTTCAAAATCCTGCTGCACATCGACGTTAATGATATGGGCCTGTAATTCAGTGGATTATTCCTGTTGCCTTTCTTGAATATTAGAGTGACTTGTGCAACTTTCCAATCTTTGGGTATGGATCTTCCGTCCCAGCGGCCCTCCTGACTTCATCCAGGATGTGAGGAGGGTTCCTGCTATGTCGCACTGCAAGTCTAAGTTGGTCCCAAGCATGCATGCCCAGTCAGAAGTTTCATGCCAGCACACAGCGCAGCCCATTTTGTGCTGTTGATTCCTGCCTCCTGGAGGAATGTGTTCATCAGCTGGGCGCTGTATGCTGGTATACAGGGGTTAGACAGAAATATGGAAACACCGCAAGAAATGCACACTTGAACATAAATGCAAATGCCAGCCCAGCCTGCAGATTGCGCTGTTTTATTTCACCACGAACAGCGCCTACGCAATGTCCTCAACAAGTTGCAAGTTTCCGTTGTAGTCAAAATAGTGTTCGGTGTGTTTGTGAGTGCATCATGTCCGAGCTAAGTGAATTTGAACATGGCAAATTGTTGCTGCTCTTGTGGCCGACGCTTTCGTAACCAAGGTATTATATGAGTGGTGGTGCCTGTTCCTTCGGGCTCGCAAGTGTTTACTCATTAGTAAGAAGTCTTCGTGAAAACACATAGTGCCATAGCCATCAGATCAACAGATCAATTTTCAGTTACGATAGGGAAAGAAGAAAGACGTCAGCAAATAAGAGTGACGAGGCTGTTGAAAAGGCTTCAGAAAGACTCCAAATTGACGGCAACTTAAAATCATTCCTAACTTATGTGGCCTACGCACAGAAATTACAGTGCAGTGAATAACGTCACAGCCACTGAAGATTATGTAAATACTGAAAAAAAGTTTAATGTAAGCCTATGTCATACACATCAGCAATCATGTAAATAAGTTTAACGGGAGACGGACAGACACTACCTCCTCGTGAAAGACTGTCTCGAAAGGCCATACCTTTTCCTAGGAATTATCACTGCATCCCCTTGAGTGACTCTTAAGAGTTAAAATCTCTATGGGCTGACAATGAATACAAAATCGATGAAGCTGTAGGGACCGCCCTCTGTCGGGTTGGAAACCGCTACTAATACTTCAGGATGCACACCGAGGACCTGTGAGGCGTCGTTAGACGCATTGATACAATTTTCAAAATTATTCCATTTATTACAGAAAATACAAGTCGCTGATCCTTCTTCTGCGTCGGCTGGCGCCTATGTAATCCGGAGAAGAATCAACTGAATCTGATAGTGGACTCACTGCTGCTGAGGACGTTGCGTCCTTACGGAGTGGAAGTCGATTACACTCTGATACGGCGGTTCTGCCACCCGCCCGTCAGCTGTGGCCGACCGGTTCTAGGCGCTTCAGTCCGGAACCACGCGGCTGCTACAGTCGCAGGCTCGAATCCTGCCTCGGGCCTGGATGTGTGTGATGTCCTTAGGTTAGTTAGGTTAAAGTAGTCCTAAGTCTAGGGGACTGATGACCTCAGATGTTAAGTCCCATAGTGCTCGGAGCCATATTTTTGCCGCCCACTGGCGAAGGAGATACGTCCCATCGGTAGCTTGGAGATGGCGATAACCACGAGGTGTGTGTTTTGATTCACAAGCCGTTACGTGTAGAACACAATCCCTCGCAGATCACTGCCCGCGTTGTCCCTTCAGGTGGACCGCGATGTCGGATGTCGTGTATCCGATGTGAATGCTGAACCTGGCCCGCCGATACTGTAGATGCTCAAACCCTTGGGACGCTGGAGTTCAGGACAGGTTCCGCGTTGGACCGGAGTCGTTGCTGGCTGCTGTGCTGACGTCAGTACTGGATGCTATATTTCATTATCCGTGGCTGCGAATCGCTGGTAGTCTCTTAAGGCAGGGGGTGCAAGAGCAACGCTAAAACAGTCTCACACACGAGATGTTACCACACTAACTACAGAAAGAAGTTGGAACGACATGAATGCGATCGGTCCTGCTGATCAGTTACCAGAATCTAGCAGGGATGAAGTGTGTATATCGCCGAGGAGAACCTCTGCTCTACGACGTCATTCGTGGTGGCCATCTGACCCTACAACGCTGACGTGAAACCATGACAATGATGAGGTGTGTATTTGCCTGTCGGTTCTATGAAATCTGCGCTGTAAGCTGGTTCGACGTGTAGAACTGACAGAATAGCAGAGAGGAGCTCTCATGCTTGAATGTTCACTGTTCAAACCGCGAACGGAGCTCCCTGATTTTTTGGTGTATCAATGCGGGCTGTCCAACGTGTCTACAAGAAATTATGTTACTTTCGCAGCCTCGAAACAAGACGTACTTAACAATAGTCGTAAGAGGACCGTAACAGACAGGAACCGGACAATCGATTTCAAAGCCGAGTAACTGCAGGCCTAGATTAGAAGAAAGTGACGTGACTAGAACGCATCACGGGCAGCCGTCTAATCTGCCGCCGCAACCGGTTGTGCATAGGAGCTGTTCAACGCCTGACGCTCCGGTACCGTATTCAACAGTATCATAAAACAATGAACGCCTGTTTCTCCGGTATGTAGTGCAGCCAGTGACTCTTCGGGTCTGTACGTTCTGTGTAAGAGAATACGTAGCTAACAAAATGATTTACGTTATCTTTGAATTAAAAGGAAGTACACACCAAGAATATTTCGCTGTAGTAGGAGAATAAAAATCGAAATCTGACGATTATGTAAGGTGCATTTTGTGAATCTTGTGAACAGCCGTCTGGTGATGAACTTGTCAGTTCGAAACCGGTTACGGCGATATTTACTTAAATAAACAGCATTATTAATAGTGGCTGGTTGTTATCTTTTTCTTTCTAAGAATCAATCTAAATTAACTGTACACAGCCAATGTTTCACCATGTCAGTTTTAGACGAAATAGCAAAGAAAGTACTGATTTTTCATACAGGTAGCACAGTATTATTAGTATTAAATTTCGTGGAAAAATCTTAAAGACTATACACAGGGACTGCTCACATTTTATTATTCCACTAGCTGACAAACCCGGCATTGTCCGGTTATTCGTTTTGTAAATTTTATATTAGAAACGAAAACAAAGGTAGTATAATATCAAAAAAAAAGTTCAAATGTGTGTGAAATCGTAAGGGACTTAATTGCTAAGGTCAACAGTCCCTAAGCTTACACACTACTTAACCTAAATTATCCTAAGGACAAACACACATACCCATGCCAGAGGGAGGACTCGAACCTCCGCCGGGACCAGCCGCACAGTCCATGACTGCAGCGCCCTAGACCGCTCGGCTAATCCTGCGCGGCTAATATCGAATAAAAAAATCATTTCCATATATTCGTAAAAACACCGTTGAAAGTGTGAATCAGGCATACAAATCACATCAGTCATACATGATGTAAAGATATGTGAGTACACCTGCTTCGCGTCTCTAGAACGCGAATTTGCATACGTTTCTATGGAAACGCCTGTTCTTAGCTCTAGAGACGGCCATTATTTTCGCCTGGAACTGTTTCGGCTTCGCAGTTGAAAGCTGTCAAAAGCGCTGCCAGATCTCAGGGATTTTCTTATGTTGACCCTCTGTAGGAGTGTCTTAGAAGTAAAGAATAAGCGTTTTAAAACTTCATGCATAATGCGGCATTTTGTCACGCATCTCGATGTATATGTCTTCATATATCTTGAACTATGTGCGGTATCATGATATAATTTTGTAGGTGCGTTTAATATCGTATATAGATACTGTTAAGAGATGTATTGCAAACTTAGTCTGTTGCACAGAAGGAATAAATTTAAACGTAATGCAAGATGCGGCACTGTTTCATGGTTCTCACATTTTATGATGCCATCAGTTCTGATCTGATAGGTAGATGATTCACACCTCGACAGCGATTGTTACCTGGCGGTAACCTATATGCGTACGACGTTTCGTAGAAATTGCTCCTGTGGTTTAGGAGATATGGAATGCACACACACACACACACACACACACGCACACACACACACATCTTTATAATATACGTGAATTTTCCTCTTCTTTCCTACTACGCTTCAATTCTGGATGTTAATAGTGGTTCATACGTGCTAAAAAGTTTGCTGTCGGGAGGACTTATTGAAGTAATTTCTTGTTTCACAATAAAGGTGCTGCCAGCAGGCCCAATTTAAACACTCAAAGTCGATATCAAATTTGGGACATTGAAATGAAATGGTCGTGTGGCATTGATTGCTGGGAGGCCGCACCCGGGGCAGTTGGGCCGCAGAGTTGCAAGTCTTTTCAGTTGACGCCACGTTGGGCGACTTGCGTGTCGATGATGATGACAGTAAAAAACCCACTACCTGAGCGATCTCCGACCCGGCGGGGAACCAACGCGGGCCAACTCCATGGTAGTCAGACGTGCTGACCACTCTGGTCAGGAGGCGGACTGTTTGGAACATTTATTCCGGTATACATTAAGGTAGTCACAAATCCAGTGTGGGCAGCATGACCGGGGAGTGAAGATCGTGTGGAGTCGTCATCTGTGCACGGGACCTGCGCTTGCCGCTGGAAGGAGGGGCGTCGGCCGCCGCTGGGTTCCCACGTGTGGACTGCCCCTTGCTGGGACCGCCACGTGCCGCATTAGCACCACTCGAATTAATCACACACGGCGGCGCGCTCTACAGCCATTGTGCGTCCTTGAGGCCGTAGCTAAACACGACATTGTGTTCCTACCTAACTTTACACCCCGTGTGTTACATCTGAAGTACTATGACAGGCATAACTTCCGCGTTGCCTTATACAATCATGGGACGCGATCCAACATTAGGCTTGCACAGCATACTTTCTGCAAGACAGATCGTAACCAATTTGTTAAGATTGTCCACAGTACGCGAACTTCACACTGCGTAGCGAGAGCATCATCCGTAGGTTCGGTCAAACACAGTGTCTCACTTCGGTATTTTTCCATTCTGCTGTCAGTATTTCATTGGAATATTTCGAAAAATAAGCAGATCATATAGAAAGCACGTAATGAAAGAAAGCGTAATTCATAATTTAACTGTTTCGAAATTCCTGACTTATAGCACCATATAATATTTTCTTTTTGTCGGTTTGATAGTGTCACCTCAGTTCAATTTTCGTCCACCACAAACATTACTATTCGACGTCACGAGCAAATTTCACTTTTGAGCCTGCTACCCAAAAGTTAACTTTCATCCCCGCACCACGGGTAGACTTGTGACGAAGCATGAGTCAGCGACAAATGCTAATCGATAGTCGTGAAAATGGGAATCCAACAGATAAATATGAGTTTCTTCAACACACCCTACTCTGTCCCTGGCAACATCCTATGGTCGTACAGAATGGAGGCATATCCAACTCACTGCAATAAGGAGATCAGCAACGGAAGCACAATGAAGGTAGAAGACTTCTCGTCGTACTTGCGATAAAAAAAAATGCCGCCTGGGAGTGTCTAAAATAGCAGCCGGATTCTGTCGGGAGGATGTAAATCAGTTCTATTTGAAGACAGCAACAAATGGGAAGTAGCAGAAAAAGAGACTCTTTACTATCTATATCAACCACCGTAAACTGATGGAATTAGCAAGAAGTTACGTTAGTAAGGACTGAGTGACGGGGCGGTTATATTTGCAGACCTGTCCAATGACTGGCTGCGGGCGTACAGTAGTTTTAGGTCTGCGAAACAAAAGGAAACTATCTTCCCACTCCTGTAAAGCACGGTAGAGTCAGTGTAGTTTTAGTAGTGTGTACATCCTTTGCTGTAGTTTGTGAAGTTGCATTTACTGACAACAGTCTGACTTAAGATATTTACACAACTATTTTGATCGAGTTTAATTAATGTAAACAACAACGGTTGATGTTCTACTGTTTTTCTATAAATACAGCTGCATCACCACAGCGGAGCAATTTTAATAAGAGGCACAGTAGATGGTTTTGTCACTCACAACAAAATAGAGGGACGTCAATCGTTTCGTTTTATGAGACTGTAATTATATGATCCTTATAGTCAGTTTTATGATTCAGCTGTCGCGAAATGCAAACAGCTCTGTAACAATCCGCCAAGTTTCCAACGTCACTATTATCAAACAACACGGAATTGTATTTTCATCTCTTCCTAGCACCATGACTGGTCTATGAATCGTAAGTTAGCTTTCCATGTGGGACCTAGTGAGCGCAAGCAATAGATCGCATTGAAATGTGGAACAGTGCTTGCTGCGACGCTACGAATCACAATACGCTATGGCAGTGTGATAAGTCGGGCAACGTTTCATTAAATCATGTCACTGTCAGCAAACACAATTGTTGTAATACTCTTGTTGAAAAATCGTAAGTTATGAAATTACAGTTATCTCCTTCAAACTGTTTCAATTTAAGGGTTCGGCAACTTCATAGGTCATTAAAATTTAGGCAGACTTATTTATTGCTAAAATTTGTTTCAACTACACTTTCTGACCACCTGAAGTCGTTTAATGTTACTTTGATTATTTTTATTAAAATTATAAGTGATTTACTAGCTAATAACACAATTACTTCAAAGTGATACCTAACTTTTTAGACAATCTTAAACTAACTACAATTCTAAATCAACGAAGGAAGCTGTAGGCTGTTATAGTATAAGAAATAACAGGAATAAATATAGTCCTTCCCTTCATTTATAAATTAATGCATACTGATAAAATTTGGTTATTTTTCCAATGGTGATCATCTCCTGTTCCGTTGCTTAGGTGCCACTATTACACACGAACGTAAATTATGAGTGAGTAGTGTAAATAGTGCACTTAGGCCTACAGACTTTGAATGTTCAACAACTTTGTTGAAGTTTCCGTCTCTTTCGATAACAATCCGAATACACATAGTTGAAGCCACAGGCTCCCAACTATAAGAACGTACCTGATTGATATTCACGGTTATATTAACAAAAGGTCTTACTGTTATAAACTCTTACAGCAACTATTTAAGCGACATAGATCATTATAGTACGTAACTCCGAACTACCAGAATACCCCATTCTAAATATCAACTTGTAAGTGCCTCAGATCATCACTACAGGACTGATATCAGGTGACTCTCTAGTTTTTGCTTGTACACGTAAAAAGGGCACAATTTATTTCCCCCTGGTAGAACAAACAAAGGAGGTACGTATGGGTGATTCAGCTGTCCTTATCGCAGTCGTTTTATGCAGCCCACAGTGTTATAGCTGGCTTTCATAGGCCACGAGTTAGATACTCATATTCTCTCGCTTGCTACGTGTTAAATATTAGTCCATCAGGATCCTTCAGTAGGAAATTTAATGTAGTTAAATTTTCTACTGGTATATGTTTCCACTGGAGGCCATAGTTTTTGACATATTCAAGAAAAACGTACAAAAGCGATCTTCAGACGTACCTCCACCCCACAATCATCCATCTAATACGTTGAGAGTAAAGTAGAGGAACTGCAGACGACAACAAGTCGTATCTGTACACATACTCTTTCTGAGCGCAAAACATTTATGGTATTGCTTGTAAACATTACGCTAAAATTAATTACATTGGCAATTCGTTGCAAATTTATCCTTACAAGCGCAGTAGTTTCGTAGCCAGAAGGCCTGACGGATACAACGATGTAATTCTATATTTTACGCTGTTAAAATTTGCTGTATTATTAGATAAAATTTACACAAACGTAAATTTTACAAATTTTAAGTGCTCTACTAAGACCGTAGTATAATAAGGACAGTCAATGCAGATCGAGAAAGGTCGAATGTGGCAAAGAATTCGTGCAGTCACAAATATTTGTACAGTGGTAGGAGGGAGTGCCATGAATCAAATACCAGAAATCCTGACGTTGGAGGCTAAGTGTGGGAGTAGGAGTGCGTTTGAATATCACTTTTGTGCGTTTTTCTTGAATAATTCGAAAACTATGGCCTCTAGCGGAAACGTATCGTAGTACAAAATTTAACCTCATTAAATTTTCTACAGAATGGTCCCGTTCCTTTTTTCTGTAGGACGAACAGTTTGCGCGTAGTGTGCGAGAAAATACGAACGTTTATGAAGGCCTGCTATAACACTGCCGGCTTCATAAAACGACAGCGGTAAGTGCAATTCATCCACCTTGTACAGTACCGAATTTATACATCTATAAGCAAACCTGAGTCAGGCGTAATGCAACGTTCAGGCTTAAGATACTCACCATGTCAGTTAAACAAGAATGTTACTACTTGGACAAACACTTTCACAGTGACAACCGAGAGTAAAATTAATATCATTAAGTTTTATGCAGGAGAGAAGCCGGAAGCTAAATGGATTCTTCACGTTGTAGCAAATTTATCTAATGAGATAGCCTAAGGCGTTTTTAGAGACTTTGCAATTTTATAGCGTGAAGCAAAATGATTCGTAGCAAATTTTAAATTGCTTAGCATTATCTCTCCAAGGTAACGTAGTTAATCTAAATGTATTTTAGAAAAGGCTCGTTCTCTTCAGCTCAAACGTCACCATTGACTAATTAATCACAACCCGGTAACAAAAAAAGCTAATGTACTCAGATTACTGCAACTATGAATAACAATGCCTAAGGCTTAACCAGTGAGGGACGTATTATATTCTGAAATATAATACAGACTTACGTAATTCCGAAGAGTTCTGACATGAATTGTATCCAATTTGTTTCTCATTGGACAGCCGCTCGTGGCAACAATAAACGTCCCCCAGCGTATGCCGGAAGATGTTCCACTCCATGCAAAGAGCGGAGAATCTCTGACTCGTCTGTGAAGTATCAAATGGAGTTTTGAACACAGACTTGAAATAAAGTGGTCTTGTAGGCACTACTGGAAATGACGATGCGGAAGCTTATGCGTGTTTGGACAATGCACTAAATTCATTAAATGCCACTAAATCAATTAGCTACTGAAGAGTGAAAGTGATTTCCAATAACGAGCTATGCACATAAAAGAAGAATTACACAGACTAGACCCTACACCATTTATCGTCTCGATGCAATTAATGAATTCTGCTAGACAATACGTAGCTGTAAAATTAATTACAAGAGAATTAAAGGAAAATGTTAAACACGTCCAGAATCCGTAAAATGGAAGGTAAGACTAATTACAATTTTGTTATTTACCCCAAAACGTATATTTCTTACCGAACACTCTTTGTATGCACTGAGAAAATTTTCAATGCTACGATTCGCGAAAATTCTACCACTACAAATTTGCTGACCTAATCTGTAGGTCTCCCACTTACTTTAAGAGTGATGCTATACTTCCAGGGACCGTATTTTTTCCGACTCGTTGTGAACGCCCAGTGTTGCTCAGGATGTGTGACGTTTGTATATTTGTCAATGCATCCTCCGTGGAATTAAATATATTTAAAATAACGCATGATTGAAATCACGAGCCGGCCGGAGTGGCTGTGCGGTTCTAGGCGCTACAGTCTGGAACCGAGCGACCGCTACGGTCGCAGGTTCGAGTCCTCCCTCGGGCATGGATGTGTGTGATGTCCTTAGGTTACAAACTGCCTATTGGCTTCTGTCTTGGGTTCTTCGGGTTCCCAGAGTGACGGACAGAATCGGCCGTATATTGCGCAAACATGGCGTAAAGACGATATTCATACCGACAAGGAAGATCAAAGAGTGTCTTAGATCGGCGAAGGAGAAAAGAGACCCACTTGCAATGTCGGGAATATACCGTATACCATGCACATGCGGAAAAGTTTATGTCGGAATGACTGGACGATCCATCAACACCAGGATCAAAGAGCATAAGCGACATTACAGGTTGGGGCAGGTGGAGAAATCGGCCGTGGCAGAGCACACACTGAATGAGACCGACCACGTAATAAAATTCGCCGACACGGAAGTTCTGGCTGTAGAGAAGCATTATCACACGCGCTTGTTCAGAGAAGCTGTAGAAATACAAAAACAAGCGAACAGTTTGAACAAGAAAGAGGAAAGCCTTAAGGTCAACGGATCCTGGCTTCCCGTTCTGCAGCGAAAGACCGTCGCAGGTAGCAAGAGGAGAACCGCACCGGAAATGACCGCGGAGAAGCCCTCGGACGTTGGCGCGCCAGGTACATATAGTCTGCGCCCGCGAGCTCGGCTCCAGTTCACCACCGGCAATGGAGGGTGAAGCTTTGACAATGCCAGCCACTCGTGCTGGCGAAACGTCAGAAAAATCATTAGATGAACGTCGGCCGAAGATCCCGAGACAGAAGCCAATAGGCAGTTTGTCAACAAGTGGCCACGAAAGCCTTAACAATTTTGTATTACGCCTCTACGGGGAGGGGATTTGCAGATTGTACCGACGCCTTGACCAAAGACGGAAGAAGAAAGCGCGACTGATGTCCTCTCTCGCCTTTCTGTCACGGTGCCGAGATGAATGTGCTACACCGAAGTTCTTGAGATGTAAGCGCCTATTCACCACCGCCCAAGCACATCGTATCTACGACAGAATGGAACGAGCTTTTCTTCTTGAGCGAATACATACAACACGGAGAGACCTGGCAAGAACGGATCAGGAGCTTCTGGACATTTTCTATCAACTAAGTAGCAGAATGCATCGAGACGACTGGGACAAGATCGACAGCATCACTCACAGGAGCATGCAGAACGAACTCGAGCGCTGCACCGAGCGACAGAAGAAAAAGTTTGAAAGATGCCGGAAGCAGACCGACAAGGCGATTCCCGACATGTCACACACAGTGGTCAACCTCACCGAACGACAACTGACCGAAGAGGAAGTGTCTGTTCTTCAAAAAGGAGGGAATTTCGCTATCACCCCGAGAACTATACCTATGGAGGATATCATTGCCAACACCGAAGCAGCCATTCGGACCCTTCCTTGTGAAAGGGCAGAGGAAATAGGCACGGAAACATCCAGGATACTGCGCCGAGCGAAACCATCAGCTTGCAACCTAAGGAAAGAAGAGGTACAAGCCATTAAGAATCTCAACGCCGACAAGAGTATATTGGTACTGCCTGCCGATAAGGGGAATGCGACCGTCGTAATGAAGACCGGAGAGTATGAGCAAAAGATCCGAGACCTATTAGATCCGACGACGTACCGAAAACTAAGCGCAGATCCGACGCAGCGTATCACACGGAATACGAATCGATTAATCAAGGCGTCTTCTCTGCCGGCGGATACAGAGAAACCTGCGCAACACAGAAGCCCTACCACCTCGGCTCTATGGATTACCCAAGATCCATAAGAACAACGTTCCACTGAGACCGATCGTTAGCGCTCCTGGATCACCGACATATAAACTGGCAAAACACTTGGCCTCTCTGCTCCAGCCACACGTGGGGAAGACCGACACATACATTAAGGACTCAGGAAATTTCATTGAGAAGCTGAAGAAACTGAAACTTGCACCAAACGACGTCTTGGTCAGCTTTGATGTTGTTTCGTTATTTACGATAGTGCCACTCAGTGACGCTCTGGAGCACATCGGTTCCATTTTCCTGCAGGACATCAGAAAGCTCTTCCATGCATGTCTCACCACGAGCTATTTCACGTGGAATGGCGATTTCTACGAACAGCTGGAAGGCGTCGCCATGGGTAGTACTCTCAGTCCAGTGGTGGCCAACTTCTTCATGGAACAATTCGAAGCACACGCACTGGACTCGGCGACTTGCAAACCTAAGGTGTGGTACAGGTACGTCGATGATACTTTCGTGGTGTGGAGCCATGGTGAAGAACAGCTCGGTGACTTCCTAAGACACTTGAACAGCCTCCATGCCAACATAACATTTACCATGGAAGTAGAAAAGGACAAGAAACTGCCATTTCTAGATGTGATGGTCACAAGGGACGGCGAAACCCTGGGACACAGCGTGTATCGAAAACCGACACACACGGACCGATACCTGCACAAACTGTCAAACCACCACCCGAGCCAGAAAAGAATCATGATTAGTACGCTCGTAACGAGAGCAGGACGAATATGTGAGCCGCAACACCTCAAACGAGAAATGCAACACCTGGAAACTGTCCTGAGGAGCAATGGGTACTCCACAAATTATATTAGAAGTGTAACAGAGCCAAACACTCGGCGAAGTAAGGAACCAGAAAAAGAAATGTCGGGTACGGCCTTTCTGCCATACATTCCCAGAGTGACGGACAGAATCGGCCATATATTGCGCAAACATGGCGTAAAGACGATTTTCAAACCGACAAGGAAGATCAAAGTGTGTCTTAGATCGGCGAATGAGAAAAGAGACCCACTTGCAATGTCGGGAATGTACCGTATACCATGCACATGCGGAAAAGTTTATGTCGGAATGACTGGACGATTCATCAACACCAGGATCAAAGAGCATAAGCGACATTGCAGGTTGGGGCAGGTGGAGAAATCGGCCGTGGCAGAGTACACACTGAATGAGACCGACCACGTAATAAAATTCGCCGACACGGAAGTTCTGGCTGTAGAGAAGCATTATCACACGCGCTTGTTCAGAGAAGCTGTAGAAATACAAAAACACGCGAACAGTTTGAACAAGAAAGAGGAAAGCCTTAAGGTCAATGGATCCTGGCTTCCCGTACTGCAGCGAACGACCGTCGCAGGTAGCAAGAGGAGAACCGCACCGGAAATGACCGCGGAGAAGCCCTCGGACGTTGGCGCGCCAGGTACATACAGACTGCGCCCGCGAGCTCGGCTCCAGTTCACCACCGGCAATGGAGGGTGAAGCTTTGACAATGCCAGCCACTCGTGCTGGCGAAACGTCAGAAAAATCATTAGATGAACGTCGGCCGAAGAGCCCGAGACAGAAGCCAATAGGCAGTTTGTCAACAAGTGGCCACGAAAGGCTTAACAATTTTGTCCTTAGGTTAATTAGGTTTAATTAGTTCTAAGTTCTAGGCGACTGATGACCTCAGAAGTTAAGTCGCATAGTGCTCAGAGCCATTTGAACTATTTTTTGAAATCACGAGTTTTAAATGTACAAGTTAAGCAGTGTTCTGTTGTTAAAGAAGTTTCTGTTTTCGTGTATCGTTGCGTAGTTGATGGGTTCGTTCAGAAGTCATAGGTGGAAACATCAGTGATAATAAAAGTTTGAGTCAGTGCTGGAGACGTGCTCAGGTAACGTAATGGTCAAAGCGACTGATCGCTATACGCATAAAATCCAGGTTTGAATCCTGGCCTGGTAAAATTTTCAGTTGTCGTTACATATTCATTCGTTACCGGTACATCGAAGGTTCAGCACTTCAGGACAATGTTGCGCTGAGGTCATTGTCTCTTCATTGATTTCAGCTCCATCCGTCCATTCATTTCAGTACAATTAATTCATTTCATGAATGGATTTTGCTCTTCCTACTGCACACAACACTTGATATGGTAAACCTGTCTCTCTTTACACAATGCATCAGTTCTTTTCGCTGTATGTGTTAGAACAGTTCAGGCGTGCGTATAGGTATCTTTTTCGGCTTACATACCGATATCGGTCGACTAATGTGCTGACGTAATTCGAATTAGCGAATTCTTTAGCATTTTACAAAACTGAGTACCCGACTTACTCAGGTATGTATTTATTCCAGTCTTCTATTGGTTCATCCCCTCCTTCCTCCTCTCTCTGTTCATCTTAACCCCCTCTCTCTGTCCAGCTCCACCGCCCCCCCCCCCCCCCACTCTCAAAACATCTCCTCCTCTCCTTCTCTCGGTCTATTTGCTCTTCCTTCCTTTATGTCTGTCTTCTAGGCGTCCATATCCTGCTCTCCGTGTCTCTTTCCATCTCCTTCTCTTCCCCCTCTATTCATTTCCACCTTTCCTTCAATCTGTCCATCCCCTCTTCCCCCTGACTATGTCAATCTCCTCTTTTTCCCTCTTTGTCTATCCATCTCCTCCCTCTTCTTTTTTTTACGCGTTATCACCCCACCCTATCAGGAGGCTGGTGGTTCTCATCTCAGTATTTGACGTCACATCTCCTGAAATATGTATAGTACACTGATATAATTTTGTAAGTAAATTTAGCGGAATACGTGGACACTATCAGCAAAATGTGTCGCGAATACGTTTAGTAGTAAAGAAGAAGTACATTAAAACGTTATGCTCCATGCGACAGTTTTACTGTGTGAACTGTGAAAATAAAGTAAGTGATAAACTTTTTCCTTTCATCATTTTCTGGGGACCGTCAGCGGCAAAGAGTTTCGCAACGGTTTGAAGTTATGTGTGAAGTTTGTTGAAAGTCGCTAAGAGACTTCATTCTCAAACACTGGCTGAATAACATACGGGTTTTCGGGCGTCGAAGGCTACACTTCTTTTTCACTGCTTTCTCAACCCCTCTGATAACTAGCTGGTTCCTGCCTTTACTGTGATTATCTGCAGACGTAAGTGATATATGTCACGAGTTTGGTGGAAATCAGCCAGTGGTTTAAAAGAAGATGTGGAACATACATACATACGTAAGTAAATACAAACATCCATTTTATAATATTTATGGGTATTCCATAATTACTCCGAGGTTACTGCACTCACTTGTTTAACAATGTTTGCAACGTGTTGAATTCAATTAAATGCAACAATAATAAACGAACGCCATTTTCACGTTGTCTTTCTTACGTTCCAAAGTTTAACTTCAAAATTATCAAGTGGTACACTATCGTGGGGTAGCCTTAGAGGTCCAGCGGTTAAAGCTCACGATTTTGGCCATGGAGATCCCAGATTCAGTCCCAGATACGGGCGGGAATTTTTCTCGTTCTAGTTCTTCCAGGACGTCTCCACGTCCACTCAACGTGCTATCAAATGATCACCGGAGGTATTTCCAGATTTCCAGAGGTAAAAGAAGGCCGAGGCGATGGGTCTCCCCGTGATAGCGACGCGGCGAAGCAAGGCTGTCTCTGGCTGCAGTGAGGCCAATAGACCAGTGACAGGCTTGCGCCACAGACACGCAGACTTATAGTACCGTAAACTAAGTTGTCTAAGATATGTAGCTAATTGTCGGAAATTAACATCTGCGTAGTCATTGACATGACCAATGGACTTATAATAACTGAAACGCATACTGCACGGTCCAGTCAGATTAATGTGACCACCAACTACTGTATGTTCGACATCGAAATTCAATAATCACTCACAGACGGCAGGTAGCAGCACTTGCAATGGATGGTATGCAAAGCATGTCGGGGGAGGGGGGTGGGGGGCACGGAAACGGTGCTGTCGTTGTCGTAATGTGGAAATGTTGTGATATATCTGACATCCAAACGGGGAAGATCATTGGCCTTTGGGCCAAGGGTGGTGGCATTTCAGAAACTGATGTTTCTCAAGTTTTCGAGTGCCACCGTAGTTAAAGTATGCTATGTATGGCACCCAAAACCAGCGCCAAGACACTTGTAGTGCACCATAGGCCATAAATGATAGGGGTTGTCGACGGCTGCGGAGATGTGAGCCACAGCACTGGAGTCATAGGTCCAAATCCCTGTCGGTACCTTTCAGAACCTCACGGCCTCTCCTCCACTCTTCTCCGAGCGGTCTGTGCTGCAAAAGAAGGTTATTCAGGGTTTTGAAAGGTGGTCAAATTAATATGACTAACAATGTATATGTTCCATGTGACGACTGCCAGTCTCAGCGCATTCTTCGCTTCATAATCCACTTACAGAAATTAACTCTGTTGACAGTCATTTAACCCCATTGCTTGTACTAGCTGATCAAAAGTATCTGTATAATTCTACGTAATGCAGAATATACCACTAGCATAAGAAGACGCAGGTGATGTGTTGTCAGTCCGCTCGGCTTGCTCGCTCGCCATTTGGAGTTACGATGCGACAGTGTACGGATCGGATCCAAGAAGCGAACCGCTGTCCGGTTGGGCTCGCTTCACAGGTGCCCCTTGCTCCACTCACATGCGTTAGGACAAGGATGAAGATTTACATTCAAATTTGTATTCTCACGGTCGGCTGCAGACGAAGTTCCTGCTCGACAATCAGGTCGCCAACGCAGTCGCGCACATGGAGGGTTCTGGGCGCTCTTCGCAAATTATGTACACCGCTGGGCACTGCTTCGCCATTGGCAGACAACAAAGCCGCCCCAGTCTAGCCAGGACTACCGTTCCGTGCATACTATCTCCTGTGGGCAGCTGTCCGCAAGAGCCTGGTCCCGCATCTGTTGTCATCGACCCTGCAATGACGCCTGCCGCCACCACACCTATCGTGGACCAAAACACTATTGTAGGCGACACTACTGAAGCGAATCTCGCTTTCGTCATGAGACTCGTCTCTGAGGATGGGGAGCAGGAAGAACAAATGGATGTGGTGCAGGCCTTCTATAAGCATCATGCCGCTGCTGAAAAGGACGACTACATTTCCCAGTCTGCCACCGCTTCATCCGCTGATACGCGCAGGTTGCAGTCTGTGAGGAAGACTTCCAGGCAAGGTGCCATCTGAGCTACCATGCCAGGAAGATGGATTTGTTGCATCTAAGCGCAAACATAACTGCTAGGGCTATTGTTCTTGACCATATTCCGTTACTGCAGATGGCAAACGATTTCGTTGACACATTGATGATTGTGACGCTACCCCACAGGCGAAGTATGTTCCACCCACCGTCATCCAGTGGGAGGAGGACAAAGGGGCAGCCACAACGTCTATCTATGATTTTTCGTATGATGTCTGCAAGGTCACTGTGCACTCAGCAGCAGACTATCCCACGGTAATGGAGCTTGTCAACAAGGAGAGCCTCCATTATTACACATTTTATACTTGGGGACTCTGAAGTTGTTGAAGGTAGTGCTGCATCATCTTCACTGCAAGATGTCTCAAAAACACTTACGTAGAACTACTAGAGGAACTAGCGGAGATTGGCTTCAGATTGCGCTCTGTGTCACACATGAAGTCCCTCCAAACACACGTTGGTATACATGTTGTTCTCTGCAACAAGGTACAGAACAGAGAGATTATTCAGCTCTAGTTGGTGGCCCATACCTGGATCGCACTGAAAGAGCTACAAGCCAAGGGATACTGTGTGCAGTGCTTCTTGTGTCAGGGTCTGGATCAAAAAGCCTGGAATTGCATGGTGTCCATCTGCTGTATCGAGTGTGGTGCTTCACACCACAGCAGAGTCTGCAGAAAATCTTTCAAAGAAGACATCGCAGTGCTGCAATTGTAGCGAGCCATGCGCCATGGGTTACTGCTGCTGCAAAACCTTCAAGCGTCTGGGAAAGTAACATGGCAGTATCTTAGAAGATGCAACCTGATGTGAGCTTCACTGCTGCCACAGGGGATCAGGGATCGCCAGCTTATCAACCAGTCTGACTCGCGTTGTTGTCATCCAAGGCCTGTCCACAATCCTGGACCATCCAGCATAGGCGTTTCATTAGTGCAGCCAGTCCATCTCAACGCTACTGCTGCTCCCCACAGGAGCATTCATAGGGCAGGGTTCCCTCTCACCACCTTGCCATCCCATTCTGGTGTGTCCTATAAGCAATCACCAGCTGTTCCATCGATAGCAGTAAACCTCATCATCGCTCCCATCCAAAGTGATGTAGAACCTGCCAGCATCAAGGATATTGCCAATCTTTCATCGCTCACTTTAATTAAAATACCTAACTTTTCTGACAAAAATTATTAAAGTTGTTGAAGATCACTGGTATGGTTGGAAGTTAAAATCTGCAAAAGCAAATTGCTAGGAATACGCTATTTGACCACCTCATTCGAACGGTTACTCCCCACTGCTCCAGCACAGGAAGCCTCTCGAACGTTCCGTGTTCCCATGCTACGTGACCATTTGGCGTCGTGTGGTGTTAGGTTAGCCACCGACTACCGGCTCCTGATGCAGCTTCACGCTGTTCACTGCAGCCTATAACGAAATGGAGGAGTAAAAGTGAGGCGCAATGTGGCGTAAGTGCCACACTGGGTTAAGATGGGTTTTGCTAATAGCCATTAGCATTCAGTACACATATGGTGAGGACATAGATGAGGGCATGAGCAGCAGCTGCTGATGATGTGCTGAACCTATGGTCTGGATGGCTGCTCTGACTGCAAAGACCAAGAAGAGCTTGGCCCTGGTTCGATCCGTTAAAGACGACTTTAACAAATGAAAAGACGGATGGTTATAAAATTCCCTATGAATGTGGTGCTACGCATACAGGCCAGTCGACACGAATTGTCCAGGATCATTGTATAGAACAAAGAAGATGCACAGTCTTTGGCAACCTTTAAGATCAGCATTAGCAGAACACTGTATTTCCACGTGACACTCAATGGAATACAATAGCGCAAAAATTTTAGCTACAGTTTCCAGTTTTTGGGATTCAGTAATCAACGATTCGGTGGAAATGCGTCTTGCCCATAACCCTATAATTCTTGAAAACGGATTTCAGCTGGATAAAAATTGGAATCCTATAGTTAAAACAATCCAGTCACAGCGGAATGGCTGGGGAGTTTCAACACCAATTATTTGATCATCTCTCACATCTACCACCGAGGGCAGCACACACTCAGCTGTCCCGCATATGTCTTCACCTGACGCATGCACTGAAAGACGCCAGCATATTTCGCATGCGCGGAATTTGGCATAAATGCCGGTCAGTCAGCTTGGAGACCTGACCGCGTTTACTTGCGAATACGTGCTAGTCGTTTGTTACGGTCACGAGTTCTGCTCAGTGTTGTTTAGTGGTAGTGTCTGAGTGACGCTGATTTGTCGTTCGCCTTCTAAGGAACAGTCATTTTTTGTAGGTGTCCCACTGTACCAGGGATTTATAGGGGACATGAGTTAATCTATTTTGTCTGCCTGGGTCCTGGCTAAGTCAGTCGGGCCTTTTCTGATGGTGGCAATACGTGACAAGTATTCACCGGATCTGCTACACAATATGTACACAACAGCTGCAAGAACTTCAGTATTAAATACATTATGTTTTAACGTGATGTTGGGAACATAAAATAATTACTTGATGTTGTAATTACACGTGTCTGTTAATTATAAATCATAAATACCAGTAAGCCTTTCATATTCGCAAGTGATGTTTCGGATATTTGTGGTAAGGTCTTATAGGACCAAACTGCTGAGGTCATCGGTACCTAAGCTTACGCACTACTTAATCTCACTTAAACTAACTAACACTAACTAACACTAACGATCCTCCACACTAGCGTTATCGGTCGGCTAGAACTTACATCTTTGTATAATTTTGTAATCCAAGTAACAAACTGACCTACCGATTAGGTGCAGGTTTGCAATACTGGCACTGAACCTTGCTTTTAAAGTTTCAAGTTTTTGAAGGTTCAAGAGTGGGATTAAAATTCGTGGTGAAATGATATCAATGACAAGATTTGCTGATGATATTGCTATCCTTAGTGAAAGTGAAGAAGAATTACAGGATGTGTTGAATGTAATAAAAAGTCTGGTTAGTATAGAATTTGGATTGAGAGAAAACTGAAGAGAGATAAAAGTAATAAGAACTAGCAGAAAGGAGAACAGTGAGAAACTTATCATCAGAATTGGGGATAACGAAGTAGACGAATTTGAGGAATTCTGCTGATTAGCCAGCAAAATAACCGATGACGGAAGGAACACGGATGACATAAAAAGCAGACTAGCACTGGCAAAAAGGGCGTTGCTGACCAAGAGAAGTCTGTTAGTGTCAAACATAGATCTTAATTTGACGAAGAAATTTCTGAAAATGTACATTTGGAGCACAGCATTTGGTAATGACACATGGACTATAGGAAAACCGGAACAGAAGAGAATCGGGTCCTTTGAGACGTGATGCTGCAGAAGAATGTTGAAAATTTGGTGGACTGATAAGGTAAGGAATGAGGAAGTTCTACGTAGAATCGGCGAGGAGGGAATCATACGGAAAACACTGACAAGAAGAGACATCTATTAAGACATCAGGGAATTAACTTCTGTGGCGCTGGAGGGAGCTGTAGAGGGTAAAAACTTTAGCAGAAGACAGACTGGAATACATCTAGCAAGTCATTGAGGACGTAGTTGCGAGTGCAACTTTGAGGTGAAAAGGTTAATAGAGAAGAGGGATTCACGGCGGGCCGTATCAAACCAGATGGAAAACCGATAACACAAAAGTTTTGAAAATCATTTTTTTTAACTTTTTAATTTTTAATCTTTTGTAGTTCGATGTTTTATAACAAACACCTGTCGCTTTATATTTCCCTTTAATTTTAATTCTAGACATCTGAAATTTAGTAAGCGATCTATACGGTTCTGTTCACAAATTGAGTATTCATTCGCTCGACGACCAAGTAGCAGTGGCCCGCATGGACCCACAGAAAAAATAAATAAAATATAAACACATTATTTCACTCATGTGTACAACCATCGCCTGCCCCAACCGCTCCTACTCTGGGCCGGCGCGAGCGCCCGCGTTCACACACACACACACACACACACACACACACACACACAGGCTGCTCACCAGCGCCCGCTGCAGCGTCCTGTAATTCATGACTCCCTCTGCAGCCCCTGGGAACCGTTATCAACAAAGTCCTCCCTCCGTGCTCCTGAATGGCTGCGGGCGCTCCATTGAGAGCCACCCTTAGTGAATGATACTGTAGGTGCCGGCTCAGGGTGTGTTGGGCTGTAATTTTGCGGCTCCTCGTCTGCTGTTTCTGCCCGCTGCCGGCGAAAGCGAGAGTCCGATTCTATCTCCCTCTCCTTCTCTGCGCTACCTGCTCATTAAAATTGTTGCAATTGCGGTAATAACTAGTGACTGCGTCTATTAAGGTCTCCGGAGGGCGTTTCTCGCCGTGTGGCTATCGGCGAGAAGGCGCTCTTTAGCGACCGATCCGAATCACGTTCTTCACCGCTCCGATACTCTACTTCATCGACTGCATTAGAAACCTACTCAGGAACTTGAAGTAGGGTACTCTAAGCTATCGAATCATCTGCTGCATTTACAGGAAGTCAGTTTCAGCTTCACGTGATGGAGTTGCCGACGAAACTCCATTTTAAACTTTACCCCGTTCTTGAGCCATTCTGTGCCGAATAATTTTCGTGATGTTCTTCTGTAGTTGTTCTTCCTCAGATGTGTAGAACGTAAACAAAATCTCAAGTGAGTGTGATTCAACAAACACAAGATCTCTCTTTGTTATTGTCACGGAAAAAACACGCCTTTCATTTCGCATCTGTAAATATCGCAATGTAAGAAGTCAAGACGGCATCAAAATAATTCAAAATCTTTGTAGCTGCCTGTTCCCTACGTCATAATCGTCAGGGTTTTCTTTCCTTGATGGTTATATGGTATACTATAACCTTTCAGTTAACCGACTGTACAGATTCATTGTCAAAAAACGTTCACATTGTCAGCGAATGACCATACATGGGACGCATAAGATGTTTTTAAGAAAAGTACCTGGCTCTCACACAGGACAATGATCATTACTCCGTCAAAAATTATTCAACACCGTATCGCCAGACAGCAGCGACTTATTGCATATTGTATCAGCGTATGCAGACAGCTCATGTACTTCTCCGATTATCGCAATCATAAATAGTAAAATATTGTTCTATATTCCGGAAACTCACATGCAGTATTAATCAATGGAAATCAGATACAGATAAATAAATCCTTACAATTTATGGGATTTAAAGTTTCTCATCCAAGTCTGCCTCGTGTTTTGTCTACTGTTGTCTGTCAGTCAAACGTTGCAACGCGTTCTAGACTCTCTGCTGTCATGAAAAATACAGTGAGTATTTTCTCAGTTCGTTTTCCGCCACTTTGTTTGACCTTGCGCCTAATTCATCTCAATTTTAATTATGTAAACAGTTATTTCCCGTTAAGTTTAATTTGCGTTCTATCCCTTTTTAGAAATCCTACTAAACAATTTCAACTTTTCTTTTGTTATTGTCATTAATTTTATACTCAAATAATATTTGAATTTTCCTTCATATTTCAAAGCAATTCTTGCATTCTAAGAACTGTGAATGCAACACGCTATATTCATTTATGTCTGACATGTGTTGTTGCTATCGGAGCCACTAATACAATAAAATGTGTTTCTATCCGATACGCAGACTCATATGTTATGAACAATTTGTGACATATTTTTCAAGGAACAGTAGTGGCTCATTATCAAGAGTGATGTTGAAGCAGTTCTAACCGCACTTTATTTGCATTTTGCAATGTGTTGTAGTCGTACATCCATCCTGATATCAATTTATAATCCACTGTTAGGCAGAAACATCGGTAGCACGAAATAACACAATCTTTTCGCGAATAATACCGTCTAGATCTCTTAATTTGTTTCTTTTTTTCGTCACTCTTCGGCTTACGTTTTATTACAGCTATCACTGAACATTCTTTCCGAAGTCCTAAATTTTGGGTCTGTTAGTTTCAGTAGCTGATAAAGGTCACTAACGCAACAAAAATTACGGTAAGCGATCTGGACGGTATTATTTGCAAAATATTCATAGTGACCACTAATCAGTTACGTAATTGATTGCCTTTGGTAATACTCCTTTCAGTAAGTAACGTCATGTTGTACACCCGGCATAACTGATATCTGCTGCAAGGAAGCACTTCGTCTGTGGTATTTGCCTCACTGTGCATACACTGCAGAACACTTAACAAATCGCGATTTTTAGTTTCTTACCTCAGTCGGTAAAAACGAACCCTAATAAGATACTGTGTTGTCTGTCTGTTTGTCCAGCCATCTGTTAAGACCTCCTTTTCTCCGGAACGGGTCGAGCTATCAAGATGAAATTTACGTCATATACTGAGGTCTCTGTCCCTGTCGGTGTAAAAAATTTAAGTTTCTAAGGCAATACAGTCAAAAGATACGACCGTTTATGTCATACATTTTCATATTCGCAAATTCACTCATCCAAATCTGTAGATCATTTATCTATATACACATTTAAATTCCGTAACATGAGAGAAAGCGGAGAAAATATCTGAAAAAATTGTCCTCATTGAATCTGTATGTTGACTCAGAGCAAAAATAAACGAATTATTGCTAGTGTCAGTGACTTTTAGTAATGAAATGAACGCCCTTCATAGCAACAGAAAAATGTCACATATATTAAAATTTCGAAAATACTGTGTCGTGTTATGAAATAATGGGTTAGTAGGTTTATTTTTCATATTAGAATGGTTTGAAACACCCCATTACCGTAAGATTATAAGTGGATAGAAAATAATTAGAACATTCTGTTTTATTTCGATTAATTCGCTACAGTCTGCACAGTTTTGTGTTAAGTGCGTATCGTTAGATGACATGCTTTCCCATAGTTGCACATAAGAGTTTTAATTTCTCTTTCGCTTTGTTTTACATGCATATTGCATCATTGTCTTTATTCTTATTGTACTTTTTCTGCAGTTGGTTTTCTGCATGTTGCTAATGACATTAGATATTCCAATAGACACTAAATACAGCACCACTTAACTGTATTTTCAAGACTTATACCAAAAACATCTCACTGGGGCAGTTTTCAGTCATTGTTAACATAAAGAAGCAGTTCAAAACTAGTCATATTTTTGGCAATACCCTTTAAAATGTATTATGTGACTAAACAATATGTAAATTTTTACAGCTACAGTTATGCTTTAAATCTGAATATAAATATGCAACAGGTAAAAATTAATTATTCTGTTTTTAGCACTAAATGTAATTACTACTTTACTGGCACGAAGTTGCGGCATTATGGTTAAAGGTCTGCAATAAAACATAACACCCTCCCTGACTGACCAAAGTAACCACGTACTAAAGAAGGCAGCAAACGTTCTTCTGGTATAGAATGACTTATCAAAACATATACTTTCTGACGACGAAGTCCGCAGCTCGTGGTCGTGCGGCAGCGTTCTCGCTTCCCGCGCCCGGGTTCCCGGGTTCGATTCCCGGCGGGGTCAGGTATTTTCTCTGCCTCGTGATGACTGGGTGTTGTGTGATGTCCTTAGGTTAGTTAGGTTTAAGTAGTTCTAAGTTCTAGGGGACTGATGACCACAGATGTTAAGTCCCATAGTGCTCAGAGCCATTTGAACCATTTGACCGCGAAGCAACTGTAAAACTACTCACACTTCTTCCGCATTTTTAGTGGTATGAGTAAATACTGTTTGCTTTTTTTAATTTTATTTTACACGTCTAGTTCCGTAGGACCAGACTGAGGAGCAAAGCTCCACGATCATGGAACGTGTATACGAAATTACAATATAACATAATAATAGTTAAAATAAATACTAGAAAGACGAAAAGCTATATGTTTATATAAACGCAATCAAAGACGTAATACAGGAACAGTTTACTTTTTCAAGAAAATCCTTGACAGAATAGAAGGAGTGATCCATAATGAAATTCTTCCGTTTAAATTTGAAAGTGCGTGGATTACTGCAAAGATTTTTGAATTCTTGTGGTATGTTACTGAAAATGGATGCACGCCTTCCTGCACAGGAGTCAAGAAGGTGCGAGCCAGATGGAGATTGGATTTCTGTCTAGTATTAACTGATTGAAAGCTGCTAATTCTTGGGAATAAGCTTATATTGTTAACAAGAAACGACATTTAAGGATATATGTATTGAGAGGCCTATGGCAGAATACCTAGACTAATGAACAGGGTCGACGAAAAGTTCGTAAAATTACACCACTTTGCCCGAACCGTCCGTTTCTGAGCCAAAAATATCCTATGATAATTGGAAGCACTACCCCAAAATACAATACCGTACGTCATAATCGAATGAAAATAAGCAAAGATACTACTTTTCCTGTCGAATTATCACTTACTTCAGATACTGTTCTAATAGTAAAAATAGCAACATTAAATCTTTGAACAAGATCCTGAATATGGGCTTTTCACGACAATTTACTATCTGTCTGAACACCTAGAAATTTGAGCTGTTCAGTCTCATTAATTATATACCCTTTTCTTTAACGCTCGTTTATTTAACGGTTGGGACTCTTGTTCGCTTATAACCCGCTCAGGACAACTTTATCTATGAAAGAGATTTTAACTACATTTCCACCCCTCAGTACTAATCCTTAAAAGAAGAAAAGAGAAGAAACGGAAACCACCGCAAGGGCGGAAGTAGTGTGACAGCACCACTAGTCAACTCAGTTCTCTTCTGCAAGCTGCTTTAGGTTTTTGTTACGACGTAAATATCGGAGATGCGAAAGAGGATTTTGTCTATACTGCATTTGTGAAGATCATTTTCCACTCTGTGTTAAAATGCTGCGCTAAAGTGCTGTGCAGCTCTCAATACTATATAACATCTAAACGCTATGACTGAAAGGACCTGATCAAAATTATTATACTGCGGTGAATAATCATTTCAGTCTCGCAACACAACGTACAGAATTAATGCCAGAGATTCTACAGTTTTAAAAAATGTTTGTCCCATTTCGGAAGTTGCGCTATCATCAGAGTAAATCCAAAAAGAGTATCTCAGGAAGGCCTTAAAATAAATAAAATACAAAATTTCATCATTGGTAACTGTAGAATCTTTGATAGAATAACTGTGTGAATGAAGTCATGAAACCAAACGTATAGGCAGCCGAAAATATTTTTTATGATACGCGTGTATTTAGAATACTAATTAACCAAGCCCTTATAATTGAAAATACTAGACAGTTTCCCTCTACTATTTTATGAATTTACACAGGGAATGAGACAACTGTCATCAAATCCTCTACAAAGAATATAACCGATATGGAGTCATGTTCAACTCTTGTGTCACAAAATAATTAAAAACCAGGTTTTCCCCTTACCATATAATTCCCGTTAATTCGTTAAAAGATACGTCTAAGATTCTAGAGCTTGTTTTAGAGGTATAAACGGAATAACTACTAGATTTGTTGCATCTCCTTTACATCTCTCTTTGATTTGTTCTAATTTAAGTATTCTGCGGCATGTTTGTTCCTAAGGTAGCATAGCAAGTACGAGTACAGCCGAATTCGAACCGTTTAGATTTTTCTTCGTCGTCGTGCGAGTTGAAAAACAGTCCCATATGCTAAAGGATACCCTAGTAGCCCAGACGCAGTTATCCGGAACTTCAGTAGACATAGTAAGTACACTACTAGGAAGCACGGTCATTTGTTTTTATCACGAACAGTAGCCTTCATAATTACCGCCAAAGATTTTACCTATTAGCCCATTTCGTCAACAGTTGCTCGCGAATGTTTTTCGTCGGTTGATTTCCATATAATTTTAGTATTGCTGAAAAATAGTTCATTAATTAATTTTATTCGCCTATAAACGGATCTTGCAGGTTGGTCATAACTAAAAATCTTTGGTTTCAACGATTTCACTGATGAATGTTATTGGATACTTATTAAACAGACAGAACTTATTTCTGTGTAACTAGCGATTATGTTACTGTTAGGTGCAGTCCAAAGCTGGCCACTTCCCCCCCCCCCCCCCCCTTTGCATCTCCATGTTCTGTGTGCTCTGCTGTATTTATGACACTCTTGGTGGATTGTGTCCGTATGTTTTTTTCGGTCTACTGTTGTCCATTTGGATTCATGGAACGCTTAAGGAACCGTGGACCCATACTTTCCGCTTACCTGACGATCCGCTAATTGAGTCGTTCTTTCATAGGCGAGGAATGTTCGATCCCGTCCATGTTCCATCTTTAATGTCGTGATTCATCACATTTAACCTGATGATGTGCCTTCTAGGCTACGAAACGATCGTCAAATAAATTATTTATAAGAGTAGCGAAGCGGTTATTATACAAGATGTGTGATTGCGGCTGCGGTTTTCCGTCATACAAGATAGTGTCGATCAAAAATCCTCTGACGGTACTGAAAATAAATTGGAAAAGTGAAATGAATTGCGGTGTTACAGAACTATCGAAGTACCTTCCTTTGAATTTTAACCACCTTACTTTGGGAGTTAAAAATGCACTTCCTAATCATTTTCGTCAATTATAAGTTAGCCATGATCGCACCAGATAGCCGCGCACGTTGGTGCTCCGTTTCCGGGATCCAGGGAGGAGCGCTAGCCCCGTATAGAATTCGCCCGGGTGATTAGCAGCGAGGGCCGGTATACCGGGCAGCCTGGATGCGGTTTTTATGCGGTTTCCCACATCCGGCTTGCCACACAGTTACCGTCCTGGGGTGGGGGAGGTACGGCGTGAAATGCATCTGGCTACCCTCTACCATTAACACTGCCAAATCCAGATTAACATTGCGACCCGTTGAAGATACGGGATAAGGTCAGAAAAAGAAGTATTACAGGGTAAGCCAGAGGTTAAACATGCGTAGGAAATCTGTTCTGTCACTTGAGAAATATATAACTTTGGCAGGCAGATAGATTAGAAGTCATTAGAGACATGATACAAGTTCGAATTGAGAAAGACTGGGGGAGGAATTCGGATATCACCGATTTTCAGGGAATCATCTCGGCGTTGGCCCCATGCGATTTAGAGAAACCATCGGAACCTAAACCTCGATGGTTCAATGGTGTTTTGAACCATCATTCTTTTGAATGTGCTTTCTGCTGCAATACCTAACTCTGTTATTTATTACGTTATTTTGCATACGCTGTAGCGTTTGTTGCTTCCTCATGTTCTACCTGACTCTTTCATGGTTAGAATTTTTTTGCTATCAGAAAACGGACTGAACTATTGGGATTAATATTTCAAAAGTGTTTCATCTGATTTTCGTATTAATTTCCCTTCATTACACAAGTAAAAGCTTCGAAGGCGTATCAGAAATCATGAATGCGGAAGAGAAGACAGGTAGACCAGCAGCTTTCCGCTTGAAACTTTCGCCGATGATCACCAGCTGAGATGGTCAGCTGATATCATTACTCGTGCCACATTATAATGTTTTTAGCCATTAAGATTCAACTCATTAAAGTTTTCAGGTGGATGTTACGACTTAATAACGTTTCCCGTTGCGCCCGACGTCAGAAGAAACCGCACATCTGACCCACTACGCACGCGAGTCACTATATAATCATGTCTTGTTACGGTCATCTCCACAAAATTGATAATTCATCCGTAGAGCGATAAGACCTTGAGAGAATTTTACTGTAATTTCGTATCGGTAACGTGAAATCATCATTTAATCGCACGGCAAGGGGAAGATGTTGAATTTGGTGCTAAACTGCTACGATAGCGTACGTAACAAATTTTTCAGATGTGGCGTAGTTTGCACAGCAAGGACATATGGGTAAGGTAATGAGATCTTCAGTTCTGTGTCAGGAACACGTTTAACAAGGAACTCGAGAGAAATGACGTCATGGCATATCACTAGTTAGAAGTTCACCTCAGCACTCTGAATTACGTTTTTCTGGGCCTCACAACTGCCCAGTGTGTGATGGAATTCTTTTCCCAACAACAGCACTTCTGAAATTTCTCCAAACCTTGTCGAAGATGAGCTAGCCTAGAGTATTTTAACTGTGGTGTTGCCATAGACAGGAATCTAAGCCCCTTAGAAAGATGATAAAAATATTTTTGTGTACGACCGAGCTTTTGCAACGGCGCTAGGTAAATATGCACCTCTCAATCCACATATATTAACAGGTTTGGTTGGAGCCCATTGGAACTTTCGAAGTTTTGTGATTCAGTTTTCTAGGAAGCTCTCATGTTTTTCTTTGTAAATTCTCTTTATTTCTTCGGTTAGTTTTGTTCCTTTTTCTTTGTAGGCTCCGTTCTCCGACTTGATTTCCAACAGTCAATGTTTAGGCTGTAAAAGTTTGTGTCCAAAGCCTCCGGAGAATTTATTTGGCCATTTCTAGACATTTCTGATATAGTGAATCTTTTATGTTAAAACTTTGTGTGTACGTCTTGTTACTGGCAGCCTAAGGTTGTCCACTAAATTTTAATCTTCTTTTTCGCGTGTCTGCTGCGAGGATAGATAATTATTCTATTATTTTCCGAGCTTTTAGTCTGTAGCCACTTTTCGTTCAGTTTGGCGCGACAGTCTCTCTCGTAATATTGTGTTACTCTTTCAGGACATTTCTCGTGTCTCCTTTTACGTAAAGTGTGAGGTCTTCACTAGGGTATAGAGTTTGAGGTTTGATAATTGTGTTATAATGGTTAACTTTTTATGTATGGAAAGACATCTTTTGTTATAGATGTCGTGAGTTCTTAAATAGGCCGTGTTGAGTTTTTGTAGGCGAATTTTCTGTCGTATTTTATGTCTCCAGTTACGATGAAGGAACTCGCCTAGGCACTTGAACTACGGAACTCTCTTTATTTGACCGTAATTTGTGGGCAATTTGAGAATGCCAAGGAATGAACACAATAACTAAATTTATTAGAAGGTAATTTATAAGCCTATATATTCGTCAAGCTAGTGCACCTCGGAGGCACAGACAACACAGTCGAGAACCGAGCGAGGTCGCGCAGTGGTTAGCACACTGGACTCACATTCGGGAGGACGACGGTTCAATCCCGCGACCGGCCATCCTGATTTAGGTTTTCCGTGATTTCCCTAAACCGCTCCAGGCAAATGGCGGGATGGTTCCTTTCAGAGGGCACGCCGATTTCCTTCCCCACCCTTCCCTAATCCGATGAGACCGATGACCTCGCTGTCTGGTCTCCTCCCCCAAAACAACCAACCAAGCAACACAGTCGAGAAGACAATGAAGTATGAGAAGAAGGGTAGAGTGTCAAGCAAGGTCACTAGATCAGTGTAGTTTCAGTAAGTCTAAAGTTTTGCCGTGCGAGATTAGCCGAGCGGTCTAAGGCGCTGCAGTCATGGACTGTGCGGCTGGTCCCGGCGGAGGTTCGAGTCCTCCCTCGGGCATGGGTGTGTGTGTTTATACTTAGGATAATTTAGGTTAAGTGGTGTGTAAGCGTAGGGAGTGATGACCTTCGCAGTTAAGTCCCTTAAGATTTCACACACATTTGAACATTTGAAGTCTAAAGTTTGTCTTATTCTTTTAAATAATAAACCCTTGGATCGAATCTTCTCGAAATACGTGTTTAATTTACTTTGAGAATCCTCTCCTAAGCTGTCTGTAAGCTATTTAAAAATCTTAGGTATCTAAACAGCAGCTACACGAGTCAGTGGTCTGTTCCAAGGACCGATTCTTTCAAAAGTGGGAAACATAGTGCTTTCTGTTGCATATCTAAAACCACTGCTCTGTTTCATCTCCAAATGATTCGAATAAGGCTGAACACGACGACTGGTAATCCTACAATGTAACCCAAAGCAAAAGTCCAGGTTCCTATCTCCTTGGTAAAAATTAAAATGTAAGACTCGATCTCGCCGAATAAATTAACCCAGCTGCCGCCTCAGAAGGAAACCCACAGGAAACAGAAATCATTTTAGGCTCGGCTTTACCATGACTGTTACTGATATCGACTGAAACTAGAAGTTTACTATTACCAGTCACAATAATATTATCGGCATTAGGCATTTCACAGGTTTCAACATCCACCGTCAGGTGGATTTATATGAATCAATAAGATATGTATTTGTTGTGTATACGAGTTTGGGATATCCCTGGCACTGTCTCCAGTGGTCACGGGTTCCTTTTTTGCTGTGTTACATCCCATGCAATGTCACACATAATTCGTAAACAGTGAAGCGAGCAAAGATGCTGTCTTTGTTTACTACAGTGTTTACAAAGTGTATGTGATGTAACATGGCGGAGAAAGAGCATGCGATTACTGGAGATTGTGTCACAGGTTACCCCAAAGTCATACGCAAAAACATGCACGTCGTATTAATTCATAGAAATGGAGGAGATTTAAACCTCAGGAACGTCTGTCGAAAATAAAATAAAAAGTGACTAGTAAAAGGAAACTTTTAGTTTCAGTCGAAACTTAAGTCGGTATGGCAGCACTGTAATTGTAAATTCGAGCATTGAGAATACGATTACATACAGCGTTATGTTGCTTTTGCCTACCAGAAGATGGCCTGTAAGTCCGTAAGTTACCTCGGCGCTTATGCCCCTGAGGGGGCAATTTGTGAAGATATTGGACTCGTAATTGAGGGGGAGGGAGGGGTCAACCTCCCGTCCAGTCTTCACGATTTAGATTTTTGTTTTTCTACACATTTACAGGTGGCAGTGGTGGCCTAGCTGGTAGAGTACCAGACTCCGGCGCTGATAGATCCGGATTCAGCCCCGGATGTGGGTGGGGACTTTTCCTCGCTTCATTCCCACTAAGATGATCCCAGTTCCATTCATCCTGCTGTCAAATGAGTACCAGAGTTCTTTCCAGGGAGAAGAAGGCGGCTGGAACGATGGGCCCGCCGCTCTCCCACTCCTAAGGCTGAGGCGAAGAAGGGAAGAAGTCAGCGAGGCAGCCCGGTCACTGGCTTAGCGCCACAGATGTTATCTCTGTACATTACTTGAGCCTGATTCCTTCAAAAAGACCGCATCCAGAACGATCACCTGCTTCGTCACAGATGTCCTCTGTGGTGTCATCCGAAGAGCAAGGTACCAGGACGAGATTGGTACCTAGCGCCGATTCCTCAAGTAAACATGGTCGCCACCAGAAGCAACGACAAATGAGAGGTGGTGGCGGAGACACGCCCAGACGAGTTCCCATACGCCATCGCACCAGCTCGCTTACTTGGCGTCTGGACGCACTGCTGCTCGGCCCAGTCAGCAATCGTCGCCTGTCTCTGCCGAGCCAGCTGTGCGACAGTTGTATTACACAGAATTGTGCATGAATGTCAACAGTCAATTGTGCTTTGTGAAAAGAAGAAGCTTTCAATAGCCAAGATCGCATTCAATACTATCAATACTATTTATTCCTGACGAACAGTTTTAACAGTTAAGAGTGTCATCTGATATTTAAACAGAAAAAAAGAACTCATTTTTATACGGTCTGATCCATTATGACTGTACGCACATGCCATGTTGACATTATAGTGGGTAATATGTAGCACATTCCACAAAGGTTTATTAAAAATAAAAGCAGGTTTGTCACAAATAAAAACAACACAGTTAAAAAAGCACCATGTGTAAGTAGGGATGTCCAAACAACCTTCAAAACAATCCACTGATGCTTGTTAGATTTCGTGGAATGTTATGTCTGTGGACATCCCTAGTTAGTCGAGGTGATTTTTAACTGTATTTCTTTTATTTTTGAAAAATCTGTTTTTATTATTATTAAACCTGTATGGAATGTGCTACATACTATCTACTGTAGTGTCAACATCGCATATGTGATACAGTCATAACGCAACAGGATGTATAACAACAAGGATTTTTTTTAAAACTGGTTCGAATGGCTCTAACCACTATGGGACTTAACATCTGAGGTCATCAGTCCCCTAGACTTAGAACTACTTAAACCCAACTAACCTAAGGACATCACACACTTCCATTCCCGAGGCAGGATTCGGACCTGCGACCGTAGCAGCACCGCGGTTCCGGACTGAAGCTCCTATAACCGCTCGGCCACAGCGGCCGGCTTTCTTTGTAAGATCAGAAGATAATCTTAGGTGTGAAACCAGTCATCAGGAGTTAATACCATTGAATGCGATCTTGGCTATTAAAAGTCTTTTCAAAGCAAATTTCCTCACTAATTATGAGAATTTCAAGCAGTTTGTGCGTACAGTTTGTGTGTCTGTATCAAGTGATACATTGATGTTCAGTGACAGTAATAGATACTCATGACATTTCTGCGGGCATGGAATGTTACATGGTAATGAAATGAAATGAGCGTTTGACATTGTTGGCCGGGAGGCCCCATCCGGGGAAGATCGGCCGCTGAGTGTTATTCAGTCGACGCCACATTGGACGAATTGTGTGCCGGTGATAGGATGAAATGATGTTGAGGACAACTCAACACCCAGTCCATGAGCGGAGAATCGAACCCGGGCCTGCTTACATGGGAGGCGAGCACATTTCCACCCAAATATGCAGGCGGACGGGACGTTACAATGATAAATATTTCGTCTTGTTCACGTTATAATAAAAGATGTAATATTTACATGTCTTAGTATAGTGTCGACCCCATGCAGAAGTAAAGCTAAGAATCCACCACTGTGCCGATAAGTGTTATTTTGTCCGCTATAACATCATCGTCGCTGTTAATAAGGAAATAAATACCCTAAATAATCTAACAATTACAGGCAGTAGTAGCCGAAATGCCGTAATAAAAGAAAATGCTTTAAGCGATCTATACCGCTTTATTAGTAAAAAAGCACCTCGTCGTTGACAGTTTTTTTAAACCAAAATCCTTTTATCATTCTGATACGAAGAATCTGCTGCTGATCGTCTTCCACTGTACACTCTGCCGCAGAGATTCCTATCACACGGGTTTTTCGCGTATCATCGTAATCCGAATAGGTCATTGTAAAATGTAGGATAAACAGTGGCGTTGCGGAACTAGTCCACCCCTATGAAAAGAAGATTTGTTACACTACCACCAACCGAAGAACTTTAATGTGTCACAGATGAAAAGAGTGCACCAGAAAACAATATTACCCAGTACTAGATTCAAGTTGTTTCAAAAAACTGTCAATTCTTCAGTTTCCTTACGATGTTTAATAACTCATTGCACGTGACTGTAACGTCCCGTAATAGTTTGCTAGTATGACTCAGATACGCTGACCACATGATAATGCTATAGAACCTAGACATACTGCATACTGCGTATGTTTTGATGTATCAAGTACTTAGCATTGTGGAACACCATTTGTACATGACGTATTGGTCTTGAATATATCATGAGGTACGAGATCGGCTACGTAGTGATGCTTACATTCTCCCATAATTTATGGAAATCGTAAGTATTTCTTGATTCCATGCTGAGCTACCAAATTGATAAATCGCTACATTTCCAAAAGTATGTTGCCTGTCGCCTTCTACCGTAAGCTGGGGGGAGACTGAAACGGAAAGCTAAATCTCTTATCAGTTCTGACTAATAAGAGACACGGCACGAAAAAAAAAAAAAAGGAATGGATAGCTCCAATGACTATACGCTTGTTTTCCTGGTAAAGAATGTAGTGGGAATATAGAAGATCTTCAACTGGCTAACATTCGGTGATACACACCTTACACGTCGCAAAAATCTCCGTGGCAAATTTGAACAGACAGCTTTCATCATGAACCCTACGAACATTCCTTTGTATCACTGGAAGTTGCGGACGCTGTGAGAATTTCGTTGCGCAGCACAAAGAAAATTTTCTTACTACTTTCTTTATACTTTGATGTGTGTAGTGTTTTAATTTACTTGCTGTCGATATCGAAGCAACTACGGCTTCATCCTCAGGCATGTGGTATACCATGGCAACTAATTCCTGTTAATGTACCCGAGCGTCCTCTAGTATCGTAAGTAGAAGAGTGGTAAGTTCATCTATGACTCCACGAACATTCTTCAAACCCTCTACTTATCGCTTATTTGAGATGCTAAAGATAAAATCAGGGTAACAAGTGTACGTACTTAGGCATATACAAATCGTTCTTTGAACGTACCCATCTCCGAATGCAAAGAAAAAATACGTGTATGTACCGTACCAAAAGGACGCTCTCTGCCGAGCACTATACGTGAGTTGCACGGCTTGCTGGTAATTTTTACCCCACGGCTAATCGGAGGGCAATCTTCTGGAGACAATGTTTCCCTCCTCTTAAGTACGGATAAACCAAGGTAGTTGTGTATGCGCTATTCGTTTAGCACGTCGTGTCGGATGAGGCAGCTGTCCAGCGATCACTCTCGGTTGGTAGTAACGGGATTTCTGGGAACGTGCAAGAGTCAAGTTCATGGAATTTCTTAGCCACCGTTTTTCACTTTATCCACCGTTTCAACCCGTACCCACTATCTATACCCAAGAGGTCCATACTATATTATACAGACGCTGTACAGTGTTGATGTAGTATTTCCGTAATGTTTGCCATCAACATCGACAACTTATCAGAAATTGAAGAGTTCAGTCCAACATCTAGAAATAAGGTTGTTATTTGATTGGAGAGCAGGGAACTGTATTTTAATTTACGAATTCCACTGGATGATCGGTCCGAGTTCAAATGCGAATGCTAATCCCGTCGCCAGCTCACAGTAATCGTTGTATGAAGTCCGTCGTACTGTAGTCGTAACTCTGTCTCAGGCGAGCCTCGTGTCGGTTGCGCTGCAGCAGCGTGCCCGCTGCTGGACACACATGACGTCAATGGCTCCACCTGGCCGCCTGAGGGGCGTGGCTGGCGCGCCCGCCCGACCAATGGCGGGCCAGCGGGGGGCGGACCCCGCCCCTCACCCTTTTTATATCATTACCCGCCGGAGAGCGGCGGCTACACTATTAAGTGCATGCGCCGCCGGTTACGTTAGCCGAGGAACTGCCCCCTCCCCTTTCGTGGCCGTACCCCCACCCGCGCTCGATACTCGACCTCTCTCCCCGCCCCTTTCAGCTAACCAGCGCCGACAGTCTTACGTCACTTCCTCTGGCCGTCCGGAGCAGACATTAAAAATTGTGCTCCCCTCCCCTCCACGCCCCCCTCCCTACAATCACCTTCTCCATCCACGGTTTGCGTCCAACGCAGTGGATCACACAGCGGCGTCAATATACAGCCGCTCGTCGATTTTGACTCTGCTAACGCCTCTTGGCACGCGAAATAGTCCCTTGCGGATAAGCACAGTGGTACAGGGCGGCAATTCTGATAATTGTGGGATAATACAACAGGTTGATGAGAGGAATGACAGTTATTTCTGACAGGACCGCAAGAAGCGATCACTTAAGGGAAAACGAGTGCTGGAAAGATGCAATTACTTTTTGTCTACTCCTTTGTGGGGAACAGAGTGCAGCGTTTAAGAGCTGTCTCATTATTGAGTTTCGTGGGCTGAATGACAAGCAGTTCTTTACATTATTACACTAATTAACGTTTAACCTGTGGCGTTGTATCTGTTATTTCTGCGCGCGTATTCTCGTTTGGTAGGAGCCTACGGCAAGAGACAGTTATTAATTTAAGCAAGCAGTTTTATTCCGGCCACGTTTTAATAACTGTAACAATGTGTATAGCAGGTAAGGGAATCAGCGATCGCCCATAAATATGCAGTATTTCATTCATGACTTTCATACCTGTAAAATGTTTCCAGCAGTTTATTCCAGCAGGGTACTGACTCAGTTAACGAAAAGCAAAACCTAAAAATTTCCTTGCGAAACTGCAGCTTGAGGCTTATGGCGCCACCACCAGTGCTCCTTACACACGGCAGTTCACTATGTTGTGAAAGTCGAGGTAGTGCTTGCGTGTCGAAAACGTGAATCTTGAACACACACACACTCCATCTTTAACGGGTGGCGAAGTGTTTAGCCCACTGGACGCGCATTCTAGTGGACGACAGTTCAAATCCTCATTCGGCTATCCAATTTAAGGTTTTCGTAAATCGGTGTACGCGAATGCCGGGATGGTTCCTTTGAAAGGGTTTGGCCGATTTCATGCCCATCCTTGCAACTTTCCGAGCTTGCACTCCGTCATTGATGACATCGATGTCTACGGGGCGTTAAACCCTAACCTTCCTTCCTTTTAATGAAACTAACAGGAAATTACCGCAGTTTTCTTCTCTTTCTTTTTTTCAGGTATTTATCGTTCACGAAAAGTCTTCCGTACAGGGGATGACAGTTAGGGTCCGCCTACATCGCTCATCCCTAAAAAAAAATCGTGTGTTTTTTCTTTGAATGACACTTCTATTCAGAAGCCGGATGCATTACCTATGTCCTTTTAGGTCCTCAATAAAACACCATTTTTGATAATTACTTTTTCACTCATTCGCAGACAGTAGATGTCAGAGCGAATGATCAATACCAGAGGTGATTCGTTCACTACCCAACATAAGCCCTCGCTTTGTGGAGGAGCGCAATACTTTCCGAATGAGATGTTGAAAAAAGCTTTTAACACTATGATTTAGGTTTTCCTCGGTTTCCTTAGACGTATAGAGATGGATGTCGGGATGGTCCTTTCACCGCACTTCATTTAGTTGGGCATACGCTTCGTTTTTTATGTCATCGGGCGACGGTGCATTAAACACAAAATTTCAAAGTATTTTTCTGTCTTTCCCCTCATAACATCTATTCTTCTTCGACTACGTCATTTCTTATAACGCGCAATCCAACTAATTTCTTGTATCTTCCAACGAGTTGTCTTGTCTTGTGTCACGACCTATTCTATTTCATATTAACAAAATTACGAAGTACGTAGGCTTCGGAGGCCAATGCCAAACTCTTTAAAGTACTGCTAGGTATAGAATATTGCAGCGTCTTCTTACAAAAAAGGTAAAATGTTAAAATATTATCGTTACCGATATTTCGGTCATGTTTAGTGGTCTTTTTCAGGATGTAAGCTAATTTAGCTGAATTTTGAAATTAAATCTTCAACGTACTGCGTTCGTATTGTGAGACTAGTGTCGTCAAATTTCGTAGATTTTATTGGCCGTAAGGTACGACTGATCGGAAGGAATAAATGGGCAGATTATTTGTGGCTTACATGACTTGCGGATAGCAGATAGCCCACCGCGAATCGGCTACAAGCTTCTGAGTGCCGCGTTTTCTTCCTATCAGCTGCATGAAATCGAGGCCAGTTACCGTGGGCTGTCTGCGTAGCCTGCAACCGCAGTGTCGGCGAGGCGGTCGCCCTGTGATCACACTCGGCCCGTCGTTCCGGAACTGCTAACAACTTGGAAGGGTCGGAATGCTCTTGCAGCTACTGAACTGCCGTTTTCGGTTTATCGAAGGTTTCACCATACACTTCACATTCCGGGTGTCTCTCCTATCCAGTTTTCATACCCTGAGGGAAGATTGGGGGGGGGGGGGGGGGGCGCATCCTTCCTTCTTACTACATCATTGATAGAGCAGGTAAATAACGTTGGCGTAGTGTATCCCTAACATTTTTCATCCACATCTACACCGATGATACAGGAGGAACCAGAAAAGTTGTACCTATTTCGACATAAATATTTGAAACTGGGGATACCTTAAGACTCCATGTTGTGCAACGTGCAATATAAATAATCTGAGGCACTGAGTGAGGTTGAATTGAAAATGGCTGTGCATGAGCTTCTCACCCAAGCAACAATCACAACGTAAAATATTCCAGGCATTAAATGACAAACTTGGGAAACTATCGACCTGGATTAAAGATCGCCATCAATAGATTAACATTAAAGAAAACAGTTATTTTTCCATTATCATGGGTGTGATGTGAGATAAATAAAATTCTTTTCTCCAATTGCATATATCTGAAGATTTACAGTTCCGGCAAAGGCAAAATGAGAAAGAAACGGAACCAAAATTCTACGAGATGATGACAGTTTTAGTAAAAAAAAAATACCCTTTCTGTATAGCTTGAAATGAAGAATCTGTGGTCAGTAAAACGATGGGGCACGCCGAATAATATCAGGTATAAGCACATTAGCAAATAACTAGCTGCGCTACGAATAACAGAGAAAAAAGGTTCGTAACCAAATAAAATGTAAAAAGTTTAGTCTGTGAATCAAGGATACAAAATAAATTTTTATTTGCTTGTGTTATTTGTATCTTTTATTTGATAGATGTCTGTGGCCGGAAGGGGTGGCCGAGCGGTTCTAGGCGCGACAGTCTGGAACCGCGGGACCGCTACGGTCGCAGGCTCGAATCCTGCCTCGGGCATGGATGTGTGTGATGTCCTTAGGTTAGTTAGGTTTAAGTAGTTTTAAGTTCTAGGGGACTGATGACCTTAGAAGTTAAGTCCCATAGTGCTCAGAGCCATTTGAACCATTTGAGATGTCTGTGTAAATAAAGTAACAGACATCACACCGATAAAAAGCTAACAGACTGTTGAATCACTTAACTATGAAAATTGCAGAATGAAAATAACTATGATAGCAACAGCAGTAGCCCTAATAAAAATGAATTTTATTTTGCAGCGGTTAATAACGGTGAAGGAGAGACATTCGTCTCGAATAGTTCAGGACAACAATTGGGATAACCAAATCAAGCAAATCTAACTTGTTGTGTTGGCTGTTATTCCATTTATTTCGATTGACGTACAGCATTTTTGACGGCACGAAGCCTCCATCATAGGTTCGGTAACCTACGAAGGTTATTCGGAAAGTAAGGAACGATCGGTCTCGAAATGGAAACCAAAGTGAAAATCCGATAAAGCTTTGCACAAGTGTGTTGGGTAGTGTCGGTAGTATGTTCGTCGATCACGTTACGTCGTTCTTTTTAGTTCTGAGCACACAGGGAGCACATAAATATACCTAGAACAACAGTGTCTCCCGCCAAGTACGAGGGCCTGGTGAGAAATTTCACCTGAAGCTATGCACCCAACATTACAAAACTGTCGTGTGATTTCTTTTTCAAGATAATTCTCAGCCGCATTCGGCAGGGGCAATGAAAATGCTCCTGCATCGTTTTCTATTGGAAATGTTTGAGTGCCCACAATACAGCCCGTAATTGTCTCCCTCTGAGTTACATCTCTGCTCACATGAGCCGCTGGCTATGAAGACAACATTCTGGCACAGACAACGAGCTGTAGGCCAGCGTAGGGAATTGGTGGAAAGCACTGGCGGCTGCATTCTATAACGAGCGTACTGGAAAGTTGGTACAACGCTACGACAAACATCTAAGTCGGATCGGCGACTATGGAGACAAGTAGCTGGAAGTCGTAGCTAACTGTTGCAAATAAAACAGTTCTGAATTTCACTGTGGTTTCGATTTCGCGACCTATCGTTCCTTACTTTCCGAATAGCCCTCGTATATTTGTCACTAATAGCTTTCAAGTACTGCGGAAGCCTGCCGGAGTCGTTTGTTCCATGTTCTTCTGTCATGCTTTCAATGACTGGAACCAGCACTTCCTCTCAAACTCGTTCAGTTTCTTCGTGGATGAACACTACGTACGGCCCATACGGCACGCTTATGGACTGGTGCACTTTGCGTCTACATCTACGGACATGCACGTCACTGTATTGTGCATGGCGGAGGGGTAGCACTACTAGCCATTTCCTTTCCTATTCCATTATCTTCGCAGTTCTTACTTGAAATGTTCGTTGGCGGCAGTTGAGTTGCCCTGCAATAGGTCTCAAATACCTGTTCTCTAAATTTTCTCAATAGTGCCTCGCGAAAAGAAAGTCGTCTTCCCTCCACGGATTCCCATCTGAGTTGACGAAGCATTTCCGCAATAATTGTGTCCTGATCGAACCTACCGGTAACAAATCTAACAGCAGCAGCCTGCCTCTGAAATACTTCGATGTCTTCCTTCAATCTGATCTGGTGGGGAGCGTAAACACTCGGGAATTACTCAAGAATGGGTTGCACTAGTGTTCTGTTCGCCGTCTCCTTCAAGTAATACTTTACTAATACTGTATTCGAACGTTACGGGATTGTTTTTGTTACTCTTCTGCATTAACTTATCTTTTTCTATATTTTCTATATCATACGAACTAGAAATTCTGTCCTCGTCGCCTTGCATCCTCCTACAGTTCCAAATTTTACTACTAAAAGCAAACTAGTAACATATCAGCATTAGTTCTAACCGTTTGCCCTAGATAGTGTGAATGTTAAAACATAACTTCAGCGCATCATGCGTCTTGTTAAATAGCATTAAATTCAGTAATTGTAATAAGTAGTATACTGTACACGCCAAACCAACAGAAATTTAGATCCATTTAACGATCATACTGCCCTATTTAACCATAAGACAGCATGTAATAATCATTTAAGTGCAATTAAACACTCAATAGTCCAAATACAACCACGGAAAAAAGCGCAATATTAAAAAATTATTAATGACGAGTAATGAAACTTAGTGAATACATTTGCCTAGGTAACATATTTAAATGATTAACGTTGCAAGATCACAGCCCATTGTAAGTGCCAGATGTGAAATGCTGGTACATTATAGTAAACACCGGACTGTTGAATGCAAACTTTCAAAATGGTATGCTTTGTATTTTACAGGTGCCCGATGTCCGTTTGTGAGATGGAGTACCATACCTATTTCACTTTGTCTGTCAATACAGGGAGAGTTAATGCTGTTTCTGGTTGACACTGGAGCTGTCATTCGATGATGTTCCTTATGTGTTCAATTGGAGACAAATCTCGAGATCGAGGAAGCCGAGGCAATATGTCGACACACTGTAAAGCGTGTTGGATTAAACACCGGTATGTGAGGGAGCGTTATCCTATTGGAAAACATCCACAGGAGTGCTGCTCATGGATGGCAGCACACCAAGGCGAGTCACCAAACTTAAGTGCAAATTTGCTGTGAGAGTGAGTGGGATAACCACGAGAGTTCTTCTGTCATACGAAATCACACCTCAGTCCATAACTCCAGTTGTAGGTCCAGTGTGTCTAGCACAGATTGGGTGCAGACCCTCAACTGGCTTCCACTAACCAACACACGGCCGTCACTGGCACCGAGGCACTTCTTTTCGTTAGAAAACACAACAGACCTCTACCCCGCCTTCCAATGAGCTCTCGCTTGAGACAAGTCGCAAATGACGGTAGCTTGGAGTCTGTGGAATGCACGCTACAGGGCGTCTGGCTCGGAGCTGTTCTTGTAGTAACCTGTTTGTAACAGTTCATTGCGTCGCTACGGTGCCAACTGCTGTTCAAATTGCTGCTGTGGATGCGGTACGGTGCACCACAGCGGCACGCCGAACACGATGGTCTTCCCTCTCGGCAGTGCCACCGCTGCCAGCAGTCATGTACAATGACTACATTCCTGACAAGTCTTCCTGCAAAAGGCTCATCCAGCTTCTCGTATCCCTATTACACGACCTCGTTCAAGCTCTGTTCGGTGTTGATAACGGCATCTTTTTTGTCTAAAAGGCATTGTTGACTAACATCAGCTCACCACGTCCAATCTCAGAGATAACTAACGCTCATGATCGTTATAGCGCGTATTTAAAGGAAGCCTGACTTGCATCCTCATAGTTGCGCTACTAACGCCTCTCTTATGCGACGGGTGCGACATTTGAATAGACATCATCTTACAGATGTAGAAACACGCCTACCAATTTTCATTTATGTTGCACAACTCCATGATGACGCTGCGATTTTTTTCCTTCAGTGCACAAGGGCATCTTAAAATTTGACACTCGGCGCCCAAAGGTTATTTTTTGAAGAACTTGAGATCTACTTACATAATTTGCAGTAGCCCGCTAAAAAACTTAATCTCCAGTGTGATTTAAAGAATCCTCTCTTTTTTAAAAAGAAACTGACGGTATAATTAGGCAGGATACTCACCAGTGGCTCTCCAACATAGCGACTACCCCACTCAGCGAAAGAGCAGTTCAGTAATGCCTGCTCCTCTTACAGACAGAGTGAGCAAGGCCATCGTTCAACTGCAGGAAAGCATTAGTCAGACTCCTCCTAGGGGAAGCACGCGTAATTTAAAGAGTGCAACAACAATGTATTAATTTATTCACAAGAAGTGTTATGTGTAAATGACAATTTTATCATAACTAGGTTTTCAAAATTAAAGTCAGTGTTAAAGTGTGACATCCATTGAAAGAGTATCTACTTTACTTTTTTGTCGCTTTAATGCCAGCCACATCTTGCCGCTCACTTCTTCGTCTTCTCTCCTCCCCCCCCCCCCCCCCCCCACCTCCGTCCACCTCCTACCGATCTACCTGTCATTCCTGAATTAATGTCTACAATACGAACTGATTTTAACAATATTTTGTGTGCTAATACATACATAAGGGGTTTGATGCTAATGTGTTAGAATCTCATGATTGATTTTACCAAAAGAATTTTGATCGTTCAAAAGTTGTGTACAATCAGGTCTTATTAGGCTGCCAGAATTCTGTAACCGGGTTCTTCTTTCATTTATCTGAACAGTTAGTTATCGTTATTTTAATTTTTTGGTTTTAGGAATCGGAAACAGCCGTCCTTCATTTATCTCATGCAATTCTGACAAAAAATAAACTTCTTTTAGTGTTTCTTCGCATCATTTAGTGGACAGTTCTTCAGTCGTAAAAGAAGCTGACTTCTGCATGACTACCTTTCTGGGAAAACACTTCTAGCAGAATCGATGACAAAGCGCTGAAACCAGAACCAATATATCGAAACAGGAAAAGAAAACCAAAAAGAACAGCAACTGTCAATATGACATTCCCTGGCCCTTTTTCTCCTTTTCCTCTTTCACTTTCCGTCATTTCTCTTAATTTATAACATATTACTTTCGAGCGCTCGTTGAACAGGTCCCGAAGTCTGTAAACTTTGCGCAGCACTGCAATAGTCTAGACCCGCCATGGGACGCACGTTGTGACTTACCTGAACGGTAACACTTTACTGACTGTCACTTTACTATGTAAAACCTCCCTTTGTTCTTTTTCATTACTATACAGTTTTGAATGTGAATTCATCTACAAATCTATACTTACAACCCACCAGAATGGCGGTACTTGGTTCCGAGTCCAGGAACTTACCAATTCACTCACGAAATAATGTAACCGTAGGAGATTGGCTACATTATAATACTTCACAGTTTAAGGCGTGACAACCAGTGTATCCAGTCCAGAACGGTTCGAAATATCCCTACACTTCTTCTTAGGCCGGTATTACACTATCAAAGATGTGATCAAATATTCCGTCAAATATATCTGACAAAGATCTTTGACGTGGCGCTAGACGGGGTATTACACTGTCATCATATTTTTCGTCAAAGTTCAAGATGGCTGACAACAACAACTTGTTATTAGCCGCAGCAGTTGCATGAACCACAATTGCACTAAGATCACATGCGGAAGAGAAGCGGGGGAAAAAAAGGAAACATACCTGGGTGAAGCCATGGGTTATGCGACACGAAAAAAGCAATCAACAAAACTTGTTACGTGAGCTTATAGTGGAGGACGTCAAGTCGTACATCAATTACTTAAGAATGGATGAGCATACATTTCTGTATGTGCTCAGTGAAGTGTATCCTCATATCCCAAAGCACAATAATCACTTAAGAACTGCTACATCTGCAGAAAACAGGCACACTGTAGCACTCAAATTCCTTGCTACTGGAGAGGCTTAGGTTAGGTTAGGTTAGGTCAGGTCAGGTTAGGTCTCCAATCTTCTTTATCTATTTTTGTATCCAGGGTGCCTCACGTTGTAAAGCGCCTCATCAGCTCTCTATTAATTTTGTAGTTGTCGGCATACACCAAGTGTATTCACCGGCAATGTTTATAAAAACACTACAGACGACAGAACGCTGCAGTGATGCTAGTGCTCCATGTGGTAACACGTCACATCGCTGTGAACAGAAGACAAGCGACTTCTTTGATCAAATCTACAGCGAGGCCCTATATTTGATCAAATATTACACCATCAAATATCTTTGACAAAGATTTTTGACAAAGATATTTGACAAAGAAATTTGATAGTGTAATACCGGCCTTAATGACAGCACCAAGTGGATACTGTGTCACTCTGTTTGGTAGCTAGCAGTATTGAGTAAGTGCGCCGTTCCCTTGTGCAGAGGTACCGCGATGTTGAGCCAGTGGCAAAATACATGACATGATATAACTTACAATAAACTTAGACATATGAAGACCACGAGCTATCTTCACCCAGCGGAGAAGCAGAGGCGAAGTTGTTCTCAGATGTCTACGTGTTGATTGCACACCATGAGCCATTATTTCGTATTATTGCGTGAGAACTCATCTGTGTGTGTTGTTCGTGTAGTACTACTTTGAGAGAAGCATATTTATGACATAAGGGCGTGTAGTTTTAAATTGTGACGCAATGTTTATGTGTGTTTGTGTGTTTACTTACTAGGTACGTACAGAAGCATTGAAGCATTTGCGTTGAAATTACGAGATCGAACATCCAAAACACTAGAGCAACAACAGCCGCTGCTACGGAGCAAGGGGCGGCAGGGAGATGAGGCAGGTTATAAACGTATAGTCATCAAGGGTACACGAGTGGACCTTCGGGGCCGGAAGCACATATCGATGATTTTTCGTTCAATGGTTCGCACGCTGACACTTGTTGATGACCCAGCACTGAAATCCGCTGCAATTTGCTTAAGGGTTGTACTTCTGTCACGCTGAACGATTCTCTTCCGTCGTTGTTGATCCCTTTCTTGCAGGATGTTTTTCCGGCCGCACCGATTTCTGAGATTTGATGTTTTACCCGATTCCTGAAGTTCACGGTACACTCGTGAAACGGTCATACGGGAAAATCCCCCACTTCATCGCTATCTCGGAGATGTTGTGTTCCATCGCTTTTGCGCCGACTATTACACCACGTTCAAACTCATTTAAATCTTGATAACCTGCCATTGTAGCAGCAGCAACCGATTTAACTAGTGCGCCAGACACTTGTTATTTTATACAGGCATTGCCGACCGCAGATTGGTATTCTGCATGTTTAAATATCTAGGTATTTCAACACTCAAGCCTATACCAGTTTCTTTGGAGCTTCAGTGTATTTCGGAACTGTTTTGTTCTTATCGAGAGGCATTTGCTGTCATCGAAAATCGCCAGATTGCTTACGGCATTTCTGAACTGATGAGTATATTCCAAGTGGACCAAACACGTTCTTTTCGGACCCCATTCCCTAGACCCTTCTTTCACGGCAAATAGAAAGTGTGCTCTAGACAATACCCGCAGAAATCCAGGAGAAAAGAAGGAAAAGTATTGGCATGGTAGCGTAAGAAATTCCTTCTACATCAGTTTCTTCTTTCCTATCCAAAGGAAATGTCTTTGTTGCTCTGGAAAATGTTCCTACAGTGAAAGTTTGTAACACAATGTGAATCTATCGTACGGATTAATTTCGAACAATAGTAAATACAGAGTTTCACACTCGAAAGAGGCGCCACAAACAAAACATTTGCTTAAATTACACTTAAAGGCTTTGCATAAAAATCAGGAGATGAAATGAAATGATCACGGGGAAATAAAGGTAGATCACAAAAGGTGCTGGAAGTGACCGCCCTCGTCTTCTAAACACAACTGAACACGACGCTGTAGATTCTCGAATATTGCTGCCTTAACCTCTGCTGTCACTCCCTGGATTTCAAGGATGACGTTCTCTCGTAAATCTTCCAAGTTGTGTGGTTTGTGCCTGTACACCTTGCCTTTTAGGCTAGCCGAGAGGATAGAGTCTGGTGGTGTTAAGTCAGATGACCTTGGCGGCAACACTTCTCTCGAAATCACTCTGCCAGGGAAAAATGATTCGGCCTCACCCATGGTCACTCGAGACATGTGGCATGCAGCGCCATCCTGTTGTTACCAGCCTAGGGTAAGTTATTCATCGTCCTACTGGTTCACAAATTCCCCAAACATTTCGATGTAAACTGCATTTGCCACAGTAGTCTCGAAAAAAATTGGTCCGATAGTGCGACGTTGTGATATTGCACAGAACACGCCAATCTTTCGTGAATGCAGGTGTTGCTCGACAAGTGCATGAGGATTTTCATTACATCAAAAACGTGTATTCTGAGAGTTTACATAGCCAGAGTGTGGAACCACGCCTTATCACTGAATCATCTGTACTGCAATATTCCTGGCCTCTAAGCAATAAATTGCTGAAACCACCGGCAAAATGTAATTCGTTTGTCTTTGTCAGAGACTTTCATTCCTGAACAACTGTAAACCTGTATTGATACATGCCAGCTTTCTTCTCGGCTCTGTGATATATTTGTGGGACCTCTTTCTAGTGGGACACCTTGTATTATAAACTATCGCATCTGACGCTCTGAAACCCATTCTGGTCAATACAAGAATGACTGTGTATATCTCACCTGCCTCAGTTTTGTATTACATGTTTCCAGACCTTATTTACGTGATGGAGCTGAAAATGATGTTCCGACAGAAAGAACTTCACTAGGAGCGAACGGCTGGAGAACTACGTGGATTCTACAGCCTATCAACTAATGCATGTTCGCCAACGTGCTGCAGATTCTACGAATTGTGGACTTGCCTCACTGCGTATACGAAGCACACCCTTTTCTGAGAATTTGCACATTCCTCCGGAAGTAATCACCGGCATCGCGTGTGCAACGCGGCCTGCGGAACGAATATCCTGGCAATCTTCCTATGACTACCCTAGTAATTCAGCCGCCGCCTCTACAGCCAGCAATCAGGAGGATTTGGTACTCCGCTATCTCTTTCCCCCTCTTCTCCTTACATGCGGTATACTCAACTAGGTCAGCTTTACTGAAGAAGACATCACACGAATCATAACTGTTCTCTGAATCCAGAACTACACTACAGGACAGTAGTAGACAGTGCCTAGAAGCACAAAACAGTAACATCAAAGCAGTCGTTTACTATACTTTACACAATCTGTCACTCTTTTTTTTTTAGTAGTGCATTTAAATTGTAAACTACCTGCAGCATTTCCGTTCTATTCCCCGTTCAAATCACAGGAGCATTCTTTCTATGTAATCCGTGACAAGTTTGTGACGGGTGCTTGTCCCAGAGATAATAACAATGATGAAGGAATGTCGTCGATCACAGGTGTCTAGATTCAATTTAGTCTTCTCGAAGTATTGCGCCCCCCCATATAATCTTCATTCACGTTCTTTTCGCTGTCCATAACATTCAAGTTTCTTCCTTTATATAGCTTCTATCTGTATTCCAACCAGTAATCCGTCCACTTTCAGCACTTCCTTTTTTTGCTTGGTATGACGTGTCATCTGAGCGTTTGATATTCACGCAGTTGATACTCTTTATCCAGATGTATCGTTAATTTTTCTATGCGCATCATATATACTTCCTATAGACATGCATACTTCTAAGTCTTGGCGTTTCTCCTCTAGCCATTTCTGCTTTACAGTTTTGCACTTCCTATCAAACTCCTTTTTAGACATCGTTTACGACGTCTGTATACGCCATTACCTGCTTCATTTGCTGTATTTTTGTATCGTTTTGTTTTCAGTTCCTTACAACTCATAACAGCTTGCACCGAGGCATACAAGCAACCATTCTTTCCACACAGCATCTAGGGAAGGAATGTAAAGAGACCTTAGTATATGGTAGAATAAACATTATTGAGTTGCAGAATATAGTCGTAGACCTTTATGGCATAGTCACATATTGTGCACCCATTTGCGAATATCTGGAAGAACATGTCTGTCACTTCTATTCTACCGTATTCCTTCCATCACAATACCAGTGTCTCAGTTCCACACAGTAAGATCATAAGGACAATAGTTTGAGACAACGTGGATTTTTTTATGCCTTTCTGTGTTATTTTACATTTTTCGCTGTAGTCTCACAAAAATTCAGAAATTTGTTTCATTTCTTACGTACTCCTTAGTAGTAATTACGATATAGTATTTTACCCAGTAAATATACCTAATATTAGTATTATAAATAATTTATCATGTACTGACTTACTGCGCTCCTTCACTTCTTTCCTGTTCTGCATCAATTATTTGCGAAAAACGCATCCTGGAATGAATCATCAGTAACATGTCTTGAACATTCCTGTCTTGTACACAATATTTTTTTCTTTCCACTTCTCCATTATTAACAAATGAGTTAATCTCTGTTGCTTCATAAAACCAGCTCCGTCCATGTATCTGGTTATGTAGAAGGATTTTTGCGCTGATTTCTTTGGTTATTTTTGTAGTGAACATCATTCCTTAATTCGTTGGCCTGCAAAACCTGCACCGCAAAATCATTATCCCTCGAAGAAAATTATAGCTGTTTGCCAGCAAAACAACGTTTTTAATATCCAAGGTTGAATAGTCTACAACACGCAGAGCAGTGATGAAACGTAAAGGTGCTTCAGTTCAGAGACAGCAAAACAAATCGTTACTTACAATGTTATTTAGACACTGGAGGAACATTTACATCAGTGATACAAAAAAATAACTGCCGCATGTGTGCGCGCCGATGACAAGGAACGTCGGCATGGGCCCTAACATCTCTGTAATTCCGCTGTGATGCTTTTTTAAGATACACCACTCACTTCTACTGACGTAGAGTGTAACTTTTTCCACTAGTTTTCTTGCCCACAGTAAGTGAAATGTTGAGCAAGCTCAGTAATTACAATGGAAGAAACAAGAGCTTATATGGCTCTCTGGAAGGTATTTTACAAACTTCATTTTCCGGACCTGAGAATCAAGCGAGGCTGACCGGCCGCAGTGTCTCCCTTGAACTGTATCCCTGGGAGACCCAGCTATGAAAAAAAAACTTTACTATCTGGTACACAGTTGATGTTTGTACGAAGAGTAGCCTTGAGCAGAAATGAAAGGTGGACGATAAGCAGTTCAGATAAGAAAGGAATAGAAGGTTTGGAAATGTGCTGCAGTGCAATGCTATAGGTTAGATGAGTAGATCGAATAAGTAATCTGGAGGTACTGAATTTAATTTCGGAGCACTTTTGGCTCAACCTGACTGAAAGAGGAGATCTGTTGACACATTCTGGCAAATCAGGGCATGGTCAATTTGGCGAAGGTCAGGAAGATTCGTGAGGTGGAGGACAGGTTTAAAACTGTGGACGGATTCCAATGCTTTAGCACAGTTGGCAAAAGGGTATAGGCTGCAGTAGACATGTAGAGACGAATAGGGCTACGCGGCACAGATTGTCTTGGAGAGCTGCATCAGCCCAGTCTTCGGGCTGAAGACCACAAGGATACTGGGAACTGAATCCGAATCTTATATATGGACGACAGAAATTTTCACCGCTCAGCTAGGGAGACGGCGGAACAAATATAACGACTTAAGAAAACTTCATTTGTTATTATTGCTGTTTTCCCAGCTGCTATAGGTACAGGATAAAGAGAAGCATAATATTGGCTAAAGGAAGCCGAGACTCAGTAAACATAAAAGTAACAGGGGAACAAGAATCACATGTCCCACACCCTACGAATTGGGCGTTGAATAATTCCAGGGAATCTGGTTTGTAACAGGACGTCCCAGGTACTTTACTGTACGTTGGTCGAGGAACTATTCATTTTATAAACGGTAATGAGTCAAGCTTAAAAATACTTAAAAATCTTTCTAGTTATAATTCTTCGGTCTCAAGTCGTTTATTCGTTGGCATATTATCAGTTTTATACGAGAATGCACCTGTAGTATTGCCCGCTATGAAATTTCTAGAAAATAGATCACGGTTTTGCCGTTATTTCTTGTTCCATCTTTTGGATGAACGCTGAATCACGAATCTACATTGAAACTGGTAATATCAACAAATCTGTCTTTCGTAACGCATGTGGTTCATTATATCCATGACGTATCTTGATGCAAAGGGCACTTTCGAAACACACTGATTTAATCTGTTCCACGATATTGCTGCTACTAAATTTCTACACGTACTGGCAAGCATTTTATGACGTGGCAGATAGTAGACTAATGAAGGGTTGGCGTGAAATGGAAGCCACACGCTTACACTCGCGATTAAATCGAAATAGGAAATGCCAAGGGCGAGCAGACCATTTTGTCGAGTGTGAAGTAACAGCGGTGCTGGTGGTCTTGCCACACACCGCGAGTACGCGTTGCAGAAATGGTTCTCAGGCTCGGATCGTATATGAGGCGAATACGTTAAAAAAAGATTGCATTCTGCGACTTAACTTCGCTGGCGTATTCCTCAATACGCAGAAATCCTGGCGAGGTGCTACACAAAGATCAGAAACTATAAACGTGCCGGTGAAGTAGTTCGTCTCTTGAGTTTCGCAAAAGATTAAAGGATGGCCATGACATCCAGATAATACCAAAAACACTGTTAAGACTGATAGCGTATTTCTTTAACATAGATAGTTCATAACTGTGATGCCTGAAATATGGCTTAGAAGGATGTGACGGAAGTTACTACCAGAAGCAACTAGTAGGCATGCGGGTTGAAGGCGAAATGACCCATTATTGGCTGCAGATGAAACGATTATATCTGATTAGTCGTAAACTCCTATGATATACTACACTAACGACATAAAAAAGGGGTAAGGACGTGTAACTCTTGGAATCTGTGAAATATAAACATGTTACTGCGTTAGGGTTACACAGTGAGTTATTGTAGAAGAATAAATCTCACATGCAATCATACGTTTCTTCAATGCTTCAGTCACAGCTCCTTCGAACTATGAAGTTGTTACTGAAATGATAAAGCTATTTCAATGATATAAAACTCCAACGTTTGAGTTTCGCACATTGCAACATTTCTTAGTACCAATATGCTATAATAAATAAAGTTTTCGACGTCCAGAAAACTAGAAGCTACCCTTAGTTCTGTTAAAGTGTAATACATTTCACTGTTTCTTACTTAGCTGTGCGTAAGATTCCAATTATGAATTTGAATGTTTGACGTTTGGCCCAGGACTCTGCGTGCCTTCCACACAATTTGATTTTTTATTTCTCTTCTGTCCCTGCAACAAACGTCCTGGATTTCAGAGCAAATGTCACGTTCCTGGTAGTAATGAAACTGGTAGCAGGCAGAGGCCAAAATTTCATTAAAGCCAATGTTAATATCAAAACTGAATTTTCACTCTTCTGAGGTGTGTGCGCTAATACGACCTTTTCGACAGATTATAGCGATTTACGTGTCCGGGACTCGAACCTGGAGTCGTACGTCGTGCCTGGATAGCTCAGTCAAGTAGAACATATGCCCGCGAAAGGCACAGGTTCCGGGTTCGAGACCCAGTACGGCACACAGATTTAAGCTGCCTGGAATTTCAAATGTTACTAATTGTTAACAGTACAAAAAATGTTATGCTCAGATCAAAATCTACAGCTACACTCATTATTTGATCTGTAGCAGAGGGTACGTTTTTTGCATGACATACAGAAGTTTCCTTCCGCCCCATTTACGGATGGAGCATGGGAAGAATGATCGTTTGTATGCCAGTGTGGGAGCTGTTGTTAAGCCGCTAATATTTTCATGATCTCTACGAGACCTACACACACAGCGCTGAAGACCATTCGTAGTGTCCTCTCTGAAAGTCAGTTCTTGGACATTTCTAATCATTTAGCAAGATTTTTAATGTCTTTCGTAAAGTATCTCCCAGTCATGACTTCTGTTAGATCAGCATTAGTCAACCTGGTCTCTATCGCCCACTGGTGAGCGTTCCAGTTTTCCTGGTGAGCGGCAGGCGGTAGGGGTTCTAGAAACATTTTCATTAGGTTTTCACGAAATTTTGACAGAGTATATGATAAGTAATTATGATTATATGCTTTAACTTGCTGTAACTGTGCATTACAAATTTTATGAAGTAAAGTTACTTTCCTACTTTTTAAATCACCATTAGCATGCAACCGATGGACGGTAAGAAAACTTTACTAGTAACAGAGATATGAAAGTAGGCGGTGGGTAAAAATGGTTGAATACTCCTGTGTTAGACTCTACTGCCAATGAAATAGTTTGTGGCCATTTTCGCCGCCCTCTTTCTTATTTGCTGATGTTGATTCCACACACTTGAGCGGTTTAGCACGCTGGGCTATAGCAGTATTTTGCAAGCCGCCTCTTTCGTAAACAGACTTTTTCTTTACCTACGCCCTATCTTTCCCCTTCATATCTTTTCATACAGGTATTTGCATGAAATAAATGCCGTAGCGATTGTGTAGCTATAGATTCCGACGAAGCGCACAGCTTCGTATTTCTCTACATTACTTTCTGCACCAGGATAATATTTTGGCAACATTATATTGGAAGCTGCTAAATTTTTATCAGACATGCTTCACTTATAGACTTTCAAGAGCGAGTGAGCGAGTATCACAAAATGAGACGCATATGGCCGTATCTTTTGATTGCATTAACTTAGAAGCTTAAAATTCTTGCAACGCCAGAGGACCGTATACCTCATAATATTTGACATGGATTCCAACCAGATACCTGTACGTGTACCTTAGAAAGAGAGATCTTCAGAGACAGTCAGACAAACGGACAATAAACGCAAAAAAGTGTGATATTACTATAAATTAACCATTTTCGCCTTTTTTCCTCCACTTGTACTGTGTGAAATTGATTCTTGTCAAATTTCATGGTTCTAGGGCCACAGGAAGTAACCTATAGGTTTTGTAGAATGAGTTTGCGAGTTTCAAAATACGTAACATAAATGATCGTATCTTTTTATTGCACTGATTTATAAGCTTTAATTGTAGACTTTAGAACGTGACGTAAGTTTCAACTTGATACCTTTACCCGAGTGATTCTATAAGGATTCCATTTTTACCGATCGAGGAACAGTAGGGTGGATGAGGTAACACTGTCCAACTCTGTTTTTCGATGTGTTCAGCAGTCCTCAGACTGTGTGGGGTCGAGCGTTATCGTGTTGCAGCAAAACATCTTGTGAGCTGCTGTAACGCCGAAGTCGCCGGAAGCGCGTCTTGAGTTTTGATGACGTGCTGACATATGCTTCAGAATTAATGGCACCGCCTCTTGGCATCACATCAATGAGAATCACACCTTCACAGTCCCAGAACGCGGTGATCATGACCTTACCGGCGGAAGCAGTTGCTTTGAATTTTTTCTTCTGTGGGGAGTGGGAACTGCGCGATTCGTTTTGTTTCGGGATCAAAATGGTCAGCACAGGTTTCGTCACGTATCACAATCCGGGACAAGAAGGCCTCTCCCTCAGCTTCAAAACGTTACAACAAATCAAGACAAATGCTTTTTCTGTTGTATTTGTGATCCACACCGCGGGACCCATTTTGTACACACTTTTTGCTATTGAAGAGTGCGGATAATTGCATCCACACTTCCTTTGCTAATTGACAGATGCCAAGTAGTAACGCGTCTGCTCTCGCGAATGACATCATTTCGCTGCAAGTTGTCAGGTGTGACAGCCGTGGATGGTCTCCCCGACCGCTGCAAACGTGCAGCTCCGTCGAACCGCCTTCTCATGACCTCACCCTCCGTGCCCAGCGACTAACTGTACTTCTGTCGACAGCAGATGCTCCATAGACTTTGCAAAAGCGTTTGTGAATATGCCCGAGAGTTTATTTCTCTGCCGTGAGAAATTCAATGAGGGCACGTTGCTTGTAACGTACATTACCTACAGACGCCATTTTGAAACTATGTGTCGGAAGTGACGGAAACATGGCGCGTTCACTCAGGAGACTTCAAAAAATACAAACGTATACGGTTCGCATTCGTAGCATTGTTTTAGCCTGAGAAAAAAAGATGCGGAGCATTACTTTCTAGGCAACCCTCACAAGTTTCGGGTCCGGTAGTGTGCTTCGAAGGTGATGCTGCGGGCAATCTGTTCTCAACAGTACTCGACGCTGTCACAATGAGACCTCTCTAGTTTACATTCATATTCCCGTTGACTTCTCTGTGTCTCTGGTGGTATGTAGATATTTTTGTTCTACCACGATTGAGTTTAAAAGGATCTGCATCGTAATAATTTGTTACATCTGCAAGCGCTGATGGGTAGCGAGTGCTGTGTCATCCGGATTGATAAAAATCTTGCACTGAGTCCAAGTGCCCGTGCAGACTTTATACAACAGTTGGGACACCACACTACCTCGAGAGAGATTGTTTCCCTGGTTATTACAAAGACTCATCTTCGTTTATCAGAGGGATATATAAAGCATATACTTCTTAACCAACTCGCCATGGCTGACGGGGTCATACTTCGCCATTAAGTCATTGAATAGGACCTCTTTCTGAATCGTCTTCAGTATACTGGCTCTATGTAGGCATCTGATCAGACCACGATCTCCTAGGAAGAATCCACGTTACTCCTTACATGGCTGACTAGCTGTTTTCACAGATAACGGCCGTTGTCTGCAAGGAGTTTCAGCTGGGTCTGACAGCTCCTTTCCGAGCTCCAGTTAGGCTCCCAGAACGATAGCGAATTATGCTGTATGGAAAGTGAAGCGGATGAAAAGCATACGTGGGAGAAAACAAATTGTTATGTTAATAATGGTGTGAACAACAATGGTTTGTGCACGCTGAGGAGCTTACCGAGACCCGATATCTGGCCACCCAACAATAACCGCCAGAAGATGTACAGGTGGTAGGTTATGACAGACTGGCAGCAACAGGAATCATTTCTGTTTTATTGGTGGGTATGGCAATACTAGTCCGTCGAGAGAAGCATACCCAACGTCACAAAATCCGCCAAAATGAACCAAAGAACGATAGCCCAGCTTTATCTTGTAAATGACGCAATTATTAATCACGCTCTGCATTTCTAAGCAGTCAATGTATTTAACTGCTAAGTTAAAGGTGAGGGTTTTATTCAGGGGATTCTTGCTTGGTGGGAATATTGGCTTTGAACACTATGGGACTTAACATCTATGGGCATCAGTCCCATAGAACTTAGAACTACTTAAACCTAACTAACCTAAGCACATCACACAACACCCAGCCATCACGAGGCAGAGAAAATCCCTGACCCCGCCGGGAATCGAACCCGGGAACCCGGGCGTGGGAAGCGAGAACGCTACCGCACGACCACGAGATGCGGGCAGGGAATATTGGAACGGGGTGCACTCAGCCTCATGACGCCAACTGAATAGTTTCCTGTGAAAAGCGGCAAGCTATCTGATACGACCCTTTTCATTTAATATGAGAATAGCATTCTACTAAGAGGATAATGAGAGGGCAGTATATGATAATAATGAAATTTCCTGGCAGATTAAAACTGTGTGTCGGACCGAGACTCCAACTCAGGACCTTTGCCTTATGAGGAGAAGCCCTGAGTCGTGCTTGAGTAGCTCAGTTGATAGAGTACTTGCGCGTGAAAGGCAAAGGTTCCGAGTTCGAGTCTCGGTCCGACACATAGTTTCAATCTGCCAGGAAGTTTCAAATCAGCGCACACTTCGCTGCAGAGTGAAGATTTCATTCTGGGATTATAAGTATTGTTTATAAAAGGGAATTGGATTACTGGGAGTGTATGTACTGACTTCTGACTTCTAACTTCAAATCTTAACTACATTTAACACGGTGCAAATATTCTCTCCTTTCTACTTTTGAGAGTGCATGGAAAGAGGGCAGAATGCTGGATATGCGACAGGCACATCAGAGTCCGACGTAACGAAAAACGCGGTTTCTGGCATCTGCACAAGCAGGTAACATCAGGTTTTCTCTCAGTGAAAGTCGCCTCGTCAGGCCAACTCTAAGGGGTCGGAGCTATTGTGCGTTTATGAGCCATCCCCAGCCCTGCAGCTCACCAGCAGCCAGGGAAGGAACTTAATCAGTGGGAGGCCGGCACTTCCCCGTGTTCTGAAGAGTTCCTTCAGCAGATAACAAACTTATAATATCCTAAAGAAACACATCTTGCAGAAAAATAAGACCTTGGTCTCGGCACAGTTTTTCTTTCCTCTCAGAGGACCTCTTAAGTCATGCTAGTTGCTGGGCGCAAAAACGCGTGTTTGGTAAAAATTGTTTGTGACGTCATAAAGATGGAGCAGAAGCAATAGCTTTTTTTGAGAAAGAAGGGTGAGAGGGTGAGTCAGCAAGTCATTGGCATATTAAGGCTACACGCTTTCTCGGCAGGAGTTTTGCACGAGAAGGAATCATGCCACTGGCCGGCTGAGTGTTCTTATTCAGCGTCTGGTGAGCATGTCGAGTTTAGTGGGAGGAAAAGGCAGGCTGGAGATTTGGCTGCGGGAGATAGCCGCAGACAGATCGAAGAGTTGATCCACAGTCAGGGAGGAGCAGGCCTGGTGCGCAGCGTAGTAGCCAGTCGGTACCCAGAGTTCGTTTAGGCCGAAGCACGACCCTCGCCCAGAACCCTCAGAGACGCAGCGAGGACGGTATCTTCCCGCACGTCTTATTGTGAATGTTCATGGTGCTCATTATTAGCAGCACCGGCATCGTAGGATAATCGTTGGTCCGCGTTTGCTCACATCGTTGTGGTTGTCTGTCTTAAGTCCAGCATTGCTTTAGTAGATTGTAGTGCGCCACCCTTTAGAAACAGACCACTCGCAGAGCAGACACTAGCTACACTGGGACACGTAGGAGAGAAAGCAACGCCGTACAGTATACGCTCTATCTTGGCGTACTTCACTTAACTGTGCAGACAAGACTGTGCCTAAGATCAACGACGTAATCTGTGTATTCGGAAATGACCGTCTATCCAGACACAACGAAGGCACGTAACCTTACAAGGGGAGGCCGCCAATTGTGAAATTCAGATACGATTCATACTGCGCATAATAAAAGCTCATGGCCAGAGGTGTAATGTGGCAAAGCACCAAGATGCACTTCTCAGCCCTTGTCGAGAAAATCGACAGTTAAAAGAATCCGTTGCGGTGAAATACTCTCTACGATTAATAATTTTCTACACCGTCGTAGCGCAGCGGGAAGCGCTCGGGTTCGTAATCCGAAGGTCGCTGGATGCAACCTTTTTTTAATATTTGTTTTTTGTAATTCAAATATATATATTTGAATTACAAAAAACAAATATTAAAATATATATATATATGTATATAAAAAATATATATATATAAAAATATATATATATAAAAATATATATATATATATATATAATTCCCGGCAATCAGTTGCAACAATTATGGATATAATAAGTTGTTGAACGCCGTTTGTCGTGGAAAAATAATACTTGAAATAAAACACAATATCACAAATAATATTCAAGTGGATACAATTTATTGAAAAGTTCGGTACACACTCGCACATAATTAACAATTAATGACCAGAAGTAGCTGGAGTATCGCACGAACCAGAGTGATAGTTATCATAGAAACATGGAAAGCAGAAAACAGCACGACATCGATCACATCTGATAAACGATGCGTTTTTACAAGAACAATTGTTTTTTAAATTATCTGTTGGGAAACACACCTGATTGACATTCTGAAACGTTGTTCTATCGTTCGTCAGGTTTGATGCATACCACGCGTATAGTATCATATTGGCAAGAATCGGAGAAGATAATTGGTGGTGGACGATGGATTGGATTTTTATACAATCGTCTCTGGAGTTGATGTCACGGTTTCGCTCGATTAAAAAAAGCACAATTTTGAAGGCGCTTGATCAAATTTTTTACCTGCCAGTAAAAATACACGTCACACGGTTGGACGAGAGGAGTGCACTTTGGAGGAATGACTTTTATAGTGCACTTTGGTAACCTCTTATCGTCCTGGAACATCTCATCGTATAACGCGGGGTTCGTTTGCCCACCCCAAGAGTCGATCAGAAGGAGAAATTCTTTCTTTTGTACGTATGGTTGCAAAGTTACAAAGCATTACGCAAGAAGTCCATTAACAAACCCGTTGTTAGTTTACCGGATTTGGAGGATGTAATAACAACGTTGGTATACTTCTTGGCGTACTCGTCGACTGTCTTCTGTACTCTGGGTCCAAACGTACCTGTGGACTCTTGGAGGCATACGAAAACAAGAGGCAAGACTCGTCCAGACTTCGTGATTGAATATTGTGCCATATACGAACGCGTCACCTTGTTCATGTCGTGTCGGGTTACCAGGACAGCCTTTGACCCTTTTTCGGCGAGAGTTCTGTTGAACGTGGACTGGTACTGGCACCCTGACAAACAAAATATAAAAATATCGTTTATATAAGAAATACGAAATCTGTGTTGTCTATCATATATCAGATTATCATATTCTATCATCATGTCATATGACATTTGTGAACAGCTCTTTACTTACCTGTTTGATCAGTATTAATTATGAAATCTTTGTCGAAGTTAGTTATCAACGTTCGCATCTGGATCCGAAATGTGTCCGCTGCGGCCAAAATTTCGTCTTGGGTAGCCGTCTCTTTCCGGGAAACAAATTTTGTGATTTTCCGTTGCCGAATCCCATGCTTCTTTTTAAATTCGGTGACCCATGTGTTTGAAGTTCTGAAGTTGAAATCTGGGAGCCGACTTGCAGCGCCCAAGGGCCACTGCTGCAGGTTTATGGTAGTAACTTTCTGGAAATTTTGTCGAGCTTCTACGATGCGATCATGCACCCATGAATCGATGGTACAATATTTATCAAATTTGCTACCGCCACATTTGATTTGCTCTTCCCACCTGGATAAATAGCCCATATTTGTCAAACGAGAGCACCCCTTTCTTTGTAGAGTTTTGAGACTGCAGCCTGGATGTTCTTTGGCCAGATTGACAGCTCTAATTTTGCAATCCAGAGAAATATAGTCGTACCCTTTTTTTTCTTCTCGTCCGGCTCGTATTCGTCTGATGATTCGTTGGCAATGGGACTCGTTTCAACGTCTTCGTAGGCATTATTATCGTCGATTTCATTATTGTCTATCAGTTCCTCATCATGAACGAGGGTTTTTTCGGCGAGCATTTGCAGCGTATTCTGGAACATTTCTTCTCCAATTACCATGGCTTCTTCGTTGATTGATGATGACGGTTCTGCTGCGATGCGATTACTGTTACGAAGGAGGCTTTCAAAATACACCAACGAATCTTTCAATTGTTGTTTCGCCACTTCACTGTGTATAGAATCATATTCGATCACATAACTTTCATGCGAAAGGCCCGGATCGCTCTCCAGTTGTACCGCCTCCATTTTTCCGTTTGTTTAACAGGGTGTACCAAAGCTCTCACGTACGCACTGATTTTCGACGATGTTATAAGTTGCGCTAGGGACCGCATCTACCTTCTTTCGAAGTTAGCAGCAACTACGCTGTTATGCGGCGGCTCGTTTCGGCCCATTCAACATCTGTCCTTCAAGTGTAACGAGCGAGTAACGGAGTTTATATTTCATACCTGCCACAGCAAATTTGTGTTCGTGGGGTCTCTATTCTAATTCGAACGTTTGACTTACAGTATACGTATTCGTTTCGGAATATCGTTTCTACGTCTTCCGTTAACTATACGTGGTAAACATTATGAAGGCAATTAACAACATTTGTGAAATACAACTTTGTTGGCGGAAAACATAATGATGTTCGAAGTCGCCAGTTTTTCCACGACAAACGACTTTCAACAACTTATTATATGCATGATTGTTGCAACTGATTGCCGGGAATTATATATATATATATATATATATATATATATATATATATATATATATATATATATATATATATATCCGGCGGCCTTCAGATTACGAACCCGAGCGCTTACCGCTGCTCCACGACGCTGTAGAAAATTATTAATCGTAGAGAGTATTTCACCGCAACGGTTTCTTTTAACTGTCGATTTTCTCGACAACGGCTGAGAAGTGCATCTTTGTGCTTTGCCACATTACACCTCTGGCCATGAGCTTTTATTTTGCGCAGTATGAATCGAATCTGAATTTCACAATTGGCGGCCTCCCCTTGTTAGATGTTAATTTTCTGTCGCTACAGGTCACACTACGTTTTACTACAACGACGCTATGCACTGAAGGATAGCCGCAGTTACCATTTTCGTGGTGTATTGCGGCTAGTGGTAGCTACCGGGATATGTTAATACTGATCATAACAGCGCGTCTGAGTCACAGAATATCACTAATTTCGTGACGTTAACTACCACCAAAGCTAATATCAGTCACAATGTAAAAAAACTATGCACATGAGTATACGATGGATAAAAATCAAATTTTCCACTTTAACACTTGCAACAACAGACTAAAATCTCCAGTGTATGAATTACAATACGCGACACACTTTGCAAAGCAAAGGCCTAACCAACATATGCCACCAGCGTATAAAATTAATAAATATGGGCTGTCTGTTCTGCAGATTCCACTTAAATGCTTTTCCTACCAAAGCTTCAAAGTATCATGTAAACTCGTTCAGTCAGTGTGGACTTTAAGTACTTTTACTTAAAATTAAGTAGACGTTTGACTTCCAGAGGCGTAAGTTTATCTTTAACAATCAGTCGTTGTTAGTCAACGATAAGATCTATACGTAGCGTTTCACTATAACAAGGTCATTAGTTATATAGAATTTGGACGTCTTAACTCTCTCTCAAAAATCTCAACGTATCTGAACTGAATGAAATTTCTTTCTTTTAAAAATAATCTTTCATAAAGCATAAACTTTTCCTCTTTGTTCAAATCACTAATACCTTTTCTCTCGTTGCAAATTAATAAATACAAATTATTATTTCAGATTCTTTGATGGTTAATATCTCTGAACTTTACTCCGACACAATGCCAACCTCTTTCTTTACCTACCTGTGACTTCTCGTAAATACTTTGCAATATAAGCAAATTAACCGTCTGCTTGAAGATCGAACTTTGCTATCAAATATCTCTCCACTAATAATTGTGGGATAAATGATACTCGGGAAATCGTTTTTGTAGTTTAAAACAGAAATTCTCTGTCTTTATTGGCTACTCTTAATTCGTTTGCAGGTACAAGCCAATATATTTTGTTACGAATGCTGCTTAACCACACAAAATTCCACTAAGCGAAAAGATAGTAATAGAAAAATATCAAACAAAAAACCCGAGTGTCACCGCCACTTTTAAGCTATGTGAACTTTATGTAAAGAGACAATTAGTGTGTCCGCGAAAAAATGGTTCTTCCTTTGTCGTTCCGGGACCTTGAGTAAAGCTTTACCCTAAATCGTTATCGCATATGCAAATCTCCGTAAACTTCAGAATGGTTCTTAATACTAAATTAACATTTTAGGACGTTCTCCTCAAAACAACAATTAAGCTTTCAGAGTATCCCTAGAGAGATTCCAATATTTATCACAATGAACGGCGCTCACGCTGAAGTCACAAAATACACCCTAACGCAAAATCACAAAGGCACTATATCTAAGTGCTTGCTTTCTAGTCCACAACCACAGTACACTAATGCAACGCCACTATTCCCTTAGTGCGTTCTATAATCCACCTCTTCCATAACCAACGGAAAATCTTCAACTAACTGAGACACGGTACGCCTACAGACGTCTGGTTATCAAGCAACCCAACGTTCGGCCAGTCTGTCCGCACAAAATTAACAAACATGAGAAACAAATCTCAGAATTCAATTAATCATAGGCTCAACTGCAACTACACACAAAATTCTACGTTTCACCACAAATTTGTCTTCTGCTTTTCCCTCCACACAGTGAGCTTAAACTTCACCCAAATCCGCGAAACAGTTACTTTCTCCAACCAACCGATAACATTTTCAGAGTCTCTGCCTAAACGACTTAAGAATTGCTTTGAACTCTCCCGAGTCTAAAACCCGTACCAGACTAACTTATTGCGACCCTCTCATTGCAACTCGCTCGTCCAGACTAATTCCTGAGACCATCTCGTGAGACTAACTCTGGAGAGACTACCTAAAATTCTTAAGGAACAAGTCAAAAACAATTTACTGTAAACAATCATATCACGCTAATTCTCTCTTTAACAATACGTGTTTCTTCTTAGCAGCTGCCGACGTGATCTTGTAGAGGCCAGTTATTCTGTAACTGTAATCTTCATTGCACGCTGCGACTCTACTGTCGGCTGGGCGCAGTAAACTCGCTGACTTGGCTGGAATCTGCTTTTCGCGAACATCAGGCGACAAACACGACAACATTTTAACACACTCACAAATAATAGAACTTAACAAACTCATAAATAAAATCACGATTATTCCAAAAGCTATCAACTCCGATAGCAATAAATGGTTCAAATGGCTCTGAGCACTACGCGGCTTAACATCTGAGGTCATCAGTACCCTAGAACTTAGATGTACTTAAAACTAACCAACCTAAGGACATCACACACACCCATACCCGAGGCAGGATTCGAACCTGCGAGCGTAGCAGTCGCGCGGTTCCAGACTGAAGCGCCTAGAACCGGTGGGCCCGATAACAAGATGATGCGATAAGACCCGGTAATGCACTTTAAATTTGGCGCATTACAAGATGCACGTTTCTCAGTCTGTCAGGCCAGTTGTCTTTGTGATTTTTGGAGTAAGAGCTCGTGAGTAATTTTAGAACGTCAGTTGCGTCTAAAGGGCACAATCTTATTTACCTTCAAGTAATGCTAGAAACCGGTAGGTTTACTTGGTGTAATTTACATAGGGCTCATTTTGTAATATCAGTATAAGTCCTTTCATAGTCAGATGCGCACAGTGTATGTTTTTAATCAAATAAACTAATATGTTCATTTAAACCATGCTTCTGTTAACGCCTTTCGTTAGTATCAAACTTAATACTATGCAATCCTCCACTTTAGGATACACAGCTAGGACCATAATTTCTTCGAGTTGGTCATTCCGTTCCACACAGTAATTTCAGCTGCTTAAAAGCGTGTCCAGCTCTTGGCTAACTTCCTGAGTCAGGATAAAAATTTCAAACACAAACAGGGTTTTGATCGTGTATGAGAACTTACGGCTCAAGTTCTCGAAAGCTGACGACACCCGGGAGAGTGGTGTGCTGGCCTCGTGCTCCCCACACCGCATCTAGGTGATGCCATAGGCAGAGGATAACACAGCGGCCGATCGTCACCTCTGGGCCTCATCGTGGAGTTGCTTTTCCTATTGTCTTTTTCATAGCTATCTGCAAGTAGTTTACTTTGTCCTCCCTCTTTCACCATCGCACACATCCTTGCATTACGCACGAATTTAAATTCTACAGATTTCTTCCTCTCTAAGCTTCTGGCAACTAGATCGTTGGCGCCCTAAGCGTGGCACGTTGGCGTTCATTTTCTAGAGGTCTGAAGGGTACTCATCGCCCAGTGTGCGTGCAAGAAGAGCGCTATGAACGGGCAAGTGTAGTGGAGCAAGCTGGTTCACTTTGTTTATTTTCTTGTTTCCAATTTGTCTCATTACAACAAAAGCTGTAGTCAGTCGAATTTTCTGTTTAACTTGACAACCAGACATTACACGCATGCTAACTTGGGAATGATCAGGGCACATCGTGTCAGAACAGAAGAAATCAGACGCATATTTCGTTTAAGCACTCTCCCGCTGAAGCACAATGATTTTTAATGAACTTGTGCAAAGTCTTCACGCCGCTTTTGTAAAGGCTACACCTTGTTTCGTTGGTACTTATATTTTCGGACTGAAGGAACACACGAGCTGGACTCTGAGTTTAGACTGAGCTTTAGTCAGATCACTACACGTCCCGTTTTGAAGGAATGTATGTGGCCACCTGCAATGAACTTCTGCATATGAATATTACTACGACACAGAACCACCCATCAGGTACAGTGCTACAAAATTAAACGCAATAGATTTGAATCGCGAATGAAAAGAATTTCGGGCTTGAGCAGAGAAACTGCACTTGACATGACTGGAATTCCAAGATTATTCCCATTATTTCCCACATAGATTAATGAAATTGAGAAAAGTGAGCAAATGAATGCTGTCTAATTGAATAACAGATGACATTCAAGGTACTGTTTTCTTTTTTTTTTTTTTTTTTCAAAACGACGTGAATGACATGGGACGTAGATCAGTACAATACATCGATTATATTCATGCTCCTTTTCAACAAAATGAAGTGTGTACTGATGTTCGGTTGATAAAGTTGGAAAGAGGGTGGAGAATTGCCCTAACTGTGACTTCAGTTATGGATAACACAATCCGGCTGTAACTAATTCGTTCGACAGCGATTGTGAACTGCTGATTGTAAATCTCCCGCAATATGCTTAACGTGGACAGTGACTGCTGCTACTGGAAGAGGATGCTGCAGTTGGTAAAATTCACTTTAAAAATTCCTCATGCCACTGCTGCAAAATGCTCACCCTATGCACATTGCTGTCTCTATCCAAATAAATTCGAAACATTTTCGGGTTTCAGAGCCAGAATTAGATCAAAAAACACAATAAAATCAAGAATGACATGGAGACTTGTGCCGACCCATGATTAGATGGCATGACATTCATTGCGCGAGTTCGTCGAAGGTTCGACGCTGCATCCATGTCATGAAGCACTTCTTCACAGGCGTTGGCAGCCGATGGACGTAGCATAGGTTTGCCGCCGATTAACTGATAGGTTTTATACAAGACTTGGTGAAATGTAGTTTGTAACTATTGCTCTTGCTATGTTGGCCTTATGAATAATTGGTAGAATAGCAGGTGCCCATTAATTATTCTAAGTGAAATTACTAGAACTTATGAGCACTAAATTTAGTGATATAAAAGATAAGAATTTTATCACCCACTGTTCTTTTAATTCAGCTCGTTCTATTCCGTGATTGTAGGCTGGTGGTCATCTCGGCGTTCTTCCTATCCCTTGCTGAATTTGTTTCATCTGGTGGACGAATCTCGTGCACCATAGGGCGCAGATGTGAAGGTACAGGCGGGAGTTGCTTGTGTCTTTGCAATGTAAACCATATCTGGTTTCAGCAGGTCGCGAAGCCCGCACGTACATTCATCAACAATAATCACGTGAGCAGTAACACCAGAAAGTAGTTTCAAAAACATTGAACGTGATTTTAACATCAACATTAAGCGATGACGGAACAGCAGAGCTTATCGCTAGCTGGATAAGATTTTGCGAAATCGGCAATTAATTCTGACTATTGTATAATAAACGGATGGAAGTAATGTACGAGGACTATTCGGAATGTAAGATCCGATCGTTCGCGAAACGGAAACCACTGTGAAAATTAAAAATGTTTTATTTTCAATAATTAGCTATACCTTCCAGCTACTTCTCTGCATAGTCACCGTTCCGACTTAGACATCTGTCGAGGCGTTATACCACTATTCCAACACCCTTGTCATAAAAGCCAGCCGCCCGTGCTTTCCAGCAATTCTCTGTGCCAGTCTACAGCTCCTTGTCTGTGTCAAAGTGGTGTCTCCATAGCCAGTGGTTCATGTGAGCGGAGGTGAAACTCAGGGGGCGCCAGTTTCGGTTTTTATGGTGGGTGATCAAACACATCCCATCGAAAACGCTGCAGGAGTATCTTCATTACCCCAGCAGTGGGCGGCCGAGAATTTTCATGATGAAAGAAACCACGTGACAGTTATGTTATGTGGGCTCCGTGACATAATGCTCAGTCTCTCACCAGGCCCTCATACTTGGCGGGACACACCATTTTCTAGGTATCTTTATGTGCTCAGTGTATGCTCAGAACTGAAAAGAGCGACATGACGCGATCGACGGGCATACTAGAGACTTTGCGTGACACGTCTGTGTAAAGCTTCAACGCCGCGGGGGATTAGCCGAGCGGTCTTGGGCGCTGCAGTCAAGGACAGCGCGGCTGGTGCCGGCGGAGGTTCGAGTCCTCCCTCGGGCATGGGTGTGTGAGTTTGTCCTTAGGATAATGTAGGTTAAGTAGTGTATAAGCTTAGGGACTGATGACCTTAGCAGTTAAGTCCCATAAGATTTCACACACATTTGAACATTTTTTGAAAGCTTCAACGAATTTTCACTGTGGTTTCCATTTCGCATCCGATCGGACCTTGCTTTCCGAATAGCCCTCACAGAAGGTGAGCAATAGCAGAGTGAGTATCAAACCTCGCGTAACTGTAGTAATTGATAAGAACATGTCCAAAAATAGTTCTAACGTCGAAAGTCTGATATCTGTGGCGCCACGGGTGTTCTCTGATTTAAAGAGTTTTGAAGCTTGCACTCTATTAGTAGTTCCTTTTTGGTGTACTGTAATAATAGACCACTCATTCTGCCTTCTGTATGGTAAATGGAAAGTCATCCACGCACTAGAAAAGCAAACAGGGACCCATGATCAAGGCTAGAGGTTGTTGCTATATTAGCTCTCCTGCTAACCACTACCTGTCAGTCACTTTGTTAATCTAATACAGATGTATGAAACCTGATCAAGGAAAGAGAGCGTATGAGAATCAAGTCGGCTGTGAGGTCGCATCCAGTATATATGAGCGTAAGAACGACTGACGAGATCAAACAATCGTATGTTACACACATATCCTACGCAAGTATTCGTGACTAGCTCGAGTTGTATGGTGCTTCCACTTTTTTTTCTTTTCTTAACTAGCTTCTATCTTAGAAGAAAGATTAAGGAAAGGCAAACCTACGTTTCTAGCATGTGTAGACTTAGAGAAAGCTTTTGACAATGTTGATTGGAATACTGTCTTTCAAATTCTGAAGGTGGCAGGGGTAATATACAGAGAGCGAAAGGCTGTTTACAATTTGTACTGAAAGCAGATGGCAGTTATAAGAGTCGAGGGGTATGAAAGGGAAGCAGTGGTTGGGAAGGGAGTGACAGGGTTGTAGCCTCTCCCTGATGTTATTCAATCTGTATATTGAGCAACCAATAAAGGATACAAAAGAAAAGTTCGGAGTAGGTCTTAAAATGCATGGAGAAAAAATAAAAACTTTGAGGTTCGCCAATAACATTGTACTTCTGTCAGAGACAGCAAAGGACTTGGAAGAGCAGTTGAACGGAATGAACAGTGTCTTGAAGGGAGGGTATAAGATGAACATCAACAAAAGCAAAACGAGGATGATGGAAGGTAGTCGAATTAGGTCGGGTGATGCTGAGAGAATTAGATTAGGAAATGAGACACTTAAAGTAGTAACGGAGTTTTCCTATTTGGGGAGCAAAATAAATGATGATGGTCGAAGTAGAGAGGATATAAAATGCAGACTGGCAATGGCAATGATAGCATTTCTGAAGAAGAAAAATTTGTTAACGTCGAGTATAGATTTAAACGTCAGGAAGTCGTTTCTGAAAGTATTTGTATGGAGTGTAGCCATGTATGGAAGTGAAACATGGACGATAAATAGCTTAGACAAGAAGAGAAATGTGGTGCTACAGAAGAATGCTGAAGATTAGATGGGTAGATCACATAACTAATGAGGAGGTACTGAATAGAATTGGGGAGAAGAGGAGCTTGTGGCATAACTTGACTAGAAGAAGGGATCGGTTGGTAGGACATGTTCTGAGACATGGAGGGATCACCAATTTAGTATTGGGGGCAGCGTGGAGGGTAAAAATCGTAGAGGGAGACCAAGAGATGAATACACTATGCAGATTCAGAACGATGTAGGCTGCAGTAGGTACCGGGAGATGAAGAAGTTTGCACAGGATAGAGTAGCATGGAGAGCTGAATCGAACCAGTCTCAGGACTGAGGACCGCAACAACAACAACAAATAGCTTCACAGTAGCAAAGATCGTGCGGGACGAACGATTGATTGGACAAGTTTTTTTTAATTTTTGGAAACAATTTTTTAAATTCTTTCTTTGCAGTTTTCACTAGTTCAGATGATTAACAGAGATCGCAGTGGTGATCAGTGAAAGATAAAAACACCGTGTGATTCACCGCATATTGAACACTTGACTTTCAGACTAGTTGTCTTACAAACACAGACACAGATACATACACACACACACACGCACACATAAAACTGGCTCTGAGCACTATGGGACTTAACTTCGGATGTCATCAGTCCCCTAGAACTTAGAACTACGTAAACCTAACTAACCTAAGGACATCACACACATCCATGCCCTAGGCAGGATTCGAACCTGCGACCGTAGCGGTCACGCGGTTCCAGACTGTAGCGCCTAGAACCGCTCTGCCAGTCCGGCCGGCCACGCACACATACTCTTGGCCTCAACTCCCAAAAGATTGTAAGTGAAGCTCTACAAACGGCTTCTTCAATACAGCCTTTGTGACGTCAGGCACGTCCTCCAACGTACAGCCTGCTTGGTTGAGAGATGTTTGCCAGCGATCTGGCTGCGGCCGCTGGGCGGCGTGGTGCCGTGGGACGCCCCGCAGGCAGGCAGAGCGTGGCCGGAGGGCGGCGATAGCGAGGCGTTTGCTTGCCGGCGGGGGTCGGCACGGGCGCCGCCTTTGTGGGGCCGCCGCGCCGCGCCCACAGTAATTCAGCCCGGTTACCCCGGAAGCGAACGGGTTTTGCAGGCTATCGCCTCCCGGCGCCTGAATAGCGACACAGGATGCGGACCCGCGCCGCCATCTCCGTAATAAGGGGCTGTCCGGACCGAGCGGGACCCTGACTGGCAGCTAACGTTCGGTACGGAGGGGCGACCTACATACAAACCTCTGCAGCGGAGGGATGTTCCGCATAACCGTGACACCTGGGAGGAGAACCGGTGGAGGCCCGCCGTGGGCAGGGGTGTCGATGCCGCCAGATGCGCACTGGACAGCTTCATTACCGACAATACTTCCAGAGAACACATATATAATAGGGTGTTCTGAAAGTCGAGCAAGTAGTGACACTCTGCTGCTAAGTGGGAACACTGTTGCTGCAACTCCGGCCTAGTGCACGTGTAAGAATACAGAGTTTCGCGGTGGTAACTCTGACTAAAATGTTCTCGAGCCGCGTCACATGGTTAAAACGCCACGAATTTTCGCCTGGCCATTGTCAGGTGTAGTGACTACTAATGGGCTGCTGGTAGGCCTTTTACAAGGCGTCCCTCTTAAAGGTCTGGTGTTTTGGCAGATACCTGGAATTTCGTTTCTGCCATGTGTAGCTCGGGCCAGCCCAAACAAATACTGCTCATCACGTCTTGCGACGCCTGATGTCGAAGGAAAGTGTCCGATTCTTTTTCCATTACCAACACATTCATTTTTAAAGCGAAATTTTACGTGCCCATTCCGTAGAGGGGTCCGAAATTAACCTATTGCGATGTTCAGTTTATCGGTATATACAGGGTGGTCCATTTAACGTGACCGGGCCAAATATCTCAGGAAATAAGCGTCAAACGAAAAAACCACAAAGGACGGAACTTGTCTAGCTTGAAGGGGGAAACCAGATGGCGCTATGGTTAGCCCGCTAGATGGCGGTGCCATAGGTCAAACGGATATCAACTGAGTTTTTTAAAATAGGAACCCCCATTTTTATTACATATTCGTGTAGTACGTAAACAAATATTAATGTTATAGTTGTACCACTTTTTTCGCATTCTGATAAATGACGCTTTAATAGTCACAAACATATGGCTCAAAATTTTAGACAAACAGTTGGTAACAGGTAGGTTTTTTATTGAAATACAGAACGTAGGTACGTTTGAACATTTTATTTCGGTTGTTCCAGCGCGATACATGTACCTTTGTGAACTTATCATTTCTGAGACCGTGAGCTGTTAGAGCTTGATTACCTGTAAATACCACATTAATGCAATAAATGCTCTAAATGATGTCCGTCAACCTCAATGCATTTGGCAACACGTGTAACGACATTCCCCGCAACAGCGAGTAGTTCGCCTTCCGTAATGTTCGCACATGCATTGACAATGCGCTGACGCATGTTGTCAGGCGTTGTCGGTGGCTCACGATAGCAAACATCCTTCAACTTTCCCCACAGAAAGAAATCCGGGGACACCAGATCCGGTGAACGTGCGGGCCGTGGTATGGTGCTTCGACGACCAATCCATCTGTCATGAAATATGCTATTAAATACCGCTTCAACCGCACGCGAGCTATGTGTCGGACATCCATCATGTTGGAAGTACATCGCCATTCTGTCATGCAGTGAAACATCTTGTAGTAACATCGGTAGAACATTACGCAGGAAATCAGCATAAATTGCACTATTTAGATTGCCATCGATAAAATGGGGCCAATTATCCTTCCTCCCATAACGTCGCACCATATATTTAGCCGCCAAGGTCGCTGATGTTCCACTTGTCACAGCCATCGTGGATTTTCCGTTGTCCAGTAGTGCATATTATGCCGGTTTACGTTACCGCTCTTGGTGAATGACGCTTCGTCGCTAAATAGAACGCGTCCAAAAAATCTGTCATCTTCCCGTAATTTCTCTTGTGCCCAGTGGCAGAACTGTACACGACGTTCAAAGTCGTCGCCATGCAATTGCTGGTGCATAGAAATACGGTACGGGTGCAATCGATGTTGATGTAGCATTCTCAACACCGACGTTTTTGAGATTCCCGATTCTAGCGCAATTTGTCTGCTACTGATGTGCGGATTAGCCGCGACAGCAGCTGAAACATCTACTTGGGCGTCATCATTTGTTGCAGGTTGTGGTTGACGTTTCACATGTGGCTGAACACTTCCTGTTTCCTTAAATAACGTAGCTACCCGGCGAGCTGTCCGAACACTTGGATGATGTCGTCCAGGATACCGTGCAGCATATATAGCACACGCCCGTTGGGCATTTTGATCACAATAGCCATACGCCAATATGATATTGACCTTTTCCGCAATTCGTAAACGGTCCATATTAACACGGGTAATGTATCACGAAGCAAATACCATCCGCATGTTTCGTGATAGCACGTACTTATACGTTTGTGACTATTACAGCGCCATCTATCACAAAGCGAAAAAAGTGGTCCAACTAAAACATCCATATTTCTTTACGTACTACACGAATATGTAATAAAAAATGGGGGTTACTATTTAAAAAAAAACGCAGTTGAGATCCGTCTGACCTATGGCAGCGCCATCTAGCGGGCCAACCATAGCGCCATCTGGTTTCCCCCTTCAAGCTAGACGAGCTTCGTTCTTTGTAGTTTTTTCGTTTGACACGCTTATTTCGTGAGATATTTGACCCGGTCACTATCAATGGACCACCCTGTATAAACAGGAACATTAAAAACGATGGACAACAGCTACAACAGCAACGACTGAGCAGCGCTGCTGGACGGCGGCAGCAGTCAGTACAGGTCAGGGGGAGGTATCGCCACTGGAGTATTGGTTTTTCTAAGTGTTTTGCTGTCCCAATGTTGGCCTGCTGAGGTGACACTGGTGGTAATTCTTTACGAGGGTGTGACATACGTCCCCCAACAAAAACCAATGCGATCAGTTGGATTGCAGGGATTGCAGTTATTTCCATATAGAACAACAGCGGTATGGAGGAGCTGTAATTTTGGATATACTTATACGAACGACGCGAGAAGATACAGCGCCGAACGAAATGTGGAACACCTTAGGCCAGTTTCTAAAGAAGAGTATACATGGGTCCTCCAAACAATTGGATGTTCCAGTTGTCAGAAATTTTATTACGTAGTTAGTTTTGAGTGGTTACACGAACGAACCATTATGAACTGTGGATTCTGAGAACTCGACTGGCCCTCCTCTGTTAGAGAGTTGAAAATTCGGACGTTCTTCAATTGACGTAATGTTGCAAGTTAGTTATTTTCCTTTACAGAAGGAATGCGCGCCTGAATTTTTGTTACAATTTTCTGCCTTTTATGGCATTTTCTAAATTTTTATGTTATTCCTTGTGAAAAGTGTGGAATATACTTCAAACACATTCTGTTTTCTCTTAGTAAAAAAATTAAAACAGCATCATATTTGTCTTACAATTTTCTGCTTTTATAGAATTTTGTAATGGTTTTTACGTAGTTCTTTGTGAAAAACATGTAATAAAGTAATTAAAAAATTAAATAAAAAATGCTCCATAATCCCTGCGTCACTAAATCGAGTCTCACTCATCTTTTTTTGATTGCGTTTTCTGCTACACTGGCAAAAAAAGCTGGTCAGTGCGTCTAACTGCCATGCAGTGAGCCCGAGTTCGATTACCGTCCTGGTCGGAAATTTTTTTCGCTTGGAAACAGAGTGTTGTGGAGAGACTTACCACTCGGTGGCCAAACGTCTCCAAGTGGGACTCCGGGTCATCAATATTACACGATCATTTCAATTTCACTGTCCCAGTGAATAGATATCGATGAAACGATGAATATCGAACTAGACTAATTTGGGATACGTACAATTATGTCTAAAAATTATTTCGTTTGTTACGGAAAACAAACCGAGACAATCCGTCGACACTGGGTCTCACATGAAAGACGCGATGAGCAATATTTCTTAGGTCTGACTGGAGCCACACATTGCAAAAACACAATTGCAAGTATCTGCCGTAACATCAGAACAAATGCAGCTGACGTGTCTTAGAACAGACACCTGATATACTCAAGCTACCGGCTGTGATGTAACTGCTCTCATCACCGACATATAAGTGCGTATGTTGACTCTGCTTTCGATGCACCCTCGTGAACCACGCGACCGCTGGATCTGGTAATTGCTGAGATCAGTAAAAGATGTGGTAGATCCTAGAACGCAAAATACCCTGCGAATGCGGCCAGTCTTACGTCAGACATACAGTGCACGTTTTGCAACAACGCAGGGACGAATATAATAGGTTTTATCTTCCACGCTACCCAGAAAAGTCTGCTTTAGCTGAGCACGCTAACCGGTTCAAATTTGGCGGCACCTCTGTCCTAGTTCGTATTAACGGCTTCTGCACAGCGTAATTAAAGAAGCAATCGAAATAATTGCACACGGACCTATCCAAAGACGGTCTAAATCCAACCTGCATCAGCAGCTGTGCCAAATATTTAACCTCTGTGTAACTGGTGGTGAAATAATTCACGAGTGTACGGGTGTATCTCAGTTTCGATCAACACTTCGGCGGAAGACTAATTTGGTGAGGTGATGAACCGATCGTCTCGGGTGTGGGAAGGGATGGAAGAGGTTATCACTTCCCGCAACACTCGCTGTTCTGCACTCAGGTCACATCCGGATACGGTTCGCAGGATACAAGTCCTCTTCAATATATAACGTAGTGTCAGACTGCCACTACAAATGTCCGGGGATTATTCCCCAGTTAGTGCTAGGGTTTATCACTCTTTCTGTCGCCTCTTTCAACCGTACAATGATGTAGTAAATGTGAAATTCGCCCAGTTACAGGTACTTCGGAATACACGTGAAATTGTAGGTTTGTCTAAAACTGGCTGAGTAAGACAGCTGGAAGGTCGGTGGAAGGCACAGGCGTATCGTGTGGAATAGGATCATGCTGAGTAAAGCACTTTGATTTTCAAGTTTCGGTTTGGTAACAGCTTGATCTTACATAAGACCGTGTATCAAATTATTTATGGACTACTGCTGGTCGATACTGTGAAAGCCAAAAGCCTGCGTCGCTTTTCCCGAGGGCGCTCTATCAGCCTGTAGATAATTGGACGGTCTTCCTTTAATCCGACTAAATAAGGAGTGGTCCATTGACGAGTTATTTTTGGCAGAATGATCAATATTTCGTAACACGTTTTGGAAAAGAAACTTCTGAGACGGTTGGTAAAAAGCATCAAGTTTCTCCGAGTACTATGAGTGTTAGCAGGAAATGGCCAATTGAAATATTTACGATTTGCCCCGGAGGCAGATTAGCCGAAAGGTTTGCACATTACAATAATTTCGTGGAGTGTTTTTGGTACTCACGAAATCGGCAGTCACCCTGCAGCCCGAGCGAGGATAGGACGGGAGTCATGGGTCCGCTTGGGCTGAGCTGAGGTTTTGAAAGTATTACGCGTATGAAGCCGGGAGTGTTGTCTTGCGGGTTTTTGTGAGAAAAGGAGTGATTACGTGAGCGAGTATTTGCTAGTTGGACAGATTTTACTATAAAGTGGAGACATTAGCTAGATGGAGGTAGGCCGCAGCGGACTTTGGGATCTGTTACAGAAGACAGTCAGTTCCATTTCTTCCTATGGAAACTTGTGGCTTTTTCTGTGTGTGTCTTTCTCCCTTTTATCTTTAGTTTTATAAATTTTATTTATCGAGGAAAAATTACAAATTGGTTAAATACGATGCTCTGAAAGATGGCCGGACGATACGCGGCCGAAATATCAGTAGAGGAAATTTTATTTGCGCGGCTGCATGCCCTAAATTTAATGGATTACGATGCAGTAACTGTTTGTTGTGCTCGTTTTCCAATGCAGTAATCGGATCTAACAGTCTTTTGAATGTAGTTGGATTGCTACAGGGTACTGATTAGAAGAGGGAACTATTTTAACTCTGTCTCGCAGATCGAAGCGAGGCTAGCGCCTATATTTACCATGATAGTATATACAGAGTGGGACAAATAAAAGTCGCCCAGACGAGTGGATACGGCTGGACATGAATGTGTGCATACAACCACACCCCGTGACGCTCACATCACATGTATGCCCACCAAGTGATCCACACCGGCTCAGAGCGTAGTGCGGGCTATGTCAGTGTGACTGGAGCAGTGCAAAATGGACGATGGCACCCACAGTGGAGCAGCGGGTGTTCGTTGTGGAAAGTTGCGTGACTGCTTAGTCGTAGAAATGGTGTGGCGTCAGTTGTTTGCTGAGAAGTGCCAGCAAAGAGTGCCACACAGGGTTTAGTCAAAGAATGGCGTCAGACAAGATCTGTTTTGAATAAAGCAAAACATTCCGAAACGAGATCGCACACCACAAAATGCTTCAGAGTCCTACCAAATCGACCCGCCGTCTGTTGTAAGAGATCGGCACATCACGTCGATCATGTACACGTATACTCCATCCGGACCTGTTCTCCGAGCTACTTTTAACTACCCCACACTATATATAGCAGTGCATAAAATAAGCGTGGCCGCCAACAAACTTTTCGGATAAAGTACACAGTGATTATTAGTAAACTTTCGCTGCTTGACAGGGCCCTTGTGTTCGTACTTCGTGGATACATTTGTAGGGACATACAGAAGAGAAATATCAAACAAACCATTGAAAGAAGCACATGTGAGTTAACATTATTTAAATGCGTACTATGTTTACGTTCCAGGTTACAAACGTTGCTCATTGTGACGACCATTTACACGCACGACATCCTGGAACCGGGCTAGAGGCTGCACTACTGCTGCGCGGAACATGGGATGTTGACTACCTTCCTCGCTATTCTCATCATCAACCTCCAACATTTGTTAGTGTATCGCTGGTAAACCCTGTCCTTCAGGTAAACTCACAGCGAAAAATCACCCGAGTTCACATCTGCTGAGCTTACTGGCTCCGCAGATTGGAACGATCGGCTGTGATTTAGTCTTCTCCGAATGTGTGACACAGTAACCGAGTGACCTCACGAGCAGTGTGAGGTGGAGCTCCATCGTACATCACTACAGTTGAATTCTAAAATGAATTTTGCATTTCCGTGTGTGATAAAAAGTGTTAGGTCCTCAGACTAACGGTTTAGGTCAGAAGTGACCACCTTCAGAACTGTTTTAAAAACACGTCCTAACATGATTATCCATAGCGGCATCGTCAAAAAAAAAAAAAAAAAAAGAAAGAAAGAAAGAAAAAAAGCTACGCATCGTCGCACATTTGTGTTTATCTTGTGACGATGCCACTATAGTTCCATTATATTAGGAAATGTTTTTAAAAAAGATCTGAAGATAGTCATTGCTGACCGAAACAGGTAGTCTCAGGTCCTGACGAGTCTGTAATCACAGACGGAAATAAAGAAATTCATTCTACACGTTTTGGACCACCGTTGTATTCGCATCCATGTCGCACTTTGGGTATGAGTTGAATCCTAAGCTAATCTTTCAAATGGTTCATATGGCTCTGAGCACTATGGTGCTTAACTTCTGAGGTCATCAGTCCCCTAGAACTTAGAACTACTTAAACCTAACCAACCTAAGAACATAACACACATCCATGCCCGAGGCAGGATTCGAACCTGCGACCGTAGCGGTCGCGCGGTTCCAGACTGTAGCGCCTAGAACCGCTTGGCCACACCGGCCGGCGCAAATCTTTCCTGCAGAACAGAGATCACATGTTGGTGAAGTAGAGCACAGTAACACGTGCTGCTGAAATTGCAAGTCCTTGGTCCCTGAGGTCCGAGTTCCTCAAAGAAAATTGGATCAATCGTTAACTGTATCGTGAAACCACACCGCTCAGTGAATGCGTTGAGTGTTCATTGCCTCAGTGTGCGTAAAGTGTGCTTCATCATTCCACAAAACATTCCAATGCCACGTGTCGTCAACATCAAACGTTGCAAGAAACGTAAGAGCAAAGTCTACTCGAATGTCTGCGACACATTACAAAAGATGGTCAGTAGTGTGTAGTTTGTACAGATACCAATTCACTATTGTTCGCAGCACTTTTCGAATGGTGGAACAAAGTCTGTTCAGCCACCGTACACTGCTTGAATATCGCACATTGCGTCCAGAACTCTCAGCTACGGCAGCCATAACTTCCTAAACAAGTTGTGGTTGTGGTACAATTGACCGTCGGTCTCTCCCCAGGAGCAATTCCCAAATCTCCAGTTGATACGAACTTTCCAATCATGTTCTTTAAACCCGTTGCAGAAAGAGGACGTCTCCGTATTCCTTTAATGCGTCGATACTCGCAAATGACAGCAACAGTATTGCAAAAGTCCCGAGATCGAGTCTCGGCCCGGCACACAGCTTTAATCTGCGAGGAGATTTCATACCAGTGCACACTCCGCTGCAGAGTGGGAATCTCATTCTGGAAACGGAATTGCTGTTGTTCCGACAAAACAGCTTTACTAGTAAGGCCTGTCCACCTTGGCCCGACTCATTTTGCCTGTCTGCAACTGTAATACACACTGATGCTTGTGTTACAATCCAACCTCGCCGTACCAATACCGGAGCCTAACGGCAATACATGGCACTAACACTACTAACAACGCAAATCCTACAGCGAACAATCTGAGCATCATTCCTACAAAGCTGGGAACCCAGACGGTAAATAGTATTCCGTCTATACTGGCTCAAATTGCGAAAGTTTCATTACAACCACCCTGCACAAGGAGCGATACGTCTTATAACTTGTCTCACGCAGCGAACGGCGCTTAAGTTGTCCTCACACGAGACGAGGTAGCGAAAGTTTAACGTGGACTCGGGCAGGACATTCTACCTCACGAGACACAAAGCCCACGTCACATAGTTAACGCAATTTACGACTGTAGCGCTGTCGAGTGGCCGTTGTCTGCTGTACCTGACTCTCAAGCCGCACAGTTTGTTTTCGAAAATGGATGCATATGAACAACAATATGGGAATTGTGAGTCAGCCTTGATGCAAAACACCTCGTTTTTTGTCTGCTTATTTATTCCCCAAACTAGTTCGAGCGACAAATATCACCATCATCAGTGGGTTCTTTAAATCTAAAACACGCAGAAAATACGTAGTTATACGTACACAGTGACATATTATTACATTTTTATTGTTCGTTTTGTGAAGTATTGTTTTCTATGGATACTTTCATATTACCTTACTTATTGTATGTTACGGCATGTTTTTAAGATATGTTCTGTCTTCAATGTACATAAATAAAAACTTCAGTATAGATGAACATGTTATAAGACGAAAAGAAAAGTTCCATGTCCAGCCAGTTAAGGACGGCAGCTCATAAAAATTCGCAAAATTGGATAAACTCATTATCGAAAGAGAGTGCACTTACATTTACCTAACATCGAATATTACAGAAAATATTTCTATTCATGTAACAAAAAAAGACCCACAATCTTTCAGAATACGCGAAGGTGGAAAAAAATTAGGATACCGGAAGATGCAGATCCGCTACACATAGTTTCGCAATTCGGTGCTTCTACCAACTTTACAACAAATGACCTTGTACTCGTATTTCATGTTACTATCTTTAGAAGGCTTTTATCACCAATGTGTTATTGAATTAAATCTAATTATAACAAGTGAATCTTCAACGTGCTGCACCCTTAAAACAGACTACTTTCGTAACACGCGATTCAAACTCGAAAATAACTAAACAGAAAATTATTTAATCACCAGTGACCCGGAATGGAATAATAGAGAATTGTGAATGTGGTTCGATAAACCCTCTGCCAGGCACTTAAATGTGATTTGCAGCGTATCCATGTAGATGTAGATGATGTTCTCCGTCATTTTATTACAACAAATCGAACCAACAGCAACGCGTTTTCCGGAGATCCTCCATGTTCTGATACTTAAGAACAGCTGATATACGTAGGGGTGTATGATATAATATAAAACTCACCGAAGATGAGCTGCAGCTGAACACGAAAAATACAATATGGCGTCTCACAAGTTCTTACCTCTTATTGGTTCAACCTTTCGTAGCACGTTGATTTTTTACTTTCTGTTTCACACTAGGCAATGGCTCCTCAAAGTAAAATAACAGGAACTGACACCACAAAATTCAACGTTAGCGAACACGTCGCGCTTGAGGACGGCTTAGACAGCGTGAAATCTTGCCGTAGCAGCGACTGGGACTTCGGCCGACATTACGGAAGCTCAGAGACGGCCGACGAGAAGGAACGCTTCACTCGTTTCTGCAGACGATTATATTGCCATGATCAGGAGCGCTGATGATCTGACAGCCATGGGGGGAGAGTATATTTCTCTCTGCCCTACCTCTTTCCACTCGTTATTTTATATGGCTTACAGGAATGAGCTAAATTTTATTTCTTCCCAGTGGTCCCGAAACAAAAAAATGCTATTAAAACGAGTTTTTCATCCTACACTGCACCGTATAAAACTGTATGATACATTGCTATCCATGTAAACTTGAACTACTTCAATGGATCATAGCTTCCCTCCGAAAGGTCGTAGAACGGGAATTTGTCTTAGTTACCTCAGCAGCTTTAGGAGAATCGGAAGTGCCACCCGTCGCTGGCAAGTTGATTGCTGTTTCTGCGCATGAGGCATAATGCCGCGCTTGCTCGGCTCATGTTAGTTCGTTCGTAGCTTCGTCTGTCGCGGTTTGTGAAGTCTGTGCGTGTGTAGTTCGGGCCGCGTGAAAATAACGAGTAGAATAGTCTCTCGTCCGCAGTCTTTAGCTGGCAGAAACATACAGAACACGCTTCGACAGCGGGTTTTTGTTGTGAAAACATATTAGATGACAGACTCTTTGGTTACGACACAACGGGAGATAATTCCGTGTGCACCATGTTTAACAATGGCATCCATTTTATCGATTGTAAGAAGCTAGAGACAATTGGTATACCGATCAGTGACAGAGGTGAACATAAACCATCACTGAGTGCGGAGGTTATCGATAATAATCAAAGACGCTTGGAGAACTCTCCAAGGAAATCGTTGCGTCCATTGTGCCAGGAGACCGGAATTTCACGTGTCAGAGAGCAGCGAAGTAATTGACATTGCGACCATACAGAGAGCACGTGATGAAAGCACAGCAAGTAATAGAGCATGAGAAAAGAATGCGCTACTGTCGATGATTTCAGGCGTTTCTTATTCAGCACAGAGACATTCACTCCATAACTTGGTTTACAGATGAGGCATGGGTTCTGTCTGTCAGGTTACATTAACACAACCTCATATCATTCAAACAGCACTGCATGTTGAAAAGAATGGCGCCTAGTGCGCTGTGTCAGTTTCCAAGAATGTTGGCCCCATTTTCTTTGACACGACCGCAGACACCACAGTTTATCCGAGCATCTTCGATACATTTCCAGAGTAGCTGCATGACGTCGAACTTACTTATTTCCAACGAGTTCGAGCAACTTGTTACACGTCTAATGCGTGCTCCTCCCCAACCCCCCTCCCCCCCCCACCCTCCGCATGTCGCGCTACCTCCCGCCAATCACCTGACCTAGCCCCCCCCCCCCCCCCCCCCCCCACATTCAGTTTCCTACTAGTAGTGGCATCTTAAAACCGGAATGTACAAGAACACACTACGAACATCTGCAAAACAGTGAAATGAGCACAGCTGTGCATTGATGCTGGAGGAGGCCACTTCAGAAATTTGCTGTTAGGACTTTGTATGTATTTTTGATGACACCTCCCAGTTGTGAATTATGATCTCCATAAATTGCAAATATGTGTCACTATTGGTTCAAATGTTACGACTGATTAAAGTAGTTCAGGTTTATATACGCTACTGGCCATTAAAATTGCTACACCAAGAAGAAATGCAGATGATAAACAGGTATTCATTGGACAAATATATTACACTAGATCTGACATGTGATTACATTTTCACGCAATTTGGGTGCACAGATCCTGACAAATCAGTACCCAGAACAAACACCTCTGGCCGTAATAACGGCCTTGATACGCCTGGGCATTGAGTCAAACATCTTGGATGGCGTGTACAGGTACAGCGGCCCATGCAGCTTCAACACGATACCACAGTTCATCAAGAGTAGTGACTGGCGTATTGTGACGAGACAGTTGCTCGGCCACCATTGACCAGACGTTTTCTATTGGTGAGAGATCTGGAGTATGTGCTGGCAAGGGCAGCACTCGAACATTTTCTGTATCCAGAAAGTCCCGTACAGGACCTGCAACAAGCGGTCGTGGATTATCCTGCTGAAATGTAGGGTTTCGCAGGGATCGAATGAAGGATAGAGCCACGGGTCGTAACACCGTCAGTGCGAACAAGAGGTGACCGAGACGTGTAACCAATGGCACCCCATACCATCACGCTGGGGGATACGCCAGTATGGCGATGACGAACACACGCTTCCAATGTGCATTCACCGCAATGTCGCCAAACACGGATGCGTCCACCATGATGCTGTAAACAGAACCTGGAATCATCCGACAAAATGACATTTTGCTATTCGCGCACCCAGGTTCGTCGTCGAGTACACCATCGCAGGCGCTCCTGTCTGTGATGCAGCGTCAAGGGTAACCGTCGTCAAGGGTAAACGTCGTCGAACTGTTCGTGGAGATGGTTGTTGTCTTGCAAACGTCCCCATATGTTGACTCAGGGATCGAGACGTGGCTGCACGATCCGTTGCAGCCACGCGGATAAGATGCCTGTCATCACGACTGCTACTGATACGAGGCCGTTGGGATCCAGCACGGCGTTCCGTATTACCTTCCTGAACCCACCGATTCCATATTCTGCTAACAGTCATTGGACCTCGATCAACGCGAGCAGCAATATTGTGATACGATAAACCGCAATCGCGATAGACTACAATCCGACCTTTATCAAAGTCGGAAACGTGATGGTACGCATTTCTCCTCCTTACACAAGGCATCACAACAACGTTTCACCAGGCAACGCCGATCAATTGCTGTCTGTGTATGAGAAATCGGATGGAAACTTTCCTCATGTCAGCACGTTGTAGGTGTCGCCACCGGCGCCAACCTTGTGTGAATGCTCTGAAAAGCTAATCATTTGCATATCACAGCATCTTCTTCCTGTCCGTTACATTTCGCGTCTGTAGCACGTCATCTTCGTGGTGTAGCAATTTTAATGGCCAGTAGTGTAGATCGCACTGTACTTCCACCATCATGGATCATTTACTATCGCTGTATATTTTACTTGGGACTGGTGGAAACAGTCGTGATGGCTGATGCTGCGTCGTTAGCAGGACGACGGCAGGGCCTCCCGACGGATCCGCCTCCGCCACTGCCAATATTTACGGCGGCGGCACTTCATTAGCCGGGCTACTGCCCTAATGAGCGGGCCGCGGTCGTTAGCAGCGTGTGCTCGCGCTCCTTCTGCCGGGCCGGGAACATACTCACTCCGCTTGTCCCAGCCTGGCCTATTTCCAGGCTCTTAACAGGAATGTCGAGCGACCGAACAAGACCAACACCAGTCTAATTTCGCTGAGAATAACAGGACGGTTCTCGGGGCAGCTAGGATAGTGGAAGCAACGTCCAACGCACGATTGGCGTCCAGAGTGAGGCCAGCGTTTAACCTCTACAAATCTTATAATAGCTGCAGATTGCTGAGACCTGGCAAAGGGCTCCAGACGTAGGAGGCGTCAACAATTTTTGCCAGGTAGGCCAGAAATCATCCATATCCTCCCACAGAGTTTGACCCATTGTTCCAAACAGTCCTAAGTGTGGGATCCTGTCCACTCGTCTCTTATAGGGCGCCTAGGAAGCTGTTATCTCGAATAACTAGACAGCACACAAGCAAACCATATTAATGGAGTTAATTAAAGTAATTAAATTGACAATATTTAACTTTCGTTTCTACATGGTGGGCCGCAAGCAATTGTTGACATGTAAATAATCAATATCATTTGATAGATACAATTTCCATGCAAGTTAATTACACAAGTTCGTAAGTCACTGCTATCGTTAATATCACTGCGGCTCTTCTAGTCCTATCTTCTAGTGCACCCGAATGCTGGCAGGAGCGGCGCTTTTATTGTCTTCGCGTAGAGGCCGCTACTGTCGTGGTGGCGTCCTAGTCAGCGTGCTATTGGCTGATGTCGTCTCACAGCCCTCTCTGTTGTATTGCTCTTCATCTTCGTGGCAGCGATTGTCGTTACGCCGGAACACTAAGGATTTTAGAGGAGCCGGCCGGGATGGCCGAGTAGTTCTAGGCGCTAGAGTCTCGAACAGCGTGACTGCTACGGTCGCAGGTTCGAATCCTGCCTCGGGCATGGATGTGTGTGATGTACTTAGGTTTAAGTAGTTCTAAGTTCTAGGGGACTGATGACTTCAGAAGTTAGGTCCCATAGTGCTCAGAGCCAATTTAGTGGAGATCTAAACAGGGAATATTGTGGACTGCTAAGTAAGAGTGAGATTCCCCCTAAACGTTACTCGTGGTATGTAATGACGGTTTTGAGTGACGAATGATGGAAATTGACAATGTGGAAGCGAGTGAGTTATATGTCACGTTGTCAAGCAAACGACAAAATTTCGTCCCTTAAAACAGTCGTTAATCTCGGACCATCTTTTCATGCAGTCCTGTTTCCTAATGAACGTGAGCTAACATACGACTCACGAACAGTCAGAAATGTTGTTCGTTTGGCAGTGTAATTCGTTTCCACTCTTCCATCAGTCAACTGTCCTTGTCACGATACACAAAGCCTGAAAAAAGGTTACAGCAGTGATTTGAATGTGACCAAATCCTAAAAATCTGCGGAAGGGAAAGGCAGATGTTTTGCAGCAACTAAATAATCACCTGCACTGCAGAAAGTTTTCTGCTGCACACAGCACGTAGTCGGTATTTCCTACAAACTACATCGTCGGGCATTAAAATTTAACGTCAGAAAAGACAGCAAGTGCCGAAGTTTTACCTAAAGTAGAAAAAAATACGATCAGATTTGTACTATGATCACCTCGAATCCGAACTCGCCGGCACAGACGCGGAACTGCAGGATGGAGACCGGCCGTCAGCACGTTGTAGGTGTCGCCACCGGCGCCAACCTTGTGTGAATGCTCTGAAAAGCTAATCATTTGCATATCACAGCATCTTCTTCCTGTCAGTTAAATTTCGCGTCTGTAGCATGTCATCTTCGTGGTGAAGCAATTTTAATGGCCAGTAGTGTAGAATTGCTCCACTCTGGTGACGCAAAACAATAAAGAACTGTTTAGTTCGTAAGGGGATCAAAATATCGGGTGATCAAAAAGTCAGTACAGATTTGAAAACTGAATAAATCAAATAAATCACGGAATAATGTAAATAGAGGCCATCATTGTAGGCAAAACCACCCCTTTCTTCCGCCTCCCTGATTTCTATCTCACCATCTATGGCCGTCCTATCGCCATCACCCCCACCCTTAAGTACCTTGGCGTCACCCTCGACCGTCGACTCTCCTGGACCCCCCATCTCCGGACAATCCAAGCCAAGGCACGCTCCCGACTCCGTCTCCTCAAGCTCCTTTCCGGCCGTACGTGGGGTCTGGACCCCTTCACCATACTCCACACCTATAAATCCCTCATCCGCCCTATCCTTTGTTACGCCCATCTGGCCTGGATCTCCGCCCCCCCAACCTTTTATAAATCCCTTCAAATCCTTGAACGCCATGCTCTCTGCCTCGCCTATCGCATCCGTCTCCCCTCCCCCACGCGGATCCTGTACGATCTCATTCCGTTCCCCCACCTCCTCCTTTTCCTTGAAAGGATACGGATCCTGTACACCTCCCGCAAGCTCGATCCTCCTCACCCGCTTGTCTCGCCCATCCTCTCCCGCCCCCGCCCACTGCCACGCCTGTATTCCCACACGGTCTCCATCTCTCCACCCTCCTTACCCTCTCCCAAGGTGGCTTCCGCTAGCTCCCGCTCCCTGATGATGTCCTCCTCCCCTCCATCTACCCCTCCTATCAACTTTGATCCTCCCCTCCACTTCCTGTGTCCGTTCCTTTAGGCACCCTCCCTCCCTTCTCTTCCCTTCCCTTCTCTTTCCTTTTCCCCCCATCCCCCTTCCTCCACCCTTCTTCCCCTGGGCTTCCCCACCCCTTTCCTCCCTTCCCTTCCCCCTATCTCCCCTGCCCATGGCATCTCTGCTCTCCCCTCTCGCTCTCCCACTCCCCTTCCTCCTCCTCCTCTCTTGGCAGGTACCTGGACTCGTACACGCTCAGTGGACTTTCGTGCGCCGGAGATCATCGCCATCAGTGTCTCGTGTGTGTGCCTTCGTTTTGTGTTTAGTGTTCTTTCGCCGTCACGCCTCCACTGTTCACGTGTGCCGTCGCAGTCATACGTGTTATGTGCACCGTGTCAACAAGTGTTAATGTTTTTTTTCGTCCAGCTTGAACGGCTTCATGTTTATTGTTTTTTGTATCTACATTTTTTGCCCGCCGTTTTTATTGTATTGTCTGTGTCACCTATATGTCATATTATTGTACCACTTAAGGCTGAAGAGCAGTGTAATATGCTGCTGACAGCCCGCCTGTATGAGGTGATTAAAATTACAATAAAGAAAAAAATGTAGATAGAGGGGTACAAATTGACACACATGCTTGGAATAACTTGGGGTTTTATTAGAACCAAAAAAATGCAAAAGTTCAAAAAATGTCCGACAGATGGCACTTCATCTGATCAGAATAGCAATAATTAACATAACAAAGTAAGACAAAGCAAAGATGATGTTCTTTACAGGAAATGCTCAATATGTCCACCATCATTCCTCAAAAATAGCTGTAGTCGAGGAATAATGTTGTGAACAGCACTGTAAAGCATGTCCGGAGTTATGACGAGGCATTGGCGTCGGATGTTGTCTTTCAGCATCCCTAGAGATGTCGGTCGATCACGATACACTTGCGACTTCAGGTAACCCCAAAGCCAATAATCTGGGGACCTGGGAGGCCAAGCATGACGAAAGTGGCGGCTGAGCACACGATCATCACCAAACGATGAGCGCAAGAGATCTTTCACGCGTCTAGCAATACTTTTTTTTGGTTCTAATAAAATCCCATGTCATTCCAAGCATGTGTGTCAATTTTTACCTCTCTATCTACATTATGCCGTGTTTTATTAAGTTTTCGAATTTATACTGTCTTTTTGATCACCCAGTAGATGTAAAATATGCGCTTTAAACCTCAGGCAAAGAGCTTGGAGGAGAAGAGATTTGTTTCACATTTTGAAAGATGAAGTCTTCCTAGCTCTTAAGGTATGCAATTTAGAGTCTATGTTTATTGGATTTTTCTCCATCAAATTATGGCCCCTGACATATCACTGAGCACTGACCACTCCTCCTGGGACGCCCTCTATAAGCGGAGTAGGGGCGAATGGGGATTCATTCCAGCAACAACAAGGATCACAAATGGAGAAATCCATTGACGTATGCGACTTTCACAAAGAGCAGATTTTTATGGCCTGCACCTGGGGACGAACTTGTCGTAAACTACGAAGCTGGCCAGTTTCTCGTATGTTACTGCGTGAACTTCTATGCAAAGTGGTTGAAGGACGATGAAACGACGAGTAGGCGAGCACGTGTTGGACGTCCACGCCTCATCACAGAACGGAGACTTGCCCACGCTATAATGCAGGACAGGAAACTTTCTGTTGCAGATCTGGCGAGAGTTCAGTGAGGATGCAGGCACGACTGTTTCCGAGCACATGTTTCCGACCACACCGTTCAGGGGCCTTGTTGAAGGTCCACAGCAGTCGACCCCTATTTTTTTGGATCCACGACATCGTCAGTTAAGAGGGCCGTTGTGGCCGAGCGGTTCTAGGCGCTTCAGTCTGGAACCGCGCGACCGCTACGGTCGTAGGTTCGAATCCTGCCTCGGGCATGGATATGTGTGATGTCTTTAGGTCAGTTAGGTTTAAGTAGTTCTAAGTTCTAGGGAACTGATGACCTCAGATGCTCAGAGCCATTTGAACCATTTGAACATCGTCAGTTACTTTTGCTATGGGTCATCGAGAATGGATTTTGGATAATTGAAAATGTGGCTCGTGGTCGAGAAAATTATGTTTCTTCTTACAGTAGGTTGATGTTCGTGTCCGGATACAGTCTCATCATGGCGAACGGCTGCTTAAAAGACACACTGGACCACGGGCGAAGCTTGGTGAAGGCTGTACTAAACTTTGGGGGACATTCATCTGGGCTTTTATGTAACAAGGCGGTAAACGATGGCATCATGACAGCTGAAGACTAAATGAACATTATTGCGGACACACTGGTGTCCCTTATACTTGATGACTTTCCCGATGGCAAGGGCATCTTCGTGAATGACAGCTGTGTCATACGGTGTGAATTTTGTTGTATTGTGAAACGTAGGTTTATCAGCAGCAGTAAGCTGAGAAATAGAAGTTACTGTGGGTTGTGTGTGCGCAAATGTATTTTGGTAACATCCTGTATTACCTAACCATGAGCCACTATAAGCAAGTATCAAGTGAAGCAATACCAAAAAGATTGATGTCAAAACGAATACCACACAAAAACCATGTCATAAAGTACCTAATTATTCACAAATTAATCATAAAGACCTTAACTGGTTCCCTTTTAATTACGAGGGATGCCCAGAAAGTAATGCACCGAATTTTTTTTCTCGGCCGAAAACAACGCTACGAATACGAAACGTTGCGTATGTATTATTCAGAGTCTCCTGAGTGAGCGCATCAAGTTACTGTCACTTCCGACAGATAGCGCATCTCCAAATTCTAGGGAAGAAATCTGACGTTGTACTTCTGAAACGGTCCACATATTTTTCGTCTGAAAACTACATTTCACATCAAAACGGACGAGGATGCAGCCTTTAAAAGAGCCTTCGACCATCTTTTATGTGCTCCCAGTAAAATTAACTTCTCGGATTTAGCTAGCTAAGCGTTATTGATTGTAAAATTGGTGGAACAGTGATTGCTGTTCTGTTACACATTGGCCTTCAATATTACCACTTTCATTGTTTCTGGACTATCCACAATAACGATCGTTGGATAATTTACTATTTGTTTGCTGTTGGCCCTTGTTTTGTAATGAAGTTTCGCAAATTGTGCTGTACTACAATTCTTGCATTATACGTGTAAACAAGAAAATGCTCTCATAGGCGTCAGAAAATGTAGAGTGAGCCCTGTGCAAACCTAATTAGTAATAACAAGATTATAGTGGATGAGAACTTCAAAGGTCATTTCACAGCCACTAAATCAATTATGACCTATCTTTAGTGCATTCCAGAAAGCACTTTAACCTCGGGTTCAGTGCCGAAGTTGGTTTTACTGGCAGGGTATGAAAATAAAATTGTCGAAAAACTGATGACTGCAATTTCACACGTCGCCCTAGGTTCAGTTAACCTCTGTTTTAAAGAAATGATAATTAAACCAAGACCCTACGCTGTCGACTGGCGTTGATATATATAAACTGAGACAGTTGAAAATGTGTGCCCCGACCGGGACTCAAAGCCAGGATCTCCTTCTTACATGGTAGACGCTCTATCCATCTGAGCCACCAAGGGCACAGAGGACAGTGCGACTGCAGGGATTTATCCCTTGGACCCTCCCCGTGAGACCCACATCCCCAACTTAAGTCCACATACTACATTCGTAGTGTCGCTGTCCATTACACTCATTACTCGCTGCAGACAATCTTACCGAGTCCTGTAAGAGTTCGAGCAATACGTCTGCATCCGCACAGAAGAAGAAGGTCAATGGCCGATTAGCCTTAACTATATGAAGATGGTATCTGTGTTAATGTGTCTTTACTTGTCATAATTCCAATATTTTATTAATTTGATGTCCATCTACAATCCTATATTATATTAAACCCCATAAACAGTTACCAAACCAGTTTTTGAGTCATTGAACCTGTTGAATTAATTATTGATCCAATCAATATGTGCTTGTAATTTAGAGATTTTTTTTTCGAGGAGGGTGATGTGAGAGGCAACTTTGTTTCACTGTCGTAGTTAATATGTACTGGGAATATAAAAAGAGTATTTCATTTGGATGACGATAGCAGTGTTAGAGCACCATATTTTCGCCAGACGCAAACCAACTAACAACAGAAATGTGATTACATCCGAACCTGGTGTTCACCGTACTCTAAAAGTATTCTATTAGAGAAGGCCGGAATCGTTCCGCGATAGCATTATGTAAAGTAGCATGCAACGAGACGTGTTTGGGTCGATAAATTACTCAGCCTTGATCGTTACGGGGACGCGAAGTTGGTTCCTCACTTATTCAAAACGTTGTTATCGGTGCGGCTGACTCGGTGACCAGCCGTGAATCGGAGCGACAGAAAGTGGAGGATCCATAATTGATGAGACACGCGACAGCAGCGCCCCGTCATTTCCCACTCCTTTTGTCTGGAAACTCGAGTTCTTAAATTTTGCATCACATGGAGGTTGCAGCGAAGGCCAAGTACAGACGTATGTTTTGAGTACCGTGAGTTTCCCACGCACATGGTGTATCAGTTTGTATGATGCTTGTCTTTATTTTCTCTGTATTTTCTCATAATATTATGCTAAAGTATCTGTGTGAAATTCCTTCAGTTACAGCAAGCAATATGTCATGACAAAGGCTGAGGTCCATGAAATAGTGAAGTAAGATCAACATATACATCTCACAGTGTAAGTAAGCTGTTTATGTTTTCTCTATGTAAGTAGGCTGTTAGGCTGTTTAGCTTTTTTATTGGTAACGCCACCTCTGTATGAAAATCACTGGCTGTGCTGTGTGCAGTCTGTGGCTAGTTTGCATTGTTGTCTGCCATTGTAGAGGGGCAGCTGGATGTTAACAGCGCGTAGCGTTGCGCAGTTGGAGGTGAGCCGCCAGCAGTGGTGGATGTGGGGAGAGAGATGGCGGAGGTTTGTAATTTGTCATAAACTGATATATATATTATGACTTGTGATGATATTAAGGTAAATACATTGTTTGTTCTCTATTAATATCTTTCATTTGCTAACTATCCCTATCAGTAGTTAGTGCCTTCCATAGTTTGAATCTTTTATTTAGCTGGCAGTAGTGGCGCTCGCTGTATTGCAGTAGCTTGAGCAGCGAAGATTTTTGTGAGGTAAGTGATTTGTGAAAGGTATAGTTTAATGTTTGTCAGGGCCATTCTTTAGTAGGGAATTTTGAAAGTCAGATTGCGCCGCGCTAAAAATATTGTGTGTCAGGTTAAGCACAGTCCTGTATAATTGTTGAAAGGGGACGTTTCATATGGCGACCCTGCCAGGATACCTCACTGGAATCTTCTGATTTTTTTCTTGTAGTTTGTGTATTTAGTGTAGCTTTTGTTTATTGCTAGCGCGTAATTGTAGAGAGAATCTCCTTTGTAGTTGTAGTTTTCATTGTTGTAGAGTAAAACAGTTGTGGCATGCATGTAGATTTGCACCAAGTATTTCGCAGCTGCAATTAACTAGACATTATTTCCATTGCTATGTTATTTTATTTTGCTCCTCAAATTGTGCTTTTCTGTGTTATCGTGTGAAATATTGTGACAATTATGGCGTGTGAAAAACGTAATACTAGGCTCCAAAGTAAACTGAGAAATGACAGTGAAGACGAAGGCAGTGTGTTAGCGCCGCAGAGTAATGAATTAACTGATGTTCAAAGTAGTAATTTGGTAATCGTGCATAGGGAAATGGAGCGGGCGGCAAACAATGGCACGGACAGTGAAACAATTAGTGAAGAGGGAAGCATTATCGATCGATCGGTCGGCAACTGCTCGCCTCAGGAATCCGAAATGACAGGACACAATTTCGCAAATACTGTAGATTCAGGTTTTGGGTCATCACCGTTTTCTCAAATAAGTCAACACACATTTGCTGCTTGTCAAAATGTGAATGTTGCCGGTGCAAATGCACTGCCGAAAAGCGTAGAGAAACAGATTCCAGACACTAATACATTATTATTGCAATTAATGCAACAAATGGAACAAAATCAGAGACAAATGGGACAAAATCTTAAAAAGTTAGACACAGTGGAACAAAATCTTAAAAAGTTAGACACAGTGGAACAAAATCTTAAAAAGTTAGACACCACACTTGAACAAACACGCAAAGATTTAACTACTGAGTTACATAACATCGAATCGAAATGTCAAAAGGTCTGTAATGACGTAAAAACACAAATTTGTGAGCATTTCCAACCTATTTTTTCGCGTCATGAAAATGTATTACAGAATCACGAAGCAGCCATAAAAGAACTGCAAACTATTGTTCATGAAAATCATGAGACCTTGCAAGCTAAAATTGACTCAGTTGCATCTACCGATTCGGTTACGCAACTTGCAAGAACTCAGGAAAACTTAAAGGACACAGTAGATACCCTGAAAATTGGTTCAGAAAGACACATGGAGGAAATAAGTACACTATCGGAGAAAGTAGCCGAACTTTCGGATCAGGTCACTAACTTATCTACAAAGGTAGATGATGATCTGAATGACACAAGACCCGTAGCCTTCACTGACACAGAAGAGTATGAACAAATTAGAAAATTCAAACAAAATCAAAATCAAATCAATACACAGTACAAAAGAGAAATCCGAGAAGTGCAAGATCAGTTGGCACAAGTAGTACAAGAATTACGTATTTCAGAGGACACTCGCGCCCCAATACGGGAAGAGGGACATACAAATACGGAAAAGCCGCAAAATAATAACACAGGGCATTTCGGAAGTTATGAAAGAAATTGGCAATGTGCACCGAATTTTGAGATGGAACGGCCGACACGACCTAACAATGACCGACATGCGACTCGCCGACATGACGATTTTGACTATAAGCTGTTCATTACTACACGTAAATTCAAAACATTTAAGAATTCTGGCAACGACATTCATCCACAAGCATGGCTCCATCAATTCTCGCATTGTTTTCCTCCCAACTGGTCGTTAGAACACAGATTAGAATTTATGTGTGGCTACTTGGAGAATGAACCAGCTGTAAGAATGCGATCGGTAATTCACGATTGCCACAGTGAAGGAGAGTTTTACCATGCCTTCCTCTCAGCATATTGGTCTCAAGCCACACAAGACCGTGTAAAACATAGCATCATAATGATGAAACTTTTCGAACAATCTGAATTTTCCAGTCTTATGAAATATTTTGAAGACATGTTGCATAAGAATCAGTATCTTTCAAACCCATACAGCCCCTCAGAACTCATCCGCATTTGCTTAATCAAATTACCTGAACATTTACGACATATTATTTTGGCAGGACGTTGCAAAGACGACATTGAAGCTTTTCAGGGACTGTTACAAGAATTGGAAATTGACACTGACAATCGCGGAATGCGGAAAGAGGAACACAACAATTACAGGTCACATCCGTCGCAATTCCGCGATGAAAGAAGTAATAACTGGACACGACAAGGCTATTCTCACAGCACATATCGTGACCAAAACAGACACCACCCGTATGACAAGCGTTGGCAGAGTAGTAATAACTACAGGGAAAGATCGCATTTCCGTAGTAATGACTATCACAGAGACAATCAGAGAAACAGACAATATGGGAACCAAAACAAGTATTATCAAGGGAGGCAGAATAATTTCAGACGCAACAGTTCAGCGCGCAGTTACGATTCAGGGAGAAATTCTCCACCACGTGACCGACACGAAAGAAACTGTGTAAACTACCGACAAAACGACAGACCTGAATTCTATCAGAACTGGCGAGTTTAAACAGAGCTGGGCCCTCTCGGCAAGGCGAATTTGTGGAAGTTAGACCTCCTAATCCCAGTAACGACGCGCGCCAACAAAGAAACAGACAATGACTCACACCGCAGGCAGACGCTTGCGCCGGCTGGCTCAGAGAAAAGTAACATTGACGCTAACCTTGAGCAAAATTCCAGTATTCTTTACGGACGAATACCGCATGATAATTGCGTTGAAGTTGAAACGCTGCACACTAGAAAGAGTAAAGGTTTACACCACATTTCACATGTAAAACCATTTATTGAGAGATAATCTGCTTTTTAACTTTGTCTTTGCCATAAAACTTTTCACTTCACATTTCTAGTATGCTTTGTCAGTTTTAAGAATCTGTTAACATGCAACAATGTTTGAAGTTAAATATCCAGTCAAGAACCAAGAGAACTTATTTAAACAGAAATTACGAATGCACTGTTATAGTGAACAGACGACACAGTGTTGTATTTGTACATTCTTGCTTGTTAGTTGCACGATTACGTAACGACTATCAGGCTTACATACTTAGAACATTTACCAGTACTGCTAATGAGATTTTAATGCAACATTTTGGTTTACTTCAAAATACATTCCGGATTTAAAGTACTTTCTGTGAGATACCAGATGAGACAATAGTTAGTTTATGTGACAGCTACACGATTTTATCACGACGCTACTAATGAGTGACAATTTACAATGTTGATTTTGCGGTGTATCTGTTTTATATCTGCACAGTTTTCTGAATTCTTCTGGAAAGAAAAACATGTTTTAGTAGTAACTTTTGTGGTATAGCAACATTGAGACAGCCTTTTTCGTGCCACAACAATACGTTACTGTACAGTACTTTCTTCATCACGCCAATAAGCATAATAACTACGACATCTATACGCAAAGCATTTCACTTTTGTTTATCATGTGGTAAGTACATTGACTTCTGCAGAACTTAGCTTTCGGAGGACGATAACTACGACACTTCCACAGAGATTATGTTGCGACAAGATGCACAGTTTAGCGCTACAGTACACGTATTTGAGTGATTAATTTTGTACTTAAAACATTTATTTTTAAAGATTTTTTAATTACAAAGAAAGTTTTCCGTGATACATTTCATTCCATTGCTGTAATTTGTAACACCTGAGGGTATAATTACATTAATCCTCAGGGGGGTACACACTTACTTTGTGTACCATGTGTGTGGCAACCACAAGGAACCCTAGCTAATATGGTATTTGCTTATACAACTTTACACATCGGTACCATATTTCTCTAACACACAAATTACACAGCTATCTGATCATTTAACTGAGAGATAAACATTCTTTTAATACATCAGTGACACATGTTTACGCAATACACAGTTGGGTAACTTCACACTTATGAAACTGTATTTTGTCTGTACTTTGTAAACTGTTCATATTTTTTCGGAATCATTGTGATACTATGAGAGCTTTGAATGATGTATTTAATATGAGATCATGATTTTTAAAGTACGTTTGAGGCAGATGACACTTTTGACATGAGCAGAGAATTTTCTTTAGGTTTGGAATTATTGCAGAAAGCTACGACGATTTTGAGATTTGACTGAGGTGTTAATGATGTTATTTTTACGACGACGATGTGTATTATGCTGCTGAGGTATGTTTATGATTAATAGGCTGAGGCTATATGAGTTATTTGATTATGCTTCACATTTATAATGACGAAATATTGACGAGTGTCGATGGATACGTATATGTGTAATAAGGTAAGGAATAAGGAGTAGGGGTTAGGGACTCTGATTTATGAAAAGGTTGTTGGAAACCAAGAATCGTACTTTAAGAGTTATGAAATGTGTGTGTATATGCATGAATGTATCACAATGCCACTGAAAATTTTTTTGGACACTGTTATATTCATAGGATTTTGTTTCTACAGATTTGCAACGCTAATTCTCGACCTGTGAAATATTTTTATATGAGACTACCACGGTAGCAGAATCTCCTGTCGTAAATATTTCCGTACGAAAGTTAAGTGACCACCTGCATGCGTCGCGGGCACCCAGCTGTGTCAGACGCCTGGAGAAAAAGCCATTATTGCGAGCCCTTTTCAGCGGCACAGGTAGCACAAAAAAAAGGGGAGGCCATTATCCTTGGAAATATTCTTTCATCTGCAAACCTGATAATGACAAGTGTCTTTCTACGAGAATTGAGAGCTACTGACTTACGAAATGCCACATAGCTATTGAATGATGTTTTTATGCTTTGGTTTGCGTAATTGCTTATTTCATTTGACATCTGTTTTCCAGCTGTGTTGCAGCATTGCTTTTATAAAATAAAATGCATTTGCTAATGTGAACACTTTCTGTCAACAGATCTATTAAATAATAATTTTATGATCCACATTCTTTAAAAAAGGAGCACTTGGAAAGGAAAGAACAATAAGAAGGAACTAGTAACTGCATTCATAATTTTCTTTTCAAGTAATTGGTAACTTTTTGGTTGAATAACTTCTTGTGGTGCACCACTTTAATTACATAGACATTAAGATGATACATTTCCCTTATCTGCATTGTTGTTTAGTGTAATATTTTTTTCTGCTTGCGCTATGTCATGTTTAGGTATACGTTGCTGCTGTTTGCCAGGCATAGTGTTATTGAATTTGACTTTTGCTCATTTATGCTGCTAGCTTTGCCAATTTGCATTTTTTGCATTGCTGTTTGTGTTGGTTTGTTATGTGATGCTGCATTGCCTCGTCCCTTAGTTTAGCATCTGAGCTCAGTAGATTTAAGTTAGCTTAAGAGGGGGTAGCCTCTAAGAGAATGAGTTGCGATGAATTGGAAGAAATGCATTGAGAAAACAGGTTTAGGTAGGATTTTCTTGGAAATAAATGTTGAGGTAAGAAATGTATGAACATATAAATACAGAAAGCATGCTTAGATAGAATTTTTTGGGTGGAAACAAAGGATGAAATAAGAGGAAAGATATATGAAGTTTTGGGTTGGACTGCAGTACCAAATGTTACACTGAAAACGAACCCTGTCCTTTCCTATTGGTGTTATCCCACTATGTGTTTGTGTACCCTTGAGTATTTGTTTTCTTCCTGTCTCTGTGTACTGTTTCATAGAATTTTTTTCTCTTCTAATATTAAGCTACATTCACTATGAAGAGGAATACTGTTATCCTCAAATATAATTGGCATTAATAATATGTTATTTACTTTGTAAAGATATTAGACATTATTCATTCTGTTTAAATGCTCATGTGTGAAGTTGATGTTTCGCAAGTTATTCTGATCTTCTATGTATGTACTCATGTCATAATTCCTGTAACACTGATGTATATGTCTATATCTATTCTTTTGTAAAGCCTGTACTACAAATGTTATCTATATTGTTATGTTTTTAATGATATATTTTGTACCTTTGTTATTGTATCCTTATGTTATAAATTTGTAATTGTCACCAGTTCATGATATTATTAACTTGTTAGTTACATTTCACTGCACACGTTTCTGTTGGTCATAGTATATGGACAATATGTGAGAAGTTGGGACTGTGAGTGTTTGCACGTGTGTTACTAATTCAGCAAGGGACTGGATAACAGCATTGCTGGTTCTAAGAACAATTTCAAAAACTTTGTGAGTGCACAAGTGGTGGTTTATGGACTTGCTATATTGTCCGCAAGACTCTTCAGTGGTAATTGTGCACCAGCACAGTCACAACAGATGGCTGCTGGCCATCTCTACAAGGACTACAGTGGGTCTGCATCTTTGATGGCCCACCATTACCATTATCTCTACAAGGACTACAGTGGGTCTGCATCTTTGATGGCCCACCATTACCATTATCTCTACAAGGACTACAGTGGGTCTGCACCTCTGGTGGCCCACCAATACCACAATCTCTACCAGGACTACAGTGGGTCTGCTCTGTGATGACCTAACTACCAATATTCTTCAAAACGTCGAATGACTCTGCTGTGGGTTTACTCTGTTGTGACCCATTACCTCTCTGCATGTCGAGTCAGCACTGTCTTTCCGTTGGAAGGACAACACTACTTCTTCAAGACTGCATGGAAATCCACTACGTCTGTGTGCATTTTCTTTTACTGCTCAGACTTTGAGAAAAACACTGCTATTCTCCTGTTATGTACGATTAGGACTGTCTTTATGGACTGTAAGACAATTTTAGCTTTTGACCAACATTGTATCAATAAGTGTGTGCATTTGATTTCTTTGTTATTGTAATTATGAAAAATTTTATCAAATCATTATTGGGCACTGCCCAAAAAAATTTGTAAAATTTTCGTGGGGAGCATGGGGGCTATGTAAGTAAGCTGTTTATGTTTTCTCTATGTAAGTAGGCTGTTAGGCTGTTTAGCTTTTTTATTGGTAACGCCACCTCTGTATGAAAATCACTGGCTGTGCTGTGTGCAGTCTGTGGCTAGTTTGCATTGTTGTCTGCCATTGTAGAGGGGCAGCTGGATGTTAACAGCGCGTAGCGTTGCGCAGTTGGAGGTGAGCCGCCAGCAGTGGTGGATGTGGGGAGAGAGATGGCGGAGGTTTGTAATTTGTCATGAACTGATATATATATTATGACTTGTGATGATATTAAGGTAAATACATTGTTTGTTCTCTATTAATATCTTTCATTTGCTAACTATCCCTATCAGTAGTTAGTGCCTTCCATAGTTTGAATCTTTTATTTAGCTGGCAGTAGTGGCGCTCGCTGTATTGCAGTAGCTTGAGCAGCGAAGATTTTTGTGAGGTAAGTGATTTGTGAAAGGTATAGTTTAATGTTTGTCAGGGCCATTCTTTAGTAGGGAATTTTGAAAGTCAGATTGCGCCGCGCTAAAAATATTGTGTGTCAGGTTAAGCACAGTCCTGTATAATTGTTGAAAGGGGACGTTTCAACAGTACAATTAGTGGACTGGTGAATCGATTGCACCCAAAATTTAGGCAACAGTTGCGTTAGTTGCGTTTTATGTAGTATTCGGTATTTCCGTCTTAGCTGAAATCCTTGCATATAAGAATCGAAGATATCGTATTAGACTAAAGATGGATTACAAACTAACGGACACAGCATCTTTGAACATTTGGAAAGGCGGTATCTTGTGGCCAAGATCGTATCGAAAATTATTCTACTGAGTTATACGTCAAATTTAAAGCACTGATACATTGGGATCCAGAACGAACATAGCAGAAAAGAAAAAATGCGGAAGGCCAATAGCCGACAAGGCACGTTAATGAGGCACACAATTGTTCATGAGCTGTCTCAGTAACAATGTGAACTTAAGTCTCACACAAGCATTCTACAGTAATATGAAACAAGTATTATGCGTGGATGAATATAAATGAAGTGGTTAGCAGATTAGGCAGAGTTTCTTGCATCACAATGAGTTGTATGCGAACTCGTGAGAGACGAGATAACGCCAAAATTTTATGATGTTGGTAACGGTATAATCGAAACAAATACCATGAACTGGAATAGTTACAAAACTCTGATTGAATTTAGAAGATAAATTGATATCAAACGTTATTACCTCTGCGTAACGTATCGCCTAAAATAGTGTGTTAGAGAAACTAACACTAAGGAAATATACATGACATGAAGCGGCATGAATTTGATATCTATAAATCGCAGTCAGTATACATCGCAAATAAAATCATTGTGAGTCAAGTACAAAATGAGTTGACTCCGTAAAAAGGAAGTACACTGCCTGACAAGAAATGTTAAGTACCCAGAAGACAAGATCGGATGTCAAAACTTGGTACATTAGAGTTATAATTCTCTCTGACAGATAGAACGGCCACCAGAGCGCAGTAGTATTGTTCGTGTTCAGTGTTACCAGGCCTGGTAGAGTGTATAAGGGGCGTGAACAGCGTCCGATGCTGAGTGATCACTGTGAAAGACACGGAGATGCCATGTAATCATGTGAGACCGCGTTATCAGCAACTGACACAGTCTGAAAGTTGGTCACTGTGGATCTCCATTTGGCCGCCTGGTCAAATCGTGCAATATCCTGATTTATGGGGATTTTGGAGGTAATAGTCGTCCGATGTTGGACTCTACAGGAACGTATGGGAAAGCGTATTCGTGGTCAAGTTTGTTGTGGACCACATCGGACAACCGATAACCGTACCGTGCACCAAGCACATTGTAACCCCTCTACAAGTGCGCCTGCCGTCCGAGACTCTATGATAGACTTCGTTTCGTCCCACGCCATTGGTCATAGCCTCACAGTAGCCGGACTAGGGAATTACCGCCCCAAGTGTAGCCTCCCGTTTCCATCACAATACGAACAGCTGCCTTTTGGTTTGGTGCTGTGACTGGGGCGCATGGACTACTGATGCATGGCGTCGTATTGTGTTCAGCCATCAGTCGTGCTTCAACACTACACTGATGGCCGTCGCCAGCAAGTGCGGTGCCCAGTAGTGACTGAGGAAACTTTGACGGCGCAGCGGTGTGTCAAAGACATCCTGCGTCTTCATGTGTTGCCTCTCAAGTGGCAATACCGTGGTGCCATTTCCCAGCAGGACAGTCTCGTCAACACATGGTATGGGTCTCTGTGAACTGTCTGCGTCGTGATGAGGTAATTTCATGGTAAACAAGATCCCCAGATGTTTCCTCAATAGAAAACGTATGGAACCAGCTCGGATGTCAGCCCCATCCCAGTGACAGGATCCATGATATCGAGGATCAGTTACAACAGTCGTTGACCAAATGGCTACAAAAGAAGATACAACGGCTTTACGACACCTTTCCCAGTCTAATCAGTGCAAGCATCCAGACCAAAGGGAGTGCAACGTCATACTGATAAATGGGATCATTCTTTGTAAATAGCACTAGATTTTGTAATCTCACACCCTCTCAACGCCGTGAAGTATCATTTCATTTCCTGCCCTTCGGGTTGCTTCTTTTTTTTTTCAGCCAACATAATAACCTAAAACATTTATCCATGATGGATATGGAACAGTGTGACTGTGATGAATAAAGATTTTCAGAAATAAACTGCAACAAGTCGCCTTTTTATGATGGTTCAATTTATATTACGAAGGTAAGTCAATTATTATCAGCAAAGTAGTTATAAAATTTTATTGTAATCAAACAGAAAACTTTCAAGAACATCATTTTTCGACATTGTCTCCTTGCTTTTCAACGCACTTGGCCCATCGTTGTACAAGCTTCCTGATGCCCTAATAAAAGAAGGTTCTCGATTGATCTGCGAACCAGGAATACACCGCTTCTTTCACTGCTTCGTCCGAGGCAAATGGACGGCCCCTTAATGCCTGCTTGAGTGGACCGAACAAGTAGTAGTCAGAAGGGGCAAGATCGGGACTATATGGAGGATGAGCCAGTACTTCAAATTTGAGTTTTTTGAGCGTTTCAGCAGTGTGGACAGCAGTAAGCATTTCGTGCAACAACACAACACCTTTTGACAGCAATCTTTGGCGTTTGCTGTAACGCATACTGTTTATAGTTGTGCCACTTTCCCCATAATGTTCCAGTACTGGACCTTGTGCGTCCCAAAAAACCGTAAGCATCAGTTTTCCTGCGGAAGGTTGGGTCTTGAACTTTATCTTGCAAGGCGAATTTGGATGTTTCTATTCCGTACTCTTTCGTTTACTCTCCGGCTCGTAATGAAAGATCCATGTTTCGTCACCAGTAATGATCCTGTCTAAGAAGTTGTCCCCTTCGTTAACATAGCGATCCACATGTTTTGGGCAGATGTCCAAAGGCGTTTGTTTATGCAACTGTGTGGGCTGTTTTGGGACCCACATTGCACAAACTTTATGAAATCCAAGTCTGTTGTGGGTGATTTCGTAGGCAGAACCGTGACTAATTTGCAGACGATGTGCCACTTCAACAATAATTAATCGTCTGTCTAAGAGAATCATTTCACGTGTACGCTCAATGGTTCTTCATTTGTGGTGGTAAACGGTTGTCCGGCTCCTTCATCGTGCCTAACACTTGTGCGACCATTTCGGAACTTTTCAATCATTCGTAGACACTCCGTTGTGGCAAAACACTGTTCCCGTAATGTACCGAAAGTCTTCGATGAATTTCGGCCCCTGATACACCTACCGACCACAAAAAAAAAAAAAAAAAAACCAGATCACTGAACGTTGCTCTTCTTTGGTGCAAATATACAGCGGAGCAGCCACGATTAACAGCACGGCAGCGATAACGAAACTAACCTAGAACATGAAAATTGCAAAGATATAACAACAAATTAACAAAGCATCCGTCATCAACGTAAAACGACAGTGCTACCAAAATAAACAAAAATATAACTAAATTGCGGATAATAATTGACTTACAATCGTATATGCAAAACTAATTGTTTGTGACAAGTACAAATATTTGGAAATGACTTGTTGTTATAGCTTTTCTGTATTTAGTTGACTTGGAATACATTAAAAGTACCAACTGTTGTCTGGTTTTTAGTTGTGTTCTACAATATTATTAATAAAAATAAATAAATGACGGAATGTGTATGAATGTGAAGAAATGAGATAAAATACTGACTTCTTGCAAATATAAAACATGTTTGTCCCATTCTTACACTTAAGATGCCGAACCATTGTTCACAACTTTTTCTATACTTCTTACTAAAACAGAATTACGCGCTTCCACAGGAGTCACATGACACAACAGCCGAATTATGTGTGAAATGGTTAAATGTATGATACACCTTCCAACATTCATGTCTACCTTTTCCAAAAAACTCTCTTTGTAACGTTTCACTTAGGTGTGTCGACATACGTAAATTGTTTTGTGGTGTCACCGCCACACACCACACTTGCTAGGTGGTAGCCTTTAAATCGGCCGCGGTCCGTTAGTATACGTCGAACCCGCGTGTCGCCGCTATCAGCGATTGCAGACCGACCGCCGCCACACGGCAGGTCTAGAGACACTTCCTAGCACTCGCCCAGTTGTACAACCGACTTTGCTAGCGATGGTTCACTGAAAAAATACGCTCTCATTTTCCGAGACGATAGTTAGCATAGCCTTCAGCTACGTCATTTGCTACGACCTAGCAAGGCGCCATTATCAGTTGCTATTGATCTTGTGATGCATGTACCGTCAGACCGACGTTCACCATTAAGGGATTAAAGTTAAGTATTCCACCAGCTACGTCCGTTTTTCTAAATTCTAATTTCCTTGTCCTGTTCCAGACCTCACGCCAGCCTGCGTGAGCTAAAACGCGTGCCTTTCGGCTTCCTCTAGTATTCCTGGGTTGGCTCTCCTGCCGATCCACAACATGTTTCATGTCAGTTTATGTATGCCGATGAGATCGTCACGGGGGATCTTCACATCTTCGCGTAGGAAGCGTTCGACGGCCAGTACTTTGGGTCGTGCGTATTCATTTGAGAAAGTGAACTTAAGAGTGTTCTTCCTGTAAGAGTTGGCCATTGTAGCTTGTTCCACTGACAAGGGAACCTCCCCATCGCACCCCCCTCAGATTTAGTTATAAGTTGGCACAGTGGATAGGCCTTGATAAACTGAACACAGATCAATTGTCAAAACAGGAAGAAGTTGTGTGGAACTGTGAAAAAATAAGCAAAATATACAAACTGAGTAGTCCATGTGCAAGATATGCAACATCACAGAGAAAGGAAGAACAGGAGCGCCGTGGTCCCGTGGTAGCGTGAGCAGCTGCCGAACGAGAGGTCCTTGGTTCAAGTCTTCCCTCGAGTGAAAATTTTACTTTGATTATTTTTGCATAGTTATTATCTGTCCCATTCGTTCAGTGACGTCTCTGTTCACTGTAATAAGTTTAGTGCCGGCCGAAGTGGCCGTGCGGTTAAAGGCGCTGCAGTCTGGAACCGCAAGACCGCTACGGTCGCAGGTTCGAATCCTGCCTCGGTCAAGGATGTTTGTGATGTCCTTAGGTTAGTTAGGTTTAACTAGTTCTAAGTTCTAGGGGACTAATGACCTCAGCAGTTGAGTCCCATAGTGATCAGAGCCATTATCAACAGTCGCTGACTCGGATGCACACCGTCTGACGTGTGCCGCGACCAGCGAGTGCTGGCTACTGACGCAGCGCATGCTGGCATTACTCTTGCGGCGATTGCCGGAGTCTATCTCCCCTGATGACGTATTGCGCCCCGACGTCGTATACTTTCCATCAACCAGAACGAACGCCGTTAACTGGCTAAAAGGCATGGCCGTTTACTACATATTTTGTGATGCTCCCAAAGGCACACTCGACTTTTGGTCCCTATTGATGACGACACATGCAGCTTTCAGCCGCCACCCGAAGTACGCAACTCGTTTCGCAAATTATTTAGGTTCATTATTTGCGGATCCTCCTGCTCACTGGGGCGTTCCGGGTATGAGACGCTGAAAATGAAGAAGAATCCTGGAGCATATTGATCCTCTACGGACGGAATAGGGGGGAACCCCTCCCAGCAGACGAGAAGACGACTCGGACGCTCGGATACGGCAGTTGTAGGATCTTTCTTTGTAATGAACCAAAAATAAATCTATAATACAAAAAAAATGTTATAAAAATTAAAGAAATAAATAAATAAAAAGAACAACATCGACAAACCCACTCCATCCTCTTCCTGATCCTTCGATCCTCGAACTCGAACACGTTGCTTGGGCGTGGCGGCGGGATGGCCAGGCTTCGGGTGTCGACCCCTACCCTACCCGTCGTCCTGCTCCTGCAGCGGTTCATTTAAAAAAAAAAAAAAAAAAAAAAAAAAAAAAAGAGAGAGAGAGAGTTGTTAGAGCACTTGCCCGCGAAACGCAAAGGTCCCGAGTTCGAGTCTCGGTCAAAAAAAAAACGAGAGGTCCTTGGTTCAAGTCTTCCCTCGAGTGAAAATTTTACTTTGATTATTTTTGCATAGTTATTATCTGTCCGTTCGTTCATTGACGTCTCTGTTCACTGTAATAAGTTTAGTGTCTGTGTTTTGCGACCGCACCGCAAATCCGTGCGATTAGTAGACGAAAGGACTTGCCTCTCCAATGGGAACCGAAAACATTTGATCGCAAGGTCATAGGTCAACCGATTCCTCCACAGGAAAACACATCTGATATATTCTATACGACACTGGTGACGGCATGTGCGTCACATGACAGGAATATGTTGTCGACCCACCTAACTTGTACACTTGGCGAATGGGTAAAAAGATTCTTCTACCTTGCCCGATTTAGGTTTTCTTGTGGATGTCATAATCACTACCAAAAATGTGATGAAAACATAAGAGTTTGTCACATAAACTGAAAATAAAAAATTAAACTTTTCACCCGATGGAAGATTTGAACCAAGGGACTTTCGTTTCGCAGTTGCTCACGTTACCACGAGACCACGGCGCTCCTACGTTCTCAGTGTCCTTGATATTGCATATCTTCCCATGAACTACTTAGTTTGTATATTTTGCTTATTTTTTCACAGTTCCACACAACTTCTTCCTGTTTTCTCAATTGATCTGTGTTCAGTTTTTCAAGGCCTATCCACTGTGCAAACTTATAACTAAATCTGAGGGAGGTGCGATGGGGAGGTTCCCTTGTTAGAAGCGCGGTGACGGACAAGTAAACACTCCGCGAGCGCAGCGGCGTCGAAGGGCGAGCGCGACCCGCACTGCTACCCTGCCGAAGGCAGACTGCTAACTGAGCTACTCAAGCACGATTCAGGACCGGTCCTCACAGCTTTAATTCCGCCAGTACCTCGAATCCTACCTTCCAAACTTCACAGAAACTCTTCTGCGAAACTTGCAGAACAAACCCTTCTAGAAGTAGGAGTCGAGGTACTGGCGGAATTAAAGCTGTGAGGAGGGGATTTCAGTCGTGCTTGAGTAGCTCAGTTGGTAGTGCACTTGGCTGCGAAAGTCGAAGTTCCCGAATTCGAGTCTCGGTCCGGCACACAGTTTTAATCTGCCAGGAAGTTTCATTACTATGTATTCTAAAAAAATATAGCTTACTGTTCAAGACGCAGTAATTAGTAATGGGAAATTTCCTTTATGAATAATAAGTGGAGAGATATAAGGAACAGAAGTAGTACAACTCTAATTAAATGTGAACTGCAATTAACCATAAATTTTCCATATTCATGTAGTGGATTCTTCGAATTTGCTCAAAGTGATATAAAACTACTGACTGACGCAAAACCTGTTGCAAAATATGTGTAAGTATTTGCGATGTGTAATTAAATAGTTGTCTTTTACAAGTACTACTTTTATGTTTGGTGACATTTCGTCGTGCTCCTAATCTCCCTTATTTTTTTTATCAAGGATACAAGTATCTACCTTACTTTCTTGTAAAAAACGTTGGTCACCCTAAGCGGCAGAGTGATTTGCAGCATCAAGCCGGACCCGGGTTCGGCTTGGAGTGGTGCGCTGTGTGGGGCCTGGGTTTGGTCACGCTGGCCATTAGTATTTGGTACGAGGCCTGTTGACGCTGCGGTTCTGCTACGTTATTCCCTAGTGTAAACGATTGTAAGAGGTCTTGTCCGTGTATATATCTTGACCGCAAAATTTATTTCATTTGCACGTTCAAGCCATTTCCCTCTCATTTGAGGATTCAGTTTGTATAACTAACGTACCGAGAGCCTTGTGTTATGGAGACTGATTCATTAGGTGATTTGGCCTTTGGATTATGAGATTACAGTGCTGTCTGTCGGCCCAATGACCTTGGAGCTGATTATGCGCATTAGACAGGCTATGCCAGCAGAAGTCTATATTGGCGGTGTCTGGGTTTGTTTCTTCTCCCGGCATCTGGTCGCCCGGTGCTGGACAGAATAATGGGTCAAATGCCTCTGAGCACTATCGGACTTAACTTCTGAGGTCATCAGTCCCATAGAACTTAGAACTACTTAAACCTAACTAACCTAAGGACATCACACACATCCATGCCCGAGGCAGGATTCGAACCTGCGACCGTAGCGGTCGCGCTGTTCCAGACTGTAGCGCCTAGAACTGCTCGGCCACTCCGGCCGGCTCGACAGAATAAGGGGGCTGCAATGACTGAGATGTAATTCTAGTAATCGTATTGTTGATTCTTACACTCAGCAGTAATTCTGAAAGGGTAAAAATATTTAAAATTGTATAATGACTGGTGACTCCTTGTGTGGAAAACTGTTGGCTTTTATGGAAGTGGTGGCTACTAAGGAAATCCTTTCTTGACTGAACGCCCGATTACAGGAGTCTGTGAAAGAGGCTAGTGGTGCCGCAACTGAGACGCTCCCTTAGTTTGTTCCAGTCTTGTGACACACGCAGAGGACACCGAACCTGTTGACCCCGTAGTTCTCTTGTGGATCACCCACCTGCGTGTATCGACTGCCGACATCGTTTTCGCCGAGCCTACCTCCTCCTGCAACACCTCAAGCAGCAGAAAATTAACTCACGTAACCTTGTTATGGGCTTCTGCCGCAATAATTGTAATACATTTGTTTTATTTTCCGTCCGCAGCTCGTGGTCGTGCGGTAGCGTTCTTGCTTCCCACGCCAGGGTTCCCGGGTGCGATTCCCGGCGGGGTCAGGGATTTTCTCTGCCTCGTGATGACTGGGTGATGTGTGATGTGCTTGGGTTAGTTAGGTTTAAGTAGTTCTAAGTTCTAGAGGACTGATGACCATAGATGTTAAGTCCCATAGTGCTCAGAGCCATTTGAACCTTTTTTTTTTAATTTTCCTGTTTTAAAAAGACATGATAACCTTTTTCGTCTTTTAATTAACGTGATTTAAAGAATTTCACTCTGTTCTGTTAATATTTTGCAGGGGCGTGGACGGCCGTTGCCCAGGTTGTTAAATTTATTATTTAGCGCTGACCAGGTTTCTGTTTTTTAAAAGCCATGATTTGCCGCTTCTTAATTTGATAATTATTTTTTAGGTTTTATTATCTGACACTGACCAAGTTTCCTTAACTAAAGGGGCTTTTAGATGTAGAAGCAATATGTTAATGGAATGCATTTATAAGTAATTGTCCTTATTACCCACCAAATTCGAGGTTTCATATTAGTCGGAATCCCGTTTGTAGATGTGATTTGTGGTATACTTGTAATCTACATCTACATCCATACTCCGCAAGCCACCTGACGGTGTGTGGCGGAGGGTACTTTGAATACATCTGTCGGTTATCTCTTCTATTCCAGTCTCGTACCCTTCATCAGAATAATTAAGCCGTACATTGGCACTGATAGTTTTTTCCCTTTTTTTCCTAAATGTGTAAACTCAAAATTAGAATGAATTCCGTTATTTCTTATTCAGTTTTATTTAAGTGCACTATGGGCTAGTTCTTATCCTACTATTTTTTTTCTTCCTTCAGTCTATTTTAAATTTACTAAGCGCCAATAGACGATGGGCATACTTAGAAAATTTGCCTATTGCAAATGTATGTTTGCACTTTATAATAATAGTGAATGAGGTTTACATGAACCCCGTTCAAGACCTTCCACGTAATTTATCCTGAGTGCTGGGCGCATTTTGAACTGTCGTTCAGACCGTGGTTCTTCCTGGGACAAGGCGGGGGCAGGGGGGGGGGGGGTGGTTTGTCCTCTTAACATCATTCACCATTGGTTGTTTTCTTGTTTGTATTTTAATTTGGTATGTTGTCTTGTATATTGGCACTAACTGAACTTTGTTTTTCAGGTATTTATTGCTGAACATGGGGTGTCGTGCCTGTCCCTGCTTGTCCTTTCTGAAAAACAAACATTTGGGATACGAGCTCAGAATACGCCGCCTTCCGTGTGATGGAAGAATTACAGAATTGCCCGCTTGGACAGGCCCTTGAGTGTCAGTACTGACATTATTGGCGAAGTAGATATCGCGCTAGCTGACTGCGTCGCTGCAATATCGGCCTTACGTCAGAACTCGTAATTTTTAGAAACTAGCCAACCCAGACGTAAGCAAATTTACAGGCTCCAGGCGCACTGGAATAACCGTTTAGGTTGCATTTAGCAGTTTGACCTTAGCGCTGAGCAGGTTAAATTAGCCCAGTACTTGCCTAGGCAAGTTCGAGATTTGCAAGGTAACTTAAGCCGCCTCGGATTAGTTGATTTAAGGGCAATGAGTGGGGAGCAGGAGTCTTCTCCCAGGCGCAATTAGGGGGCCAGCTGGGGATTCCTTCGGTTAACTGTGTAACTCACTGATATTTTTATTTCAGGGGATTGAGTCACTTTCTATTGATAGCGTGAGCCAGGCAGAATCTATCTTGAGACTGACAGTCGGATTTGAATTTCACGCCGATGCCTTAGGAGTTTCCCACAATATTGTGCTCTGGTTGTTGTACACATTAACGTGTGGTGTATTGAGCCGCATATTCTCTGAAATTTTGCAAGAACACGGGGCGTTGAAGGATCTGCAAAAACGTATTATCAGGTTGAAATTATCACCCCGCATTGAGAGTGAACATTTTCGGCGGCGCAGGCCTCCCTTGAGATCTTAGCCAGGTATGTTGAGGAAATACGGACTAAGCCTTAGTCTTAGAGTTATAGGTTACGGAGGTGCATGTAGTTAACAACATACTGCAAGCAATCAGGCCGGAGGACCGTTCGTGTATTACATTCTTCGATACACCATCTACTTTTGTTGAATTAGATGCTTTGGTTTCCGATATTTAAGGATTGAGCTTCCTGGATCAACAGTGGGGGAAGGGCGGCAGAGCGGGGGGGGGGGGGGGGGGGGGTAGGAGAGGCGTTAAATTGCAATTATCAGAATGCCCCGCTATTTGACTTTGACATGGACTTCATTTTCCCAAAAAACGATGGAATGTTTATGGATGGCTGCCCTATGTCACCGGATTACAGTTGTTCGCTATTGGCGCGAAGAACATTTTGGACAACTCGAGGGAATAGTTTGGTCACCCATATCGCCCGAGTGAATCCCATTCATCACTTATGGGATATAATCGAGAGGTCAGTTCGTGCACAAAATCCTGCACCAGCAACACTTTCGTATACGTGACGGATATAGAGGGAGCGTGGCTCAATATTTCTGCAGTGGACTTCGAACGACTTTTCGAGTCCTTGCCACGTCAAGTTGCTGCACTACGCAGGGCAAAAGGAGACCTACACGATATTAGTAGGAGGTATCCCATGACTTTTGTCACCTCAGTGCATCTATGTAAACAGCGAGGTCCATTGATCGTGACCGGGCCAAATATTTCACGAAATAAGCATCAAACGAAAAAACTACTCGTCTAGCTTGAAGGGGGAAACGAAATGGTGCTGCCCGCATCTCGTGGTCGTGCGGTAGCGTTCTCGCTTCCCACGCCCGGGTTCCCGGGTTCGATTCCCGGCGGGGTCAGGGATTTTCGCTGCCTCGTGATGGCTGGGTGTTGTGTGATGTCCTTAGGTTAGTTAGGTTTAAGTAGTTCTAAGTTCTAGGGGACTGATGACCTTAGATGTTAAGTCCCATAGTGCTCAGAGCCATTTGAACCATTTGAACCAAATGGTGCTATGGTTGGCCCGCTAGATGGCGCTGCCATGGGTCAAACGGATATCAACTGCGTTTCTTTTTTTTTCAAATAGGAACCCCCATTTTTTATTACATATATATGGATGTTTTAGTTGTACCACATTTTTAGCTTTGTGATAGATGGTTCTGTAATAGTCACTAACATATGGCTCACAATTTTAGACGAACAGTTGGTAACAGGTAGGTTTTTTACATTAAAATACAGAAAGTAGGCACGTTTGAACATTTTATTTCCGTTGTTCCAATGTGACACAGGTACCTCTGTGAACTTATCATTTCTGAGAACGCATGCTGTTATAGCATGATTACCTATAAATACCACATTAATGCAATAAATGCCCAAAATGATGTCCGTCAACCTCAATGCATTTGGAAATACGTGTAACAACATTCCTCTCAACACCGACTAGGTCGCCATCCGTAATGTTCGCACATGCATTGACAATGCGCTGACGCCTGTACAAAAATGTGTGTGAAATCTTATGGGAATTAACTGCTAAGGTCATCAGTCCGAAAGCTTACACACTACTTAACCTAAATTATCCTAAGGACAAACACACACACCCATGCCCGAGGGAGGACTCGAACCTCCGCCGGGACCAGCCGCACAGTCCATGACTGCATCGCCTGAGACCGCTCGGCTAATCCCGCGCGGCCTGCGCTGACGCATGTTGTCAGGCGTTGTGGGTGGATCACGATAGCAAATATCCTTCAACATTCCCCATAGAAAGAAATCCGGGGCTGTCATATTCGGTGAACGTGCTTCGACGACCAATCCACCTGTCATGAAATATGCTATTCAATACCGCTTCAACCGCACGCGAGCTGTGTGCCGGATATCCATCATGTTGGAAGTACATCGCCATTCTATCATGCAGTAAAACATCTTGTAGTAACATCGGTAGAACTGTACGTAGGAAATCAGCATACATTGCACCATTTGGATTGCCATCGATAAAATGGGGGCCGATTATCCTTCCTCCCATAATGCCGCACCATACATTAACAGTCCAAGGTCGCTGATGTTCCACTTGCCGCAGCCATAGTGGATTTTCCGTTGCCCAATAGTGCATATGATGCCGCTTTACGTTACCGCTGTTGGTGAATGACGCTTCGTCGCTAAATAGAACGCGTGCAAAAAATCTGTCATCGTCCTGTAATTTCTCTTGTGCCTAGTGTCAGAGCTGTACACGACATTCAAAGTCGTCGCCATGCAATTCCTGGTGCATAGAAATATGGTACGGGTGCAATCGATGTTGATATAGCATTCGTGGTGGCCGCGCGGTTCTGGGCGCTTCAGTCCGGAACCGCGAGACTGCTACGGTCGCAGGTTCGAATCCTGCCTCGGGCATGGATGAGTGTGATGTCTTTAGATTAGTTAGGTTTAAGTAGTTCTAAGTTCTAGGGGACTGATGACCTCAGATGTTAAGTCCCATAGTGCTCAGAGCCATTTGAACCAATTTGATGTAGCATTCCCAACACCGACGTTTTTGAGATTCCCGATTCTCACGCAGTTTGTCTGTTACTGATGTGCGGATTAGCCGCGACAGCAGCTAAAACACCTAATTGGGCATCATCATTTGTTGTAGGTTGTGGTTGACGTTTCACATGTGGCTGAACACTTCCTGTTCCCTTAAATAACGTAACTATCCGGTGAACGGTCCGGACACTTGGATGATGTTGTCCAGGATACCGAGCAGCATATATAGCACACGCCCGTTGGGCATTTTGATCACAATAGCCATACGCCAACATGATATTGACCTTTTCCGCAATTCGTAAACGGTCCGTATTAACATGGGTAATGTATCACGAAGCAAATACCGTCCGCACTGGCAAATGTTTCGTGATACCACGTACTTACACGTTTGTGACTATTACAGCACCATCTATCACAAAGTGAAAAAAGTGGTCCAACTAAAACATTGATATTTATTTACGTACTACACGAGTATGTAATAAAAATGGGGGTTCCTGTTTAAAAAAAAAACGCAGTTGATATCCGTTTGATCCATGGCAGCGCCATCTAGCGGGTCAACCATAGCGCCACCTGGTTTCCCCCTTCAAGCTAGACAAGTTTCGTCCTTTGTAGTTTTTTCGTTTGACGCCTATTTCGTGAGATATTTGGCCCGGTCACGATCAATGGACCACCCTGTATGTGTTGCACACCTCCTCTTAAACCACTGGTCCGATTTCATCGAAACTTTGTTGACATATCACTTACTGTCTGGAGACTATCGCTGTGGTTGTAAGAACCACCTACCTATGAAAAAGGTGAGGGTGGGGGTGAAAATGTAGCATAGCTCATGATGCGCCAGTTCGCAGACTTTATTCAACCAGTATTGGGGCACTTAGTGCTGTTAGTGAGCAATGTGATGGGTACAGCTCTGTCGATTTTCCCGCTTCGCTGGTGCAAGTCGCAGACCTCTGCCGCTAGAGGGTACTTGGTGACTTCCGACACGTTTTATATACAATTTCAAACCTTTATGAAACTTCTTCTCGCTGACAACTCCCACGAAATTATGAAAGGAAGAAAATTTCATCGATTACTCTATTTTCGTTGTTCATGCTGTAAATATGCCGCATAAGGCATGACTTTTAGTTTAATGCCACTTTACTAGTAACTGTATTCACGACACATTTTGCAAACAGTATCCTCATATACCACTGAATGTACCTGCACAATTATATTATTGCACGGCACGCAAGTCAGGTGTTATGAAGTCATAAGCAATGAGATGCGTCAAAAACTGCCTTATCATTCAAGACGTTTAAATTCATTACTCCTTTCCTGCTAACTCTATTCGCAACACATTTTACAGACGGTATCGACATATGCCGTTGAATGTACTTACAAAATTTTATCATTGTGCGACACATAGGAGACATGACGTCATATAGACTGAGCAATTTGAAATCGAAACTGCAGAACGAAGCCGGTCAGTGTGGCCGTGCGGTTCTAGGCGCTTCAGTCTGGAACCGCGTGACCGCTACGGTCGCAGGTTCGAATCCTGCCTCAGGCATGGATGTGTGTGATGTCCTCAGGTTAGTTAGGTTTAAGTAGTTCTAAGGCCTAGGGGACTGCTGACCACAGATCTTAAGTCCCACAGTGCTCAGAGCCATTTATTGCAGAACGAAATTCGCTACTTTTGTACTCCTGTCTTCCTCAGTTGCGTGTAATATTACCGTATATTTATAATTTTTACTTATGGACCGTCTGACAACCGAAAGCACATAAAGACGTAATGCCAATGAGAGCTGTTATCAACTTCAAGAAAGCCCCAACACACCACATAGCCAAACACCTCCAAAAGTTAATTACAAAACACTATAAAGTAGAAAACAACAGAACAGTGGTAAACACATGAAACCTAATAGAAAACATACAGAAAATACAAGTACCACACACAGCATCACTGATTTCATTCGACATAGAAAATACATATACCTTCATCCCTATCACAGAAACAATAGAAATCATAGAACAAAATCTCTCATCCCACAGCAACCTCACTACAGACGCCATAAAAGAAATAACAGATATGCTCAGACTGAAAACTGAACAAAACTACTTTCAGTTTGAGAAAGAATATCATCTACAAAGTGATGGACTGCCCATGGGATCCCCAATATCAGGAACACTAGCAAACATTTTCATCAGTCATCTAGAAAATCAAATATTTGAAAATATAACCACTAATGAAAGTTTCAAAATCATATATTGATACAGATACGTGGATGACATTATTTGTCTGGTAGATGAGCCAAGTGAAAAAAATAGATAAACTCCATTCGGAAATAAGCAAAGCTCATCAGAACATAAAATTCACACTTGGAAAAGAAAAAGAAAATGAAATAAATTTTCTTGACATTACAATAAAATAAGAAAATGGCAAACATACATTTAACATCTTTAGAAAACCAACAGCCACAGACACAATAATACATTCCACATCCAACCACCACCACAGCCAGAAACTTGCAGCACTAAGACACATGTTACATAGATTAAACAGAATCCCACTCAGCAAGAAGAACTATGAACAAGAAATGAGTACAATCATACAAATAGCTAGGAACAACGGGTATGACACACATGTGGTACACAAGCTCAATCAAAAAATAAAAACACAAATACAAAACAATCACAAAATTTCCAGAATATAAGAGAATTCAGAAGCTGAAAACTTACAAACCAACTCAACAAACACACACAATGACAACACCACACAGAAAAGAACCAGATGGTACACCATGACCTACACACATAAACTAACACACAGAGTTGCAAACATCCTAAAGAGACAGAGCTTCAAAATAGCGTATAAGCCTGGGCAAACCCTCCAATCACACCTAAGCGAGCCAGCTATCAAGAGGGACAAATTCCAAAAATCAGGAATATATAAACTTGAATGTCAAAGTTGTGATGCAGTATACATAGGCCTGACATGCAGGAATTTTGAAACACGATACAAAGAACATATCAGATGTTGGAAGTATGATACAAACCATTCCACATTTGCAGAGCATTTAAAACACCATAACCATCATCCTACAAACATGGAACAAGAAATGAAAATAATGAGAATAAGCAACCATGACAAACATCTCATAGAAATGCAAGAAAACTTCCACATCCAGAAAGCCATAGCAGAAAACAAACATGTGATAAATGAACAAACACATATCAGCACAGGCTCCCTACTACACTTAAAAAAGGAAATGATAACATAAAACTAAAAAACTCTTCCCCACACCATCTGGACACACACACACACACACACACACACACACACACACACACACACACACACACACAAAACAAAAAAAAAAGTTATACCACACCAAATTACACACACACACACACACACACACAAAAGCAAAGCAAAAAAAAAAGTGACACATACACACACACAGAACAAAAATATTATATCACACCAAAACACACACACACACACACACACACACACACACACAAATGCATACACCAACAGATCACAGATACTTCAATAATTACACTCGAAAGTTTGGCAATAACATTCGATCATTGGCAAAAACATTTGACAGTCGGCAACAGAAACCAAAACATTGCATTGAAACAAGCGTTCAGTTCATAGTGCTCTGGAATGTGGAGAAAAAACCGCAAATTGGTATTTCTATGAAAAAGAAGGAGAACACCAAAAATGCAACAGGAGCATAATATATAAGAAATTGTCCACGCAACCTTTAAGTACAGTTCAAAACATTACTACTTAATAGGAAATAGCAACCACCAGAACTGTTTATAACCTATAGGCACAGTGCCAAAAATGTAAATGAAGTAGCTAACATATGTACATATTCCAGGCCACTGATGATGCGAAACGCGTATGGCACTAAAATTGTGTTTTATTCAGTAGCTGTCAGACGGTCCATAAGTAAAAATTATCAATATACCGAAATTCGCTACAGTTAGAGGTGGAATAAGTAGAGAACTACCTGTAAAATATGTTAGATACATGTGAAATAAATGTGACACATACTTACTTTGGAAAATACGTGACTAGAAAGCTCCTCTTAAAACTCTGGATCGACTTCCACCACAGGTGGTACACATGTTACTATCTGGAAAGAAGTAGCCGGCCGTTATGGCCGAGCGGTTCTAGGCGCTTCAGTCTGGAACCGCGAGACCGCTACGGTCGCAGGTTCGAATCCTTCCTCCGGTATGGATGTGTGTGATGTCCTTAGGTTACTTAGGTTTAAGTAGTTCTAAGTTCTTGGGGACTGATGGCCTCAGATGTTAAGTCCCATAGTGCTCAGAGCCATCTGAACCAATTTTTTTGGAAAGAAGTACTCTAGTGATGAGAACGAGCAACCTTCTGTTGGGGTGAAGGTGATAACGTGGAGAGAAAAGGGGAAGAAGAGATGGACAGTCAGAGGGGGAGAAGGAGGACATGGATATAGATTCGAGGGAGTAGAATATGACGCATTGACACACAAAACCATATCTGCATGAGACCAGTGGAACCTCTGAAATTGTGTCATTTCATTGGTACTGAACTGAACATTTCCTTGACGTTTCAGAATGTGTCCCATCAACCAATTCCCTTCTTTTGGTCAAGTTGTGCCACAATTTTGTTTTCCCTCCACCTCTATTCAGTACCTCCTCATTAGTTATGCAATCTACCACTCTAATCTTCAGTATTCTTCTCCAGAATCACACTTCAAAAGCAACAATTCTCATCTGAACTGCTTATCGTCCACGTTGCACTTCGGTGCGAAGTCACACTCACTTCGAGGAAAACGGCCATTGTGTGTGGAGAAAGAAAACCTTTCCGACTATGCTGCTGATCCTCGAGCTCTCTCGGCCGACAGTGCCAAACAGCCCGCGGAATAGGTGCCCAAACCTTCATTTATTCGGACTCTAGCTTTGGGTTATTAGTTTTTCGTCCTCCACAGTGTGTTTCTGATACAAGTACTCTGCACGGCGTATAGGTAGTGAAATATTGAAGTGAAGAAAGTCACCTGAAGACCATCACATGTCGTCAGTCTTACTTACTGGTATACATTACGCTGGTGTGACTGCCCCGCAGTCGTACTCTGCAATTCACCATACGAACCGACAGAAACGTCGGGAGTGGAGCACTAAACATTAAACAGCGACTGAGGTAGGCGCCTAAGACCCGGACAGGGAGACTCCCGGGCCTACGCGTGTAGAAGCGCACCAATTACCGGCACACTGCGAGTACGCACGGCCGGGCCCGGCGAGCCGTGTGTGTGTGCGCGCTTCCGTGCCATCTGTATGCATGCTGCCCCAGGGCAGGTGGCTCCGCTGCAGCTTATCAGCGAGCAAGCGAGCCCCGCCGAGACGCTAATTTGTGAAGTGGCGTGCGCCAAGGCCTCGCTAATGAGAAACCAGTCGTCGTAATTGTTCGGCTATTGTTCCAGTACGACCGGCACGAACGATCTCTTAACTACGTTAAGACTAGAGCCAGCTCCTCGTCTTCCGAAGGGAAACACTGAACACCGCGGTTTACGATCGACGTAGTGAAATACCCAGAGTACAAGAAAGTACGTATGTGTATCTTAATTGTGACACCGATTAACTTCTGCGAAATGGTCTCACACTCTCAGTAACATTAATTTTTTTACATTTACAAACCTTTTTTATTCCATGCGAAAATACTCTATTAATTACATACGTCAGGTTAGGATTATGCATATCATTGTAAGGGACAAGGGCGACAAGTAGAAAAAAAATCCTTTTATTAAATGAAGTGTTCCAAATATGGGCTAAGATCTAAACATTGGATAGTTACACTACTGGCTATTAAAATTGCTACACCACGAAGATGACGTGCTACAGACGCGAAATTTAACCGTCGGGAAGAAGATGCTGTGATATGCAAGTGATTAGCTTTTCAAAGCATTCACACAAGGTTGGTGCCGGTGGCGACACCTACAACGTGCTGACATGAGGAAAGTTTACAACCGATTTCTCATACACAAACAGCAGTTGACCGGCGTTGCCTGATGAAACGTTGTTGTGATGCCTCGTGTAAGGAGGAGAAATGCGTTCCATCACTTTTCCGACTTTGGTAAAGGTCGGATTGTAGCCTATCGGGATTGCGGGTTCTCGTATCGCGACATTGCTACTCGCATTGGTTTAGATCCAATGACTGTTAACAGAATATGGAATCGATTGGTTCAGTAGGGTAATACGGAACGCCGTGCTGGATCCCAACGGCCTCGTATCACTAGCAGTCGAGATGACAGCCATCTTATCCGCATGGCTGTAACGGAGCCACGTCTCGATCCCTGAATCAACAGATGGGGACGTTTGCAAGACTACAACCATCTGCACGCACAGTTCGACGACGTTTGCAGCAGCATGGACTATCAGCTCGGAGACCATGGGTGCGGTTACCCTTGACGCTGCATCACAGACAGGAGCGCCTGCGATGGTGTACTCAACACGAACCTGGGTGCACGAATGGCAAAACGTCATTTTTTCGGATGAATCCAGGTTCTGTTTACAGCATCATGATGGTCGCATCCGTGTTTGGCGACATAGCGCTGAACGCACATTGGATGCGTGTATTCGTCATCGCCATACTGGAGTGTCTCCCCGCGTGATGGTATGGGGTGCCATTGGTTACGCGTCTCGGCCACCTGTTGTTCGCATTGACGGCACTTTGAACAGTGGACGTTACATTTCAGATGTGTTACGACCCGTGGCTCTACCCTTCATTCGATCCCTGCGAAACCCTACATTTCAGCAGCATAATGCACGACTGCATGTTGCAGGTCCTGTACGGGCCTTTCTGGATACAGAAAATTTTCGACTGCTGCTCTGGCCAGATCTATCAACAATTGAAAACGTCTGGTCAATGGTGGCCGAGCAACTGGCCCGTCACAATACGCCATTCACTACTCTTGATGAACTATGGTATCGTGTTGAAGCTGCATAGGCAGCTGTACCTGTACACGCCAGCCAAGCTCTGTTTGACTCAATGCCCAGGCGTATCAAGGCCGTTATTACGTCAGAGGTGGTTGTTCTGGGTACTGATTTCTCAGGATCTATGCACTCAAATTGCGTGAAAATGTAATAACATGTCAGTTATAGTATAATATGTTTGACCAATGAATACCCGTGTATCATCTGCATTTCTTCTTTGTGTAGCAATTTTAATGGCCAGTAGTGTAGATATTTGCTACTGGGATATGCTGCATCCCAGCGAAAACAATGTAAAACACCCCTTCGTCATAAACTTTTGGAGGTATTCATTAACGGTTTCGTTCACACAGTTTCTGCATACAGTTCTTCTTTCGAGTATGTCCTGTTAAGGGTAATCTCAGCTTTAGTTTTTACTGCAACTATTTTTCGTTGTTTTGTAATCAACCTAAACATTACGTAGCAGTAATGGTCTAAGTTCGGGGTATTACATACGGTCTAAATTCGGGCTGAATTGGCACTACTTTGTCAATATGACAATCCTGTGCCGTTTTCGTTCTAGAACACCGAGAAAAAAGCCAAATTATATCCCACAGTGAAAGAGAAAGAAATGGAAAGAAACGGATAGGACGTAGAGGCGATTCGTACAGGCAGGGACAACCTGCTCTAAGTACTCCCCATTCACTTCGGACAGTCTTATGCGAGGAACATCTCACTTGTCAACCACTTTAAGTCTATCTCATCTGCTGTTAGTCCTTACAACATTACTCCTATTCTTATGGCAGGCAAAGTAAAATGCCACAAAGGATGTATGGCCGGAGAGCACAGCTATATGAAAAGTAAACTGAAATTTGAAAAAGTATGTGAAAACTTACCCAAAAGAATGAAGGCTGAGAGAAGTAAAAAGACAGAAAATAATAAGAATAGAAATGGACGAAAAAGCAAGAAGATACTTCAGATGAGTGATAGGTGGATGACCCTGCGACTCGTTGACGATGATTCGAGTGGTTTGGTCTTCTTTGCCAAAAAAAAAAAAAAAAAGCCAGATAATGATGATGCTGGATGCATTATTTCTAAAGGAAACTTCTCTGATGAAGCGGATGGAGAGCTGTGAGCTATGTGCATCATGTGTACTATGTAGCACAGAAAAAAACGTGCAGGTTCTGATAAAAAATATATTTGTCACGTTCATCAAGAGAATAGAATGTTTTTCATTATCTATGTTCCACATTATTTTTTGACATACTATAGTGATTTAAAAATAAAATATGCCATATCATTTTTCAAAAAAAAAAAAAAAAAAAAAAAAAGAAATGCTTCAAATGGCTCTGGGCATTATGCGACTTAACTTCTGAGGTCATCAGTCGCCTAGAACTTAGAACTAATTAAACCTAACCAACCTAAGGACATCACATACATCCATGCCCGAGGCAGGATTCGAACCTGCGACCGTAGAGGTAGCCCGGTTCCAGATTGTAGCGCCTAGAACCGCACGGCCGGCTATCATTTTTCAATTACTTTATAAAATATCTGTAATATTATATTTTATAAAAAAAATGTTTTCAATAATATCTCAGTATCTTAGGACTAGACCTATCCTCCAAGTTTTGTCACCTCACCAGTGATCTTTTTTAAATCCAAAATAAGAAACAAATAATGAGAGTACATTACATCTCATCATAATGATATAAAATAGGGCACCTCGAAATGTTGTGTACTGCAACATCCTTTAATTTATTTTCAGCAGAGAGTAAGTTACGTCTTAAAAATGAACGGGTGGTCCAAATTTAGACCATTTTCTCTAATAAGTCTGGAAAAAAATAATTTCGTGTCCACTGCTAAAATGTCCAAGCCGACACCCAGCTTCGCATTGCAGGGAATACAATACCTTGGAATCTGATGTGAATCCAGTGACGGAAGAGGCATGGCATCCATGATTAGCGGTTGTTTGCAAAACAGCGGGACTAAATTGGACACTGTAATTGTCATTCATTGCATTTTATTCATTTTGGCGTGACTGATTTATAATTGCGCCAGGGGTATTGCAACTATCACTGATATTTTTTCAAAGACAGGAGATTATTTCTGCGAGATGCAGACCCGTAATACCATTTGAAGAGCATGTTTCAGTTTTAGTTCAGTGATCAATAGTTTAATTTAGAGAGCGAGTTCATATGAGAGTTTGGTTAATTCTTTCTGATAATTGTGCGTAGTGTGCAGTTATTAAATCGCAGCCTGAAGTTCAAACAAACCTATGCTCTTTGATTTATCAGTTTGTAGTCAGTTTGTTTTAAGAAAGGCGCTCGTGCGTGGTGGAACACTTTTTAATGGAGTCCGTTGCTAAATCTATGGTATTAGTTATGATTTTTATACCCAAATTTTCCAGGAGATTTTTCTATTTCGGGCACCTGTACTGCGATGGCTCACCCGAGACAAACCATAACAACATAAATTTTTATTGAACTTTTACTCTCGAAATTGGAAGCAAACGTTAAGATACCTTTGAAAAAATTTAAGAAAGTGAACCTCGACTATAGTCATGTATCGATCGACTAGTGTGAAGCGATCTTCCATTTCTTCTTTTACTGCGGCAAGTTTTCAGTTTTTGCATACCTGGTAGTGTCCATATCCGCAACAATTGGTATCATATTTTCTTATAAAATTCAACTGCTATAAAAACTACCAGAAGTACAGTGTCGCGAAAATAACTGCTTACGACCAACCACGTATCAGCATTGGAAAGTGGAAATTATTTACGTACAAATCTATTATTGTTGATGTTGCGGTCTTCAGTCCGAAGACTGATTTGATGCAGCTCTCCACATTACTCTATGATGTGCAGCCTCTTTGTACCTGCACGACTACTGCTAGCAATGTCCCCTTGAACGTCCTTACTGTATTCATGCTTTGGTCTCCCTCTCCAAATTTTCTCTCTGTACATTCCTCCATTACCAAACTGACAATTCCTTGATGCCTCAGGACGCGGCCTACCAACAGACTCCTTATTTTAGTCAAGTTGTACCATAAATTTCGCTTTTTCCTGTACGATTCAGTACCTCCTTACTACTGATTCTATCTACCTACTTAATCTTCAGCATTATTCCGTAACACCACATTTCAAATGCTTGTATTTTCTTCTTGTTTGAAATGCTTATTGTCCAAGTTTCACTGCCGTGCAAGGCTTTACTCCAGACAAATGGCTTAATGAAAGCCTTGCTAACACTCAGTTCTTCAGAAATGCTTTTCTTGCTGTAGCCAGCAGTTTGAATCTTCTCTACTTCGGTCGTCATCAGTTATTTTGCTACCGAGACAACAAAACTCATGGACAGCTGTTTAGTTCTCATTTCCGAATCCAGTTCTCTTATTATTGCCCGAATTCTGCGGAACCCATGCTGATCGTCTCCGAGGTCGGCTTTGACAAGTTCCTTTATTCTCCTGTAAATAATTCTATCAGTATTTTGCAACCACGGCTAACGAAACTGATGGTTCGTAGTATTCACATCTATCAGCACCTGACTTCTTTGGAATTGAAATCTTCCAAAGGTATTTCGCCTGTCTCTTAAATATCGCACGCCAGGTGCAGTAGTTTTGCCAAGGTCGGCTCCGCCAACTGTCTCAATATTACTGAGGGAATGTCACCTGCGCCAGGGGCCTTCTTTCGACTTGGCCCTTCAGAGCTTTGACAAATTTTTCTCGCAGCGCCATCTTTCCTATCTTGCATTCATTTACTTCTTATTCCCTTTCTTATTAAAATGCCTTCAAATTCATTTCCATGTACTTCCAGCTTTACCTTCTTTGCTTAGTACTGTCTTGGCATCTTAGTCGTTTAATGTTTGTCCAGGTGCTTCTCTTTCCTCTAAATGTGTCTTTCGTTTTACTGCAGGCAGCATTTATCTTCGTCCTCGTTATGCATGTTTCTACAGCCTTGCATCTGACTTCTGACCATTCCTACTTAGAGGGTTTTCGCTTTCTGTCACTCTCATTTTTTAGACATCCCTCTTCCCTTTCACCTGTTTCATTTGTACAATGTGCAGAATTCTAATTATGAGCACAAAATTTAATTTGGGAATTAAAACAAATTTTAAAGCAATGGAAGTAAGATATAAAAAGCTTTTCAAAAGTCTATATACACTGAAGCGCCAAAGAATCTGGTATAGGCATGCGTTTTCAAATACAGAGATAAGTAAACAGGCAGAATACGGCGCTGCGGTCGGAAACGCCTATGCAAGATAACAAGTGTTTGGCGCAGTTTTTAGACCTGATACTGCTGCTACAATGGCAGGTTATCAAAATTTAAGTGAGTTTGAACGTGATGTTACAGTTGGCGCACGAGCGATGGGGCACAGCATCTCCGAGGTAGCGGTGAAGTAGGGATTTTCCCGTACTACTATTTCAGGAATCTGGTAAAACATCAAATCTCCGATATCGCTGCGGCCGGAAAAAAAATCTGCAAGAATGGGAGCATCGACGACTGAAGAGAATCGTTCAACGTGAGAGAAGTGCAACCGTTCCGCAAATTGCTGCAGATTTCAATGTTGGGCCATCAAAAAGTTCAAAAATGGTTCGAATGGCTCTAAGCACTATGGGATTTAACATCTGAGGTCATCAGTCCCCTAGACATAGAACTACTTAAAGCTAACTAAAGGACATCACACACATCGATGCCCGAGGCAGGATTCGAACCTGCGACCGTAGCAGCCCCGTGGTTGCGGACTGAAGTGCCTAGAACCGCTCGGCCACAGCGGCCGGCCATCAAATGTGTCAGGGTCCGAACGATTCAACGAAACATCATCGACATGGGCTTTCGGAGCCGAAGGCCTATTCGTGTACCCTTGATGACTGCACGACATAAAGCTTTATGCCTCGCCTGGGCGCGTCAGCACCGACATTGGACTGTTGATCACTGGAAACGTGTTGTCCGGTCGGACGAATCTCGTTCCACATTGTATCGAGCGGATGGACGTGTACGAGTATGGAGACAACCTCATGAGTCCATAGACCCCGCAAATCATCAGGGGCAAGTTTGGAACGGCTCTGTAATGGTGTGGGTGGTGTGTAATTAGAGTGATATGGTACCCCTGATACGTCTAGATACGACTCTGACAAATGACACCTACGTAAGCATCCTGTCTGATAACCTGCTTCCATTCATGTCCATTGCGTATTCCGACGGACTTGGGCAATTCCAGCAGGACAATGCGACACCCCACACACCCAGAATTGCTACAGAGTGGCTCCAGGAACACTCTTGTGGGTTTAAACACTTCCGTTCGCCACCAAACTCCCCAGACATGAACATCATTGAGCATATGTGGGATGTAATGCAACGTACTGTACAGAAGAGATCTCCACCCTCTCGTACTCTTACGGATTTATGGACAGCCCTGCTGGATTCACGATGTCATTTCGCTCCAGTCCTACTTCAGACATTAGTCGGGTCCATGCCACGGCGCTTCTCCGTGCTCACGGGGGCCCTACACGGTATTAGGCAGGTGTAGCAGTTTCTTTGGCTCTTCGGTGTATAAAGAAATAATAATAGGAGCAGACATGCTCCTATAGCGTAACGCTCTGCGCACTTATTTGGGAGACACAGAGGTGATTGAGACGAGGCACTGATCTAATACGCGCGGCGGACCTTAGGCCAGGTATACATTTCAGCGTCAGTGTTGTTTTTAGGTGTTTTTCTACGTTAGTTATTCAAATGATAGGTTGGTCTCTAATCTCCGCCTCAGAAAATACGCTACACTAACAATCACAATAAGATATCATACAGAACAAGATTTTCACGATTCGCAGACAGAGGGTGCATACGCATTTCCGTCATTGTGTTACCCGAAAAACATGTCGAGACAGAGAATACAACAATAAACAGAGCTATAGAAATTTTATATTTGGTTAGTCACACTTCCAAATTTAGAAACATATGCAGATAATATACATGAAGTCCCATGAATGAAATGAAATGTCAAGACAGAAGGTGTACAAATAATTTCTAAAATAAAATAAGATTTCACAATATCGTATCGAAACCTGCATCTCTATACCGAAATGACCGTCCTACTCTGCTAATGGTCAGTGAATTAGAGATTTTCAAATAGGAGCACGCAGTCTGTTGAAAAACACTTTTGTATTCACAACTGTTCGCATTTGGTGAATTTATGACAGTTAACTGGTCTGAAGTCTAATGGGCCATCAACAGAACTAAAGTATTTGATTATCTATAATGTGGTTGGTTATATCTAAAAAAAATGAGAAATTACAATTATGTTATAACTTTTATTTCAACAAAAATTATTTTTTTAAATTTAACTTCTCGCACGTATAAGCTATCTTCACGTTTTTCTTTTGTAACAAGATACTGGGTATATTTTTATTTTTCTCTTTAGCTTTGCACTTTGTAATGCATTTACACCTTCTCATGAACAGCAGTAAATTTAGATTTTTGCTTTTCTGGATGTTAAGTTCAGATGAATGCTCATGAAAGTCGAAACCGGTTAACTATCATTAATGATCAAATGCAATTAAGACAGCTGTGAATACAAGAATGATTCTGTCGCAACGATAAAGCTGACATACGCCTTTTTTTACATTCGCCAGTTGCGCGACTATGAAGAATAGAACTACAGGGGACAAGAACATGGTTAGGGCAGTACAGAATATTGATTGATGTCAAGAAAGGTGAGATTTGAAAGCCCATTCGTAAACTGCCTGAATACATCTTGTAGACTTCGAATATCATCTCGCAGAATACCGATAAGTGTGGATGATGGTCATATGGTTCAAATGGCTCTGAGCACTACGGGACTTAACATCTGAGGTCATCAGTCCCCTAGAACTTAGAACTACTTAAACCTAACTAACCTAAGAACATCACACACATCCATGCCCGAGGCAGGATTCGAACCTGCGACCGTAGCGGTCACGCGGTTCCAGACTGTAGCGCCTAGAACCGCACGGCCACACCGGCCGGCATGATGGTGATTAGGAGAATTAAAAAGACATATGCCACTTTTCGTCAGCTCTAAAATTCTTCCTTTGTATTGCTATTGTTGGTTGCTTTGGCAAATGTCTGACTGACCTACTACTTTCTCTTGTACGGTTTTCCCACATGTTACGTACTCACCTGTTCTTTCCATTACTTCTTAATTTCGTAGCAATTTATCTGCAAAATTAAATTTTGTCCTTGTTCTTTAGAACCATATTTCACATATGTCCAGTTTCTTCCTCTGCTGTTTGCCCAAAATCCAAAAGTTCACTTCTGCACATTTCTGTGCTGCAGAAGCGCTGCCACAGAAGAACATTGCTCATTTTTATTTCAATATTAGCCACTAGTTTTGTTGAAGAAAGTTTTACCTGTGAGTTAGGATCTGCTTTAATTGATTTTAGTGCTTTTCTCGTCTAATGCATTCTTGTTTTCTAGGTAACAAAATCCTTTCACTTCTTTTAATGTCCGTTCTCAGTTCAATTGTTTTCTATGTCTCTGTTGTCCTCTCCACTTCTTCCTACCGCCTTTGTGGATGCTTTCTAGAGTTTCCATCATGTTTAATGTTAAATATATAACACACTCCACTTAACGCACCTGTCTTGCTTAGTTTCATGCAGACAGACTAGTTGCCTGATTGCCCGAGATATTAAAAACTGGTATTTGTTCCCTTTCGTTTCCTTTCTTTTACTGCTCTTGTAGTGTAGCAGTTCAGCGAAGGTACAGATAGAATGTTAGACTTTATTACAGGTTTCCTAAAATGAATTGTCTTTCTACAGTTTTCACTTTTACACTTCTAGACATTAAAACAGCAGCATTAGGAAAGACAGCAAAGATTTAAATTTCACTGATTGTGCATATACAGTACAAGCGGACCCGCAATGCTTCGCAATTGCTACGTTTGCATGGGAATTGGATACATGTCCTCATCTCCTTTACCCGCTCGCTCTGTCCATCATGGCCTCCCATCTCTTTATCCATATTGTCGTTCTTCCTTATCTTTCTTCACCTCCTCCTACGCATTCTCTCTGTCCATCTACGTCTATTTCCTCCCACTTCCCCCTTCTTTGTTCATCTATCCCTCCCTCTATCTGGCCTTGAGCCTCGATTATGTTAATGCCAACGAAACCTTCACGGAATGTGAAGTCGCTTAAAATGAATGTGTAAATCGGTTGGGCCTATTGGTATACGGCGTACGGGAAACATCGTCTGATAACGGATCTGTAAAATAGTCGCTTCAGTGACAGTATTTTGCACAGCTTTAATCTATAACTAGGTGGGATTACTAAGTTTCGGACTATTCAGAGTCCGTAGCAGTATTCCACTCATAACCCGATAAGCCGTAAGTACAACTTTCCTGTTTTCTGTTAAAACCGACTGCAAGAAAGAAAACAAAGCAGGACACAGTTGTGTATACAATTTGTTCAAAATGGGACTTAACATCTGAGGTCATCAGTCCCCCAGAACGTAGAACTACTTAAACCTAACTTACCTAAGGACATCATACACATCCATGCCCGAGGCAGGATTCGAACCTGCGATCGCAACAGTCGCGCGGTTCCGGACTGAAGCGCATAGAACCGCTCGGCCACCGCGGCCGTCTTATACAATTTGTGCTAAAAATTATGTATAAGGACAAATACTGCAATATATATGCGAGGAAGTTTGTCAAGTGATTTAAATGTTCTGCTATTGTAGGTAAAACTAAGTGCGGGAGAGAAAACGAAGCCACACAGCTCGGCATAGTACAGAATTTTCTTTCTGGTAGTTGGTTTCAATAGAAAAGCTGTGAATATATTTTTAAGAAGTGTATCCTCTGCGTGTATGTTTATTAGAGAATCATCTGATAAGAAATGTAGAGCCCACGTCCATCGAAATGTTTATTAGAGTATCACATAAAAATTTGACGTAATTCAATCAAGAACTTTCCCAGATTTTTGCTAATTACGTTTCCCTTTATATATATATATATATATATATATATATATATATATATATATATATATATATACTTTTAAAGTAAACGGATTATATATATATATATATATATATATATATATATATATATATAATCCGTTTACATTAAAAGTATAGTTTATGTCCATCCTAACATTTATTAAAGCATAGGGTAAAAGTTTTAAGTGATTCAGTCGAGAACTTCTTGAGATTTTTGGTACCAACATTAAACGACTTCCCTTTGTATAGTATTATAGATTGTAGACTACATGATTGAGTTTCTAACTGATTTAGGCGTCAGAGCGAGTCTACTTCTGACTTCAACAACGGCTCTAATGAAGCTAGTTACCGAGTCGAACTAAGCTTGAACGGCAGACACGGCCATGTCATTCTCCTCTGCTTCTGCTGCATGCCAGAGTTTGCCTGTCGTAGCGGCGTGCCAGTCTCTCAGTAACGTACGACATGGTACTTTGAGTGCGTGGGAAATCTGGAGAACGTTCTGGCAAGGGTAACAGTCGAACTCTCTGTAACGTGGTACGACAGGAAAACACTGACAACAAGCAGGCTTGCGTTATTTCGCTGCAAAATAACGTCTTGGAGTCCTCGAAGATAGGGCATAGCCAAGCGACTTAACATGTCAGAACTGTAATGCCCGCTGGGCAAATTACCGGATGTGCGAACCATAAGTGATCGTGCCGTGTATCCAATGGTACCCAATATCATCATGTCAGCTGCTGGGCAAGTATGACGGCGATGAATGCCTCCATGCAGGTTAGTCCATCTACATCTATTTACTTACTCCGCAAGCCACCATACGGTGCGTGGTGGAGTATATGGGGTCTCCTTTACAGGTGATACACTCTTTCCTAATATTCTCCTACTGTACCGCAACTGGCCGTTTCCTTTCCTATTCCACTCGCAGACAGAGCGAGGGAAAAACGACTATTTATATGTCTCCGTATGAGCCCTAATTGCTCGTGTCTCATCTTCGTGGTCCCTACGCGAAATGTATATGTTACTGGCAGTGGGACTTTTCTGTAATCAGCTTCAGACACCGGTCCTCTAAACTTCCTCAGTTGTGTTTTTCGAAATGAATGTCTTCTTCCCTCCAGGGATTCCCCACCTAAGATCCCAAACCATACCCGTAAGATTCGCATGCTGATCGAACCTACATATAACAAATCTAGTAACCCGACTTTTAACTGCTTCCATGTCCGACTTGGTGTGGATCCCAAACACTCCAGCAGTACTCAAGAGTAGATCGCACCAGCGTCCTATATGCGGTCTCCTTGACAGGTGATCCACTTGAGAAGCTCTGCTAAACCCGTAGGACAGGACAGCTAGTTTAAGTTGTCGAAAGGGGCCAAAATAAGCGGCTGTCAGTTACACTCGAACATACAACCTTTTATTTGATCAAACATTACAAGAGCCAAGAAAAATTTAAAAAAAAACACACGGCTTTAATTTTGGAATTTAATTAGCGGCTGAATGCGCCGTACAATCTCATGCCTTATGGGCAAGACCACCTTAATTTAAAACGGCTGAAAGCCAATAACTTGCAGCTCAACCAAAATCAGAAATTTAAAAGGCAAAGCCTTATCTTAAAACATTCCTTAGTTATGCTGAAGGCCCAATGAATCTGACACTTTAAGAGCAAACAACTTAAATCCAAAATCGGCTGAAGGCCCAACACATAAGACTCAATAACATTAGCGACATCTGACGCCTTAAGGGCAAAACAACCTTAATATAAAAATCGGCTAGAAGCCATCCAAGGACAAACAACAAAGGCAGTACACCCAAGGGCGCTCAGAAGTTCCGAGGGTCGGTCTGGAATTCAAACACTAACGCTCGCTTAGGTGAGACAGGCAGTCGGCCCAACCATTGTCGATCCGAAGACAATCCAACCGACAGACAGGCAACGGATCAAACGACAGGATGTCCCACCAACTGCCCACAACGAAGTTCAAACGACACAGTGTGAACAGTTGGGGCTGGCTGGTAGATTAAGTAAAGACTCAACTTTCGTGTCCGGGATCGGTGAGCCACGAGCCTCTTAGCAATGGGAACAGCCCCTCACACCTCGACCACACGTGGAACCCGCCAGCGACGACGGCCAGACACGCGCCACTGAGAAATCTTCGCTGCTCCACGCCAACCGATCAACTGCCCAGGCCCTGAAACGGTGAAAGGACCAAATATCGTCGGTTGATGAGACGACCAACCAACGGTCGTCCCGCGCCAATCTAACCTCCATCGATCAGTTCATGCGTGTCGCCAGCGGTCGGCGAACACTGGCTGTCGGCGCCTCACCCGCGCTCCGTCCTCGACTTCACTGCTGCTCCGCCCCGAACTCTTGGCAATCACACGACGACCCGGAAATACTCTCGGTCGCTCCAGAGATGGTACGAAGGCGCACTTATCGATACGCGCTGCTGCTGCCGCTCACGGGCAAGTAAGGCAGGACGTTAGTGACGCCAGTAAATAGAATAAGAAAACGAGGCGGCTGTTCCGTAATAGAAGATGACAAACAATAAATGGAATAAACGCGAGCCGTGCACGTCTCACCACTCTTTCCTAATATTCTCCCACTATACCGAAGTCAACCATTCGCTTGCCCCACCACTGTTCTCACACGCTCGTTCCACCTCATATCGCTTTGCAACGTTACGCCCGGATATTTAAATGACTTGACTGTGTCAAGCAGGACACTAGTAATACTATATTAGAATATTACGTGTTACATCTTCCTACTCGTCCACATTAACTTACATTTTCCCACATTCGGAGCTAGCTGTCATTCATCACCTCAACTGGTAATTTTGTTTAAGTCGTCTTGTATCTTCTTACAGCCCTCAACCGCGACACCTTATCCAACACCACGGCATTATCAGCAAACAACCGCGGATTGCTGCCCACTCTGTCCACCAAATCGTTTATGTATATAGTGAACAGCAGCTGTCCCGTAACACTACCATAGGTCACTCCTGACGATACCCTTGCCTCTGATGAATACTCGCCGTCGAGGCCTATATACGGGTTATATTATTTAAGATGTCTTCGAGCCATTCTCATATCTGTGAACGTATTCCGTATGTTCGCCCCTTCTTTAACAGCCGGCAATGGGGCGCCGTGTCAAGTGCTTTACGGAAATCCAGAAATCTGGAATCTGCTTGTTGCCCTTCATCCATAGTTCGCAAGAACAAGAAAAGGGCAAGCTACATTCCGCACGAGCGATGCTCTCTGAAACCATACTGAATCGTGAACATAAGCTTCTCAGTCGCAAGAAAATTTATTATATTCGATCAGAGAATGTGTTCAAGGATATGCAGCAAACAGAAGTTAGGGATACTGGTCTGTAATTTTGCGAGTCTGTTCTTTTACCCTTCTTATATATATGCGTCACCTGCTCCTTTTTCCGTTCGCTTGGCACTTTGCGTTGGTCGAGACATTCGCCATAAATGGTAAGTAAGGAGCCAGTGACGCCTCTTTGTAAAACCGAACTGGGCTTCCATCTGGACCTGCCGATTTATTTGGTTTCAACTCTTTTAGCTGTCTCTCTACGTCTGTCCATCGAGATGCTGTACGAGGCACCGGGATTCTTTTCGAAAAGACGACGCTGGGCATCTTTTGTGCTCAGTGTCGTCCCTGAGCGCACCACTTTCTGCGCGCCTCTTTCTGTTGCCACATCAAGGGAAGCCCCAACAATTGTCACAGTGTTAACACGCCAAAGCGCTCCACACGTCGTCGCACAGTCCGCGTGGATACTTGTCTCACAGCAAACAAGCTCACTTCCTGACACAGGGTACTATTCTCCATGGTCGAACGAACAAAAGTCCATTATCACGTGTTCTAGTCGCGTGCAGCCTTGCATGGCGTTGGATGTGATTCTCCTGAACTTAAACGATTGCATGTTCTCATAACAGCTGTGAGCACCGAACCAACGATAGTAGCAATGTAATGGAGCGATAAACTGCTGTTTCAATAAGGCCCAGCCCTGCTGCTGTGGAATTCCGACACGTGATGGTAGACGCTTCTCCTTGTTGCACGAGCCGTGAAAAATTATGACACATAGCTAATATTCAAATGGGATTTCTGAATCAGAAACCCACTACTTAATCTTTCCTTATAAACCATACTAGCTGAGTTTAAAGTAGACTGGGGTGGCCGTCAGAATATGGATCGTCGAGGGAGGCGGGCGAGTGTAACCCGTGCAGTTGGGTGAACCGCTGTGCCAAGGAGGCTTAGTACCTAACGCACCTGTCTAGTAAGCAGGAGGCACAGGTTCGATTCACGGAATTGGTAAAAATTTTGAATCACCGCTTCAGTCTGCATACATAAAACCAAATTTAGTATTGGAGGGAAGCGTGCGGCCTGAAATTTGTAGAGGGAGACCAAGAGATGAATACAGTATGTACGTCAAATGGATGTAGGTTACAGTAGTTACTCGTATTTTGAGATCAATCTCGCACAGGATACAATAGCTTGGAGAGCTGCATCAAACTAGTCTTCTTACTGAAGACCATAAAAACACAAACGACAAGTGTATGTTATGTCTCCTTTGTATCTGTCGAGTGTAGATGATTGTAAGGATTTGTGCATATAGTGATTCATGTTTTTGTTGTACGATGGTGAAAATTAGCAGGTGGTGAAACCCGGCGTCGGCACATCGTCTACTCCTCTCGAATAGCAGCACATTATACCTCCACGCTTAAAGTCCCCATTCTACCGACGGTTCACCATCAACAGCGTCATATGGTATTATTCCATGACACACAGCGGTGAGGTTTTGGAGATTAACACAGGTCATTCACGCAAAGTCTGGTTATGAGTACATGTTACCTGCTTTACTCGCCTTGTTGGCGAAATATCTGCGACGAAAATTTTTTTTACCATCTGTACTGGAATCGGCTACCTCCGAACCAAGGGTCCCGAACAGGCGTGCGTTAGCGACCTTGGCAATAGATAGCCTACCTTGTATGTAGAGGGAGCCACCAAGCTTTTAAATGCAAATAATCTCACCAGATGAGAAGATTGTCACCCCGGAGACAATGCACTAATACCATCTAAAGCAGCATCCAGCCGCGATAATAGTCTCCTCGAATCGGCAAGGAAGAGAGACAACAGGTTTCTTCACGTATACCATATCTAGTTGAAGACATTCATGATCAGGTCACATACAGCTGCCGTCCGCAGCTCGTGGTCTAGTGGCTAGTGTTCCTGCCACTGGACACGGGGTCCCGGGTTCGATTCCTGGCCGTGTTGGTGATTTTCTATGCCTGAGGACTGGGTGTTTGAGTTGTCCTCATCATTTCATCGTCATCATCATTCGTGACAGTGGCTAAATTCGACTGAGTAAAGAAATTGGACTGTGGGAAAAATTGGGACTTTGTATGGGCGCTGATGACTGCACAGTCGATCGCCCAACAACAACAAAACATCATCATCATCACAGCTGCCAAATTGCGGGTATGTTGACTGCTACGTGCAACTCAGTGTTCAAAAGATCGATTACAGTGATGCTAAAGCAGGGTTGCTAAACACAGCCTTTCGAAACTCCTTCCTCAAAACAGATGATGTAAATATTGGAGAATTCGAATCAAGAACAGCTGCCAACACGAGTGACTTAGAAGTAGATATCATCGCAGTAATGAAGCAACTTGAATCGCTTAATAAAAGCAGGTCTTCCGGTCCAGAGTTTATACCAGTTAGGTTCCTTTCGGAGTATGCTGTTGCAATAGCTCCATACTTATCAATCATATACAGCCGCTCGTTCGACGAAAGATCCGTACCTAAAGACTGGAAGGTTACGCAGCTCACACCAGTATTCAAGATAGGCGATAAGAGTAATCCACTAAATTACAGGCCCATATCTTTATTGTCAATATGCGGAAGGATTTTGGAACATATATTGTGTTCGAACATTATGTATTACTTGTAAGAGAACGGTCTATTGACACACCGTTAACACGGATTTAGAAAACATCGTTCTAGTGAAACACAACTAGCTCTTTACTCACACAAAGTAATGAGTTCTATTGACAAGGGATTTCAAATTGATTCGGTATTTCTAGATTTCCTGAAGGCTTTTGACGCTGTACCACACAAGCGGATTATAGTCAAATTGCGTGTTTATAGAATAATGTCTCAGTTATGGGACTGGATTCGTGATTTCCTGTCAGAGAGGTCACAGATCGTAGTAACTGACGGAAAGTCATCGAGTAAAACCAAATTGATTTCTGGCGTTCCCCAAGGTAGTGTTACAGGCCTTCTGCTGTTCGTTACGCATGTAAACGATTTAGGAGACAATCTGAGCAGCCGTCCTAGGTTGTTTGCAGATGATGCTTTCGTTTATCGTCTAGTTAAGTCATCAGAATATCGAAACAAATTGCATGACGATATAGGAAAGATATCTACATGGTGCAAAAATTGGCAATTGACCCTAAATAATGAAAAATGTGAGGTCACCCACATGAGTGCTAGAAGGAATCCGTTAAACTTCGGTTCACGACAAATCAGTAAAATCCGGAGTCCGTAAATTCAACTACATACCTAGGAATTCCAATTACGAACAGCTTCAAGTAGAAAGAACACATAGAAAATGTTGAGGGGAAAGCGAACCAAAAAGAGACTTCGTTTTGTTGGCAGAAATACAAAAGATCTGCTAAAGAGACTGCCTACACTGCGCTTGTTCGTCCGCTTTTAGAGTACTGCTGCTGTGTGTGATATACTTACCACATAGAATTAACGGAGAATGTTCAGAGAAGAGCACATGCTTTGTTTTATCGAGAAACAGGTGAGAGAGTGTCACTGAAATGACACAGAATTAGGGGTGGACACCATTAAAACAAAGGCGTTCTTCGTTGGGGAGGAATCTTCTCACGAGATTTCAATCACCATCTTTTTCCTCCTAATGTGAAGGTATTTTGTTGACGCCGACCTATATAGGGAGAAGCGATCATCATAATAAAATGAGGGAAATCAGAGCTTGCACGAAAAGATAGAGGTGTTCGTTTTTTCCGTGCGCTGTTCGAGATTGGAACAACAAAGAATTATTGTGAAGATGGTTCGATGAACCCTCTGCAAGAAGCTTAATTGTAATTTGCAGAATATCGCTGTAGACGTAGATTCGAGGAGAGTTACCGTTCCTAAGGTTCGCCAAACCACAAACTGAACACTTCTGTATCATCTTCGAAGAGGAGAGTGTGCGCAGCATATTCATCATGAAGACGTACGAAAAACGGCAAAACTTGGCCACCGAGAATGTTGAAATAAACATTCTGCTACACGCTCACGGGAATCTCAGTGAGTGGTCCCAAGCCACTATAGCACGATAAACACCAACAAAACATCACAGAATCAATTCCGATCTAAAGCACATCATTCACACAGCGCGGATTAAAGACATCATTGAGTCTTCGATACACTTCACGCTTTGCAGCATGACTCATCCGAACTCACTACACGCCGCCAACCAGCTGTTGCGCAGTTTCTGTCCTGTTTGGCCCACTGTAGACTTGCATCTTTATGTGCCTCTGTGAGAAGTGGTTCTACCCTTTTCATGCAGTGACCTCACATTTTTCGCTCGGAAATTGGTTGAGATGGACCTGAATTCTCTGGCAGCTGAAATTCCTGACAAGTTGGAAACCGACTGTCACAATGTGTGAAACTCATCTCCGTTCCCTAGATGGTAGTATCTTATTAATGTCATTGCTTTTACGCTGTTTCACTTGGCTGTAAGTGGTACGCCAATACTTGTAGATACTTTGCACAATGGGCCTTCATACGCCAGCAAATCTGGCAATTTTAGTGTCGCTGTGGTCAGGAGTACGTCCAAACACGATAACTTCTTTCTGCCGCTGTGTAAAACTGAAATTATGGTATGGCATTGTTGGCCAGGAGACCCATCTGAGGTTATTCGTCTTGCCGTTGTGTAACGCCTCTGTCACCTATGTTACTGCGCTGATTCCATTCATCCGGCTGGCACATACGTACACACCACTTCGTTGCCATGACTTACGTCAGCGTTGGACTGCCAGATGACCGCCAAGCACCAGGTCTTCACAATCTACAGCGCTTCAAAGCAAAAAAAGCGCTCAATTAATGTTGTGACACATTTCTTCGGCGAGCTTATTTCCATAACCGTTCAAGATACTTTTTTTTATGTTAGATATTGAAACCCATGAAGTGAAGATCGCAAATGAAATCTTCTTCATTTGGATTGATTAATAGTTTCGTCTAACAATCTTTATAAGTGTTCATGCCATTACGGCTTCACACATAGTTAAAATCTTACTTAATATGACAGCATCCATACATGATACAATTAAAAACACCTTCTTATCGTTCGTGGTCATAAAACATAGGCGTCATGCCGTTACAACTTAGTAACTGACACAGTCAATATTGTCATTACTTCGTTATTTCAAATGTGTCATTATGGATGCTATCATTTCAAGGTCCGCCACGCTAACTGGGTGGTTAGCGCGACGGAATACTATGCAAAGAGGCCGGGTTCGATTCCCTGCTGGGTCGGAGATTTTCTCTGCTCAAGGACTGGATGTTATGTTGTCCTGTAAGTAGGCTGTTTATGTTCTTATGTTGGTAACACCACGTAGCCCTACGTATGAAAAGCACTGACTGAGCAGTGTGCAGTCTGTGGCTGGTTGGCATTGCTGGAATATCCGCTATTGTAGTGTTGGGCAGTTGGATGTGAACAGCGCGTAGCGTTGCGCAGTTGGAGGTGAGCCGCCAGCAGTGGTGGATGTGGGGAGGGAGATGGTAGAATTTTGGAAGCGGACGATCTGGATGTGTGTCCATCAGAAAGAGTAAATTTGTAATACTGGATATCATGAACTGATATATATATATATATATATATATATATATATATATATATATATATATATATAAGTTGTAGCATATATATATATATATATATATATATATATGATGAATTTTGAACATCATTAAGGTAAATACATTGTTTGTTCTCTATCAAAATCTATCATTTCCTAACTATACCTATAAGTAGTTAGTGCCTTCAGTAGTTAGAATCTTTTATTCAGCTGGCAGTATTGGCGCACGCTGTTTTGCAGTAGTTTGAGTAACGAAGATTTTTGTGAGGTAACTGATTCATGAAAGGTATAGGTTATTGTTAGTCACGGCCATTCCTTCCCAGGGATTATTGAAAGTCAGATTCTGTTGCGCTAAAAATATTGTGTGTCAGTTTAGTGTTGATCAGAATAAGTAAAGAGAGAAATGTCTTACTGCATTCAGTTCTGCTCAGCTGTTTGAAAATCAAAAAACGTAAGAGGTTTACCAACAAAGTAATTCATTTATTTTTCTAAGGGTATGTTTCATATGTCGACCCTTAGCCGAGGATACCTCACTGGAATCTTCTGATTTTTCTTGTAGTTTGTGTAATTAATGTATCTATTGTTTATTGCTACCGTGTAATTGTAGAGAGAATCTTCTTTGTAGTTGCAGTTTTTCATTGTTGTACTGTAAAAAAGTTGTAGCATGCTTTTAGATTTGCATCAAGTACATCACAGCTGCGCTTGCAATTAACTAGATATTATTTTCAGTGCTATGTTAATGTGTTTTCTTATTTTACTCTTCAAATTGTGCTTTTCTGTGTTATCATCTGAAATATTGTGACAATTATGACGTGTGAAAAACGTAATACTAGGCTCCAAAGTAAACTGAGAAATGACAGTGAAGACGAAAGCAATGTGTTAGCGCCACCGTGTAATGAATTAACTAATGTTCAACATAGTAATTTGGTAATTGTGCATGGCGAAGTGGACCAGGCGGCAAATAATGGTGTAGACAGTGAAACAATTAGTGAACAGGGAAGCATTATCGATCGATCGGTAGGCAAGAGCTGGCCTCAGGAATCCGAAGTGACAGGACACAATCTTGCAAATACTGTAGATTCAGGTTTTGTGTCCTCACAGTTTTCTCAAATAAGTCAAGACATATTTTCTGCTTTTCAAAATGCGACTATTACCGTTTCAAATGCATTGCCGAATAGCAGTGAGGAACGTGTTGCAGACACCAGTGCATTGCTATTACAATTAATGCCACAAATGGGACAAAAGCTTCAAAAGATAGACACAATGGAACAAAATCTTCGAAAGTTAGACACAATGGAACAAAATCTTCAGAAGTTAGACACCACGCTTGAACAAACACGTGAAGGTTTAACTGCTGAGTTACTTAAAATCGAATCGAAATGTCAAAAAATCTATAATGACGTAAAAATACAAGTTTGTGAACATTTCCAACCTACTTTTTCGCGTCATGATAATGCATTACAGAATCAGGAAGCAGCCATAAAAGAACTGCAAATTATTGTTCATGAAAATCACGACACCTTGCAAGCTAAAATTGACTCAGTTGTATCTACTGATTCGGTTACGCAACTTGCAAAAACTCAAGGAAACTTAAAGGACATGGTAGATACGCTTTCAACACAAATGGACACTCTGAAACTTGGTTCAGAAAAACACACTGAGGAAATCACTTCATTATCGGATAAAGTAGCCGAACTTTCGGATCAGTTCACTAACTTATCTACAAAGGTAGATGATGATCTGAATGACACAATACCGGTAGCCTTCACTGATACAGAATAGTATGAACAAATTAGAAAATTCAAACAAAATCAAAATCAAATCAATACACAGTGCAAAAGAGAAATCCGGGAAGTACAAGATCAATTGGCACAAGTAATACAAGAATTACTTATTTCAGAGGACACTCGCGCTCCAATACGGGAAGAGGGACATAGAAATACGGAAGAGCCACAAAATAATAACGCAGGGCACTTTGAAAATTATGAAAGAAATTGGCAAGGTACACCGAATTTTCAGATGGAACCGCCGAAACGAGGTAACTATGACCGATAGGCGACTCACGGCATGATGATTTTGACTACAAGCTGTTCATTACTACACGTAAATTCAAAACATTTAAGAATTCTGGCAACGAAATTCATCCACAAGCATGGCTTCATCAATTCTCTCATTGTTTTCCTCCCAACTGGTCATTGGAGCACAGGTTAGAATTTATGTGTGGCTACTTAGAGAATGAACCAGCTGTAAGAATGCGATCGGTCATTCACGATTGTCACAGTGAAGGAGAATTTTATCATGCCTTCCTCTCAGCATATTGGTCTCAAGCTATTCAAGATCGCGTAAAACATAGTATCATAATGACGAAACATTTCGAACAATCTGAATTTTCCAGCCTCGTCAAATATTTTGAAGACATGTTCCACAAGAATCAGTATCTGTCAAACCCATACAGCCCCTCAGAACTTATTCGCATTTGCTTAATCAAATTGCCTGAACATTTATGACATATTATTTTGGCAGGACGTTGCAAAGACGACATCGAAGCTTTTCAGGGACTGTTACAAGAATTGGAAATTGACACTGACAATCGCGGGATGCGAAAACAGGAACACAACAATTACAGGTCACATCCGCCACAATTCCGCGATGACAGAAATAATAACTGGACACGACAAGGCTATTCTTACAACGCAAATAGTGACCAAAACATACACCACTCGTATGACAACCGTTGGCAGAGTAATAATAATTACAGGGAAAGATCACCTCTCCACGGTAATGACGATAATAGAGACAATCAGAGGAACATATAATATGGGAACCAACATAATTATTATCAAGGGAGACAGAATAACTTCAGACGCAACGGTCCATCACGCAGCTATGATTCCGGGAGAAATTCTCCACCACATGACTGACATGAAAGAAACTATGGAAACTACCGACATGACGACAGACGATATAATCATAACGACATACCTGAATTTCATCAAAACTGGCGGGATTCAAACAGGGCAGGCCCCTCTCGGCAAGGTGAATTTATAGAAGGTAGGTCTCCTAATCCCAATAACGATGTACGCCAACGGAGAGGTAACAATGACCCACACCGCAGGCGGCCACGTGCGCCGGCTGGGCTTGAGAAAAATAACATAAACTAACCTTGAGAAAAATTCCAGTATTCTTTACCAACGTATACCACATGATAACTGCGTTGAAGTTGAAACTCTGCGTACTAGGAAGAGTAAAGGATTGCACCACATTTCACACGTAATGACGTAAGAGGTTTATCAGCACAGTAATTCATAAATTTTTCTAAAGGGAGGTTTCAGTCCTCATCATGTCATCCCCATCGACACACAAGTCGCCGAGGTAGCGTCAACTAAAAAAAGACTTGCAGCAGGCGACCGGTCTACCCGACGGGAGGCCCTAGCCCATGACATTTGATTTTAAGAATGATTTTCACGAAGTGTGAAGCCATAATGATATTAACATTAATCAAGAATGTTTTATGATCTGAAGATTGTCAGATTGTTTGCCGGTAATAGTTATTAATTCAAATAAAGAATATTTCACGTGTGATATTGACTTCATGGGTTTCAGTCCCTATCATCATCATCATCATCATCATCATCATCATCATCATTTAAGACTGATTATGCCTTTCAGCGTTCAGTCTGGAGCATAGTCCCCCTTATAAAATTCCTCCATGATCCCCTATTCAGTGCTAACATTGGTGCCTCTTCTGACGTTAAGCCTGTTACTTCAAAATCATTCTTAACCGAATCCAGGTACCTTCTCCTTGGTCTACCCCGACTCCTCCTACCCTCTACTGCTGAACCCATGAGTCTGTTGGGTAACCTTGCTTCTCCCATGTGCGTAACATGACCCCACCATCTAAGCCTGTTCGCCCTGACTGCTACATCTGTAGAGTTCATTCCCAGTTTTTCTTTGATTTCCTCATTGTGCACACCCTCCTGCCATTGTTCCCATCTACTAGTACCTGCAATCATCCTAGCTACTTTCATATCCGTAACCACAACCTTATGGATAAGGTAACCTGAATCCACCCAGCTTTCGCTCCCACATAACAAACTTGGTCGAAAGATTGAACGGTGCACAGATAACTTAGTCTTCGTACTGACTTCCTTCTTGCCGAAGAGAGTAGATCGTAGCTGAGTGCTCATTGCATTAGCTTTGCTACACCTCGCTTCCAGTTCTTTCACTATGTTGCCATCCTGTGAGAATACGCATCCTAAGTACTTGAAACTGTCCACCTGTTCTAACTTTGTTCCTCCTATTTGGCACTCAATCCGTTTATATCTCTTTCCCATTGACATTACTTTTGTTTTGGAGATGCTAATATTCATACCATAGTCCTTACATTTCTGATCTAGCTCTGAAATATCACTTTGCAAACTTTCAATAGAATCTGCCATCACAACTAAGTCATCTGCATATGCGACACTGCTTATTTTGTGTTCACCTATCTTAATCTCACCCAGCCAGTCTATTGTTTTCAACATATGATCCATAAACAATATGAACAACAGTGGAGACAGGTTGCAGCCTTGTCTTACCCCTGAAACTACTCTGAACCATGGACTCAATTTACCGTCAACTCTAACTGCTGCCTGACTGTCTATGTAAAGACCTTTAATTGCTTGCAAAAGTTTGCCTCCTATTCCATAATCACGTAGAACAGTTAATAACTTCCTCCTAGGAACCCGGTCATATGCCTTTTCTAGATCTATAAAACATAGATACAATTCCCTGTTCCACTCATAACACTTCTCCATTATTTGCCGTAAGCTAAAGATCTGGTCCTGACAACCTCTACGAGGCCTAAACCCACACTGATTTTCACCCAATTTGTCCTCAACCAATACTCGCACTTTCCTTTCAACAATACCTGAGAAGATGTAACCCACAACGCTGATTAGAGAGATACCTCTGTAGTTGTTACAATCTTTTCTGTTTCCATGTTTAAAGATTGGTGTGATTACTGCTTTCGTCCAGTCTGATGGAACCTGTCCCGACTCCCAGGCCATTTCAGTTATCCTGTGTAGCCATTTAAGACCTGACATTCCACTGTATTCGATGAGTTCCGACTTAATTTTATCCACCCCAGCCGCTTTATTGCACTGCAATCTATTGACCATTTTCTCCACTTCCTCCAATGTGATCCTATTTCCATCATCATTCCTGTACCACTGTACATCGAAATCTCAAACATTACTGATCGTATTTTCACCTACATTGAGCAACTCTTCAAAATATTCCCTCCGTCTGGCCAAGGCATCAACAGGATTCACCAGCAGTTTCCCTGACCTGTCCAAAATACTTGTCATTTCCTTCTTACCTCCCTTTCGAAGACTGCTAATAACACTCCAGAATGGTTTTCCAGCAGCTTGACCCAAGGTCTCCAACCTGTTTTCAAAGTCTTCCCAATATTTCTTCTTGGATGCTGTTATTATCTGTTTGGCTTTGTTTCTTTCTTCAACATAACTTTCTCTGTCTACCTGAGTTCTAGTATGTAGCCATTTTTGATATGCCTTCTTTTTCCTTTTACAGGCTGCCTTGTCTGTGTCATTCCACCAAGCTGTTTGCTTCATCCTACCTTTACACACTACTGTTCCAAGACATTCTTTGGCCACTTCTAGTACTGTGTCCCTGTACCTTGTCCATTCCTTTTCCAGTGACTGTAATTGACTACATTCAACTAACTGGTACCTTTCTGAGATCATTGTTACGTACTTGTGTCTGATTTCCTTATCCTGAAGTTTCTCCACTCTTATCCTCCTACACATGGACCTGACCTCCTGCACTTTCGGCCTCACAATACCAATTTCACTGCGGATTAAATAGTGATCAGCGTCATCAAAGAATCCCCTGAATACATGTGTGTCCCTCACAACCTTCCTGAATTCCTGATCTGTTATTATATAGTCAATGACAGATCTGGTTCCTCTGCCTTCCCAAGTATACCGGTGAATGTTCTTATGTTTAAAAAAGGAGTTTGTGATTGCTAAGCCATACTGGCACAGAAATCCAAGAGTTGTTTCCCGTTCCTGTTGGCCTCCATATACTCTCCAAATTTACCCATAACCTTTTCATACCCTTCTGTTCGATTTCCAATCCTGTCCCTATCATAAATAAAAATTTACAGCAGTTTGCGTATCTCATTGTTGACAGTGTGAACAAACTTGGCGTTTAAGATATGTTAACCCTCCATACAGCCATACGAATTATAAAAACTTCTCTACTAAATGGCGTGCGCTCTCTTGTTATAGTTATATAAGTTACAGAGATATCGGAACAGCGTCATTTTTGGAACATAGTTTTAATAATTTCTGCTGCTAGTCTCGTAGATGGGAATGAGAGAAATTCCACTTTGTTTCACCGAAGTAATTTGAAATTACGACTTCATTTTTCGAACATCAAATTGATCGTTAACTTTAGCGGATGTTCATGTCTTCATAGGAAAATAAGAAATACATCACGTTGTAAGTAGGCTGTTTAGGTTTTTTTATTGGTAACGCCAAGTAGCGCTCTGTATGAAAATCACTGGCTGTGCTGCGTGCAGTCTGTGGCTAGTTTGCATTGTTGTCTGCCATTGTAGTGTTGAGCAGCTGGATGTGAACAGCGCGTAGCGTTGCGCAGTTGGAGGTGAGCCGCCAGCAGTGGTGGATGTGGGGAGAGAAATGGCGGAGTTTTGAAATTTGTAAGACTGGATGTCATGAACTGCTATGTATATTATGATTTTTCGACACTATTAAGGTAAATACATTGTTTGTTCTCTATCAAAATCTTTCATTTGCTAACTATGCCTATCAGTAGTTAGCGTCTTCAGTAGTTTGAATCTTTTATTTAGCTGGCTGTAGTGGCGCTCGCTGTATTGCAGTAGTTCGAGTAACGAAGATTTTTGTGAGGTAAGTGATTTGTGAAAGGTATAGGTTAATGTTAGTCAGGGCCATTCTTTTGTAGGGATTTTTGAAAGTCAGATTGCGTTGCGCTAAAAATATTGAGTGTCAGTTTAAGCACAGTCATGTATAATTTTTCTAAGGGGACGTTTCATATGTCGACCCTTAACCGAGGATACCTCACTGGAATCTTCTGATTTTTTCTTATAGTTTGTGTAATTAGTGTAGCTTTTGTTTATTGCTAGCGCGTAATTGTAGAGAGAATCTCCTTTGTAGTTGCAGTCTTTCATTGTTGTACAGTAAAACAGTTGCGGCATGCATGTAGATTTGCACCAAGTATTTCGCAGCTGCGCTTGCAATTAACTAGATATTATTTTCAGTGCTATGTTAATGTGTTCTCTTATTTTTGCTCTTCAAATTGTGTTTTTCTGTGTTGTGTGAAATATTGTGACAATAATGGCGTGTGAAAAACGTAATACTAGGCTTCAAAGTAAACGGACAAATGACAGTGAAGACGAAAGCAGTGTGTTAGCGCCACCGTGTAATGAATTAACTAATGTTCAAAGTAGTAATTTGGTAATTGTGCATAGGGAAATGAAGTGGGCTGCAAATAATGGTGTAGTCAGTGAAGTTGCCTCAGGAATCTGAAATGACAGGACACAATCCTACAAATACTGTAGATTCAGGTTTTGCGTCATCGCCGTTTTCTCAAATAAGTCAAGACACATTTCCTGCTTTTCAAAATACGAATATTGCCGGTTCAAATGCATTGCCGAATAGCACTGAGGAACATGTTTCAGACACCAGTGCATTGCTATTACAATTAATGCAACAAATGGGACAAAAGCTTCAAAAGTTAGACACAATGGAACACCACCAGAGACAAACACAGCAACAGTTAGACACAATGGAACAAAATCTTCAAAAGTTAGACACAATGGAACAAAATCTTCGGAAGTTAGACACCACGCTTGAACAAACACGTGAAGATTTAACTACTGAGTTACATAACATTGAATCGAAATGCCTAAAAGTCTGTAATGACGTAAAAACACAAATTTGTGAGCATTTCCAATCTATTTTTTCGCGTCATGAAAATGCATTACAGAATCACGAAGCAGCCATAAAAGAACTGCAAACTATTGTTCATGAAAATCACGACATCTTGCAAGCTAAAATTGACTCAGTTGCATCTACCGATTCGGTTACGCAACTTGCAAAAACTCAAGGAAACTTAAAGGACATGGTAGATACGCTTTCAACACAAATGGACACTCTGAAACGAGGGTCAGAAAAACACACTGAGGAAATAATTTCACTATCGGATAAAGTAGTCGAACTTCCAGATCAGTTCACTAACTTATCTACAAATGTAGATGATGATCTGAATGACAGAAGACCTGTAGCCTTCACGGACACTGAAGAGTATGAACAAATTAGAAAATTCAAACAAAATCAAAATCAAATCAATACACAGTGCAAAAGAGAAATCCGGGAAGTACAAGATCAGTTGGCACAAGTAATACAAGAATTACATATTTCAGTGGACACTATCACTCCAGTACAGGAAGAAGGACATAGAAAAACGGAACAACCACAAAATAATAACACAGGACACTTCGGAAATTATGAAAGAAATTGGCAAGGCGCATTGGATTTTGAGATGGAACCGCCGAAACGAAGTAACAATGAGCGATGTGCGACTTGCCGACACGATGATTTTGACTATAAGCTGTTCATTACTACACGTAAATTCAAAACATTTAAGAATTCTGACAACGACATTCATCCACAAGCATGGCTTCATCAATTCTCTCATTGTTTTCCTCCCAACTGGTCATTGGAGCACAGGTTAGAATTTATGTGTGGCTACTTGGAGAATTAACCAGCTGTAAGAATGCGATCGGTCATTCACGATTGTCACAGTGAAGGAGAATTTTATCATGCCTTCCTCTCAGTATATTGGTCTGAAGCTACACAAGACCGAGTAAAACATAGCATCATAATGATGAAACATTTCGAACAATGTGAATTCTCCAGTCTTGTGAAATATTTTGAAGAAATGTTGCATAAGAATCAGTACCTGTCAAACTCATACAGCCCCTCAGAACACATCCGCATTTGCTTAATCAAATTACCTGAACATTTACGACATATTATTTTGGCAGGACGTTGCAAAGACGACATCGAAGCTTTTCAGGGACTCTTACAAGAATTGGAAATTGACACTGACAATAGCGGAATGCGAAAACTCGAGCACAACAATTACAGGTCACATCCGTCACAATTCCGCGAAAAAAAGAAATAATAACTGGACACGACAAGGCTATTCTCACAACACAAATCGTGACCAAAACAGACACCATCCGTATGACAACCGCTGGCAGAATAATAGTTACAGAGAAAGATCGCTTTTCCATAGTAATGAATGTGACAGAGAGAACCATAGAAACAGACAATATGGGAACCAAAATAATTATTATCAAGGGAGACAGAATAACTTCAGACGCAACGGTCCACCACGCAGTTATGATTCCAGGAGAAATTCTCCACCACATGACCGACAAACAAGAAACTATGTGAACTACCGACAAAACGACAGACCTCAATTCCATCAGAACTGGCGAGCTTCAAACAGGACAGGGCCTTCTCGTCAAGGTGAATTTGTAGAAGTTAGGTCTCCTAATCCCAATAACGGCGCGCGCCAACAAAGAGACAGACAATGACTTGCAGCGCAGGCAGCCACGTGCACCAACCGGCTCAGCAAAAAATAACATAGACGCTAACCTTGAGAAAAATTTGAGCATTTTTTACCCATGTACCATATACCACATGATAATTTCGTTGAAACTGGAGCTCTGCGTACAGGGAAGAGTAAAGGATTGGACCACATTTCACATGTAAAACCGTTTATTGAAAGATAATCTGCTTTTTAACTTAGTCTTTGCCATAAAGTTTTTCACTTCACGCTACTAGTACAATTTGTCACACTTTGAAACTGTTATCATGCAATAATGTTTTGAAGTTAACTATCCAGTCTAGAACCTAGGGAACATATTTAGACGGTAATTACCACTGCATTGTGATAGTGAACAGAGGACACAGTGTTACTGTGTGTGTACATTCTTGCTTGTTCGTTGCACGATTACGAAACGACTACAAGACTTACATACTTAGAACATATACTGCTAATGACATTTTAATGCAACATTTTGGTTTACTTGAAAAGACATTCCTTATTTGAAGTAGTTTTTGTGAGATTAAAGATGACTTAGTATTTGGTTTCTTTGACAGCTACACGACTATATCACGACGCTACTAATGTGTGACACAATTTACATTGTTGCTTTTGCGCTGTATCTGTTTTATAGCTGCACAATTTTTCTGTATTATTCTGGAAAGTAAAACATGTTTTAATAGTAACTTTTGTGGTATAGCTACAATGAGACAGCCTTTTTCGTTGCACAACAATACGTTACATTGTAGCACTTTCTTGATCGCGGTAATGTATGTAATAACTAAGATATCTATACGCAAAGCATTTCACTTTTGTTTATCATGAGGTAAGTACATTGACTTCTGCAGAACTTAGCTTTTGGAGGACGATAACTACGACACTTCCACAGACATTATCTTACAACAAGACGCACAGTTTAGCGCTACAGTACACGTATTTGAGTGATTAATTTTGTACTTAAAACATTAATGTTTAAAGATATTTGAAGTACAATGATACAAAGTCTTTCCGTGATACATTTCATTCCATTGCTGTAATCTATAACACCTGAGGGTATAGTTACATTAATCCTCAGGGGGTACACGCCTACTTTCTGTACCATGTGTTTGGCAACCACAAGGAGATCTAGCTAATATGGTATTTGCTTATACAACTTTGCACATCAGTACCATATTTCTCTAACACGTAAATTACACAGCTATCTGATCGTTTAACTGAGAGACAAACATTTTTTTTTACTACATCAGTGACAGATGTTCACGTAATTTCACAGTTGGATAACTTCACACTTATGAAACTGTATTTTGTCTGTACTTTGTGATCTGTTCATATTTTTTCAGAACCATTGTGATAGTATGAGAGCTTTGAATTATGTATTTGGTATGAGATCATGATTTTTAAAGTACGTTTGAGGTAGATGACACTATTGAAATGAGCAGAGAATTTTCTTAGGTTTTGAAATTATTGCAGAAATCCTCGATGATTTTGAGATTTGACTGAGGTGTTATGTTGTTATTATTACGATGACAGTGAGTTATGCTGTTGAGGTATGTTTATGATCAATAAGCTGATGCTATATGTAGAATTTGATTATGCTATGCATTTATTACGATGAAATATTTAAGTGTCGTCGCAAGAGTGACGTGCCGACGAATATGTATATGTGTAATAAGGTAAGGAGTAATGAATAGTGGTTAGGGACTCTGACTTGTGAAAAAGGATGTTGGAAACCAAGAATCGTACTTTAAGAGTTATGAAATGTGTGTAAATGCGTGAATGTATCACAATGCCGGCGAAAATTTTTTAGACACTGTTATATTCATAAGATTTTGTTTCGACACATTTGCCACACAAATTCTCGACCCGTGACATGGGACTGCCACTGTAGTGCAAACTGGTGTTGTAAATATCTCATTAAGAAAGTTAAGTGACCTTCACGTAATGCGTTGTGGGCACGACATATTAAGTGGGCAGCTGCGCGACAGTCACCTGGAAAAAAGCCATTAGTGTGTGCCTTTCAAAGGCACAGGTGGAGAAAAAAAAGAGGCCATTATCCTCATTATTGACATTTCTTTGTAGAAAGCATCCTAAATACGACACGCTCAAACTTGAAAATACATGATTACACTGTGGAGCTCTTAATTTATGGCATTTACTAAAATGCCTAATGAAATGATGAGAAACATTTTACATCTATTGTCTTTCTAGTTGAGAGATTTTTTTTTTTTTTGCCTTTGGAGACGCCATTTGCCTAGTGCATGACATTTCATATGTTGCTTTATATATATATTTGCTCATTTCGTTTAATATCTAGTTTCAAGCTGCACTGCAGCATTGGTTAAAATAAAATTTAATAGATGTACTAATATAGATATTTTATGCCTACAGATCCAGTAAATAACCATTTTAAAATCAATTTAAAAAAAATGAGGGAGTACAAAAAGACATTTCCCTTCACAGGAATTGCATACATAATTTTTGTCAATCACTGGGTAACTTATTTAGTAGTGTAAGTTAAGGTGATGCATCACCCTAGTATTAAGATGTGACATAGGTATTAAACATGGCCATTTTTACTGTAATATTTTTTCTGCTTGAGCTATGTCATATTTAGATATAAGTTGTTGCATTTGCTGCTGCTGTTTGCCAGGCATACTGCTACTAAATTTCACTTTGTATTACTCTGTTAAGCTAGTTTTACTACTGATTTATTTTTCTTGTTTCTGCACATTGGCTCATATTAGTTGTAATGTTGCATTGCTTGGTAATTTAGATTTACTGTAGATTGCTTTGACAATTTCCGTTTCTTTTCAATCCTGTTTGTATTAATTGTTTTATGCTGCTGCATTGCCTCGACCCTTAGTTTAGCAACTGAGCTCAGTAGATTTAAGTTAGCTTAAGAGAGGTAGACTATATAGGAGAATGAGAGAATGAGTTGCGATGAATTGGAAGAAATGCGTTGAGAAGTTATACAAAAAAAGTAGAGAGCAGGTATAGATAGGACTTTTTGGGAATAATAATGAACGAAGGGAGATCTGCAAGAAAAAAAAGGTTTTGTTTGCAAAATACTGCAGTGCCAAATGTTACACTGAAAACAAACCCTGTTCTTTCCCCCTGTGTTATTCTGCTATGTGTTTGTATACTCTTGTGAATTTGTCTTTTTCCTGTCTTTAAATGTTTAGCTAATAAGATTTATGTTGTAGAATTTTTCAAATACTATGTTATTTACTTTGTAAAGATGTTTAGACATTATTAATTCTGTTCTGTTTCAATGCTCATGTGTGAAATTAAAGTTTCGAAAACTATTCTCATTATTTTATATATTTAAGTATTTCATAATTCCTGTAACACTGATGTATATGTTTATTTCTGTTCTTTTGTAAAGTCTGTGTTATGTCACTGCACACGTTTCTGTTGGTCATAGTATATGGACAATATGTGAGAAGTAGGGACTGTTACTGTTTGCACGCGTGTTAATAATTCAGCAAGGGACTGAATAACAGCATTGCTGGTTCTAAGGACAATTCCAAAAACTTTGTGAGTGCACAAGTGGTGGTTATGGACCTGCTATATTATCCGCAAGACTCTTCAATGGTGATTGTGCACCTGCACAGTCACAACAGATGGCTGCTGTCCATCTCTACAAGGACTACAGTGGGTTTGGATCTTTGATGACCCACCAATACCATTATTTCTACAATTTCTACAAGGACTACAGTGGGTCAACACCTTTGCTGACTCACCAGTACCATTATTTCTACAAGGACTACAGTGGGTCTAGACCTTTGCTGACTAACCAGTACCATTATTTCTACAAGGACTGCAGTGGGTCTGCACCTCTGGTGGCGCACCAATACCACAATCTCTACCAGGACTACAGTGGGTCTACTCTGTGATGACCTACCTACCAATATTCTTCAAAACTTCGAATGACTCTGCCGTGGGTTAGCTCTGTTGTGGCCCATTACCTGTCTGCGTGTCAAGAGTCAACACTGTCTTTCCGTTGGAAGGACAACACTACTTATTCAAGACTGCATGGAAATCCACTACTTCCGTGTGCATTTTCTTTTACTGCTCAGACTTTGAGAAAAACACTGCAATTTTACTGTGATGAATGATCAGGACTGTCTTTATGGACTGTGAGAAAATTTTAGCTTTTGACCAACATTGTATCAATAAGTGTGTGCATTTGATATCTTTGTTATTGTAACTATGAACAATTTTTTTCAAATCTGTATTGGCCACTGCCCAAAACAATTTGTAAAATTTTTTGTGGGGAGCATGGGGGCTATATAAGTAGGCTGTTTAGGTTTTTTTATTGGTAACGCCAAGTAGCGCTCTGTATGAAAATCACTGGCTGTGCTGTGTGCAGTCTGTGGCTGTTTTGCATTGTTGTCTGCCATTGTAGTGTTGGGCAGCTGGATGTGAACAGCGCGTAGCGTTGCGCAGTTGGAGGTGAGCCGCCAGCAGTGGTGGATGTGGGGAGAGAAATGGCGGAGTTTTGAAATTTGTAAGACTGGATGTCATGAACTGCTATGTATATTATGATTTTTCGACACTATTGAGGTAAATACATAGTTTGTTCTCTATCAAAATCTTTCATTTGCTAACTATGCCTATCAGTAGTTAGCGCCTTCAGTAGTTTGAATCTTTTATTTAGCTGGCATTAGTGGCGCTCGCTGAATTGCAGTAGTTCGAGTAACGAAGACTTTTGTGAGGTAAGTGATTTGTGAAAGGTATAGGTTAATGTTAGTCAGGGCCATTCTTTTGTAGGGATTTTTGAAAGTCAGATTGCGTTGCGCAAAAAATATTGAGTGTCAGTTTAAGCACAGTCATGTATAATTTTTCTAAGGGGACGTCATATAAGGAGGAAAGAAAATGTTCAAAATGTTGCACCTCAGTGACTTTGTCGTAAAAGTGCTGAAAGGAAATACAGTTTTGTTTTTGAATTCTACAGGCAGTGAGTACCTAATCTATGAAATTAAAAACCTGTCTTCCCGACCCCATTGCAAATTCAATAGTTTCCTACAGAAAATGGTATCTGTGTATGCTCAAATGGCTCTGAGCACTATGGGACCTAACATCTGTGGTCATCAGTCCCCTAGAACTTAGAACTACTTAAACCTAACTAACCTAAGGACATCACACACATCCATGCCCAAGGCCGGATTCGATCCTGCGACCGTAGCAGTCGCGCGGTTCCGGACTGAGCGCCTAGAACCGCTAGACCACCGCGGCCGGCCTATCTGTGTATGCCCGGACGCTTAGCTCGTAACGAGGTGTCGCTCCCTCTGAAAGAAGGTTGGAAATGTACAGTCTTCAGACAGAAGCGTCGGCAGCATATCTTAGTTTGATCACCATAGACAACAGGCTACTGTCAGCGTACGCTGAATGAAAAAGGGCCCAACAATATGAAAATCCTATATCCCAGACTAAATCATCACCTTCGGTATGCCAACTACTTTCGATGGATCCATTTCCAGTGAGAGTTGAGACCTGATCAGTATCTGTGATTATATAACTCTCCGTTCGCACATAAATTAGCTTCGTCCATAAACAGTCCGTCGTAGGGGAAACAACGATTTTCTTTCGTCTTGCTTATCGCCAATTTTGCAAACTGAAATCAGAGATTTACGTCTCCCTCGCTACAAATAGCATATGGTTCAACAGCTTGATGCAAGTCTTTCCACTGGATGCCATGTAGAGAATTTGCGTGTTCCTGAGTCAACGGCAGCTGGCGTTCCGAGGTGGTCGCCCATCCAAGTACTAACCAGACCCGACGTAGCTTAATTTATTTACATATTCGTTACTGTGAAACACATCTCTTAAGGTACTCATTTTAGAACCCACGACCATCAGACAATGTTTTTTGATCTGGTCCTTACTAACTCCTCCCAAAGTGTGGAAGGCAATGAGCTTGCAGTAGAAGAGATTTGTTTCACAGTGCCGAAGATGAAGTGCTCACAGCTGTTAAGGTATGCGTTTTAGAGCCCTTGTTTGGTAGTTTTCTTTGTTTTTTCGGAAATTCGTTACTGTCATATCCCTTAATATTGATCATCACTCATGCGATACCTGTACACGCAGCACGGCGAGTTTCCGAATAACGTTCCGCATAGTTCAGAAATACATTCGAATATATTGTGACAACGCTTCACAGACATTAACCATCTGCAGCTCACACATAAAAATGTAACGGTTCCGGTAGACACCTTATCATACGCGTGAGGCCAGGGCACGTAAGCATTCATTATACGATGGTTCCGAATACTTTTCAAAGTCTTCCCGAAATACAATTTATAAATACGACAGACGTACTGTTAGTTAACACGGTTTTACCTCAGAGACACGGTTCAGTCTCGTAACATTTCTCAAAGTCATCCAAAATACCGTTACACTGCTCGATAAAGATTTATAATTGCGTCGCATTATCGTGGAATACGATTGTGCTTTCCAATTGTTGTCGGGTCAGATACCGTAGTATAAAGCACAGGGTGTTTCAAAACGATTCAGTCAGTGTCATATGACTGTATTTTCTGCGTGAGTGAAAATAAAAACCTGGGATGATTTTAACTTACGAATCAAAGCAAGAAGTTTACTATGGGCCAGGTTTAAGTTTCCTGTTAATGTGGTGGCCGGCAGGGGTCTGCCTGCTGCAGCTAGCTCCATATCTCACGCATTACCCTGTGTGCGTGAAACCGAGATGGCGACAACAACAGAAGGTATTCTGTGTTCTGCGTTTCAACGGGTGCAATTAAGTTACAAACGTGCATCGGGATTTTCGTGAATAGTACAGCACTGCAGTTCCTACAGTTTAAAGCATCCCTCGATGGCCGGCCGCTGTGTCCGAGCAGTTCTAGCCGCTTCAGTCTGGAACCGCGCGACTGCTACGGTCGCAGGTTCGAATCCTGCCTCGGACATGGATGAGCGTGATGTCCATAGGTACGTTAGGTTTAAGTAGTTCTGAGTTCTACGGGACTGATTATCTCAGATGTTAAGTCCCATAGTGTTCAGAGCCATTTGAACCATTCCACGATGGCACCAGCAGCTTCAAGACACTGGTTATTTATGTAATGGAAAATACACATGTTGCACAATGGGCTCGTTCAACACGGAGAGCAGGTTCAAGAGTTTTGCGCAATCTCTACAAAAGTATACTGATCAAGTCAGCCGAGAGCCAACAATTCCTCCTGCAACTGTCTGGCTACTTTTATATGTGGAACCATAATACAGAGTTTCAATTATTGAACTATATGAAATAAAATCGTCATAACTTTTGAATGGTTTGGCTTATGACGTTCGGACTTCACGGTTGGCTGCAGGGAATGATAGCAATTAGTATGTGCATGTATGGTTTGGTTTTGCGTCGATGGCCACTTTAATTTGGATGGTTTCGTCAACAAGCAAAAATGACGCAGTTGGGGGGCTGAGAATCGGGATTTCGCGACTGACAAGTCTCTTCACCCTCAACTGGTGATCGTGCGGTGTGCAATGTCCAGTCACGGAAAAATTGGTGCCATATTCCGTGATGGCACAGTGACTACCAAACGGTAGGTGCAGGTTTTGGAAAATGATTTTATCCCCACTTTCCAAAGTAACCCTGATTTCGACAACATGTGGTTCATGCAAGACGGAGCTCGACCCCACTGAAGCAGGAGCGTGTTTGATGCCCGGAGGAGCAATGTGGGGACTACATTCTGGCTGTAGGGTAACCAAAGACCGTTGGCATGGGCCTCAATTGGCCGCCACATTTTCCGGATCTGAATGTTCTGGCGAGTGCCGGAATGAAGAAGAAGAACGCGATACCAGAGAAGGCAGCGAGGAAACGTCAGCCAATAGCCCGCTGACAAGGAACGCGCCGCACCAGGAGGGACCTCTGCAAGAAGTAAAAATAATTGCCACTCCTGCCAGCCTTGGCCAGACATTAGTGGACAGCATTAACAAGGCCTAGCAGAGAGTTCTACGATACCAGATTGTAGCGACCCATATCTATTGCTAGTTTGAACATTGCGTATAGCAAGGACTCGGATTTATGTTGCATGTCGTCTATCGCTTGCGACACCTTTGTACATTAAAGTTAAGTGTTGTCAGTCTGCTTTATTGAAATAAAACTACTAATGTTATTGGCTTGAATTGCTGTATAGCATTCCGAGAATGCATCATGCCTTAGGCACCCTGTAAGAGATGAATGAGCAAGACCCGACAAACTAAGTGCCCGACGGCCATGAACCTTTTGTTTATATTTTGCTGCCGCCTTAATTCCCTCTTGTCTTTGCACTGCAGGGGCCCTTATTGCTTTAACAGTTTCTTGTCGTTTTTGCTAGTTCGTGTTTTCAGTTGGATGTTGCAGAAAATTTCTTCATAGATATTTTTGTCTGTTTGTTGCATTCGTGCCTTACAAAATGCCCACTCCACCTGTCCTACCACCTACTCAGGCGCCACCGCCGCAAGCGTTAGCTGCAACACAACTAATGCAATGTTTCAGTTTCAGATGCAGCAGATCTCAGCACTACTGAATACGGTATAGCAGCTACTGGCCAACGCTGCGCGCCCGACAGAACAAGCACCGCCTACTACAGATGCTACACCACCTTTTCGACAATTTAGTGAACAAGACGAGCAATGGCTCAAGTGGCTGCATCAGTTCGATGCCCATATGATAGCCCACAATGTTGCAGGTACTGTGGAACTTCACTATCTATTATCCACGGTCGGAAGTGCAGTGTTCTGACTAATTCAAAAACTTGTTCCTAACGCCACTCCGAGTGAACTTGCTTACGATAAAGTGGTAGACTCACTAACAAATTAGTGAATGTGGTAGTAGCTACAAATCAATTCTTTAATTGCAAAAAAAAAAAAACGGTCAGAACTAGCGTATCGCGAGTGGGTAACAGATTAGCAAGGTATGACAAGGAAATGCAAATTCAAATGTGCTTGCGGTGCTTTATATTCCGATGTTATGTTGCGTGATGCAATCGTGTACAATGTGCCAGATGTCAAACTCAGAGAACAAATTTTGAAACTGTCTGATCCATCATTTCAGCAGGTAGTGCAAATGCTAGATCAGTACAGCCGGCCGCTGTGGCCAGTGGTTCTCGGCGCTTCAGTTCAGAACCGAGCTCCTGCTACGGTCGCAGGTTCGAATCCTGCCTCGGGCATGGATATGTGTGATGTCTTTAGGTTAGTTAGGTCTAAGTAGTTCTGAGTCTAGGGGACTGATGACCTCAGATGTTAAGTCCCATAGTGCTCAGAGCCATTTGAACCATTTGAACCTTAGTTGCGATCGCCCCATTCTGCGCCAGTGGCGTGCGCTATCCATGCCGACTAAACAACCTTCTACACCGCGTAAGCAGTACGCTAAACAGGCGGCTACACAGGTGAACGGAATTAAGTCTGCCCTCGCTGTTATGCATGGTACAAACCCCAAGACTGCCCCTCCCGACAGGCTCAATGTTACGCTTGTGGGAAGAAAGGACATGTGCAATCCATATGTTTGCAACGGGACAAACATGAGACTTCGGCCCACTCACAAAAATCTAGGGACACGGCCCATGCCATTAGTGCACTATATTCCAGTTCTGCAACAGACAAGCTGTAGTTTCTACAATGATGCACCAGTCGAACAAACCTTTTATTCATTTACTTATTTGTGGGAAGTGTGTGCAATTTCAGTGAGAGATAGGTTCCTCTGTCACATTGCTAAATCGTCACAAATATGAACTTTTGGGTTCCCCATTGCTGTCTAAAACTAGCACGCAACTGACGACTTATAATGAACAAGACATTCCCGTTCTCAGAACATGTACTTTGCCAGCTATGTATCGTTCGCATACGCGAACAGTGACTTTCAAAGTGCTACAGTCACGTGAGTGTGAGAACATATTTAGTCTTGATTCTTTTGATTTGTTTGGCTTTAATATTCAGGACAATGTGTTTGTCAGTGTCTGCATTAAATGCAATAGACAGTTTAGATAGCTTGTTAAAAGGATTCCTGGAACTCATTTTTGAGGTTTCGGCAAGGCTAACACATACTACTTCGAAAGACAATGCTCAGCCGAAATTTTGCCAGGTCAGAAGTGCTCCCATTGCATTGCGGGACAAAGTCGCCACTGAACTTAAAGAATTTCAAGACAGCGGAGTTATTGAGCCAATCTCAGCTTGTCAATGGGCAAGTCCACTGGTTTTGCACCCCAAACCTTCGCCTCTGTGTTGACCTCTGTGTTAACTTTAAGCCTTCAGTCAACCCACAAAATGTGATTGATGCTTATCCACAGAATCTGAGTCCGCAGCTCGTGGTCGTGGGGTAGCGATCTCGCTTCCCGCGCCCCGGTTCCCGGGTTCGATTCCCGGCGGGGTCAGGGATTTTCTCTGCCTCGTGATAACTGGGTGTTGTGTGACGTCCTTAGGTTAGTTAGGTTTAAGTAGTTCTAAGTTCTAGGGGACTGATGACCATAGATGTTAAGTCCCATAGTGCTCAGAGCCATTTGAACCAGAGAATCTGATGGAAAAATTAGGCGCTGGACGCTATTTTCCAAAAACTGATTTGTGTGACGCTTATCTTAAAATACCACTCGATGAAGAATCTCAAAAAGTGTGCATAGTAAATACTAATTCGGGCTTGTTTCAATATTTGCGTTTGCCTTTTGGCAGTGCTTCCGCACCCGCCATTTTCCAACGGTATTTGGATCAACTGAGCGCACAAGTCCCAAACTGCTGAAACTTTGGACGATATTTTAGTAGCAGGTCGTACACCTGAAGAACATATTGCAAATTTACGTGCTTTGTTTTGTGAGTTATCTGAGGCAGGACTAAAGTGTAGACTGGAAAAGTGTGGTTTTTGTAAACCTAAGTTGCAATATCTTGGTCATGTCATAAACAGTCAAGGTGTACATTCTCTTCTATCGTATTTTGCAGCCATACGAGACTTGCCAGTTCCTCGCAATATCGCAGAATTGCAATCAGTTTAAGGGAAAATTAACTACTATATTCGGTTCATACCGAATGCTGCACAAATCGCAGCTCCATTGCAGCGCTTTCGTCGCAAGAATGTCCATTTCGTTTGGACAGATGAGTGCCAAGAAGCTTTTCAAGCACTCAAAGATGCATTGCTCAGTGATCGATGCCTAGGTCACTTTGATCCTGACAAACCAGTTGTATTGCAGGTTGACGCCTCCTCTCACGGAATCGGTGCAGTGCTATCGTACAAAATTGGTGATAAAGACAGACCTATTGTTTTAGAATCTAAAGTGTTGTCCAAAGATCAGTGTAACTATTCACAAGCTGAAATAGAGGCTTTGGCTATTGTGTATGGTGTCACCCAATTTTTATGCCAGAAAATTCTACTTAGTAACGGCTCACAAGCGTTTGTAGTCCTTGTTTCATCCGTCGAAATCGATACCTGGACGAACTGCCCAAAAATTGCAAAGATTGGTTTTGTTGTATCAATACCAGTACGAGATTCTGTATAGTCCAACAGATAAACATGGTAATGCGGACGCATTTTCACTTCTTCCGATTGGCCCTTATACAGACTTTGACGCTTATGCTGCATCTTGTTGTCACATCGATGTTCAGGATTCTGAATTGCTTCAGTCTTTTCCGCTGAAATATAACAAAATTGCACAAACCACGGAAGCTGATCCAGAATTGAACATTTTGATAGCATACATTCGTACACCGTGGCCTCATTCCTTGCCTAGCATAAAGAACTCTGTAGTGGTCCGATACTTTTCACGTCAACATAGCCTCGCTGTACGGAAAGGTGTGATTCTTGTTCAAAAGGACAGTGGACAGTCATGTATGTGGGTCCCTAAAGCTTTGCCAAAAGAAATGTTGCAATTACTTCACCAAGGACACTGAGGAATTGTTCGTATGAAACAGTTAGCGCATCGACACTGTACTTGGTAGGGTATGGACGCCCAAATAGAACGGATGATGTCACTGTCACGCATGTGAGGAAAATCAGTCCGCCCCACTACAAAAATTCTCTTCTTCCCTTAAGTCGTAAGCGCAATGACAACGTGTGCACATAGACTTTGCGGGATCTTTTTGGAACGCGCATTGACTGATTGTGGCTGACTCATATAGCAAGTTTTCTTTTGCTGTGTCAATGAACTCGACAACTTCAGTAGCACAATTCAGGTGTTGTCATCGATATTCTTCCTGGAAGGTTTACCCGAAGTAATAGTGTCAGACAACGGACCTCAATTCACATTACATGAATTTGAAACATTCTGTGAACGTAATGATATACAGCATCTAACTAGTGCACCGTTCCATCCACTTTCAAACGGCGAAGCGGACCGTTTTGTCAGAACCTTCAAGCAGCAGATGACCTAACTTCGCTCCGCACACACCAGGGATCTAGCACTGCAATCGTTTCTCATATGGTTCGCACCCACGAGATGGACCATCGCCGGCGGATTGCTTCACGGCCGCCGCCATCGGACACTGCCCCATCTTCTCCAACCTCCTCAGCATCCGGCGCCAAAGCAAGTCCGCAAGTATCGCTTCGTGTCGCATGCTATGGTCTTTTACAGGGTTTTTAGCGGTAGTGGCGCGAGGCGAGATCGTCCGTCGACTTGGCCCTTGCATGTATCTTCTTTCAGGTCCCGATAGTTAGCAGCGCTGCCATCAGAATCAATTTCGCCTCTGTCATGTATACGATGATTTTTCAGTCTCTCTTCCCCCAGACTCACGGGTCCAGAGGACAGCGCGGCCACAGCAGCTGCCAGAGGGCGTCTTCACGACACCGTGGGACGACTCCATTGAGACAGAGCCTTCGCCTCCTCCATTGCCTCTCATTCTACCGACGGAGCTGGAGCAGCCCACATTGCAGCAGTCGCTGCCCTCTTCATCTGGTTCTTGTCAGCATGAGGTGGACGCGTACCCGTCTGGTCGCTTTTCGGGGAACGTTTTCGCCATGGCGCCAGCCGGATGGCGGGGTATGGCTGGAAGCTTGACATCCCCTGCAGCCACAGCTTCCGGCTCGACGTTGCAGCGACGTTCCTGTATCCCCCACCGTGGTCGCACTCCCTACACAACGATGGTCCGTCGCTTTGGGGGGGGGGGGGGGGGGGATGTTCTGGCGTAACCACAAGCGCCGGAACGACGAAGAAGAAAGCAATACCAGAGAAGGCGGTGAGGAAATGTCAGCCAATAGCCTGCTTACAAGGACTGCGCCGCGCCAGGAGCGACCTCTGCAAGAAGTGAATATAAGCGCCGCTCCTGCCAGACATTAATGAACAGCATTAGCACGTCCTAAAAGAGAGTGCTACGATATCAGATTGTAGTGACCCAGCCGGCCGCTGGTGGCCGAGCGGTTCTAGGCGCTTCAGTCTGGAACCGCGTGACCGCTACAGTCGCAGGTTCGAATCCTGCCTCGGGCATGGATGTGTGTGATGTGCGTAGGTTAGTTAGGTTTAAGTAGTTCTAAGTTCTAGGGGACTGATGACCTCAGATGTTAAGTCCCATAGTGTTCAGAGCCATTTGAACCATTGGTAGTGACCCATGTCCATTGCTAGTTTAAACACTGTGTGTAACAAGGAATTGGATTTATGTTGCATGTCACCCATGGCTTCCGACAGCTTTGTACATTAATGTTAAGTATTGTCAATCCGCTTTATTCAAATAAAACTACTAATGTTATTTGCTTGAATTGTTGTATAGTATTATGAGAACACAGCATCCCTTAGGCACCCTCTACTCATTTTTGTGGGGCTGTATTAAAGACAAGGTGTACAGCAATGACCCTGAAGTCATTGCTGAGCTGAAAACAGCCACTCAGGAGGTCATTAACAACATCGGTGTTCCGACACTTCAGAGAGTCATGCAGAACTTCGCTATTAGTCTGCGCCACATCATAGCCAATGAAGGCAGGCATATAAAACATGTGACAACCTAAATCAGAATATCTGTAGTGACGTTTACATGTTGAATAAGATGTGTGCACGCCGTAGTTTGTAACTAATTTACGTTTTTTCATATAGTTCAATAATTATCACCCTGTACATTCAATTGCAACAAGCCTTTCACTACAGTGATAAACAATAAAGAGTGAGTTTTGTGTATTCATTCATAGTAAATAGTAATTTATTTGTACGATTAGTCTTCAATAATGATGCTGCGTTCCATTTAAGTGGAAAATCCAGCCGCCACAATTTAACCCTTTATTTACTGTGTGGTTTACGCGCCCCTACAGATTATGTGTCGAATTATATAACACAACACCCTTTTACACACCTAGGGACAGGAAGGTCTCGGCTGACTTGATCAGTACACTTCTGTGGAGTATGTGCAAAACATCCTGCAATGGATGTCAACACATCTTGCACGCCCTTCCGAAGGGTATACATCAGCCTGAAATGTGAACAGCAGTACTGAAAACGACTGCTTGGTGTGTGAAACAACGCTGCAAGGTTACATAAACAAAAGTAAGGTTTGTATGTGAACTAAAGTGAGTGATAATTTTTATGTGGCTACCATTATAGATAACAATGTTAATTTGGATAAAATATCGATATAGTACCCTTGTAATATTCAGTTATAGCTTAAAGTATGACGGACATAGCAGCCCTGTCAGGTGCAGGGCAGGGACCTGGCTTTCTTTCAAATTATCATGGAAATGGAGCATGCATTGCATCTTGAACCCCGAAAATGTGACAGAGACTGAAGTTGGGGCACTGGCAGTTGAACAAGATTATAATGAACACGTGGATGGCTTCGATAAAGGGGTTGTGTTCAGGTCTCTTTGTGAAATAGAAAGTGAAGAAAGTATTGGTACAAACTGTTTTATGCAATGGTGGAAACGACCCTTGTGAATTCCTATATTATTTCATACTGTCTCGTAAAAGGGACACTTCCATTGATTGATTTCAAATCACGTGGTCTTCTCAAAACTTGGAAAGCAAATGTCTCAAAAATCGGGGAAGGCCCAAAGAGGATCAAAACTCTCTTCTGTCAACTCCACAGAGAAGAAAGACAGCGTTTTCCGTATTAAAAAACGTGCGTTTTCAAAATACAAGATATCACTGGCCACCATTTTCCAATTCAAGAGGCAGATGTGAAATCTGCTCATCTGGAAAGGTGAAATGTAGACCCCATTCAAACCGTTCAGAGCGTAATTTTTTTTGCGTGTCAATGAAAAAAAAAAGAAATCCTTTTATATCACTAGAAGCAATAATCCTAGCTGCATGATTCTTTTGAGAATTTTCAGCCTATAATTTACTTCGTCCGTGTAATACTGTCGGGACTTACAAGTCCTCTAAGCGTGTAAGCATTTTAATGACTTTGTATAATTTTATACAATATAACTTGGTATTAATTCAGTAACAGTTCAACTATTAAAGTAAAAATTTTGATCCTTTATTTTATATTTTTTGCAATTACAGTAAATAAAGTGTTAAGAATATGGGGAACACAGCAACCGCGTATCATAGTCGAGCGGGAAAGAGACTCTCCACAGCGTAAAGTGTTTTGCATCGTTTCCCGAGAATAGATGTAAAGCTAGTTCTGTTTTGCAGGAAAGACGGTTGCAGGTATCACGTACCTAGGTGTGTTAGAGCCCTAACCTTATCCACAACCGCGAGAGCTTGCTGGAAATATCACTTCCAAACAGGACCTGCCTCAACACTGAGTCGACAGTAAAGCCCTCAAAGGTCGCTTGATATCACATTGTTTTTTTTATGTTTTTTGAAAGTCTCCGTTTATGCACTTCTTTTTCGAAACTTTGGGTAAACAGCGACGGTTCATAGCAACAGCAGTAACTGCAGTAGCTCCAGATATGCTCGGAAAAGTACGGTACGAGGTTGACTATCATTTGGAGAGATGTTGTACGACCTGTGGTGGGAATACTGAATATTTGTTGAAGGCATATGAAAAATTTGATCCTAAACGTAATTGTAAAAAGCGCCCCAATCGGGGGCGTAAGCACGGTCTGGGGATCCTGGGGCTAGAAGATGAAGTGGGGCTCCCACCCCCTCTACACCCCAACACCCATTCCCAACCCTTCAAACGTTGTCCACACATCGTCTCTCACAGCTAGCTGCCCCTACCCCCCCCCCCTCCCCCTCTTCACCCCTCACCCCTCCCTTTTCTCACCAATCTAACCGCGCTTTCCATTACACGATTCCCCAGCTGCTTTCCCCCCACTTGAGTCAGTAAGCGGAAGAAGTAACATAAGCCTTATAGAAAATATTTTATTTTAAATACTTCGGAGAGCGAAATATAATTTTAACTATTTTCCCAAATCCATCCATACATGAAACAGCTTTTCGCTCCTTTAGCGTCTCATGTAACTAATACTGCACTCTACGCACAACATAGTATAATCAGATACAACACCAAACTGTATCTTAAGAGAATCTGGATATATTGTTAGAGGCTATAAACGCTCAGATAGGTGTTTCAAAAATTGTAAGCGACATGTAAACATCGATCCTAAACGTAAAACACCTAACTGTAAAAGGAACTCGAAGCAGGGGTGTATGTACAACAAGAAGTAAGGCAAGCAAAAGTCTTTATACGTATCCATGCAACGTTGATGTTACCAGACTGCTGCCTAAGATAGCGGAGTAGGGCCGGCATATGTTATGGAGCTTGCAGTGCAGAAGGACTGGCGCTGTTTGCTTCATTTAACACTAAGATCCGCAACTTGTATCATTTCAGTCCTCCTTTTTTCTGTTAAATTCGTTTCTGTGCTACTGAAGGATTCTTTTCTGATAACGGAGTCATTCCTGTTCCTCTACACTTACATTTTCATGATTACTGTCTGAATCGCTGTAATCTGCGTGATAGAGGCCTCTTTTTTATTGAGTTATACAGTGAAATCTGTTCCTGTTCCGTTCACGAATGGAATGTGTGAACAATAGTTGTTTCTAAGCCTCTGTGCGAAAATAATTTTATCAGCGCCATCTCTTCGGGGTACTTATGTAGTGGGCTGGAGAACGCACGTGGTTTCTGCACTGAAAGATGACTCTCGTAGTCATCCAAGCACTTTCTAGACAGATATACGGCGTCTTAGTAAGCATTGTGCCAGTTAACAGTTAATAGTTTCCAACATTTTTGTTACTCTCTCACACCGGTCAACAAGCCTTTGGCTATTCGCACTACCTTTCGTTCTACTGATACTATTCGAAAATCGTATAACCATTCCTGACTCACTGCAGACCGTAATTACTTTTTTTAAAAATATTTCTGACTTGGTAAGATAACGCTCAGTATTTCCAGCAGCCGTAGCTGTAGTTAGATACATCTGGATGGTTGTGCATACTTTAGGGTAATTCGAAATCAGTCCTGCTAAATCCTGTTAATCAGATTTTTTTAATTGCATGTTGAATAAAGTTCTTATCAACATTAGCTGTGCTGAAACAGAAGAGAAATGTAATGAGAAAAAGTCACTGAACAACTTAAGAGTTTCATTTTCTAGACTTTTGCCACATTCGGTAATTATGACAAAGATTGTCTTGTTGCGTATGAGCCTATAACATACAGCATTCTTAGGAACCAAGTGTTTAGCTCCCGATAAATGTCACAGGATAAAAAATTTATTTTAATTCCAGTTACAGGCTCCCGTCCTCGCAAAGATCTCCAAACTGCTTCTGTTCAAAATGGTTCAAATGGTTCTGAGCACTATGGGACTCAACGTCTGAGGTCATTAGTCCCCTAGAACTTAGAACTAGTTAAACCTAACTAACCTAAGGACATCACAAACATCCAAGCCCGAGGCAGGATTCGAACCTGCGACCGTAGCGGTCTTGCGGTTCCAGACTGCAGCGCCTTTAACCGCACGGCCACTTCGGCCGGCAAACTGCTTCTGTACTGCTTGAGTTAGTTCGTTAGGCTGTTTGCACCTACTGGTCTATCTGAACAGATGTTGAAAGTTTCATAAGTATTTGGTCGCATGACCCTTTGATGGTAGCTGTTTCTTGGAGCAACTGAGCAATATGTCGCAGTGGCAACACACCGGACTCGCTTTTGGAAAACGGTGATTTAGATCCTCGTCTGCCAATCCAGACTGAATTTCTCCGTCATTTCCCCGCAAACCGCTTGAGACAAATGCCAGGATTCTTCCATTGTAAATTATACGTGCGATTTCCATACCTGCCCTCCACTTCCCTCCGTCTCTGTTGACCTCCTCGTCGACAGGACCTTACATCCTAATGTTCCACCTTTATGTCTGACAGCGCCGTTCCAGGAAATTGTGTTCAGCTGCAACGTCCATACCCTCAGACTGCAAGGCTTTAGATGCTGAATTATTTCTTTCTACTGGTTTATAATGAATCTGAAAGAATGAGATTAATATTTAAGACTTATTACCAGACATCGTTCGCTACACGAATTACGTTTGTCAGAGCCTTAAGAATGTCTATGACTCGCACTGTTTCTCATCTGCCAAACTAACGCGTCAGATCTCGAGTCTTTACCGTTCCTATGGAGGTATTCGCGGAACGAGTTTTTAAATCCTACCACTTGCGACCAAAAAATCTGTTGACGTTCTCAGCTGTCTCGAAATACAGGAATGTTCCTTTATTAGCCTCATGGACTCTTTAGCTCCTTTTAGGACTAAATGAAAATCGTAACTTGATTCTTTTCTCACGCAATTGTATATTACACTCATGACGTTTGCTTCGTCATAGCTGCAGCCGAAATACTTGCTCACGTCTAATCCCTCCCGTTCTATATATTCGTATCCTAGTGCAGATTGATCTACAACCTGGTTAAAGAAAGTAAATGATTCCCATATCTTTGTCAGAATGATTTCCAAAACTATCTTCCATTATTTTCGCACAGCGGAAGACTTCTCTTAACCGATCGATTTACTAATTTTTCCAGTTTTCTCTCTCATTCTAATTTTCTTCGATTTTTTCTTATTTATTTTCTTTCCGGAAATACCGTATCCTCGGGTGCATTGCATTGCTCGTCTCAGCGCAGTCATAGCTGAGTTATTAGCGATGGATGATTTTTTTAATTATAGTTTTTTTTTTTATTTTCCGCTTACCGTCTCACAGTAAGCAACGTATCGCAACGTGGCGCACTCTCAACAATACACGTGTCTCTGCAGCGGGCCACACCGTTGCTTAGCAACAGTTCGAGACGAGACAACCGGCAAGCAACGTGAACGTTCCATCCCCAGTCAGCAAATCCTTAAGAAACACCTGAAACGCAGTAAATGCGCGGAGTAACGGTTTGCAGTCAGAAGGTAAGCCATCAAAAAACAAATGAGTTTTGCCAACCCATTGCCCCCAAACCACAGCTGTCACACCGATTGCCCCTTTCTACGGATGCATGATATAAATTCTCACAGGCACGTATTTTTAATTAATATGGAGATCTTCTACACTGCAGCTATATTCAGAGTTACCTGATATTGCAAAACGGTCATCTAAACTGTTTCTCATGGTTTGTTTGAGGCGATTTTGTTGAAACTGTATGAATTTTGTAAACCTTGTAATTCCAGGTAAATCGGAATGCTACAAATTACATATTTTGTACGAAATTTCCGTGCCAAATGCTCCCAATTCACACAGACAATATCTGACAAGACGAATGGGCCTCTGTGATATCTTCATGTTCTCCATGCTCCTATCTTAAGGAGTAATGTCATCTGCATTTTTGTCCTATTAATTTTGTCGTTGTGTCTTGTAAATTGAACGAACTGCGGTTTGAAACTCTTTTTTCTGCTTACGTATAATTAGATAAGGTGGGCGACGCAGCTTTATCTCATTGTATCAGTGAAGTTCGTATTCTCATTCCCAGGACAGTGTACCCACATTTTCTTGGTTTCTGGTCTGCGCAATACTGAATCGGTAGAGGTTGCTGGAATTCGGGCTGCTTAGTCTTCTCGCAGACATATTTGCCGATCTAATAATACTGACACTAGAGTCGTCACGCTGTGTTTGATTTCGGTGATCAGTAATTTTTAGCGATAAATATCTTTTGTATATGTCCTCTTACGCCATTGTGGCGAGATTTGCTCTTTCGATAGCAGTCGGAAGACGCTCTAAGACTTCGGACTGACATTAATTTCTTCCCTTCGGTACTAACCTTAGCTTTTAATATTTTGCCCAAGGACAGTCTTCATTGAACGCATCAATAATTTCAAAAACCGTTTCAAACTCGCTTACATATAACATTTCTGTGATTTTTAACTCTGCTTGTTACATCTGCTTCCATTTACTAGTACATAGAAGTCCTGAACACAGGACAGTGTGCTAGTAAAGTGACTAAACGACTTGCATTTTATTTATTTCAGAATGATTTCCAAATCGAACTTTTATTATTTTAATACAGGGAAAGACTTAAACTGACTGATAGATTTCATTAATTTTTCCATTTCGTTTTAAGTGGTTTTTTTTTTCGTTCTTTTCGAGCGACCGGGTAATGCCCCGGTTGCCGCAGCTTAGTTACGCCGCTGAACCCACTATGTACATGGATAAATGTGAACGATACCCCCTTGTGAAACCGATTGGATCTTTTGAAAATAAAAAGCTTTGTAGCTCTACGCGTTAAGTTAAAATTTACACAAAAATTCCATCTTCATTCATGAAGATATAATTTCGTGAAATTGGATGAACTGTTTGCAGGCACCCTCGTCTTTCAGACGTATCTTCACTCTCCTTTTTGCGCTAAGCAACGAAACTTACAGTATTAGCATAGAGGTTGCGGAGTTCTGCATGACGCTTTGCACTTTTTAAGAATGGCGATAGAAACCGTAAGTGCCATTTTTTCACAAAACGCGTTTTCAGCGCTGATGTGTTCTGCTGTGTCCCCAAACTTGTTCCATAAGTCAAATCACGGAGAAAATCTTTCAAACGTTCATTACTAGATTGTCCATGGTCTTTGTGACAAGCAGTGCTTCTCAATGGAGCTCTAGGTACTAAGCCCCGAGAACTCTTCCATTTAGCTTGGGATGGTTTGAAGAGATAACACGCAAGGTTTTGGTGAGTGGGCACAGGTTTTTGAGCTGCGACAAAGATTTTGAAATTGTAGACAAGCGAAGAAAGGTAAGCAAGGCCTCTGTTCCACAAGATTTACATAAGATTACTGAGTGTCTAAAGTTATGTTACCCATTCCATTTAATTCCAATGCATTCTTTGGTTTTAAAGTTGCTGCTGATACACTTGTCATTGAAGGCGTGTAAGATTTGTAAGATTACCATACTCAGTACGATTAAAATGTCTCATCCATCTCAAATAGCTGTATAAAAATTCTTACTTTGAAACAGAGAACGGAAAAATGTCAATGTATTCAAGAGAGGAAAGACCATGGCCGATGTAGGCCACGCCGTACTTCTTCTGAAAGACCATCCATGTTCGTCATTTGCAAAACAGAAAGACCTGTTGACGTTATTGTCGTTTCTTCCTCAACAAGACGGATTGTTTTATAGAAATTTTTGTAGCATTTAATCTCAAGAATGGAGTTGTGCAAGAAACAAAAGTCAACACTGAGAGATACTTTTCCTTTAATTTAGTTTTTCATTCTCTTGTAAAAAATTTAAAAGAAATGTAATATGGTTTTTGTTGACTACAGTTCTACTGGTTAGAATATTACTGCTGTATCCGCGTACTTTTGTTACCACAAAAAAAAATCGTAGTGCCTCTGTATGAACGGTACTTCAAACAAAAACTTTCTTATTGGCACTTATAAATAGTCATTTTCCTGGTGATAAATAGTCATTTTCCTGGTATCACTTAAAACGTTGGAGTGGCCGCGCGATTTGAGGCGCCATAAGTGGGTGTGCGTTTTTCATAGCTTAAGTTAGTTTAAGTAGTGTGTAAGTGTAGGGACCGATGACCTCAACAGTTTCGTCCATTACGAAATCACACACACACACGCGCGCGCACACACACACTCCCTCAAAACGTTCTTAAAAAATTATTTTTTCATTTGTCTCATTATTTTTGGCAATTATGTGACGGGCAGCATGATTCTGCCGTATTGGAACATCTTCTCTCTTTTTTTATATACAAACAATGCATGTACGAAGCGAGATACATTGTTCTCTGATTCTCGTGACAAATGTCAGATTTGACACTTAGAACGTTTTACACTGACACTCTTCATTTCTATCCGAAACCGTTTCACTACAGACCCACTGTGACTGGCGCTCATTCGTACTGGTAATCAAGACTAGCTCCGGTGATAATGTTTCAACGCAAATTACTAACGCTCGCGCGCTACATTCCACCTTGAAAACTCAGTGTATTATGGGATGACACAGGACTCACAATAACAAACATCTGAGATCTCGCATCCAATGTTTTGGGCTATTGGTCGGAAGGATACCACGACCTAGGCAAACTTGTCAACCCAGAGCTCTGTTTTAGCATCGCAGTGCTTTGCTGGCCATGACTCTGTATCAGGTAGTATGCTCTTGCATTCCTCCGGCCTTTGAACTAGCTCACCCAGCCGGTTATAGTATTGCATAAAGATAACGTCGACTTCGAACCGTTTTAGTATTTTTTACATACAGATATAATTGAGTTTAAAAGCGTTAAATGTTAGAAATGTTCCTAAGGCCGACGTTGAGTCGAACCAGGGACCTTTTAATTTGTAGCCTGACAAACACCCACTACGCCACCGAACACCAAAAGAGCGCGATCGTAGACATGAATCTGACAGGGTTGAAAACTGTTACTATAAACCGAAAAGAGGACGATGTATTTTTAGTAATTTATAATTTAAAAATAAATGAAATTTTTTCTGTCGAAACATTCAAAAACATTTAGTGATATGTGGAAATGTAAGAACAGTAAAACTTTTAAGTAATTTTAAGGTAATTTGTTATCTTGAAGAAGTTACTTCCTGAACCGCTTTTGACCTTGTCAGTACCAGTAAAAAGTTTGGACACTGTAATATAATCGCTTCAGTACACCAAAAAGCTATTCAGACAACAAATATAGAGGACTATTTTTACGATACTAATTTCGTACCGTCTTCCCACTTGAAATTACCGCAATTTTCGGGAAATGTCGGTTCCGCTACGTAATTTGTAGTTAAAGGTTAGCCTGTAACGCATTTATCCAAAAATGCAAGCACATGCTGTTTCCAAGAAAATGTGCTAGTTCGGTAGATTTCAGACACACATCAAAAATAATCGTTTCTTTGATGCTTGAAAAGCCACTATTCTAATTGTCATTACTTTTCATCACTCTCGCTATGTCTTCCTTTATCGTTATTCACTAGTCTGTCCAAACCATGCACTGCACAAGACGGGCTGTATGTCTGCAAAACTTTGGTCCCTTGCAGTTAACTGTTACATCCACTTTAGAACGCTGGGCAACAACATAAATAAGCCACCAATAGAACGTTCTTAGTTGTCTGACCATTACTTAAATACATACTGTCTTTCAACAGTGAGCCGTGCAAAGAATCAGAAAAAATAAAAGGACTGGCAACTAACAGAAAATAAGTGAAGTACTCCCATTCCTTTGAAATAGATACAACCACGGAAAGTAGGTCACGGAACGGAGAGCAGCATATCAGCGCAAATAGAACGAGGATAACAATCTTGCGATTCACCTCTGTGGCGGATGAAGCCATGTCTACCAAACTAAGCGGTGGGAGCAGCGTTCTCTTTTAATTGCAGTAATTATTCGCAGTGACAACCCAGTTGTGTCTAAGTACCCACCTGTTAGAAACACAGTGCTTAAACACCTACTTGGGGCAAGAACACCGCTAAAACCAACATTCGCAGCCGTCAAGCAACAACATGTCATTACGTCAGTGACACCTACTAATCAAGAAAGTGTGCAAGATAACATGTTTTCGGTGGACTTTACCACGGCTTTAGTAGTGCCATTCAAGTTTACTGAGGGATGCCTGTCACTGTACCCTTACGATGATTCTGCGTTTACTATTTCAATACCTGACGAACAAACTTTCGCACGTTTTATCGTTACCTCTCTTATAATTCAGTTAATCATTTTCGCTTCATGACTCTGCTAGGTGGCACTTGGTAAGACTGGACTAACATTCGGAATGACAGAGGTTCATATACCCTTCAACTCATCCTGATTTGAGTTTTCCTAGATTTGCCTATTCTGTAGCTTAAGGCAAGTGCCGGAATGGTTAGATTGAAAGGGCACGGCCGATCTATTTCCCTACCGTTTCTAAATCCGAGATTATCCTCCGTCTTTAATCACAGCGACATCGACGGGACGTTAAAAACTGACCCATCCTTCCTTTCTTTCCGCTTCGCACAGCTGTCATTATCATTCACTAAATGCATTATTCTCTATCTCTCTTCATCTTTATCGCTCGGTTCTAACCGTTTCAATACATTCGGTCGATAGCACTTCGCAGTACAGATATTCGAGGCCTGCTTCTTCATTGCCTCCCAGGGCAATGAATTCTTCCTATTTCCACAAAGTCCACGATCCACAGTCGTAAATGGAAACACTCCAGTAAAGTTTTGAGACGTGTGTACTTTGTGCTGTTTTGTCGAAAATTGACATTCTGAGCTCATGGATACATACAAAATATAGGTTAACTCTTACAGAGAGGCCAACACCAACCAGCCACTTTTTTCAGTGCTGTTTGTCTATTTACATAGTGCCGTTACCTGTTTCGAACTGAACGGTTCATCTTCAGATGGCTAGTTCACGTTAAGATACATTTTATATTAGCTTTCACTTTTTGTTTTCTCAAATGATGAAATTTCCTTGGGTTTGTGGTGTCGTTAAAAACACCACGCCATTACGTTCCAGTGCTGACTACCTGTGATCATGCAGCAGCGAAGACTGTATGATGCACTTTTTGTAAGTGTAGTTATACACATAATCTGAAGCCAAGATATTTCTTGCAGAATGCGGAATGCGATGCGCACTTTTTTCGAGACAGCAAGTTGCTGTTCGTCGTGTCTTAACTTGAAAGGATTCACGACTGCGGCAACGAGCGCAGAGAACTCAGCAGGATAGTCAGTTCGTGTTCTATGACGGTTTCGAGGTCTTGCATTTAAATATCCCGTTTCACGTAGACAAGAAATGAGACGACTAAACATCTAGCGAAAAGGCGATAGCTTATCAGGGAATCATCTGCTGTACAGTAATTTTGCCTGAACGGCATTTCTCCCGCCTGAAGCAAATTAAACTGCAGGTATGTACAGTAGAGTAAAAGGTAGACGTAATTCGAGTCTCAAAAAATATTGAACATAAAAACGGAAGTTATTAAATTATTTCCCGTCGACGTTCTTTCTCCTTATATCAGCAGCATTTCTGCTTTATCGTCATCGTGTACATCACACACCTTTACACAACAACGATTGTATTCACAGTGTGTCTTGTCGTTGTTGTGGTCTTCAGTCCAAATACTGGTTTGATGCAACACCCCATGCTACTGTATCCTGTGCAAGCCTCTTCATCACCATGTTAACTGCTGCAACCTACGTTCTTATCAATCTGCTTACTGTATTCATTTCTTGCTCTCCCTCTACGATTTTTACCTTCAACGCTTCTCTCCAGTACTAAATTGGTAATCTCTTGATGCCTCAGAACATGTCCTTCAACCGATCCCTTCTTCTAGTCAAGTTGTGCCACAAATTCCACTTCTCCCCAATCCTATTCAGTACCTCCTTATTAGTTACGTGATCTACTGATCAAATCTTCAACATTCTTCTGTAGCACCACATTTCGAAAGCTTCTATTCTCTTCTTGTCTAAACTATCTATCGTCCACGTTTCACTTCTATACATGGCTACACTCCATACAAATACTTTAAGAAACGACTTCCTGACACTTAAATCTATACTCGATGTTAACAAATTTCTCTTCTTCAGAAACGCTTTCCTTGCCATGGCCAGTCTACATTTTATATCCTCTCTACTTCGACCATCATTAGTTATTTTGCTGTCAAAATAGCAAAACTCATCTACTACTTTAAGTATCTCATTTCCTAATTGAATTCCCTCAGCATCGCCTGATTTAATTTGACTACATTCCATTATCCTTGTTTTTCTTTTGTTGATGTTCATCTTATATCCTCATTTCAGGAAACTGCTCTTCCAAGTCCTTTGCTGTCTCTGACGGAATTACAATGTCATCGGCAAACCTCAAGTATTTTATTTCTTCTCCCTGGATTTTAATTCCTACTCCAAATTTTTCATTTGTTTCCTTTATTGCTATCTCAATATACACATTGAATAACATTGGAGGCAGGCTACAATCCTGTCTCACTTTCTTCCCAACCACTGCTTACCTTTCGTGCTCTTCGACTCTTATAACTGCCATCTGGTTTCTGTACAAATTATAAATAGTCTTTCGCTCCCTGTATTTTACCCCTGACGTCTTCAGAATTTGAAAGAGAGTAATCCAGTCACTATTATCAAACGCTTTCTCTAAATCAACAAATTCTATATATGTGGATTGATCTTTCCTTAACCTCTCTTGCAAGATAAGTCGTAGGGTCAGTATCACGTCGCGTGTTCCTACATTTCTAAGGAATCTTCGCCGAGATCGGCTTCTACCAGTTTTTCCATTCGTCTGTATAGAATTCGTTAGTATTTTGCAACGGTGAAGTATTAAACTGATAGTTCGGTAATTCTCACACTTGTCAGCCCCTGCTTTCCTTGGAATTGGAATTATTACATTCTTCTTGATATCTGAGGGTATTTCGCCTGTCTCATACATCCTGCTCACCAGATGTAAGAGCTCTGTGATGGCTTGCTCTCCCAAGGCTATCAGTAGTTCTAACGGAATGTTGTCTACCCCCAGGGCCTTGTTTCGAATCAGGTCTTTCAGTGCTCTGTAAAATTCTTCACGCAGTATCATATCTCCCATCTGATCTTCATGTGTGTCCTCTTCCATTTCCATAATATTGCCGTCAAGTTCATCGCCCTTGTGTAGACCCTCTATATACTCCTTCCACCTTTCTGCTTTCCCTTATTTGCTTAGGACTGCTTTTCCCTCCGAACACTTGATATTCATAGAGGTGGTTCTCTTTTCTCCAAAGGTCTCTTTAATTTTACTGTAGGTGACATCTATCTTACCCCTAATGATATATCCTTCTGCATCCTTACATTTGTTCTCTAGCCAATCCTGCTTATCCATTTTGCACTTCCTCTCTATCTCATTTTTGAGACGTTTGTATTCCTTTGCGGTTGCTTCATTTAATGCATTTTCTCCTTTCATCAATGAAATTCAATATCTCTCATGTAACCTAAGGATTTCTACGAGCCCTCGTCATTTTACATACTTGATCCACTGCTGCAATTACTATTTTATCTCTCAGAGCTACCCGTTCTTCTGCTACTGTGTTCTTTTCCCCTGCTCTTGTCATTCCTTCCCTAACGCTCCCTATGAAACTCTCTACAACCTCTGATTCTTTCAGTTTAGCCAGGTCCTATCTCCTTAAATTTCTATCTTTTCGCAGTTTTTTCAGTTTTAATCTACAGCTCATAACCAATAAATTGTGGTTAGAGTCCACACCTGCCCTTGGAAATGTCTTACAATTTATAACCTGTTTCCGAAATCCCTGTTTTACGATTACATAACCAAGCTGAAACCTTCTGAAGTCTCCAAGGCTCTTCCATGTATATAACCTTCTTTGATGATTTGTAAACCAAGTGTTAGCTATGATTAAATTACGCTCTGTGGAAAATTCTACCAGGTGGCTTCTTCTGTTATTCGTTTCCCCCCGTCCATATTCATCTACTACTTTTCCTTCTCTTCCTTTTCCTACTATCGAATTCCAGTCCCCCATGACTATTAAAACTTCGTCTCCTTTAATTATCTGAATAATTTCTTTTATCTCATCATACATTTCTTCAATCTCCTCCTCATCTGCGGAGCTAGTTGGCATGTAAACTTATACTAGTGTGGTCGGTGTGGGCTTCGTGTCTATCTTGGCTACAATAACGCGTTCACTGTGTTGTTCATAGTATCTTATCCGCTTTCCCATCTTCTTTTTATTCATTATCAAACCTACTCCTACATTACTGCTATTTGATTTTGTGTTTACAAACCGGTATTCACTTTACCAGAATTCCTGTTCCTCCTGCCACGGGACTTCACTAATTCCCTCTATGTCTAACTTTAACCTATCCATTTCCCTTTTGAAATTTTCTAACCTGCCTGCCCATTAAGGGATCTGCTATGCCATGCTCCGATCGGTAGAACGCCAGTTTTGTTTCTCCTGATAACGACGTCTTCCTGAGTAGTCCCCGCCCGTAAATCCGAATGGGGGGGCTATTTTACGTCCGGAATATTTTTCCCAAAAGGATGCTATCTTAAATTAACCATACAGTAGAGCTGCATACGCTCGGGAAAAATTACGGCTGTAGTTTCTGAAGTGTTGGCAGAAGAGCCAACACTGTGTTGCTAGAGGAGGCCGAAATGCACGCTTTTAGGCTAACGCAGATTGGCGTGAGGTGTGGAACAGTTAAAGGATTTGAATCTAGCAAATAAAGTACGTAGCTGTTGGAATACTTAACTTTAATCCACAATTGGTGTACATATCTCGTTACTGTACAAGCTTCACAATATTAATTATCAAATGCTAGGGCGCCTTGCTAGGTCGTAGCAAATGACGTAGCTGAAGGCTATGCTAACTATCGTCTCGGCAAATGAGAGCTTAATTGTCAGTGATCCATCTCTGCCAAACTCTGCTGTACAACTGGGGCGAGTGCTAGTAAGTCTCTCTAGACCTGCCGTGTGGTGGCGCTCGGTCTGCAATCACTGACAGTGGCGACACGCGGGTCCGACGTATACTAACGGACCGCGGCCGATTTAAAGGCTACCACCTAGCAAGTGTGGTGTCTGGCGGTGACACCACAGTTTCCCCTTGCTTTCAGCCGTGCGCAGTACCAGCACAGCAAGGCCGCTTTGATCGATGCTACAAGGCCAGATCAGACAATCATCCAGACTGTTGTCCCTGCTTCACTGCAAAGGGTGCTGCTCTTCTTGAGGAACTACACGTTTATCTGGCCTATATATATATATATAACTCTGTGTGTGTGAAATGGTATTTGTTTTGGTAACCTTTCTTTCTGTGTGTGTGTGTGTGTGTGTGTGTGTGTGTGTGTGTGATCAGAATGTAGGAAGAGGGGTGATTTTTATCTTATTTCTTTTATTATGTGTAGTACGGAGTTTGGACTGATATGTGGTTGCTCATTTATCACATGTTTCTTTTCAACAATTGTTTTCTGGATGTGGAAATTTTCTTGCATTTGTATAAGGCATTACTCATGGTTGTTCGTTCTGATTATTTTCATACCTTGTTCCTTGTTTGTGGGATGGTGGTTATGGTGTTTTAAGTGCTCTGCAAATGTGGAATGGTTTGTTTCATACTTCCAACACCTTATGCGTTCTTTCTACAGTGTTTTAAAATTCCCACATATCATGCCTACGTATGTTGCATCATAATTTTGATATTCAAGTTTATATATTCCTGATCCCTGGAATTTATCCCTCTTGGTTGTTAGTTGGCTTAAGTTTGATTGGAGGGTTCGACAAGTTTTATATACTATGTGGAAGCCCTGTTTTATGAATCATTATTGTGAGATGGTTCGATATGGAGACGAAACAGAAAGGCAAAAACAACTGTTTTCTTTTGACATACACATACTATGAATGAAGTTACCTGTTTTTCTTTCTTTCTTTTTTTTTTTATTCAACACCAACCGTCCAGAGTGTTTATAAGGGATGCTGTACCACTCACAACCAGGTAACACGGTATAAAACCTAAGCTCGTAAAAAGATGGTAAACGAGGGGAAGCGCAGATGAGTGTCTGTTTAAAAACCGACAGAAATTGCTGTCTTCAGTGAATACAAGTTCATAAGCTATTTCCAGTTAATATTGCGCAAGAATTGCATGCAGTGGACATTTAGGGGGTACCTCGCATAAGGTCGATGTTCAAAAGGTCACCTAAGGCTTTACGTCACCAATGGGTCGAATAACACCAGTCACTGTAGAGTGGTCCGAGGGTCGCTATTTCGTAACTTTTCAATGAGCAAAAATGAATGAATGAATTAATTAATTACACACTTATAGTTCGTAAACAGCAGTGAGACGTACTCAGTCGATCTTCTAGTATTTAGATAATATCGGAATGTGACGTGATGACGACCAACGCGACAGACAGTTTCACACATTGAAATAAATATAAAAATTCATAGTACCGTGTATGTTCCGTAATTCTGGGACACATCGTACTGGAGGCAAACATTTCAGTGGCATCATGAAAGAAAGGCTATTTAGATATGTTCAAGTATAGAGCCAACCTAACAGTTCTGGTATACATGCCTGAAGCACAATCGTAGCTATTTACTAATCTAGCTTGTGACGACATGAGGAACTCTGCGCAATGATCAAGTACAGCACTTGCATTCAGGACGACAAGGGACCAAATCTTCGCCCAACCATTTCGAGTTAGGTTTCTCAAGTTTTCCCCAAATGACTTAAGGTAAATACTGTAATCGCTCGGTCGGGTAAGGACTCGGTGCATTTCCTGTCTCTTTCTTCTCCAATGCAAGGTTGCGCTCCGTCCCTGATGACTCTGTCGTCGACGCGGCCTTAAAACCGTATACTCCTTTCACCCTTCCAAAAAATGGTTCAAATGGTTCTGAGCACTATGGGACTTAACGTCTGAGGTCATCAGTTCAAATGTTCAAATGTGTGTGAAATCTTATGGGACTTAACTGCTAAGGTCATCAGTCCCTAAGCTTACACACTACTTAACCTAAATTATCCTAAGGACAAACAGCCACACCCATGCCCGAGGGAGGACTCGAACCTCCGCCGGGTCATCAGTCCCCTAGAACTTAGAACTACTTAAACCTAACTAACCTAAGGACATCATACACACCCATGCCCGAGGCAGGATTCGAACTTGCGACCGTAGCGGTAGCGCGGTTCCAGACTGTAGAACCGCTCGGGCACCCCGGCCGGCTTTCATCCTTCCAACAACGCCATTGAGTAGAAGATCCATAAATAATATTATTGTCATGTATGTATGCAGACTGAATCCACAAATGAAAATTTGTACCAAGGCCAGAGTTCGAAGATGAATCTCCTACTCACTTGATAGATGCGCTAACCACTCTGCCATCCTGGCACAGTGGATTTGCATAACTGTACTAACTACCCAAGCACCTAGCACCTCAATCCAAATTCCCACTCACGCCTCAGCCTACTTGGTATTACAGTACATTGAAAAAATGAAGCAACTATGTATGATTAATGTCTACAATGAAACTTCCTGGCAGATTAAAACTGTGTGCCCGACCGAGACTCGAACTCGGGACCTTTGCCTTTCGCGGGCAAGTGCTCTATCATCTGAGCTACCGAAGCACGACTCACGCCCGGTACTCACAGCCTTACTTCTGCCAGTATCTCGTCTGCTACCTTCCAAACTTTACAGAAGCTCTCCTGCGAACCATACAGAACTAGCACTCCTGAAAGAAAGGATATTGCGGAGACATGGCTTAGCCACAGCCTGGGTCGGGCACACAGTTTTAATCTGCCAGGAAGTTTCATATCAGCGCACACTCCGCTGCAGAGTGAAAATCTCATTCTGGAATGTCTACAATATTCTCGATCCCGTGAGAGAAAATGTCGACCACGGTTTCAGATGACCGTTGCATGATGGAACCGTGATAATTCTTTCACAGCTACCAAAATGTCAGCATTTGTGATTATAGAACATTTTCAAGACGTAACATGTGTCATAAATCAGGTACATGCAGCATCTTCTGACATCCGAAAAACATTGTCATACCAAGAATTTTAACGATAGAATGATTATGTGGGGTACCGAATGAAGTCTGCAACTGAAGTGATGATTTCTTAGTTGGGAGGATGCTGCGTGTTATCTTAGACGGAGAGTCATCGACAGATATAGAAGTAACTTCCGGCGAGCTCTATGGAGGTTTGTTGGGACCTTTTCTGTTCATTTATATTAAAATACTGTCGGATAATATGAATAGCAACCTGCGAGATTCTGCAGATATTGCATTTATCTGTGCTAAAGTACTATCTGAAAAAAGCTGCACAAATATTCAGGCAGATCCTGATAAGATTTTCTACTAGTCTATTTATAGAGATACGAAACGGAATGAACATATAAGATCAGTCGTTGGTAAAACAGGTTCGAGACTTCGGCTCATTGGTAAGACACTAGTAAAATGCAGTCGCTCTCAGAGACAGCTTTAAGAAATAGTCGTACGTCCCACCTCAGAATTTTCCTCAACCTAATTTGTCTAACTAGGGATATGGAATGTACACAAACATGACATCACTACACTGTAGAATTTTGGAAAAAGATTTATGCTAATGTATTATGACATTTCTGGAGTACGAAAATGTTATCTGCAGTAATCGATGTGCATTCCGCGAACAATTATCGTGTGAAATCTAACTCGATCTCTTCGTCCACGAGATCCAGAAAGCTCACATTGATACCGTGTTCCTTGACTTCCTGAAGGCTCTCGATTTAGTACCGCTCTGTCGTCTAAGTTTGGATTGAAGAGTTACTGGCAAACAGAACGCACCATGTCATTCTTAACGGAGAAAACTTTTCAAATGAAAAACTAATTTCGGCCACACTCTGTGGGACTGTTATAGGACCGTAGCTTTTCCACAATACATGAAAACGAACTATAAGCGGAAGTCAAATGAAAACCGAACACCTGCCACATGGAATGATTCCATTAAAAAGTAATCACCATACACACTAAGACATTTATCACACTGGGAGACGAGACGATCCATTCCTGTTTCACAGAACGCGGTCGCAGCTGACGGACCCACAACCGCACTCACTCATGCAATTCTCGTCAGAGTGAAACCGACGTCCACGCATATCTTTCTTCACGTCGCCAAAGATGTGAAAATCACACGGTGAAAAATACTGGTTGTATGGAGGATGTGGCTGTGTTTCACAAGCAAATCGCTGAAGCATAGCCTTCGTCCAACTGACAGTGTGGTGGCGGGCGTTATCGTGCAACGGGATGATTCTGTCTGGCAGCGTTCCTGAGCGTTTTGACCTATGGCGCGTCACAGTTTCTGCACAGTGTCTTCATCGCGTTCCACGCTCGCAGAACTTAACGGGCAGAGCGCCTCTGCAATCGAAGAGTAAAGTCATCATGACCTCTCCGGAACTTGGATGTTTTCTTTCTTGGCTTTGAGGTTTACCCTCGGGCTGTCGGAATGCTGTCGTACAGAATCATCCTGTTGCACGGTAACGCCTGCCCCCACGCTGCCAATCGGTTAAACGCTACGCTTCAGCAGTTTGGTTGGGAAACACTGAAACATTCTCTGCACGACCCGAATCTTTCACCGTGCGAAGTTCTCATCTTTAGCGTTCTGAAGAAAGATGTGCGTGGACGTCAGTTTCAGTCGGACGAGGATGTGCAAGAGTGGGTGCGGTTGTGGATCCATCAGCGGCCGACTGCGTTCTAAGAAACAGGACTTAATCATTTCGCCTCCCAATAAGATAAATGACTTAATGCTTATGGTGATAACTTTTGAATGAAACCATATCATGGCCCCATTTTGGCTGTTGTTCGGTTTTCATTTAACAGTCCCTCATATTTTATACACAAGCTACATGAGGATGATGCTGTTTGCATAAAGAGTGGACGCTAGTCAGGAAAATCAAAAATCTCCATCCGAATAGGTTTTGAATGCGGAACGGTACCGACCGACTGCCGTTTCATCCTCAGCCCAGAGGCGCCACAGGAAGAGGATATAGGGGACATGTGGTTAACACGTTGCCTTTCCGCCCATTGTCAGTTTCCAGAGTCGCTGCTTGTCAATCAAGCGGCTCCTCAATTGGCCTCACAAGGGCTGAGTAAACTGCTGTCGCCACTGCCGCAAGGCCATTGGCGCAGATCAAGAAAATTATAGCGAGAAGCATGAAGACCTATAAGGGATCGGCGCTTGGTCGAGAAATTAGCAGTTAAATGTCAGCATAAACAAGCATTAAGTATTGTTCATAAACAGGCATAGAGGCCCATTTTTATATGGTTAAACAATTGCAGAATAATCACTGGAAGCAGTTCACTCATTAAATATCTAAAAGTATGCCTACGGTGCTACTTGAGGTGGAAAGGCCACGTTAAATTAACCACAGGTGACGCAGAAGCTCAATTGAGATTCAGTGTAAGACTCCTTAGGAAATATTGCCCACGTAAGAAGGACGTGCCTTACAGAACCGCTGTATGACCAGTACTTGAATATTGCTCGACTCTGTGGGATCCACGGCAGATAGGATTGATAGACGAAATAAAGAACATCCAAACAAGAGCAGCGCGTTTCGTCATACGTTCATTAAGGCCCAAAGCCAGACGGTACAAGAGAGAGTACGTTCCTAGAAGGTTCGACCAACGAATTACTTTCTACGACGTATATCTCGCTAAAAGACCATGAAGGTAAGAGTAGGGAAATTCGAGATCACGTGGAGGTTTATCAGCAATCATTCTTTCCATGGTTCACTGACGACTGGAACAGAAAAAAGGGGAAATGTGAAAGTAGTACAGAAGTACCCTTCGACACACACCACAGGGTAGCTTGCAGAGTATAGATGTAGTTGTAAAACGTATACAAAGGAGAGTAGTATGAATAGTAACTCGCTTGTTTTATTCATTGGAGACCATCAGAGAGACGCTGAAAAATCTGAAGAGCTGACCCCTGGAAGATAGCCTACTTACGAAGTTCCAAGACCCAGTATTGAGGAATCTGTGGATATACTACGCCGGCCGCGGTGGTCTAGCGGTTCTAGGCGCGCAGTCCGGAACCGCGCGGCTGCTACGGTCGCAGGTTCGAATGCTGCCTCGGGCATGGATGTGTGTGATGTCCTTAGGTTTAAGTAGTTCTGAGTTCTAGGGGACTGATGACCTCAGATGTTAAGTCCCATAGTGCTTAGAGCCATTTGAAATATTTTTTGGGCTGGACAGTCGCTTTGAAAATAATAGTGAAACGAAGAAAGGTAAGCGGGGCCTCTTTTTCGCAAAACTTACACAAAATTGTTGATTCAGAAAAAGCTACGACACCCACTGCATGTGATTCCAATGCGTTCTTTGATTTTATAGCTGCTGCCGATGCATTTTTGCGAATGGAGGCGTGTAAGATCTCCAGATGCAGCATGATCAAAATGTCCCATATTGATCACTCTTAAACAGCTATTAAAAATCCTTACACTGAAACAGAAGTCGGTGAAAACGTCAAAGTATTTGTAAGTGGAAAGACAGTCGCTGTTGAATGCCATGGCTACTTCATCTGAAAGATCAGCCATGTTTATCAGCTGAAAACAAAACGGCATGTTGATGTAGTTTCCATTTCTTTCTCAAGAGTACAGGAAATTTTACGGTAAACTTCGCAACATCTGATCCCAACAATGGAGTATGTAAGAAACAAAAGTGTATAATGAGCGAGTTTTTCTTAAATTTAATTTTGGCATTCTCTTGTAAATAAATGAAATGTGAAATGATTTTTGTTGCTATCTTTTCTACTATTTACAATAATATGGTTATATTTCTGTACAAGTATTATCACAAATAAGACGTTGCGTGTCTGGTTCAAATGGCTCTGAGCACTATGGGACTTAACTTCTGAGGTCATCAGTCCCCTAGAACTTAGAAGCACTTAAACCTAACTAACCTAAGGACATCACACACATCCATGCCCGAGGCAGGATTCGAACCTGCCACCGTAGCGGTCGCACGGTTCCAGACTGTAGCACCTAGAACCGCTCGGCCACCCCGACCGGCTGCGTCTCTGTATTAAAGGCATTTGGAACAAGTATATTGAAAAACTAGAAACCCGCCTCGATTGCGAAAAAAGCACCTAGTGTTAACCTAGGTTTCGGCGTAGATAACTACACCTTCTTCAGAATAATAAAACCCACAAGTGTCTAAGAAGACCTTTGTCAATGATTAAAAGAACACCATATCTATACATTTATAAACGAAAAAAAAGGAAAACACAAACAGTACTTATGTACAAAGTCAAAACCACTACTTAACTTAATGGTGTACGCTCCACCTCACACCGGCCTATGTTTCTTTTAATCATTGACAAAAGTCTTCTTAGACACTTGTGGGTTTTATTATTCTGAAGAAGGTGTAGTTATCTACGCTGAAACCTAGGTTAACACTAGGTGCTTTTTTCGCAATCGAGGTGGGTTTCCAGTTTTTTAATATATTTAACCAACGATTGCTGACGCGCTGCGATGTTGAAGGTTCTTAAAATTGTGACAAGACTCTTCTTTTGGTGCGATTTGCTGTCGCTGTTAGGACGTTCTTGATGGAGTATTTATTTTATAATCTGTCTCATTTTGTTTCAAAGCCCTGAGATGGGCATCACAATTCTGTGGTATTGGAATAACTTGTCAATTTTTAGACAGAAATAAGTTCGGTACACAAAGAATACATTGATTTTTGATTCTGCTGACAAATGTTACCATTAGGACTTAGAATGTTGTCCATTTCCGCCGTTCAGTTACAGCACCAACACAGCCATTTAGACCGCCTCCATAGTTGAATGGTCAGTCTATGTGGCTGTCATGCATAGGACCCGGGTTCGATTCACGGTACTACCATTGATGTTTCCTTGATGGGAGCACTGGGACAGGGTGCATTCAGCCTCATTATGTCAACTGAGCAGTAGCGCCTCCATAGGCTGCAAAATTGGCAAAACGGCAGGGAGAGCGGTGTATTGACCACATGCCTCTACGTACCCCATCCTCGTGACGCCGCATGGCAGAGGGTGACATGGCGGTCGGCAGACATCCTTCGGGGTTTCAGGGCTTGGGTGAGGAGCTCGTTACATAGCCATTCACGCAATCTCTACACCGGCTACCTTGTTCGGTCTTCACAGCTGAGCTATTTGCCCTCTATCAGGCTGATCTTTACATCCGCCGCCACCGACATTCTGTTTATGTCGTCTGCTCTGATTCCCTGAGCGCCATCCAGAGCCTCAAAGATCCGTATCTGGTTCACCCTTTCGTGCACAGGATCCAACGCTCTCTTCAGCAGCTGGTGGACTACGGTTCTCCGGTTACCTTTATGTGGGTTCCTGGCCATGTCGGTATCCCTGGGAACGAAACTGCAGATGGCGCGGTCAAGGCTGCGGTCCTCCAGCCTCGGACAGCTTCTTGTTGTGTGCCTTCATCTGATTTTAGCAGGGTCATTTGTCAGCGCATTTTATCGCTGTGGCATGCCGATTGGTCTACACTTACTGAAAACAAGCTTCGGGCCTTGAAACCTCTCCCCACGGCTTGGACGACCTCTTCACGTCCTTCTCGGCGGGAGGAGGTGTTGTGACTTGGCAAGACAGCCAAGCCACTAGGAGGTGAAGCCGAAAGGCACGCGTTTAAGCTCACGCAGGCTGGCGTGAGGTCTGGAACAGTTAAAGGATTTGAGTCTAGCAAATAAAGTACGTAGCTGTTGGAATACTTAACTTTAATCCATAATTGGTGAACATCGGTCTGACGGTACATGCATCACAAGATAAATAGCAATTGATAATGGCGCCTTGCTAGGTCGTAGCAAATGACGTAGCTGAAGGCTATGCTAACTATCGTCTCGGCAAATGAGAGCGTAATTTGTCAGTGAACCATCGCTAGCAAAGTCGGCTGTACAACTGGGGCGAGTGCTAGGAAGTCTCTCTAGACCTGCCGTGTGGCGGCGCTCGGTCTGCAATCACTGACAGTGGCGACACGCGGGTCCGACGTATACTACCGGACCGCGGCCGATTTAAAAGCTACCACCTAGCAAGTGTGGCGTCTGGCGGTGACACCACAGGAGGTCGTTTTGGCCCGGTTATACGGATTGGACATTGCCGGTTCAGCCATCGCCATCTGCTGACGGCTGCGCCGGCGCCGTTCTGCCCATGTGGGCAATTGCTGACGGTACGCCACATTTTAACGTCCTCTCCGAATTTTAACACACCGCGCATTGATCTTGGCCTGCCATGTACTCTGGATGATATTTTAGCGGATGACCCAGGAGGAGCTGCTCGCGTTCTTCGTTTTATCCACTTGACAAACCTGTCTACGGACATTTGATTATGCTGTTTTCTTTTAATGCCTTGCCTGTTAATGTGCCTTTTACAGTGTTGTCCTTTTTAGTTGCTGCTTTAACCTTTTGCTTCGCAGTGCATTCATAACTTAGTCTGGGCGCTAATGATCACTGTAGTTGTGCGCCCTAAAACCACAAAAAAAAACCGACGCACCATCCACAAATAGAACCAGGAAATACTGCAGAACATGGGTCAATGGTAGGTAGCCTCAGCCAAGAAATTCGCAGTGTTTGCAGTTTATCGATACAGATAAAATATCGCACGGTTCTAGCGCAGATTTTCTCTGTCCAAGAATTTAACTCATATTCTGGAGTTACGCAAGAAAGGTATCTTGTCTGCAGTTTCCTCTCTTTCTCGAGGCCCATTATGTGGGCAGGGCGTGTCGCCGACAACAGTCGGAGCGGCTTCTGCGGAAGGGCCGGCGCTGATTGCTTCCAGCAGGTAATTCGGCAGGCCGCCGGTAGCCCGTCGCCCTTCCCGCCGGAGGGCTCTGCGGTCAGGCCCGGGCTTTTTAATTACTTTTCCGGGACGGCCTTGGGAGGAGAGACCGCGGCCGAAACGGACGGAGGAAATATAAATTCTAATCAGGCGGCGGAGCGCGGCTCGCGGACAAAGGGACCACACGCGCGTACCGGGAGGGCGGGCCGGCCGCGACACCTTGTTAACACTGCGGGCACACCCTCAGGCGACGTTTAGGGTCGCCGACGGTACGTCGCAGGCCGACACCACCTTAACAGCTGATCCGCGTGGTGCTTATCGCATGAATGATGTCCGCGGCACCCTGCGACACAGACAGAGTTGTAAATCTACCGTAGGCTAACGTAGACTACATAAGTCACTAAAGACTACGGTAGTTTTCCTAGCACTTTAGGTCAGTTGATATCGTAGCGTACGTTAGACGTGTTGCATCCCTATCAGGCGATACGTCAGTTCGATCGCTTTGTTTGCGTATGCCGTCAGTCTCCTACTAAGTTCTCTGGAGACCAGTAGCCGTGAACCATTTAGAAACTATGTGAGTATATGTATATGAAGCGCTACGTAACTTGTGGAACACTTTTGCTCTACATAATTATCCTCGTGTCTGTTACTTAAAAATAAACCGTATTGTCAGTGTTTAATTCTGGCTTTATTCGAAAATTGTTGATTCGCAATGTGATTGGATTGGATTGTTTGGGGGAGGAGACCAGACAGCGAGTCATCGGTCTCATCGGAATAGGGAAGGACGGGGAAGGAAGCCGGCCGTGCACTTTCAAAGGAACCATCCCGGCATTTGCCTGGAGCGATTTAGGGAAGTCACGGAAAACCTAAATCAGGATGGCCGGACGCGGGATTGAACCGTCGTCCTCTCGAATGCGAGTCCAGTGTGCTAGCCACTGCGCCACCTCGCTCGGTCGTAATGTGAAACAGAGGGATATTGCAGTAAAAAAGAAACAATTACAGATTTATCATATAGCGCTAGAAAACCCGATTTCCTAAAAAAGAGGTAAACTTTTAAAAAATGCAAAACAAATACATATCAAATACCGCTTCAGTACTTCAACAAGCTTATATAAAATATGTTTCTGTCATTCATAAACAACTTTCGCACTTATTAGTAATAGTAGGAAACGCTTGCTTTGGTTCATGATGATAAATGTTCTATTGTGTACAAAATAATAACAATAATTACATAGATTCTTTTACATTGAAGAGCCAAAGAAACTGGTACACCTACCATATATCGTGTAGGGCCCCGCGAGCACGCAGAAGTGCCGCAACACCACGTGGTATGGTCTCGACTAATGTCTGAAGTAGCGCTGGAACGAATTGACACCATGAATCCTGTGAGGCTGTTCGTGAATCCTTCATAGTACGAGGGGGTGTAGATCTATTCAGAACAGCTCGTTGCAAGGCATCCCAGATATGCTCAATAATGTTCATGTCTGCGGATTTTCCCGGGATTAGCCGAGCGGTCTAAGGCGCTGCAGTCATGGACTGTGCGGCTGGTCCCGGCGGAAGTTTGAGTCCTCCCTTGGGCATGAGAGTGTGTGTTTGTCCTTATTATAATTTGGGTTAAGTAGTGTGTAAGCTTAGGGACTGATGACCTTAGCAGTTAAGTCCCATAAGATTTCACACACATTTTAATTTTCTGCGGATTTTGGTAGCCAGCGGAAATGTCTTAATTGCGAGGAGTGTACCTGGAGCCACTCTGTAGCAATTCTGGATGTGGGGGCGGGGGCGGGACGGGGGGGGGGGGGGTGGGTCGCATTGTCCTGCTGGAATTGCCCAAGTCTGTCAGAATGCACAATGGACATGAATGGATGCAGGTGATCAGACAAGATGCTTAGCCTGATGTCACTTGTCAGAGTCGTATCTATACGTATCAGAGGTCCCATAATACTCCAACTGCATACACCCTACACCATTACAGAGCCTCCACCAGCTTGAACAGTCCCCTGCTGACATGCATTGTCCATGGATTCATAAGGTTGTCTCCATACCTGTATACGTTCATCCGCTCGATACAATTTGAAACGAGACTCGTCGAACCAGATAACATGTTTGCATTCATCAACAGTCCAATGTCGGTGTTGACGGGTCCAGGTGAGACGCAAAGCTTTGTGTCGTCGAGTCTTCAATGATACACGAGTGTGTCTTGGGCTCCGATAGCCCATACCGATGATGTTTCGTTGATCGGTTCGCACCCTGACACTTGTTAGGCCCAGCATTGAAATCTGCAGCAATTTCCAGAAGGGTTGCACTCCTGTCACGTTGAACCATTCTCTTCAGTCGTTGTTGATCCCTTTCTTGCAGGATCTTTTTCCGGCCGAAGTGATGTTGGAGATTGGATGTTTTACCAGATTCCACCACTCGTGAAATGGTCGTACGGGAAAATCCTCACTTCATCGGTACCTCGGAGATGCTGTGTCCCATCTCACCAGCGCCGACTATAGCGTCGCGTTCAAACTCACTTAAATCTTGATAATCTGCCATTGTAGCAGCAGTAACCAATCTAACAACTACAGCAGACAATTGTTCACTTGTGGTCTTATATAGGCGTTGCCAATAGCAGCGACGTATTCTGCCTGTTTACATATCTCTGTATTTGAATACGCATGCCTATACCAGTTCCTTTGGCGCTTCAGTGTATGTTTGCGCATGTAAACAGTACTTGCATCAGAAGTAATTGTTTTAATTACGTAAAAATCAGAAGTTACGCTATCAACTAATCCTTATTATGCATAAAAGGATATAAAATCCTCACTGGACTAACACTGAACTTATGCCCAAAATAAACTAACAAACAAAAATAAAGAGAAGTTGTCGGCTCCCACTTCTTCTCTAACACATTCACTGATGATTCTTTCCCTACGGATGCTCCCAGTACTACCGTTAATCCTACCATTTACTACGTCCTTTATGTACTATACCATAACTACCGAATCGTAGTTTTGTTTGAGTTTAACTATAGACACAGGCGATGCGGGATAGATCATCGCAGCGTAGGAAAAGCTGCGCGACAGAATGGGCGCGACGTGGGAATTACGCTGGTGTCCAAAATTAAAGCAACAAACCGTCATTTCCCCTTTCTGTGTCTAATTCACGATATAATCAGACAGATACCAACAGATGTCCGTACGATCGTGTTGTTCTGCATAGAAGATAGCATTCCAATCAACGGACAACCAAGCCAACAATTACGTCAGAGCACGCATAAAACGGGGTAGTATTTATCGGGTACTCCTACATCCACAATCGTGTGTACACAGTCACAGACGGTGCAGTATGGCACAGAGAAGACGCCTACCAGACTCTCTGCTGTGGAGACCCATAGAAATAATGGAAGCGTAACAGTCGCAAACTAATGTGGCCCGATGGCTTAATGTGAATCGTGCTGTTGGAGGCGACGGTTTGCAGAGACCGATACTGTACCCCAAAGACCAGCGCAGGGCCCATCATATGTGACGTCAGAAAGATAGAACCATTATTTGACAGTAAGGGCACAAGAGTACCGCCTTAGTACTGCACGGCAACTGCCATACGACCTCGTAGCATCCACTGGACGTGTTGTACCGAGGCAAACGGTGTACAAATGGATCCATCAGAGTGGCCTTACCTGATGGAGACTTGCTGCATGGGTACCTCTGACGCGCCTTCACAGAAGGAAACGTCTAGAGTGGAGTCGTCTGCATGTCACCTAGGCGATCGAACAGTGGGCCAATGCTCTTCTCTTAAATGAGTCTCGATTTGATCTGGAGAGTGATCCTCGACAGATTCCCCTCTGGAACGTGGAACACAATTTCGGGACCCAAATATGGTGGAAAGAGACCATTATAGAGGAAGATCCCTAATGGTATGGGCAGTGATTATGCTGACCACTCGAAGAGCTCTTCATGAAATTGTAGGGCTGAATCAGAAAGGTTTAACTGCTGTCAACTATAGTGAAGAGATCTTGGGACCTCATGTGTGGTTGTAGCGAGGTGCTGTGCGCCCAGACTTTATATTGATGGACAATAATGCTCGACCTCATGGAGCACAGGTGATTTCATGTTTTCTTCTAAACAGAAGATATTGCACCCATGGCGTGATCTGCTCGCTCTTCTGATTTGAATCCCATAGAGCATGTCTGGGACGCACTGCGGAGAAGGGTTGCATCACGTCAGCATTCACCAATTACTTCCCAGGACTTGTGAGCAGCTCTGCAGGAAGAATGGGCGTTATTGCTCAACATGAGATTGATGACATTATCCACTGCGTGCTCCGTCGTTTTCAGGCCAGTGTAGCTGCCAGAGGTGGTCGCACCCCATATTGAACACATTAATCAGTTGTGTGAATGTGTGTGAAATTCCATTAAGTTGGAAAAACCGTTGTGCACGTTCCAGTTGTTTGTATTTTGTATTCGTTACATAACTTCCACTTTACTATCTTCTGTTTGTAAATGGTTCAAATGGCAATGAGCACTATGGGACTTAACTTCTGTGGTTATCAGTCCCCTAGAACTTAGAACTACTTAAACCTAACTAACCTAAGGACATCACACACATCCATGCCCGGGGCAGGATTCGAACCTGCGACCGTGGCGGTCGCGCGGTTCTAGACTGTAGCGCCTAGAAACGCTCGGCCACTCCGGCCGGCATCTGTATATACTGTTTTGTGATAAAATAAACGCAACCTTGCAAAATTTCAGTTTGTTGTTTTAATTTTGGACACCAATGTAGTTTCTAGTCAGTGTCGCGCAATATTTCCTTGTGAGGTAGCGGAGCGACTCAGTGATCTGAGTTCAGAGTCGGATCCTCCGTTTAAATCTACATTTACGCGATTTTTCGTTCGTGAGAAACCCAGCTCGCTCTGACTTCCTCAAGATCCAGAAAGGCAGTAGATACCGGCACCCATGTTCCAAGACGTTCTGAAGGCTTTCTATACAGTCATTCACTGTCACTTAATGAAGAAAATACGAACATACAGAATACCGTCCCAACTTTGTACACTACTGGCCATTAAAATTGCTACACCAAGAAGAAATGCAGATGATAAACGGGTATTCATTGGACAAATATATTATACTAGAACTGACATGTGATTACATTTTCACGCAATTTGGGTGCATAGACCCTGAGAAATCAGTACCCAGAACAACCACCTCTGGCCGCAATAACGGCCTTGATACACCTGGGCATTGAGTCAAACAGAGCTTGGATGGCGTGGATGGCGTGTACAGGTACAGCTGCCCATCAGTTTCAACACGATACCACAGTTCATCAAGAGTAGTGACTGGCGTATTGTGACGAGCCAATTGCTCGGCAACCATTGACCAGACGTTTTCAGTTGGTGAGAGACCTGGAGAACGTGCTGGCCAGGGCAGCAGTCGAACATTTTCTGTGTCCAGAAAGGCCCGTACAGGATCTGCAACATGCGGTCGTGCATTATCATTCTGAAATGTAGGGTTTCGTAGGGATCGAATGAAGGGTACAGCCACGGGTCGTAACACATCTGAAATGTTTACAGAACCTGGATTCATCCGAAAAAACGACGTTTTGCCATTCGTACACCCAGGTTCGTCGTTGAGTACACCATCGCAAGCTCTCCTGTCTGTGATGCAGCGTCAAGGGTAACCGCAGCCGTGGTCTCCGAGCTGATAGTCCATGCTGCTGCAAACGTCATCGAACTGTTCGTGCAGATGGTTGTTGTCTTGCAAACGTCCCCATCTGTTGACTCAGGGATCGAGACGTGGCTGCATGATCCGTTACAGCCACGCGGATAAGATGCCTGTCATCTCTACTGATAGTGATACGAGGCCGTTGGGATCCAGCACGGCGTTCCGTATTACCCTCTTGAACCCACCGATTCCATATTCTGCTAACAGTCATTGGATCTCGACCAACGCGAGGAGCAATGTCGCGATACGATAAACCGCAGTTGCGATAGGCTACAATCCGACCTTTATCAAAGTCGGAAACGTGATGGTACGCGTTTCTTCTCCTTACATGAGGCATCACAACAACGTTTCACCAGGCAACGCCGGTGAACTGCTGTTTGTGTATGAGAAATCGGTTGGAAACTTCCCTTATGTCAGCAAGTTGTAAGTGTCGCCACCGGCGCCAACCTTGTGTGAATGCTCTGAAAAGCTAATCATTTGCTTATCACAATATCTTCTTCCTGTCGGTTGAATTTCGCGTCTGTAGCACGTCATCTTCGTGGTGTAGCAATTTTAATGGCCAGTAGTGTAGTTGGAATGAAGAACTCCTAGTAAACAGAAAACAACATGTCAATCTTAACGGAGCGAAATGTACAGACGTAAATATGAGGGGCTTATTTCAATAGTGGTACAAGTCCATTTTTGTTCATTCTGAGATACAGAGTGCTAAAGTTAAATGAGCGCTGAAAAATCTGCAGTTGAGATATCAGAAATATTCCAGTATATATACATGAATATTTCTGGTATCTCAACTGCAGATTTTTCAGCGTTCATTTAACTTTAGAACTCTGTATCTTAGAATGAACAAAAATGGACTTGTACCACTATTGAAATAAGCCCTTCATATAATACCTAAAGTACTACAAGAGACTGTTATAGGACCATTACTGTTCACAATATACAAGATATTCATAATTAAGTTCTATTTTGAAAACACTGCGTAAGGTGGTATATTAAATGAAGGTCAATTTCGCACCTTACATGAGAGTTTTTATACATTGTAATGGGATTTCTCATACACAAACAGCAGTTCACCGGCGTTGCCTGGTGAAACGTTGTTGTGATGCCTCATGTAAGGAGAAGAAACGCGTACCATCACGTTTCCGACTTTGATAAAGGTCGGATTGTAGCCACCCCCCATGAACCATGGACCTTGCCGTTGGTGGGGAGGCTTGCGTGCCTCAGCGATACAGATTGCCGTACCGTAGGTGCAACCACAACGGAGGGGTATCTGTTGAGAGGCCAGACAAACGTGTGGTTCCTGAAGAGGGGCAGCAGCCTTTTCAGTAGTTGCAAGGGCAACAGTCTGGATGATTGACTGATCTGGCCTTGTAACAATAACCAAAACGGCCTTGCTGTGCTGGTACTGCGAACGGCTGAAAGCAAGGGGAAACTACAGCCGTAATTTTTCCCGAGGGCATGCAGCTTTACTGTATGATTACATGATGATGGCGTCCTCTTGGGTAAAATATTCCGGAGGTAAAATAGTCCCCCATTCGGTACTCCGGGCGGGGACTACTCAAGAGGATATCGTTATCAGGAGAAAGAAAACTGGCGTTCTACGGATCGGAGCGTGGAATGTCAGATCCCTTAATCGGGCAGGTAGGTTAGAAAATTTAAAAAGGGAAATGGATAGGTTGAAGTTAGATATAGTGGGAATTAGTGAAGTTCGGTGGCAGGAGGAACAAGACTTCTGGTCAGGTGACTACAGGGTTATAAACACAAAATCAAATAGGGGTAATGCAAGAGTAGGTTTAATAATGAATAGGAAAATAGGAATGCGGGTAAGCTACTACAAACAGCATAGTGAACGCATTATTGTGGCCAAGATAGATACAAAGCCCACACCTACTACAGTAGTACAAGTTTATATGCCAACTAGCTCTGCAGATGACGAAGAAATTGAAGAAATGTATGATGAAATAAAAGAAATTATTCAGATTGTGAAGGGAGACGAAAATTTAATAGTCATGGGTGACTGGAATTCTAGTGTAGGAAAAGGGAGAGAAGGAAACATAGTAGGTGAATATGGATTGGGGGACAGAAATGAAAGAGGAAGCCGCCTGGTAGAATTTTGCACAGAGCACAACATAATCATAGCTAACACTTGGTTTAAGAATCATGAAAGAAGATTGTATACATGGAAGAACCCTGGAGATACTAAAAGGTATCAGATAGATTATATAATGGTAAGACAGAGATTTAGGAACCAGGTTTTAAATTGTAAGACATTTCCAGGGGCAGATGTGGACTCTGACCACAATCTATTGGTTATGACCTGTAGATTAAAACTGAAGAAACTGCAAAAAGGTGGCAATTTAAGGAGATGGGACCTGGATAAACTAAAAGAACCAGAGGTTGTACAGAGATTCAGGGAGAGCATAAGGGAGCAATTGACAGGAATGGGGGAAATAAATACAGTAGAAGAAGAATGGGTAGCTTTGAGGGATGAAGTAGTGAAGGCAGCAGAGGATCAAGTAGGTAAAAAGACGAGGGCTAGTAGAAATCCTTGGGTAACAGAAGAAATATTGAATTTGATTGATGCAAGGAGAAAATATAAAAATGCAGTAAGTGAAACAGACAAAAAGGAATACAAACGTCTCAAAAATGAGATCGACAGGAAGTGCAAAATGGCTAAGCAGGGATGGCTAGAGGACAAATGTAAGGATGTAGAGGCCTATCTCACTAGGGGTAAGATAGATACCGCCTACAGGAAACTTAAAGAGACCTTTGGAGAAAGGAGAAACACTTGTATGAATATCAAGAGCTCAGATGGAAACCCAGTTCTAAGCAAAGATGGGAAAGCAGAAAGGTGGATGGAGTATATAGAGGGTCTATACAAGGGCGATGTACTTGAGGACAATATAATGGAAATGGAAGAGGATGTAGATGAAGATGAAATGGGAGATACGATACTGCGTGAAGAGTTTGACAGAGCACTGAAAGACCTGAGTCGAAACAAGGCCCCCGGAGTAGACAATATTCCATTGGAACTACTGACGGCCGTGGGAGAGCCAGTCCTGACAAAACTCTACCATCTGGTGAGCAAGATGTATGAAACAGGCGAAATACCCTCAGACTTCAAGAAGAATATAATAATTCCAATCCCAAAGAAAGCAGGTGTTGACAGATGTGAAAATTACCGAACTATCAGCTTAATAAGTCACAGCTGCAAAATACTAACACGAATTCTTTACAGACGAATGGAAAAACTAATAGAAGCCAACCTCGGGGAAGATCAGTTTGGATTCCGTAGAAACACTGGAACACGTGAGGCAATACTGACCTTACGACTTATCTTAGAAGAAAGATTAAGGAAAGGCAAACCTACGTTTCTAGCATTTGTAGACTTAGAGAAAGCTTTTGACAATGTTAACTGGAATACTCTCTTTCAAATTCTAAAGGTGGCTGGGGTAAAATACAGGGAGCGAAAGGCTATTTACAATTTGTACAGAAACCAGATGGCAGTTATAAGAGTCGAGGGACATGAAAGGGAAGCAGTTGTTGGGAAGGGAGTAAGACAAGGTTGTAGCCTCTCCCCGATGTTGTTCAATCTGTATATTGAGCAAGCAGTAAAGGAAACAAAAGGAAAATTCGGAGTAGGTATTAAAATTCATGGAGAAGAAATAAAAACTTTGAGGTTCGCCGATGACATTGTAATTCTGTCAGAGACAGCAAAGGACTTGGAAGAGCAGTTGAATGGAATGGACAGTGTCTTGAAAGGAGGATATAAGATGAACATCAACAAAAGCAAAACAAGGATAATGGAATGTAGTCTAATTAAGTCGGGTGATGCTGAGGGAATTAGATTAGGAAATGAGGCACTTAAAGTAGTAAAGGAGTTTTGCTATTTGGGGAGCAAAATAACTGATGATGGTCGAAGTAGAGAGGATATAAAATGTAGGCTGGCAATGGCAAGGAAAGCGTTTCTGAAGAAGAGAAATTTGTTAACATCCAGTATTGATTTAAGTGTCAGGAAGTCATTTCTGAAAGTATTCGTATGGAGTGTAGTCATGTATGGAAGTGAAACATGGACAATAAATAGTTTGGACAAGAAGAGAATAGAAGCTTTCGAAATGTGGTGCTACAGAAGAATGCTGAAGATTAGATGGGTAGATCACATAACTAATGAGGAAGTATTGAATAGGATTGGGGAGAAGAGAAGTTTGTGGCACAACTTGACCAGAAGAAGGGATCGGTTGGTAGCACATGTTCTGAGGCATCAAGGGATCACCAATTTAGTATTGGAGGGCAGCGTGGAGGGTAAAAATCGTAGAGGGAGACCAAGAGATGAATACACTAAGCAGATTCAGAAGGATGTAGGTTGCAGTAGGTACTGGGAGATGAAAAAGCTTGCACAGGATAGAGTAGCATGGAGAGCTGCATCAAACCAGTCTCAGGACTGAAGACCACAACAACAACAACAATGGGAAGGTGAATATGACACCTAACTTGCTTCGGCGAAAATGAGCAGATTTTCCTATAAGTATGTAATGCAAAGGGGTGACACTCAATTGACGGGATTAACACACCAATCCTATATACTTCATGTCAATGAGCAAGCAGCTATATAAAAAGTTTGTTTGGAAGCAGGCATGAGCAGGCGCGAAATGCGCACCACGGGCAGTACAACGGAAAGCTCTTAGGGGGCGTCTCGTAATGAGAGTCAACGAACGGGCACTAGGTGACGCATGCAGAACAAGCAACAGGCCACTGGAATGGGACGGAAAGAAGCTTTAGAAAACTGCATTTCGGAATTTCCAAATGGATACTAACAAACAGGTGATGCAGTTGATCACGTGAACAGTGTGTGGTACCCTCATGCTGGATGCACGTAACTTTTAGGCGTCTAGAGCGGGCACAAAATGTCCGATTAGCGAAAACGAACTAGAAAGGAGTAAAGCGCCGAGATTTCGACGCAATTTTGTGGTAGGGCCTTTACGATTGGCTGAGAGAGTTACCAGAAAATAAGAGAAAAGCTCCTATTAGTCGAAAAAAGTCGTGACGTGGAGCATGAAAGGACCCAGGTGGGGAGACAGTCTGGCTACGAGAAAGACAAGAGCGAAATTTTCGGGGACTCTTCTCTGAATTGGCGTGAAGTGCAGAATGGGGCGCATAATGCTCTGTACGACGCAGAGGAGAAACTTCTGTGAACACTGGGTTCACTGCGGCTAACATTCAGCTAGATATCAGCTGTGACATCGTTGAGCTCCAACTGCGGAGAAACGAACCAGCCAATTAGTTAATTGTTCTTGCGAGAACTGAGAATGCATTGTAATATGCATGTTGCTCCAGCCATGCGCGTGTATATCGCCATATTCCAAGACTAGGGACGAATGCATGTTTTCTCGCCTCACGAGAAACATAGGAGAGTGTCTGCTAGCAAAATCAGCAAAGGTTTTGATTAGCTTTTATAGGAATTTCATAGGATGAGAGCAGCAATACAGACGACAACTCATCACAGTTAAGGTAAATACCACAGGCAGAGGCGTAACATGTTGGTTCACCAGCTTGCGACCACTGTAAACTCGAGCAACCTTGGGTAATCTTGTCACAAAACTAACCATCCTCTGTAGACTTTATTGTCATCCTAAATAGTACCGAACTTAGAACCAGAATCGGATGATTTATCGTAGTATTGGTGAACCTCATGACCTAGTAGTAAGAATAATGTTGTAAAGGAACTTCTAGTTAAAATTTGCTATTGTTGTGTTTAGAGTTATTTCATTTACTCAGTACGAGATGCGTTATCTTGACAACTGTCCTTGTCGCAGTTTCGAATCCTGCCTCGGGTATGGATGTGTGTGATGTCCTTAGGCTAGTTAGGTTTAAGTAGTTCTAAGTTATAGGGGACTGATGACCTCAGATGTTAAGTCCCATAGTGCTCAGAGCCATTTGAACCATTTGCGTCTAACATTGTCACGTCGCAAACTGTGTAAATTCGTGTATTTCTGTGAAAAAATTAGCATTAAAAACCAATTTATTTACAGCTTAAACACCGTTGAGCTCTGTTCACTCCTTACCCAGTCATTTATTCCATAGACGTTAACGCACTCAAGGAGTGTTTCTGCTGAACTCTGGCGAAAGAGAAAAGGAGTGAAGTGTCAGAACTGTAGAAGGACAACCACTGCTCGGAATGACGTAAACCTGAATATCATATTATTGACGCAGGGGGATAAGTCGTGGAAGAAAAAAAAATTAACGAAAATTTGACCCATAGATGGCGCTGTAAGGGGCAGAATGTGCACACCAACAGACGCCCTGAACGCGGCTCTTCCTCAGTTTGCCTACGAGTCGCGCAACGTGACTGTCCCCATGAAGGATCGCGCGCTGTTGGTGAAGCTCTTTTACAAGAACAGCGACTTTGCGTCAGTAGCCCTGTGGAAGTTCCGGACACTCAAGGTTATGAAAAAAGGCAGTGGTCCGATGTCTGCTAAGGGTCTGGAAAAAATGATTACCAAATTCGCAAGTTCAGGTTCTTTTCAAGTGCAATGTGGCAGGCGGAGGAAAGCACTTGAACCGACGTTTGTCGGAGACGTGGTCACAGGATTGCTGGAGGAATCGAGCGGTGGTGTGCGAATATGCAGTGCACGGGGAATTGCCCGAACTCTGGACGTTCCTGTGAGCACTGTACATAAAATCCTACGAAATATCCCGCATTGCCATCAATATAAAATTACCCACGTCCTGGAGTTGTTTCCTACCTGACCTGCCAGCAATACAAACGTTCGCTCTGGAATTTCGTACTCTCATGGAAGTGGACAATGAATGGTGATGGAACATTCGGTGGACAGACGAGGCATATTTCCATCTCAAAGGAGATGTCAGTACGCGGAATTGCAGAATGTGGACAGCGGAAAATTCTCTCGCTCATCAACCAGTACCACTTCATTCTGCAAAGGTGGCTGAAAGGTGCGCGTTAACGGTATTTCATTGTAGCGCCGTACTTTATCGAGGAGATGAGTCCTGCGGGCCCTGTAACCTGTAGCGTCACTGACAAACGCTGTGATACTCTTTTGCGCACCAGCGTCTTTCCAACCATTCAAGAGCGTGGATGCTTGGATAAGATCATTTTTACGCAACATGGCGCTCCTCCACACATTGAACTACCAGAGAAACGGCAGCTGCAGAGACACTTCGGAAATTCTAGACTTATCAGCCGTTATTTACCTGCAGCCTGGTCGTCCAGATGACCTCATGTTAATTAGTGTGACATCTGGCTATGAAGTTATCTGAAAGATGTTGGGTTCAGTGCTCTAATTACAAATGTAGCTGAATTGAGGGCACGCATTACATAACGCATTCTGAAGTTGGGGCCCGAAACACTCCGATCCGTAGTGGAACATGCTGTTTCTCGACTTCAACGTGTGGCACGAAAATTGCATACCGATCTCATTTTGCTTTTTATACAGTTTTTGGCACCAGAACAATTAAAAACCAATGTAATTTAGCTTTTCATTTGGTTTTTGGTCCCAGGACAACTGAAAATCAATGTCGTTTTCCTTTTTATGCTGTTTATGGCCTCAAAACAATTAAAAATCGATTTTTCCCATCCGATGTGGTACGATCTTCCCGTGGAATGCCACACCTGTTGATTTCCGAACTTGTGGAGTCATTCAAATTAAACAGTACGAATGATGCAATGTGTAACTCAAACCACAGATGTCGTATTGTGATTCGCCTGTCATTAGTGGCCAACCCATTTCAGTTAAGACGCTTGCAGTGCCACCATTGGTAAAATTTTCGTTAAATTTTTGTTTGTTCTACGACGTTTCCCCCTGCGTCAATAATATGCTTTTCAAATTTAATAACATTCTGAGCACTGGTTCCCTTTCTAAAGCGTTTTGGAACTGGAACTTTAATTATAGACACCCTGTAAATAATGACCTAACGGATAAAGTTGTCGGCCGGAGTGGCCGAGCGGTTCTAGGTGCTACAGTCTGGAACCGCGAGACCGCTTCGGTCGCAGGTTCGAATCCTGCCTCGAGCATGGATGTGTGTGATGTCCTTAGGTTAGTTAGGTTTACGTAGTTCTAAGTTCTAGGGGACTGATGACCTTAGAAGTTAAGTCCCATAGTGCTCAGAACCATTTGAACCATTTGATAAAGTTGAAATTTTCATGAAGCTGTTCGCGGATTGTGCTGTTGTATACAGAGAAGATACAACGCTAGAAAATTGTTGATAAACGCAGGGAGATCTGCACAGGATCAGCATTTGTTGTAGGAACTGGCAGTTGAGCTTCAGCATAAACAAATAAAGAGTATAAACAGGCAGAAAGTCCGTTTGTTTTATGATTATTCGATTGCAGAATAGTCATTGCAAACAGTCACAGTCATTAACACCTGGGAATATGTGTACGGAGCGATTTAAACTGGAACAACCACATAAAAGTAATCACAAGTAAGGCAGATGCCAGACTGAAATCCATTGGAAGTATTTTCAGGAAGGGTAGTCCATCCAACAAGGTGGTAGCTTACAGAACCCTCTTTGGGCCAAAACTTCAATATTGCTTGTCAATTTGCGACATGTACTAGATAGGAAGCTAGAGGAAATAGAGAAAATCCAAGCACACCAGTGCGTTTCCGTTACAGGTTCATTTAGTAAGCGCATAAGCGTCAAGGAGATGCTCAACCAACAGGAATTCCAGAAGCTATAAGAGACAAGTTGTGCACCACGAGGTGGTTTACTGTCAAATGTCTTCGTAGAAGACTATACCAACAGGGCTATATCGCTTTCGCCTATGTATATCTCGCGAAAAGACCCTGAAGATAACATTGGAGATGTTCGAACACGAAGGCTAACTGACAAATTTTCTTCCTGTGTACCATTGATGACTGCAACAGGAAAGGTTGGAAGAGCCAGTGGTACACACAATGTCTTCCTCCACACACCATATGGCGGTTTGTGAAGAACAGACGTACATGCTGCCCAGATTTAGTGGAGGATTGATAGGATCACATTCAGACAGTTTCGCTATTGTTCGGCTCTCGAATAGCATGTGGCAAAACGAACACGTATATATTTCGTATTAATGTCTTATTTTATCACGATATAACTTCATCCTATATTGATGGGTGTGAACAAATGTTTGAGCATGCGAAAGGAAAAGTTGGAGACTGTTTTCTCATGGAAAGATCTCGTCGCACACAAAAATGCTTCTGTTTGAATAATTGCCACTGCATCTGACTTGTCATACCCATGATACTCTCTCCGTTTCTCTTTAGTAGATTTGTGGCATCTTCTGAGTATTTGTCAATTTATTTATTTATTGACTTTACGTTTTCACGACTAAAATAACATAAGATGATAAAACCCAGTCTTGGTTGCGACTTCCCCACAACATTTTCTGTGTAATAGTTGCAATTAAAGTGTAGTAGATCCCTGACACCTCGCAATGCTGTTGTCAGCTTTCAGTTCAAACGGTTCAAATGGCTCTAAGCACTATGGGACTTAACATCTGAGGTCATCAGTACCCTAGACTTAGAACTACTTAAACCTAACTAAGCTAAGGACATCACACTGATCCATGCCCCAGGCAGGATTCGAACCTGCGACCGTAGCAGCAGCGCGGTTCTGGACTGAAGCGCCTAGGAACGCTCGGCCACAGCGGCCTGCAGCATTCAATTGCGAAACGCTAACGGCTGCATGCGGAAACAGTAGCCGTCTACTGAGCTCCTACAACACTGAGGCGTTTACAAAACTGCGTTACGGTATTGGCTGATGTAAGCCCGCGAAGCTGCCGCGCCAAGCCCACTGCAACTGTTAGGCCGACTCAGCTATTGTTCGAACTTCTAATCCGGACGTATTTAGTTGACTAGACAGCCTTAAAGTACGTATGAATTGAGAACGTTTAGAGCATTACGCGCAGGGTCCTCCAACCGGCTCGGGATTTTGACAATCCAACTCGTCAATTTGACAGAATTGGGAACGATATCCCTCAGAATGACAGCCAGCAACTCTATCAATCAATCCCAAGCCGAATAACTGCTTGCGCAATAGCAAAAGATTGACCAGCACATTATTGACTAGCTCAATTTGTGAAGGCCGCCACGCGGATTGGCCGCGTGGTTTAAGGCGTCATGTCACGGACTACGCGGCCCCTCCCGCCGGAGGTTCGAGTCCTCTCTCGGGCATGGGTGTGTGTCTTTTTCTTAGCATAAGTTAGTTTAAGTAGTCTTAGTAAGTCTAGAGACCGATCACCTAAGTAGTTTGGTCCCTGAGGAATTCTCACACATTTGAACATTTTTGTGAAGCTCTTTCTCTTGAATTAGTCATCCATTTTTTCTGAAACTGTAATCATTTGTTTTTCAGTACTTGTATATCACATCTACCCATTTCCGTCCCATTCGGATAATTCCTTCATGGTGCGTCACCATTTTTTTACAGTATTTTATAGTTGTTGCTGTGGTCTTCGGTCCAGAGACTGGTTTGATACAGCTCTCCATGCTAAACTATCCTGTACACGCTTCTTCATCTCGCAGTACCTGCTCAACCTACATCTTTCTGAATCTGCTTAGCGTATTCATCGCTTGGTCTCCCTCTACGATTTTTACCCTGCACGCTTCCCTCCAATACTAAATTGGTGATCCCTTGATGCCTCAGAACATGATCTACCAACCAATCCCTTCTTCTAGTCAAGTTGTGCCACAAATTTCTCTTCTACCCAATTCCATTCAATACCCCCTCATTACTTATGTGATCTACCCATCTAATCTTCAGCATTCTTCTGTAGCACCACATTTCGAAAGGTTCTACTCTCTTCTTTTCCAAATATTTATCGTCCATGTTTCACTTCCATACATGGCTACACTCCATACAAATACTTTCAGAAACGAATTCCTGATACTTAAATCTATACTCGATGTTAACAAATTTCTCTTCTTCAGAAACGCTTTCCTTGCCATTGCCAGTCTATATTTCATATTCTCTCTACTCCGACCATCGTCAGTTATTTTGCTCCCCAAATAGCAAAACTCATTTACTACTTTAAGTGTCTCTTATGGCATTTCAAATTGGAGAAACGTACACAAGAGAAATTTCACTCTTAAATAACTGTGTCACGCAACCGTCAAAATCCACTGTAATACCTACTCATTAGCGGACATTCTCTCTGGTCAAGTTACCACCTTCAAGTCACGGTTTCACACTGTATCAAGTTAAAGGGAAGTCGCCTGGTGTCAAATACACAATTACGATCAGCATCTGTCACTCAACCTGACCATAGGGTTACTGGGTTACGGATTCATCACACAAACCCAAAAAGACCGCCAAAACGAAGGAGCAGTGGAAATGTTGCAGCTGTGTCAGACCTGTCCAGATTACTTCTTTAGCTGCCTAATGACCACAGTTGAGCAGTGTGTGCGTCACTACGACCCTGAGATAGAGGAGCAAAGCAAGCGAAGTAAGCAGGTGGTTTCACCCGGCCCTCGTCTGACAAAGTGATGCTGAGGAGCTTCTTGGGGTTGCGAAGTCGCTGTGGTAGCAGAATCTATCAAGACGAAGAGTCACTGGAAGCTGTCCAAGGGGGCGTAAGTGTTCTATAGCTCTCGCCCAAGCCTCCCCCGTTGCCCATCGCCCATTCCTGCACATGAGAGAGCCGCTCATGCTTCTTCTCTGAGATATCAAATTTCGCCTGTCTTCCCGTATTTTACAAGCGTGCACACATTGACCTAGGCATTTCCAGAGTGATGAAGAAGTGGTGTTCGATGTGGAACGTGTCTTGGACAGTCAGAACGCAAATTCTTTTTCATTTTATTAGGCAATTGCCCTGACGGTCATAAACCTGTGAATGCAGAAAACCGAACCACTCTTCGGGAAAAACACGGAGCCCAAAGGTGTGAAATGTAACATCATTTCCAAGGTCGAGCTTGATTTTTTCGAGATGATAGTTAAACGTTTTATGCGTACCTCTCATAGGGTCATAAACTCGTCGACAATTGCACCCGAGCTCCTATCAGTTGCGCAATCACAGGAAATGCCGAATTTTATTACGTTCTGAAATTTAAAATGTTATTAATTCACACTCTTAATTAGTATTACCCTCATAATTGAATCTTCTGTAACGATTTTTCATTTTCGTGTGGAGTGAACTAGTGGCACTGCTGAATGAAGTTCACCTTCCGCGAAACGTAAGGTGGCTAATGTTACTCTTACCAAGCTGGTCAAGTACCTTACGATAACCTTCTGTTCGTCACGTGGGCACCACTCTTTGATTCTAAAGAACAGTTCCTTTTTTATGAAAAATAGTCAGATGTTAAAGCATTATTGAACAATAACTAACATTATTTGAAATGTAATATTAACATACTAGCCGTTTTGTATATCTCAGGAGTAAAAATAATTCAGATTTAGATTTTTTCCCTTTTGAGAAAGGTCACAGACTCGGCAGTTCAAAAAACTAAAACGGAGACAGTTCATAGTGCCAGTTTCGTTCAAATCTCTATGGTTTTGCCTCTTTACTCCCTAGTTTGTCATTCACATTTGTAATGCAGCTATGAAAATGTTTAACCTTTGGATAGATCAGTAAAGTATGAGACCAGTTGTAAATTTTACGAGGATTGGATAAACGGTAGTGGCAACATTGCCATTAACATGAAGCAAGTGCGCCAAATAGCATGTGTGCTGTCTACAGCTGACAGCAGAAGGTCGGTTGAAGTAGTGCATTGAGTGACGACGGTGTGTTTGAGTCAGTGGCGGTGTGTACTGTCTGGAAGTGGGGGGGGGCCAGTTCTAACGTCCAATCAGCAAGTTTAGGGGACACGAACAATGTGCAAAGAGTGAAGTAGCATGTGGTCGGAACACACAACAATGTTTTCAGGGACTGCATGAGGCGTGTAGCGATGCGGCATTGCCGTTTCGTACGGTGGCGAGACAGGTGAAAGTGTTTCGGGATGGAAGGGTTGCCATTCAAGATCGGCCCCGTTCTGAACGACCCCCTCCCCCACCCCCCCCTCCCCCCACGAGTGATACGACAATTGAGAGCCTTGTCTCCCTGCTGGATGTGGATCACCAATGAACTGCGCGTGAGCTAGCCACAGATGTAAGGGTTAATCCCGCATCACGTTACATCGCAGCGGCAGATAGTTCTTGCAGCCTACCACTGCAATTTTCTTGCGACATCAGTTTCGTTCTGGTCTGAAAAGAAAGCGGCGGCACATTCTGGCACTGCATCCTATCATCCTTCATGTCAATACGTGATGCCACATGCCGAGCCCCGTACTGGAGCTCCTGAGTAAGTGGTGGTCGGAGATACTGGAACGTCTACCGTATTCACACCAGATATCAGTCCATGCGATTACGACCTGTTCACCAAAATGAAGGAAACACCCCGTTGCGTGCGCTACAGCACAAGAGAAGACGTGATCCGTGCCATAGAGCGGTCCTTGCGAGACATCTACAAAGATGGATGCGCTGACGGTGTACGAGGCCATCCGTCTGTGTGGGGGGAGGTGATCGACATGCGGGGCGATTATATTGAGGACGTGTAAGAAGGCGAACGTCTATAGATAAAGTCTAGTATGAATTATGACAGTGTTGCCTCTATTTTTTACCTAACCCATGTAATTAGTATCCTTCATTGCCCAATATGACATAGCCGGCCAACTGAACAAAGGACAAAAATAACAGTTTGTAATCATTATTAGCGTGCTGGAGAGTTTTTGGAGTTATAGGCAAAGGGTTCCATGATAGGGATGTAGATACTGCGTAGTTTCGCTTCGTTTGCTTGTGCCTTTTTTCCCGCAGATACGCAAGATCAGCTTAGTTAATCGGATGTGGCAATGTTAGTTTCAAGGGGTGGCTGGATGCCCTTCCTGCCGCCACCCCGTACTCCCCTGGAAGAAATTAGTGTACCCCAACTGTCTGATACTAGTGTAATCAGCGGAAGAGTGCGAAAGTGTGCAGATGTCTGCGAGCCGTGTAGCTGAGGCGGGACGTAGGGACCAGCCCGGTATTCACCTAGGGGTATGTGGAAAACCGCCTAAAAACCAAATCCAAGCTGGCTGGCACACCAGCCCTCGTCGTTAATCCGCTGGGCCGATTCGATCCGGGGCCGGCGCGCCTACACGAGTCCAGGAAGCTAATCTGGCTGGTGTAGATACTGCGTAGTTTCTCTACCAGTATATTCCCAGGAAAGGATGATACCACCGTTTGTCCAGAAATGCTAGCTTTTTTTTTTAATTGCTATTTGATCGTCTTGAAAAACTTAGTATCGCTGGGGATTCACAAGGAACAAATTTTGGACACGTTATCATATGCAGGAAATTACGTTATACGTAGTGACTTCAGAAAATAAGTTACACATGTCGCCCAACGGACTGTTGCGCATCATGAGGGGCACGAGGGGCGTATTGTCAGAAGAGAGTACACAGTTATGGTGGGGTTCCGAAAACAAGTGCATCTCACAGGGCGACTGGAATGTCGCGGCACTTGCAAATCTACTCCAAAAGCTGAAGTACTCAGAACAATACGATTCTTGTGGGTAAAGGTAAACAAAAAGTGATGTGAAAAATTAAGGAAAGGCTCTATTCTTTTGCACGACAATCCAACACCCCAAAAGGTGTACACAACACAAAGCTTTGCTTCAACGTTTTGGCAGCTTTGGAAGCATTTGCCGTACATTTCAGATCTTGAACCATGCGATTTCTGTCTTTTCGGCAAGCTGAAAGGTCATCATGAGGGGAAGAGATTTTATAACGACGAGGACGTCCTCAAAGAGGCTCTTCAATGGCTCCGTGACCAAGGAGCCGACTTCCACCGTCGAGGAATTGCACAAGTGGTAGAACGTTCTGACCGTTGATAACAGAGATTTGAAGACTGTACTCAAAAACAGTGTCTTATACCTGTGTCTCTTTGAAGTACAGTGCAATATACAATAAAAGTTGCTTGGCCTGCCACAGTACACTGATGAACCAAAACATTATGACCACCTGCTTAATAGCTTGCATGTCCGTCTTTGGAACGAAATACATCACTGATTCTGCGTATCAGGGTCAGATACTACGTTGGTAGGTTTGTGGAGGTATGTGGCATTCGCAGAGGTTGTAATTCGAACAGCGGGACGCTGATTTGCTTACGCAGTGATGGCGCTCGATAACGACCCGGATGGGTTCCATATGATTTACATCAGGCGAATATACTCGTCGAGACATCAACTTGAGTTCACTATAATGCTACTCAAGCCACTGCAGCACGTTTCTGGCTCCGAGACACGTCGAGTTATACTGCTGAAAGACCACATCCCCGTCATGGGAGACATCAAGCATGAAGGGGATGCAGGTAGTTCGCAGCTGTCAGCGTGCCTGCGATTACTACCACAGGTCCCACGCAAGCGCAGAAGAATGTCTCCCGTAGTATAATAATGGTCCCACCTGCCTGCGTCCCTGGCGCGCTGCACGTTTCGAGCCGCCGTTTACCTCGATGACGGCGTTTGTGGCTGAAGCTTGCCAGCACGGCGCCAGCGCGCCTTATCAGCCGCGACCGGAAGTTCTGCTAACCAATTTTTCTGCAACACGGGACTAGTAATACTAGGGCCCGTGTTGCCCGGCAGCCTCGTCGAGCTGCCTACTGTTGTCTCAGCTATACTCCATGTCTTCCAAGCCAAAATGTTAGTATCTGGAAACGCATCAAGGCCACCATAATCTGCTTGATGGCCCCATACAACAGCAAGTGTCAACCAGGTACTACCTCCAAACACTGCTTGTACATCACAGCTGAAGTTCAGATGGAGTCCGCGAAAAACATTTGGGCGTCCAATCAATTGCTGCTTATTAAACTGCCCACCCAAGTCAATATAAATCGCCTTCAAACTGCGATACACAGGTACGCTGCGCCGCCAGCGACGACGCCATGCACGTCGCAGTGTTAACACTTGTGTTAACGTGCCACAGCAATGCCTCTGCGACGTCTATGGCGTCGTCGCTGGCGGCGCAGCGTACCTGTTTACCGCAGTTTGAAGGCGATTTATATTGACTTGGGTGGGCAGTTTAATAAGCAGCAATTGATTGGAGGACCAAATGTTTTCACGGACTCCATCTGAGCTTCAGCTGTGATGTACAAGCAGTGTTTGGAGGTAGTACCTGGTTGACACTTGCTGTTGTATGGGGCAATCAAGCAGGTTATGATGGCCTCTGTACGTCGCAGAGGAATTGCTGAGGCACGTTAACACAAGTGAACGTAGCAAGCCATCGCCCAGCGACAGCCAGAGCTTTGCGTCAACACTCCTCGTCGTTCGCAGAGCGAATGACGCTCCGTGCTGCGGCGCAGCTGCGCTCAGTAGCACTTATCGCAACCACAACTTCCGGTCGGCTTGCGCCGCACGGTTGCCAGCGTGCCTTATCAGCCGCGACCGGAAGTTCTGCTAACCAATTTTTCTGCAACACGGGCCTAGTAATATTAGGGCCTGTGTTGCCCGGCAGCCACATGGCTGCTCACTTGTCTTAACATGCCAAAGCAATGCCTCTGCGACGTGCATGGCGTCGTCGCTGGCGGCGCAGCGTTCCTGTGTATCGCAGTTTGAAGGCGATTGATATTGACTTGGCTGGGCAGTTTAATAAGCAGCAGTTGATTGGAGGTCCAAATGTTTTTCGCGGACTCCATCTGAACTTCACCTGTGATGTACAAGCAGTGTTTGGAGGTATTACCTGGTTGACACTTGCTGTTGTATGGGGCCATCAAGCAGATTATTGTGGCCTTGAAGCATTTCCATATGCTAACATTTTCACTTGGAAGACATGGAGTATAGCTGAGACAACAGGACTCTTGGCTAAACAGCGTTATGGTACTCTTGTTCCAAGTATGCCATTTGTTTTGAATACGAGAAGGAAGATGAAGTTCAATGCTGATGAGTACTTGTTTTTATGGGCGAAAGTCGGCAATGGAAATTGTACAATGAAGATCAATGGTGAATGTATGATTTATTATAGACAATAAAGTGTGTTCTGTCCTTCCCTTATCTCTTTTCCTTTTCTCCCTTCCTTTTTTATTACCGGAAGTTCTACTAACCAATTTTTCTGCAACACGGGCCTAGTAATACTAGGGCCCGTGTTGCCTGGCAGCCTCGTCGAGCTGCGACTTGTGTTAACGTGCCACAGCAAGGCCTCAGCGACGTCCATGGCGTCGTCGCTGGCGGCGCAGTGTACCTTAAGGCTGTTTAGCCAAGAGTCCTGTGGTCTCAGCTATACTCAATGTCTTCCAATCCACAATGTTAGAATCTGGAAATGCTTCAAGGCCACCATAATCTCCTTGACTGCCCCATACAACAGCAAGTGTCAACCAGGTACTACCTCCAAGCACTGCTTGTACATCACAGGTGAACTTCAGATGGAGTCTGTGAAAAAAATTTGGACCTCCAATCAATTGCTGCTTATTAAACTGCCCAGCCATGTCAATATCAATTGCCTTCAAATTGCGATACACATGTACGCTGCGCCGTCAACGACGACACCATGCACGTTGCAGAGGCATTGCTGTGGCACGTTAACACAAGTACGCGCCTTATCAGCCGCAACCGGAAGTTCTGCTAACCGATTTTTCTGCAACAAGGGCCTAGTAGTACTAGGGCCCATGTAGCCCGGCAGCATCGTCGAGCGGCTAAGTCCCGCTCAAGGTCACCTGCGTAGCGTGCAACAAAGAGCGGCACAGCCACCAAAACAAAAAGTGATTACATTTTTGTAATAAAAAAAGGAAGGGAGATAAGGAAGAGAGATAAGGAAATGACAGAACACACTTTATTGTCTACAATAAATCATACAATCACCATTGATCTTTATTTTATTATTGCCACAGCAATGCCGATGCGACGTGCATGGCGTCGTCGCTGGTGGCGCAGTGTACCTGTGCATCGTAGTTTGAAGGCGATTGATATTGACTTGGCTGGGCAGTTTAATAAGCAGCAGTTGATTGGAGGTCCAAATGTTTTTCGCGGACTCCATATGAACGTCACCTGTGATGTACAAGAAGTGTTTGGAGATAGTACCTGGTTGACACTTGCTGTTGTATGGGGCAGTCAAGGAGATTATGGTGGCCTTGAAGCATTTCCAGATGCTAACATTTTGGCTTGGACGACATGGAGTATAGCTGAGACAACAGGACTCTTGGCTTAACAGCTTTAAGGTACTCTTGTTCCAAGTATGCGATTTGTTTTGACTACGAGAAGGAAGAAGAAGTTAAATGCTGATGAGTACCTGCTTTTATAGGCGAAAGTCGGCAATGGCAATTGTATAATAAAGATTAATGGTGACTGTACAAATTATTATAGACAATCAGACAGAACACACTTTATTGTCTATAATAAATCATACTATCACCATTGATCGTTTTTTTCAATTGCCATTGCCGACTTTCGCCCATAAAAACAGGTTCTCTTCAGCATTTAACTTCTTCTTCCTTCTCGTAGTCAAAACAAATGGCATACTTGGAACAAGAGTACCATAAGGCTGTTTAGCCAAGAGTCCTGTTGTCTCAGCTTTACTCCATGTCATCCAAGCCAAAATATTAGCAGCTGGAAATGCTTCAAGGCCACCATAATCCGCTTGATTGCCCCATACAACAGCAAGTGTCAACCAGGTACTACCTCCAAACACTGCTTGTACATCACAGGTGAAGTTCAGATGGAGTCCGCGAAAAACATTTGGACCTCTAATCAATTGCTGCTTATTAAACTGCCCAGCCAAGTCAATATCAATCGCCTTCAAACTGCGATACACAGGTACGATGCGCCGCCAGCGACGACGCCATGCACGTCGCAGAGGCATTGCTGTGGCACGTTAACACTTGTGTTTGGAGGTAGTACCTGGTTGACACTTGCTGTTGTATGGGGCAATCAAGCAGATTATGGTGGCCTTGAAGCATTTCCAGATGCTATCATTTTCGCTTGGAAGACATGGAGTATAGCTGAGACAACAGTACCTGTGAGGACTACGAGAAGGAAGAAGAAGTTAAATGCTGATGAGTACTTGTTTTTATGGGCGAATGAGGGCAATGGCAATTGTAAAATAAAGATCAATGGTGATTGTATGATTTATTATAGACAATAAAGTGTGTTCTGTCCTTTCCTTATCTCTTTTCCTAGGTACTCATCAGCAATTAACTTCTTCTTCCCTCTCGTAGTCAAAACAAAGGTGTACTTGGAACAAGAGTACCATAAGGCTGTTTAGCCAGGAGTCCTGTTGTCTCAGCTATACTCCATGTCTTCCAAGCCAAAATTTTGGTATCTGGAAATGCTTCAAGGCCATCATAATCTGCTTGCCCTAGAGGCAACCTCCGCTCGATGAGGCTGCCGTGCAAGATGGGCCCTAGTATTACTAGGCCCGTGTTGCAGAAAAATTGGTTGGCAGAACTTCCGGTCGCGGCTGATAAGGCGCGCTGGCGCCGTGCTGGCGCGTGCCGACTGGAAGTTGTGGTTGCGATAAGCGCTACTGGGCGCCAATGGTCCCTTGCCCACTGCAGACGCAGTTGACGATGTCGTCCGGTTAACAAGTGAACATATTGGTTGGTCTGCTGCAGGGCTCCATGTTCAACAATGTACAATGAACGGTGTGCTCTGAAACTCTTGTGCGTGCACCAGCATTGTGCTCTTTCGGTAGAGGTACCATAGACCACCATCCATCCTACTTTACAGAACAGACAAGTCTCCGAACTCCACGTTCCATGCGGAATCGTCAACGTCTAACCATTTAGCTCCTAAGGGTAGTTCCACTATCCTTCTACCTCTTCCAGTAGATGCTCATGAAGTAGCACATCAACATACGATCAACTTCGCCGTTTTCGAAATACTCGTTCACAGGCTCTGCTCAATAATAATCTCCCTTCGTCAAAGTCGCTTATTTCAATGGATCTGCCCATTTGCAGCCCATATATTGGCTAGGGTATTCCACCGTCGGTGTCTGCTCCGCTTACATACTTTTTTTTTTACCGCGTCACGTGCCCGCAGAGCCACCAGGCGCCATCCAACGTCACGATGGGCCGTTGTTATGACGTTTTGGCTTATCGGTTTAATGTATAATTTACTTTTTGAAGTACCCTCGTAAGAGTGATAGTGAACTCAAAATAGAACTAAGAAGGCTATATGAATCTCCATCATACACCAGGAGCGAAAAACGAAGCTGATGGTAGATGAAAGTAAATCGAATGTCTCATTATGGCTAGTTTCGTTGACGCCCAAAACCAGATGAAGTGAATGCATAAGACAGCAGGAGCCTGTTACAGTTACTGACTTCACTGCTATCGGCTGAGTGACCGTTTCTTCTTCTTTTTTTCTTTTCTTTTTTTTATGGAAATTTCATCTGAACCCACATGGCACCAGCTGAAAGCGTGATCTGAATGAGGTGATAGGCATCTTTTAAATAACCTTTGTTAACAAAAATTGACTGCGCACAGCCAAGTGGAGTGGTCTCCAACCGAGTACCACACCTGAAAAGCAACTAAGGATATTGCAAGATCTTTACTTTTAGGGAAGGTTAGGCGTGTCAAGTAAATGAATGTTTACGTAGTATTTCAAGCTCTACACTTCCACTACCACCTTTCGCTGCGATTAAGAACCAAAAGACGCAACTGCTGTTTAGTCTGACACCAGCGCCTCAGTATTCAAGAAAAGGGAACTGACTTCGTGTCGACACGTACTAGAGGTAACATTGGATCTCTTGCATTTTTTCAGTGCTGCAGCATCAGACCTAGATAATTATGTGGAAGGGTTACCAGCGATCTGTAAACTGGAGAGTACGTCGCAAGTTGCAAAACGCGTATCTGTAATTGTAGTGAGAAGGCTGAGAAAATAAGCGCTACTGCAATAACCGCCACTACATTGTCACTATTCATTTTCCTATTAGGTTAGTGCTTACTCCTTGCGCCGGCATTTTACATATGTGATTACACAAAAATGTCTGTTAATCAGCGTCGAAAGAAAACAGAGAGAACAATATGAAAACGTACATGTGGCATGGAATTGTTGGTTGGAATGTCGTCTATAGGGATACAACAAAACTGTGTTGTTTGGTATTATTACGTCCAACGAGGTATTCCATGACACGATTACGATAGCCAGCAGAAACCACTATTGGCATATAGAGTGGTTCTCACATTTTGCTTCGTATATAGAGACGTTACATACGTTGTATCAATGACATATGTTTTTTTCTTATACAAGCAGGCTTGAAAATATGCACATACAGCCTCAAGAGGATTTTGGGCTCATTTAGTCAATACAGCGAAACTGTTGAACCTTGTGTGAGGAAAAAAATTATACGAATCTGTGTCCATCAATTCAGACAAAACGAAAAATTAACGCCATTACACCTTTCGCATTGACTTTCTGTTAGAAACAGCCACTTCTTTGATGGTCAAATAGCACTACTTGATGCACGAATTTCACTTACTATTCGCGATACTTCTTCCAAGGCATTTTCTGTTACCTTGCTTCTTCTTCTGTACCTAAACGTTGCTCTAGAATTCAAGTTTCTTACTTGCGTTATATTGCTGCTTCTTCATACAACAGGTAGGTTAAAATACAAAGTTCTGCGTGCTATGAAATCAATGGATTATGCCATCGTCGTTTCTGCCCATGAAGTAAAGGTTAGTTAGATGTGCTGTGAAATAATGCAATAAGCCTCTTTCTGGATCAGAAAGTTTACTATTAAACTCTTAAACCTCATTTTAAAATGTGATGGCACACTGGATTTAGATTCTAGAGGACTGAATTCAAATACCTATCGCACCATCTATACAGAGTGTTACAAAAAGGTACAGTCAAACTTTCAGGAAACATTCCTCACACACAAATAAAGAAAAGATGTTATGTGAACATGTGTCCGGAAACGCTTAATTTCCATGTTAGAGCTCATTTTAGTTTCGTCAGTATGTACCGTACTTCCTCGATTCACCGCCAGTTGGCCCAATTGAAGGAAGGTAATGTTGACTCGGTGCTTGTGTTGACATGCGACTCATTGCTCTACAGTACTAGCATCAAGCACATCAGTACGTAGCATCAACAGGTCAGTGTTCATCACGAACGTGGTTTTGCAGTCAGTGCGATGTTTACAAATGCGGAGTTGGCAGATGCCCATTTGATGTATGGATTAGCACGGGGCAATAGCCGTGGCGCGGTACGTTTGTATGGAGACAGATTTCCAGAACGAAGGTGTCTCGACAGGAAGACATTCGAAGCAATTGATGGGCGTCTTAGGGAGCACGGAACATTCCAGCCTATGACTCGCGACTCGGGAAGACCTAGAACGACGAGGACACCTGCAATGGACGAGGCAATTCTTCGTGCAGTTGACGATAACCCTAATGTCAGCGTTAGAGAAGTTGCTGCTGTACAAGGTAACGTTGACCACGTCACTGTATGGAGAGTGCTACGGGAGAAACAGTTGTTTCCGTACCATGTACAGCGTGTGCAGGCACTATCAGCAGCTGATTGGCCTCCACGGGTACACTTCTGCGAATGGTTCATCCAACATTGTGTCAATCCTCATTTCAGTACAAATGTTCTCTTTACGGATGAGGCTTCATTCCAACGTGATCAAATTGGAAATTTTTCACAGTCAACATGTGTGGGCTGACGAGAATCCGCATGCAATTGTGCAATCACGTCATCAACACAGATTTTCTGTGAACGTTTGGGCAGGCATTGTTGGTGATGTCTTGATTGGGCCCCATGTTCTTCCACGTATGCTCAATGGAGCAAATTATCATGATTTCATACGGGATACTCTACCTGTGCTGCTGGAACATGTGCCTTTACAAGTACAACACAACATGTGGTTCATGCACAATAGAGCTCCTGCGCATTTCAGTCGAAGTGTTCGTTCGCTTCTCAACAACAGATTCGGTGACCGATGGATTGGTAGAGGCGGACCAATTCCATGGCCTCCGCGCTCTCCTGACCTCAACCCTCTTGACTTTCATTTATGGGGGCATTTGAAAGCTCTTGTCTACGCAACCCCGGTACCAAATGTAGAGACTCTTCGTGCTCGTATTGTGGACGGCTGTGATACAATACGCCATTCTCCAAGGCTGCATCAGCGCATCAGGGATTCCATGCGACGGAGGGTGGCTGCATGTATCCTCGCTAACGGAGGAACATTTCCTGTAACAAAGTGTTTGAAGCCACGCTGGTACGTTCTGTTGTTGTGTGTTTCCATTCTATGATTAATGTGATTTGAAGAGAAGTAATAAAATGAGCTCTAACATGGAAAGTAAGCTTTTCCGGCCAAATGTCCACATAACATATTTTCTTTCTTTGTGTGTGAGGAATGTTTCCTGAAAGTTTGGCCGTACCTTTTTGTAACACCCTGTATATAAATCTTCCATTGTTTCCATAAATCGATGAAGATGAGTACTGGGATGATTCTTTTAAAAAGAACGCGGCCTGTTTTCACATCATTCGATGAAACTTTTTTCCCTCCGAGCTATTTTTGGGAGATCAAGAAAGAGAGAAAAGATACTTGACGTAGGGAAGCAGGCTGTGAACTAGAACTATTTTGACTTACCGGTAAGAGGACACTTTTCATACGTTAGCTTTTTTCCTTCCTGAATTACCGTTGTAAGATCAAAATGATGACACCCAGTGAATGCCAAACCACAGCTCACATTACTTTTCTTGTCGTTAAAACAGTTTTCACTTGCCTTTACGTTTCGCATACATAAACGAGATAATGTGAAAGATCTTTAGATTACGCATAGATTTTTCAAAACAACATTTTTAATTGTCTTCTCTCGAGTGTTTATGGCGTCTTTTGTGTACTCAGCTGCCGTAAATGCGGAACTTAAATTGACGATAGGTATTTTCTTGTTTCACCTATAAGTACTGCTCTTGGCTTCACAAGCCCTCGATGTCGCAACCTGGATAAATTCATTTTCGTTACGATGCTCGAATCAGTTGTCATTAAAAAGCTTCGCATATACATTCCCTGGCGGCGGCGTCCCTATACAGGCAATTTTTTCTGACTTTTGACCAGCATTGTTATAGTGTGTAATTTCTCAAGGAAAGCTGGTAGATGCAGCTCAAAAGTGTATACTCGCTGTCTTGTGAACAGAAGAAATTTTCGGACCTCTATTAATTTAAGCGTCTTATCAGGTCATTTAAAAGAAGTTATCTAGGTTCAGGACCTATGGCGTGCAAAATTAACACGTTAAAGATTTCTAGAGGAAATGAAAAGAAGTCTTTTGTCAATACGAAGCAGCTGACGTTCTTGTACATTGTTCAAACATAGAAAGAAGAAGTTGTACCTTAAAGCCACCGTAGAGTGAATGTTACCAACTATTTCTTCAGACGAAACTTCAACGGGGTATAGAAAGACTATGTTTGGATTCATTCAGCCTATAACTTTTTTCTATTGACTACATCCAAGAGAATGCGTTTGGGAGAGGAAACTGCCGTTGAATGAGAGTTTCATTCTGTAAATGATCTATAGTTGTGGGATAAAGTTACCTTGCATGTGTCTCAAAGTTGGAACAGGCCGATGATTAAAATCTCACTTGCGAACAATCACGTCGCTTAAGAAAATTTCAATCTGTTTTTCTTGTTCTAGTTGTTTTAAGCTGGGAGACTGGCTTGGTATAGCTCCCTAAGCTAGCTTGTCTTGTGCAAGCCTCTTCATCTCTGCATACCTATTGCAACCTGCACTAAAAATACTTTCAAAGAAGGCTTTATAAAATTTAAATTTGTTTTTAATGTTAAAAAATTTCTGTTTTTCAGAAACACTTCTCTTTTCATTGTAGTTGTATTATATATCCTCTATACTTCATCCATCGTCAGTTATTTTGCAGCCCAAATAACAATACGGATCTACTAGTTTTAGCATTTCATTTCCCAGTCTAGTTAGTTCAGTATTACCTGATAGAATTCTACTACATTCCACTAACGGTGTTTTACTTACTTGTATTGGAACCCATTTTCAAGACACAATCATTCAACTTAATTCTTACAAATCCTTTTCCGTCTCTGACAGAATTATCATGTCATCGGCAAACGTTGAAGATTTTATTTCTTCTCCCTGGACTTTAATTCCTTTCCCTAATTTCTCCCTGGCTTCCTTGACAACTGCTCAACGTACAGACTGTAAGGCATCTGCGATTAGCTACGACAATGTCTCACGTCTTTGTCAACTGATGCTTGCCTATCATGTCCTTCAACTCTTGAAAATGCTGTGTGACTTCTGTAAAGACTGAGATAACGTCCCCTCGTTGTACTTTATTTATAATACCTTCAGAATTTCAAACAGAGTATTCCAGTCAACATTGTTGAAAGCTTTCTCTCAATCTACAAGTGCTACAACTGTAGATTAGCTTTTCTTAAACCTACCTACAAAGATAAGTCGGTGAGACACTACTGCTTCTCGCCTGTTCCCATATTTCTCCAGAAACCAAACTGTTTTCCCCAAGTTTCGCTTTTTCCAGTTTTTCCATTTTTCTCTAGATTAGTCGTAGCTGTACTTTGGCAACCAAGACTTACTAAGCTGAAAGTTCAGTAGTATTCGCACCTGTCAGCGCCTGCCTACTTTCGAACTCGATTACTACAATTGTCTTGAACATCACTTGCGCATCACGTGATCAGTTTGGCCCCGGCTCGCAAGTATCTGAGGGAATGTTGTCTACGAGGTGCGTTGTTTCGAATCTTAGTTTAACCACTAATGAGTCTAGTATATATACGAAGTGACAGCGCCCCTTGTTAGGTTATCTTCTCTCTCCCTCTTCAGGATGATCAAAGCAGACATGAAAAGAATCTTTAATATGTGGATACACTTATGTTAAATGTTTTTGTAATGTTATTACAGGCTGATGATGAAGTACCACCACGAAACATGTCTACAGACAATTTTGTAGTCAAAAAATTTTGTGACTGGTTGTGGTATTTGAAAACCTTCTTATATGTCTATAAACATAATTTGGTTTGTACGGAAAGCTCAGTACGCGAGTCCTGTCACCCTATGCGAATTTTTTCCATGAAAACGTTTATTGTGTGTTTTTGTTTTTCTGACATATTCTACATCACGGGCGATCTCCTCACTGTGAATCTATTGGAACGAAATGTACATTTAATCTAATCTAATCCACGTCTTCGAAATTTAGCAGATTCAGTAAATCACCTTCGCAACAGTGGCGACCTGCTTTCGCGCTGAGTACACCTGCAGCAGCCAACGCCGGGCGTATGACGCTAACGCGTTTCCCCATTGAGCGTGGAGCAGTTCTCTGCCCAAAGCGTGCCGCTGCGCTCACCTGGAGGGCCAAGCAAGTGGCTCAAAGGCGCCGCGTTTGGTTCCGCGAGGCGACCGGCCCGCGCTTTGCATTACACTGCCCTCCGGCGGTCCGTTTACGGCTCGCTGAAAAGAGCAAACGAGTAAACGCCGCTCTGTCCAATATTCCCACACGGCGGGCGGCCCATTCTCCTAGTTTGACGGCTGCCAGCCTGGAATTTACGAGTGCCGACGGAACAGGGCGTACTCTCGCTCGACCGCTGCAGCCTTTGAGTGGGAAAATGAGGGGATCTGTGTCACATTCCGCGGGAAGAAAATGCGCTAATGAGAATTATGAAAACCGGGAGCGCTGTAGTTGGCAGCTGAATACAGCTTCCTTGTCAGGTAGGGAATGAAGCGAAGGAAAGGGTAACCTTTGTTGCAGCTGACAAGCTGATGTGACTGGCAGATCAACTGGGCCATCGGAGCGTTCAGAGCTACAATGAAGCCCTGTTGTGATTCTCGGGCTGAGCACTTTCAATACTAAATTTAGATCGCTGCATCTTAATGCTTACACTATGTGATCAAAAGTATCCGGACACCCCTAAAAACTTACGTTTTTCATATTAGATGCATTGTACTGCCACCTACTGCTAGGTACGCCATATCAGCGACCTCAGTAGTCAAGAGACATTGTGAGAGAGCGCTCCACGGAAATCGCGGACTTCGAACGTGGTCAGGTGATAGGGTGTCACTTCTGTCGTATATCTGTACGCGGGATTTCCACGCTCTTAAACATCCCTAGGTTCAAAGTAGTTCAAATGGCTCTGTGCACTATGGGACTTAACATCTAGGCCATCAGTCCCCTAGAACTTAGAACTACTTAAACATAACTAACCTAAGGACATCACCCACATCCACGCCCGAGGCAGGATTCGAACCTTCGACCTTTGCGGTCGCGCGGTTCCAGACTGAAGCGCCTAGAACCGCTCGGCCACACCAGCCGGCCATCCCTAGGTCCATTGTTTCCGATGTGATAGTGAAGTGGAAACGTGAGGGGACACGTACAGCACAAAAGCGGACACGCAGACCTGTTGACTGACAGAGACCGCCGACAGTTGAAGAGGGTCGTAATGTGGAATAGGCAGACACCTACCCAGACCATCACACAGGAATTCCAAACTGCATGACAGTTCGGCGGGAGGTGAGAAAACTTGGATTTCATGGTCGAGCTGCTGTTCATAAGCTGCACATCGCGCCAGTAAATGCCAAACGACGCCTCGCTTGGTGTAAGGAGTGTAAACATTGGACAATTGAACAATGGAAAAACATTGTGTGGAGTGACGAATCACGGTACACAATGTGTCGATCCGATGCCAGGGTGCGGGTATGGCGAATGTCCGGTGAACGTCATCTGCCAGTGTGTGTATTGCCAACAGTAAAATTCGGAGGCAGTGGTGTTATGGTGTGGTGATGTTTTTCATAAAGGGGGTTTGCACCTCTTGTTGTTTTGCGTGGCACTATCACAGCACAGGCCTACACTGATGTTTTAAGCGCCTTCCTGCTTCCCACTGTTGAAGAGCAATTCGGGCATGGCGATTGCATCTTTCAGTACGATCGAGTACCTGTTCACAATGCACGGCCAGTGGCGCCGTGGTTAAACGACAATAACATTCCTGTAATGTACTGGTCTGCACAGAGTCCTGACCTGAATCCTAGAGAACACCTTTGGGGATGTTTTTGAACGCCGACTTCGTGCCAGGCCTCACCGACCGACATCGATACCTCTCCTCAGTGCAGCACTCCGTGGAGAATAGGCCGCCATTCCAAAAGAAACCTTCCAACACCTGACTGAACGTATGCCTGCGAGAGTGGAAGCTGTCATCAAGGCTAAGAGTGGGCTAACACCATACTGAATCCCAGCATTGTCGATGGAGGGCGCCACGAACTTGTAAGTCATTTTCAGCCAGGTGTCCGGATTCTTTTGATCACATAGTGTAAGTTAAGGAAAGAAAATTAGAGAGGTTGTCATGAGAATTCGTTTTCAATAATATTCGATGCCAGTTGTGTCTTTGCGTATCAGACTCACTCAAGAAAGATCCAGATCAGTAGAGAGATAATTGTTACTTAACAAAACATCATAGAATTACTGTAAATTAAACATATGTTTCAATAATTAATTTAGACGGGGCTTAAAGATCTGAATCCACAGTATTGGCGTGACTTGAATTATGATGGATGTTTCAGCTTGTTTCTTCCTGTCCACTAGCTTGTCGTTGTTCCCTTCTGTCATATTGTCTACAAGATTGCAGTAGGGCGCAAGGGAACTAACACTATGTTCGAATAGCGATAACTTGTCATCTCCCACCGTGCGAAACATCGCAATCGCACGTGAATATACTCAGAAGTGCAGCTGTGGAAATTATAGGATCATTTGAGGAGATAGCTGTGACCTTCCAAAAGGGCTGTAAAGAAAGTTAAAAGAAAGTGAACGGCGATTAATCATAAGATGGATTAACCGTAACCCTGTACGAAGTGTTTCTAAAACTACTATCCAGTTGATGAAATAATGTGTAATGCAAGTAAGCAAATCATCTGCGGGTCTCTTATTTGAGAAGAAAGGTACAACGGAAGAATGGCAAGGAAAAAGCCGTATGCAAAAAAACTGAAAGGATGCAAAATGTTTAGTCCGTAAGGGACAACGTTAAGGCATGATGTTCCAGTTGCTGATGAACCAAATTACAAACTGAGGGTAAAAAATTTGCAACCTACTGTAAAATGCAGCGAGGTAAGTTTTTTGGTGTTGGGTGTGTATTTCATCATCTCATGTGCAAGAAATTACTTTTTACTGACAGCACGTTAAGTAAAGAGGGTTGCATCTACATCTTGCAGCAAGATTTGTATAGGACTGAAGAAAAGTTTCAGGTAGTACATATTATAATTTTTTCATGATAGTTACCCGAAGCACACACCATAAAAACACAGTGGCTTCTTTATAAAAAAAACAATGGCTTCTTTATAACCGTCCCAAAGATGTCGAGACAACACCTCATTCACGAGATCTTAACCCAAACAGGAAAGCCAAGTCGCAGGAAGGGTGGGAACTGATTGGGGCTAACTACGTCGCAAAATTTGGTGATACCACGGAAGAGCAGTTATAATGGAGAATGGATATTCCATAAAGTACTTTGTTCTGATATTACTCCTGTTCTCAAGAACGATTATGTTTTGACCGAATGTCACAAACTATAGTGAAGAATATAATAATCCCAATTCCAAATAAAGGAGTTGCCGTAAGATGTGAAAATTTCCGAACTATCAGTTTAATAGGTCACCGTCGCAAAATACTAATACGAATTCTTTACAAAAGAATGGGAAAACTGGTAGAAGCCGACTTCAGGGAAGATCAGTTTGGATTCCGTAGAAGTGAAGGAACACACGATTCAATACTGACCCTACAACTTATCTTGAAAGATAGGTCAAGGAAAGGCAAACCGAGACCTATAGTATTTGTAGACTTAGAGAAAGCTTTTGACAATGTTGACTGGAATACTCTCTTTCAAATACTGAAGGTGGCAGGGGTAAAATACAGAGAGCGATATTCTATTTACAATTTGTACAGAAACCAGATGGCAGTTGTTAGAGTCGAGGAGCACGAAAGGGGAGCAGTGGTTAAGAAGGGAGTGAGACAGGGTTGTAGCCTGTCCCCGATGTTATTCAATCTGTATATTGAGCAAGCAGTACAGGAAGCAAAAGAAAAATTTCGAGTAGGAATTAAAGTCCAGCGAGCGGAAATAAGAACGTTGAGGTTTGCTAATGACCCTGTAATTCTGTCAGAGACAGCAATGGACGTGGAAGAGAAGTTGAACGGAATGGAAAGTTTCTTGAAAGGATGATACAAGATGAATATCAACAAAAGCAAAATGAGAATAATGGAATGTAACAGAATTAAATCGGATGATGCTGAGGGAATTAGATTAGGAAATGAGACTCTTAAAGTAGTAGATGAGATCTGCTATTTGGGAAGCAAAATAACTGATGATGGTAGGTGTAAGGAGGATATAAAATGCAGATTAGCAATGCCAAGAAAAGCATTTCTGAAGAACAGGAATTTGTTAACATCGAGTATAGATTTGAGTGTCAGGACTCTTTTCTGAAAGTATTTGTGTGGAATGTAGCAATGTATGGAAATGAAAAATGGACGATAAACAGCGTAGACGAGAAGAGATGAGGCTTGTGAGATGTGGTGCTACAAAAGAGTGCTCAAGATTTATTGGGTAGATCAGGTGACTCATGAGTAGGTACTGAACAGAATTGGGAAGAGAAGAAGTTTGTGGCAAAACCTGACTAGAGGAAAGCATTGGTTGGTAGGACACGTTCTGAGGCATCAAGGGATCGCCAGTTTAGTACTGGAAGGAAGCGTGATGGGTAAAAACCGTAGAGGAAGGCGAAGGGATGAATACAGTAAGCAGGTTCAGAAGGATGTAGGTTGCAGTAGTTACTCGGATATGAAGAGGCTTGCACAGGATAGTATAGCGTGGAGAGCTGCATCAAACCAGTCTTTGGACTAAAGACCAAAACAACAACAACAGTGTCAGCTGCGAAATTTTCTTTAAGAAAACGCTGCCATACTGAGTTACTTGAGAAATTATACAAGGAAATGCATTTTTCATTTACTGTCAAAGGTATGATTGCTGGGTCAAAAACATGTTGCATTTCTGGCAAAATGGAGGAGTGCAAGAAACAAGTTCACAGACGCAGTCAGATGCAGGTTTGTTCAATAACAAATTTAGAACCATCTTATCAATGATACTTTCAACTGTTATTGAAATTTCGTTTGTTAAATGTATGTGTGGTAATAAAACATAAATAGTAGACGTACTGAACTGACCAAATATTGATGGCAGACTGCACATGATGTCTAAATACTGACTCATCAGTTGCTAGAAAAAACATCAAAGACTTGACTTTCATTTCTTCGATTACAGGCAGGACAAGGACAAAGAGTTTCAGTTGCATAAACATAGTGTTCAAGCAGTCGTCAGGTACACCGAAATCACAATCATATGAAAATACAGGTAATTATAAGGTCCATGAAACACTTTAAAAAGTCGGTATAGGTAAATGACTGTGAACGGGAAAGAAAGAGCATTTTGCCTGCTACAATGTAAAATTTGTTTTACTCACTCATTTGTTTTCATTCATAAAAACTGTTTACAAAATAGCTAACATTATACTTAGCCTACCTAACCACTTCTATTAAAATATTGTCGCCGTTCCCCACCCCCTCCCTCACCATCGAAAGGAAAACATGTTTTTGTCAGGTTGATGGGAGCGGGGAAGAGACACGTTAAAACTCATCACTCGGTGCCAAAGTGTCTAGCTACGCCACTGTATACAGGTAGGTGCCGTTCCTGGTAGCTACTGAATTGTTCATAATTTGCACATTCAAGCACGCAGAACACTTCATACCATTTTGACGTTTGTCTGAAGCCTTCTGTATAGCTTGCAATTTTCACGGGAGATAGTGAAAATGTTCGTGAACACCTGAATAACAGAAATCGTCATCGTTGGATCGGATGGGGAGTTCCGGCCCAGAGGTCCAGACCAGCGTGATAGCTCGATCTCGCTTGCACGGATTTTTCCCTTAGGCGTTACATCAAGTCGTTTGGTATGATACCCTGGCAGACGACAGATACGAGCTACAAGGCTGGTAAGAAGTTCTTACGGTAGCGTGTTCCATTCCTCCACCAGCGTGGTTGATAACTGCTGGATGTCGTCGGTTCGTGTGGACGTGCCGCCTTGCGTCTCCCCAACCGCGCTGCCACATGCTCTATGGGAACGGGCAGGCCGATCCATACTCCGAATATCCACTGCTTCCAGGATCACCTGCACCTGCGCTGTTCGAAGCAGTCGCGCATTATCATACACGAATGTAAAGTCAGTGTCGAATGCACCGCTGAAAAGACGCACGTGTGGTGTGTGTGTGAAATCTTATGGGACTTAATTGCTAAGGTCATCAGTCCCTAAGCTTACACACTACTTAACCTAAATTATCCTGAGGACAAACACACACACCCACGCCCGAGGGAGGACTCGAACCTCCGCCGGGACCAGCCGCACAGTTTATGACTGCAGCGCCCAAGACCGCTCGGCTAATCCCGCGCGGCACGCACGTGTGGAAGCAGTGCACTGTCACAATAACGTTAACCAAAGAGTGTACCCTTTTCAAAGACTTGGATGTCAGTACGCCCACGCAACATTATGCCTCCCTACACCATAACACCTGGAACACTTAAATCGTATTCGACAATGTTCCTGGCTGCACAAATATTCCCACCTCTCGCCATATGGGGAGGGGGGGGGGGGAGGGGAATGGGTGGACAACGGAGGGTGGCGGGGGCACCCAGCTCTGTCAGACATGATAGTTTCGGTGGATCATATGTTATGAAGCGGAGAGGCATACTGTTGCATAGGCAACCATGTACTCAGCACGCAGCGTTATTGTGACACTGTACCCCTTCCATATGTATGTGCTTTCAAAGGTGCATTCGACCCATATGCGCGATTGCATCGAGCAGCACAGGCGGAGGAGCTCTTGGTACGGCAGGATATTCGGCGAATGCACTGGCCTGAGCGTTCCCATCGAACAAGTGTGGCGGGACGTATTGCAGCACGCCTAGATGCACCAACGACCGTTCAGCAGTTGTCAATCGCGCTGGTGGAGCAACGGTACGCCCTACCACAAGAACGGCTTGCGAATCTCGTGGGCAGCATGGGAGCACGTTGTAGAATGCATTTCTGTCCGTGGTGATCACGCACCCTATTAACAACCAAGTCCCAACTTTTGTTATGTGCAGGGAATCATCGCGAATTGAGGTTGTTTCAGTGTAATAATTAGCTTCGAATGAGGCTGTCATCTCTGTACGTCTCGTTCTGTATTTCTCTGAATTAACTTCTGTGCTGTTCTTTCTATGTGTGATCCAAGTTTCGTGGAGCTATGCCACTCCGCAGTAACATATGACGCGGAAGCTGCTTTCGTCCTTAAGTTTACGCGCGAGTATAGTTAAGATCTTCTGCCAACAGTATACTTCTAACCCTAAAAGTTTCGGACGCCCGTTACACCTACGCTGGTGTGATCGTGGCGGTCAGAGAGAGCTCGTTCTCTGTTTTCCGCTGAGGCTCGAGGTAATAAACAGCGCCGGTGGCTGGGCAGCTACTGTAGGCGGCGAGCGCGTAACCTGGCGGCTCACGTGGGAACGCCGCTAGCCGGCGACCACCCCGCGGCCCAGATTTATGCTGCGGATGAAATATAGGGACAGGCGCGGGGTCCGGCCGGCGCTTCATTAAGGCAAGGCCGTCCCAAGGGCACCCGCCAGCCACCGGCCGGCGGCGCCCGCTCTCCACGGCCGCGGCCGCCGCCCCCGGCGTGGGCCACGCGGGTGACTCAACACCGGCCGCTATCCCATTTCCCGCTCATAATTAACCTTCTCTCGGTGGCCTTTCTCCGCTACTTTGTGCGTTACGGAGTGTCAGCTTATCTGTTTACAAGGTGAACGTAACAACTTCGGCGAATCGTGAGCTGAAATACTGTACGGATAGCCTGTGTTGTTTTTTTAGTGTTCCGCTCCTCACTCGGTAAAAATGCAATTGTAGGACCACTTTGTTTTCCGTCAATATGTCCGTCTATTAAGACCCCTTTTCCTCAGAAACGGATAGAAGTTTAAGTTGAAATTTATGTCATATACTAAGATCTACGGTCTTTTGACCGTGTAAAAAATTTAAGCTTCGAAGTCAGTGTAGTAAAAAGATACGGGCCCTTTTGTGTTACATGTTTACAGACTCGCAGACTCCCTCGTCATAACCTATGCATCTTTTTCAACAATTTTTGAAAACACCGATGACATATAAATAGGTCTAATATTGACTACGCTATCCATTTATCATTTTTATAACCGGTTTTGCTACAGAGTACTTTGGTCATTCAGGAAACTGATCATTACCTACATAAAAATTAGAAATGTTGCTAAGTACGGGGTTATTGCATGCAGCTCAGTGCATTAGTATCCTGTTACACATCTCATCATACCCACGAGAGCTCTTAGTTTTCGCGGATTTAATTATTGACTCAGTCTCTTCCTGTACCATGGAAGTACAGGAAGCCACCGTACGGTGCGAAGTGGACGGTACCCTGTACCACAACTAGTCGTTTCCTTTCCTGTTCCACTCGCAAACTGAGCGAGGAAAAGACGACTGTCTATATGTTTCCGCATGAGCCCTAATTTCTCGTATCTTATTTGACCGATCGGCACCCCAGACCTGGCCTCGAACAACTGTCCTCCAGCGCAGGAGGCTAATAGCGACTGGAAGCAGAGACGGACGTGGCCCACCGGTTGGAAGGCGCTAATTCCACATAATCGGACTCAGAGCCATCAGTACATCTGTAGTTCATGGAGACCACGTCTCGCGGTGGCAACCTATACATCCATGTCGACTCGTAGACCAACGTGGACCTCACCTCAAAGCTTACAGCTGCCAGACCCTATCCAGCTATCCAAAAATGAAGGGCTCTTAGACGAGCTTGATGCGTGCTTATTTTGTTAAGGCGTCGATTCCCGTCAAGTAGCCCCAACAGGGCCTACGACTGAGGCGTGAAGCAATCATGCCACCCCGCCACAGTGGCTCAGTCTTTCTGCTGTGTCGTTGTTCAATTAAGGCACCGCTCCCTCGGCTGGCCAGGCGATGTGGTAATCGCCCGAAGGCGTGGTGGCGTTATCTGTGACGTCAGCCGGTCGTCCCTGAAGTAACACTGTTTGGTGGCCTCCAGTCTGATATACATCCATGGCCTCTTGCATTAGACGTAACACCGTCGTTATTTTATTCTATCACGCCAAAAATGGTGGCAGCCTGTAAGACGGTCATGTCATTTTGATTTTTGTATGTTGTCGATGTGCATGTCAGAGAGAGAGCAAGTTCTGTTGCTGTTAATCAATCTTTGGTCTTGTCGTGGCGCGGTCTTCGCCTCTGCCCAGTCTGATACATTCTCAGTTGAAGTGTGGTAGGTGATCGACGTATTCAGTAGTCCTGAGTTGACTTGTAATGGTGTCTGTTAGATGAAGAAAAAATTATTGTAAAGGACAGCAAGGGTGAATATGATGTACATACTGGAAGGTGAAAAGAATGTAAATTTTGAATCATGTTACCATTTTTGAAGAGAAGAAGTTTGAGGTAAAACTGCAGCACTGCGCAACTGGGGGTGGTTATTCTCAGCCAGTTAACCCGCTCAGAGCTGAGAGAAATACCACAGCACGTCCCTGAGTCACGCATTAACATATCAACTGATTAAAGTTTTTGGTTTTTATACAAATTCTCTGTCAACATTGTTTTCTTTTTAAATCATTGTTCACTTTGTTATGCATACCAATGTTTTGTGTGAAGATCACGTGAAGTTTTACTTCGTCTGTTTGAATACATACTTCATTCCAAAATCGTTGTATCGGAATATAATTTCATAGGAAAGGCAAACCTACGTTTATAGCATTTGTAGACTTAGAGAACGCTTTTGACAATGTTCACTGTAATACTCTCTTTCAAATTCTGAAGGTGGCAGGGGTAAAATACAGGGAGCGAAAGGCTATTTACAATTTTTACAGAAACCAGATGGCAGTTATAAGACTCGAGGGGCATGATGAAAAGGAAGCAGTGGTTTGGAAGGGAGTGAGACAGGTTTGTAGCCTATCTCTGATGTTATCCAATCTGTGTATTGAGCAAGCAGTAAAGGAAACAAAAGAAAAATCCGATATAGGAATCAAAATCAATGGAGAAGAAATAAAAACTTTGAGGTTTGCCGATGACATTGTAATTCTGTCAGAGACAGCAAAGGACCTGGAAGAGCATTTGAACGGAATGGACAGTGTCTTGAAAGGAGGATATGATGAACATCAACAAAAGCAAAACGAGGATAATGGAATGTAGTCAAATTAATTCGGGTGATGATGAGGGAATTAGATTAGGAAATCAGACACTTAAAGTAGTAGATGAGTTTTGCTATCTGGGGAGCAAAATAACTGATGATGGTCGAATTAGAAAGGCTGTCGAAATAGACGACAGAGGGACAGAGAAACAATTAAAATCGCTCAGAAGAGGAAAGGCCGCTGGACCTGATGGGATACCAGTTCGATTTTACTCAGAGTACGCGAAGGAACTTTCCCCCCTTCTTGCAGCGGTGTACCGTAGGTCTCTAGAAGAGCGTAGCGTCCCAAAGGATTGGAGAAGGGCACAGGTCATTCCCGATTTCAAGAAGGGACGTCGAACAGATGTGCAGAACTATAGACCATATCTCTAACGTCGATCAGTTGTAGAATTTTGGAACACGTATTATGTTCGAGTATAATGACTTTTCTGGAGACTAGAAATCTACTCTGTGGGAATCAGCATGGGTTTCGAAAAAGACGATCGTGTGAAACGCAGCTCGCGCTATTCGTCCACGAAAGTCAAAGGGCTATAGACACAGGTTCCCAGGTAGATGCCGTGTTTCTTGACTTCCGCAAGGCGTTCGATACAGTTCCCCACAGTCGTTTAATGAACAAAGTAAGAGCATATGGACTGTCAGACCAATTGTGTGATTGGATTGAAGAGTTCCTAGATAACAGAACGCAGCATGTCATTCTCAATGGAGAGAAGTCTTTTGAAGTAAGAGTGATTTCAGGTGTGCCACAGGGGAGTGTCGCAGGACCGTTGCTATTCACAACATACATAAATGACCTTGTGGATGACATCGGAAGTTCACTGAGGCTTTTTTCGGATGATGCTGTGGTATATCGAGAGTTTGTAACAATGGAAAATTGTATTGAAATACAGGAGGATCTGCAGCAAATTGACGCATGGTGCAGGGAATGGCAATTGAATCTCATTGTAGACAAGTGTAATGTGCTGTGAATACATAGAAAGAAAGATCCCTTATCATTTAGCCACAATATAGCAGGTCAGCAACTGGAAGCAGTTAATTCCATAAATTATCTGGGAGTACGCATTAGGAGTGAATTAAAATGGAATGATCATATAAAGTTGCTCGTCGGTAAAGCAGATGCCAGACTGAGATTCATTGGAAGAATCCTAAGGAAATCCAATCCGAAAACAAAGGAAGTAGGTTACAGTACGCTTGTTCACCCACTGCTTGAATACTGTTCAGCAGTGTGGGAGCCGTACCAGAAAGGGTTGATAGAAGAGATAGAGAAGATACAACGGAGAACAGCGCACTTCGTTACAGGATCATTTAGTAATCGCGAAAGCGTTACGAAGATGATAGATAAACTCCAGTGGAAGACTCTGCAGGGGAGACGCTCACTAGCTCAGTAAGGGCTTTTGTTGAAGTTTCGAGAACATACCTTCACCGAGGAGTCAAATGGTTCATATGGCTCTGAGCACTGTGGGACTTAACAGCTGTGGTCATCAGTCCCCTAGAACTTAGAACTACTTAAACCTAACTAACCTAAGGACATCACACACATCCATGCCCAAGGCAGGATTCGAACCTGCGACCGTAGCGGTCATGCGGTTCCAGACTGAAGCGCCTAGAACCGTACGGCCACACCGGCCGGCCGGCACCAAGGAGTCAAGCAGTATATTGCTCCCTCCTACGTATATTTCGCGAAAAGACCATGAGGATAAAATCAGAGAGATTAGAGCCCACACAGAAGCATACAGACAATCCTTCTTTCCACGAACAAAATGAGACTGGAATAGAAGGGAGAACCGATAGAGGTACTCAAGGTACCCTCCGCCACACACCGTCAGGTGGCTTGCGGAGTATGGATGTAGATGTAGATGTATAAAATGTAGACTGGCAATGGCAAGGAAAGCGTTTGTGAAGAAGAGAAATTTGTTAACACTGAGTATAGATTTAAGTGTCAGGAAGTCGTTTCTGAAAGAATTTGTGTGGAGTGTAGTCATGTATGGAAGTCAAACAGGGTTGACAAATAGTTTAGACAGGAAGAGAACAGAAGCTTTCGAAATGTGGTGCTACAGAAGAATGCGGAAAATTAGGTGGGTAGATCACATAACTAATGACGAAGTACTGAATAGAATTGGGGAGAAGAGAAATTTGTGGCACAACTTGACTAGAAGAAGGGATCGGTTGGTAGGACATCTCTGAGGCATCAAGGGATCACCAATTTAGTATTGGAGAGCAGCGTGGAGGGTAAAAATTGTAGAGGGAGACCAAGAGATGAATACACTAAGCAGATTCAGAAGGATATAGGCTGCAGTACGTACTGGGAGATGAAGAAGCTTGCACAGGAGAGAGTAGCATGGAGAGCTGCATCAAACCAGTCTCAGGACTGAAGACCACAACAACACAGGAATAGTTACTCTCTCCATTCCAGTGTTTATAATTATGCATTATCACATTTCACAGTTTGAATATAGTTCAGAAATTTTATGTAGAAATAGAAATCTAGCTTAAGCGCTATCTGCTTGTCGTTTGTTGTAGTGTTTTCGAGTAATTTGCAACGATGTTGTGAAGACGCGAGGTAAGTGGAAATTTTGATTAGGGCCAGATAATTGTTGCACTTCCGTTGCGCATTTACTATAAGGACAAGCTGCATTCACATCAATTACAGTTCAGTTCAAATGGGTCCTGATTCTTCAAAGGTTAGCACAAGAGTTTAATTTGGATAACAGTTTGCGAGGACATAGTTTTGGTAATATGTAGACTTTTATAGAGTGGGAGGTAAATTTGGTATAAATTTAAGACAGAAACAAACATAAAGGGGAGGTTACAAACCCTACGTTAGAATCACCAAAAAATGTATACCTACAGAGAACTGCTTGAATGAAAAAGTTTTTAAGATAAGCTTTTAGTTTGTCATCGCTGCCGTTTGAGTTGTTGAAGAGGTACTAAATAAGTGAAGATATGATTCAGAAGTAAAATAAAGCTGCAAGGGGAACTCATTTTAATGTTAAAGTTTGCGGGAGACCTCTCCTGTAAATTTACTCGTTCCACATCATTAAAAGGATCGTTCAAATTATTTATGGAACGTGTAGATAACTAACTAATTCCACTTACGCCAACTGAGAATGACAGAAGAACTGTTAAATGAAATAAACATCCACCTTCGCGGTAATCATACACCGTATTGAAGGGTTAAAGTAGAATAGCTACAAAAGAAACATCATAACTGTAGAAGAAGCGATTAATCAAGGTAGTCGAAGTTAGAAAGATGTCAAGAAAAACCTAATAGAGACGAAGAAGAATTCTTCAGCAAAATAAATCTAAAAGTGGCATATACTGAGTTAAAATCGAGATAAAATTTAAGAAAATTTTAATTTAGGATACTATACCGTGTAGAAATGAAATGTGGATTTCTGGTTAAAAGTAAGGCAAGCTGCAGGAAACGAAGGAAGTATTGTAGTAAGGAGCAATTATAAGAAAACTGCAGAAATAGTATTATGCTGAATAGATGAGGAAGCAAACTTTGCGGAAAATTTTATCAGGTTACCGGAGACATTGGTCTACCACATACTACAATCCTCATGTTATAAATCTGAAAAAATGATAATTTAGGATTCAACGTCCAGTCGAGGACTAGGTTGTGAGATATGGAGCAGAAGCTAGGATTGAGAGGTGATGGGGCCTCATGATCATACACCTATTAAAGCAGACTTGTACAACCTAGCAACACTTCGGGGAAGATGCGGAGCCTTGAGCTGTGAACAACAGAGAGAGACTAATTCATCTCGAAGGCCGTAGCTTGATTTTATCGAAATTAAAATTAAAATTTTATGAGTAGTTCTCATTGTGTCACAAAATCATTGACACTAAAATTCGAGCTCCTGCCATTTGCACAATCACAGGTAATGCCGAGTTTATTACGTTCTGAAATTTAACATGTTATTAAGTCGATGCATTTAATTAGTATTATCCTAAGAATCTAATCTTCTGTAATGGTTTCTCATTTCATGTGGAGTGAACTAGTGGCATAGCTGAATGAAGTCTTCTCCTGCTGCTCGTGAATTGGCTGCTGTTACGCCTGCCAAACTGATCAAAGTTCTTAGAATGAACTCCTTTTCGTATCATGGGCACTACTCTTTGATTCTGATGAATAATTCATTTTTATTAACATTATTCAGGTGTTAATTAGTACTCTTGAACTTTAAATGATTTAGGGAAATCACAGAACCCTAAATTTGAGTTGCCGTAGGGGGATTTAAGCTGCCCCCTTCCGTTACTGATGTGGAGATCGAGGAAACAATAGAAAGAAATGATTGCAGAGCATGACAATGAAGGAATCAGTTAACCAACTGGAACACTGAATATCTAAGAGAAAAGAATGGGGCCTATAAGTAAGAATTTTCTTTTGATTGCGTATGAGGAATAATTCATTTATATAAAGAATATTCAGATATTAATTTCCACTCTTGAACCTTAAATGATTTAGAGAAATCACAGAAAACTAAATCTGGATTGCCGTAGCGGGGTTTAAACTACCATCCTTCCGGTACTAATGTGGAAATTGAGGAAACAATAGAAAGTAATGACTGCAGAGCATGACACTGAAGGGATCAGTTAACAAATTGGAACACTGAATATCTAAGAGAAAAGATTAGGGCGTAAAGGTAAGAATTTTCTTTTGATTGCATATCAGAGCTTACTTCTTGTATTATTTTTTTATATAACTCTTCTTATACAGGTGGAAATATCTCCGTTCAACAACAAGAACTTCTGCTACATTCATCGTTTGGTTTTGAAGCTCTAACGGCAGGTGTTTTTTTATAGATCAGATTTTGGGAATTCGAATCCACCTATTATGCAAAAAACAATTTGTTAATGCCCAACCACTTTTCAGCACCTTTTTGATATCATCAGTACTTTCATTCAGTTGTTCAAACAACAATTGTCCAAAATGCGAACCATGTTTTAAATAATTATTATTGAAACGGAAACTAGGCCTAAAAACACACGCAACAAAATTATGTTTATAGATGAAATGACCTGTTGCCTCTTCAACCAGACTCACAAAAGCATTATTTCTTTAAAGATGCAAGTTATACAATATTGTAAAGAGGTCCTCTACATTCTAGAAAATAAAGTGATAGAACAGACACGAAATGTTTTAGGCCTAATTTTTATTACAACAATTTTTACTGAAAACATTGGGTACTCCTGGCAGATTACTGTGTGCATAACCGGGGCGCAAACCTGGAAGGTTTGGGAAGTGGAATTCCGCCTTATGCAAGACACCTTTTTGTTTCTCCCAGACATGTTTCAGCACATTTCGTGCTATCTTCATTGGGTTATTTTTTATTGTGTAACTGTAAAATTCTTGTTGCATATTAACATTTAGCGAAACTTTTGGTACGTAATATTTACAGTTGTGAACGAATAATTGTTGTAAAATATTATACATCATTTGTTTACATTTGAGATATTTATTAACGACCTGATGGACTATGTGTTGTCAAAGGTCTGTTTATAGCTAATTGGCAAAAAGAGTGGATGTATGCACTAGTTTGACTGTTTGCATTTTACGGAAGTGAATAAAAGTATCCATTGATAATGGCACAAAGGTGCTTCAACGTGTTCGGACATTGAAAACATCAGTTGTTCGCATAATAGGCTGACCTGAATTCCTATAATGTATAACATCTACAACTGATGCTGGCTGTACTCCTGCCCATTTGTTGTGAAAATTACTGATGCAGACGCTACCTGTCAAGTCCAGTAACATTAAACTTGTTGATATTACTCTTCAGAGCAATCACTTTAAGTGAACAATAAGCACCAGCGGCTTCCGACGACTGGGTTATTCATTTCTGACACCAACTTTTGGCACCAACCCCTGCAGCAAGTTCCCCGCTGGATGACGTATTCTTGGTCAGAGAATAATAAATAAGTCGTGGCATTTGGTGCGCAGAAGTGCAGAGACAGCAGAAAGGCGGCCACGCCCCGCTGGTGGAAGGGCAGAAAGCCCGGCCTGGTCTTCTTTCAGAAGCGTGGAGCCCTTTCCTGATGGTACATGCAAACGAAGCGGCGAGCGGGCAGCCTGCATTCAGGCGCCGCAGACCTCGTCCGCTGACAGATTTATCGTACCGCCTCCGTCGCCTCATCTCTGAATTTATGACGCCTATTTACTGCCACCCAGCCCTTGTGTAGAGATCCTCCCAGGACCTTTCTAAGTTTTCGTCGTAATCAGCAAAAAAATTTTTCGTCAGTGAAATTCTGTAAAATTCGAACTTCGTTTCCGTAGCATAACTCCAACGCTACGAGGGTCGTTCCAAAACTAGTTCCTCATATTTTATCTTCATGGAGGCAACAGTAAATACAGGGAGCCCAATGATACGCACAAAAAGAGCAATATTTGAGCTACATGCCTTTTTTTCGTATAACATTCGTTAAGCACTTTTTCCATCGATGATCATCCGCCTGCATTTTCTTTCTTATTGATTCGTCTCTGTTTAGACATGACTTGCCATATAGTAACAAAGACATGTCAGATTTATCTTTATATGCAATACGTGCTGTAAGAGGTCCGTGATTAAGGAATTTGTTGTTAGCGCACTCGAGCAGATGTAATTTCGATGGATTGCTCACGCGCTGCCTGTGATGTGTAAACTATAATAGAATCACAGACCAGAGAGCAGTGTCGGCTGCAGTAAGAGCTGTGAGGGCAGTAGTCGTGGTAGCTCGCAGTCGGGCGGTTGGGCCGGTCATGCCTGAGCGATGTAGTATAAGGTAAAAACAGCCACGCGCATATGTGATTTGTTACAACTAAATTTGTAGTATTGTTATATCAAGTCCCATGTAAATGTTTTTAAAAAATCTTTTAATGATAATTTTTCTTATAAAAATTAAAGTCATTCATCTGAATTTAAAGAATTTACTAATTTCTCCAATCCATGGTCATCTCCATTATCGTAAAGAAAATTCATTTGTTTCTTTTTATACATGACAAATCTAGCAGCCAGCATTGCACTGGGCTGTGCCAGAAAAATTTCTTATAGGAGTAGATACATATGCGTTATCTGGCGACTTCATTGAGGTAAGAATTTTCAATTTATTCAGAATGATCTTTCAGGGCCATGACGCAGCACTGTTGACATCCAAATTTACCACTTTAGATTCACAGTCAGTTAATTATTGAAAGGTTATATATGTGTCACATTTTTTATTGGGAGGTTAGTCACGTTATTATTGCGAGGTTACGGAATAATAAACTGTTGGCAGGTTACACTAAATGTGAATGTTATAAATATAACTACACAATTTTTTTCTGTTAGGAGGTTACAGTGCATTTATTGGTTAACAGCACATTAGTAATCAACCAATTAATTCAGTCGGTTATATGAACGTTCCTGTGATCTGGAACATTAACAATACTTAATTAAATAAAGTTAACTTTGACCTATTAAATACGAAATTATTCTTTAAGAAAAATAAAGAGAAAGACGGATGACTCTTTAACGAGAATCAGGAAGACGTTACAAAAATTATAGAAAGATATCCCACCACCTAAGTCGACCAGGTCTTGAGAAAAATTCAGGACTTGTGGCCCAGAGAGCTGCTACTTTTAGTCTACTAATGAATACGTAATGCTGACGAATTGATTCTATTAGTTTAAAGCTAATAATGACTGATATTGGCTAAGAGACGACCGAGGCCTATCCTATCTACACTGTTTACATTGCAAATGGCATAAACGCGTTTTCGTATCTGTGGCCCCATCAGTTTGAGCATCTGAGTCATTCATTCACACCGTTCTGTTTCGTTTTCGGGTAGGGCCATCCCTCATATACTCGTTATGAAGTATGCTTGAGACTGCATTTGATAAATCATGTAAATATGTCCACTGTGCTGGGTCCCTGACTGTGTTATAAAGTTGTCTTGCGTTTGTACAGGACGTCTCATTTGCCATAGTAGCTCGTAGCGTAGTACAGTATGTTCAGGGGATCCTCTTTTGCATTCTCTCCTTTGGCTAACATTTACAACCTCCAGATATGTTGGACAAGGGTGATGTTGAGACAATAACTGGCCCATGCTGCGCCTGGTGTCCACATGTCCCGCGTCTGTCCTGCTTCTTGTGGTCAACGCCTCGTTCATTTTTCTCACGTTCAGCCAACAATCTACAGCTGTGTATTGAACGATGATATCAACGGTGCAGATTCTCAGCACCATGTAGCGTGCTGAGAGACCCTTACACTCTCACAAGAACTCCTCTTCGTCTACTCTTGACCGCAGTAATGCTGGTGGCTGCCGCGCTCGGAAAACACGTGAACCGGCTGAGGCTAGCCACCGTATTACGTCTTTGATGCCGTCATCCCTGTCTGGAAAATGTTGCTGCAAAGAGATAGAATCCTGATGTCGTTAAATCAAGATGGAACTGTGCGTGTGATAGGACAGCCCAGCTAAATTTAACTGTGGGTTCTATGGTAGGAAAACTTTTGTGGCACCTGACAATGTCTCGTTGCAAGCAGAAGTGTTTCTTCTTTTCTAGGCAGACTTCAGAAATTCGGGCTTTCAGCCTAGTCAGCTTTTCAGCGATCTTGAGCAGCAGTTGCTCTAGGCTCCAAGACATTGGAAAGGATCACAGCACGTATCCGCGACATCTGTGCACGTCACTATGCTTGTGGATGCCTATGACTTATTGGAGAGTTGGAATGTCACTATTCCATGGACTGTCTTCGATATTCCAGCTGACAATGGTGACGCCCGTCTCATCAGAAACTGACTGATTTCGGTGATCTTGTCGTATTTTGCGGACTGTAAGACACTTTTTTGTTCGAAAACTTGCCTTTAAAATTCAGGTGCGTCTTGTGCTCGAAATTAATAGAAAAATATCCAGTATTTGCTTTAAAATTCCCACCAGTCTTAAAAATGACCATATATTCGATGTCGCGGGGAACCTATCTCTGTTTGGCAACATTGGATTCAACTGGCAGCAGCAGTACACGGTTGCGAAGAACATGAGTTGGGCGAATTCACAAGCTTGCCAACAGTCTCCCCCTCGCCCTGTCATTACAAACCCAGACCACTGTCTAGCTTATGATGCGTCATTGCCAGTGAACTCGAATTGCAAGTGATCTGTATTGTTGCTAACAGTACAATACTTTTATTAAATGCTAATTTCGTAATGAAAAAAGGAAAAGGTGTTTATATGATGTGAGCTATAAATTCAAAGTTATAGCATACGCAGAACATGGAAACAAAGCAACTGAGCGGCATTTCGGCGCTCCACCAAAAGAAAAAGCTATTCGCGATTGGCGGGGTAGTAAAGAAGAACTGACAAAAATCAGGAAGACTAAATGCGCAAATAGAGAACTGAATGCAAAATGGCCAAAACAAGAAGACGACATATTGGAATGGACTCAAGGGTACCGTCAAAGTGGCATTGGAATTAATGCAAAAATGATTCAAATGCACGATCGTAAGCTAGCGCTACAGTGGAACTTAACAGACGTTAAGGGTGGGGTTGGTTGGTGCTACAGGTTTATGAAGCGTCAGGGACTTAACATGAAAACTAAAATAACTCATGAAATGCCACAAGAGTGTGAAGAGAAATTATTATCTTTCCATCGTTTTATTATTCGTCATTGTAAGAAAACCAGCGTGGAACTTGCGAGGTGCCGGGGCTAGCAGTGTATTTAACACTAAATTCTTCTAGAATCTACATATGTAAATGATGCTCTAAGCCCCCCTATTCTAACTCCGACTTTTGCTGTTGCACAAGGATTAAAAAAAATACGCGAACTGACTCTAATCAACCCTGCCAGTGGAGTAGAAGAGTTTGGCACCTGCAATAATTTAATTTGATAAATAAGTTAAATAAACGAAGGTTTCATTAACATAGTGAGGAATGATAGGGTTGCTCTACCGATTAACAGAATGAAAGTTCTGTCCAAAATAACAATATGATTTATTAAGACTAAACACAAAATAATAAACAAAAACACATGAAACATTTACAATACATCAAATTGGCTCAAATTGGATACTCAAACAAGCACTGTGAATGTGAAGTTGTCCCTAAACTAGATTGTGAGGATTATGATGAAGTGGTATGTGGAGCCAATTCCTTGCAACTCAAATCTTAAGAGAAAACACATAGCCAACCCAACATTAATTGCTGCTACCCAAGACAGAACAAAGTTAGAAAAAGACGAACAGGCGCGCTCTGCTGATCTCTGATTATCACCTAGAAAAATCCCTGTCTGCCGGTGCTGCGGACATACCTTACCAAACTGTCTTCTTAACTGCAAGAACACGATTTGGCGTACCGGAGGCGATGGCTGGTTGCTTCGACGTTCTCGACCGAAAGGCGAGAGCCGACTACCTAGAGCAACCGTACAGGCCGAACACACAACATTCCCGCCCCCACGACAGTGGCCGTGGTTAAACATTCCAATCAGCAACTCGAAAACCGGCGGAAAATTCCACTCTATTGCCGGAGCACTACCATTCCACCAATGGAGATTCTTGGCGCCAATTTCTGCGCTGATTTTGCTACGTCACGGAGCTATACCCTGAGCAAGCCAATCACAGTTACTATTTTGCAGAAAGCGCGGGAATTTTCCCGCCACAACTGCCTGGGTACACAAGTCATTCCCACGCCTCGCTGGTAGCCCGCCAGAACGTGTTTTCGCTAAGTTTCTGCGAAGTAACGGAACCTCTAGCCCAGCCGCTACTTCAGATCCCTCTGGGCGTGTCTTTTGACAATGTCGGCGTCTGCAAAGCATTCACTCGACTTCCTCACACCCGTCGGCTTAACCCTTTCCAGATCAGCAGTGCCCGCCTGTCACCGGACCACCCGGGTGACGAGAGACGCTGCGTGGGAAGTCCGCGTGTGAAGGAATAGCGACTTTTCACTGCATGCAATTAGAGAGGAAAATCGTAAGATAGAAATATGAGAGGGGGCTCATGCCACCTCTCAAACTAAGCCAAATTGTGATTATGGACGAAATCCTCAGACATTTAACGTGCCATGTAACAAAACTGTTCCATGAACGTTCCTAAAACGGCAACTTTAAAAACAATTGGACATGAAAAAGTGCACTACATTACTTCATGTTGTCCTGACGGTACTAACGTTAATCCAAGTATCGTTTTCAAGACCAAAACAATGCCGAAACCTTCTGAAATACCGCCAGATGTGGCTGCTCGCGTACATAACAAGCGTTAATGGACGAGGTTGGTATAAAATTATGGCTTAACACAGTGTGAGAGAGAAGTAAAGGTGCTTTATTGAAGAAGAGTTCTCTTCTTGTTGTAGATCACTTTAGCAGTCATTTGAAAAACTCTGTGAAAGATAAATTTAGAGAGGGAAATACAGAGCTCGCTGTTATTCTGGGAAGACTTACTTCTCAACTGCCACCTCTTGATGTCTCGATAAATAAACCATTTAAAGGGTAAAACATTCTGGCAGATTAAAACTGTGTGCCGGACCGAGACTCGAACTCGGGACCTTTGCCTTTCGCGAGCAAGTACTCTACCACTTTATATATATATATATATATATATATATATATATATATATATATATATATATATATATATATATAAAGCTATTTTAAGAGTGTTCAGTTATGAGTAGATGGAGACAAGGCGGGCAGGGGTCGGAACGCGAGGCCTGGCCGCGATGTCTCCCCGTCCAGTCCGTGAATAACTCCATCAAAGTAGCTTCTTGATTTATTTTTATTTTATTATTTTTATTATGTTTTTTTTTTACCAGGAACAGGGTAAATGAACAAAATATCTTTATTGGTACAAACTTAAATACAACAGAATGCCATCCTTCCGGCGAAAATAACACAAGACACTATACTCGTACAAGGCGAGCAATTTTTTTTATGAACAAGGTGTAGGAAAAAAATAATAATACTAATGTAAGCTAAGAGGTGTGAAGCAATATACAGTGGAGTGAGGGAAAAACCAGCGTTTTCTGGTATAGTGCATAAAGAAAGGAGGCGCGTGTCCATGCGCCTACTCAACTGTGGGTTACAATGTAGAAAGTGGCGCGGGGGGTCTCAGATGTCAGCAGGTGGGGGGGGGGGGGGGGGGGGGCGGAGTGCTGTCGGCGTGTGGCACCATCCAACTGAGCGGGGGTGACGTAAAGATCGCATGTAGGTAATTGACGAAGAAGGCGCGGTAGCGCGGTCGGTGTTCGACTTCACTGTGGGCGGTTTGTAAGTACTGCCAGAAATCAAGGCGTGATTTGTCGCTACCATTATACATGTAGGTGATCGTCCATCCCTTGACCCACACAATCGCATGATTTTTGGTGGCGGGGAAAGAAGTATTCTCAGGATGGATAAAAGTCCATGGGTCAATCGAGTCCGGCGGAACGCGGAGGTAACAGGCAACGAACTGTCGGGCAAGTATCTAGACGTCACTGGTGGCAGCACAAGTCAGTTGATGGACATCGTCATCCACGAGGTGGCAAATGGAACAAGTGGAGAGTCCTTTAGTCCGATGGCGTGAAGACGATGATTTGTGGCGAATTTTTCATTTCCGACTTGGTACCATGTTGCCCGGACGTTGGAGGGAAGAAAAGGCTGGTGGATGTGACGCCAAACCGTTGGCCAGCGCGTGGAAGGATGTCTCAGTTCGATATTGTTGCTGGATATGGAACGAAGGAGTGGGGTGTAAAATTCTTTAGGTCGAGGAGAACGCGTAGTCGGTAAGTGTGTGTGAGCATAACTGAAGTCGACGATGAAATCAGAAATATGCGTCAGATGGTGCTTGATGTGTTCGACTGGTACTGGTGTTATGGTCGCGGGCACAAGAATTTCTAGGAAGCTGCGCGTAAGGGAGGTGCCCCCGTGCCACTGCATGTGCATGGACATGTACAAGGACGCCGCGCGGAGTCGCACATTGACAAGGCCGAGGCCCCCCGCTCGCGGGGGAAGGGTGAGCGTGCCGTAGCGGACCTTAAAGAGCGTACCGGCCGTAAGGAAGTATCCGAAGGCAGCCTGGAGGCTGCGTCCAATAGTTGATGGCAGCTGGAGGACCTGTGCAATGTGAACCATTCTGGACGCCACATGTTGATTCAGGTATTGGACACGTTGTAAAGAATGGAGTCGTCGGAGAAGATTTTGTCGCACCGTCGTGCGGATAGTTTGGAGTGCACGCCGAAAATTGATGGCAGCGGAGCGGCGCACGGTGGAGGTGAAAATAATACCAAGGTATCGTAGTTTTTGTACACACGAGAGAGATGCTACGTCGTCGTGTGAGAGGCGGCGTCCAATGGGCATCGCTGCGGATTTAGCCACATTCATGTTACTGCCCGCTGCAGTGCCTTACGTTGATATCGAATCAAGTACCGTGTGTGATTCACTCCGTGAGCGGATCAAGAGGAGGAGGTCGTCCGCATACGCACGACATGGAAAACTGTACTGTCGCAGAGTGAGGCCAGAAAGGTGGCTCGTCAAACTCCCGATGAGTGGCTCCAGGCTTATGGCATAGAGTAGGGTCGAAAGGGGGCAGCCTTGCCGTACGGAACGCCGGATGGCCACTGGTCCCGCCACACGGCCATTAACCTGAATCAGCGATTCGGCGGTGCCGTACAGGCGCCAGATCACGTCGATAAAGGCTGGTGGAAAACCCATGCGGTTCGTCACTGAGAACAGAAAAAGATGCCGCACTTTGTCGAATGCGCTGTCAACATCAAAAAACCCATGCTGTTCGTCACTGAGAACAGAAAAAGATGCCGCACTTTGTCGAATGCGCTGTCAAAATCAATGGCAACCACTGCGGCGCGGAGTCTGCACGCCGCTGCCAGTGCAATTAAATCGCGACATTCTCCTGTGGCCGTTTGTATATTAACTGAGCCGCCCGGAGTTGTCTGTTCCGGGGATAGAATGCTGGGCAGGACCTTGCGGCATCGCGTTGCCAGTAGGCGTGCAAAAGTTTTACAGTCTGCGTTAAGCAGAGTCAGGGGACGGTATTGTGCTGTCGTCACACATGGTGTTGGTTTGTGGATGGGTATTGTTGTGTCTAGACAAGACAGCCTAGACACAATGAGAGGAAGCCGAAAGGCACGCGCTTAAACTCACGCAGGCTGGCGTGAGGTCTGAAACAGGATACGTAATGAATGTTATAAAGAAAAGTACGTAGCTTCTGGAATACTTAACTTTAATCCACATTTGTAGAACATCGCTCTTGATGATACATTAATAGAATCTCAATATCAATTGAATACGGCGCCTTGCTAGGTCGTAGCAAATGTAGCTGAAGGCTATGCTAACTATCGTCTCGGCAAATGAGAGCGTATTTGTCAGTGAACCGTTCCTTGCAAAGTCGGCTGTACAACTGGGGCGAGTGCTAGTACGTCTCTCTAGACCTGCCGTGTGGTGGCGCTCGGTCTCCGATCACTGACATTGGCGACACGCGGGTCCGGAGTATACTAATGGACAGCGGCCGATTTAAAGGCTACCACCTAATAAGTGTGGTGTCTGGCGGTGACACCACAGGTATAATAATACCCGTGCCGAAGGACGGCGGTACGGCGTTCCCCATCGTCAGCAGTTCATGAAACATCGTTGTCCACCGTGACGCCATTAGTGTGAAGAAAGTGCGATAAAATTCTATCGGCAATCCGTTGACACCAGGTGACTTATTCAGAGCACCTTTTTTGATTGCATCGTGGATTTCGTCACGCGTAATGGGCTCCATCAGCTCGTCCGCTTCGTCGCTGGTGAGGGTGCGAGTTAGGTGTGGTAACACGGACTCCTCAGCGTGGTTGTTGGTAGTCGCCTCCTGGTACATTGTGCGGCAGTGGTCGCCAAAGGCACTGACGATTTCGGCCTGAAAAGTGACGTGCTGGCCGCGACAGGTGGTGATCTCGGAGATGAGTTGTTGTCGTCGATGTTTCCTATCGGAGGCGATATGATGCATGGTCGGATGTTCTTGTTCCTCCGAATCTTGACATCGGGTTCGCACCATAGTCCCCTGCAGTCTACGGCGTATCCAAGTTACAATTTGCGCCTTAATCCTGCTGCGTTCCCTCTGGGTGTCGGGGGTGGGCGGTTGGGCGTCCAGGTCGCGGAGAACGGCGTAGAAATAGTCGGTAGTGTGCCGGCGCCACGCAGCTACTTCCTTTCCATACTGAATGAAAGTACGTCGAATGGCAGGTTTGGCACATTCCAGCCACCAGGTGAAGGTCGTGCAGTATTTAGGTAAGCGACGTTCACAGGTGGCCCATGTCTAGGTAACACGTTGAAGACATTCGGGATCATGAAGAAGGGAGGTGTTTAGCTTCCACGGTGCACGACTGCGCCAGACCACTTGCTTGGGGAAGAGAAAGTTGCAGATGTAGGCACAGTGGTCCGAAAAGGCCAGGGGCCAAAGTTCTGCACCTTGAACTGCAGGTGTGAGTTCCCGAGAGACGTAAATTCTATCAAGGCGGCTCGCGGAGTGACTCGTTTGGTAAGTATGTCCAGGCGCGTCGCCGTGCTGAACTTCCCAAGTGTCGCGGAGCAACAGATCTCGGACGACAAGACGCAGTTCTTGACAGGTGTTGTAGTGGGGCACTTGACCTTTATGGTGCAAGACACAATTAAAATCACCCCCAAGCAAGTAATGGTCGCAGCGTCCAAGAAACAAAGGAGCGATTTCTTCTGAATGGAAGAGTGCCCTGTCGCGTCTGCGGGTGGAGCCTGACGGAGCGAAAATGTTGACGATACGCGTCCCCATGACGGTGATGGCCATGCCTCTGGCGGATGGAAGGTATGTGATATCGGTCACTGGAATGCCTTCTCTGGCGTAGATGGCTACGCCGCGTCCCAGGTGGTCACCAGGAGAAGGATAAGTGTTATATCCCGCGACGTCTGGAAGTGTGGCCAAGTGTACTTCCTGTAGTAGTGCGATATCGACGTCCGACGCCCATATCATCTCTCGCAGCAGTTGAAGTTTCACTGGTGAGCTAATGGTGTTAGTGTTGATCGTCGCTATTCGGTAGGTTTGGAGCCGTACCCCGCCTTGGAGGGGAACTCCACCGGCGGAGGATGAAGAGTGGCGAGGCAACAGCGAGTCGTGCCGTACGCCACCTGACGGCGTTATTAGCGGCGTAACGATGCTTCCGTCTGGGGTAACTCTGTCCCGAGCGTGTGGTCCGGGTCCTCATCGACGTCCTCACTCCACACCATTGAAGGCGCTGTCGTTGTTATGGTCGTACGTTCCACTTCGGTCGTAGGGGCGGAGGACGTCTCGGCGGCAGTCGCAGCGGTGGAGTCCATTGGTTCAGGAGCACCTGAGCGAGCCAGTACAGTAGGCATCGACACAGCCACAGTCGGCGTCATGTTGTCGTCATCCGTATCGTCATGCAGGTTCTCCGAGGCGTCGTCGGGCCGGAAGGTCTCTGGAGCCTCAGGGGGAGGTGATACGTCTCGGTCCGAGACCGTACGGCGCCTCCTCTTGCGCCTCTTAGGTGAACGTTCTTTGCGGGTTCGTCCATCCGTGTCGGAAGACGGAAGGGAGTCGCGTCCCTCTGAGAGGAAGGCTGTCGCGGGAACGTCAAATGATGGGTTGTCCATATGTTCAGGCGGGTGGGTGTCGGAAGTCGTCACTGTTGGTAGTGGCGCCGGAGTAGCGTCTGGCTTTGAGCGCGACGTGTCGGCCCCGGCGGTATCCGTAGCAGCTGGGAGAGTCACCGGTACGTGGTCCGATGGGCGTCGGCCGGTGGGAGGTGAAGAGAGCGCCGATGCGTAGGTGATCGATAAAACCGTCGTCGGAGCCGCAGGTGCCATGGTAGCGGCAGGCAATTGGGTGATTCGTCGCTGAAGACACTCAGATCTGAGGTGGCCTTCTTTGCCGCACCCGGAACAGGTCTTGGGTTGGTCGTCGTATATGACAACCGCGCGGCACCCGCTAATTTGCAGGTAAGATGGCGATGGAGGTCGATGGTGATCTGCCGTACACCGTTAAGAACGGGGTACGTTTGGAATTGCGCCCAGCGTTCGGCAGTGTGGCCACGTAAAGTGCCATAGGGGCGGAAAGCCGCGATAACGTCTTCCGCCGGAAGCTCGAACGGGAGTTCAAAAACTCGTATGGTGCGCATTCCTAAGCCGGCACGGTCGACAGTGACCGCTCCGACATTGCCGTCGGCGTGGCAAAAGCGTAATCCATGATTGGTGTCACGAAGTATTCTTTCACATACCGCGTCATTGACGACTTTGACGTACACAGTACTGCTTAATATGGACAAATGGATGCCCAAGATGTCGGAAGCAGGGATCTTAGCAACGTCGCGTAGGAGGCGTTCCACTTCCAAGGCCTTTGGTCGTGCGTATTCGTTGCAGAAGTTGAATCGTAATGTTGATTTTCGAAAACGGTTGGCCATGGTTCTAGTGCACGTAAGCGACACGTAAGTGACGGCCGTTGAAATGTAAACAACAGCGAGCGCGCGCGCTCCGCAGGCGGAAACAACAACACGTCCGCACTGCACGGCGGCGAAAGCCGGACTTACCACTTGAGCTACCCAAGCACGACTCACGCCACGTCCTCACAGCCTTACTTCTGCAGGTACCCTGTCTCCTACCTTCCAAACTTTACAGAAGCTCTCCTGCGAACCTTGCAGAACTAGCACTCCTGAAAGAAAGGATATTGCGGAGACATGGCTTAGCCACAGCCTGGGGGACGTTTCCAGAACGAGATTTTCACTCTGCAGCGGAGTGTGCGCTGATATGGTAGAGCACTTGCCCGCGAAAGGCAAAGGTCCCCAGTTCGAGTCTCGGTCCGGCACACAGTTTTAATCTGCCAGAAAGTTTTATATCAGCGCACACTCCGCTGCAGAGTGAAAATCTCATTCTGGAAACATGCCAGTTCTGCAAGATTTGCAGGAGAGCTTCTGTAAAGTTTGGAAGGTAGGAGACGAGGTACTGACAGAAGTAAGGCTGTGAGGACGGGGTGTCAGTTGTGCTTGGGTAGCTCAGTTGATAGAGCACTTGCCCGCGAAGTGCAAAGGTCCCGAGTTCGAGTCTCGGTCCGGCACACAGTTTTAATCTGCCAGAAAGTTTCATATCAGCGCACACTCCGCTGCAGAGTGAAAATCTCATTCTGGAAACATTTAAAGTATGTATGAGAGAGGAATGGAGCAAATGGATGATGGATGACACCTAACACGAATTCACGCCGAAGGGAGCATTAAAACGATGCACGCTCAAACAAGTGTGTCAGTGAATATAACAGTCGTGGGCTAGAATGAGAGAAGACATTACTGTTAAGTATTTCAAGTAGTGCGGCATAAGTGACGCTCTCGGTCTTATATATGAGGAGGAAAAAGATGACGACGAAGAGGAAGAAGAAATGTCAGGTGACGATTTTCAGGGATTTTGAAGGTTAGTTCGATTTTATAAACGAAGAAATTTTTTTTAGTCTGGCTTTGCAATCTAATAATAAAAATTCTAAAAATGTTAATTTAAAAAATGCTTAAAAATTAAGGTGCATCTTATAGTCCGTAAAATAAGGCATTTAGCCAGTTATAGAGCCATGGAAGACGAAGTCTTTGTTTACTAATTCACCTTATTGTTAATCGTTGCAAGCACGTATTCGGCAGACATCTTCGGACTACATCTCTGTAAAACTTTTCCGCGTATGTGACCACGCTTTCATGTTGTCTGATCGCTAGCAATATATGGCGAGGTACGGGTGACGAAACAATATTAAGACGTGAAAAAGTTTTCTCGGAGACGACAATGGCAGCATAAACCCCCTCTCGCACATTACTGATGTTTTTCGTCTAATGTTCAAGGTGTTCTTCATTTTATGATAACCATATTCAGTGGTAAAAGTGATGTGTTTAGCCTAAAAGATGTCATGAGCCTTCCATTCATTTCAGGTACGTCACTTATTATACAGTGGTAGGAAACATTCACTCCTCGGTAGTCTGAAGAAGACGTTAAGGTTTATCGTTATCTATGCAGTCGTACTGAATCACACTAAAGCCATCTTGATGAATATCTGCCTTGAGCAGCATATTAGTTCTATTGCTTGTAATTGTTATTCACGATGTGTATCGTCGCAAACAGAGTGCTACATTTGTTACCACAGTTTACACACTGCCCTTCTTAAAATCCAGTGTAATAGTTCCGTGGAACGGACTGCGCCTCAATAGCAAGTCACGAGACGAACGAGAGTTCCTCCTCCTGCACACACATCCTGCTCAGATGTTGTGTGGAGCTGAATTGACTCAACAGTAATTGCCAAAATCGTCTCTGATTTTGTCGGTGATACATGAGAGCGGTATGTCTCCGTAACATCCTCTTTGTTTCGCCGCCCATGTCACGGACTAAGACAAAAGTGAGTGCATTAGGGCGTCGAGACAGTGGCAGGTGCTGATTCTGACCATTCTGCTTTCCAGCTGAAAAAAAGAGAAGACAAAAATGGGAGCTGTTTCTTTTGTTGCCCTGTCCTGGCAGCCATCGTTTTTTGTGCAGGTTATTACATTTCGCCAGCCGCGCCAGGTAGACGGCGGGCCGGTCGAGAAGCTACTGTGGCGCCTCCCAGAATACTAATGGCGCCGCTCGAAGCTCCACTCTTCAGACTCTGTAAACTCCGTTTTAGTCCCAGTTACTCCGCTTCTGCGTCCCACAGATGTCAAAGTTACACTCAAATAGTGCTCCGGTTTTTGCTCTTAAGCTACACCTCCAATGCCCTACGATCATAATTACTTCCGCCATTGCCATGTACTCTGTAGGAGTGACACATACTGTCACATAGTGGTGCACAGGAATCACAGTTGCTACCACCTACTAAAGTACACCAACAGTTAGGTCACCTGCAGTCTAAACACAATGAGACAACATCAGTGGATCTAATACTTAGCTTAGTTGGCTAATTCTCGAGTCACGCGTTCCGTTACTCACGTGTATAATTCACCGTGAAGAAGGGCACGTCACTGACGCTCAAACGTATGCACTTGACTAGCGCCCTTATTGTTCCTCGACGTTCTGCTGAATGTATTAACATGTATAGTGTGAACAGGAACTCCACTGACAAAATTTCCGCTGTTGATCACAAATATTTCCTGAGTTCTTTTGTATTAGGTGAATGTGGGCTGCGGTGCCTGTATGTACCGCAATAACAGTCATCACACTGACTTTCATCAAACTTTAGTACTTCACCAGCCTTCGTCAACAGACAAGATATCTGCTGAAGCAAAGATAGCCTATCAGTATCGTTGTTCCTGAAGCAAAAAACTCTTTGGCGGACGGAGGACACGTCTGTCTTTGTTAACCTGATCAAAGAATATGATGAAAATTTCCGGTTGTCCGCTTGTGTGAGACCCCACTTTCCCGGTGATATTGAGACAGAGATAGGTTTTCCCGGACACACTGCCCTGCGATCTATGGCTAACTAAATCTCCGCTATTCTTTATTGTTAAATATCTTTCGTGAAAGGCTTTTGATAATTCGTGTTTTTTGTCTTATCAGTCAAAATTCTGGTCCTGTTATGGTCGCACAATTTCGATTAGTTGGTTTTCGCGAATCTTGAGGTTCATAACGATCAGTCGGTAACACGACACGTGTGCTGATCCACATGGACGTTCTTGCCTCAAATATTCTTTCTTTGTATTTTCTTATGCCCATTCTTAAAGTGTTTTAGGATGCCTTTTTATAATCAGATTAATTGTAAGATTCGCCAGGCTTGCATATTCGGTACGACGTGGGCGTGCAAATGGTTCAGATGGCTCTGAGCACTATGGGACTCAACATCTTAGGTCATCTGTCCCCTAGAACTTACAACTACTTAAACCTAACTAACCTAAGGACATCACACACATCCATGCCCGAGGCAGGATTCGAACCTGCGACCGTAGCAGTCGCGCAGTTCCAGACTGTAGCGCCTAGAAGCGCTCGGCCACCCCGGCTGGCATGTGGGCGTGCATTGTGTGCATTAATATTTGGGCGTGTGTATGCGAAGAATTTAATTGGATCCGTCACATTTTTTTCCTATTCTCGACTCAATTTAGACTTATTCTAAATTATTACCGCTAAGCCTACACATCATCTGCGTAACATTCAGTAATCATCGACATATCTTTCCCAAAGGTCGCTATCTCACGCTTTCATTGCAGTTTGAGGTACGTTCATCGTACACACCGGTACATAAATGATTTCTTTTTGCGCATGAGGTAGGTTTGTCACTGTACGAGACCATGCGACGCGGAACAGGTGCATAGATATTCCGTTGCGCCAATTGTTACTGACTAAAGGTTTTGATTCAGTTCATATCTATGATCAAGGAGATAGATTGTTATCGTACGTTAGGTTCGGACTGCACCCACTACTAGAAGCAGCTTGTTTTATCAATAAGATGGCTTACTATCAAGCAAAACCATAAGCATAACCACGTTAAGTTTGAAAGGGACCTGTGGCCACCTGTAGTTCGTTAGACGGTAATTACATTTACTAATTTGATTTATTAACTCCTTATATCTTTGTATCTGTATTTCATTGAAAATATGTGTAAAACAGTGCAAATTTAAGCGGTATGCACTGTATGTCTTGTTTGGAAACAAATTTGTTCCACTTATTCACGGTATTTCTGTTGGTAAAAGGAATGCCCCATTTACTCTTCGCCTTCGAGCTAGTATTCAGTATTGCTCGTTTCTGCCTCGGGTTTCTTTTTCCGGTAGTCTCAGTTGTAAGCTGAAAGTGATACATAGTATGGGAAGGCTCACTGAAGAAGAGATGGACGTCGTGCAACAGTACTGCGTTTGTAACGTACTGTGCTGTACACCGACAGAGCGGATTGAACATACTCTGATGAAAGTGTGTGTCTTCCTTCAGAAGGTTGTTTTACCGTGTTTCGTGCTGTGTCTTTCGGTGAATCGCTAATAACAGGCTTTTTCACTGCCGCGAAGGTATTTGCACAGAGACAAAAGTAGTTTGGATGTAGAGTCAAGCCGGCCGTAGTGGCCGAGCGGTTCTAGGAGCTACAGTCTGGAACCGCGAGACCGCTGCGGTCGCAGGTTCGAATCCTGCCTCGGGCATGGATGTGTGTGATGTCCTTAGGTTAGTTAGGTTTAAGTAGTTCTAAGTTCTAGGGGACTAATGACCTCAGAAGTTAAGCCCCATAGTTATCAGAGGCATTTTAACCATTTTGTAGAGACAAAAGTAGTTTGGAGATGTATGGAGAATGTCTTATGGCCTAATCCTCAATGAAGGGAAAACCCCAACCTACACGTCCTAGTAGAGGGGAGCAGGCAAGCTTCAGGCGGCCAATGTAGGTGGGGACCGAATGTCTCCTGGAATAAAGAGTCAATCTCTATCAAGTGCCAACTGTCTCTTTGGAGGGCGGTGGAGAGGGTACAGTTAGGCTACCCAGTTGCCCTTGGGATCAGGAGCAGTCCCTGTAGGCGGATGAGCCGCCAAGGCCAACGGCATGGAGATGTGGAAGGCAACGAGAAACTAACACATTAAAGATCCATTGCATATCCGATGTGTAGCAACCACGACAGAATCTAATAATGTATGTATCGTTACTGAACATGGGTACCGGAGCCAAAGATTCAGCAGGAGAAGTGTAGAGACTTCTCGGGTCGTCATTCCACGAAGTCCTCGCACAGAAGTACCAGGAGGACCAGAAAAAGGAGGAAAATATAAACTTAACTTTGGCCCATGGAATATGCGAACATTGTTAAATCTTGGAATACTAGAGGAAGACTGAAGACTATGACGGATTGTCCGTTGACTGTTCTAGGACTATATGAGACAAGATGCGCCTGGAAATGGTGACTTAATGTCAGAAGATTTCAGCATAATTCATAGTCGAAACCAACAGTCAGGGAAGAATGTAGTAGCTATTGTATTAACAAAGAAATGGTTACATAGTGTAATGAATACCCGCCATGCAAGTGTGATAAAGTTAAAAGCTAGCCAAGTTGACATGGCAGTAATTTAAGTACATTTACCAACGAAAAACAGTAACGATGAAGAAACTGAAAAATTGTGATTCCAACGACAAATTAGTGGAAATGGTAAACATCAAAGACAATGTTATTCTCATCGGAGATTTTAATGCGTCAGTAGGATTACAAAAGAACCACAAATGTGCTGGTAAGTTCAGATTGGGAAGACCTTAAGAGGTGAGCAATTATTAGAATTTTATGAACAACATGAGATGGTTATAACAAACACATATTATTACGGTCCGAAAGCAAGTGATTTCTAGTCATAGTTAACCAGGTGCCAATACAAGTAGTGGCCACAAGTTTGTGATGGCAAAGTAAAATACCAGATTTAAGAAACACCAAATGAAATAGCCAAAGGAATGGACTCTATATAAATAGAAGGATGCAGAAGTTGAGCAAGAATTCAAGCTTGCACCAATGGAATCAGACAATGAAGAAAGCAGCTGGGATGTTATCAAGTCAAATATAACAAAAGCAGGTAAAAGCCTATTAGGGAAAAGGAAATTACAGCCTGGGAAGCATTGAATGATCCCCGAAATATTGGAACTTATTGACGGAACAGACTACAAAAAAAAGCCCTGATCAGTACAAAGCAATGAAAAACAAGATAACAACGCTGTGCCGTTTAGAGAAGCAAAAGTGGCTGGGAAAAATTAGTAAATAAATAGAAGGTGATTTTAAATACTGAAGACAGAATGATTCTTGCAGTAAAATTAAAGTGGTGTCGCAGAGACAGAGAACAAGAGTAACATAGTCAGGCATGAAAAAGGGAAACTGCTATTTGACGCAGAAGGTGTAAGTGTCAAATAGAAAACATATATTGAAGTGCTGTACAGTGGTGCTGAAATTGGACGTTTAGACGGGTATAGATGACAACCCTGCATAGCTCCCGCAGAACAGTAGTGACAACATCAACAGTAAATTATTTAGTGTGGTATCTAAATGCTATGAAGAGGGCATCATACCACCTGACTTCACAAAACGTAGTACCACTACATTACCGAACAAGCCAAATGCAAACGACTGCACAAATTATAGAACAGAAGTCCTTCTGTCTCACGTATCGATAATATTACTATGAATAGTAGAAGAGAGGATTAAAAACAAAATGGACTGGAACGTTGCCAATGATCAATTTGGCTCCATATCAGAGAAAGGAACGAGAGAAGCAAGACTAGCACTACCTCAGATTTTGAAAAGAAATTTAGAAGTAAACAGAAAAACATATAGAGCATATATTTACTTAGAAAAAGCATTTTACTTGCTTGACTGCAAATTATTATTTACAGCAATGTACAAAGTAGGACCTTGGCTGGAAGGACAGGCGATCAAGTCTGACTACATACAGAAGTCACAGTACTGAACTAGGTATTAATGGTAGTAAGAAAGAAGCAAAATTCAGAAGGGTAGTAAGACAGAGGTGCCCACTTTCAACTTCGACCACGCTGATAACGAAAACGACAATGAAAAACTCGAATTTCCAAGTGAAAGGAGGAGTGCTTATAATTACAATTATGTTTTATTAGTATTCATTACGAATCCCTCCCCTTAAAGGCTTCGAAATACAGTTGATGGTAGAGTGATGAAGTTCTAGACAACAATAGCTTTCTGTATTTTGTTGCCATCTACATCTCGGGCTCGTGGCTGCAAGACAAAAGGGAAGAGGAAGGGAGGTGCGGAGCATATTTCATTGAATAGCAATTTCGGCCTGTTACAAGCTGTGTGTGTTCGTGTCTTGTAAGAACGTGTTACTGAAGTGTAGATAGTGCGTGTGGTCATTGTAATTCCTGTAATTCAATGTGCCTCGCAAATGTGTAAACAGTACTGACAATTTTTGCTATATTTGCGAACAAGCTATAAATTTTGAAATCGCAAAGGAGGCTAATAACGCAGTGTATTAGGAAGGCGTACAGACTGTTCTTTGGCTGCGAAATTGGGGACCACGTCAAACCCTGGGCCCCTCATATATGTTGCATATCTTGTATCTCGAGTCGTCATTCGTGATTGAACCGTAGAGATCTCACATGGGCTGTGCCATGTGCATGATATGGCGGGAACCACCAAACCATGTGAATGATTGCTACTTTTGTACGACAGCTCCACTAACACATGGTATTTCCAAGACGAAAAGCCTTCCTTGAAATATCCTAACATACCGTCGGCCATGTAACTAGTGCCTCGCGGACACGGACTGCTTGTTCCTGTCCCACCTAGTTGTGATTGTGACGAGGGCGGTAGCGAAACTAGTGCTGCACTATCACCTTCAAATCCCTGTTCTTCGAAATGATTCTGAGTTTGTGTATACCGACAAATGTTCAGAAATCCACAAAATAACGGAGTGCAATCTTAATGACCTAATGGGAGATGGACAGGTGATTAAGACTGAGTACATACAGAAGTCACAGCACTGAACTAGATATTAATGGTAGTAAGAAAGAAGCAAAATTCAGAAGGGGAGTAAGGCAGGGGTGCCCTCTTTCAGCTTACTTATTTAATGTGTTCATCCAGGAGGCAGTAACAACAATTAAAGAAAGGACGATTGGAATTATAATTAATGGTATCCATTTTCACTGCATCGGACTTGCCGATGACAGGGCAATAATGATAGACTCACAGAAAGAACTAAATAAATTGTTACCGTCTTAAATCATGAGATAATAAAAATTAACACTAGAAATAAATTTCGAGAAGACAAAAGTGATTGTTATAGGCAGGAAAATGGTGGTGGTTAAGTGAAGGAAGACAATGGATGCCCGAAAGAAATTAAAAGAAGAAAAACACTGGTCAAGAGTGCCTTCCAAAATAAGAACCTTCTATTGAACAAGCACATCAGCTTCCACACTAAAAAGAAATTTTACAGACCTTTGTGTGGAGTATCCTGGCATACGGATGCGAAATCCAGAAATTAGCAAAGCAGCAGAAAACTCACTTTGTAACTGTATGAATGTGGTTCTGAAGTAAGAGATTCGCGTATGAGATGGTTCTACTGAAAATAGGAGGGAATAAAATAAAGAATTAGTGAAAATGCTAGGCAAGCGCAAAGCAAAACTTGTTGGACGCTTAGTTAGACATTATATTCTTCTTTTGAAGCATTTTCGAAGGCAAGATCGTAGAGAAGAAAACGAGAGGACGACAGAGAACGTCCTATTTAAAATATCATGATCAGTGAGGAGGAGTGTTCTTCATACATGGTCATGCAGGGACCTGCAGCAGAGAGGAGCTGTGGCCACTGAGACAAGGATTATCCTTTTAAAAGAAGAAAAAAGTAATACTGGTGTCAAACAGAAGAAATCATAATTGCGTTATTATTATGCAACGAGTCTCCAGAAACTATGAAAGCCTCAGGGAAAATCTCTGAACAACCTTCCAAATCACATATTCATATTCTCGAGTCAAATTATTACGACTGTGGCATCTACAGCTCATAATTCGCGATATAAATCATGTTATGAACCACAGAGTAATCGATATAAGTTGCTGTCGCACTTTACCAAAAGTGTGTGTTTTCATCTTTCACCAAATTTCACTTGTATATGTGAGTAGACAACATTCCATTAGAACTACTGACAGCTTTGGGAGAGCCAGTCCTGACAAAACTCTACCGTCTGGTGAGCAAGATATATGAGACAGGCGAAATACCCTCAGACTTCAAGAAGAATATAATAATTCCAATCCCAAAGAAAGCAGGTGTTGACAGATGCGAAAATTACCGAACTATCAGTTTAATAAGTCACGGCTTCAAAATACTAACGAGAATTCTTCACAGACGAATGGAAAAGCTAGTAGAAGCCAACCTCGGGGAAGATCAGTTTGGATTCCTAGAAATACTGGAACACGCGAGGCAGTACTGCCCCTACGACTTATCTTAGAAGATAGATTAAGAAAAGGCAAATCTACGTTTCTAGCATTTGTAGACTTAGAGAAAGCTTTTGACAATGTTGACTGGAATACTCTCTTTCAAATTCTGAAGGTGGCAGGGGTGAAATACAAGGAGCGAAAGGCTATTTACAATTTGTCCAGAAACCAGATGGAAGTTATAAGAGTCGAGGGACACGAAAGGCAAGCAGTGGTTGGGATGGGTGTGAGACAGGGTTGTAGCCTCTCCCCGATGCTATTCAATCTGTATATTGAGCAAGCAATAAAGGAAACAAAAGAAAAATTCGGAGTAGGTATTAAAATCCATGGAGAAGAAATTGAAACCTTGAGGTTTGCCGATGACATTGTAAATCTGTTAGAGACAGCAAAGGACTTCGAAGAGCAGTTCAACGGAATGGATAGTGTCTTGAAAGGAGGATATAAGATGAACATCAACAAAAGCAAAACGAGGATAATGGAATGTAGTCGAATTAAGTCGGGTGATGTTGAGGGAATTAGATTAGCAAATGAGACACTGAAAGTAGTAAAGGAGTTTTGCTATTTGGGGAACAAAATAACTGATGATGGTCGAAGTAGAGAGAATATAAAATGTAGACTGGCAATGGCAAGGAAAGCGTTTCTGAAGAAGAGAAATTTGTTAACATCGAGTATAGAGTTAAGGGTCAGGAAGCCGTTTCTGAAAGTATTTGTATGGAGTGTAGCCATGTATGGAAGTGAAACATGGACGATAAATAGTTTGGACATGAAGAGAATAGAAGCTTTTGAATTGTGGTGCTACAGAAGTATGCTGAAGATTAGATGGGTAGATCACATAACTAATGAGGAGGTATTGAATCGGATTGGGGAGAAGAGAAATTTGTGGCACAACTTGACTAGAAGAAGGGATCGGTTTGTAGGACATGTTCTGAGGCATCAATGGATCACCAATTTAGTATTGGAGGGCAGCGTGGAGGGTAAAAATCGTACAGGGAGACCAAGAGATGAATACACTAAGCATATTCAGAAGGATGTAGGTTGCAGTAGTTACTGGGAACTGAAGAAGCTTGCACAGGATAGCTGCATCAAACCAGTCTCAGAACTGAAAACCACAATAACAACATGTGTTTCATGGCGGTACAGAGGCCCCATTTTAGCATTACATTGGCGACGATGCTCGGTGCACTCAGCTGTGTGTCGTGGTAATTCCCGGTAAAGTTTTCGTATTCTTTGATCAATATACAAGTGTGATATTTATCTTCAGCCCTGTTGGTAACTAGATGTCAGCACTGACGACTTTTGGCACGTTCTTGTAGTGTGAACTGATAGAAAGAACATTAACCCCAGTTGCTTGACAGCGTATTCGTTCACTTTGGAACGCAGTTCAGTAGCGATTGTACATGGCGTGAATACGAGAAGTCGTCGTTAGGTCTGTGGTGTGATGCGATGTCTACGCACAAGTCACGAAAACCCGGAAATTTCGGTCAGTGTTTTGTGGGTGCCCGGTAGCGTCCCAAATGTGTTCCATCACGTTCAGATCAATCACATTTGGTGGCTAATACATCAGCGAGAGTCGACTGTCATGTACCTCGAACGACTGTATCACCGTTTTGGTTTTGTGAAGCGGACAGTATTCTACCGGAAAATGCCCTCGCCAACCGGAAAAGCATCATAGACATGGAGATATGCATGTGGTCAACAAAAACGTAGTCCCCAGCTGTCCTGGTGCCTTCGATTAGTATCACAGGTCCTGCAGAAGTTCAGATGAATGTCTCTGGAATGTGTGTTCTTATAGGACAACTATCCAAGGATTTCCACCTAATAATATCCAAATAGCAGACTCTGTACACATTTTATTAAATTGCCAATACTAAACTCTTTTAAATAACAACAAATTCATATAACATACAGAACTCAACAAATGGTTAAAAGAATGAGCTTTAAAAACAATAACGGCGGCTTGCCACCATAAAATCAAAGAACCTTTTACAGTAGTGCTTTTAGAGTCTACCCAAGAGACAAAATCCAATAATAAGTTAACTTGGCAATGCAATTGAAGATCATTTACAAACACCTTTAAGAATGATAATGACACTTGGCACCATAAAATCGGAAAACATTAAGAGCAGTAATAAACTAAAAAAAGTAGTAATAATGGCAACTTGGCACCATAAAAACAAAGAAGTGCAACACACAGCCAATAAATATAATAACAAAATAATAATTTGATACAACCAAAGGGCAAGGGCAACTCCCAACGCAATCACAGACGAGCGAGCTCTCAACACGTCGGAGCCTTCCCACTAGAAACGGTCCCCGAAAGAAACTGCTGAGAGCTCCTCGACATGCCTCCCACAACTGCCCTTCACTTACGCACCTTGGTTATGTTCTGCAACACACGACAGATAATATCAACACACGATAAAATTCAAAAATCAAATAACAATATAACATCCCGACAGCACATGATAACCACGGCGCCGTTAACTCGGGGCTCTTAACAAGTGCCGGAAGCCAACACACACAAATCTTAATAAACAATTCTCGCTTCTTAAAACAAAACAATAAAAGCCAAGCGCACATGAATAGTCAAACCACAGTCTTAGAAGCGCCTTAAAGACACCAAACGCGACTATTCCACGAAGTTAATAATAACACAGTGAGATAAAAACACAGAACATACTACTAAATGCTGTTACACAAACCAAATTGACGAAATCGTGTTGTTCAGGTCCAAGAAGACCACATATACCAAGCAGCAGTAATTCACTATGCATATACTGTCCAAAACCGCCTTTCTTAGGCAGACTTTACCTAACACATCAAATGCCAAATATACCATACATGAACGCAACTCCGGGCAGGTAACAGGAACCACCCAAGTGAATTCCTTCAAAAAGGAACAAACAGGCACCATCAAAGGTAACGCTGAGCTGACCGGCTGGGCAACGACCCACTCAGCGGGATAACCAAAAGTTACTCCAGTTGATCAAATAAATTAGTACCAACAAATATCGTAACGTGCCACACACACACACACACAGCAAAAACTTCCAACAACGCCATCCCACATCAGAATGAAGTTCAGAAACCGCTGCTGGAGCTTCCAGCGGAAAATCTGACGAGGCAACCGAACCCACACCCTAACCTGGCAGACGACTCCAAAGTTCAGCAACTAGTTGTCTCCAGGCCAGAGTATCACAGGACCCCACCGGACCTCCACATCAGACAGGCAGGCAGAACAAGTACGCCGACTCCAATTAATCACCACCGCGTGGCCAGCACAGCAGCTAGTCGCCTCCGCCCCAGACCACTCTTCTCATACGAGGTGCATTCAAGTTCTAAGGCCTCCGATTTTTTTTCTCCGGACTGGAAAGAGATAGAAACATGGGCATTGTTTTAAAATGAGGCCGCGTTCATTGTCAATACGTCCCAGAGATGGCAGCACCGTACAGCAGATGGAATTTTACCGCCAGCAGCGAGAATGAGAACTGTTTTAAATACTTAAAATGGCGACGTTTTCCTTACTTGAACAGCGTGCAATCATTCGTTTTCTGAATTTGCGTGGTGTGAAATCAATTGAAATTCATCGACAGTTGAAGGAGACATGTGGTGATGGAGTTATAGATGTGTCGAAAGTGCGTTCGTGGGTGCGACAGTTTAATGAAGGCAGAACATCGTGTGACAACAAACCGAAACAACCTCGGGCTCGCACAAACCGGTCTGACGACATGTTCGAGAAAGTGGAGAGAATTGTTTTGGGGGATCGCCGGATGAATGTTGAACAGATCGCCTCCAGAGTTGGCATTTCTGTGGGTTCTGTGCCCACAATACTGCATAACGACCTGAAAATGCGAAAAGTGTCATCCAGGTGGGTGCAACGAATGCTGATGGCTGCCCGTGTGGCATGTTGCCAAGCAATGTGGACGCGCAACGACAGCATGAATGGGACTTTCTTTTCGTCGGTTGTAACAATGGATGAGACGTGGATGCCATTTTTCAATCCAGAAACAAAGCGCCAGTCAGCTCAATGGAAGCACACAGATTCACCGCCACCAAAAAAATTTCGGGTAACCGCCAGTGCTGAAAAAATGATGGTGTCCATGTTCTGGGACAGCGAAGGCGTAATCCTTACCCATTGCGTTCCAAAGGGCACTACGGTAACAGGTGCATCCTAAGAAAATGATTTGAAGGACAAATTCCTTCCTGGACTGCAACAAAAACGTCCGGGAAGGGCTGCGCGTGTGCTGTTTCACCAAGACAACGCACCCGCACATCGAGCTAACGTTAAGCAACAATTTCTTCGTGATAACAATTTTGAAGTGATTCCTCACGCTCCCTACTCATCTGACCTGGTTCCTAGTGACTTTTGGCTTTTTCCAAAAATGAAAGACACTCTCCGTGGCCGCACATTCACCAGCCGTGCTCCTATTGCCTCAGCGATTTTCCAGTGGTCAAAACAGACTCCTAAAGAAGCCTTCGCCGCTGCCATGGAATCGTGGCGTCAGCGTTGTGAAAAATGTGTACGTCTGCAGGGCGATTACGTCGAGAAGTAACGTCAGTTTCATCGATTTCGGGTAAGTAGTTAATTAGAAAAAAAATCGGAGGCCTTAGAACTTGAATGCACCTCGTATTGCGAGGCACAACACCGTTAGCGCTAGTCACTAGCAAGTCAGGCAATACCCGGAAACCGACTACCCTCTCACTTTCCACCGGCCATCGCAAACACACGCCAGCGACGTAATAGCACCACCGGAGAGCCGCCCGCACCAGAACAGCGAACTCTAATCGATTATAGCGCGCGCTCTAAACAAGATCACAGGATAGCGGCGTGCGCCATATCAGTCTCCCTAACGTATTATTGCCCCACAGGCCCCTTGGCACGTTTTGTGTTTGTAGCAGCGGTTCATCGGTATGACAGCGTGTTCCTATACGACCATCAATGATGTAGCCTAGTACCAGGCGTGATTCGTCCGTCCAGGTGACACCTTCCCACTGATCCGCGGTCCAATCTCGATGATCCTGAGCCCACTGAGGTCGCAGATGACGGCGTCGTTGGGTCACTGCGGGAATACGGAAGGGTCGTCGGCTGCGGAGCGCAATGTCCGATAATGTGAGCTGAGCTGTGTGCACCGATACGCTTGTGCCTGCACCGACACTTTACTCTGTCGTTAGATCTGCCACAGATCGACGCTTACTCTGCTTTACAGAGCGGGCAAGCCCCCGATCTCCAAAGTCTGTGACGAGGCGTGGACGTCCAACAATTTGCCACCTACTGGCGGTTTTAGCGCGCTTGAACCTCTTTCCATAGATACTCGAGGCAGTAGCAGTCGAACAGCTGATCAAGTTCACCGTTTCCGAGACGCTCGCTTCCAGGCACCGGGCATTAACGATCTTCTGTTTGTCACAGTCGCTTACGTCAGCGGACATAGCCAACACGGATTCAGAAAAAATCGTTCTTGAGAACCATAAGTAGCGCTTTATTCTCACGAAGTAATGAGTGCCATCGACACCAAGCGGTACAGCGTTTCCACATTTTTAAATTTCCAGAAGGCTTTTGACACCGTTCCTCACCAGTGACTTCACCGAGCGAAGTGGCGCAGTGGTTAGCACACTGGACTCGCATTCGGGAGGACAACAGTTCAATCCCGCGTCCGGCCATCCTAATTTAGGTTTTCCGTGATTTCCCTAAAATCGCTCCAGGTAAATGCCGGGATGGTTCCTCTGAAAGGGAACGGCCGACTTCCTTCCCAGTCCTTCCCAAATCCGATGAGACCGATGACCTCGCTGTTTGGTCTCTTCTCCGAAGCAACCCAACCCAACTCACAAGTGAATTCTAATCAAATCGCTTGCCTGTGGAGTATCGTCTCAGTTGTGTGACTGGATTTTGATTTCCCGTCAGAAACGTCACAGTTCGTAATAACTGACGGATCATCGAGTAAAACAGAGGTAATGTCTGAGGTTTGTTAAGGGGGAACGACAGGGTGCGTGTAACCTCCACCTCACTTATCGACCTTAATGACAGTGAAAAATTAAACCGCGTGTACCTAATGGAAATTTGGGAAAAGCAATCGTCACCGAAGTTAATCTGTCGGTAAAGAGGGAGGAAAGGGTTACATCTAAATGAAAGGAAAAATGCAAATGATACTGGTGGAAATTAATTTTGAAAAGGGGTAAAGTTAATGAAGAAAGTAAATGTGCGGCCGTTACGTTAACAATTAACTAGCGGTAATTAGATATTTGAGATTTGGGGGAAATTACGGTCGCCAGTCCTAAGGACAATTACTATAGTAACTGAAAAAGAAAGGTAATTACACATATAATTAGCACTAGAAGCGTGGCAACTGAAGGTTGACACGTGTAGTGTGAAAACTGAAAGTCTGTCAGAAGTAATAAATTTCGCTACACTCTGACTTAATTTAGCAAAAGAATTAATAAAACTGGAAAATCGAAAGTTAATTTAGTGACTGAAGTTAATAATGAGCTTTCTTTCTGAAGCACATCACCATTCAGTAAAATAAGGTTAGTCTTGGACGACCTCAACAATCATTTCAAAAGCTACTTGAATCTACGCAATTTAGAAATAAGAGAATTAACTTTGAACTTGAATTAAATGATTCTGAACAATTAACAATAGTAAAATTTAGTCCGTACCAAGCTGAGCTGCAGTCACAGGTAACTAAAATACGGTAACAAAACTCGCACTCTTAATTTGTGCTTGTGCAATCTAAATATTGTAGCCAGCTGAACTTTGAAATTAAAGCAGTGAAATCGAATGATGCTGGCGTTTGAATTTCAACGACCCTCGGGCTCATTTCGGAAAAGGAAGGGACCCTGCTTGGCAATGCAATTGGGACAATGAGCAACAAAGGTTCATGCTAAGTTGCTGTAATTTTGCGAGGCAAGTGGAACAATTTGAAAAGCTGAGGTCTGCCATACAGTTCTGAAACTTTACGTGCTTTTAGTCTTCCTAGTTGGTTGATTGAAGGTTTGAAGCCGTCGATCGAGGAGGTGGCGACAGTCACTCATTGTCGGCCGTCGCTGTTGCAGAAGCTGGATGTTGGCGCGCCTTCTTCTCGACACGGTCACCAGGCGAAACGGGCTCTTGATGTGCGCCAGCTAATGCTTCCCGTCCGCGACACCATGTCAGAAACTATCATCGCGAGTCGAGCGCAATTACATGCTGCCAAACCCCGAAAGCGTGGCAACTCGCGGGAGCGTCACACAACACACCTGCTCCACTCGCTACTCCAGCCAGACTCTCTCTGCCCGCGCTCCACGCGGCAGAGTTAACACTACCAAAGATCCTACACACTTTGATTCTTCACACGACCCAGCGATGTAATCGTTCGATAGCAGTTTTCCCTAGGCAAGACCCAGCGTAAAAATACAAATAATATTTACGAAACAAACCAATTATACATCGACATGAGTGCATAAATATATATATATACAAACAGTAAAACAATTACAATATATAAAGAGACAGAAATGTCATATCTTGAGGTAACAAAACAAGGAAAAAAAAATAATAGTACAATAGATGGAAATAGGAGGATATGCATTTCCGGCGTTACACGTGCCCCACATTGTCTGAGGATGTTCGTGTAACGTAAACAGACTCAGAAAATGTCCCAAAAAGGGAAACAGCGGAAATGCATATGCTCAAAACATCAACAAAATTTAGCATTCGTCTAATTAATCATAAATCAATTTTTAGACCCTAATAATTGAGTGGAGACACTCCTAATCTTATTCCACTCTGTCATCTTGCACAAAATAAAACAGGTTGACAACATATTAAAATTCATAGAAGATATAGAAAATGGTTTAGCTATTCCAAAATCGTCAAAATCCGTACCACTATCATGAAATGGAATACTATTTATAAAATTAATCAGAGTACATGGTCATAAAAACAGGTAGATCAAAATACGCAAATTAATTATTAATTACATAGAATACACATTTTATATAACCTTTTCGTAATTAATACGCTTGCCATGAGAGTCCACTTAATGCTAAACAAGAAAATAATATTCAGTAGATCGAAAAAAACATAAGTATTGACAGCAGAATTCTTTCACATCATCTGCCCGGGAAGAAAAACAATTCCGCCTTCCGTACTCGCAAGTACAAAGAATGCCGACAGCGGCACAAGAGCCGACAGCGGCACCGCCTCGCCAGTATTGATGCGCCCGCCTGTGCGGCACGCTTGATCTCACTCGCCTGTGTAACGGCATTTCCGGAACGTCCGTTTCACTGAATTCTTTCGGAAAAACTCACTCCCGAGTAATCTCAAGGAGTCCATTAACACTATCACAGTGGATAACTCAACACTGTCCATCATCACACATGTACAAGCCTGAAACTTAAAACAGCGTCTAAGTACATCGGCAATGACTAGTAAATCACATATTTATGAAATCTTACAGCTATTTACAAAATCATATTTACATTCCTTAATCTACTGTGACTCAGCTGAAAACTTAAACTAGCAGCTTGGATTTTTCAGTTGATTAGATCATGGTTAAATTGATTAAAATTAAATTGATTAATCAAAATTAATTACTTATTAATTACAACTTCTTTAATGACCTCTAGGTCAGGCAAAAGCATCGCCACATGGCACATCCTTAAATCTTACACTCTATATCTACATACTGTACAAATTACCCTATCTGTGGTACTAATCAATCCTTGGTTGGTACAATTTCAGGTCTACAATGTTTCGTATACCTAATAGCTTTCCAGAGCTTGGATACTCTAAGCAATAAGCATTTGTGTGAGGTATACCAATGACTTTATATGGTCCATTATAAACAAACTTAAATTTAGAGATTTCATTGTCTATCTCGCTCGATTTCTCATGAGCTTTTACAAGTACTAAGTTTCCGATCGCAAACTTAGCAAAACGCGCTTTAGCGTCATGACGACGTATGCGAGCATCGGCTTTAAGCTTCATTACTTCTCGCAAACGATCTTTTTTCACACCAATACTAATGTCAATCCGTGGAGGGAATTTGATTATCTCTTCCACTAAACTTTTACTTCTGTCATCCAACAGGATTTCCTCTGGAGAAAATCCCGTCGATTCATGTCTCAAGGTGTTCATAATTCTCTCAAATACTGCTACATATTTGCCCCATGCTCTATGGTTGTGATGGCAATAGGTACGGCACAGTCGGCCTAGCTCGCGCATATACCTCTCAGCGGGATTCCCAGCCGGACAATAAGCAGAAATATGGATCACCTCGACCCCATTACTTTCCATGCCTTCATTCCACAACTTAGAAGTAAATTGTGCCCCATTGTCTGATAGAATCGCCTTGGGCTTACCAATATGAACAAAATAATCGTTCACAAGCTTGCTATAGACCGCTTTGGCTGTAGCTTTCCTAATCGGGTATAGTTTGATGAACTTGGAAAAAGCTTCTAGCACTACTAAAATGTAGGCAAAGTTTCCTGATGACTTGGGCAAAGGTCCGTACAAGTCCACGCACAGTAACTCAAAGGTGTCGTTAGGCCTTATACTTTGCATAGGACCACGACTCGTACAGTTGGTAACCTTCACCTTCTGACATAAACCGCAAGTTTTCACTCTGTCAGTAACTCGTTTTAACATGTTGTTAAAATGCACTACTTCACTCAGCTTTTCCGTACATTTCTTTGGTCCACAGTGACCATACGCCAAATGGTAGTAGTCTATTATTTCCGTGACGTATTTGGTGGGCCAGCATACCCGCCAAATATTACTATCTTCACCCTTACGTATGTACAAGATATGATCGTATATCTTGTAATACTTCCTTAATTTCTCTCCTTCTGGACTCTTTTCATCATATCGGGTTTTCACCATATTTAAACAACCATCCTCGTTCTGATGACGACGTAGATTCTTACAGATGTTCATTATTAATTTACGTTCCTCAACTTCTTTAAAATAGTACAATTTGACCACTCCATCTGCCTCATCTTTCAATATACCTTGATTAGACTCGGGCAACCGCGACAGCGCATCCGCTACGCAATTGTCGGTCCCTTTTACGTAACAGATGTCATAGTTAAATTGCTGTAAATACAACGACCACTGGTCAGTCTTTCGTGAAGTAGTTTACAATCCTTCAGATAAGTGAGCGCCTTATGGTCCGTATGAACAATCACCTTACGGTCCCATAGGTAACCCTTGAACTTCTTGAATCCCCACACGATAGCGAGACACTCTTTCTCAGAAATCGTGTAGTTTCGCTCACTTTTTGATAAAGTTCGACTCGCGAACGCTATCGTCCGGTGTTCCTTATCCTCTCCTTTACCAACTTCTTGGAACAGTTCTACCCCCACCCCGTAATTCGACGAATCCGTTCCCCGATGGAAGGGTAGCGATAAATCAGGATGAAATAGTATGTTAGATCTTAACAACTCGTCTTTTAATCTCTCGAAAGCGGTCTGACACCCGTCAGTCCACACAAACGGAACATTTTTGCGTAAGAGGTTATTCAAATTTTCATCATTAAACACTTGTCCTTTTACAAATTTACGGTAAAATCCTGTGAGCCCCAGAAAACTTTTTAACTGTTTCCTAGACTTGGGTGGAGGACAATTCCTTATTGCCTCTAGTTTCTCTGGGTCTTTCGTAATACCAGCAGTGGTAATTACATGCCCTAAAAATTTCAGTTCCTGCTTCACAAATTCGCATTTCTTTAGCTTTAGAGTCATTCCGCCACGGCGCAATGCTCTAAAAACTTCATCTAACAGGTCACAATGGTCATGCCAAGTGGCATTGGCCAACAATAGGTCGTCAACATATACAGTTAATCTTGAACTCAAAGCCGGTCCTAGCACTTTATCTAGGGCCCTGATGAATACGGACTCAGATATATTAAGTCCAAACGGCAGTACTCTATACTGATAACACCTGCCCGCAAACAAGAAGGCGGTGTATGGCCTAGATTCTTCTTCGAGTTCTATTTGCCAGTAACTAGCCGTCAGATCGAGGCTAGTCATGAACTTAACGTCATGAAAACGTTGCAAAATCTCCTCCATACTGTCTGGTCTGTCTGTTTCGCGTTGAACGACCCTATTCAACGTGCGTGCGTCAATCACAATACGCACACTACCATCCCGTTTTGCTACAATGACCAAACCGTTATTGTATGGACTCGTACTTCTTCACTCCCCATTCGATCATCTTATCTGTCTCCCGTTGCACTGCTTCCTTTTTGGACAGCGGTATAGCATACGGTCTCACGAAGAATGGTTCGTGCGGAATTACGTGCAACTTGCATTTATATCCTTCCATAAGTCCCGGTTTGTCTGAAAACACACTCTTATTCCTCATTATTACTTCATACAGGCCTCGTCTTTGTTCGTGTGTTACGTTTGACACACCGTCTACAATAATTTCCAATTCACTTTCTATACTATTGTCAATGCCGAGATTCCTCACATTACAGTAGTTCAAATTCATACCTACGTCAATACCATTGGGCCAGTTAACAATGCGTATAGGCTGGTATTGCCTATGCACACCGTCTCCTGCCTCGTCAAAACTAACTACTATTGTTTTATCTTGGGACGTACATGTCAAAGTTTTGCTTTCGCAATTAATCACTGCACGGTACTTTAATAGCCAATCTAACCCGATAATTACTTCCGTAGTTAAGTCTGGCACGACGACAAACTCTTGCTCAAATTGTGCCCCACATATCTCGAAGTTGACAAAAATCTGTTTTGTGACCAGTTTACTGGCCTTCCCAGTAGCACCGATAATTTTCACTCCCGTTACTGGCATAACTACGATGCCGGGTCTGTTTTTCAGTAACTCAAATATTTTCCCAGATACAGCACTCAGTTCTGCACCGGTGTCCATCAACGCGTTTAGTTGTAGGTCGTGCATATTAACAGACACTACTATCTGTCTACACTTGTCCTCGACTGTTTCTTTATTTTCCCACAGTAAATCCTCCTCTATATCCAGGTCATTCCAGAAAAAACCATCCGGCTTTGATCCCAAATCCGGCTTATCTGGCGGCTTTTTCAGCCTCTGTTCACATACAGTTTTAATTTCAACACGTTTGTCCTGAGGCTTTGTCTGTAGCTTCGCCTCCAATACCGAAACCTTTTCCTGTAACTCGTCAACCAGCGAGTGTTGCTTTGCTATCAATTCACTAATTGTCACCTTCGATGATTCCTCTTTAGTCAGATTGATCTCATCTGCCAATCTACCTGGAGAAATATGCCCAGTAGTATCTGCAATTACTTCCTCTGGATCTGCGCAACCCACACTGCTACCGTCTGACCGTATAACGTCAGCTCTAACCTCATACACGCTGTAATCTACGTGCTTTTCTACCAATCGTGTCCGGCTATCACTAAAATCCTCGTAATCTTTCTCCTCAATACTTTCGCAATGTTTAAACTGGAGGTTTGCGTCGGATGGGTCGGCTACTTCTACCACTATAACTTTCGGTAAACTCTGCCGGTTAGGGCCAGAACTTTCTGTTACTACTTCAACATTCAACTCCTGCAGGACGAAAGACGACGCATCTTGCTCGTGCTCCCCATTAACATCAACTATTTCTGGTAAAGTCTGCCGGTTAGGGCCAGAACTTTCCATCACTTCACAAATACTATCTTCCTGTGGGACGAGACGCGGCAAATTCTGCCCGCGCTCTCCATAAATACTCCTCCCGTACAGGCCCCTATAATCTCTTAGTTCGTCGTATAAGCGACCGAACTGCCTTAACCAGACCTCATCCCTCTCTGCATCCCCTCGCTCAATGACGGACGTGTTATCCGACATCTGATCTTCTCTCAACAATTGCGAATCATTCTTAAACTCAATCTCCAGTTCCGCTGTGGGTATTACAGCTGGCACCTTATAATCGATTTCCGGAACACTACTTAAATTGTTCTCACTGACAGTGAATGTACCTTCTACTGCCGTGTATACAGCTGATCTACTACTTGTGGGCGCACTCCTTTCTCTTAACACTGGCACACTCTCCCGCCGTTGATTATTCCATACGGAATTTTCATAACGACGACATCTCGGTTTTCTACTGTTATTGGGCCGCCAAAATTTCTCCACGCCCGGTCGGCCCCTCACCGGCGCGGCTAATGGTTTCCCTGTCTCGTCCCAGCAGATACGCTCTCCGGATGCTGCTGAGGCGGCTTATCACACCCTCAGACGTTATTACTATTGCGCGAAACCCGTATCACGCTAGTATGATACTGGTTTCCGTTATTCCTGTTATTATTTGCATTGTACCGATTGTTATTACGGTCCGAACCATTATTGTTATTGCTGCCATGGTTGCGGTATGCATTATTCCCATGGTTATCGTAGTTGTGGTACCCATTGTTGTTACCACGGCCTCTACCACTGTCGCGATTATTGCGCCAATTGTCCTCGTCCTCAACTCTTTCCAGGAAATCATTGATTGTCCTGTAGTTGCTTCCTACGTAGCGTTTTGTATCATCTGGAAGCTTCATGTAGAGTTCCCAGACTATTTCGGATTCCGTGCGGCGATCACGCAAATATTCCAACTTGCGGATCCAGCCCTCACAAAACTCCTTCATCGAGCCGCGCGAATTCGCATCGAAAGGCCTCGATACGACAAATTCGCGCCAGACACTTTGCTGTTTTTGCTCTGACCAGTATTCAGCCAGAAACAAATTTTTAAATTCGTCAAAAGTCGTAATGTTGAGGTTTAAGCCCCAACGCTTGGCATCACCAGCCAACACATCAATAATCGCACTAATTTTTCTCTCATCAGTCCATGATCTGGGTAAAACTCTTTAACAATTTTTAATGAAATCCGTCGCGTGTATACCGCCTTTTTTCAAGGGGTCGAACCGCTCCTCTTTCGTCAACAATTCCGAACTATGTGCATAGATTGGCACATAGCTCTGTTTTTCGTCAAGTTTCTTTTCTAATTCCGACACTCTCGTAATTACTTGGCAAGTGGTTGTCGCAAGCGTTTCTACTTCCCTTTTTTTCTCTTCGCAGGTATTAGCCTGCTTCGTCACTTTGGTATCTACTTCGGATACTTAAGCCTTTAAAGTTTCCACCTTCTTTTGATCCTCTTTTTTCACTAATTGAATTTGTTCCGTCACCTTATTCTCGATGATCGGAGCAACTGATTCTCCTACACTTTTCTCGATTCTGCTAATTTCAGAATTAAAACGAGTATTTATGCTCGCAATTTCCGCCTGAACGCCTATCATTTCCTGTTTAAGATTACCGATTTCGGTATTAATTACAACAATATCTTCTTTGATTTTATCAACTTTTGTGTTAACAACTCCAACATTGTTGATAACAACGTTAATAGCTTTGTTCTGATTGTTTAGCATCCGTTCAAATTTTTCAGACTGAGCTTCTTGCTTGGCAGCCTGATCTTCTTGCTTGGCCGATTGACTCTTGATTTCGTTAATCAAAACATTCAATAAATCAGTTAAATTCCCGGAAACTACCGATTTTACTTTAGTAGCGGCTTCCTCTTTAATTGTCCCCCCGTATTCGTCATCAAGGGATTCAGATTTGATTTTCACTTCCGATTCCGAAACATTTTCGAAAATTTGGAATTCCATTTCTGCTCTTTGTTGCGTTTCGGCGGTCGCGTCTTTCATGCTAGCCGCCTGCCCCTGAACAATGGGTACCGCGGTGCGCGTTTCCCACTATTCGACCGATTGTTCCGTATCCAAGTCTACCAAATTTTGGCAATTGTTGCCTTCACTCATTTTAACAATTTTCAATATAAATGCCAAATCTCAAATATAATTAGTACTAGTCCCACTACTTATTCTCGCTGACGTAACGGCCTGTACGTAACCAGTACTTTGTTACGAGATTTGCAACATACAAAATTCGTGTCCAGAACAACCTCAAATCCGAAGATTGTCCTGTCACCAGGTCGCCACGTGTAACCTCCCCCTCACTTATCGACCTTAATGACAGTGAAAAATTAAACCGCGTGTACCTAATGGAAATTTGGGAAAAGCAATCGTCACCGAAGTTAATCTGTCGGTAAAGAGGGAGGAAAGGGCTACATCTAAATGAAAGGAAAAATGCAAATGAAACTGGTGGAAATTAATTTTGAAAAGGGGTAAAGTTAATGAAGAAAGTAAATGTGCGGCCGTTACGTTAACAATTAACTAGCGGTAATTAGATATTTGAGATTTGGGGGAAATTACGGTCGCCAGTCCTAAGGACAATTACTATAGTAACTGAAAAAGAAAGGTAATTACACATATAATTAGCACTAGAAGCGTGGCAACTGAAGGTTGACACGTGTAGTGTGAAAACTGAAAGTTTGTCAGAAGTAATAAATTTCGCTACACTCTGACTTAATTTAGCAAAAGAATTAATAAAACTGGAAAATCGAAAGTTAATTTAGTGACTGAAGTTAATAGTGAGCTTTCTTTCTGAAGCACATCACCATTCAGTAAAATAAGGTTAGTCTTGGACGACCTCAACAATCATTTCAAAAGCTACTTGAATCTACGCAATTTAGAAATAAGAGAATTAACTTTGAACTTGAATTAAATGATTCTGAACAATTAACAATAGTAAAATTTAGTCCGTACCAAGCTGAGCTGCAGTCACAGGTAACTAAAATACGGTAACAAAACTCGCACTCTTAATTTGTGCTTGTGCAATCTAAATATTGTAGCCAGCTGAACTTTGAAATTAAAGCAGTGAAATCGAATGATGCTGGCGTTTGAATTTCAACGACCCTCGGGCTCATTTCGGAAAAGGAAGGGACCCTGCTTGGCAATGCAATTGGGACAATGAGCAACAAAGGTTCATGCTAAGTTGCTGTAATTTTGCGAGGCAAGTGGAACAATTTGAAAAGCTGAGGTCTGCCATACAGTTCTGAAACTTTACGTGCTTTTAGTCTTCCTAGTTGGTTGATTGAAGGTTTGAAGCCGTCGATCGAGGAGGTGGCGACAGTCACTCATTGTCGGCCGTCGCTGTTGCAGAAGCTGGATGTTGGCGCGCCTTCTTCTCGACACGGTCACCAGGCGAAACGGGCTCTTGATGTGCGCCAGCTAATGCTTCCCGTCCGCGACACCATGTCAGAAACTATCATCGCGAGTCGAGCGCAATTACATGCTGCCAAACCCCGAAAGCGTGGCAACTCGCGGGAGCGTCACACAACACACCTGCTCCACTCGCTACTCCAGCCAGACTCTCTCTGCCCGCGCTCCACGCGGCAGAGTTAACACTACCAAAGATCCTACACACTTTGATTCTTCACACGACCCAGCGATGTAATCGTTCGATAGCAGTTTTCCCTAGGCAAGACCCAGCGTAAAAATACAAATAATATTTACGAAACAAACCAATTATACATCGACATGAGTGCATAAATATATATATACAAACAGTAAAACAATTACAATATATAAAGAGACAGAAATGTCATATCTTGAGGTAACAAAACCATGAAAAAAAATAATAGTACAATAGATGGAAATAGGAGGATATGCATTTCCGGCGTTACATGCGTTTAAAGGCACATTTGCATGCTGAGCTTTTATTAGCATGAAACGTAATTATAAGTAATGAAATAAAGAAATAATTTGAGCCATAGATATAGTTCACGGCTGTATAAATATTGTATGCAGCCACCGGAAACATTTGAAGATTTTTGATCGTCACATTATCAGCAGAATAAGATCGGACGTATTTTGGAACACCGCCATTAATACTACGTTACTTTATTAATACATTCACGAGTTGTGACCAGCCGCGGTGGCCGAGCGGTTCTAGGCGCTTCAGTCCGGGACCGCGCGGCTACTACGGTCGCAGGTTCTAATCCTGCCTCGGGCATGGATGTGTGTGATGTCCTTAGGTTAGTTAGGTTTGAGTAGTTCTAAGTCTAGGGGACTGATGACCTCAGATGTAAAGTCCCATAGTGCTCAGAGCCATTTTTGAACGAGTTGCAACCAAACGGAGTCGCAATTGCGTAATTCAAGTCTCAATGAAAGTGTCGTAATTTAATTGTGTTCTATTTCATAATATACTGTTATTAGTAACCTATCTATGTTTTATTTTGTATCTTTAGACATTGTAAGATTGTTGGGTGACTTGGCATGGCAAAAGATTCCGTACTTCTAAGCAAATCGTCGTCCAGCTCGATCCACCGACGTCTTGGGGTGCTGTCTTATTACGAAGTCCGATTGTAGTAAAACACAGAGAGAAGAAACACGGTCAAAAATACATGAACGGACCTTTAACAAAAAAAAATCCATGCTCAAGCGCATAGAGTTTGTATGATATTTAATATTCATTACTATAATTCATTGTATTGTATCGATCCAGGTACGAAAGAGCTAAAAATTAAGGACTCCGTCCTGGAATGTAGTAGACAAATGAGGTTTACTGCAATGAATATAGCATACATTGAAGTTTTTATTGGCATTTTTTTATTGAAAAATGTTAATATCTTCACTGTGTAATTGGGATTTTTCCCGAGGCAGCTCTGAAAGGAGGTAGATTGACGTTTGTCGCTTTAACTCCGGTTGCGGTTATCTGAACATGAAATTAACAGATCATCCTAATACTTGCAGATATAATTTTAGCTCATCGTACAGATTTACAGAAAATAAAATAAAATAAAATAAAATTTGGCGAAATTATAGATACTTGAAAAAAAGGACGTTTTTGGACCCCCTTTTCTTTGGCTGAAAAAACACTAAATACCAACATAAAAAAATCGGCTACGACGAACTGTAGAGAATTCAAATTCTTTCAAGAGGGACCAAAAGTCATTAAAATCGTATGAAAATTATAGCGTGGGCGACGACAACCATGCCGAAAAACATGGTTCTGACAAAAACGCGTTTAAAGTTTGAGAAGTATTTGTCATATTAAAAAAAAGGGACAAAGCTTTAAACTTATGGGATATCATAGATGCCTGGTCCATAATACTCTACTAGCTATTAAAATTGCTAAACCAAGAAGAAATGCAGATGATAAACGGGTATTCATTGCACAGATATATTATACTAGAACTGGCATGTGATTACGTTTTCACGCAATTTGGGTGTATAGATCCTGACAAATCAGTGCCCAGAACAACCACCTCTGACCGTAATGACGGCTTTGATGCACCTGGGCATTGAGTCAAACAGAGCTTGGATGGCGTATACAGGTACAGCTGCCCATGCAGATTCAACACGACACCACAGTTCATCAAGAGTAGTGACCGGCGTATTGTGACGAGCCAGTTGCTCGGCCATCATTGACCGGACGTTTTCAGTTGATGAGAGATCTGGAGAATGTGCTGGCCAGGGCAGCACTCGAACATTTTCTGTATCCAGGAAGGCCCATACAGGACCTGCAACATGCGGTCGTGCATTATCCTGCTGAAATGTAGGGTTTCCCAGGGATCGAACGAAGGGTAGAGCCACCGGCCATAACACATCTGAAATGTAACGTCCACTGTTCAAAGTGCCGTCAATGCGAACAATAGGTGACCGAGACGTGTAACCAATGGCACACCATACCATCACGCCGAGTGATACGCCAGTATGGCGATGACGAATACACGCTTCCAATGTGCGTTCACCGCGATGTCGCCAAACACGGATGCGACCGTCATGGTGCTGTAAACAAAACCTGGATTCATCCGAAAAAATGACGTTTTGCCATTCGTGCTCCCAGGTTCGTCGCTGAGTACACCATCGCAGCAATGGTCTCCGAGCTGATAGTGCATGCTGCTGCTAACGTCGTCGAACTGTTTGTGCAGATGGTTGTTGTCTTGCAAACGCGCCCATCTCTTGACTCAGGGATCGAGACGTGGCTGCACGATCCGTTACAGCCATGGGGATAAGATGCCTGTCATCTCGACTGCTAGTGATACGAGGCCGCCGGCCGGAGTGGCCGTGCGGTTCTAGGCGCTACAGTCTGGAGCCGAGCGACCGCTACGCTCGCAGGTTCGAATTCTGCCTCGGGTATGGATGTGTGTGATGCCCTTAGGTTAGTTAGGTTTAAGTAGTTCTAAGTTCTAGGCGACTGATGACCTCAGAAGTTAAGTCGCATAGTGCTCAGAGCCATTTGAACCGTTTTGATACGAGGCCGTTGGGGTCCAGTACGGCATTCCCTATTAGCCTCCTGAACCCACCGATTCTATATTCTGCTAACAGTCATTGGATCTCGACCAACGCGATAGGCTTCAATCCGACCTTTATCAAAGTCGGAAACGTGATGGTACTCATTTCTCCTCCTTACACGAAGCATCACAACAACGTTTCACCAGGCAACGCCGGTCAACTGCTGTTTGTGTATGAGAAATCGGTTGGAAACTTTCCTCATGTCAGCACGTTGTAGGTGTCGCCACCGGCGCCAACCTTGTATGAAGGCTCTGAAAAGCTAATCATTTGCATATCACAGCATCTTCTTCCTGTCTGTTAAATTTCGCGTTTTTTTCACGTCATCTTCGTAGTGTAGCAGTTTTAATGGCCAGTCGTGTAATTATCGCTCGGTCTAGTGGATGGCCGCTTTCTGTTACTTCGTCATGCTATGCCCTCGTTTTCGTCCTCAAAGCCCTTTTTCGTCGCTGAGCGCATCACCGCTTGTGTCTCTATCTTCACAGAATTGGCGCATGTTATTGCGGATTTTGATTTGAAAGGCATCTGTCACGTGCATTAATGCATTACGGCCAAATTTGAAGCAATGTTGACAATTTCGCTTCGGCTGGATGTTATTTTTTGGAGCGTATCTCCAAATGAGACTATTGAAACTTTCGTTCACATTTTGAGTAAAACCACCCAAAAAAAGCTCCAGTAAATCAAGTTCACAGAAATCGGTATAAAAAGGGCTGATGGTATCGGTAACGACTTGTGGCAATTGCTACAAAGGGGACGTGAGCGCGGAACCGGTTCCCCAACGCCGAGGCGTGCCGTGCACGCTCGGCTTCAAGAGCTCACAGAATCGTTACTTTCTGGAGTTCGCGCATAGTATTTTGGGGAATGACTCTTCAATGTATACACATTCGTATTCGGTAGTAAAAAATTTCGAGTTTTTTCGGGTTTCACCCCGTCGTTCCCATTAAGGAAGCCTTAAGGCCGTCTGCTATCCCTGATCTACGTAAACGATTTAGGAGACAATCTGAGCAGCGTTCTCAGCTTGTTTGCAGACGATGCAAAACGAATTGCAAAATTGTTTATAACAAATGTCTTAAGGGTGCAAAAAGTGGCAAATGACTCTTATTAACGAAAAATGTGAAGTCCCGCTGTATTTCGGTTACACGATATATCACACAAATCTAACAGGTATAAATTCAACTAAATATTTAGGATTACAATTACGAGTTACTTAAATTGGAACGATGACATAGATAATGTTGTGCGGAAAGCAAATTAATACAGTGATTTCTTGGTAGAACACTCAGAAAACGTGACAGGTCTACGACAGGGACTGCTTACACTATGCTTATCCGCCCTCATCTGGAGTATTTCTGCTTGGTGTGGGATCAGCTTCAGACAGGATTGACGGAGGTCATCGAAAAAGCTCAAGAAAGCAGCTCGTTTTGTGTTATGGAGAAATATGGGTAACCGTGTCACGGATTTGATTCGAATTTGGATGGAAATCATAAAAAAGATGGTTTTAGTTGGGGCAGGATCTTTTCAAGCGTTTTAATCACCAACTTTCTCCTCTAAATGTAAAAACATTTTGTTGGCACCTATCTACATAGGTAGATATGATCATTGAGATAAAATAGGAGAAATCAGAGATCGCCAGTAAGATATCGTTTTCCCGCACACTATTCTAGAGTGGAACAGTAGAGAAATAACCTATAGGTGGTTCGATTAACCCTCCAGGAATTTAATTGTGGATTGTAGAGTAATCATGTAGCTGTGAATCTGGATGTAGATTTCCCATTTGAGACCTGTTTTGTCGCTACTGTGATTATTGGCAATAGTTTTTGTAATCTATATCATTTTCACGATACGTGCAGATTCACGCTCCTTTACTGTTGCTGTATTCATACATTTATAAGACCCAGACAGCACGGTGAGATGTGTACATGCCGGAGGATATTGGAAAAGTTAGACTCTTGTTGAAGTGTAGTCGTGTGTACTACACCATTTGATAATGTCCCTAAGGCCGAATTGCAGTTGTGAAAATAAATGTGTTTTTTTTTTTTCATTGAGTCAACATTTTTCTGACCGGTTTGATGCGGCCCGCCACGAATTCCTCTCCTGTACTAACCTCTTAACCTCAGAGTAGCACTTGCAACCTACGCCCTCAATTATTTGCTGGATGTATTCCAATCTCTGTCTTCCTCTACAGTTTTTGCCCTCTGCAGCTCTCGCTAGTACCATAGAAGTCATTCCCTGATGTCATAAGAGATGTCCTATCATCCTGTCCCTTCTCCTTGTCAGTGTTTTCCACATACTCCTTACCTCTCCGATTATGCGCAAAACCTCCTCGTTCCTTTCCTTCTCAGTCCACCTAATTTTCAACATTCGTCTGCAGCACCACAACACAAATGCTTCAGTCCTCTTCTGTTCAGGTTCCCACAGTCCATGTTTCACTACCACAAATTGTGTGCTCCAAACGTGGATTCTGGAAATTTCTTGCTCGAATTGAGGCCTGTTTTTGATACCAGTAGACTTCTTATGGTCAGAAATGCCGTTTTTGCGAGTGCTAGTCTGCTTTTGATGTCCTCCTTACACCGTCCGTCATCGGTTATTTTTCAGCACAGATAGCAGAATTCCGTAATTTCATTTACTTCGTGACCATCAATCCTGATATCAAGTTCCTCGCCGTTCTCATTTCTACTATTTCTCATTACTTTCGTCCTTCTTCGATTTATTCCCAGTGTATATTCTATACTCATTAGACTGTTCAATCCATTCAGCAGATGATGAAACTCTTCTTCACTTTCACTGAGGACAGCAATGTCATCAGCGAATCGTGTCATTGACACCTTTCACCTTAAATTTTAATTCCACTCCTGAACCTCTCTTTTATTTGCATCTTTGCTTTTTCGATGTACAGATCGAACAGTAAGGGCAAAAGACTACTACATCCCTGTCTTACGCCCGTTTTTATTCCGAATATTTCGTTCTTGGTCGTCCAGTCTTATTATTCTCTCTCGTCTCTTGTACATATTGTATATTACCGTCTCTCCCTATAGCATAGTCCTATTTTTCTCAGAATTTCGAACATATTGCACAATTTTACATTGTCGAACGCTTTTTCCATATTGGCAAATCCTATGAACGTGTACTGATTTATCTTTAATCTTTCTTACATTATCAACCGCAACGTCAGAATAGGCCCTCTGATGAATTTATCTTTCCTGAAGCCGAACTGATCATCATTTAACCCATCCTCAATTTTCTTTTCGATTCTTCTGTGTATTATTCTTGTCAGCAACGTGGATGCGTGAGCTGTTAAGCTGATTGTGCAATGATTCTCGCACTTGTCAAGTCTTTCAGCCTTGGGAATTGCCCGAGGCAGGATTCGAACCTGCGACCGTAGCGGTCGCGCGGATCCAGACTGAAGCGCCTAGAACCGCTCGGCCACTCCGGCTGTCAGTTGTTTCAAGAACATTAACTACATCTTTTACACTAATTATATTCATAGAATACTTTAACTGCGGTTTACAACCGATAAAAAGTCAATATTTATGTGACGTACCGTCACATCTGTCAGACTTAGCCCCTGACAAGGGTGATCGAGGCAGTCATTGAAAGCTTGGGATTTCATCCGAATTTGACGCGGCAAGAAGACCGAGAACTTTTTATCCGATGTTCTCATTTGAAAAATATAAATAGTCGTTTTCCCTCGCTCCGTTCGCAAGTGGAACAGCAAAGGGGGTGATTAGGTGTGGTACAGGGAACCCCTCCGCCAGGCACCGTATGATGGCTTGCAGAGTAGTCGTTGGATATAGATGAAAGTGAATGACCCCACAGGAGAATACGGCGTAAGCGTAGGCGGTGTAGTGGCGAGGCGGTGCGCCTGCGGACAGTGCAGGGCGTCTAGCCCCGGCCTCGGGTGTCCGCCCCCACAGGCGGCGCCACCGCCACGTCGGACGGCCGCCGCGCTGCCCCTGCCTCCGACACCGCGCCGCGTCTAACGAGAGTTAATTGAGAGCCCGCCGGGTAATGACATAATTGCAGCCGGAAACGGGAACCGCGCCGGCTTTGATGTGAGCCGGGCGCCGCCACCCGACGCCTCGGCTACTCTTACAAAGGGCGGCGAGGGCGGCGGGGGCGGCGTCGTTATTGCCCTGCCTGCCACCGATAATGGCGCCTGTAACCGGAGACGGCGCCGGCAAATATGTCATTAGTTGACCCACATTACTTTCTCCGTTCGCACCGCGCCGAGCCCACCATCGATCCCGCGGCTTCTCTATATTTATGATATCGATATACAAAAGAGCACTGCCGGTTCGCTTCGTCAAAGCTGCAGTGTGCCGCTATCGGACTCTGCTTGAAATCGGATATCATTATAAACCATAATACACCCGCATAATATTGTTCTCTCGCACAGTAACAGAATAACATTTCTCTGGCATTTCTGATGCAGAGACATCAAATGAGCCAGCTAAAACAACCAGGCCACACTCCAAGCCTTCCGTGAAAAATTGGGTATTTTGTAGCGAATATCGCCTGAAAAATATTTCGACAGTTTCTTTTTTTGGCAAGGGTATCAGTTCTACTTTTGCTTCGTCGCACTTTTTTACTCTTGGCTTCTACATCTACATCTACATTTATACTCCGCAAGCCACCCAACGGTGTGTGGCGGAGGGCACTTTACGTGCCACTGTCATTACCTCCCTTTCCTGTTCCAGTCGCATATGGTTCGCGGGACGAACGACTGCCGGAAAGCCTCCGTGCGCGCTCTGATCTCTCTAATTTTACATTCATGATCTCCTCGGGAGGTATAAGTAGGGGGAAGCAATATATTCGATGCCTCATCCAGAAACGCACCCTCTCGAAACCTGGAAGCAAGCTACACCGCGATGCAGAGCGCCTCTCTTGCAGAGTCTGCCACTTGAGTTTGTTAAACATCTCCGTAACGCTATCACGCTTACCAAATAACCCTGTGACGAAACGCGCCACTCTTCTTTGGATCTTCTCTATCTCCTCTGTCAACCCGACCTGGTACGGATCCCACACTGGTGAGCAATACTCAAGTATAGGTCGAACGAGTGTTTTGTAAGCCACCTCCTTTGTTGATGGACTACATTTTCTAAGGACTCTCCCAATGAATCTCGACCTGGCACCCGCCTTACCAACATTAATTTTATATGATCATTCCACTTCATTTCGTTCCGCACGCAAACTCCCAGATATTTTACAGAAGTCACTGCTACCAGTGTTTGTTCCGCTATCATATAATCATAAAATAAAGGATCCTTCTTTCTATGTATTCGCAATAGATTACATTTGTCTATGTTAAGGGTCAGGTGCCACTCCCTGCACCAAGTGCCTATCCGCTGCAGATCTTCCTGCATTTTGCTGCAATTTTCTAATGCTGCAACTTCTCTGTATACTACAGCATCATCCGCGAAAAGCCGCATGGAACTTCCGACACTATCTACTGGGTCATTTATATATATTGTGAAAATGAATGGTCCCATAACACTCCCCTGTGGCACGCCAGAGGCTACTTTAACGTCTGTAGACGTCTCTCCATTGAAAACAACATGCTGTGTTCTGTTTGCTAAAAACTCTTCAATCCAGCCACAAAGCTGGTCTGATATTCTGTAGGCCCTTACTTTATCAGGCGACAGTGCGGAACTGTATCGAACGCCTTCCGGAAGTCAAGGAAAATGGCATCTACCTGGGAGCCTGTATCTAATATTTTCTGGGTCTCATGAACAAATAAAGCGAGTTGGGTCTCACACGATCGCTGTTTCCGGAATCCATGTTGATTCCTACAGAGTAGATTCTGGGTTTCCAGAAATGACATGATACGCGAGCAAAAAGCATGTTCTAAAATTCTACAACAGATCGATGTCAGAGATATAGGCCTATAGTTTTGTGCATCTGCTCGACGACCCTTCTTGAAAACTGGAACTACCTGTGCTCTTTTCCAATCATTTGGAACCTTCCGTTCCTCTAGAGACTTGCGGTACACGGCTGTTAGAAGGGGGGCAAGTTCTTTCGCGTACTCTGTGTAGAATCGAATTGGTATCCCGTCAGGTCCAGTGAACGTTCCTCTGTTGAGTGATTTCAGTTGCTTTTCTATTCCTTGGACACTTATTTCGATGTCAGCTATTTTTTCGTTCGTGCGAGGAATTAGAGAGGGAACTGCAGTGCGGTCTTCCTCTATGAAACAGCTTTGGAAAAAGGTGTTTAGTATTTCAGGTTTACGCGTGTCATCCTCTGTTTCAAGGCCATTATCATCCCAGAGCGTCTGGAAATCGCTGTTTCGATCCTCTTACTGATTTAACGTAAGACCAGAACTTCCTAGGATTTTCTGTCGAGTCGGTACATAGAATTTTACTTGCTGCTGTAATGTATGTTCCCACAGGCCAGGGGCAGATATCTAATACAAACGCAACAAATAAGTGCCCTCTACATCGAGCTGTTATGTACGTCCTCCTGTTCCGTGCCTGCAGAATAACAGTTAATACGTCGACAGTTAATACGTCACAGAACATCATAGTATTTTTCCTAATTCGCTTGCTGGAATATACCTTCCAGTGCGGTCACATCCGGATCACTGCACTTCCCGTTTGCGGTAAAGTGAGTAATCTGTAGCTATTGGACTTGAGGTCGACTGAATGTTAACATTAATGTTACTTTTTTCTCCTGTGCTGCTAGTATACGCTCTTCTTTTGCTATCACTGTGATTTACACGTAACATCCGAATATAAAAGCTGAATCCATGGCATAAGTTCTGATAAAATGTAATCAAGTTCATTCAATGTTTTACTTAAAAATTGCGAATATGTAAGGTAAAAGATGTAATAGGAGGTAATTTTATTTAAACCAAACGATTGTCAGACAAGTGACCACAAAGACTTCCATCATAGTCTAAATCCCCGTATTTAATACGGACAAGTTTTTACAGAAGGATATCCAATGCCAGTTCGACAGAAACAGAAAAAATTGCATTTTAAAATTAATATTTTAAAAAAATCTTGCGTAAGTCTGCTAGAATATTGACCACCTTCCAAGTAATCGTCTGTTCAAAGCAGCTCTATAAGACAAGTCTGTGAAAGGTAGAAGAAGAAGAACCTAAATTCCATTTCCTATACCTATTTCTAACGTTTCACAGTTCATTGAAGATTTACCACACAATAACTAATAGCAGTTTCTCCGAGACAGCAAGAATGGTACAATCAACTTCGCTTATTAGTATCTATCTCCGGACCTGGTCTTACCACTTCCTAACTATCTGCAATAGTTACGTAGCTTTCTTTTTTTTTTCGTGGTACAGAAAGAGAAAGTTTTCACTTAGTGTGCACTTATACCTCCTTTGCACAAGGGGATCATCATACTTGTTGCTGTCAGTAACACTGAAACCGATGACTCCGCCATACCGAGAAGAACAATTTAGCTCCAGCCACAGTCGCTACTACCAAGTTAAAATTACTGCAGTTTAGCTTCCTGCTGATATTATTTACGCAATCGTAATCTAAATGTACCATTGGATCTGGTATCTAACCTCTGTTGCCCTACAGCTGCCTTTGTGACTCGATGTGGAGGAATTTTTGAAACGGAAAATTTTGTTTCTCTTAAGATATGTGTGAATGGCTGTTGTATAATGAACCTCTCACTTAAAACCAAATAAATACCACAACAATTTTTTTCTAGTTTCAGCACGGATATTAATTTACGTTCGATGTAACCAAACACTCAAAGTAAAGGTTACAAAATTTACTTCATCGAGACACGTTTCATATCCTTGCTCTCAGGTTGCCAACGGCTGCATTCAAGTTGGGAGAGGAAGCAGGAGGCCGTCGTGATACAACATGATCGTACTTAAAGCGGTTTAGAGATCTACCAACATCCAGCAGTTGGAGCTGTTCTCTTGTTAAAGGAACCATTACGGTTTTCGTCCGAACAGATTACAGAAACTACAAGAAATCATTGATAGCATGGATGAGTGAAGATCTGAACCGTACCCCTGCAGTTTTCATGAAGTATCTATTTACTTACCTGTTTCTTAGTGCTAAGGGCAGAAATACTTCATTCCGGCAGACCAGAAAAGGTCATTTAGACAGGTAGCGTCAGGGAGACGACAGTTCCTCTTTCCGTTGATGGCAGAACTATTCATTCCTTGTCTAACTGACCGACGGCCTCTAAAGTACCGCATGGAACAGCAGACATCGAATAAAGACGGACAGGAAACATTAGGGTGAGATAGCAGTCACAGGTCCCTTTCAGAGCGGCGAGGGGATGCAGAGGAGAGGATAATCAATGAGAAGTCGTCAGAAATAGACCAGCAGCAATGAATATATGCAAGACGGAGAGGCACCGAAGATTCTGTGACATGTGCTGGCATGCAGATAGGCTGTGAATTCCGCAACCTTTTACAAACGTAAATGTATCCATTTCGAAATAAACGGAGAGATACAGCTTTTTACTGACCGAAATTAGAATGCTCGTACTCCCACCATATTGGAATATTTGAGCCATTAGAACGAAAAACCAGTCCAAGTTGCAGATTTTCACTTTTTGTTCTTTCGATGACTAGTTACAGGCAGAGACCCATTTTCAAATCATCCTACAGAGCAGAAAATCAAATTTAGACTCATGTCTCACGAAGTTTTTACCAAACTTTTAAGCAGATGCCAAAGATACAGACCATATTTTTTTCAAAACATACATAACATAGTCGAAAATCTCATTTCCGAAGATGTCAAAACTATGCAATGAAGATTTACAGTGCAACTGGCCGTTTACTTCTTCCGTTGAGGTAAGGAAACCACGGGAAGGGGACACCCTATCAAGATATTGCAAACCTTTTTTACTTATTAAATTGTTCTCCAACGATCAAGAGTACAACAGTTCATATAATAGCCGTACAAGTCAACAATAAAGTTGATACTTTTAAAATCGTTACCAAAAACAGTCAAATGTTTAAAATCACTGACCAGTAAAACATAGCAGCGCGTACTACAAAGTCATGTGCCATATTCGCACGTAAAAATCATAAAATGAGAAGCTGTACAAGACAACAATAAAATAATTTTTTAAATACTTTACCAAAAGCAGTCAGCTGTTTAAAACTGCTGAACAGTAAAACACAGCAGCACCACCTACGGCGCGTATTACAAAGTTGTATGCCACGTAAAAATCATCAAATGTGAACTATAACATTAGTATTAAAAGAAACCAAAGCAACAGGAGATTAAAAATCTTCATCATGTACGACCATTCACAAGCGTAAAAACTTTACCACATCAAACTTCACAGGTTACGTGAAGATGAAACAATTTTTTTTATAATATGACCCCGTATAAAGAAACTCTAACCACAAACTTGTCTTGTACTTGTCATGCTGATGAAGACATAGCTTAATCATACCCATGAGCATGTAGGGTGGAATTTACGGGGATTAGATAACTTGTGCAAACGGATGTGGTGCGAACACCCTCCAGCGACCTAGCAAGGCCTCGTTACTTGCATGACGTGACGCGTCGCCGCTGCCATCCGTCCCAAAGGTGGACATACCGGTTATTAGGTAGCTGGTCATAATGTTCTGGATGATCAGTGTATATTCTTTTTACTGTATACAATGTATCTCTAGGCATACAGAATGCCGACCATATCATTTTCACCGTCTCTATTATTCCCTCGTTGCTCCTGTTTCACTTTTTTTATTATTCCCCCAGGTATTTAAACCTGGCCGACTTTTTCACCGTGTCTTCCGATGTTTCCCATACCTAGTGGTACCTACGCCTTTACTTTGTAGGCGACTCACAGTTCCATCCTTTTTGCAATCTCGTTTCGGTTGTAGATTTGTTCCTTTGCATCTTCTTCTGTCCCAGTTACTGTCGCCATATCGTCCGACAGGCCTAGATAGGCCTCTTGGGCCTTATTATTGCTTCTGTTACGCAGACGTAGGTTTGATATTGCCCTCCACTGTCTGATCTCTTCGTCTAGCGCTATGTTGAACAAAATTGGTGACAGTCCATCCATCACCTTGTTTGACACTGGCCTTGGTTTCGAATTTTTCCGAGTGTGCTCCTCTAGATACACTACTGGCCATTAAAATTGCTACACCACGAGTTTGAGGTGCTACAGACGCGAAATTTAACCGACAGGAAGAAGATGCTGTGATATGCAAATGATTATCTTTTCAGAGCATTCACACAATGTTGGCACCGGTGGCGACACCTAAAACGTGCTGACATGAGGAAAGTATCCAACCGATTTCTCATACACAAACTGCAGTTGATTGCCGTTGCCTGCTGAAACGTTGTTGTGACGCCTCGTGTAGGAGGAGAAATGCGTACCATCACGTTTCCGACTTTGAGAGATCCAATGACTGTTAGTAGAATATGGAATCTGTGGGTTCAGGAGGGTAATACGGAACGCCGTGCTGGATCCCAACGGCTTAGTATCACTAGCAGTCGAGATGACAGGCATCTTATCCGCATGGATCGTGCAGCCACGTTTCGATCCATGAGTCAACAGATGGGGACGATTCCAAGACAGTAACCATCTGCACGAACATTTCGACGACGTTTGCAGCAGCATGGACAATCAGCTCGGAGACCATGGGTGCGGTTACCCTTGACGCTGCATCACAGACAGGAGCGCCTGCGATGGTGTACTCAATGACGAACCTGGGTGCACGAATGGGAAAACGTCATATTTTCGGATGAATCCAGGTTCGGTTTACAGCATCATCATGGTCGCATCCGTGTTTGGCGACATCACGATCAGCGCACATTGGAAGTGTATATTCTTCATCGCCATACTGGCGTATCAGCCGGCGTGATGGTATGGGGTGCCATTGGTTAACGTCTCGGTCACCTCTTGTTCGCATTGACGGCACTTGGAAGGGAGGACGCAACATTTCAGATACTTACGACCCGTGGCTCTACCCCTCATTCGATACCTGCGAAACCTTACATTTCAGCAGGATAATGCACTACCGCATGTTGCAGGTCCTGTACAGGCCTTTCTGGATACAGAAAATGTTCGAGTGCTGCCCTGGCCAGCACATTCTCCAGATCTCTCACCAATTGAAAACGTCTGGTCAATGGTGGCAGAACAACTGGCTCGTCACAATACGCCAATCACTACTCTTGATGAACTGTGGTATCGTGTTGAAGCCGCATGGGCAGCTGTACCTGTACACGCCATCCAAGCTTTGTTTGACTCAATACCCAGGCGTATCAAGGCCGTTATTACGCCCAGAGGTGGTTGTTCTGGGTACTGATTTCTCAGGATCAATGCACCCAAATTGTGAGAAAATGTAATCACATGTCAGTTCTAGTATAATATCATCATCATCAGTTATCTGCTATATTAGCAGGTCCTTTGCCTCTCCATTTTCTGCGATCCATTGCTTCCTTCTTAAGGCTGATGTATGTTGTACCGTCCATCATGTCATCCAGTATCTGGAATCTCTTCCTTCCTCGCTTCCTTTTCCCTTCTACATAACCTTCTAAAACTGTTTTTATCAGTCCGTCATTCTTTCTTAATATATGCCCAATCCAATTTCTTTTTCTTCTCTTTATTACATCTAGTAACTGCCTTTTCTCTCCCACTCTTCTCAGTACCTCTTCATTTTTTACTCTGTCCATCCAACTTATTCCTTCCATCTTCCGCCATGTCCAGATCTCAAAAGCCTCCAGCCTTTCTCTGTCTTTTTTCCTCATAGTCCATGTTTCAGCGCCATATAGAAGAACACTCCATACAAGACATTTTATGAGTCTCTTTCTGAGTTCTCTGTCCATACCGCTGCAGAAGATTCTCCTTTTCTTATAAAACACCTCTTTTGCCATTGCTATCCTTGTTTTAATTTCTGTGGTGCACTTCCAGTCGGTGTCTATCCTGCTTCCAAGATACTTAAAATTTTGCACCTGTTCTAGTTTTTCTCCATTCAGCACAATTTTTAGTTCCTTATTTCCTCCTATTGCCAATACTTTTGTTTTATTTGTGTTAATTTTCATTCCATATTTTTTTCCGTTAATTGCAATGGTGTCCACCAAATCCTGTAATTCTTTTTCCCCTGTGACTAGAAGGACCATGTCATCAGCAAATCTCAAGCACCCTACTCTTCTTCCTCCAATTTCTACTCCTTTGTCATCTAATGAGCATTGGTCAATCATATTTTCCAAGTACAGGTTGAAAAGAGTAGGTGATAAACAGCATCCTTGTCTTACTCCTTTCCCTAGTCTGATCCAGTTTGTACTTTCTCCTCTCACTTTAACTGAAACTTTTTGATTAAGGTACAATGAGTTTATAAGTCTTCTGGTTTTCCAGTCCACTCTCTTTTCCCTCATAATAGTCGCCAGCTTGTTCCACACCACATTGTCAAATGCCTTTTCTAAATCGATGAAGCACATATATAGGTCTCTTCCTTTTTCAATAAACCTTTCTCCTAAGATTCGTAGGAGCCCTATTGCATCTCTGGTGCCCGTATTCCGTCTAAAGCCAAACTGCTCCTCGCCGAGATTCTCCTCTATTACTTTTTCAAGTCTTTTATTAATTATTCTTAACATAACTTTGGCTGCATGTGAAATGAGGCTGATTGTCCTGTGCTCGCTGCATTTCTTGGTTCCTTGTTTTTTCGGCAATGGAATCATTACTGTTGTCAAAAAGTCCTCAGGCCATTCACCACTGTCATATATTTTATTACATAATCTCAATATTTCTCTTATTCCATTGTGGATCAAGCATTTTAAGATTTTTCCCGGTATTGTATCTGTACCTACTGCTTTGCCATTTTTCATTGCAGCAATAGCAGACTTTACTTCTTCCATTATGATGGTCGGTCCTTTCTCTTCATCACTTACACTGTTGTGTGATTCAAGTTCCAGAGTTTCTGGTTTGCTATTTGTGTCATATAGCTCTTTTATATATTCTTCCCATCTCTGGAGAACATCGTCACGATCTTTATACACTACCTCTTCGTCTTTACTCAAAATTTCCATAGTAGCACTTCCTGCTCTGTTTTGTTCCCATGTCATAGTCTTTACTCTGTTGTATAGTAAGTCGTATCTTCCTTTCCTGTCCAGTTCTTCAATTTCATCACATTCCTCTTTTAGCCATTTTTTCCTAGCCTGCTCTGTTTCTCTTCGCAGTTCGTTATTTAACCTTCGGTATATCTTTCTTGCATCTTCAGTGTTCTTGTTTTTCAATTTTCTTCTCTCCTCCATCTTGGAAATCATTTCTTGTGTGACCCATGGTTTTTTTGACTTTTTCCCTTTTACATATCCTATATTTTGCTGTCCTGCTTTAATGATTCCTTCTTTCAGCATATTCCAGTACTCGTTGGCATTATCAGGTGCTTCTTTGTCTCGTAATGTGTTTAGAAAGTCCCGAGACAGCATTTCTGTAATTTGTTCTTTGTTGGACCTTATCTTCTCTAGATCCCATTTCTTCACCATTGTCGCCTTTTTCAGTTTTTTCATTCTTATTTCTATTTCTGCCATAAGTAAGTTGTGGTCACTATTAATATCTGCACCTGGTAATGTGTGCACCTTCTTGATTCCATTCCTGTATCTTTCTTCTACCAGTATAAAATCGATTTGGTTTCTATATTTATCCCCTGGTGATTTCCAAGTGTAGAGCCTCCTCTTATGGTTCTTGAACCATGTGTTTGCCACTATCAGCTGCCTTTCCCTGCAGAAGTCAATTAACCATTCACCTCTGTCATTTCTCTTTCCAAGACCATGACTGCCTACTATGTTTCCCTCTTTCCCTTCTCCCACAATGGCGTTCCAGTCTCCCATTACTATTTTGCAGCATTTTTTATTTTCGTCCATTATTCTCTCTATTACATTGTACGTTTCCTCTACAATTTGGTCATCATGTTCTGAAGTATAATATATTTGTCCAATGAATATCCGTTTATCATCTGCATTTCTTCTTGGTGTAGCAATTTTAATGGCCAGTAGTGTATTAATCTTGCCTTTGTTGCTTTCAGAATATCCGTTATAAGTTATCGCGTAGGGCTGTCTACTGACTACTTCTTTGTTCTTCAGCGTCCTTCGACGGAGTGATACGCCTCCGTGAAGTCAAAGAAGGCGACTGAACTCTTGAAGACACTATCAATTCTGCTAAGATGCTCTTCCAGATTCTTTACCATTTTCTGAGGCAAAGTACTACATTTCCGTAAAGATTAGAGCTGAGAAACACATTCCGCAGCACGTCACGCATGAGTGGGCGCCCTTGCGCGTTGCGGTGGCGTTGCCTGAGAGGCGTTGCTGCCGAGCGCCGGACGGCAGCCGCTGGCGTCGCTGAATGCGGCTAATTGGCGGCGCATAGAGCACGGCGCGGAGGACGGCTGTATCGAGCCCAAATTAGGCATTAACCGGCCGCGTAATGGCGGCGTGACGAGGCAGCGGCCCTACAAAGGCCGCGGCTACCGGCAAAAGGGCCGCCCTCTGGCGCCGTCCCGCCGATAAAGTAGCGGCCAGGCAGGGCTGCCAGGGTCTCCGGCTGCCACTGAGCCGCCCTGCTGGCAGCAGTAGCGCTGCATCCTCTCAGAAACTCATCCATAACTCTCCAAGTAACTGGTATCCACTGTTGTCATAAGGAGCTAAGCAAAATAATAATACCGCAACAAATGTAGGCTTGAACATAAATGCAGATGCTAGCCAAGCCTGGACGTTGACCTGTTGTATCTGACCTCGAACGACACCGGTGCGATGTCCTCAGTACGTTACAACCGTAATTCTTCAGTTTTAATGATTTATGTACACTACTGGCCACTAAAACTGCTACATCAAGAAGAAATGCAGATGATAAACGGGTATTCATTGGACAAATATGTTATACTAGAACTGGCATGTGATTACATTTTCAAGCAATTTGGGTTCACAGATCTTGAGAAATCAGTACCCAGAACAACCACCTCTGGCCGTAATAACGGCCTTGATACGCCTGGGCATTGAATCAAAGAGAGCTTGGATGGCGTGTACAGGTACAGCTGCCCATGCAGCTTCAACACGATACCACAGTTCATGAAGACTAGTCACTGGCGTATTGTGACGAGCCAGTTGCTCGGCCACCATTGACCAGACGTTTTCAGTTGGTGAGACATCTGGAGAATGTGCTGGCCAGGGCAGCAGTCGAACATTTTCTGTATCCAGTAAGGCCCGTACAGGACCTGCGACATGCGATCGTGCATTATCCTGCTGAAATGTAGGGTTTCCCAGGGATCGAATGAAGGGTAGAGCCACGGGTCGTAACACATCTGAAACGTAACGTCCACTGTTCAAAGTGCCGTCAATGCGAACAAGAGGTGACCGAGACGTGTAACCAACGGCACCCCATAACATCACGCCGGGTGATACGGCAGTATGGCGATGACGAATACACTCTTCCAATGTGCGTTCACCGTGATGTCGCCAAACACGGATGTGACCATCATGATGCTGTAAACAGAACCTGGATTCATCCGAAAAAATGACGTTTTGCCATTCGTGCACCTAGGTTCGTCGCTGAGTACACCATCGCAGCCATGGTCTCCGAGCTGATAGTGCATGCTGCTGCAAACGTCGTCGAACTGTTCGTGCAGATGGTTGTTGTCTTGCAAACGCGCCCATCTCTTGACTCAGGGATCGAGACGTGGCTGCACGATCCGTTACAGCCATGCGGATAAGATGCCTGTCACATCGACTGCTAGTGATACGAGGCCGTTGGGATCCAGCACGGCGTCTCGTATTACCTTCCTGAACCCACCGATTCCATATTCTGCTAACAGTCATTGGATCTCGACCAACGTGAGCAGCAATGTCGCGATACGATAAACCGCAATCGCGATAGGCTACAATGCGATCTTTATCAAAGTCGGAAACGTGATGGTACGCATTTCTCCACCTTACACGAGGCATCACAACAACGTTTCATCAGGCAACGCTGGTCAACTGCTGTTTGTGTATGAGAAATCGGTTGGAAACTTTCCTCATCTCAGCACGTTGTAGGTGTCGCCACCGGTGCCTACCTTGTGTTAATGCTCTGAAAAGCTAATCATTTGTATATCACAGCATCTTCTTCCGGTCGGTTAAATTTCGCCTCTGTAGCACGTCATCTTCGTGGTGTAGCAATTTTAATGTCCAGTAGTGTATATTATTGTTACTTTATTTAGAACGTGAAAGTGGTCAAGCTTTGACTATTTAAAAACCTTGAAACGTAAAATAATGTAGAATAAGCTGTAGCCAATCAGATGGACGGCTTCAGGAAAGGGAACTGACGTAGTCAGTTGAGCGAGGATATTCGGCGCCCGGGAAACGCGGCCGGGGACGGGCACGGGGAGTTCTGGTCGAGACACTAAAGTGGACAGTTCGGACTGATACGCGAAAGCGGACAGTCGGTCATTAGGCAGCTAGGAAGTAAAAAGACTTAGAAAATTTCGCGTTGTGTGGTACCGCGGGACTTAGTCTCTGAGTGTTGAGCAGCCGCGTGCCTGGTGTGAACTCTGGGTAGTTAACGAGCTGGAGTATTGGACGTGTAATTCGCGATGAGATTGTGAATGATCGAACTGTGTCAAATGGATATGCGCTCGATTGTAATAGTGATTCTAAATACGACCACTTTCGCTATTAGTTTTCTATCTGAATAAACATTATTCTAACCAAATCGCAACTGTGTGGCCTACATCATTTATGGGTCGTTAATTTAGTTCCCGATATTATTATTACTGTTGATATGGATTACCAACGCAAGTACAAGGATAGCGTACCCATAGGGACAAGAAAGGAGGCATGAAGGCGCCAAAACAGAAATAACAATCGTCCATTTATTGCACCACTACACACGCACATCATGATATATGAGACATTATGACAAAGAGTGTGCATAATGAAGGCCGCACAATTTTACCAATGTAAGAAATTAAAATAATACTAGCATAAAATTAAGTGCCTTGAAGGAATTGTTTATGAGAAGAACACGACGGGGCCGTTAGGGAGAAGGCAAGACAACACTTAACTCAGGCGCACCAAAACAAACAACGGACACCAGGCCGCGTCAACAACGGACACGTAAGGCACGCAACTACTCTCTCCGTTGCGGTTCCGCGCGTTCTGCCCAAGTAATAGCTACCTGAAACATTTTAATTCTTGGAACAGTACACCAGTGATCAGCAAATTTAAAAAACAATAACGTGACATAAAAATACAATAATTTTAAAAAATCTCATCATATGAGTATGAGCTTAATGTCTTTCAGTAGTTAACAGATAACCATAGGTAACGGGACATGTGCCACTATTATATCTTGCGTAATTACACTATTAAATTTCTCAGTACCCAAGTTGCAATTAACGCAACAGGAATTAAATCATTTAGGTGATAATGTTACTTTAAAATAATAACAAAATTATTTCATACAAAAGAGGTGAAGCAGTTCACGCAAATGGTACTCCACGGCTCCGAGCACCACAGCCCCATACAAAATGCAACACAACCACAGTGACCCGGCGTACTACCAGAACCACCAGGCAGTAAACCAAAATCGTACTAAGCCAAAACAAGGACCGACTTTTAAAATAACGAGACCTAGCCCGGGCCGGACAACAGACCAAATGACGGGAAATCCATAAGAAACCTCAGCCAACTTAATACCAAAACAACAATTTATGAGCAATATGCAAAGCACAAGACCTCTCAGTCCAAAGGCTTCCGTTTAGTCGCGAAGATGGCTCCGACCCGCCTGCTGAGGTGCCAACCGTCGTACGGAGTGCCGAATCAAGCTTAACCTTCGTTAACGGAAAGCGGAAGCACCACGAGACAAAATAAACTCCAATCTAACTGCGCAAGGCAAACTCTAAGGAGTGCCACTCGAAGACTATGCACTTGAAGGTCAAACATAAAGCACCCAGACTAACGTGCCGCTGAACGACGCACTTCCATCACCAGCGTCTAGTAGAGTACGGAGAGCAGTGTATCCCATCGATATACATCCATAGGACGGTAAACGAGGATAGCAATCCCAGCGACGGAGAGACAGGAGGACGAAATGATATCCCGCCGCACATAGAAGGTATTTCAAACTCAGGCTTGACAAACTACAACATGCGAGATTTTGCTCCCCTTGCCAATCAAGTTAAATGGCACACCACGTCGCTGTCCACACTATTCGCCGTAAAATCACGGTCCGGTCTTCCCATCGGGCCCCACTCGGCGTCCAGACGCAAACAACCCCATCCGAGCCGAACTGTCTTCACACCCTGGTAGCCCCCTCTTACCTCCACACAGCCTCCAGCTAAGCCCCGGCCAGCGATCACACACGGAAACAACCGCCTAACGCCAAAGCGCCATCTGAGTGAAAACTCAGCACTAAGATCGATACGGACTTGGAAATAAGCGAGCACCGTAACAACTGTTATACATGTTATGTTAACTTTGTATTTCGCAAACTTGCCATCAGCCAATTTGTGTCTTATTTAGGGCGTGTAATGCGACACATGCGGTTCAACCCCTAGACGAGTTTAAGCCAAGACATTTCGACGAAGAGGAACCGCAAGTGAGTCCGAACATCTGTGGGATGTTAGCTCGCACACGAAAGCGGAACATTATCTTAATGTTTTCAATACGTACGAGTGGCGTTTTATAAGTAACGCAACACATATTTTTCTCCGCCACTTTCGGTTGATAAAGTGCGGAATTTATTGTGGGACATCATGGAATGTTCCCGCTTCAGCCCCTACAGTTTTATGAGTTTCCGATCAGTGGCAGCGCTATACGTAGCCTTAAAAATGAAGTCTATAACGAAGGTGCGTTCCATGCAGAGAGCTGTCACTGAGTATCTTTTAGCGGAAAACCAGAGCATCGCAGATATTCATTAGCTCTTGTAGAATGTCTATGGATATCTGGCAGTGAACAAACCACGCCAAGTAGTTGGGCAGGGCGTCTGTCGTATCGCAACACGGTCGCGCAAACCTGTTCCATCTCCTACGTGTCGGCCGGCCGCACGCAGCTGTGACTCCCGCATAGTGTTCGTCGCCACAAAAATGCAAACGAACTTCTCTTTCTGCACGACAGCGGAAGGCCTCACGCATCTAGCACACCTGAGAGAAGCTCACAAAACCCGGATCCCGCACCTTCCGTCAGCCATCTGTTTAGTCCAGTGAAGGATGCATTCCATACGAACTTATTGATGCAAAAAGACGTTGGCTCCGACGTCGACCAGTAGAGTGGTACCATGCGGGCACAGAGGCCTTCTCAGTAAGGTGACGTAAGGCCGTACATAGAACGGAGATAATCTTGAAAAATAGGGTTTTGTAGCCAAAAGAGTGTATTGGAATTCCGAATGAAATCAACCGGAAAAAAATGTGTTGCGTTACCTACTGAACGCCCTTAGTATGTAAACGATTTATTAGACAGGATCAGTAGCACTATAAGATTGTTCGCTGAGGATGTTATTGTGAGCGGCTAAATATCGTCATTCACATATCGTAAGGGATTTCAGAAAGTCTTGATCACAGTTTAGGTTTGGTGTAATGAATGACAGGTCTCTTTAAAGGTTGTTAAATGTGAGATAGTGCCTATAACAAAGAGAGAGAACTTCGTAGTATCTGATTAAAACCACTTAGGGTGAACATCTGCACGTCACTTCGTATACATATTTAGGGATGACACTAAGAAACGACCTGAAGTGAGACGATCACATAATGTAAAGATATATTTGTTTGGAAGGTTTCTAGGAAGATGCAGTGCACCTGCAAAGGAAATTGTACGCAAGAGACTAGTGCGATCAATTCCAGACCATTGTTCCAGCGTTTGGAGCTCGTATTAAGTGGACATGAGAACAGATACTGAAAGAATTCAGAGACTGACTGATAGGGTATTTGGAGCACCTGTATTCATAGAAGACTGTGTGTCTATTACTCTGCCACCATCGCATACCTTGCATAGAGATCGTATTTATGTATCTGGATATGGCGGGTAGGAAACTACTTGAAACGCTGCTACAAGATGACGCTGCCACTCGGCTGAAATGATGAGAAAATTTCGTGAACGAAATTCGCCAAGAGAGCCTGCATACCCATAAACACAGGAGGATTTGGGGGAGTACAGAGGCATATAGGCTGCCGTTTTCAAGAAATTCTCGTTACGAGAATGGAGTAGGAAGGCAAATGGGTTACCCTGATGTGAAATGCTCTCAGATACGCACAGCACAGTAGCTTAAATGTACATAAGGGGCATTCAGCTGAAAACTAGACAGATGGAAAAATGTAAGTTAACTGTTCGTTATTTCAAAAGTAATCGCTGTAACTGTGAGATAAGACGGTCCATGCCCTCATACGAAAATGTTTGCAGTTGCCTACGGGACGATGATTGGTTGTACCAAGGCGCCCACCTCTTCGTCCGAAGCAAATTGACAGCCACGAATGTCTTTTTTTCAGGGCTTTAAAAATATGGAAATCGAATGAGGAGAGATCGGGACTATATGGAGGACGTGAAGGAGCTTTTCAGCGAAAAATTCTGCAGTCTATTCGAAACCACCTTGGCAACATGTGGGTGGGCATTATCCTGCAACAGAATGATACCACCCGTCAACATTCCTGGGTAACACCCAGACTTGACTTGATGACGAGCTCCAACTTTTGCACAGTGTCTACGTACCGCTGTGCGTTAAGTGTACCACCGTGTTACAGAAAGTCAATGAGCAGCGGACCCTTGCTGTCAAACAAACAGTCATCCAGACTTTCCCGCCACTGGTTTGCCTTTTGATTTGACTACGCAGCAGAAATTTCGCTGTGAAGCCCTTACACATCCTTCATAGACTCGCAATCTCTCCTTATGAAATTTTTTACATTTTTGCAGCCCTGAAGAAAGACACTCGTGACCGCTTATTTCCTTCGGAAGAAGAAGTGCACGTGTAGGTACGGTCATGTTTCCCTAGTTAAAAGCAAACATTTTCCCATAGAGGCATTGGGATAAATGCGTGATAGTTATGGTGGTTACTTTTGAAATTATAAACAGTTTATTTATTTTTTTCCATCGGTCACGTTTTCATTTGACTGTTCCTTGTAGGTATATAGATAGAAAGGTAGACTGATTAGAGATACTGAAAGGAGTCTATTTTACCATTTCTCTTCTCATCACACACGAACTGAGGCGGTACACTTCCTTACACTCTAAGGTCTGTAGACCGTTGTCGCACTCGCGCCATACGTTCTTTAAAGCGAGAACCAGAAGGTTGCTAGTTTCTCTTGGCTCCCAAGCTCTAACCGGAAAGCGCCGCAAGCCAATGATTCGTTTCCTGAATCTTGCCTAATCCGCATCATCCACCATGCAGAGCCTCAGAATGCTTTAGAATCGCAAGTATCTCATACAAATCTAATTCACTTTATACGTTTCGGTGTTTACAATAGGTCATATTGTCAGATAACGCTTATTCAACATCATTTTTCTAAATTTTGTTAAAAAACGAGGCATTGGATTGAAAACCGTCTATTAGAAACGTCTTTCGTATTATTTATCAGTACGCGAGTAATAAGTCACTAGCATGGCTCAAAGACTACCTGTTCACTGCTTGCGTCTGCTAGGGGCTCACATCAGTGTTGGAGTAGTGATGCAAATATGTGCGATTTAGTCTGAAGGCAAAACGCTGCCGACCAATCAGGCGGCGGCTCGGTTAGGATTTGAGTTCGTATGGCTTATGTGAATGCGCAAGAGCACTCTTCGTTTTTGTCTCTGTTTCGCGCTGAATGCCTGCACTTCCACATATCTCTGTATCTTCGCGTGTTCAGCGACTATAGCAGCTAATTTGTTGTATGTGTTAAATTCAAACATTAGCGTCTTGTGCCTTACGGAGACGGACATTTCTAAGCGGCATTATTCAGTATTTATGACGACAGCGTTGCTTGCTAGCACGGCATTAGTGTGGTTCTACATTCCTTCCTTCTGAAGTTGTGTTCTCATTGGAGACTAGGCTGGATCTCTTTTTCACAGGACAAGGATCTATATCGATCCTCATTAAGTCAGCCTTGAATAAAGGTCGCACTCCACGTTACTTTCCCACCCATTTTATGATAATACGGAGATTTGAGAACATATGGGGTTCCTCTTCAGTTTTTCAAAATAAATGGAGTTCCATTTCTACACGGTCTAGTGGAAGATATTGTGATCTTTCATGCTGACTTCTTGAGTAATATCATGAATTAATTTGAAAGCTCTCTTTTATTATTTTTCCTCACATAAACACTTACAAATTTTACGACGCTTATGCCCAGTTGATACGAGTTTCTTTATCCTTTATAAAGGCTTATTTATCCTTTATCCACATTCGTAGATTAGCACAGCTCATTGAAAAAAAAGTGTTTTCGCAGAATTAATATAACAAGAAATTACTTTCCGCTGACAGAGTATCTTCCTCCTCTGCATGCAACATTCAGCCATTTTACTGCAGAGAACTTGACAAGTTGGTATCTGAGGAATGTATAGAACTTATTTTGATATCAAAATACGTAAATCTAAATGCTAGGCATCAAAGGTATGTGAAAATTTAATTTTGAATGGAAATATGCGGATCTGACATACACGATGTGAAATCCAGACTACCTAGGTACACTAAGCAATTCGTGTGCGAGAAACCATTCCGTTTTCAAAGAAGTTTAGATATGCCATCTGACTGCAAAACAAAATGACTCAGATTAAAATGTTGCCCTTGGATATTGCTAATCTGTATCTTTAGTCTTTCAAACAATCACAGTATCAGAACTGTTATTGTAATTACATAACAAGTGAACACACAAATTAACGTATCCGACTTCATGTTAAGTCTGCTTTAAAATTCACGAGGTATGACTTAACAGAAATCTTTTACTGGGATTAAGACTCGCCGGCCGCGGTGGTCTAGCGGTTCAGGCGCTCAGTCCGGAAGCGCGCGACTGCTACGGTCGCAGGTTCGAATCCTGCCTCGGGCATCGAAGTGTGTGATGTCCTTAGGTTAGTTAGGTTTAAGTAGTTCTAAGTTCTAGGGGACTGATGACCACAAATGTTAAGTCCCATGGTGCTCAGAGCCATTTGAACCATTTTTGATTAAGACTCAGATCTGATTTGATATTATTTTCACTGGTACACTCTGAGAATCACTGTGGCTTACAGTGAACATGAGCTTTGATTGTAGTTAAATTTACTGGCCTACCTACGCGCACAGAACACTCTTCTGCTCTGCAGCTTGTTGCTATTAGGAATAATGTTGTAGCTGACAAAAACCAAACTTCATTTGCCGCACTTGCGATGTGAAATACAAGGCGGAAACTTGCCGCTAATCATAAAATGCTTCTCAGTACACAGCTCGCCATGTGCAATGCGAGTGTACAAACAGACTCATGAAAGCAGAAAATGAAAATGGAGAACTAATCCTAACCACTGATAAATGAGAACAAAGACTCTAAGTTTAACTATACTTCATTAAGTCATGACAACAATATACCATTTCATAAGGTTTTTACAGATAGTCAAGTTATAAAAATAATTTTTTATAACTCTCCTCTATACAATTGCCTTCCTTGACACTCATGTCAATTATAAGACAAAAACATATGCTGCATTATAAAATTTCTACAGCAGACTTCAACCGTGCGCTACGTTCTCACAATAACAAATTACACAGTTACAGATATAAAAAACTGAATTACATTAAAAGTTGACCTTTCTCATTCTTTTATAAATATAATATCATTTGCTCAATATCTTTCCTCAAACAATTCAGGAACTTCATTCACATTTATGGTCAAACTTCCCTTAATATTTGCCGGCCCTGGGATGATGAGATTTCACCGAACTAGCAGCGTCCACTAACCAAGTGTTCTACATTGTATCCACCAGATTAAACTGACAGAACGCTTTTTAGCAATAAAAACCTTAAAAATTAGTGCCTCTAAGCGCAGACGGATAGTTTAGAAGCGAACCAGTAAGTTTATGTTTGCTTGGCGTACGCCCTTTCAGACGGAGCAGATGAGTAGGTTGTAGGAGCACACACTGCGTACACAGACTGCAGAGTGTTTACGCACTGCCGCCTCTGAGGGGCGTAACCGGTACAAAAGGACGCCGAAAGATACCAGTGAACATTTTGTTTGAAACAAAAGCTGTTTCCCATGACGTGACCTATCACCCTTAACGTTGGATGTAAGACTTTGGTACATGCCGTATAGTTAAGGCCGGTATATTGCAACGATGTATAATAGCACTATATGAAGTGCCTTGAGTTAAGGCCAGATAAATGATGCATACTGTGCAAAAGTGCGGAAATCCGGCACAGGTGTGCACATCTCAGCCACTGGGGAATGCGGAACAGCAACATCTGTGATCAGGCAGTTCACCAAATGAGCGACGACGGGTCCGCTTCCTTGTTTATGCGGTGTCAGAAGGACCCAAACACACCCAGTCTTGCTTCCCTCTGGCGTACTGATAAATGGCGAGTATTGCAAAAGAGCAAAGAACGGGAGATCTGTGTTGTCGGTCATTTAAACACGACTGGGAACTGCAGTTCTTCTTTACAGCAGCAGGTGAAAACTCACAGTGTTTGCTGTGCCACAGAATAATACATGATTAGGGCCAGTTCATGACTGAAAGGCCCTACAACTCATTTCACGAAGAGGAATGTAGTTAACTGAACACTGAAGAACGGCAAGCCAAATTAAGTGCTCTTAAAAATATGGGTGAGACACATGAATAGGATTTTAATGTTAAGTCGTAATAATTGTTACCTCTTGAACTCTTCACTTCTTGTGATACATTCGTTTCTATTTTACTATACAAAGTACTGTTTTAAGTTTTCCAGAATGACGATCACAGTATATCTGCACTGCGGGAAATGTTCAAAGTTGCATTAAGAATAGCAAGATCCATTTTCTGAAGGAGAGTTTCTAAAGACTGTCTCATTGATGCAGCAGAGCTTTTGTGTCCCGCGAACGTTAGCAGGTTTCAATAAATCGGCCTTTCCAAACAAACATTGACTCGACGTGTAAGTTTTATGGCCGGAGATGTGCACAGGCAGTTAACAAATAACGCTAAGAACTTTGCTGCTTTCTCTGATGCTTTGGATGAAGCAACAGATCTTACAGATACAGCTCAGGTAGTGATATACATACGAAGTGTCTGTAACGCTCTGCGCGTGACAGAGGACGGTTTGGCCTTAGTGCCTTTGAAAGGGACTGCGACAGGTGTAGCCTTACTGCAAGCTTTCGAGCAAGCGACTGATGATATCAGCATGGATTAGAATCGGTTAATCTCAGTGGACACGGATGGAGCATCGGCAGTGCGAGGCTATCAGGGAGATCTCACACCACTGATGCGAAAAAAGCTAGGACGCACAGAGGAGACGTTTTATGGAAGTTCAGCATTCTACATCGAGAGGCGCTTTTTGCAAAATCAGTAACGTTCGAGAACATCAAGCAAGTTGTTATGAGTACTGTAAACTATTTGAAGACACATGGGCTTACGCATCGCCAGTTTCAGCAGTTCTTTGAGGAATTAAGAGAGGAGTACAGCGACATACCTTACTACACCGAAGTACGCTGGCTCAATCGATGTAAAATACTGAAAAGGTTTTTTTGTTTGCGTTTAGACCTAGTACATTTCATACATTAGAAGGGAAAGAGTGAACTTTGCTGGATACCAGACCTTGCATTTCTCGTGCACATTGCGTCCCACATGGAAATGGAAATGAGCGTTTGGCGTCTTACGGGGCAGGTCCGGGCGCCTTGGTGCAGGTCTTATTACATTCGATGCCACATTGGGCGACCTGCGCGCCAGATGGGGATGAAATGACGATGAAGACAACACAACACCTAGTCCCAGAGCGGAGAAAATCCCCCACCCAGCCGGGAATCGAACCCGGGCCCCTTAGGACGGCAGTCCGTCACGCTGACCATTTAGCTATCGTGGCGGACATTGCGTTTCACATGAAAAGCCTGAACGTCAGTTTACAAGGTGAAAATAATTTAATTTCTAACTTTTGCGTAAAGCAGGTGCTTTTGAAAGGAAGCTTGTTCTTTTGGAGAACCAACTATTGTCTGAAAACATTCCACATTTCCCTATCCTTGATTTGTTCCACAAAAGTGCTATATTTCAAGAATACGTACGAAGAATTGCAGAAGTTAAGGGGAAAGTTCGAGCACGATTTATAGATTTACGAGTGTGTCTCCTAGCATTCGTTACTTTGCACGGCCGTTTTCAGCATCGGTTGAAAATGCTCCGAATCATCTACAGATGGAACTGATAGACCGGCAATGTAATACACGGCAGGAGGATAAGTTCTTTCCAGTACGAAATACAAAAGAATTCTACGAAAATTTTCCACAGCAAGAATTTTCACGCCTGCATCATGAAGCTGCGAGACTTGTTTCCAGCCGGCTGCTGTGACCGAGATGTTCTAGGCGCTTCAGTTCGGAACCGCGCTGCTGCTACGGTCGCAGGTTCGAATCCTGCCTCGGGCATGGTTGTGTGTGATGTCGTTTAGTTAGTTAGGTTTAATTAGTTCTAAGTCTAGGGGATTGATGACCTCAGATGTTACGTCCCTTAGTCGTTAGAGACATTTGATTTGAAGTTGTTTCCATTTTCGGATCTACTTATGTGTGGGAAAAATTTTTCTCCATTATGAAAATGAATAAATCAAGGTTTCGATCGAGTGTCAGTGACGAAAATCTTCGCAACTGTTTGCGTTTATCAATGAGTCGCGCTTTTGTGCCCACAATAACTTAACCGTTTCTCATCACTAATGATAAACATTTTTCGGATTTCTTTCTTTTTCGAATTTAAAATAGTTATTTACTAACCATCCCTCATCCAGTGCCATGTTATATAAGTGAACATTGTTATATGAAAAATTTGGTATTGAACTGGTTGTTCTAAATGTACTTGCATGCTTAAAAATTACCGTTTAATTATTGAGAGAGGTGTTTAATACCAGTGCCATAAAGGATATTTAGGTACCTAATGTGGTAGTAAAGCTTATAAGACGCGCTAACTATCATGCTAGAAGCATAGTCAACATGAGGAATCGCCCCTCACCACAGCGACTTCATTTTTTATTGAATATCTGCCTCGCAATAGCCGCTTTGCCGACTAGCTGATGACTGCGAACTAGAAATTACGGCACTAGGAACCCTGAGGAGATTGTAACGCAACCGTGCATTTCCTTTGTAGGGTAAGTTGGGAGGTATGTGTCGACCAAGATAGTACATAACCGTCTTCACACGACCAATTTGGCCTCTAGGAGCTGAAACGTCCCTTTAGAAAAATTACTGAATGACTGTGATGATAAACCTCTTACGTTGTTTGATTTTCAAACAGCTGAGCAAAACTGAACGTACTCAAACATTACTCTCTTTACTTATTTTGATCAACACTAAACTGAAACACAATATTTTTAGCGCAATGCAATCTGACTTTCAATAATCCCTACAAAAGAATGGCCTTGACTAACATTAACCTATACCTTTCACGAATCACTTACCTCACAAAAATCTTCGTTGCTCGAACTACTGCAATACAGAGAGCGCGACTACTGCCAGCTAAATAAAAGATTCTAACTACTGAAGGCACTAACTACTGATAAGCATAGTTAGCAAAGGAAAGATTTTAATAGAGAACAAACAATGTATTTACCTTAATAGTGTTCAAAAGTCATGAAATATATCAGTTCATGATATCCAGTATTACAAATTTACTGTTTCTGGCGGACACACGTCCACATCGACCGCTCTTAAAATTCTGCCATCTCTCTCCCCACATCCACCACTGCTTGCGGCTCACCTCCAACGGCACAACGCTATGCGCTGTTCACATCCAACTGCCCACTACAATAGAGAATATTTCAACAATGCCAACCAGCTACGTGGCGTTACCAACAAAAAACCTAAACAGCCTACTTACAGAGCCCGTTGCGAACGCTATACTCCACGCTGCACGGCAGTCTGCGTAGGATACGGGCAAGGAAGCATGTGGAATGAAACTTGTATCAGTGGCTGCCAGTTCTCTTCACCAACGTGTGTAGGACTTTTTTCTGAGGTCTGGTGACTGACGTAGTGGAATGTACAGCAGGCCACGTCCTAATCCACGTCTAAGGCATGCCACCACTGATGTTCTTATAAGCGAGGACATTTGCAAAAACGTTTGGAGAAAAAACCCGATGTCGATGTGGTATGGAGAAATACAAAATATGTTCTGAAAGTTTCCATATTATTTCGTCGAGAACCGCACATAACGCATAATACGGTGGGTAGTCATAAGCCTTTAATTATTACCTTGAAAAATATAGTTCCATATTGAAACATGTTCCTTGCTGGTACATGTCTGCAGTCCAGATACGCTTTAAAATCCCCGCACCGCAGTACCGTAGCATGCCGGTAGAGCAGCCGAAACATAATGGTACAGCCCATTCCGCTTAATGTTTGGGTGTGTACCACGATTGCAAACATGTATCTGCAAAAAATTATTACGTAAAAAATATTATTTTGTCGAGAAGAAAATAAAAACATTGACGTATACCCCTCTTAGGATTTATATTCTTGAGCCGAGAACGGTCACGTCGTTCACGAACCTTTACATTGCTATATTTTTCCTTGGAGAGCCCAAGAAAGGGAACGGCTGGGACGGAGGCTATTCTTCGTCGAGAGCAACAACAGGAAGGCAACAAATCTCGCTCGCGTCAGCCCTGTTGTTTCAGACCCTATGCCGCCTCTGTGGGCGGCGGCTCTGGTCGGTTCAGAAGACGCCGCCTGCCGCCGGCCGCCGGCCCGACCCACCCCCGCGCCGCAGGGGGCCGCAGTCAAGTGTCCGCCGCCCGCCTCAAAGGCGCCGGCCCTGCCTCCAGATGGCCGCCAGGGCGTGGCCGCCCCCGCCCTGAATAATAAACAAACACTTCCGCTAACGACAAGTGCCGCGGCGCACAGCTACCGGTCGCTATGGGCGGAGCGAACCACTTCCACCGTGTCTCCTGTTCGTCAGGCCTCGAGCGACTCTGTGGACAGCTTCCAGCTGCGAAAACTGGTTCCAGGGCGTGCCAGTACACCTGTCAGGTTGCAACACTTCTTATAAATTTTCGTTCTTCCCCTAACGTTACTACGTGTCTTTCTGTAAAGAATGCTCCAATTCCTTAGGGTCAAAAGTATACAGATCCCGAACTGAATATTTTGAGATGAACCACGAATGGTCAGTAGTTGAACACGGCGGTTAGTCATAAAATTTGAATTATGACTTCGACGTAGTGAAGCGGTGACCGCGAAAATTGGTCTGAAGTTGGTCTTTCTCTACTCACTCATCCTTCACTGCGTCACATTTTCCCAACAATGGATAACTCGGAAGAAGCTCTCGTCATAGAAGTTTGCATTTTAGCTATTCAGGACACATTACATCAGAAACTTACCTCGCCATCATTCCAGCGATGCCTGTCACGCAACAATTGCTTCTCTTGAGCGAAGAGGAAGAACACTGGTTGTAATCTTAAGAGAATTTGGCAGAAAGATGCAGACTGAGATGCAGATTAAGCCGGTGCGTACTCGTGCCGCGACCTTCGTCATGTTCTAAATGACGAGCAAGATTCTGAAATCCCATCCACTACTGATCTTCACCTTCCCTTCTGTGGTCTCGATTGTGATACCCTAGTGTACGAGGACTTGAGATTTCCGGTTCTTTGCAGCGAAATGGTCTGCCACTTCGTTCTTCCTCATTCAGATTTGTTTGACCGCACTGGAATCGTCGGCGACACCTAACTACAGTAAAATAAGTTTGTGCATTGCTGCCGAACCTCGTCCGAATACGTGTCCTTTCCGAGCATGACCTTTCCCGACCCTTTTGTACATGCTGCATGTACAGTGGCACTTCCTACCACCAAGTTTTCAACTGTGGCGTTTTCGGCCAGAGCCCCCCTCATTGTTGCGACTTCCCTTGAAGTAGCAATAGCGAGGCGTATTGCCAATGCGTTTCTTTTCACTCACAGCAATTTACGGTGTGCTCTTAGGTTCCTACCCAACTACATCTTCGGAAATCGAGACATATTCGGAAATAACCAGCCAAATATATGTAAAAAGCATAAATACAGATGTCATTATTGTTCGTTTCACTCGCAGAACTTTTTCCTGTCCAACCACATCATTGGAAATCAGGCAAATCCGGAAAAAACAGCCAAATATTTGTGACAAACAAGAAAACAACTGCCATTGCTACTCGTTTCACTCAAAGCACTTTAAGCTTTCGTCTTTTAATTAGACCAAAAATTAAAATTAAAAATAATATAACATGCCTATGTGTTACTTCGCCAACGGCCTTGCCGTAGTGGCAACACCGGCTCCCCTCAGATCAGCGAAGTTAAGCGCTGTCTGGCCGAGCGCTGTTGGCAAGCGGGATGCACTCAGCATGTGTGAGGCAAACTGAGGAGCTACTTGATTGAGAAGCAGCGGCTCCGGTCTCGGAAAGTGACATACGGCCGGGAGAGCGGTGTGCTGACCACATACCCCTCCATATCCGCATCTAGCGACGTCTGTGGGTGAGGATGACACGGCGGCCGGTCGGTACCGTTGGGCCTTCATAGCCTGTTCGGGAGGAGTTTTTAGTTTTTTTATGTATTACTTCACTAATGAATTATGTGAATAGTCCAGACATAAGCCGGATTTATATATGAAGGGCTGTTCCTTTAACAAAACGGTTGAAAAAGCAATGCCTAACACCAACCAGTTTTGCACCGTGCTGTTTCCAACCAGAATCTGCCACACTGCTGTGGCTGCCTGTGATGGAACAAAAAGCCACGGGTCGCAAAGCCCACAGTCGGAAAGGCCACGAAATCCATCTTCCAAAGCAGCAATGACTGTCGCAGCGTCCACGAAATGCAGAAAACGAATTATCGCACAAGACTCGACTTCATGGGTCGGGTACATGGGCGCCCGCAGAAATTTCTGCAGTGGGGTGGTAGTTAGACTCTAGAACTTGTCATTTTTTATATAAATGAGTTGGTCAGTTTGGAGACATTTCCTGCGATAAGAACTAAATTTTATATGTGACCCAAAAATGTGTTATATCCTAGAAAAATTATGGTTACCCGCTCAATATATGCATTAAAACTTTGTGTGCTGTAGATCCCACACCCACAGCGGACGGTGGCGGGGGCTAGGAAGGGCGAGTGGCAAGTGCCTCCTTCGCCCACCTTGCGGACACCTATGATTAGTTGCGCCATTTTATTGTGTCTCATCTGACGGATTGTTACGATACTGTAAGGCGACGATTTCAATGTGTACCTGGATTGCAGACATGTACCAGCAAACAAACAAAAGACTGATCACGTGATTTCGTACTTTCGAAGGGATGATTAAAACTTCATGACTACCTTAGTAATTCACATACAGTATGTATAGCAAAATTCAGTGTCAAATGTAACAAGACTTAAGAAAATAAGCGAGTTCTTCCCAAACCTTAATCAGCGCCTTCGGAGTAACTGTCTCAACAACTTTTTCAATCCTATTTTTTTTAAGTCGGGTATCTCAGCTGGCAGCAGAGGCCCATACACATGATCCGTTATGGTCACAAAAAAGGTAAAAATCGTGAGGCATCAGAGAGAGTGAACATAGAGGCCATGCGCAACAAACTATGTCATTCGGTCACTTACTGCCAGTCCAGCGGTCGGGCACAACGTCATTTAACCAGTCACCTATCTATCGTGTTATGCCAGTAAAGCTGCTGACCATTTCCTGTCAAATAAAGTTCTGTCGTTGAGGTTCTTCCAGCTGAGAAAAGAGCCATAGTTCTAACGCAAAAATATAAGAAATCCAGACGCAGTTACTTCGCCAAAAAAGAGAGGCCAATGTACTTTCCGCCGAGATATGGCACAAAAACATTCACCTTCAGAGAGTCTCGTTGCAACTGCACCTTCTCATCGCGCTTTGCTGCCCCCAAATGCGCACATCGTGTGTGTTGGTTCACATTTCCATGAAATGTCGATCTATCACCGAAGACGACACGATCCAGAAAACCATCAACGTTAGGCAGCAACATTTTGTTTGCAAAGCTGGCAGATAAATCGCTTTTGACATTGTAACAGTCACAAACGATATGGACGTACGTGTAATCATGTCCTTAAAAGTTTCCACACAGACATCACTAGAATTTCTAATTCACGACTAGCCTTCCGAAGTGATTTACTTGTGCAAGTCTTGTGTTTTTCCCTGCGTAAAGCATGCTCAAATAACTTCCGGGAATGTAGCCGGGTGACAAGAGCGACGATGTCACCTGGCTGCATTCCCGGAATTAATTTCAACATAATTTCCTGGTGGCTACGAATGAAAAACTCTCTTAGGCGCTCAACACGTTCTTCAGTCACTCTTAATGGTCGCCTGCACCTCCCTTTGCAAAGATAGCTGATGTCCTCAAGTCGATGATACGATCTACGGATGTTATTATCTATTGCAGGATTACCATGGAACTTAATACGGAACGCAAGTTGCACTGTAGCAGCAGATTTAGTCAAAAACTGTAAATCGCAAAATGCCTTCCGTTCACTAGTCGCCGTGTTTGCTGTTAGGACCTTGTAACGAAAGACACAGGAAACAGTGCATGCGCATGCGTACAGGTATACATCTACATCTACATCCACATGGTTACCCGGCAATTCTTCTCCTACCATTCCACTCTCGAATGGCGCGTGGGGAAAAGGAACACCTAAATCTTTCCGTTCGAGCTCTGATTTCTCTTATTTTATTATGATGATCATTTCTCCCTACGTAGGTGGGTGTCAAAAATATTTACGCATTCAGAAGAGAAAGTAGGTGATTGAAATTTCGTAAATAGATCTCTCCGCAAAGAAAACCGCCTTTGTTTCAGTGACTGCCACCCCAACTCGCGTATCATATCAGTGACACTCTCACCCTTATTGTGCGATAACACGGAAGGAGCTGCCCTTCTTTGCACTTTTTCGATGTCCTCCGTCAATCCTACCTGGTAAGGATGCCATACCACTCAGATATATTCCAGCAGAGGACGGACAAGTGTAATGTTGGCTCTCTCTTTAGTGGGTTTGTCGCATCTTCTAAGTGTTGAGCGGTTCTAGGCGCTACAGTCTGGAGCCGCGCGACCGCTACGGTCGCAGGTTCGAATCCTGCCTCGGGCATGGATGTGTGTGATGCCCTTAGGTTAGTTAGGCTTAAGTAGTTCTAAGGTCTAGGAGACTGATGACCTCAGAAGTTAAGTCCCATAGTGCTCAGAGCCTTTTTTTTTTTTTCTAAGTCTTCTGCCAACAAAGTGCAGTCTTTGTTTTGTCTTCCCCACAATATTATCTATGTGGTCTTTTCAATTTAAGTTGCTCGTAATTGTAATTCCTAGGTATTTAGTCGAATTTGTTTAGTGCTAATTGCCACTTTTCGCACCATACAGAAATTCTCTCTGGGTCATTTTGTAATTGGAATTGATCGTCTGATGATTTTACTAGACGGTAAATTACAGCGTCATCTGCAAACAGTCTAAGGGGGCTGCTCAGATTATCACCTAGTTCTTTTATATAAATCAGGAATAGCAGAGGGCCTATGACACTACCTTGCGCAACACCAGATATCACTTCTGATCTGCTCGATGATTTACCGTCTATCACTAAGAACGGTGACCTCTCTGAGAGGAAATCACGAATCCAGTCACACAACTGAGACGATACTCCATATGCACACAATTTGCTTAATAGTCGCTTGTGAGGAACGCTATCAAAAGCCTTCTTGAAATCTGGAAATATGGAATCGATCTGAGATCCCTTGTCGACAGCACTGTTTCAGTTTCGAGTTCATCTGGTTAATTAATAATCGAAAGTTGCATGTAATAAATGCTACAAAGCCTTAAAACCCCTATATTCATTTTCAAACACCCGGTACTTTTCGGAATATGTAGAGTTACAGGAAATGTATTCGCCGTTGCGAATATGAACCACCATCGGCTGAATACTGGAGTGACGACAGTGAAAATTTGTGCCGGACTGGGACTCGAACCACGATTTCACGCTTTTCGCGATCGGTCGCCTTAACTGCTTCGGCTATCCGTGCACGACACTTGCCCAGGCCCAAACTTAAAAACATGTCGACGTCCGTATGCCACAACCTGCACTCGTACGTTACGTACATTCCCTTCCAGGAAGTACATACACTGAGGTGACAAAAGTCATGGGACAGCGATATGCACATATACAGATGGCGGCAGTATCGCGTACACAAGGTATAAAAGGGCAGTGTATTGGCGGAGCCGTCATTTGTACTCAGGTGATTCATGTGAGAAGGTGTCCGACGTGATTATGGCCGCACGACGGTAATTAACAGACTGTAAACTGTTAGGGAATTTAAAATCTCAAGATCCACAGTGACAGGAGTGTTTGTAGAATACCAGATTTCGGGCATTGCCTGTAATCGTGGACAACGCAGTGGCCGACAGCCTTCTCTTAACGACGAGAGCAGCGGAGTTTCAGTGGAGTATAAAGCAGGTTGCATGGGGGCTTAATTAAATATAATACAAATAATTTTAATTTTAGTCGCTGTATGTCCGGCTACGATGTCTCGTAACCGGTTGGCCCTGACTACTTTTAGTACGCAATCTGACTGCATAGAATAACAACAAAGAATGAAAGAAAATTTCAGTTAATACAATTAATTAATTAAGTCCCCAGCAACTATAAAACGTACGAAACCAAAGCACAAGTGTAACTGTTCTGTGTGTGGAAGTGTGATGCAACGTCCACATCTGGCACGGTTCTTCTTCAATAAGACAAGATATTTTAAATACCATTTATACTGAAGTAATTAAAAAAAATAGAAATACTATAATTGCGCAAGAAAACCAGAATTACACTCAATACAAGAACACGAGCCAGATGCTTTGTTGACTGAACCTGTGACCAAGGGGCATTATTGTTTAACACATTTGAAATAAAAAATAAGAAAACTTTCTTTTACCTTTATATATCTTGACGAAAAGTACTCTGATCATTACAATATCTCCACTCGAACAGCATCTGGTGTCTAGCCCATCAAAACATCTGCACACCGCATGGCCTCAAATAGTACAGGTATCAACATCCTCTCTCCAAAGCACTAACTACCACCACATCTCAACAACGACTGACTACTGCTACTTCTCAACAAGCACTCTCCACCACGACTTCTCGACAAGAACTCTCCACTACCACATCTCAACCAACACTGCCTACTACGACTTCTCGACAAGAACTGCCAGTGGAGGCGGCGGAATAATACTCTTTGGCGCAATCTCTGGCGCTGTGGCTCAGTGTAACCACCTTTCAAAGTATCTGAACAGATACCTTTGCTGATCTTGCAGCTTTATAAGAATGAAATTGCAATGAAATCCAGACCTTTAGCTGCTTACAGGCGTTGATAAATATCAACGGGGACAGTTTATCTTTATTAACGCCTGTAATCAGCTGAAGGTCTGGATTTCATTATAGTTTCATACTTCGAAAGGTAGGTATCTGTACAGATACCAGATTCATGTAGATAAGGCTTACCGGCCAATGATCTTCTTCAGTTTGCATCCGCTCACATTGCCTGAACTCTTAAAGGAATCGATAGATTGACTGCCGCGAGTAATGAGCATGGTGAGCAGGGGCACTACAAATGTCGTGTGTGGACAGAAAGTTGGAAAGTGTGGGTCTCACGGGGAGCGTGTCAGAGATAAGTCCCTGCAGTCTGATTCTCGTCTTTGTCCTCTGTGGCTCAGCCGGCTAGAGCGTCTGCCATGCAAGCAGGAGGTCCCGGGTTCGAGTCCCGGTCGGGGCAAGCTTATTTCAACTATCCCCGTTGATATTTATCAACGTCTGCAAGCAGCTAAAGGTCTGGATTTCATTGTAATTTCAGTAGAGCTGCCAGTGCTAACAGGCAACCAAAACTGCTTGAAATAACCGCGGAATCAGTGCATAATGCAGGACGTAAGACGAATGAAGCCGTTACGATAGTGCCGCAAAATTTAGCGTTGATGAGCTATGGCAGCAGCCGACCGACGCGCGGGCCCCTGTCAACAGCAAGAGGTCGCCTGCAGCGACTTTCCTGGACTGATGACCGTAGTGGTTGGAGCCTAGACGACTGGAATGCCGTGGCCTGGTCAGATTAGTGGCGATTCCGGTTGGCAAGAGCTCTTGCTAGGGTTCGAGTGCAGCGCAGACTCCACGAAGCATTGGACTCAGGTTGTCAATAAGGCGCTGTGCAAAATTTTGTGGCTCCACAATGCCATTGGCTGCGTTTACATGGAATGGACTGGGTCCTCTGGTCCATCTGAACCGATCATTGATTGGAAAGCGTTATGTTAGGCTATCTGGAAACTACACTACTGGCCATTAAAACTGCTACACCATGAAGATGACGTGCTACAGCCGCGAAATTTAACCGACAGAAAGAAGATACTGTTATATCCAAATGATTAGCTTTCCACAGCATTCACACAAAGTTCACGCCGGTGGCGACACCTACAACGTGCTGACATGACGAAAGTTTCAAACCGATTTCTCATACACAAACAGCAGTTGACAGGTGTTGCCTGGTGAAACGTTGTTGTGATGCCTCGTGCAGGGAGTAGAAATGCGTACCATCACGTTTCCGACTTTAATAAAGGTCGGATTGTAGCCTATCGCGATTGCGGGTTATTGTATCGCGACAATGCTGCTCGCGTTGCTCGAGATCCAATGACTGATAGCAGAATATGGAATCGGTGGGTTCAGGAGGGTTATACGGAACGCCGTGCTGGATCCCAACGGCCTCGCATCAGTAGCAATCGAGATGACAGGCATCTTATCCGCAAGGCTGTAACGTATCGTGCAGCCACGTCTCGATCCCTGAGTCAACAGATGGGAACCTTGGGAACCTTTGCAAGACAACAACCATCTGCACGAAGAGTTCGACAACGTTTGCAGCAGACCATGCCTGCGGTTACCCTTGACGCTGCATCACAGACAGGAGCGCCTGCGGTGGTGTCCTCAACGACGAACTTAGGTGCACGAATGGCAAAACGTCATGTTTTCGGATGAATCCAGGTTCTGTTTACAGGATCATGATGGTCGCATCCGTGTTTGGCGACATCGCGGAGAACGCACATTGGAAGCGTGTATTCGTCATCGCCATACTGGCGTATCACCTGGCGTGATGGTATGGGGTGCCATCGGTTACACGTCTCGGTCACCTCTTGTTCGCATTGACGGCACTTTGAACGGTGGACGTTACATTTCAGATGTGTTACGACCCGTGGCTCTACCGTTCATTCGATCCCTGCGAAATCCTACATTTCAGCAGGATGATGCACGACCGCATGTTGCAGGTCCTGTACGGGTCTTTCTGGATACAGAAAATGTTCGACTGCTGCCCTGGCCAGCACATTCTCCAGATCTCTCACCAATTGAAAACGTCTGGTCAATGGTGGCCGAGCAACTGGCTCGTCACAATACGCCAGTCACTAGTCTTGATGAACTGTGGTATCGTGTTGAAGCTGCATGGGCAGCTGTACCTGTTCACGCCATCCAAGCTCTGTTTGACTCAATGCCCAGGCACATCAAGGCCGTTATTACGGCCAGAGTGGTTGTTCTGGGTACTGATTTCTCAGGATCTATGCACTCAAATTGCGTGAAAATGTAATCACATGTCAGTTCTAGTGTAATATATCTGTCCAATGAATACCCGTTTATCATGTGTATTTCTTCTTGGTGTAACAATTTTAATGGCCATTAGTGTGTTTGGAGTCATTCATGGTGTTCGTGTTCCCAAAAATGTCACTGGATCACAATTGACCACAACTGTTTCGAAGAACATTCTGAACAGTTCTAGCGAATGGTCTTGCCGCCCACATTGCCGAAATGAATCCCACCAAATATTTATGGAACATAATCGATAGGCGACCTCGTGACCAAAATCCTGCACCGGCAACACTTTCGCCGTTATGGACAGAGGCAGCATGGCTCAGTGTTTCTGCATGGCTCTTCACAACGACCTATTGAGTCCGTGTCGCGTAGAGTTGCTGCACTACGGCGGGCAAAATGTGGTCTGTCACGATATTAGAAGGCGTTCCGTGACTTCTGTCACCTCACTGTACGTGCCCAACCGCTGTCGCCTGTCTTAGACGGAGCAGTCAACTGATGAGGCTACGAACTGTAACCTTTGACAGAAAGTGCGCGCTGTTAGCACAAAAGGTGCGCAGGTGGTGCGCGTCGCGCCGCAGCGAGCGGTGATTCCCTTTGTAGCGGCGCCGCGCCGCCACCGCCACAGCCGCTCTACCTGCTCCGGCGGCTAATGGAAGGCCACGACGGGCGAGCCGAGGTCCAGACGGCGCCAGCGCTGCGCTCCTCACAAATGGAGCCGACGATTAGCTCTGCCTCCACCGGCAGACCTCTATCCTCCACCTCTCCCCCTCACCCCACCACAAACACACACACACACACACACACACACACACACACACATATACGTAGACTAGCCGCTCCACGTTCTCCGTCTGCATTTCTTAATCACCGTCCAGACATAACAGCAATGTTGCCGCAAAACGTCCGATAGACCATTCCGACTATTCAGTACTGGTTTCAGTAGTGTGCGCTAACGCTGCTGAAAGTTCAACCGCCAGGAATGATGGGATTAAAAAAAAAAAAACTACGCTACCGGCAATTAAAATTGCTATACCAAGAAGAAATGCAGATGATAAACGGGTATTCATTGGACAAATACATTATTCTAGAACTGACATGTGATTGCATTTTCACGCAATTTCGGTGCATAGATCCTGAGAAATGAGTACCCAGAACAACCACCTCTGGCCGTAATAACGGCCTTGATACGCCTGGGCATTGAGTCAAACAACTTGGATGGCGTGTACAGGTACAGCGGCCCATGCAGCTTCAACACGATACAACAGTTCATCAAGAGTAGTGACTGGCGTATTGTGACGAGCCAGTTGCTCGGCCACCATTGACCAGACTTTTCAATTGGTGAGAGATCTGAAGAATGTGTTGGCCAGGGCAGCAGTCGAACATTCTCTGTATCCAGAAAGGCCCGCACAGGACCTGCAACATGCGGTCGTGCATTATCCTGCTGAAATGTAGGGTTTCGCAAGGATCGAATGAAGGGTAGAGCCACGGGTCGTAGCACATCTGAAATGTAACGTCCACTGTTCAAAGTGCCGTCAATGCGAACAAGAGGTGACCGAGACATGTAACCAATAGCACAGCATACCATCAAGCCGCATTATACGCCAGTATGGCGATGAGAAATACACGATTCCAATGTGCGTTAATCGCGATGTCGCCAAACACGGATGCGACCATCATGATGCTGTAAACAGAACCTGTATTCATCCGAAAAAATGACCTTTTGCCATTAGTGCACCTAGGTTCGTCGTTGAGTACACCATCGGAGGCGCTCCTGTATGTGATGCAGCTCAAGGGTAGCCGCAGCCATGGTATCCGAGCTGATAGTCCATGCTGCTGCAAACGTCGTCGAACTGTCCGTGCAGATGGTTCTTGCCTTGCAAACGTCCCCATCTGTTCACTCAGGCATCGAGACGTGGCTGCACGATCCGTTACAGCCATGGGGATAAGATGCCTTTCATCTCGACTGCTAGTGATGCGAGGCCATTGGGATCCAGTACGGCGTCCCGATTACCCTCCTGAACCCACCGATTCCATATTCTGCTTTCAGTCATTGGATCTCGAGCAACGCGAGCAGCATTGTCGCAATACGATAACCCGCAATCGCGATAGGCTACAATCCGACCTTTATCAAAATCGGAAATGTGATGATACGCATTTCTCATCCCTGCACGAGGCATCACAACAACGTTTCACCAGGCAACACCGGTCAACTGCTGTTTGTGGATGAGAAATCGGTTGGAAACTTTCGTCATGTCAGCACGTTGTAGGTATCGCCATCGGCGCCAACCTTGTGTGAATTCTCTGAAAAGCTAATCATTTGCGTATCACAGCATGTTCTTCCTGTCGGTTAAATTTCACGTCTGCAGCACGTCATCTTCATGGTGTAGCAATTTTAATGGCCAGTAGTGTAGCTAATCAGAAGTATCGGCACAACCCTATGTAATGCTAAACTGAGGAATAGATGGTAAAAGAAACCGAGAAGCAATCCCACCAATATAAAAGGAGTGGGCACTATTGTGTTTTCGGTAGAGAACCAGTAACAGGAGATTGGGTGGCTCAGGACAGGCTAGTCATTGGATGTCACGTGACTAACAAATCAAAAGGGACATTTCAATCCTCTAAAGCTGCCTAAGTCGACTGTGGTGACCTGATTGTGTAGTGGAACCGTGAAGAAATAGCCAAACCAAGACCAGCGCTAGCTTATCCAATGAACGTGGACCGTCAAGCACTGCGGAGGGTGGGTGAAAGTTGACACTCAGCGCAGTGACTGATGGGAGCGACTGTAAATGCGAAATGCCTTTGCGATTGCTCCATCAGCCACCCTGCCGAGTGTCAACTATAGTAAAAACTGCATTACGTCAGCGGAGGAATCTGTCACGACATCAGGCCAGCGTAATGACTGTGCATTAGCAGTGTAAAGAATGGGATACAGTGGTCGAGCAGCTCCTCATAACCCACACATTTGTGTAGTCAGTGCCTAGCCAAGCTCGACGTGGTGTAAAGAGCGATGCCATGGACAGCGGATGACTGTAAACAAGTGATCTGGACTGATAGTTCACGTGAATCCCTGTGGCAATCCGATGGAAGGGTTTGGGCTTGGCGAATGCTTGGAGAATGTTACCTGCCATCATGTGTAGCGCCGAAAGTAAAGTACGGAGGAGGTGTGTTATGGTACGGGGTTGTTTTTCGGGGTAAGAATGTGCTTTTTACGCTTAACAAATTCAAAACACAGACGGATACGAACACATTTTATAACATTGTGGTCTGTGTGCAGTAGAGCAACATGAAAGAAGTCTTTCGTGACGGAACTGTTGTATGAAACATTCTCGGACTTCTAGTCGTTGGCCACAGTGGCCGAGCGGTTCTAGGCGCTTCAGTCCGGAAGCGCGCTGCTGCTACGGTCGCAGGTTCGAATCCTGCCTCGGGCATGGATGTGTGTGGTGTCCTTAGGTTAGTTAGTTTTAAGTAGTTCTCAGTCTAGGGGACTGATGACCTCAGATGTTAAGTCCCATAGTGCTTAGATCCATTTGAACCATTTGAATTTGACTCCTTGTCGCTTCAGTTCAGAGAGAAACTATGAGTTTTCGACGATTACCACCATCGTCTTCGTCAGGAGCAATTGACTGTCAACACTGCTGCTGTGATGGCCTTATACAGGGTGTTACAAAAAGGTACGGCCAAACTTTCAGGAAACGTTCCTCACACACAAAGAAAGAAAATATGTTATGTGGACATGTGTCCGGAAACGCTTACTTTCCATGTTAGAGCTAATTTTATTACTTCTCTTCAAATCACATTAATCATGGAATGGAAACACACAGCAACAGAACGTACCAGCGTGACTTCAAACACTTTGTTACAGGGAATGTTCAAAATGTCCTCCGTTAGCGAGGATACATGCATCCACCCTCCGTTGCATGGAATCCCTGATGCGCCCTGGAGAATGGCGTATTGTATCACAGCCGTCCATAATACGAGCATGAAGAGTCTCTACATTTGGTACCGGGGTTGCGTAGACAAGAGCTTTCAAATGCCCCCATACATGAAAGTCAAGAGGGTTGAGGTCAGGAGAGCGTGGAGGCCACGGAATTGGTCCGCCTCTTCCAATCCATCGGTCACCGAATCTGTTGTTGAGAAGCGTACGAACACTTCGACTGAAATGTGCAGGGGTTCCATGGTGCATGAACCACATGTTGTGTCGTACTTGTAAAGGCACATGTTCTAGCAGCACAGGTAGAGTATCCCGTATGAAATCATGATAACGTGCTCCATTGAGCGTAGATGGGAGAACTAAAATGAGCTCCAACATGGAAGTTAAGCGTTTCCGGACACATGTCCACATGACATCTTTTCTTTATTTGTGTGTGAGGAATGTTTCCAGAAAGTTCGGCCGTACCTTTTTGTAACACCCTGTATAGCCCATCGAGGCTTCTGATTGTTTGGTAATTACACAATGCTGAGACAGCACTGCGTAATTGCGCTGTCTATGGGCTCTATACGGCTACCAGAGCAGCAGTTCTGACAGTCAGTTGGTCCTGAGGAAGACGATGAGTTGATCGTCGAAAGCTTGAAGTTCTTCCCTGAATTGACGCGCTCACAATTCCGAGAATGTTTTATACAGTAAACAGTCCGGAGACGATTACTGTTTGTGTCAGCATGACAATGCCACCTGCCACAACTCTCTATCAGTGAGGCAACTCTTTTGTGCAGAATAACATTCCTGAAATGGATAGATGTGCACAGAGTCCCGACTTCAACCGAATGGAACACCTTTGGGACGAGTTAAAACGTCGAATTCGCTCCAGAGCATAGTGTCCATCTTCTCTGGTTTCGGTTCTTCAGGAATGAAGGGCTGCATCCACGGACATTCTGACACTTCACTGAAAGTGTCCCCAGCAAAGTCAACCCATCAGTAGGGTGAAGGGTGGACACAGCCCATATTAATAATATTAGTACCAATTAAAAGTGTCCGGATACTCTTTATCAGATGCTGCATATGAGACACTGAATTGTAATATTACAAGCTAGAAGATAAAAATCGACATAGGAAACCGTATCAGTTGACAATTCTCCCCTACACCACCGGAATGAACTTTTAGAATTCCGTGATCTGTTGTCCTATGTGTAAGAGCGATGGCGTATTACTGTGACTGGTAATTACTGTATCTGTAATAAATCTTATTTGGGAACAATGCTCTGTACTATTTATGTGACGAACCAAACACAATACATTTCTTCCCGAGATGTTATGCAACCCATTCCACAATTCTGAAAGCGGTTTTAGTTGGACGTTTTTGCCGAAGTACTTACTGCCTTACAAACGTGACAACTACCTGTCATACTGAATCAGTATCTCTCTTTCACGCAACAGACGCGAGAATGAGGAACATGCTGTTGTATATATTTGCTCTTTCACCATTTAAAAACGACGTATCCTGTAATTGGGTCCTAATCGAGTAATTATCTACATAGCTTCTTCTAAACTTTCAAGGAACTTACAAATACATGTAAAAAAACTCATACATATAAATCAGTTACGAGAAACAATGGACAATAGAAAGTACTTTTCATAGACTGCATCCAAATGCAGTCCTTGCAGCCTGTGCACCCAACAAACCCATATTCTACAAAATTCGCAGTGCAACGCTCCACGGCTGCTACAGCAAGAGCGCAAGATATGTATTTCGCGATATTTTTCTCTCATGATTCGATAGGTCGATAATTGTGGCAGATCGATAGTAGACGGATAGGTTAGTAAACATGGAGCGCTACACGTTATAACAACGACCCTCCCCCTCCTAAGCACCCTGTCTGATTACCTGCATCCATTCATATCTATTTTGCATTCCGACGGACTTGGGCAATTCCAGCAGGACAATGCAGCACCCCATACGTCCAGAATTGCTAGAGAATGGCTCCAGGAACACTCTTGTAAGTTTAATCACTTCTGCTGGCCACCAATCTCCTTAGACATGAACGTCATGGGGCATATCTGGAATGCCTTGCAACTTGCGCAGAAGAGATATCTGCCCCCTCGTTCTCTTATGGATTTATGGACGGTCCTGCAGTATTCAAGGTGTCAATTCCCTCCAGCACTACTTCAGACATTAGTCGAGGCCATGCCCCGTCATGTTGCGGCGCTTCTGCGTGCTCACGGGAGCCCTACACGATATTAGGCAGGTGTACCAGGTTCTTTGACTCTTCAGTGTGACATGCCACAACTGCAAGGAGCAGATAGATACCACCTTTAAGCAAACCAAGATTAAGCAAAGCAAAATCATCCTGGTTGTATTTTGCGTAAACATGACGTGAAATGTGTTTTACGACCTCCATCTAAGATCAGGACCCTGTTGCGTTCCATTGAGTATGATCTTGGTTCACATAAGTTGGGTGTCTACCTATTCCTTGCAGTTGTGCCAGATTGTATTGGCTAGGCTATCAGAACCGTGGAGGACAGGTGTACTGTGTATAAGATACACACACGCTTGCAACGGACGAGAAACTCTGCTATTGCTGAAGATTGTCTGTGTACCCGTCAACCTGTGGAATATACTGCAACAACACAGAGATGCTGGCATGCACTTCCAGCAATGGGTATAGTGTTATTAACGTAACAGTTGAAATTAAATTAGCAAGTAAACTTGTAAATAGGGCTGGAGGTTTTTGCTTAAATTCTGCATGGAATCCTGCTCTTTACCTTGTCAAAAAACAGAGGGACAGAGTTAATGCTACCTCACCCGTTACTTATTAATTTTTCACTATCGATAACTTCTGACGTAGGTCAGCTTCGGTTCGTGTGGTGCTAGTGTTTACAGAGAGTGTTCGTGCTTGTGTGTTATCTTTCCGGAGTTGCTATGAAAATCGAGGTACTAAATGCTCTTGCACAGCGCTGACTTGCTGCAATTTTGCCTTGATGATTGGTTGCGCACATATGAAATATCGGCGGTTGTCGACGACGTCATGCGGCTGCATTCTCGTAGGTTGTTTGAAAAACCAATATATTGGTTGACTTTCCCAAGAAAATATGCTCCGACACTGCAACAGCAGAGCTCACCGCGACGCAGAACGCCTCTCTCGCAACGCCTGCTATAGTTCACACCAAATAGGGCACTATAGGACTTAACTTCTGAAGTCAGCAGTCCCCCAGAACTTAGAACTACTTATAGCTAACTAACCTAAGGACATCACACACATCCATGTCCGAGGCAGGATTCCAACCTGCGACCGTAGTGGTCGCGCGGTTCCAGACTGTAGCGCCTAGAACCGTTCGGTCACCCCGGCCGGTGGAGGCGAGAAAAGCTTCCATAGCTTTGTGAAGAGGTGAAGTACATTTTTTCTCAAAATAGCAATTGCCTAACAACAAGATCATTGAAACTGTTTGCAATAATTATCACTTATTGCGATTTGAACTGTATTATAAGTAAAAATTTAATACACAACAAAATTAACTTCAGGCTCAAACCGTAATCATTATATTTGCTTGACAACTGCTTCTACTCAACAGACTTTTTTAAAAATGTGTGTAAGATGTGTGTGTTGATGTGTTTGACTGAAGTTGAGAGTAATCACTCTGCGTAAAAAAGAATTAGTGGTAGAAAAGACTAATGAAAAGACTGTCGTAAAAAGGGTCAGTAAGTTGTCATATTTTTCGCTGTTAATGGGCATTATGAGAGTGAACTAACTCGTTCGATATTACAGTCAGAGACCGCATTTGTAATCCATTGAACAAGCAAACAACTAACCATCATCTGCGAATAAATCCAGGGAATGACGATCGATAACATCGAAAACCACCGATATCTCGATAAGTAACAGTTACTGTCATTTTAGGGCGTTATCCAGTTCGTTCCTTGAAAATAACAGTGGCTTTCATGTGGAAATATCGGGTTTTGACAAATTTATCTGCCTGCATTCTCGCATATTATTAGAGCGTACAACATGGTGGGAGAAGTTTAACTTCTCGTTGGGCAATATATTGAACATTATAGTTTGCATAATTCAAGGGATACAACGTCCTAATCAAAAAGGCTAGGACGGTCTCATTACTATGTATGAAACTGATATGTTCACAAACACATTTTTAAACCACGAGTCTTTAAAACTGAGAAACGTTATTACTTTGTTCCAAAGTCTGGGTCGTAATACCATCGTCACTTTTATTTGAGTCTGTTTCCGAAAAAACTGTTCGTAAATTTACGATGATGCGTTCAAGGCTTATATCTATAATCACTTCCCTGTCAAATTACTCTTTCTGAAGCTTAAAAGCACGCCGCACAGACTGTGCCCACGCTGCAGCGGGATGTTGTCTAGTGCCTCATGCACAAGCGGTTTAGTGAATGTATCTTGATTTTTTTTCCTCCCACATAACCTTAACCCTTTGCCCAAATTAATTCCATGGGTCTACACTGACAGTGACACGTGGGTCAAAGCAAAACTGTGTGACCCTATTCACGTCCAAGGAAGTCAAGTTTGTACGTTCTGTCACGTGACTTGTAAAAAAAATTACTAGCTGCAGGAGATCGGCACGAGTCTGGTTAATACTGTGCTTAATATTTTTATTTTCAAGCGAGGAAAAAGTATCAGCTTTTCTGGTGTTTATACTTGGTGTTTTCTCTGTAACAGTTGAATTACTAGGGCTGTCCAGAAAGTAAGTTACGATTGATCGCGAAATGAAAATCACACTGAAAATCAGAAATGTTTCATTTGTAACAGTTAGCCACACCTTTCAGCTGCTTCTCTACGTAGTCGCCGTTCTGACTCAGACATTCGTCGTAGCGTTGTACCAACTTGTACCAAAATGTTGTCTTCATAGCCAGCGGTTTGTCTGAGCAGAGATGAAACTCAGTGGGAGACAATTACGGGTTCTATTGTGGGTAACCAAACATTTCCAATTGAAACGATGCAGGAACATCTTCATTGCCCCTGCAGAATGAGGCTGAGAATTGTCTTGAAGAAGAAACCGCACGACAGTTATGTAATGGTGGTTGCATAGCTTCAGGGGAAAATTCTCATCAGGCCATCGTACTTGGCGGGAGACACTATTTTCTATAACATCTTTACGCGCTCACTAAGAGCTCAGGAATGAAAAGAGCGACATAATTCTACCTAGAGTCATACTAGAGACACTGCCCAACACATCTTTGCAAAGCTTTATCGGATTTTCATAGTCGTTTCCATTTCGCGGCCGATCGTAACTAACTTTCTGGACAGCCCTCGTATAACTGGCAATGGCCGACTTCGAAGCAAGGTATGACAAGAATTGTGAATCACGTCACGAAACTGAAAGCGTTAATTTCCGAAAGGTACTCACAGCTGTTGTCTTACACGTAAATACAAGTTTACTTTCAGAAACAAAACCAGAAGAAGAGTCAGCATGCAGAATAATTATTCGAGAACCTATTCCTGTGAAAACTTTAAAACTCACAGTACCATCACTCTTTTTCCAGCAGATCTTCCTGGAGTGATACTAATGAGCCATGTCCCATCAGGATAATACACTGTTGAACCAACTCCTTCTCTTGTATCGTGAATCTCTATATGGGACGTAGTTCGTGCAGCACCTATTTCACTTCTTTGAACTAAAAGCTCTCTTCTTAATATGTCTGGAACCCAACGACTTTTAAAATACTTTACATTGACGAAGCGCTTACCATTGGAACCAATTTTCTCCTGCGTAACTGTAACACGTTTTTGTGATGTCGGACATTCGTCATTCACATGGAGCACTTTAAAACATCGTTGTTAAAACCATCCATTTGTGTTACAGGTTCCTTGCGATTTCCATGCTTTCGACACGAAATCAACTTTTTCTACGGTTCCTACATCTCTGACACTTTCGTTTACTATTCTGTTTACAGTTCTCTTGCAGACACCACATTGTGTCTCCAGATGTCAACAATAGGAGAACTGCTTTCAAATTCAGGTTTGAAAAAGTTATAAATGCGGCAAATAATCCCCCACGCCTACTTGTGAAACACTTCACATTTATTGTCGTCACCTGGCTTTTTTTTTAATCGCACTTAAAACATTTATAGATAAACATTCACATCTATACCGCTACAAGAAAAAAAAGAAAACAAAGAAAACACCTGTTCATTGAATGAATAGGAGCAAGATTCTCTCTGTCTAGCTGTAACTCGCTGCTAGCCGTTCGGAAAGAGAATATTATTGGCTGCCAGTGGCTAGTGGAGGGGAATGCGCAGAACTGATGAAAATTGGGCCGCCTTCCAACATGACACGGACTTTAGTGGAGTTGGCTGAGCATCTCTATGACGTTTCCGCGCTCACTGAATGACCCTGTCAAGAAATGTGCTACTACTCTTTGGATCTTCTCTATTTCCTCTAACATTTCTACCTGGTACGGATCTCAGCTTGAAGAACAATATTCAAATACTGGTCGAACGAGTGTTTTGCTTAGCTAAGTCCTCTGTTGACGGACCACATTTCCTGAGGATTATTTCAATGAATCTCAGTCTGGCCTCTGATCTACTCGCCATTAATTTTATGTGGTTGTTCCACCTCATATCGCTCGTATGCGTACTGCTAGAGATTTTATAGAAGTAACTGCTTGCAGAGATTGTTCTGCAATCGTGTACTCATGCTGGCCGCTGTGGCCGAGCGGTTCTAGGCGCTTCAGTCCGGAACCGCGCTGCTGCTCCGGTCGCAGATTCGAATCCTGTCTCGTGCATGGATGTGTGTGATGTCCTTAGGTTAGCTAGGTTTAAGTACTTCTCAGTTCTAGGGGACTGATCGCCTCAGATGTTAAGTCCCATAGGGCTTAGAGCCATTTGAACCATTTTTTTCATGTACTCATACAATGCTGGATCTCCCTGTCTGCGTATACGGAATACGTTACACGTGTTTACGTTGAGAGTCAATTACTGCTGCCTCCACCAGACGTCGATCCTATGCTCTTCCCGCATTTCGCTACTGTTTTCTACCGTTACACTTCTCTGTATACAATAGGATCATCCGCGAAAAGCCTCATGGAACTTCCGTCATTATCTTCTTGGCCATTTATATATATATTGTGAAAAGCAATGGCGCTTAACAATATCGTGAGATAAAGTTACGTTTATATCTGAAAATTTCTCATCTTTGAGAATAACATGCACTTAAGTTCTTCCCAATTAACAATTACTGAAACCTGTACACCGCTAATGGGCATAAGTGCAGGTATTTTTATGTTTGATACTTTAATATGAACAAAAATCAGTGTGTTGACCGTTTTTTCTCTTCATTGAACGGTCTGTCCACAAACACGTCACCAACTTTATGACCTGATGTTTCCTGCACGGTCGTGCTGCACCACTAGGTGGACTATTCCAATCAGTATAGACTAACCGTTTCGCATACAAGAGTCCACATTTTAGTACCTCGCCTGCTGCCCAGGAGGAAATACCTTGCTCTCGTTACAAGTAGTTACAGGTACTAACCAACCTAACAACATACGACTTGTAAGGGCTGTAATTATTATTCTGCAAACGACGTAAATACTGATTTAACGTTGTTCAGTACGCTTTCCTCTGTCATCATAAGAAATATCTATACTTTTACCTGTTACAGCCTGTATAAGCGAAGTATACACTCTATACATGCAGCGTTCTTACGCTCCATCATTAATGACCATACCACAGAAGCCATGCAGCCAAAGACAGTAGTGTGTTATGAGCAAAAGCAACTGTCACACAAGGCAGCTAGTTTAAAACAAACGCACCCCTCATCAGAAGCACTGTACGAACTGGAGGGAGAAGGGCTTGGTTACTGGTAGGTTCTAGATACAGAAAGGCGGTCACGCCAGAATAGAGCAATTAATTGTTTTAGTAATTAAATTTGGGATGGAACGAAGCGAAACTTATTCGTGCGTGTCACACTTCCAGAATAGACAAACGGCCAGCTTTTGGAGAGACCTGAATGAAGATTTTTCCAGTTACGCCTCGTTTACTGGTATGATTAATGATTTATACACACGGTGTGAGTAGCCAGATAATCGAATCGCCGTTTCGTCGGCAGCTCAAAGCGATTAGGGAGGAGTCCTTTGCCCAGCCCACCTGTAGGGAACACTCGCCCCATGATGGAACAGGAAGAGCAACAGATTGAACTGGAGAAGGCAGGCTGGGAATTAGAAGGCGATGCAGTTGGGGAGGGGGGAAGGGCGAAAAAAGTTGGCGAATTTCGCCCCTAGAGATGAGTCCTCACCATCAGGCGGGCGGGAAGGTCACAAGTTGTTGGTTTTCCTTTATCAGCGCCGCCCTCGTCCGGTAATGGGAGTTGCCGGTGGCGGTAGCGCGGTCTCTTTTGGATGTCGGGCTGCCGGGCTGCCAGGGGCCAACATTCGATTAGCATGAGAATGAGCGGCGGACCCCCAGACGCTTTGACCGGCGCCGACGCCGACGGGGACACGGCGGAGGCTGCAGGGGTGTGTGGCTGGTCGCGGGCGCGTAATTGCCGAAAAAAGGTCACGAAGTGACCGGAGCGCGCACCACGAAGCGGATCCTAAAAGTCACTCCGCTCTCTGCTTCAGGGACGGGGCGGCCATCTCAGCTACGCAATATACGGGCCGCTGTGGAGGTCGCAAACAGCCATAAAATTCTATTTGAAATTGAAACAGTAACTTGAAAAATCATTTATAACATTGCAATTACTGAAAACATTATTCCTATACATGGATCGTTTAAATTATTTTACAGAGTTCAACTAAAATACATTCACTTGAAATTACCAGTTCATTACGAAATTTAGTTACACATTCAACTAAAAGAACAGGTTGTGTAACTTAATGCGCAGCGCGTCAACTTGCGGGACAAGGAGGTGCGCCAGACCGGTATCGAATCCGTCTGGAGGATTAGAGGCAATTGGTCTGACATACTGGCCAGCCTGCAAGTGGTGTTTAGGCATTTTTCCACACTCCTTTAGCCAAATGCTGGACTGGTACCTAGAAAATACGAGACGAAGACAGTTAAAATACGACAACACACAGAACAGAGCTTACACGATACACGGACACATGGCACATGCGACTTCCTGTCTTTTGGTTAACTTACGACTTTGGTGATAAGAAGAGCAGCAAAAATTTAAAATGAATTATATTTCCGAAATAACAACAAAATAAACGATAGGAAAGAGAGATTCGTTAAAAAATTGTAATAATGGAAAAGAACGTATCAAACGTGCACACTATCTGAACAAAAGTATGGCGACACCACGAAGTGATATGGGATTGACTACAAGATATCAAAATAGGTGGACTCACTAGTATAAAAGGAGGCAAGGAGTATTGTATTATCGGCAGAGAAGCAGTAACAGCAGAAAGCGTCGATCAGGAGAGCTCAGTGACCTGAAGCTGTCCAAGTCGTCGCTGATGATGTGATTCTCAAGTGGAAACGCGAAGAAGCAGCCGCAGCAAAACCAGCAACAGGCAGACATCATATACTGACGGAGAGGGACCGTCGAGCATTCCAGAGGGTGGTTGTAAAAAAAAATCTCGTAAAATCAGGGGAAGGAATCAATCGTGAGTTCCAAAGAGCTTCCATCAGTCCAGATAGCACAATGAGCGTGTGTAGGATGTTGGAATGGGGTACGATTTTCGAGAAGCTTCACTTAAAGCCACACATTTCTGTGGTCAGTACTAAGCGTCACTGAGGTGGAGCAAAGAATGACGCTGCTGGACAGCGGACAAGTGATTTGGGGCGATGAATCACCGCTGTACTCTGTACCAATCCGATGGAACGGTTTGGGTTTGGGATATGCCTGGAGCACATTAGTTACCATCAGGTGTAGTGGCTGTAAGTAAGCTGTTTAGGTATTTTTTATCGGTAACACCACATAGCGCTCTGTGGGAAAATCACTGGCTGTGCTGTGTGCAGTCTGTGGCTGGTTGGCATTGTTGTAATACTCGCCATTGTAGCGTTGGGCAGTTGGCTGTTAACAGCGCGTAGCGTTGCGCAGTTGGAGGTGAGCCGCCAGCAGTGGTGGATGTGGGGAGAGAGATGGCAGAAATTTGAGAGCCGATGATCTGGACGAGTGTCCATCAGAGACAATACATTTCTAAGAATGGATGTCATGAACTGCTATATATATTATGACTTTTGAACACTATTAAGGTAAATACATTGTTTGTTCTCTATCAAAATCTTTCATTTGCTAACTATGCCTATCAGTAGTTAGTGCCTTCAGTAGTTTGAATCTTTTATTTAGCTGACAGTAGTGGCGCTCGCTGTATTGCAGTAGTTCGAGTAACGAAGATTTTTGTGAGGTAAGTGATTTGTGAAAGGTATAGGTTAATGTTAGTCAAGGCCATTCTTTTGTAGGGATTATTGAAAGTCATATTCCGTTCCGCTAAAAAAATTGTGTGTCAGTTTAAGCACAGTCATGTATAACTGTTCAAAGGGGACGTTTCATAAGTCGACCCTTAGCCGAGGATACTTCACTGGAATCTTCTGATTTTTTCTTGTAGTTTGTGTAATTAGTGTAGCTTTTGTTTATTGCTAGCGCGTAATTATAGAGAGAATCTCCTTTGTAGTTGTAGTCTTTCATTGTTGTACAGTAAAACAGTTGTGGCATGCATGTAGATTTGCACCAAGTATTTCGCAGCTGCGCTTGCAATCAACTAGATATTATTTTCAGTGCTATGTTAATGTGTTTTCTTATTTTGCTCTTCAAATTGTGCTTTTCTGTGTTGTCGTGTGAAATATTGTGACAATAATGGCGTGTGAAAAACGTAATACTAGGCTCCAAAGTAAACTGAGAAATGACAGTGAAGACGAAAGCAGTGTGTTAGCGCCACTGTGTAATGAATTAACTAATGTTCAACATAGTAATTTGGTAATTGTGCATAGGGAAATGGAGCGGGCGGCAAACAATGGTGTTGACAGTGAAACAATTAGTGAACAGGGAAGCATTATCGATCGATCAGTCGGCAACAGCCCGCCTCAGGAATTGGGAATGACAGGACACAATCTTGCAAATACTGCAGATTCAGGTTTTTGTTCCTCACCGTTTTCTCAATTAAGTCAAGACACATCTTCTGCTTGTCAAAATGTGAATGTTGCTGGTGCAACTTCACTGCCGAAAAGCACTGAGGAACATGTTTTAGACACCAGTGCATTGTTATTACAGTTAATGCAACAAATGGGACAAAGGCTACAAAATTTAGACACAATGGACCAAAATCTTCAAAAGCTAGACACAATGGAACAAAATCTTCAAAAGTTAGACACAATGGAACAACACCAGAGACAAACACAGCAACAGTTAGACACAATGGAACAAAATCTTCACACCACGCTTGAACAAACACGTGAAGATTTAACTACTGAGTTACATAAAATCAAATCGAAATGTCAAAAAGTCTGTAATGACGTAAAAACACAAATTTGTGAGCATTTTCAACCTATTTTTTCGCGGCATGAAAATACATTACAGAATCACAAAGCAGCCATAACAGAAATGCAAACTATTGTTCATGAAAATCATGAGACCTTGCAAGTTAAAATTGACTCAGTTGCATCTACCGATTCGGTTACGCAACTTGCAAAAACTCAGGAAAACTTAAAGGACACAGTAGATACGATTTCAACACAAATGGACACTCTGAAACTTGGTTCAGAAAAACACACTGAGGAAATAAGTACACTATCGGAGAAAGTAGCCGAACTTTCGGAACAGTTCACTAACTTATCTACAAAGGTTGTGATGATCTGAATGACACAAGACCTGTAGCCATCACTGACACAGAAGAGTATGAACAAATTAGAAAATTCAAACAAAATCAAAATCAAATTAATACGCAACACAAAAGAGAAATCCGGGAAGTACAAGATCAGTTGGCACAAGTAATACAAAAATTACAAATTTCAGAGGACACTCGCGATCCAACACGGGAAGAGGGACTTAGAAATACGGAAAAGCCACGAAATAATAATACAGGGCATTTCGGAAATTATGAAAGAAATTGGCAAGGTGCACCGAATTTTGAGATGGGACTGTCGACACGACGTAACAATGACCGATACGCGACTCGCCGACACGATGACTTTGACTATAAGCTGTTCTTTACTACATGTAAATTCAAAACATTTAAGGATTCTGGCAACGACATTCATTCACAAGCGTGGCTCCATCAATTCTCTCATTGTTTTCCTCCCAACTGGTCATTAGAGCACAGATTAGAATTTATGTGTGACTACTTAGAGAATGAACCAGTTGTAAGAATGCGATCGGTCATTCACGATTGCCACAGTGAAGGAGAATTTCACCATGCCTTCCTCTCAGCATATTGGTCTCAAGCCACACAAGACCGAGTAAAACATAGCATCATAATGATCAAACATTTCGAACAGTCTGAATTTTCCAGTCTTGTGAAATATTTTGAAGACATGTTGCACAAGAATCAGTACTTGTCAAACCCATACAGCCCCTCAGAACTCATCTGCATTTGCTTAATCAAATTACCTGAACATTTGCGACATATTATTTTGACAGGACGTTGCAAAGACGACATTGAAGCTTTTCAGGGACTCTTACAAGAATTAGAAATTGACACTGACAATCGCGGAACGCGAAAACAGGTACATAACAATTACAGGTCACATCCGTCGCAATTCCTCGATGAAAGAAATAATAACTGGACACGACAAGGCTATTCTCACAACACAAATCGTGACCAAAACAGACACCACCCATATGACAACCGTTGGTAGAGTAGTAATAATTACAGGGAAAGATCACCTCTCCGTGGCAGTGACTATCACAGAGACAATTAGAGAAACAGACAATATGGGAACCAAAATAATTATTATCAAGGGAGACAGAATAACTTTAGACGCAACGGTCCAGCGCCCAGTTACGATTCAGGGAGAAATTCTCCACCACGTGACCGACAAGAAAGAAACTATGGAATCTACCGACATGACGATAGCGACAGACCTGAATTGCATCAGAACTGGCGGGATTCAAACAGGGCAGGGCCCTCTCGACAAGATGAATTTGTAGAAGTTAGGTCTCCAAATCCTAATAACGACGCGCGCCAACAAAGAGACAATAGGCAATGACTCATACCGCTGGAAGCCACAAAACGTACTTCTGAAACTGACGACGCAGCTGCCGTAGCTAGTAATTACGTACAAATGGAAGACATTAGGGACATCTTACTCCAGGAACACGACGTAAAACATAACAACATTGCATGTCCTGTGATTCACATTACAGTAAATGACGTAAAATTTACGGCAGTACTTGACTCTGGCAGTCCCATTTCAGTAATTAATGAAACAGCTTTTAGCAAATGCAACAAATCGAACGATTGCCCCACACTTCCTTTACGTAAGATTAAATTACAAGGTGCAATTTTTGGAAAAAGTGTAGATGTACGCCAACAAACCAACTTATAATTCTTTTCTCAAAGTCACAGCTTCTCTATGAACTTTCTTATTGTTCCATTATTGTCGACGGAAATTATATTGGGAGTAGACTTTTTGAATGAATACAAAGCAATCTTAAACTTTCACGACGCTGAAATAAGTTTAGAGAAAGAAGGTAAGTCAATAGCTTTGAAATTTGAAGATTGGCTCTCAGACATTGACGAGGAAATTAATCGGCCTTACCTTCTGTTAGACAACAGTTCGGAATTTTCGACGAAACTTGACACTAACAATCACTCTACAAGTACTGACAGGGATGATATCGACGGCGTATTTGATACTGATGAGTTAATTCAGAATAAAATTCAAACAATTGAGAACTGTAATGACATTGAAGGCAGGACCTTTTTGAGATTTTACAAGCACATTCCACAGTTTTTACTCACAAAACAGGAACAATCAAGGGATTTCAATACCAATTTCGTGTTCGTGAGCATACTAAATTTTGTGTTAGACCATACGTAATTCCAGCACATTATAGGGACCGTGTTAGAACAGAAATACAATCTATGCTCGACGAGGGCATTATTGAACAATCCATTACATGTTGTTGAGAAGAAAAATGGATCGATCAGGCTTGTCTTAGATTCGAGACAAATCAATACTATCATCATTCCTGAAACAGACAGGCAGCAAACGTTGGAAGAACTTCTTCAAAATTTTAATGGTGTAAAAGTGTTGTCTTCCATTGACCTCAGATCCAGCTTTTATCAGATCGAACTTCATCCAGAATGTAGAAAATACACAGCTTTCCTTTGTTTCGGCGTTTGTTATCAGTTTCGGAAACTTCCTTTTGGTTTGAACATTTCTTCGGCAGCATTCATTCGTGGGTTAAATTCCATATTACCTGAGTTCTTAAAACGTCACATCACCTTATATGTGGACGATATTCTGATAGCAGAAGCTTCATGGGAACAACATAATCGCATCCTCAACAGTTTGTTACGTATTTTTGCAGAATCTGGAATTACAGTTAACTTGGAAAAGTCTGAATTCGGTAGGACAAAGGTGAAGTTTTTGGGACATATTATTTCTTCTGAAGGGATTCAGCTGGATCCTGAAAAGTTAGAAGCAATCAGGGCCATTCCAGTTCCATCCACAAAAAAACAAGTCCGCAGTTTTCTAGGTCTCGTAAATTTTTACCGTCGTTTTCTGAATATGCAAATTCTAGTGACACCAAAACTTTATTCTCTCACTGGAAAAAATACTATTTGGAACTGGGACGAACAAGCACAGTTGGAATTCAATTCTTTGAAAGAATCGGTACTTAACGCGCCAATACTAGCTCATCCAAATCTGTCACAAGATTTCTGCCTTAGCACAGATTCTTTTAAAGTCGGTCTTGGTGCCCATTTATTCCAAGAAACCATAGAAAATGACACTACTGTTCAGGAAACCATTGCTTTTGCTAGCCGAATGCTAACAAAATCTGAAAAAAATTATTCCGTTACTGAATTAGAAGCTTTAGCTATCGTTTGGGCATTTAACACATTCCGTTTCTTTCTTTCTGGTAAGCACGTAAAAGTATACACTGATCATCGTGCATTACATTTTCTTATGTCTTCAAAACTAAATTATGACAGGTTAAAACGTTGGGCATTTTTTCTGCAAGAATTCCACTTCACAATAGTCTACGTTCCCGGCAAGGAGAACATTGTTGCCAACTCATTGTCACGCGCACCGGCTAGGCTTGAGAAAAGTAACACAGAAGGCAACCTCGAGAAAAATTTCAGTATTCTTTACATTCAGAAAGTCGCCTTTGAAAACTTCATCACCACATCTTTAAAGGACATTGCTCATGAACAAGATAAATATCTGATTTGGAAAGACATCAAAAGTAAATGGCATGAAAAGACACACACAGATTCGGCATTATTATCTGGTTAGAAACAACATACTGTTCAAACGCTGCACTGTTGATGACAAGCTATGGGTACTTTGCATTCCTGACGATTTTGTTAATAAGCTCATTTGGTACATTCATTTCAGCTATGCACATTTTGGTCCACGAAAATGTTATCATATTCTTCGGATGACTTGTTATTTTAACAATATGGAAAAGAGAATTCGAAGAGTCTTGTCTATTTGTAAACTTTGTCAAAAGGCTAAACCATCTACTGTCTCACATCGTGCTCCATTGTTTCCTATCATTCCTTCTAAATTAAAAGAATTTGCTGCTGTTGATCTCTTGGGACCCCTTGTCAGAACATCTAATGGATTTTCGTACGTTCTAGTCGCTGTTGAACTTACTTCAAAATTTGGTTCTTTTTACTCCGTTACGTAAAGCCACTGGACGGTGTATCCAACGCCTTTGTTAAAAATTTCTTACGTGAAGTTGGACACGTTAGTAAAGTCATTTCAGATAACGGACCGCAATTCAGATCTGCTGTTTGGTCACGCATGCTTCGGAACCATAAAATCAAACCTGTTTCTATTTCATTGTACTCACCACATAGTAACCCGTCTGAACGGATTATGGAAGAAATCAATAAGCTCTGCAGACTTTATTGTCACAGAAAGCATCAGTATTGGGACAGATATTTACACTTATTTCAAAACGTGCTGAATGAAATGCCTCATGACTCCACTGCTTTACCACCAATTCTTGTACTGAAGAATGAAGAACCACCGAACAGAATCAGAGAGCTTGTACCTTTTCCGAATACACGTAAACTTCGACACAAAGACATAATTGATTTGGCTATTAAAAATATAAATTCTGCTGCAGACAAAAGGATAAAACTACACGGTAAAGCAAATGCAAAGAAACTTTATATTGGTCAGAAAGTTCTCATTAAAGCTCATTCATTGTCACATAAGAAGAAACACTTGTGTCACAAATTCTTACTAGTTTACAATGGACCTTACAGAATCCGAAGTATACCACATGATAATTGCGTTGAAGTTGAAACTCCGCATACTAGGAAGAGTAAAGGTTTACACCACATTTCACATGTAAAACCGTTTATTGAAAGATAATCTGCAATGTTCGAAGTTAAATATCAAGTCAAGAACCAAGAGAACTTATTTATACAGAAATTACGAATGCATTGCTATAGTGAACAGACGACACAGAGTTGCTATTTGTACACTTTTGCTTGTTAGTTGCACGATCACGTAACGACTATAATGCTCACATAGAACATATACCGGCACTGCCAATGAGACTTTAATGCAACATTTTGGTTTACTTGCAAATACATTCTGGATTTAAAGTACTTTCTGTGAGACACCAGATGACACAATGGTTAGTTTATGTGATAGCTACACGATTTTATCACGACGCTACTAATGAGTGACAATTTACAATGTTGCTTTTGCAGTGTTTTTGTTTTATATCTGCACAGTTTGTCTGAATTCTTCTGGAAAGTAAAACATGTTTTAGTAGTAACGTTGTGGTATAGCTACAGTAAGACAGCCTTTTGTTTATAGCACAACAATACGTTACAGTGTAGTATGCATAGCATTTCGATTTTGTTTATTACGAGGTAAGTACATTGACTTCCACAGAACTTTGCTTACGGACGACGATAATTACGACACTTGGCACATTTTTTACCCTTAAGTAATGACAGAGATTATGTTACAACAAGACGCACAATTTAGCGATACAGTACACGTATTTGAGTGATTAATTTTGTACTAAAAACATTTATTTTTAAAGATTTTTGAATTACAATGATACAAAGGTTTTCCATGATACATTTCATTCCATTGCTGTAATCTGTAACACCTGAGGGTATATTTACATTTATCCTCAGGGGGGGGGGGGGGGGTACATGCTTACTTTGTGTACCATGTGTTTGGCAAGCACAAGGAGCCCTAGCTAATATGGTATTTGTTTATACAACTTTACACGTCGGTACCATATTTCTCTAGCACATAAATTACACAGCTATCTGATCTTTTAACTGAGAGAGACAAACATTTATTTTACTACATCAGTGACAGATGTTTGCGCAATCACACAGTTGGATAACTTCACACTTATGAAATTGTATTTTGTATGTACTTTGTGGACTGTTCATATTTTTTCAGAACCATTGTGATACTATGAGAGCTTTGAATGATGTGTTTGGTATGAGATCACTATTTTTAAAGTACATTTGAGGTAGATGACACTGTTGAAATGAGCAGAGAATTTTTTTGGGGTTTTGAAATTATTGCAGAAAGCTAGGACGCTTTTGAGATTTGGCTGAGTTTGTATGATGTTATTATTACGATGAAAATGTGAATTATGCTGTTGAGATATGTTTATGGTCAATAAGCTGATGCTATATGAGGAATTTGATTATGCTACGTATTTATTATGATGAAATATTGAAGAAGTGTCGACGAATATTTATATGTGTAACAAGCTAAGGAATAATGAGTAGTGGTTAGGGACTCTGACTTGTGAAGAAGGATGTTGGAAACCAAGAATCGTACTTTAAGAGTTATGAAATGTGTGTAAATGTGTGAATGTACCACAATGCCGATGAAAATTTTTTGGACTCTGTTATATTTACAGAATTTTGTTTCTACACATTTCTAACGCAAATTCTCGACCTGTGAAATTTTTATATGAGACTCTCACTGTAGTGGAAACTAATGTCGTTAATATTTCGGTAAGGAAGATAGGCAACCTTGACATAATGCGTTTTGGGCGCCCAGCTGAGAGATAGTCTAACAAAAGAAAGCCATTAGGTGGTGGAAAAAAAAGAGGCCATTATCCTCGCTATTGACATTTCTTTGTCGAAAGCATCGCAAATACGACACGCTGAAACTTGAAAACATATGATTACACTGTGGAGCTCTTAATTTATGATATTTACTAAAATGCCTAATGAAATGATGAGAAACATTTTACATATACTGTCTTTCTAGTCGAGAGATTGCTCATTTTTGGTTTCCAGCTGTGTTGCAGCATTGGTTTTATAAAATAAAATTAAGTGCATTTGCTAATGTGAACATTTTCTGCCAACAGATCTATTAAATAATAATTTTATGATCCATATTCTTCGAAAAAGGAGCACTTGGAATGGAAAGAACAATAAGAAGGGATTAATAACAGTAATTGCATACATAATTTTCTTTTCAATTACTTGGTAATTTTTTGGTAGAGTAAGTTATCGTGATGCATCACTCTAGTGTTAAGATGTGACATAGGTATTAAACATGGCCATTTTTACTGTAATATTTTTTCTCCTTGAGTTTTGTCATGTTTATATATAAGTTATTGCATTTGCTGCTGCTGTTTGTCAGGTGTAGTTCTACTGAATTTTACATTGTATTAAGCTAGTTTTACTACTGATTTATTTTTCTTGCTGCTGCTCATTGCCTCATATTAGTTATATTTGGTTTGCTAATTTCTATAATGCTGCTTGCTTTGCCAATTTGCATTTTTTGTCATTGCTGTTTGTGTTAATTGTTTTGTGCTGCTGCATTGCCTCGTCCCTTAGTTTATGCATCTGAGCTCAGTAGATTTAAGTTAGCTTAAGAGGGGGTAGACTATGTAACTAACTAACTCTGATGAATTGGAAGAAATGCATTGAGAAGCTATAAGAAAATGGTTTGGCCAAAAAAGTATTTTGAAAGTAGATATGAACAAAAAAGTAGGGTTTAGGGACAACAGGATTAGGTAGGATTTTTTTGAAAATAAATAATAAGGTAAGATAATGGAAAATAAATAATGAGGTAAGAAATATGTGAACATATAAATACAGAAAGCATGCTTGGATAGGATTTTTTTTGGTGGAAACAAATGTTCAAATAAGACAAAATATCTATGGAATGAAGTTTTGGGTTGGACTGCAGTACCAAATTTTACACTGAAAACAAACCCTGCCCTTTCCAATTGTGTTATTCTGCTATGTGTTTGTGTACTCTTGTGTATTTGTGTTTTTCCTGTCTTTATGTGTTTGGCTGATGAGAGTTACGTTACAGAATTTTTCTAATACTATGTTATTTACTTTGTAAAGATGTTTAGACATTATTTATTCTGTTTTGTTTTAATGCTCATGCGTGGAGTTGATGTTTCAAAAGTTATTCTGCTCTTTTATGTATGTACTTATGTCATAATTCATGTAACACTGATGTACATGTTTATTTCTATTCTTTTGTAAAGCCTGTTTTACTACAAATGTTACCTGTATTGCTATGTTCTTTAATGATGTATTTTTTACCTTTGTTATTGTATTCGTATGTTATAAAATTGTAATTGACACCAGTTCATCAAATTAAGTAACTTGTAAGTTACATTTCACTGCACACGTTTCTGTTGGTCATGGTATATGGACAATATGTGAGAAGTAGGGACTGATAGTGTTTGGACATGTGTTGATAATTAAGCAAGGGACTGGATAACAGCATTGCTGGTTCTAAGGACATTTCAAAAAAATTTTTTTTGAGTGCACAAGTGGTGGTTCATGGACTTGCTGTATTGTCCACCAGACTCTTCTATGGTGATTGTGCACCTGCACAGTTGCAACGGATGGCTGCTAGCCATCTCTACAAGGACTACAGTGGGTCTACACCTTTGATGACTCACCAGTACCATTACTTCTATAAGGACTGCAGTGGTTCTGCACCTCTGGTGGCCCACCAATAACATAATCTCTACCAGGGCTACAGTGGGTCTGCTCTGTAATGACCTACCTACCAATATTCTTCAAAATTTCGACTGACTCTGCTGTGGGTTTGGTCTGTTGTGGCCCATTACATGTCTGCATGTCGAGAGTCAGCACTGTCTTTCCGTTGGAAGGACAACACTGCTTCTTCAAGACTGCATGGAAATCCACTAATTATGTGTGCATTTTCTTTTGCTGCTCAGACTTTGAGAAAAACACTGCTATTTTACTGTGATGAACGATCAGGACTGTCTTTATGGACTGTGAGAAAATTTTAGCTTTTGACCAACATTGTATCAATAAGTGTGTGCATTTGATATCTTTGTTATTATAACTATGAACATTTTTTTCAAATCTGTATTGGCCACTGCTTAAAAATTTTGTAAAATTTTTTGTGTGGAGCATGGCGGCTATGTAAGTAAGCTGTTTAGGTTTTTTTTATTGGTAACGCCACATAGCGCTCTGTATGAAAATCACTGGCTGTGCTGTGTGCAGTCTATGGCTGGTTGGCATTGTTGTAATACTCGCCATTGTAGCGTTGGGCAGTTGGCTGTTAACAGCGCGTAGCGTTGTGCAGTTGGAGGTGAGCCGCCAGCAGTGGTGGATGTGGGGAGAGAGGTGGCAGAAATTTGAGAGCCGATGATCTGGACATGTGTCCATCAGAGACAATACATTTGTGAGAATGGATGTCATGAACTGCTATATGTATTATGACTTTTGAACACTATTAAGGTAAATACATTGTTTGTTCTCTATCAAAATCTTTCATTTGCTAACTATGCCTATCAGTAGTTAGTGCCTTCAGTAGTTTGAATCTTTTATTTAGCTGGCAGTAGTGGTGCTCTCTCTATTGCAGTAGATCGAGTAACGAAGATTTTTGTGAGGTAAGTGATTTGTGAAAGGTATAGGTTAATGTTAGTCAGGGCCATTCTTTTGTAGGGATTATTGAAAGTCAGATTCCGTTGCGCTAAAAATATTGTGTGTCAGTTTAAGCACAGTCATGTATAATTGTTCAAAGGGGACGTTTCATGGCAACCGTGAAGTACACAGGTGGTGGCGTTATACAGTATGTGGGTGTTTTTCTTGGTTTGGGTATTGTTCTTTACCGCTCTTAAGAAAAGGTTAAATACGGAAGGACGTGTTTATTGCATCGTGTATTGCGTAAAGTAAATGAACTACTCGGAGACGATTACTGTGTCGGATGATAGTCCACCTTGTCATGAAGCTGCATCTATGAAGCAGCTGTTCGTGGACAACGACACTCTTGAAACGGACTGGCCTGCCCAGAGTCCCGACCTGAACCCACTTGTCCGCCTTAAAGGTGGTTTAGAACGTCAACTTCCCTCCAGATCCCAGCGTCCAACGTCACTAATTCGTCTGGTTTTGACTTTTGCGGAAGAATGGGGTGACATTCTACTATAGACATCCAGGCAGCTCACTCAAGTTGTCCCTAGACTGTTGAAGTAGTCATACGGGCCCTTATTAATGTTCATTTAGAGGAGGTTTAGTTTCTTTGGCCCGAAAAAGGCATGTTCTTTGAGAATTTTTTTCTCAAGATGTGTTATAGACATCAATGTCAAATTTGGTCAAAATTTTATTGATATTTCCTCTACAAACTGGGTTTTTTTCGAACGGAAATATCGAAGAGCAAAGGCGGAAGTGCCGTCGGAACGAAACAATATTTCAATGAAGACCTCCATGCGCAGTATGTCACAGGTCAGCCGCCTCGTCTGAAATCAAAATCGACTAGACGTTAGCGCAGTGTATAAGATTCTTTAGGAGTTGTACCTCGCTAATGTTACTTGGACCATTAGAAATAAAATGGCGCCCACTTGAAAATAAATAGGGTTTTTGTCATCGATTTTTCGACTTCGTCGGCTAAGTAAAAATATTTATAGTTGATGGATCGGAATAAAAGTGGTACAACTCCTAGACAATTTAGTTAGCTTCGTCGGAAACAAAGAAACATGCCAATCGGTTCAGTAGATTTGAAATTACCATACCGTGCGATAAAAAAAAGTCCTTTCGAGAAAAACGCGTTTGAAGTTGAAACGTCCCCTTAGAAAAATTTATGAATTACTGTGCTGATAAGCCTCTTACATTATTTACTTTTCAAACAGCTGAGCAAAACAGAACGCACTCAAACATTCACTAAAGTGACACACAATACTTTTAGCACAACGCAATCTGACTTTTAATAATCCCTACAAAAGAATGGCCCTGACTGACATTAACCTATACCTTTCACAAATCACTTACCTCACAAAGATCTTACTCAAGCTACTGCAATACAGCGAGCGCCACAACTGCCAGCTAAATAAAAGATTCAAACTACTGAAGGCACTAACTACCGATACGCATAGCTAGCAAATGAAAGATTTTGATAGAGAACAAACAATTTATTTACCTCAATAGTGTTCAAAAGTCATAATGTATATAGCAGTTCATGACATCCAGTCTTACAAATTTCAAAACTCCGCCATCTCTCTCCCCACATCCACCACTGCTGGCGGCTCACCTCCAACTGCGCAACGCTACGCACTGTTAACAGCCAACTGCCCAACACTACAATAGCCAACAACAATGCAAACCAGCAACAAACTGCACACAGCACAGCCAGTGATTTTCATACAGAGTGCTATGTGGCGTTACCAATAAAAAAACCTATACAGTCTACTTACATAGCCCCCATGCTCCCCACAAAAAATTTTACAAATTATTTTGGGGAGTGGCCAATACAGATTTGAAAAAATTTTCATAGTTACAATAACAAAGAAATCAAATGCACACTCTTATCAATACAATGTTGGTCAAAGGCTAAAATTTTCTCACAGTCCATAAAGACAGTCCTGATCATTCATCACAGTAAAATTGCAGTGTTTTTCTCAAAGTCTGAGCAGTAAAAGAAAATGCACACAGAAGTAGTGGATTTCCATGCAGTCTCAAAGAAGTAGTGTTGTCCTTCCAACGGAAGGCAGTGCTGACTCTCGACATGCAAACAGGTAATGGGCCACAACAGAGCAAACCCGCAGCAGAGTCATTCGAAGTTTTGAAGAATATTGGTAGGTAGGTCATCACAGAGTAGACCCACTGTAGTCCTGGTAGAGATTACCGTATTGGTGGGCCACCAGTGGTGCAGACCCACTGTAGTCCTGGTAGAGATTGTGGTATTGGTGGGCCACCAGAGGTGCAGACCCACTGCAGTCCTTGTAGAAGTAATGGTACTGGTGAGTCAGCAAAGGTGTAGACCCACTGTAGTCCTTGTAGAAATAATGGTATTGGTGGGTCATCAAAGATGCAGACCCACTGTAGTCCTTATAGAGATGGCCAGCAGCCATCTGTTGTGACTGTGCAAGTGCACAATCACCATTGAAGAGTCTTGCGGATAATATAGCAAGTCCATAACCACCACTTGTGCACTCACAAAAAATTTTTTTGAAATATCCTTAGAACCAGCAATGCTGTTGTTTAGTCGCTTGCTGAATTATTAACACAAGTGCAAACACTAACAGTCCCTACTTCTCACATATTGTCCATATACTATGACCAACAGATACGTGTGCAGTGAAATGTAACTTACAAGTTAATAATATGATGAACTGGTGACAATTACAATTTTATAACATGATAATACAATTACAAAGATACAGAAAACATCATTAAAACATAATAATACAGATAACCTTTGTAGTAATACAGGCTTTACAAAAGAATCGAAATAACATATACATCAGTGTTACAGGAATTATAAGTACCTACATAAAAGATCAGAATATCTTTTGAAACATCAACTTTACACATGAGCAACAAAACAGAACAGATAAATAATGTCTAAACATCTTTACAAAGTAAATAACATATTATTAATGCAAATTATATTTGAGGATATCAGTATTCCTCATCATAGTGAATGTAGCTGAGTATTAGAAAAATTCTACAACATAAATCGTATCCGATAAACACATAAAGACAGGATGAACACAAATACACAAGGGTACACAAACATACAGCGGAATAATACAAAAGTAAAGGACAGGGTTTGTTTTACTGCAGTATTTTGCAAACAAAACTTTCTTTACTTCTCGGAGATCTCCCTTCATTCATCATTATTCCCAGAAAGTCCTATCTATACCTGCTTTCTGTATTCTATTCATATTTCTTTCAAAATAATTATTTCTCAGTGTACAATACTCATTTTGGCGCAAATCTCTTTCATATAACTTCTCAATGCATTCTTTCCCTATTGTCCATAGTCAGTTTCTTATATAGTCTACCCCCTCTTAAGCTAACTTAAATCTACTGATCTCAGATGCATAAACTAAGGGACGAGGCAATGCAGCAGCACAAAACAATTAATACAAACAGCAATGACAAAAAAATGGAAATTGGCGAAGAAAGCAGCATTATAGAAATTAGCAAAGCAAATGCAATATTACAACTAATATAAGGCAATGTGCAGCAAACAATAAAAATAAATCAGTAGTAAAACTGGCTTAACAGAGTAATACAAAGTCAAATTCAGTAACATTATGCCTGGCAAAGAGCAGCAGCAAATGCAATAACTTATATCTAAACATGACAGCTCAAGCAGAAAAAATATTATAGTAAAGATGGCCATGTCTAATACCTATGTCACATCTTAGTGTCTATGCAATTAAAGTGGTGCACCACAACAACTTATTGTAAAAAAAAAATATTACCATGTACTTGAAAAAAAATTATGTATGCATTTACTGTTACTAGTTCCTTCTTATTGTTCTTTCCTTTCCAAGTGCTCCTTTTTTGCAGAATGTGGATCACAAAATTATTATTTAATAGATCTGTTGACAAAAAGTGTTCACATTAGCAAATGCATTTTATTTTATTTTATAAAACCAATGCTCCAACACAGCTGGAAACTAGATATCAAATGAAATAAGCAACTATGAAAAGCAAAGCATAAAAATATCATTCAATAATCATGTGATATTTCATAAGTTAGTAGAAATTCTCTCAACTCTCGTAGAAAGACGCTTGTCATAATCAGGTGTGCAGATGTAAGAATCTTTCCCAGTAATGAGCGTGTCGTATTTGCGATGCTTTCTCTAAAGGAATGTCAATGGCGAGGATAATGGCCTCTTTTTTTCTCCACCTAATGGCTTTCTTTTGTCAGACGACTACCTCTCAGCTGGGCACCCAAAACGCATTATGTCAAGGTCACTTACCTTTCTTACTTAAATATTTACGACAGCAGTTTCTGCTACAGTGGCAGTCTGATATAAAAAAATTCCACAGGTTGAGAATTTGCGTTACAAATGTGTAGAAACAAAATCCTATTGATATAACAGTGTCCAAAAAATTTTCATCGGCATTGTAATACATTCACGCATTTACATACATTTCATAACTCTTAAAGTACGATTCTTGGTTTCCAACAACCTTTTTCACAAACCATAGTCCCTAACCACTACTCATTATTCCTTACCTTATTACACATATAAATATTCGTCGACAATCTTCAATATTTCATCATATAAATATGTAGCATAATCAAATTCCTCATATAGCATCAGCTTATTGATCATAAACATACCTCAACAGCATAATACACATTGTCATCATAATAATAACATCATAACAACTCAGCCAAATCTCAAAAACGTCCTAGTTTTCTGCAATAATTTCAAAACCTAAAGAAAATTCTCTGCTCATTTCAATAGTGTCATCTACCTCAAACATACTTTAAACATCATGATCTCATACCAAATACATCATTCAAAGCTCTCATAGTATCACAATGGGTCCGAAAAAATATGAACAGTTCACACAGTACAGACAAAATACAGTTTCATACGTGTGAAGTTATCCAACTGTGTAATTGTGTAAACATGTGTCACTGATGTAGTAAAAAAAAGTTTATCTCTCAGTTAAATGATCAGATAGCTGTGTAATTTATGTGTTAGAGAAATATGGTACCGATGTGTAAAGTTGTACAAGCAAATACCATATTAGCTAGGGCTCCTTGTGCTTGCTAAACACATGATACACAAAGTAAGCGTGTACCCCCCGAGGATTAATGTAATTATACCCTCAGGTGTTACAGATTACAGCAATGGAATGACATGTATCACAGAAAACCTTTGTATCATTGTACTTCAAATATCTTTAAAAATAAATGATTTAAGTACAAAATTAATCACTCAAATACGTGTACTGTAGCGCTAAACTGTGCTTCTTGTTGGAAGATTATCTCTGTGGAAGTGTCGTAGTTATCGTCTTCCTAAAGCTAAGTTCTGCAGGAGCCAATGTACTTACCTCGTGATAAACAAAAGTGAAATGCTTTGCGTATAGATATCTTAGTTATTACGCTTATTGCCGTGATGAAGAAAGTACTGTGCTGTAACGTATTGTTGTGCTACGGAAAAGGCAGTCTCATTGTAGCTATACCACAAAAGTTACTACTAAAACATGTTTGGCAGGGTCGCCATATGAAACGTCCCCTTAGAAAAATTTATGAATTACTGTGCTGATAAACCTCTTACATTATTTGCTTTTCAAACAGCTGAGCAAAACTGAACGCACTCAAACATTCACTAAAGTGACACACAATACTTTTAGCGCAACGCAATCTGACTTTTAATAATCCCTACAAAAGAATGGCCCTGACTAACATTAACCTATACCTTTCACAAATCACTTACCTCACGAAGATCTTCGTTACTCAAGCTACTGCAATACAGCGAGCGCCACTACTGCCAGCTAAATAAAAGATTCAAACTACTGAAGGCACTAACTACCGATAGGCATAGTTAGCAAATGAAATATTTTGATAGAGAACAAACAATGTATTTACCTCAATAGTGTTCCAAAGTCATAATGTGTATAGCAGTTCATGACATCCAGTCTTACAAATTTCAAAACTCCGCCATCTCTCTCCCCACATCCACCTCTGCTGGCGGCTCACCTCCAACTGCGCAACGCTACGCGCTGTTAACAGCTAACTGCCCAACACTACAATAGCCAACAACAATGCAAACCAGCCACAGACTGCACACAGCACAGCCAGTGATTTTCATACAGAGCGCTATGTGGCGTTAGCAATAAAAAAACCTATACAGTCTACTTACAAAGTTTTGACTACATAAAAATGCAATATTATGCAACTTACGTTCAATCTGCTATTCCGGGTCCATAAACTAGTCCTTCCTCTTCCTCATAGAGGGCGTTCTGCTCGATCTGGGCCATCCTGCGCTGCTCCAGAGCCGCTCGCACTGCCGGTGACAAGCGGTTTTAGGCCGCTTGAACCCGGTGGTCGTCCGAATGCTTGGCGAACTGCGTCGAATAGAGTCCCAGGGTGACGTGCATCGTTGTCATGGTGTTCAGAATTGCTGAATACCCTTAGTTGAAGTTGTTCATTGCCAGGAAAGTAGCAATCTCCACAGTCTTCGTACCAGAATGCAAATGCTTGGGGGCTAACTTCCAAACACACGCGTTCGAACTGTCATTTGAATTTTGTGCGTTTCCTCCCAAGTACCGGTATAATAACTCGCCCTCCGAAAGGGCCTCATAGATCGGTATGAATCACTTTTTGAACTTCTTTGGAGAGCGGCTGGTCGAGTTGATATTCGTCCAGATGTCCGGTAGCCTCTGCAACGCGCCACTTGCAGCAACTAGTTTCCCCAGCCGGACAATTTTGATGTTGTGGGTGGTCATCCATCGAACACTTGTGGAAATACGTTGCCCAAATTGCCTGCTTCATCTGTTCTACCGAATTGGAATGCCGTCGGATTGCCAAGCCGTAGTACGTCGTAAGCTCCTTGATCACTTTATCAGTTTTAGTCATGGGCAAGCACATAGAACAATTTTTCGCTGCTACAAAGTCGAAATTCCCGAAAAAAACTGGTGTGTGGAAAAAGGCCGATTTCAGGCAGGTGCACGTTTTTGTTCAACCCCAAATAACAAACATTTCCGTTCCATATTCGGAAAAACCGTTTCAGGGGTGGATTCTAAACACTTTTATGGATCAAAAAATGCAATTTAAAAAAAATCGATTTTTTGAACCAAAAGATAGTAAATCTCCCCTTAACAGGTGCCCAGATACTATGCAGTGTATGTATGGCATTGAGCTATCGTGTTACTTACTATAAGATAACAACCAGAACCACATCCGTTGACGGAACGTCATCATATCACCAGAAAGTATGTTTATAATAGCGTGTTTTGCTGTTCTTTGCGAAATAGCAATGGTAAACACCTGTGAGTGGTAATTACTGTATCTGTAAGAAATGTTATTTATTAACCATGCTCAATGCTAATGTATTTATGTGTCCAACTAGACAGTCCACTTTTCTTAGAAAGATGTCACGCAACCTGTTCTACAACTTCGAGAAAGGGTTTTGTTAAACAAGATTACAGCATTATATCGTTGCTTACAAATGTAACAAATACTAGTCAAATTGTATCAGAATCTCTCTGTTACACAATATACGCAAGTATTAGGAACATACTGTTATATATACACTGCCGGAAAAAGTTAGTACGGACCTGGAAAGACGACATTGCTTTTGATCCGATGACCGCGTATGCCACCTGGGGGAGAGTAGATGTCCTGATAGTGATTTCAAAGTCTTCCACCAACAGATATCGTAGTAACATGGCTACCAGAGCGATATTCGAGTCTGTCCTTTAATAAGGAATGCTCACAGCCAGAAGGCTGAGATTCGTGCAGACGTGTGAAGCAAGCAGATAAAGGTGCCGCAGAGAGGTACTCGTGCATCCTTCAGTCAACTGCGTAAGTTTGAAGGCGGCCAGATTGTGGCGGTATAGTCCTTTAGGATAATGACCACACGCGTTCGACGTGCAGGGTCGGTGTGCGACGATGCTGGTTTCAATGGTCACGTGAACGTTCTCACACCCGTGACGAGGTTTTGGACGTTGACGTAGCACAGACGTCCACCAGGATTGTCATTCCGTAAGGAAAGCAGTGGCAGATTGTACAGGTACCACAGCACATAAAAGACGACTTGTGAGCCCAGACGTGTCGACACGATCTGTTGCGAACCGTTTTTTAGCAGTGGTACTATGGGCACGCACGCACGGCACAGCATCGATGTGCACGGCTAGACTGGTGCCGTCAGAGGATCTCTTGGAAGGTGGAATAGCGCCCCGTGGTCTTCAGCGATGAAAACAGATCTTGCCTGCACGCAAGTGACGGTCGTTTGCACGTACAACGTGGACTGGTCAGTGCTGTCTCGTAGAGTGCATTTTTCCAAGAAGCGCTGGCCCCACATCAGGCCTTATCGTCTGGGCTGTGGTAAGCTACAACTCTCGTTCATCTCTGGTGTTTCTGGAGAGTACTCCAACCAGCGCTCGATAAATTCAGAATGTTGTTCTACATCTACATACATACTCCGCACCATACGGTGCGTGGCGGAAGGTACCTCGTACCACAACTAGAATCTTCTATACATGTTCCACTCCCAAACAGAACGAGGGAAAAATGACTGCCTATATGCCTCTGTACGAGCCCTAATCTCTCTTATCTTGCCTTTGTGGTCTTTCCGCGAAATATAAGTTGGCTGCAGTAAAATTTTACTGCAGTCAGCCTCAAATGCTGGTTCTCTAAATTTCCTCAGTAGCGATTCACGAAAAGAACGCCTCCTTTCCTCCAGAGACTCCCACCCGAGTTCCTGAAGCATTTCCGTAACACTCGCATGATGATCAAACCTACCAGTAACAAATCTAGCAGCCCGCCTCTGAATTGCTTCTATGTCCTCCCTCAATCAGACCTGATAGGGATCCCAAACGCCCGAGCAGTACTCAAGAATAGGTCGTATTAGTGTTTTATAAGCGTTCTCCTTTACAGATGAACCACATCTTCCCAGAATTCTACCAATGAACCGAAGACGACTATCCGCCTTCCCCACAACTGCCATTACATGCTTGTCCCACTTCATATCGATCTGCAATGTTACGCCCAAATATTTAATCCACGTGACTGTGTCAAGCGCTACACTACTAATGGAGTATTCAAACATTATGGGATTCTTTTTCCTATTCATCTGCATTAATTTACATTCATCTACATTTAGAGTTAGCTGCCATTCTTTACACCAATCACAAATCCTGTCCAAGTCATCTTGTATCCTCCTACAATCACTCAACCACGACACCTTCCCGTACACCACACCATCATCAGCAAACAGCCGCACATTGCTATCCACCCTATCCAAAAGATCATTTACGTAGATAGAAAACAACAGCGGACCTAGCACACTTCCCTGGGGCACTCCAGATGATACCCTCACCTCCGATGAACATTCACCATCGAGGACAACACGAAGGTGATGTGTTGTTCCAACAGGATGAAACTCGCCCACATACTGACCGTGAAACTCAAAGTGCAGCAACTTACAAATACATGGCCAGCACGATTTCCTGACTTTTATCAGATCGAGGACGTGTGATGTATGATAGGACGAGAAGTACGACGCATCAACCAACAACTCTTCTTACAGAGCTACGGGAACAGGTCGAGCAAGCGTGGTATAACATATCACAATACAGTATTCGCCATCGGTACCATCGACTGCACGACAGCTTCAACGCCTGCATTGCCGCTGCTGGAGGATACGTCTCCTACTAATATAAGTGTTTCATCATGGCTCAATACCTGATACCTCAGAACCACTTGTGCTACTGATCGGTAAATGTAATGATGTCATGTACTCCATATGCAGCAAAAAGTGTTGAGTGAATTGGACGTTTCTAAAAAGGTGTACTAATTTTTTTCCGGCAATGTATTTGTTCATTCACAAGTAAACACAACGTACCCTAAATTTCTCATTACCTTCGTATCGTCATTTAACCTTCAAGGAAGTTGCGAAAATTGAAAATGTATATAAAAACCTTGTGTGTGGTAAAGTGATTACTCTACCACGCCGGCCAGAGTGGCCGAGCGGTTCTAGGCGCTTCAGTCTGGAACCACGCGACCGCTACGGTCGCAGGTTCGAATCCTGCCTCGGGCATGGATGTGTGTGATGTCCTTAGGTTACTTAGGTTTAAGTAGTTCTGAGTTCTAGCGGACTGATGACCTCAGATGTTAAGTCCCATAGTGCTCAGAGCCATTTTTTTGTGTTTCATAAAATTCACGATTTTTTATGAGAAAAAAATGCAATTCCAACGTGTCAGCGTTTGGCGGGCATTGTGGTCCGGCGGAAACACTGGAGTATTTTTCTTTCAAAACCAGGCAGTTAATGAATTAACGGTAAATGACGAATATTATCGTCACATAATAGCCGGTTTTTTGTGTCTCCGTTGGAAGATATTGATGAAGAACACACGTGGTTTCAGCAGGCCTGTACCACTTCTCATATCACCCATGAAACATTGATGATCTTGCACGCGTCCTTTCCTGATCGTGTCATTTCCCGTTTTTATAACAATAATTGGTCTCCATGATCTTGTGAGTTTAAGACAAAAGAGCTTTCTGTAGTATCGGATTTACACCACCACCCCAAGACCATACAAGCATTAAATTCGAAAATTTATTTATCAACGAAATACCGTAACATTTATGCAAAACCATTGCTGAAAAATTTCATTGAAAGAGAACACATGAATCACCAAAAAAATGGCAGGAATTTACCTCATCTGTTGCTCCAGGTGTCATCTTAAATGTCTGTATTATGATCTATAAATATTAAAATAATCCGCGCGTTAGCACTCCGCTTCCGGTATTCGGAGGGACGCGCTGACCCACCAACGAATCCGCCCTGCGGATTAATGGCGAGGGCTGACTCGCGGCCAGCCTCTGTATGACTTTTAGGCGGGTTTCTCAAATCGGGCTAGGTGAAACCTGGGCAGGTGCCCACATCCCGCTGCAGTTTGGAGGAGTAAGGTGTGGCGAGAAGAAGGGCAACCGACCACCCACTGTCACCAACCTTGACGAATCGACATTAGCATGCCGACCTCGAGGTGACTCGGGACACAGGCCAGCGAAAAGAACATGAATAAGTATTACAATTCTTTGCTACAAAAAAAGATGTTAAGACTTGCACTGTTACTGTGGCACCTATTATATGGCTAGAAAAGGATAATTATTTGAACCAAATAACAAGCATTCAAGAAAAATCATATTAATTACATATTTGTTCTCCATATATGTAGATAAGCTGTATTTCTGGAGTATATTTGCATTTTCTAAGGTGTAAGGTCACTGTGAAAAATCTGTAACACCATTTTTGAAACAACTGCTGCCCGCGAAATGTTCCGTTAATAGCGACACCTGCATCACGCTGAGGTAATACAGTCCCCCCGATCGGTAGGACAAAGTAGCTGTTACGTTGGGCGAGATCCGTGATCACGTTGTTAGTCTTGCCGGTTACTTTTCTCCCTCTATCTCTGAAGCTCGGTCATACAATGTTGCATCTCGCCGAGAAGTCATAATTTACATCGCGGTCTGATAATTCTTACGTTCGTGACATTTACGTACAATGACGTCAGTGTAGCGAAATGTAAGCGCAATTGAGAAAATAATGAAGACAATTGCAAATTTTCCGTTTCTAATGCAAACTTAATTGGAACGGGGTTATTTGAAAAACAGTTGCAACTTTTCGAGCGTTATTTATTCCTTTTATTTACGCCTGGAATTGAGCCCTTGCTGTCGGCGAGACACTGCTCGGCTGCAGAGCCTGCCGGCCTCCTCGGGGGTGTTCCGCCTTTGACGATGTTCTGCTACAGCTGTCTCTCCGGCTAGGCGCTCCAACGTTAATAATGAAACAGTGAACGCAAAAAGCAGAGTGCACGTAATAACTGCAAAGACGGGCTCCGTGCTTCTCGGCCGTTTCAGACGCAATTCTGCGGACCCTAATGACCACAGGTGGTTCCGGCAGCTAGGACTACGAGGCGGCGTTAATACGGGCCGCATGGACGCAAATGATACGCCACCGAGATGCAATGAAAGAGTAATACGGGAGTGGAGGCGGGCTCGTCCTTCAGCAATTCCGAGTCCCGCTCGGCGTATTCGCAAGTCGCAATTATCGAGATAACAACGGGGAGACCTGATATAGTGCTGTGCTTGCCAATATGAATCAGCATATGCATTTGATATGCGACTGTACCTCAACGCGGCTGAAGTTCACTTTGAGTCACCTATGCAGGTGGCCCAGAGGTAAAACAGACTTGGTAACCAAGAGCAACCGTGTTTGATTAATACAGTCGGGCTGGCGTCAGAAGATCTCTGATAGTTGCAGTGGGCTGGGCGCGTCTTCTTCGCGCACCTGCCTCAACCAGTCATGTAATGCGATTCTGGAAAAGTCTGTATGGCATAGCTCTGTACACGGCTATTGTATTCGCCTGCAGTCGTTTGCGATTCGCAGTTGAAAGCTGGCAACATTACTGTTGATTTGAAGCCTCCTTGTAGATTAAAACTGTAACTTCTCACATCGACTCGACTATAACCTACCACGTTACCCTAAACCCCTCTGGCGTAATTGTTTCGGTGTTTTTTGTTTTTTTTTAATTTATGTTTTTGGTCTTTGGAATTAACCATTTAGCCTGAGAAGTGAATTAACAGAGCTTAGACATTAAAATTACAGTAATTCCCGGTAAACTTCATGTTACATTTTGTGTACTCACACACACTTAACACAGTCCGTATATCTCAACTACACATCCTGGATCCTATGTGTCTGACACACAACTGGAATCCGCTTCTTGCAGAAATCAGGCAATACTGTCATAGTGCGTTGTGGACAGCTGTCGAAACAAGTCCGTTACATATGTGGGTTGGTGAATTCCTGTTCTAATGAAGACCTTAAAAATCTTGCGACGTTGTCATAACCTGAACGCCCTAGTATCACATGGTTGAGGTCGCAATCTAAGTTGGGTGGACTTCACAGTAAGGAGAGGGCTGAAGTTTCATCCTATAAAGATATGAAGAATAACAACCGTGATCCAGCTGCACACGCATTATTGTAGTGGTTTGACGTCTATGTGGCTTGATTTGGAAGAACCAGGTTTTTCGCGGAATACTATGCTGTATTGCGGCATAATGTCTTCCTTTGGACTGTTGTGAGATCTCTCAAGTCTGTGACCATTCTTGATGGACTTCTTTATTTACGCCAGCAACAATCTCTGTATGTGGAGGGCAAATGTAGTAAGGTTGGTCATCAGCCACACTTTGTTTCGCCAGGTGGTCCGCAATCGTTTCGGTGGTGATTGTGGCCCACGGTCTTCCAATTGGATTACAGATGAATATAAGTAACATGGGAAACGACCACTGTCAGCTACTTGCACTGTCACGAAAGTGAGGAAGTAGCATCGTACATCACACGAATTTCTGACAGATTAAAAAGGAGCCATTTATTCGCAACATCCTTTGCCCTGGAGTGCTAGTCACGCAAGGTTCAAAAATGGTTCAAATGGCTCTGAGCACTATGGGACTTAACATCTGAGGTCATCAGTCTCCTAGAACTTAGAGCTACTTAAACCTGACTAACCTAAGGACGTGACACACATCCATGCTCGAGGCAGGATTCGAACCTGCGACCGTAGCGGTAGCGCGGTTCCAGACTGAAGCGCCTAGAACCGCTCGGCCACAACGGCCGGCAACTGTCGCGCTAGGTCTGCAGGAGAATTTCTGTGAAGTTTGGAGAAGAGGAAAATGAAAGACTTTCTGGCTAAAGTAAAGCTGTGAGGGCGGTTCCTGCGTGGTAGCCGGATAGCTCAGGCGGTAGAGCATTTCCCTGTGAAAGACAAACGTTCCAGTTTCGAATACCAGTCCGGGGCACAATTTTAATCTGCCAGGAGATTTCAAATCCGCGCACATTCCTTTGCAGAGTGAAAATTCATTCTGTAATTATTAGATCAATTAGCTTCTTTGCACCATCGGCAGTTTCCGATGTGCTAAAATGAACTTGTCCAGTACTGAAAGGTTTGAATCGAATTTTTAACATAAAACACGATGATCATTATCGTTGCTGACGTATTCCTTGCGACTTGCAGCTGTTTCCGCAACAAGATGATCAACTTTTTATGGAATCTAGTCATATTGCAAATATATACTCTAAGATATACTAACCTTACGACTTATCTTAGAAGAAAGATTAAGAAAAGGCAAACCTACGTTTCTAGCATTTGTAGACATAGAGAAAGCTTTTGACAACGTTAACTGGAATACTCTCTTTCAAATTCTGAAGGTGGCAGGGCTAAAATACAGGGAGCGAAAGGCTATTTACAATTTGTACAGAAACCAGATGGCAGTTATAAGAGTCGAGGGGCATGAAAGGGAAGCAGTGGTTGGGAAAGGAGTGAGACAGGGTTGTAGCCTCTCCCCGATGTTATTCAATCTGTATATTGAGCAAGCAGTGAAGGAAACAAAAGAAAAATTCGGAGTAGGTATTAAAATCCAGGGAGAAGAAGTAAAAACTTTGAGGTTCGCCGATGACATTGTAATTCTGTCAGAGACAGCAAAGGACTTGGAAGAGCAGTTGAACGGAATGGACAGTGTCTTGAAAGGAGGATATAAGATGAACATCAACAAAAGCAAAACGAGGATAATGGAATGTAGTCAAATTAAATCGGGTGATGCTGAGGGGATTAGATTAGGAAATGAGACACTTAAAGTAGTAAAGGAGTTTTGCTATTTAGGGAGTAAAATAACTGATGATGGTCGAAGTAGAGAGGATATAAAATGTAGACTGGCAATGGCAAGGAAATCGTTTCTGAAGAAGAGAAATTTGTTAACATCGAGTATAGATTTAAGTGTCAGGAAGTCGTTTCTGAAAGTATTTGTATGGAGTGTAGCCATGTATGGAAGTGAAACATGGACGATAACCAGTTTGGACAAGAAGAGAATAGAAGCTTTCGAAATGTGGTGCTACAGAAGAATGCTGAAGATAAGGTGGGTAGATCACGTAACTAATGAGGAGGTATTGAATAGGATTGGGGAGAAGAGAAGTTTGTGGCACAACTTGACTAGAAGAAGGGATCGGTTGGTAGGACATGTTTTGAGGCATCAAGGGATCACAAATTTAGCATTGGAGGGCAGCGTGGAGGGTAAAAATCGTAGAGGGAGACCAAGAGATGAATACACTAAGCAGATTCAGAAGGATGTAGGTTGCAGTAGGTACTGGGAGATGAAGAAGCTTGCACAGGGTAGAGTAGCATGGAGAGCTGCATCAAACCAGTCTCAGGACTGAAGACCACACAACAACAACATACTCTAAGACAAGGAAAAAAAGACGCACCATGAAGAATTTATCCAGATGGAACGAAAGTCGTCAGATGTAAAGTACATGCATGTACAGACAATCAAATGACTACAATTAAAAAAAAATTGGTGATTTATTCAAGACAAAGTGCTTAAAAAAGTGTGCGAGTCAGTAACATGTTGGTCCATGTCTGGCCCTTACGCAAGCAGTTATTCGGCTTGGCACTGATTGATAGAATTGTTAGATCTCCACCTGAGGAATATCGTGCCAAATTCTGTCCGAATGACGCGTTAGATCGTCAAAATACCGGGATCGTTAGAGGGTCCTGCCAATAATGCTACAAACATTCTAAACTGGGGAGAGATGCAGCGACGCTGCTGGCCAGGATAGAGTCTGGCAAGTAATAGTACAAGCACATGTAGCTTGCCATGAAGGGCAACAAAACGGGGCGTAGAATATCGTACTGTAAGGGTGCCGTGGATGACAACCAAAGGGTCACGCAATGAAAAGTAATGGCTCCTCCAGACCATCACTCTTGGTTATCGGGCAACAGTCAGGCTCGTATGCCACCGCTGTTCGGGGCGTCTCCAGCCACGTCTTTCGCTGGAACAGAAATGTCTTAAGTCAGGAATTCCGCTTCGAACTGAGCCCCGATGACCAACGAAGACATGCTGGAGACGGCCTGGACAGTGGTGAGGTGCCAACCTGGCTGTCGCCTGCCATATAGCTCGACAACCAGGAGTGATGTTCTGCGGTGCCACTTTTTTTTCACAGCAGGAATCCTTTGGTTGTCATCCGAGACACCCTTACAGCGCAGCGGCACGTCGACGATTTTCTACGCTCCGTTCCTTTGCCCTTCATGGCAAGCCATCCAGAGTTTGCATTTCAACAGGATAATGCTCGCCCGCACACTGCGAGTGCTTTTACTGCTTGTCCTCGTGCTTGCCAAACCCTGCCTTGTCCATCAAAGTCGCCAGATCTCTCTTCAATTAAGAATATTTATAGCATTAGGGGTAGGGAACTCCAACTAACTCGGCATTTTGACTATCTAACCCTCCATTTGGACAGAATTTGGCACGACATCCCTCAGAAGAACATCCAAGAACTCCATGAATCAATGTTAAACAGAACGACGGCTTGTAAAAGGGCCAGAGGTGGACCACTGCGTTGTTGACTTCCTCAATTTGTGAAGTTCTTTCTCTTGAATAAAGCATCCAATTTTCCTGAAATAACTGTAATCATCTGTTTGTCTGCACATGTACATCACATCTACCGACTTCCGTCTCAGTGTGATAATTTATCCATGAAGCGAGTTTTGTTTTTCTGAGAGTGTAATTGTGCAACTCAGTAAAATTTTCAACAAACAATGAGAACAGCTTCCACTACAGCTTCAACCAATTGGTACAACGATGCCTCACGGCATTTCTGAAGATGAAAATGGCGTATAACAGACATTATAAAACTTTACTTGCTGTTGGCGTACCAGTTGTGACTTTTTGCTCTCTCGAAGCACAGAATATGCGACTTCTTTTGGTTCAGTACGCATTTATTCAGATTACAGTAATGGTACGGCAAGCGCTGACGATAGAAATCAGCAAAGGACGAAGAGCCGCTCGGGACGACTTCTTGCTTGTTTGAATAATAACTGGGTGTCTGTACCTAATAGCGCATAAGGTCTATTCATTACGCCAACAGTCGATTCACGCCTGTATCCACCATACGTCGTAAATTACAACGTTTCCCAGCTTGAGACTGAGCTTTGTACATAAACGAGCGGTACTTACTATAAATTCACGTTACACAGTAACAACATCCCGTGTGTGTTATTTGAAAGGTGGTTTCCCGCCTCCGACGGAATCCAGCGTGACGCTAGGAGCTGGCGTGTCCGCATAGTTCTTCGACACGCGTGATGGCCGTGCGTGTCAGATGACGGCCCCTCGCTTTGACCTAAAAGCACACACACACAGACACGCACACACACACACACACACACAAGCACACATTCGCCTCACCGGTAGCATCACCAGGAGCTGAACCACAATTTCATTTGCTTAGCGAACAAATAGCGAGACGAAACACAAACGACGAGGTGCAACGCCAAATAGGAGTGTCATACTCCAACATTACAACTCAACTCCCCCTCCAGGAACGGCAGCCTAACGCTGGCACGAATACACTTACTCCTAAGGAGACAAGCAGTCTCTGAATTTGAATAATGTGAGGGAATGGAAACAATAATTTAATACCGTGACGTATCCCTAACTGTTATAAATTTAAATCAAATCGCTTCTACAGTTTTGTTGCTCGATTTTGGAAGGTGTAACTGTTACTAACGGCAAATACATCATGAAATAAACGACCTAAATATGCATAAAAACCGTCATTATACGGTCTTGTTGAGTGAAAGACTAAGTATCAGTAACTGATTCTATAACTTCATAGTTCCATCCGCTTTTGTATGAAGTTTTTTAAGGCGATCGACTAGATGTTCTTCTCTGGAAATGTTTTCAAGTCCTTCGTGGTTTCTCTAAATACCTGGAGGCAGATGCCGGGACAACTATCTGAGAAGATAACGGCCAATTTTCTTCCCGACCCTTCTCCAGTCACACCTCGTGCTCCGACCCTGTTGACCTCACTGACGACGGGACGTTAAACCTTAATCTTCCATTCTTTCTACTAGTAATGGACTACGATTTGGCTAACTTTCCTGCTGGTGACCTCTCTTCAACGGTGGTTGGGTAAATCTTGTACGAGCCTTGTTCAGAAAGTAAGTATACTGTGACCTTAACGGGCTTTGGTGTTTTGTTTTTTGGGAGTTGGCAACACTGAGTGGTAGATGGGAATTCCCTGACCTGAGCGAGCATCGCAGGAACACCTTAGCACGTACACTCACGTTGTAGCGTCTAGTTGCGCGAAAGATGTCGGTAAGAAATCCCAAGTGCGAGCCACGTGCTGTGATCCGCTTTCTACTCGCGGAAAGAGTAACACCTATCAAACTTTTGGCGTAAACCACAAGCGTTTACGGAGAAAGTGTTACGAACAGAACGAGTGTGTTTAAGTGGTGTATGGAGTTTAGTGGAGGAAGGACAAACGTTCATGACGAACAGGAAAGTGGACTACCTTCCATTTTGACAGTTGCATTGGAGTTAAAAATCGAGAAAAGTATTCGTGAAGGCTGCTGATTGATAGTGGATGAAAGTTCTTCGAATTTAACGACTCTCAAGAACTCTCTTATACGAGACACTCACAGAAACGCTGCCGTTCAGGGAGATGGTTCCCTAAACAGCAAAAAATCAGGACAAGAAGAACTGGGTCAGTGGCGTCGGTGACTTTCTTAAGAGAATGGAATTCGAAGGTGAAGATTTTCCGAGCTCTGTTGTGACTGGAAATGAAACATGAATCGCTCATTAGATGCCTGAGACAAAAAAAGAGTCGTCACAGTGGCGTCACACCAACTCCCAATCTGGCAATTTCGGGCAAAAAAAAAAAGTCTTGGTCTCATTGTTTTGGGAACAAAAAGGCATCATGTTGGTCGAATTTCGGCCTTAGGGGGAGTCTATCGATGCACAACGATATTGTGAAATCCTAAAAACCTCAATAAGAGCACTGAAAACAAAAGCAGGGGGCAGCTGACGAGAGGACTGTGCTTGTTGCAGATAAATCCCGTCCTCACTCAGCCGTAGCCAACAAGGCGCTCTTGGACTCGTTTGGTTGCGATTTTTTTAATCAACTCCGTGTTCCCCTGACTTGGCGATTTGAGATCTTTTCACCTCCCTGAAGGCATACTTGAATGGAATTAAATTTGCAACCGACGAGCAGCTGCAGAAATAGGTTCTGAAGTGGGAGAAGGAGCTGACGAGAGAATTCTTCGAGGAGGGCATAAACAAGCTCGTGCCACTCACTGAACAGATTGGTAAATATTTGGCAAAATAGTCAACAAGCGTATCACAATATCGTGTAAATGTTTTCAAATAAACTTTGTATTAAAATGTATAGATATTATCGTATGTATCGCTAAAAAGAAAAATTTTGGTACCGGTCTGAATAGCCGTGGGTGTTTATTAAGCGCCCGCGTTCGATACGGGGAGACGTGGCAGCCCCCGTTCGAATCCGCTTGGTACATTAACGAAGAGGGCTGGTACGCAAGTCATCCTGGATGTACACTATGTGATCAAAAATATCCGGACACCTGGCTCAAAATGACTTACAACTTCGTGGCGCCCTCCATCGGTAATCCTGGAATTCAGTATGGTGTTGGCCCACCCTTAGCCTCGATGACAGCTTCCACTCTCGCAGGCATACGTTTAATCAGGTGCTGGAAGGTTGCTGGGGGAATGGTAGCCCACTCTTCACGGATTGATGCACTGAGGAGAGGTATCGATGTCGGTCGATGAGGCATGGGACGAAGTCGGCGTTCCAAACTATCCCAAAGGTGTTCTATAGGATTCAGGTCAGGACTCTGTGCAGGCCAGTACATTACAGGAATGTTATTGTCGTGTAACCAGTTCGTCACAGGCCGTGCATTATGAACAGGTGCTCGATCGTGTTGAAAGACGCAATCGCAATCCCTGAATTGCTATTTAACAGTGGGAAGCAAGAAGGTGCTTGAAATATCAGTGTGGGCCTGTACTGTGATAGTGCCACGCAAAACAGCAAAGGGTGCAAGCCACCTCCATGAAAAACACGACCACACCATAACACCATCGCCTCCGAATTTTATTGTTGGCACTAGACACGCTGGCAGGTGACGTTCACCGGGCATTCGCCATACCCACACCCTGCCATCGGATCGCCACATTGTCTACCGTGATTCGTCACTCCACACAACGTTTTTTCACTGTTCAATCGTCCAATGTTTACACTCATTACACCAAGCGAGGCGTCGTTTGGCATTTACCGGCGACATGTGTGACCTATGTGCAGCCGCTCGACCACGTAATCCAAGTTTTCTCACCTCCCGCCTAACTGTCATAGTAATTGCGTTGGATCCCGATGCAGTTTGAAATTCCTGAGTGATGGTCTGGACAGATGTCTGTCTATTACACATTCATTACGACCCTCTTCAACTGTCGGCGGTCTCTGTCAGTCAACAGACGATGTCGGCGTGTACGCTTTTGTGCTGCACGTGTCCCTTCATGTTTCCACTTCACTATCACATCGGAAACAATGGACCCAGGGATGTTTAGGAGTGTGGAAATCTTGCGTACAGATGTATGACACAAGTGACACCCAGTCACCTGACCACGTTTGAAGTCCGTGAGTTCCACGGAGCTCCCCATTCTGCTCTCTCACGATGTCTAACGACTATTGAGATCGTTGGCAGTAGGTGGCAGCAAAATGTGCCTAATATGAAAAACGTTTGTTTTTGGGAGTTTCCGGATACTTTTGATCACATAGTTAGGTTCTGGCCGATTTTCCACATCCTACAAGATGAATACTGGCCTCGCACCCCCTCAGGATACACGTTACGCAAACATTTCGAAATCATTGTCCCTCATGCATGTAGCAACTCTAGGCGCGGAGAATTGCGGTACACAGATACCGTCCTGGAGTGTGAATGGGAGATTGCTGACGTTAGACTCGTAATCAGGAGTACACTTTTGGTAAGCGTGATTCTTGTAATAGATTTGTTCAAAGTCTCAGATGGACTGCGCCCATGTTTATGGGCAGTTGTCCTAAGTGACGAGTGTCATACGTTTCGCAGTACTGGACGAAGGAGAGGATTGTAGGGTGATTTGGCATTTCTATTCAAGAAAATAGACCGTGAAGCTTGTGACTATGATTAACACTTTGTTTGCCATGGATAAACTATTTTGGGAAAAATTGTTTTAGTATTTTATACTATTCGTAGTATTTTATACTAAGTATTTCATACTATTTTTAGTATTTTATACTATTCTTGATTGTAATGACTTTCTTACAAGAACATACTAAATTATACTCTGTACGCAGAGTTTACGCTGTGACTGCCGTGTTTGTTGGACTCTCGAGAAAACTTTCAAAATTGTGTCCAGAAAATCTGAAGCATTATAGGAAGTACTTCTGGAGCCTGTATAGGACTATAGATAAAACAATGATCTAACATTAGACCAGAGAATCATACTGCAGATACAGCCAATAGGCACAATCGTAAGCGATTATCTGGGGAAGAGGAAAAGGGTCCTTCGATACTTCTACGCAAATTACTGCACCTTTCGCATGGTGAACTGAAGCTGTAGCATTCAAGGTTAGTAGTCAGAAAACTGATTTTCCATAACGTAAAGTTTCCTGCCCACGCACTGGCCTTTTAGATAGCGACAGCGCAAGATGTGGCCCTCCAGCTATTCGTAGCCCCACAAGCATTTGACTGGGTCCGACACCAAAGACAGTACGATTCCAAGAGGTATCAAATACGTTTATGAGTGGACTGAGGATTTCTTGGTAGCGAGAAGGCAGCATGTATCTTGGATGGAGAGTCATCGGCGGATGTAGAAGCAGCTTTAGCTGTGCTCCTCCGGACATGTGTTGGGATCCTTGCTGTTCATATATACATCCGACGCGGCAAACGATATTAATAGGAGCCTCTGGATGTTTGCAGATGATCTTACCGTTAAAGACGTACTAAGTAAAAAAAAAGTTGCAAAAATGCAGCCGGATCGCGACAAGATTTTGAAGTGCTACAAAGATCAGCAGTTTTCTTTAAACGTGGAGAAATGTTAAACTGAAAACTTGAAAAAAATGCAAAAAAGTGTTATTCGGTGGCTGCATTGTCAACAAGTCACAATTACACTCAGTCGACTCACATAAATACCTGGAAGTAACAATCTGGGGGGATAGGGAATGGAATGATCGTACGGGCTCAGTCGTAGTCCAAGTCGGTGCCAGACTTCGGTTCATTGGCAAGATATTGGGAAAATACAGTCTACAAAGCAGATAGCTTGGAAAACATTCATGTCTCATAGTAGAATATTGATCAAGTGTGCAGGATCATAACATGTAGGACTAACAAGGGATAATGAACGTATACAGGGAAGAACGGTGTGAATGGTCACAAGGTGTGTTTGACTCACAGGAGAGCCTTACAGAAATACTGAAGAACATGAACTGGCAAACCCTGAAGATGGACTCCTACTATCTCGCAACGTCCTATTTAAAAAGTTTTGGAGGCAGTGTGGAATCTATTTATTTACAGCTCGTACAAAATAGATACATGTTTTCAAAGTTTTGCTGATCTCCAAAGCAGTCACCAGCATTGTGTATAACCCGGTGCCAGCGACTTGGAAGTCGTAGGATATTCTTAGCAGTGCTAGTTGCGTTGACAGTTTGAGCGAATTTGTAGCGGTTCTGAAGCGATTGCTGTGAAGTGTTTCCGTCAGTTTAGAAATCGAGTTGAACTCAGGAGGGCTTAAATCAGAGGAGTGCAGTAGTTGGTGTAGCACTTAGCAGCCCCATCAGTCAAGCAAATCAGCAACGGCTTGCACTCTACGTGCTTGAGGATTGTCCTGCAAAATGATGGTCAGGTCCTGCAGAAAGTGTCATCACTTCTGTCTCTAAGCTGGTCGTAGGTTGTGTTCCAAAAATGAAGAGCTTAGAGACAGAAGTAATGACACTATCTGCAGGACCTGACCATTATTTTGCAGGACAATGCTCAAGCACGTACAGTGCAAGCTGTTGCTGATTTGTTCGACTGATGGGGTTGCTAAGTGCTACACCACGTACTGCAATCCCCTGACTTAAGCCCTCCTAAGTTCAACTCGATTTCTAAACTGAAGGAAACAATTCACGGCATTCGCTACAGAATTGCTACAAATTAGTCGGGCAATAGACCGCGCCGCTCGAACTGTCAACACAACTGACGTCGCTTGTACGCCAGGAATAAAATTAGTCTCGGAACTTTTTGGACGGAAGGCGTAGTCAATTAAAGTCCATGAAGGTAAAATTAGAATCGAGAAGGATTACCAACAGTCGTTTTTCCGGCGCATCTTACACGACTCTAACAGGAAACAGGGTTATAGGCAGTGGTACACAAATACTTTCTGCCGCACATCGTAAGATGGCATGTGGGGTGTAAATGTAGGCATGCTGGGAAATTTTCAGGAATTGGTATCAGGATGCTCACATTGTTTTACGCTGTCCTCCTAAATGTCATAAATGAGATGTACTGCATGACAGAAAAAAAGAAGCAACAAGACCATTTATCGGATCCGGAACCGCGCGACTGCTGCGGGCGCAGGTTCCAGTCCTGCCTCGGACATGGATGTGTGATATGTCCTTAGGTTAGTTAGGTTTAAGTAGTTCTAAGTTTAGGGGTCTGATGACCTCCGATGTTAAGTCAAATAGTGCTCAGAGCCATTTTTTGAACCATTTATCGGTATGATGCTGCACCTCCTCTGGTCTGGATGAATGCACTGATTTGGATAGGAAGCGCGTAATAAAGCCATTGTATTTTCTCTTATACCTACTTCTGGATCTACATGGATACTCAGCAAATCTCAGTGCTTGACTGAGGTTCATGGAGCCACCTCCACATTAATTTTCTATTATTCCAATCTCGAACAGTGGATGGAAATAACGAACGCCTATATCTTCCCGTGGGAGCTATAATTTCTCTAATTTTATTATGAAGATCGTTTCTCCCTATGCAGAGACCCGCCAGGGTGGCCGAGAGCGTTAATGCGCTGCTTCCTGGACTCGGGTAGGCGCGCCGGCCCCGGATAGAATCCGCCTGGCGGATTAACGACGAGGGCCGGTTTGCCGGCCAGCCTGGATGTGGTTTTTAGGTGGTTTTCTACATCCACTAGGTGAACACCGGGCTTGTCCACACGTTCGACCTCGGTTACACTGCTCGCAGACATTTGAAAACGTTCGCACATCTAGATAGCTTACACTAGACACAGACAGCTGGGGTACACTAAGTCCGTCCTGAGGGGGCTCGGGGTGGCAGCTGGAAGGGCATCTGCCACCCTCTGTAACTAACACTGCCAAATCAATGGTAACATGGCCGACTCCGCGTCGAGCGGGATAAAGGCTCCAAGACAGAAAAAAATTTTCTCCCTGTGTAGGTTGGTGTCAACAAAATATTTACACATTTGGAGGAGAAAGTTGGCGATGGCAATTTCATGGGAAGATTCCGCCCCAACGAAAAACGTCTTTGTTTTAATTATGTCTGTCCCAAACCATGTATCATTTCAGTAACACTCTCTCCCCTATTTAACGATAATACAAAATCTGCTGTCCTTCCTTGAACTTTTCCGATGTACTCCGACAATCATATCTGGTAAGGATCCCACCCCTAGTAGCAGTACTTTAAAAGAGGACGGACAAGTGTAGTGTAGGCAGCCTCTTTAGTAGATCTTTTACATTTTCTAGGTGTTTTGCAAATAAAATTCTGTCTTTGGTTTGCCTTCCCCACGACATTTTCTTGCATGTTCTTGTTGTTCGTAATTGGAACTCGAGGTATTTAGTTGAATTTACGGCCTTTAGATTTCACTGATTTATCGTGTAACCGAAGTTAAATGGATTCCTTTTAGCACTCATGTGGATGACATCACCCTTTCTGTTATGTAGGATCAATTGCCAATTTTTTCACCAAACGGCTTTGTTTTGATCTTCTGCTGACTTTATTAGACGATAAACGGCAGCATCAGCTGCAAAGAACCTAAGACGACTAAACAGGTTGTCTACTAAATCGTTTATATAGATAAGGAATAGCAAAGGGTCTGTAACACTACCTTAGGGAACTCCAGAAATCTCTTCTGTTTTATTCGATGACTTTCCGTAAGTTACTACGAACTGTGACCTGTCTGACATGAAATCATGAATACAGTCACATAACTGAGACGATGTTCCATAAGCACGCTATTTCACTACAAACCGCTTGTGAGGTACGGTTTCAGAAACCTCTCGGAAATCTAGAAATACGAAAACAATTTTAAATCCCTTATCGATAACACTCAACACTTCGTGTAAGTAAAGAGTTAGTTGTGTTTCGAAAGAACGAAATTTTGTAAATCTGTGTTGACTGTGTGTCAATAGACCGTTCTCCTCGAGGTTATTTATTATGTTCCAACACAATATGTGTTCCAAAATCTTGCTGTATATCGACGTTAATGGTATGGGCATGCAATTTAGTGGATTACTCCTACTACCTTTCTTTAATATTGACATGAGATGTGCAACTTTCCAGTCTTTGGGTACGGATCTTTCGTCGGGAGAACGATTGTTTATGATTGTTAAGTATGGAGCTATTGCATCAGCATAGTCTCTTTGGTGATTCAATTGATATACAGTCTAGACCGGAAGACTTGCTTTTCTTAAGTGATTTAAGTTGCTTCACTGCTCCGAGGATATCTACTTCTACGTTACTCATGTTGGCAGCTGCTCTTTATTCGAATTCTGGAATATTTACTTCGTCTTCTTTGGCGAAAGAATTTCGGAAGTCTGTGTTTAGTAACTCTGCTTTGGCAGCACTGCCATCTATAATATTTCCATTGTTATCGCGCAGAGAAGGCATTGATTGTGTCTTGCCGCTAGCATACTTCACACACGACCAGAATCTCTTTGGATTTTCTGTCAGGTTTCGAGACAAAGTTTCGCTGTGGAAACTGTTATAAGCAACTCGCATTGATATCAGCGCTAAATTTCGAGCTCCTGTAAAAGACCACCGATCTTGGAGTTTTCGCGTTCGTTTAAATTTGGCAAGCTTGTTTCGTTGCTTCTGCAACAGTGTTCTGACCCATTTTGTGTACCAGGGAGGATCCGCTCTGTCGTTTGTTAATTTATTTGGTATAAATCTCTCAACTGCTGTCGATACAATTTCTCTGAATACAAGCCACGTCTGGTCTACACTTATATTATTCTTTTGGAAGGAGTGGAAATTGTCTCTCAGGGACGCGTCAAGTGAATTTTTATCTGCCTTTTTGCATAGGTATATTTTTCGTTTATTTTTGGAGGATTTGGGGGTTACAATATTTGTCTCGCTACGACAACCCTGTGTTTATTAATCCCTGTATCCGTTAAAAAAATTGTTCAAATGGCTCTGAGCACTATGGGACTTAACATCTGAGGTCATCACTCCCCTAGAACGTAGAACTACTTAAACCTAACTAACCCAAGGACAGCACATACATCCATGCCCGAGGCAGGATTCGAACCTGTGACCGTAGCGGTCGCGCGGTTCCATACTGAAGAGCCTAGAACCGCTCGGTCACTCTGGCCGGCCCCTGTATCCGTTTGATGCTTCTTATTACCTCAGAATTATTTGTTGCTAAGAGGCAAAATGTGTTTTTAGAACCGTTTGCAATTGCTTGGGCTCATGAACGAATTGCTCGAAATAATTTTCAGAGAATGCATTTAGCGCAATTTCGGATGATGTTTTATGCGTACCTTCTGATTTAAACACGTATTTTCGCCAGCATACCGAGGATAAAGTAAAGTCACCATCAACTATAACTGAATGAGTCAGGTACGCGTTTGAAATTAACTCAAGTTTTCTTTGAGCCTTTCAACGATTGCTTTATCTGAGTTGGGAAGTCGGTAAAAACAAACAGTTGTCATTTGATTCCGTTTGCCAACAATGACCTTTGCCTATACTAACTCACAGGAACTATCTACTTCAATTTCGCGACAAGATAAACTACCTCTAACAACAACAAACATGACACCGCTAACTGTGTTTAGCCCATCCTTTCGCAACACCGTTTGGTTCTTCGCAAAAATTTTGGCTGAACTTATCTCCGACTTTAGCCAGCTTTCGGTGCCTATAACGACTTGAGCATCAGTGCTTTCTATTAGCGCTAGGAACTGTGGTACTTTCCCAACACAGATACGACAATTTACAATTGTTATACCGATGCTTCCTGTATCTACATTCTTCCTGTGTTCGGCCTGCACCGTTTGAGACTGAAGCCCTTTTTTTGTTTTCCCGAGACCCTCTAACCTAGAAAAAAAACCGCTCAGCCTACGCCAAACAACCATTCAGCGGACGCAATCCGGTCCATAACTGTTATAACTAATCTTTCGTACCCCAGATCCTCTGTGATGCAGTTGACGTCCGAGCTACCCCTGCCCCCCCCCCCCCCCCAAATGTTGAATCGGGAAAAAACCTGGCGATCTTGCCGGCCTTGGGAGTGCCTCAACATTACGCAGATGGTTCACAGAAACACTTGCCACGTGCGGACGAGCATTGTCCTGTTGAAAAAAAAAAAGAAAATAACACCACCTTACTGTCGTGTGAGGGGTAACACGTGAGGACGCTGGACATCAGTGACACATCGTTGTGCCGTCGGAATTCCCTGAACCCCTATAGCCATGACTGAAATCATTGTCGATGGCTCACCACGTCATGACGGCAGGAGGAACACCTGTGCCTCACCGAAAAACTGGGAAAGTAGAACCTCTGCTCAGGTCGCCGCCTTACACGCGGACGAAGATCATCTGGGGTAGTGCCGAACCGCGGTTTATCGCTGAACACAGTGCGATGCCACTCAACAACAGTCCATGCTTCGCGGCCATGGCACCACTCCAAACACACACATTTGTGTTGTGACGCAACTCCAGCTTATGCATGGGATGGTAATTCCCAAGTCTGGCTGCTCCTAGTATCCGAGTACCGAGTAACGCTGCCAGTGACACAGAATATTGGAGGGAGCCCGTCACTTGATCTACAATGGCAGGCGCAGATGTGGAGGGGTTACAATGTCCATGGCGCGCAATATGGCGATCCTCCATTATAGTGGTCAAACGTGGTCGACTGGGACCTTGATGAATTTGCCTGTCCTCACGATCCCATGCAGTCCAACGTCCAATAGTGTCGAACCTGAATGCCCTGCAAGTCCGGAGATTGCACGATTCGAAAAACCGGCTAAATGGAGTCCCACAATGAGGTCTCCTTCAAACTCTGTCAGGTGCTGATAACATTGCCTCATACGAGTGCGCGGTATCTCCGTGTCCTTCACAGTATCATTCAACATCTGACACTGTCCGTGCACCTTATACACCGTACAAGGCACGGTAACAAAACCAAAAATGAGCAGCACTAACGGAACATGATGGACGTTTCACTCGTCCCAGAGAATTGTAGGTCTAATCATTTACATACCCGCCCGTGGTGTGTTTGTGAAAAACGTTATACTGACATCCGATCATGCCTTCTGGGTGCTTCAGATTTTTGTCAGGCGGCTTACATCCCGTGTCCAGGGATTTTAAGAATAGTGACAGGACGAGTTATCCCTTCAAATTCAGAGTCTCGAAACCGTTCGGAAAGCGCTGACCCGCAGCGCTTCCGAGAAGATTTCTCCTTAACCTTACGTCATCCCTCTCGAAGGCGCGCAACAGTTTCTTCCCTCCGGAGCCGGCCTCGGGTGTCGCCTTACGGGCTACCTGTGCGCCCCGCGCACTTCCTGCTGCGCCATTGTCCGCCCGTCCTCGCTCTTGTTACACGCGCCGTTTCGCAGTGAAAAACGAGCGGCAGAGCGGGGGCGGTGGAGGCGAATCGCGGGTGATTTAGGGCGGCGATTACAGGCGGAAAGAGGGCACCGCGGATTATTCAGGGTCCGGTTGCGACATTCAAGAGCGCCGCCGCTCTCCAGGACTCTGACGGCGGCACTGGAGGTACTTCCGGTCGGCCCACGATGTGTGAGGTGTCGCTGCCCGGCCGATACAGCTTTGTCAGTGCGGCAGCTGTTCGCGACTGCCGAACGGCGGCAGGGCTAGAATGTCTAACAGAGAACCGTAAGCTTTTCGACTACTGTGCTGTGGAGCAACACGGTACGAATGGTGAAAACTACATACGATAGCTCTAAGTCTTACACTCCGTCCGAACCGGTCTCGAAAGGCTCAACGGTACCGAGTGACCGCAATACGTGTCACTGGTTGCAGATAAGGAGAGACAAGCGATAAGCACACTGCTCTCTCGGCTGTTGTCAGTTTTCGTTACTTCTCAATCAAGCAGAACTTCAGTTGTCCTCACAAGCACTAAGTGTAGCCCGCTTGCCAGCAGAGTTCTTGGCAGACCCAGACACCTACCCAACCAAGTTCTAGCCAAACTCGACAACGCTCCGATTTGGTGATCTGACGGGGACCGGTGGTACCACTGCAGCAAGCCCGTTAGGTTAAGTCTTAAACAGGATACTATAAATGATTAAAAATGGTTCAGACGGCTCTGAGCACTATGGGACTTAACATCTGTGGTCGTCAGTCCCCTAGAACGTAGAACTACGTAAACCTAACTAACCTAAGGGCATCACACACATCATGCCCGAGGCAGGATTCGAACGTACGACCGTAGCGGTCACGCGGTTCCAGACTGAAACGCTTAGAACCGCACGGCCACACCGGCCGGCTATAAATGATTAATTCGTTTTCAAAACTCAGTATTTTCCGCAGTATTACATTTAGAAATATGACTGATGCATCATTAGAACATTAAACTCACCAAGTTTCCATTTCGCATCCTACGAATGTTCTGTGAGTGCCCCTCTGGTCACATGACAGAGTGACAGTGTGTGAGTCTGTGTGTGTGTGTGTGTGTGTTGTGCTTGCAAATATGTGTGTGTGTGTGTGTGTGTGTGTGTGTGTTTGTGTGTGTGTGTGTGTGTGTGTTAGTGTATTGTGTCTGCAACCTTATTTTCCGCTTCCGGGAAGCCTCTACCTGCCTTCGCGTCATTGATAAATTAAAACCCACTAGAAACGTTTGCCAACTGATAAAAAGGGCTCTAGCTAGTTCAGTGTTTCTTATAGTCGTGCCCGCGCCGCCTCCAGCTGATAATATGAACACCCCCTTTTTATTAATTTGGCAGACTCTTTCAGAGGGTTTTAATTTTTAAATGCCGTGAAGGACAGGGAGATACTTCAGGACAGTGTCTTTGCAACACCACCAATATCAGCTTCACCAGAAGCCTGCTGAACGGAGAAATGGAGAACTTAAGGCAATCTGCCGTCGGGGTGCCATTTCCAATACGGGACTTAGAAGACTCTATACAGATTCAAAACTGGAGTTTTTTTTTTTGGTAAATACTGGACTCACAAAGCCTGAAATTCTCTCAGTTATTAAAACTAGATTGCACCTTTAGGATTATTTGTGTTTTATGGACTCAGAGAAGTAAATAAACTCAGGTACACGATATGCAGCTGGAGCAACTCATTCTAAATTAGATACTGCGGAGCTACCAAATTACAGGGAAGGTCATTCCTGCGTTTTACAACTGTTCCAATCAGTGTCAAACATTTTCTCTGAGACTGAAGTCTGGAGATTTAACGGGGCCAGTCGGGATGGGATGGGGTACTTTGCGCTATCTAAGGCGGCGACAAAAAGCGATTGATTATTGTTTTTATTATTATTATTTTAGCAGTAATTCCTTAGCTGTCGTTGAGGGGTTAGGTTTGATCAGTTGATCATCTGCATAATTCCTATCCAGAGAAATTGTTTTCACTGGTTTTCTCGACGAAACGAACGATAAAAATACGAATCAGGGCCTCATTCTCTGTCGATGAGCGAAACAAATGAATTTGTCGTTACGGAGAATATGATACTGATGAAACAAATACAAACTGTTTAGCTCAAAAAGGACGTCTCGGTTAACTGATTCACTATTAACCCATATCTGTTTTTATGTTTACATATCAGCGGTCCGATTAACCTAGTACCGATGATGCAACATATTTTTAGGAGGAAATAACGTTCGAATAAAATAAGTTATAGGCCGAATATTCATCAAGCGAGGAACGTCTACATACGTCCCTGTAAACACGGTCTTTTATATTTGAAAGACAGGAGTGTACACAATGTATTCATCATCAAGTGACGGAAGTACGGAGAACATGTGTTAATCGGATTGTGAATAAAAAACAGTCAAGTTAAGGTTCAAGGTTATGATCGCGGCCTAGCACCGCTTTTCGTCCACTGATAGCAACAATCAACTTGCTAAAACTTTTTTCATTCACGCATTCCGAGCTTATCCCGCCATCTGACAATCAGATAAAAGAATTTAAAATAAAGTATCGTGTCAAGTGATATCTACTGTAACATCTGTAATGGTAGGATGTACTCAGTATTCGTATAATGGTCCCTGGTCAAACACATTCTCTGTAACTTAATCGCCTCATGCCATGCTGTCACTCTCCCGCCGGAGGTTCGAATCCTCCCTCGGGCATGGGTTTGCGTGTTCTTCTTAGCATACGTTAGTTTAAGTCAGTTTAAGTAGTGTGTAAGTCTAGGTATGGATGACCTCAGCAGATTGGTCCCTTAGGAATTCACACACATTTGAACATTTTTTCATGCTGCCACCGCAAACTATCACAGAAAAATGTCCTCCACACACAGTGGTTTAAGAGTGTCATTGGGCCGTTGCTATACTTGACACCCTACATCATCAGATGCGTTGTTTAGCCCAGCAAAGACATGCAGCTTTATTTGAGACTGTGGGCCGGCCGCTGTGGTCGAGCGGTTGTAGGCGCTTCAGTCCGCAACTACGCGGCTGCTACGGTCGCAGGTTCGAATCCTGCCTCGGGCATGGATGTATGTGATGTCCTTAGGCTAGTTAGGTTTAAGTAGTTCTAAGTCTAGAGGACTGATAAACTCAGATGTTAAGTCCCATAGCGCTCAGAGCCATTTGAACCATTTTTGTGACTATGAGAAATGTTCTTCTGAGAGGCTGCCAACTTCAAACCACTGCATGTAGTCCATTTCGCAACATTCACTGGCAAGCAGCAACTGCTTCCAGATTTGATGCCATTTGTCGTTGAGAAGGTGTGACACTCGTCCCCAGTCCCTCTTGTTTAGAATATACAATCACTCTTCCTATGACGTGTTACACTGCTGTGTATGGTTCACTTTTCCTTGAACACGGTCCAGTCACATCATTGTGACCACCGCCTTCGTTCTGCGTCAACATGCATTAACCACTCACAGATGGTGTGTGGCACTAGCAGTGGATGGTATATAAAGCGTGTCGAGAGGAAGCGGAAAACAGTGCAGTCGTTCGTGAAATCTTCTCTGGTGATCAGCCGAGTAAAGGCGTCGTCTTCTCGCAACGTTTCGAAGGGTTTCGTACCCATCATCTTCAAGCGTAGATGATGGGTACGAAACCCTTCGAAACGTTGCGAGAAGACGACGCCTTTACTCGGCTGATCACCCGAGAAGATTTCACGAATGGAATACGCCGAGAAAGTCTCAAATCACATTTAGTGCAGTCGTTGTTGTAACGCGGAACGAAGTGATTTATCTGACGCCCATGATCATGGGCTTTCGGGCCAAAGGTGAAAGCATTTTCGAAACAGCTAAGTTCATAAACTGTTTGCGCGCAGCCGTGATTAAAGTATACTGTGCATGGCAAAATGGCGCTATCCAAAACTCGTGCCGAGACAACTGTGGTGCAGCTGGGGCTATGGATGACAGGAGTGGACGACGGCTGCTGCGATGTGTATGGGTGAATAGATGGGCAACTGTTGAGCAGCTGACTGCCCAAAGGGGCCAAGTGGCTACCAACAGTGCCTCCTTTACGACCGTTCAGTGAACGGTGCTGCGTATAGCTCTACGCAGCAGGTGCCCCGTTCACGTATCCATGCTGACTGCAGTTTATGGGCGACGAAGGCTGCAATATGCATGCCAATACCGCAAATAGGTATCCACAGAGTGGTGACAGATGGCCTTTTCAGATGAATCGCGCTTTACGCACCATCCGACACATGGCCGTCGGCTGTGCGGCGTGAAGCTTCTGGAAGCAAACAAGGAGGAAGCGTTATGGTCTGGGGAATGCTTTCGTGGCATTCCCTGGGTGATATTGTCATTCTGGAAGGGACAATGGACCAACACGATAATCCTTGGGGACCATCCCAACCCCTAGAAGCAGTTTGTTTTTCTTCGGCTCGATGGCATCTACTAGCAGGACAATGGAGCGAATCACACAGCTCACAGTGTACGTGCGTAGTTCGAAGAACACCAGGATGAGTTTACCGTACTCTCCTTGTCACCAAACAACCTGAATTTAGACCCAACTGAGAGTCTGTAGCACCACCTCGATCGGGCTGCTCGCCCAGTGGATTGTCAACCTGTGCCAGCTGGCCACGGCATGGCTCCACATTCCTGAACGTCACTGACCCTCTACCTGCACGTCTCTCAGCGGCCCCCGCTACAGAGGGTAGTTATTGAGGCTTTTGACTCGATGTCTTATTAACATGACTGGGCAGTGCAGACATCTTGGACACTTCACGTTGATAGACCAAAACATTGGGAAACTTCATTCACTGTGTGACTAAGGGCACATTTAAACACGATAGCTTCTTTATGCCACTTAACCACGTTGCATGTCGAACAGTCTCACTGCGTTCATTATACAGGGTGATTCAAAAAGAATACCACAACTTAAGGAATTTAAAACTCTGCAACGACAAAAGGCAGAGCTAAGCACTATCTGTCGGCGAATTAAGGGAGCTATAAAGTTTAATTTAGTTGTACATTTGTTCGCTTGAGGCGCTGTTGACTAGGCGTCAGCGTCAGTTGATGCTAAGATGGCGACCGCTCAACAGAAAGCTTTTTGTGTTATTGAGTACGGCAGAAGTGAATCGACGACAGTTGTTCAGCGTGCATTTCGAACGAAGTATGGTGTTAAACCTCTTGATAGGTGGTGTATAAAACGTTGGTATAAAAAGTTTACAGAGAATGGGTGTTTGTGCAAAGGGAAAAGTTGTGGACGGCCGAGAACGAGTGATGAAAATGTAGCACGCATCCAGCAAGCATTTGTTCGCAGCCCAGGAAAATCGACTCGCAGAGCTAGCAGAGAGCTGTAAATTCACAATCAACTGTATGGAGAGTCCTACGAAAAAGGTTAGTTATGAAACCTTATCGTCTGAAATTGGTTCAAGCACTGTCTGCAGCTAATAAGATTAAAAGAATCGATATCTGTGATTTTATCCTTGCTCAAATGGAAACAGATGAATCTTTCGTTTCAAAGATTGTGTTTAGTGATGAAGCAACTTTCCACACTAATGGGAAAGTCAATCGTCACAATGTCTGTATATGGGGCACTGAGAATCCGCGGGAAACAACTCAGTATGAACGTGATTCGCCTAAGGTGAACGTTTTCTGTGCCATTTCAGCCAATAAAGTTTTTGGTCCCTTTTTCTTCGAAGGTGCTACTGTAACTGGACTACAGTATCTGGAGATGTTAGAGAATTGGCTGTTCCCTCAGCTCGAACAAGAAGCACAACAATTCATATTTCAGCAGGATGGAGCGCCACCACATTGGCACTTATCTGTCCGTAACTACCTGAACGTCAACTACCCGAGGCGATGGATCGGCCGCCAGGCAGCCCGTGACAGAGCACTGCATCACTGGTCTCCAAGAAGCACTGATCTTACCCCCTGCGATTTTTTCTTATGGGGGTATGTTAAGGATATGGTGTTTCGGCCACCTCTCCCAGCCACCATTGATGATTTGAAACGAGAAATAACAGCAGCTATCCAAACTGTTACGCCTGATATGCTACAGAGAGTGTGGAACGAGTTGGAGTATCGGGTTGATATTGCTCGAGTGTCTGGAGGGGGTCATATTGAACATCTCTGAACTTGTTTTTGAGTGAAAAAAAAACCTTTTTAAATACTCTTTGTAATGATGTATAACAGAAGGTTATATTATGTTTCTTTCATTAAATACACATTTTTAAAGTTGTGGTATTCTTTTTGAATCACCCTGTATATACAGGTGACTGACACAAACACATCATTTCAGTGCCATGACAGATGTCAACGATGGAGGGTCATATGACAGTCTGCTACAAGTTCTATAGCATCTACAGCGCTGCAAGGCGACCAGTGAGTTCTTTTAAGCGAGTGCCTAACATTTTTTTTCGGTGAACACAAGGTAAGAAAAGTTATGGCAACCATTTTTTTCTAAGGAAAAAAAAACGACGTCTGTAAAACAGTAGTGTGTAATATTGGACCGCTTCGATAATAAATAGAACAAAATACGAAGTCATTTAGAAAAGGAGTAAGTGCTGTTTTACCATGATAAAGCACCATCACGTTCGTTTGGACGTTTCGCTACAAAACTTCATAAATTTATTTATGAATTGCTGCTGCATCGCCCGTATTCATCCGACTTGGCTCCCTGAGATTTCTTGTTGTTGCCATACATTTCTACAAAAAGAGGTCATCGTCGACAAGTTAGCACGTCTTAAGAATGTGAATATTCCTGTTTTTGGAAGGGTTAAAACAAGTTCAAAAATGGCGGGGTCGTTGTTAAGAGTTTACATCCCTAGAAGGAGACTATGCTCAAAAACAGCGATTTTATTTTTAAAAAAGTGGCTTATTAATCCTTCACTTGCTGAACCGCGTTCGTAACATTGTGGTATTAGACTGTCAGCATATTTGGTGCTGAGATGGCATTGTTCCAGTTAGACACGCAACCTTACTTCTGATTCTTGCCTTGTTCTGACCTTCCTACTGGAACTATAAACTTCGTATCTTACAATAACTCGGTTGTCCAGAGTCCAAGTCATTTCAATGCATGACATTAAACCACCGTCAGACTCTTTCTTCTCTGTAGCTATCATCTAGTTCCATGTCTAAGTAAATAAATAAGTAACGAAAATCATACGGCATTTGGTCTGTGTCTATGAAAGGTAGGTCGACCCACTAAAATTAACTTTTTGCGTTCATGTTGCCAATATTGCGCCACTTCACTTGACGATTCCTTTAATGCGTCTACTGGCTGTGCGAACACAGTAAACTGGAATGATTATCATTATCATTAGTATACACTTCTGACTTCATCATTGCCGGCCGGGTGGACGAGCGGTTCTAGGCGCTACAGTCTGGAACCGCGCGACCTCTACGGTCGCAGGTTCGAATCCTACCTCGGACATGGATGTGTGTGATGTCCTTAGGTTAGTTAGGTTTAAGTAGTTCTAAGTTCTAGGGGATTGATGACCTCAGCAGTTAAGTCCCATAGTGCTCAGAGCCATTTGAACCATTTTTTTGACTTCATCATTGTGGGGGCGGTCTGTAGTATTATGAACACTGAATAAATTTTCAACTATCCAGATCTCATCAGTCTTTCCACTTATTATTAAATACCGTCCCGCACTTCTTTCTACTCTGTTCCGGTCTCTTCGCCTCTTCACATTAATTACACTTATATTCTTCCGTCTGTTAGCTCTTCCTTCTCAAACCACTTGTTGCAATAAATGCTGAGAGGTTAAAACTGTAGCGCCACACCAGACGTACCTTTTGCAGACATGCCCTTACTGAATGAGCTATCCAGGCACGACTCATAAATTTCATATTTTCCGTTCTACCGACAGCTCTGCTGTATACCTTGCTGGACTAGTAGTTTTGAGAGAAATAATATCCTGGATAATGGCTTAGCTACTATTTTATTATAGGGGGTAATTCCAGCAGACCTCATTCTTAGTTTCTTTTTGCTTTTTGTTTGTTGCTAGTATTTCTGTATTTGAGGATCTACCCTTCTTCTGCAGTATTACATTGAAGTAATTCTCAAATGGTATTCTGTGGTTTCCACTGCTCATAAAATTCTGACCTTTCTGCGTCCAACTCCTGAGTTTTTTTAAGAAAAACAAGAAAGCTATTTTTTACTATTTCGTCGAAACCGACATTTTGAGACAGTGACTGTATAAAAAACACAGGTTCATTCTTGCGACGAAGAAAACAGCAACGAGCCACCATTGACAATGTTATTTACTTATACAAACAGCGCCGTTTCCGGCTTCGAACCGATAATTTCGTCTTAAGATAGCTCTTCACTTCCAGATAACACATTTGCAGCTGTTCACGCTAGTTTTCGGTTCTTTATTCCGCTTGTTGTGAAAGTTCCTTGTGGTGGTGGTGCTCTACCTCCAAAAAGTGATGTTACGAACGACCTTTTTAAACGTAACTAGCCCTAGTAACGATCGAACGCAATGTAAACAATTCTTGAAGATCGTGTTACTCCGACATTTGTACGATTTCGTTGTTGAAGTACTAAGTATGTAATTCCATGGGGGGAAGGCAGCACATTCCACTAGAGACGAAAGAATTGTTTAGTATTGCTATTTGTGGTAAACAGTGTCCTTTATGAAAGTCTAAGAATTCACTCTCTCCTTCACTGTAAGCTATTTACCATAGTATATTTCAGAACACCACCTGAAGAACGCCGAAAAAGTCGCAGCAGAATGTCTCGAGGCCATAAGTCACGGCGCCTATCACAGGGATCTTTTTTTCCTCTTGGCAACACAGCATTACTTACTCGGAAAGTTTCTGTGCCCTTGGAAACAGGATAATGGTTAACTGTGCACTTTGTATATTATGTCTGTGGTTACATGCGGTAAATTACTCTTATCCCACCATATTACACGCATGTAAACACATAAATAATACAGACTCCTCACTGCTGTCATAGCGCACATCTCAAGATGTTACGACTTTCTAACTACAAAATTAGCTACTGTTCTCAGTTTTGTAAGGAGTAATGCAGTATTTCTTCTGCAGCGGTAATTTAACCCTCGTAGCTGGTATAAGAGAGATATGTTACTACTTGACTTTTTTGTTATGTTCTCACAAAAGTCAGTGATTATTAGCTATTAGCAGAATAATAATAGAGGTTTAGTTATGACGTAATTTAAAGCTTAAATCTTTATTTCTTGTCCGTGGTTTCGCTTTAGTTGTACTTAAGCATTACTTTCGGCTTTTGCTGAGTCTGATGGAGAGGACAATGATTTATTTTTTGTATGGTTTACTTTAAACACGCCAACGAAAGCTGGAATACGTCCATGACTGATTACGTTCCTGATTATCTAAACCTAAAAACTTCGTTCATTTATTCCTTCCCTTCATTCCATCGTCATTGAAAATTATATTTTGTAATGAATCTTATTTATTGCTTCATTGGGTCCATTCAGCAGCATTCCAAGATTCAACGGAGTCAAAATTATCACTGAAGTACGTATATATTAGCATAAAAAAATTAAAAAAAATAAAAAAAACATGGCAGAATTCAGGATACCGCATGATCAAGTGAAATGCCGTTCTAAATCATTCATATATTTGGTCTGACATCCTGTTGGTAACGTTTTGATTAAATCAATGCTCTGAGTTTTTGAAAATCAACCGAGAAGTCTCGGAACGAGTGGGTCGTTAATAAAGAAGTTTCAGAAATATTGAGGCTGATAGTGGGCGCTTAAACATGCCAACGTATTACAATAGTTGGTTTTCTTATCTGCCTTTTAGAATTCACTGCGAACGAGGAAATAGGATCGCCTACGAGTAAGGAAAGTTACATAACTGACTTCTTAATCAAAGAATATTTTATGCACAAATTTAAAAACAATAGCGCTGGCTGTATTAATGGAAACATAACATTTTTCATAGAAAATAAAAAGTGAACAATCAAATGGACGGTGGAATAAATTTCCAGTTCTGTAACGTTGTTAACATTCTACCCATGTCTTAAATCCTTGCCCACTTATTTCACAAGATATGCTTCACGTTAGCATACAGTTATGTTGCTGCATCTGGCATAGAATACAGTCGACAAATGACTGTGCTGTGAGTGTGCCACGGATGATAACTAAAGTGGTCCGGCTGTAAAAAGAAAGAAATAGCAACCCAGACCGTCACTCCGGGTTATCGGCCGTATGGCCGGTGACACTCAGATTGGTCTTCGTTGGTCATCGGAGCTCGGTTCGGAGCGGGACTCATCACTGAAGACAATTCTATTCCATTAACATTAAAAGACAGTTCTAGGTTACAGAAAGCTCTTTATTGGCTCAAAAACGACGCTCATGATCACAAACAGAACAAAGTTGATCCACTGAATTACCGTCTTATTTTATTGCATCCAAAGATAATAACCTAACTCGAATAAAATCACCTTCTCCAACGAAACCATCACGGATTACGAAACACGTCGATCATCTGGAACCCAACTAGCATTCATCACACACGATACTTTAACGGTTGAGGAAGCCAGATGAATTCAGTGCTACCGGACAATCGACAAGTTTTTTTACATGAACTCAAAATAAAAATTACTGGAACCAGTCACAGTTATTCATCTTCCCACAGCGCAGTGACTGGTTACAATAATTTAAATTTTCAGTTGATATTCATAAAAATCACAGTTAATCTTAGCCTAAAATGTTCGCCTTTCAAGCTTTTGATACATTGCCATTCTAAAATGTAAATGTGTGATTAGGGCCTTCCGTCGGGTAGACCGGCGCCTGGTGCAAGTCTTTCGAGCTGACGTCACTTCGACTACTTGCGCGTCGATGGGGATGAAATGATGATGATTAGGACAACACAACACCCAGTCCCTAAGCGGAGAAAAATCTCCGATCCAGCCGGGAATCGAACCTGGGCTCTTCTGTGGCGCTGACAACTGAGCTACGGGGGCGGACCATTGCCACTCTGATGTCTACCAAATAAAATAACTGTATACGGGATTTTGCAATATTTATGCCAGCCTATGATTTTGAGCCTGTACTGCGTAACTTTTACCAGTAGCATAGCGATTCTCACAGCTGTTTACCTGATTTTTTGCCTCACGTTTTGCTGATGACCTCGTAGAAAATAGTTAGCTTTATTATGGTGGGATTCTTCCGTCTGAAGATATCTCAAAATAAAAATTTTTCTTGTTAGTAAACTAATGAACGTCATTACATTCTGTAGTGTTTGTATGACAAATTTACACGTTTCCAGTAAGGAATTTTTAATCATTGATTAACAAATGAACTGTTCATGCAATTCATGGCAGGCCGAAGTGGCCGAGCGGTTCTAGTCTGGAACCGCGCGACCGGTGCGGTCGCAGGTTCGAATCCTGCCTCGGGCGTGTCCTTAGGTTAGTTATGTTTAAGTAGTTCTAAGTTCTAGGGGACTGATGACCTCTGATGTTAAGTCCCATAGTGCTCAGAGACTTTTTTTTTTTTTTTTTTTTTTTTGCAATTCATGGATCTAATTATCGTTCCTATCTTGCTCTCAACACAGGGACAGCTAGCACAGTTAACTAGTCTGCCGGTGGATACTGCTTATACGAATTAGTACTAACTACACCAATCCAGAAATAAATGTGTGAGGTACATTTTCTGTAAATCTCTTTGAGTACTGATTTTCTGGGAAAGGCAACACTTCGGAAGCAAGATCGTTAATCAACACTAATTCTACAGAAATATGAACCGACAATTTCAAAAATAGCATAATTACAGTACTACATGTTACAGCTACACGAAGGATAGGAATAGTTTCTTGTCAAATTAAGGTTTATGTTTGTAAAATGTAACAGTTTGATAGAGATCTGCAAACATATGTAAACAAATTCAGTTCTGGACAAATCATTCATGTTGCCTATTTTTGTATCGTCTCGTTGTCACTGTAGGCTTGTACCATGGGAAACAAGGAGAAGATGTCTACATTAATTTCCTGGTTAGAAGGTGATGTTCGAGTAACGAGCCATAAACAATAGGGGACTTTCATACAAATACCAGGAGTTGTGGTGCTGGGTAATGTTCGAGAGGAATACCCAGTTCCGGCAAATGCGCTACAACCAACGGTACCACCCGAAAACCTTGGTCAAAATCAGATTTTTGAATGAGTTTTAAATTAGTTCTGGCACAATGCGTCCAAGAAAAAAATGAGAGTCTTGAGTATGCAAAACGCGTATTTGTTATGTGTGTACTGAATAAAGTCTATGACTTGCTCGATATGTGCAGCTTACCTGTCTCGCTACCATAACGACCGAACATTCGGTAATATTTGCTTATACACTGCTTGACAAAAAAAAGTGATGCACTCAGGAGATAACGTACACGTGTACAACATCGGCAGATATATAAATTCTCCGTGAGAGATGGAACAGCTATCGGAGTGCTTTAGTGCTGTTCGTGTTTAGAATTGTTGCCACACCTCATAGGGTGTATTAGGGGATGAACAGCGTCAGATGTTGAGTGACTGCCGTGAAGGATAAGGAGATGCCGCGCACTCGTGTAAGGCAGCGTTATAAGCACCTATATTGTTGGTCTTCGTTAGGACGGCTGGTCGAATCGTCCAGTATATTTATAGGGTGTACATGAAGTCCACTAACACTATCAATTATTTACTGCACAAGAACTAAACATTGTACAGATGTCATACATACTGCATTTTGAAGAGAAACTCTGAAAGTTTTTTCTTACAAACATTCGATATGCGACCATGAGTGACCCGGCAGACGTCAATACGGTAATCGAATTCTTGCCATACCCGTCCCAGTCGACATCACCGACTGTGGCAGTCGCTTCCCGTATTCTCTCCCGGAGCTCTGCTACATCACGTGGTAGAGGCGGTACATACCCCATATCTTTAATGTGTCACCACAGAAAAAAGTCACACGGAGTGAGATCTGGTGATTTGGGAGGCCATTGCATGAAACAGCTGTCCCCTTCTGTGGCACGGCCGATCCATCGATGCGGCAGCTCCGTCTTCAGGTACCCACGAACTTCTCGATGAAAATGGGGTGGATGGTTCAAATGGCTCTGAGCACCATGGCACTTAACTGCTGAGGTCATCAGTCCCCTAGAACTTAGAACTACTTAAACCTAACTAACCTAAGGACATCACAGACAACCATGCCCGAGGCAGGATACGAACGTGTGACCGTAGCGGTCGCGCGGTTCCACACTGTAGCGCCTAGAACCGCTCGGCCACCCCGGCCGGCAAAATGGGGTAGAGCCCCATCCTGCTAAAAGATGAACGGAGAGTCCGATTGCATTTGAGGCATCACGGAATGCACGACGCACCGACTTCTTTGGACTCCTTACGAATGTCTCTCGTACGCGCCCCACATCCACTTCACTCACACTGGGACGTCCGCTTCTCTTTGTCGGGCACAAGCAACCCGTCGTAACGAATTTGTTGCACCACTGGTAAACTGCTTTCCTTGTCTGTGGCTCCTTACCCTACTTGGATCTAAACATCCGTTGAACAGCTGTAGCACACTTGTTTTTGTCGATCTCCAATACACAGAAAGCTCGCTCCGCACCTGGACTCGCCATGTTTGCGATTAGCGCTAACTATCGGCAAATTACCAAACTACGCTGTGGCGGTATACACGAAAAAAAAAAAACTTTCAGAGTTTCTCTTCAAAATGACATATGTATGATATCTGTACAATGTTTGGTTCTTGTGCAGTAAATAATTGAAAGCGTTCCCGGACTTTATGTACACCCTGTATTTATGCGCCAGATGTTCGGCTGTCTGAGAGCCAGAGGGCAGGCATACTCGTCGTCAAGGTTCTAGCCGACCAGGGCTGACTGTCACAAGGGACGATCGCCGTGTTGTGCACAAAGCACATCGTAAGCCTAACACATTTGCGTCTGCTATCCGAGGTCGAGTAATGGACTCTCTGTAACATTCTGTGTGTCCTTGCACAGCAGGATATTCTGCATCACCATACGTTACCACTTACGCGACAGTAGGGTGTTGCCATTTTTCAGCAGGACAATGCTTGTCCACATATGCCACGTGTCTCTAGGAACTACACGAAATGTATTCGCAGCTGCGAGTATGAACCACCTTCGGCTGTATATTAGAATGGCGACAATGGAAATTTGTGCCAGACCACGACTCGAATCCGGATTTCCCGTTTTACGCGGGCGGTCGCCTACCCGCTTTTCCTAACCGTGTGCGAATCACGGCCAGACCCAAACTTCCATATGTTTACGTTCTTTTGCCACTACCTGCGCTCATACGTTCCGTATATTCCCGTCCAGGAAGGACAAATTTATTGAAAGTCTAGGGCTTGGAATTCGGAAATAAATACGAAAACGCTGTGCCCATGTTATTAACAAGTACAGAGCAATCCATTGCACTTCTTAATAACGCAGGCACAGCGATTTTGTCTCTATGAATCGTATGAACTGTCTGCGTGATGTTGAGTTACTCCCACGACCAACTAGATACCCAGGCCTGGTCCCAACAGAACATATAAGGAATCAACTAATATGTGAACTCCGTCCCAGTACCAGTACCCAGGATATCAAGGACAAGTTACAACAGTTGTGGGACAGCTTGCCTCAGAAGCTATACAACGGCTTTATGGACCCTTCCGAACCGAATCAGAGCGTGCTTCTAAAAGGGGGGCAACGTCATACTGACGATTGGTGTCTTATTTCCAAGTTCTTTGAAAATTTAACTCGATTTTCTAATCATTGAAATAACGTCACAGATCCTATCAGTTCTTGAGATTTCATTTCGTTTCCTCTTCTCCTTCTGGGTGCTTCACTCTTTTTGTCAGGCATTACACATGCGTGTGTGTGTGTGTGATGGCATAATGTCGAAGCTCCGTGAGGCTGTTCCCGGATGATGCTGACGTATGCAGAGAAATTACAGTTATAGAGAATTATATCGAAATGCAGAAATATCTGTAGAGGATCGAAGCTTAGTGCAAGGATTGGCAGTTGACCCTCAACAGTTTAGTTTGGTTGTTTTTGGCAGCTCGCCATGATCTGCAACGTATCACTATCTTTTTAAATTAGATTCATTTTCTCTGTGAAATCATAGCCACAAACTGGCCACTTATATAACTGGACATTGTTAAGAATTTTAATCTGTAACAAAATATGGCAAATGTAAACCACCAGCTACATTCTGTATGTTTTCAAACAGAATTTATTTTAATTTGTTTTTAAAACTTTCATTATCTTGCATCATCTTTAATTTGCAAGGGAGATTGTCAAATATTTTTGTTGTTGTTGTTCCGGTTGTGGTCTTCAGTCCAGAGACTGGTTTGATACAGCTCTCCATCCTACTCTATCCTGTGCAAGCTTCTTCATCTCCGAATAATTATTGCAACCTACATCCGTCTCAGTGTACTTAGTCTATTTGTCTCATGGTCTCCCTCTACGATTTTTACCCTTCACGCTTCCTTCCAATACTTAATTGGTGATCCTTGATGCCTCAGAACATGTCCTACCAACCGATACCTTCTTCTAGTCAAGTTGTGGCACAAATTCCTCATCACCGCAGTTCTATTCAATACCTCGTCATTAGTTACGTGATCTACCAAAGCTTCAATTCTCTTCTTGTCTAAACTAGTTAACGTCCTTGTTTCACTTCTATACATGGCTACACTCCATACAAATACTTTCAGAAAAGACTTCCTGACACTTAAATCTACACTCGATGTTAACAAATTTCTCTCATTCAGAAACGCTTTCCTTGCCATAGGCTCTCTACATTTTATATCCTCCCTACTTCGACAACTATCAGTTATTTTGCTTCATAAATAGAAAAACTTATTTACTACTTTAAGTATCTCATTACCTAAACTAATTCCCTCATCATTACCTCATTTAATTCGACCATATTCCATTACCCTCGTTTTGCTTCTGTTGATGTTCATCTGAAATCCTCCTTTCGATACACTGTACATGCCGTTCAGTTGCTCTTCCAGGTCCTTTGCTGTCTCTGACAGAATTACAATATCGTCGGCAAACCTCAAAGTTTTTATTTCTTCACCATGAATTTTAATTCCTACTCCAAATTTTTCTTTTGTTTCCTTTACTGCTTGCTCAATATACAGATTGAATAGCATTTTTATGTCAGCATGCTATGGTCCTTCCAGTGCAAGAGTAAAATTAATTTCTGTATACTTGACATTACGTTTTGTTCCTATTGTTTTATTTATGAATACAGCTATTGTTTTTGAATTGTGTCTCATGCTTCAAAAGAAAATTCGTACGACAGTAAAAGTATTTTGCGGCCGTTGTTACTGTGGCTAATTTTTTAAATAGAGGGCGTCAGCCATACGGAACGTTTCTTTGCAATAGATACTTAACGTCTATGTGTATGTGTAATTGCTCGAGAAAATTATTCCATAAGACTTCAATGACTATATTTGTGCAAAGTAAGTGAGAGGTGAATAACATCTGGTTTACCCTTCGCGTTCTGATGAACATACACACCCAGGAATGTTAAACAATCATATTTATTCATTTCCTCTCCCCCGTGTTGTGTTATTATTGACGGGGATAAATCTTTCCGTGAACAGAAACGAATTAATTGTGGTATTTTTTCTCTAAATTAAGTGTAGATAGTGCACCGAGAACCTATAAATAATATTTTTTAGTATTTCATTTCGTACTCCTTTCGTTGTTACAGTTTTTATGGGCTTGAGTATGATACTTGCATCATTAGTAGGGCGCAATATTTATGCCATAACAGTATAAAGCAGGTCATTTATATATGAATATAGCAAGAACAGGAGCAGTCGCAGAATTTACTCGGTGGAAAGCAAGAGCAATTTTCCCCCAGAAGAAGGTTCATCATTAGATGTGCTTGAGTTATCTAACGGGAGCAGATCACGAAAATAAATGTTAATCTTTGCGCATTAATAACTGGTAAATGCATTATTATTCTATTACACGAGTGCCAAACAATCAGGGAAACTGTTACGGTCACTGAAAACCAGAGAGTACTGTACGGAGCAGTTTAAAATAGAACGACCACATAAAAGTAATCGTAGGAAAGGCATATGGCACACAGATTCATTAGACCTCTAGTCCACCCACAATGGAGGTAATCAGCTTACAAAACTCTTGTTCGACAAAAACGAGCAGCGCGTTTCGTCACTTTTTTTATGCATTGCGACAGTGTTAGACAGTAAAACGAAGGCGTTCAACATGACGACGTGTTCTACCATTAAAATTTAGAGAACCATACTCCTAGATGAGTCAACTAACATATTGCTTACTCCTACGTACATTGTCTGTTCAAACCCGTCCCACCAATTTTCGGACAGTGACATGGAGTGGATCCACACTTCACCTTTATGACGCCTTGACCTCTATTGGCGACAATTTCAATAAAGTGTCCGAATTACTGTGGAGAAATGGCAAACAGTTCTTCCTCATGAGCCGATACCACCGGACGTGGACGCTGGGGTCTGGAACGAAATCGATGTTCTGATTCTTCTCAGAGATATTCCACTGAATTCAGATCGGGGCTCTGGATAGACCAGTTGATTTCAAGAATGTAATTAACCACAAACCGTTGCCTCACAGATGCTGCTTTCTGAAACAGTGCGTTTTCATGCTGATACACATGGTCATCATCTCAAAACTGTTCTTCTATGGTACACAATACACAGTTCTATAAAATGTGTTTATATCCTTTCCCATTAAGCGTTTTCTTAAGTACAGTAAGGGAATCAGACGCTGATGACTAAAAACACCTCCATGCCGTAACACCACTCCTCCGTACTCCAAGCATCCAAATCCATAACCTTCAACGGGATTGCAACAGAGTATAGCGTGATTCATCACTCCAAATCACTCACTTCAAGTAATTCACTGCCCAGAGGCGTGCACTTTACACCATCTCACGTGCCGCTTAGAATTGACTAAAGAAATGTGTGGCTTATAAGGATCTGCTCAACCATTAGTACTCCATTCGTTTTAGCACCTTAGTAATAGTCTTTGTGCTAGCTAGACTTCTGGTAGTACTTTGGAACTAACGAGTGAACCCTTCCGCCGATTTCATGCTATTTCTTACAACGACGTTCCGCAAAGCTCGGAATCAGTACATGAGATCTGCCCGGTCTTAGTTAAGCTGCAGTTGTTTCTTCGCGTTTCCACGTCACAGTCACGTCACCACGTCACAGTTACGTCACCACCAGTCGACGTGGCCGCCATAGAAGAGTTGAAACGTGCCTGACGGATTTGTTACTAAGGTGACATCCAGTGACTTGTCCACCTTCGCAGACATTGAGCTCTCCTGAACAACTTATTCTGCCTCTCTACCGACAATGCAATACTCCCTGCCTCCTTTTGTATAGGTGGGTCCGCTTCTCGTGCTCTCGTGACATGTAGTGGTCAATCCCGCATTACGTGAGAGCGTCCGAACAGTTTTGATCACATAGAGCATGTCAAACGTAAAGACAATGAAGATAAAATAAGACTGACTATGGAAGCTTATCAACAATTATTCTTCCCATGCAACGTTCTTGCCCGAGGTAAGAAAGGGGAAAGTAACTCTAGTACAGAAAGTGCCCCCCCCCCCTCCCCGCCTCACATAAATGTGGTACCAAGAGCACGGAACGTATTCGCAGACTCGTTTCGCAGGAGCCCCCTTCAAGGTACGCAACCCGCGCGTCACAGCCCAGTGATTGGTAGTATTCGGAGGTGCTGGGTCTTCACCGCCAACCCCTTCATCACGACACAGCCGATCAAACTTTTGCCGAGCAATGTTTACGACGTGCGCTGTCACTCCTCCTCAAACCAGTGCTTTCGCCGAACAGCAGGGAAAAGGGACCAACTGAAGAGGAGTGAAACGGTGCACGGAAGGGAGGCGCATTATCCAGACAACTGTGATTAGGCTCCCGCGGCCTCACAACTACGATGCGACTAAACTGTGGAAGTACACGTCTCGCCGCCGTTAAACCCTCCCATCACGTAGCCAGTGGAGCGCCCCTTCACTTGCTCTTTTATGGTCTGCCGGATTTGCGTTCGCAGTGGAGCTCTGACTAGGTGGACTGTTCACGAAACAAAAATTAGGAAAAAGAAAACGAGTTTGAGAGGCCCTCCCCCACTTTAATTCCTTACGCAACGCGTCCCATTAAAAACTAATCTCGTGATGTTCCTTCTTTAATTAGACAGCCCCCCGGTCGGTGCCCGCTCCACGGAAAGTTGACAGCGAGTGGAAGTTAAATCAGTGGGCCAATTACGATTCGTAATTAGTGTCATTTCGTTGGTCTCTGCGGCAGAGTGAGCCGCAGGACATGTAGCCCGTACTTTCCTATCATTAACGTCAATTTTCTCATTCAGAAATCCATCTGACTGCTTAAATGTCTCCATACTCCGACAGTAATACTGTAATATCTAAAAAGTCTACCTAAAGTGATTTGAAATTATGGATGAGTTTCTGAAACACGGTCGACGTTGGGAGACCGCTGTTTAGTTTCATTCGAAAGCTGCAGCCGAGTTCTCTAGCATAAATTGCTCTTTTGTAGTTCATCACACAGTACTATATATTAGTGTTTTATTACAACCAATTAAAAGTGAAATATTCTACAGATAATCTTTTCTTGAAAATTGTGTTAATTTTGACCATGACATAAAAAAACATGTTGAGCAACGAACTTCCTTGCCTTGAAACAGCTCAGTTTATTGTAGTTTACTTCCGAAAAGTTTGCGAAATTCGTGTTCGACAAGCCAAAATGATTTTCCTGTTCCTAAAGTCAAACATTTTTGTCGCTGCCTCCTTCTCTGATCAGTGTCTTTAAATGCCACATGGTTGACCTGAGCTCGATTCACGAAGTTGACGAGGGTTTTTGCTAGACGGAAAAGCCAGAACGGGTATATTTTACAATGTGAGAATTTAGTTTTAAAAAATGGTTCAAATGACTCTGAGCGTTATGGGACTTAACATCTTAGGTCACCAGTCCCCTAGAACTTAGAGCTACTTAAACCTAACTAACCTAAGGACATCACTCACATCCATGCCCGAGGCAAGATTCGAACCTGCGACCTAGCGGTCGCGCGGTTCCGGACTTAAGCGCCTAGGACCGCTCGGCCACAACGGCCGGCTGAGAATTTAGGAGTTGCGTGAAGGAGAAATAGGGCTCCGATTTGGGAAATCCGACATTAATGGCCGGGAGAACTTTTTACTAACTTCATGTAGCCTTTTTTGTCGAGCCTTTTGACTGGTTTTATATGACACAATTTTCTCATCGGTCCCAACATGTTTATCTCAGAGTACTGACTGCCAGTGACACTGTTGGCGGACAATTACTCAGGGGCAGCGAATTCAATGCAGTTTTGAAATGTGTTGACAGGCTTAATATGCAAACACGGGTAATTGTTTAATATGCAGATTACTGTGCATATAAAGTATCCTAACAAATAAAAGACCAGTCATTATGCTCAACACTAATTTCAAGTTTTGTTAGCATTTTTCTTGAGAATGGGCTGTAAGTCTTCCTTAGTTAAAAAGATACAAAAGCGTACAAGTATTGTGTTACTAGAAATTGGATGTGCATAGATTAGAATATAAGTCTGGTTCTTGCTCTATGTGTTACGTCCTTTTACCTGACTGAAGGTAGAAGTGATGGTTGCTGCAAACGTAAACGTAGCATTTAGAAGCTGATTTTGTTATGCGAGGTAGCATTTTGAGTATTTTTAAGCAATTACCTGCTTCATATATCACGATGCTTCTGTAAATGCCAAGATCATCACACCTAAAAAATGACACATATGTGTTACTTACATCCAGATAATTTTTTTAAAAAATTCTTGTATTATCCATTAAATTTACTCTACTTTGCATTTGAACCTTTCATCCTTCAGCCTACTGGTTTACGACATAATAGCCAACATATGTACCAAGGCATCAACTGACTGGTGAAAGACCGAAACTAGTGATAATGTAAAGAATTAAAATTAAGACTGTTTTTTGAACATCTTATAACTGGTTACTATGTGTAGACAGCTACAGATCAAAACAATAAGTCAGCATTTCGTGAAGTTGGAAGATCTATAAACTGGGCAACCGCAGCCATAATCTATCTGCAAGGCAGAACAGTCGCTGTTCTTTAAACAATCGATGAAGATCGGCACTTCTTTAGGTATTGCACCTCTGTTGCAATTATCTACTCCATAAATATTCCAAGTGTAGTGTTACATCTACTGAAAAGTACATCTGTAACTTACCTGAAAGTAATTCGTATATTTTTAGTCTCTGCTTGCTGTCAAAGCTGTACAGGAAAACTTACCGTACAAACGTCGTAACAGCGTATTGTCGAGTGTAACGGATTCTGAAATTTGCTTACGTTTCGTTCTCAAGAGAGTTAAAATAGATACTCGAGAGTATATGAATTCAAAATGGAAATGTTATGTCTTTCTCTCTCTGGATCTGTAGACAAAACTTCTTATGCACATGTTTGCAAAAAGAGTAACGTTGTTAAGTACAAAAATTGTTTTAGAGTATGTCATCCTAAAATGTTAGAACATTTGCGTCTACTAAATTGAAAAAAATTAAACGTCCATAATTACATTTTCTACACAGATTTCACGGAAATTTAACATAAGAGACGTAACAGAAAATTAAGGTATAGGTAATTAGTAAACGAACACTATCGTTTTAAAAACAAGCCCATAATATTTATTCATAAGAGGCAGAATTACTTTAAATTTGATATGATATTCTTCATCTTCTCTACGTACAACAACAACTGTGGTACCTTGGATGCTAATAATTGTATTTTTTGTAAGACACTTATGAGAATAGGAAGTATTTTCTGTAGGAAGAGGGAGGCACAAAAATCGCATTGCAATGGTTCTTTTTTTAAGACGGTAGCAATTAAAATGAACGACATAACGCCATTAGCTGATGAGAAGAATAGCTCATGTTAGTTTTTATATCGTATTGTCTGTAGCTTTTTTGATGGTTAATACGCTCGTTAATTGATAGTATTGTTGCACGTGTCACTTCGTTACTGAGTTAAAACATCAGTCATATCTTTTAAATGCATCGAAAGCTACATACCAGTCATTCGCACAGCTCTCTGTCAGCTCGTTTATTGTATGATTATGACAAAATAAACGTACCACTGCAGAAGAGAAGACGACAAACATTTGTATCTTAGACTTATAAGCCAGAAAATTATGACTACAGCCAACCACACCATTGGATGCTGCCTGATGGCGTTGCGGGCACGTGACGTGGTAACGGAAGTATGTAATCGGAGCAGACAGGGAAGGGGAATCACCCTAGCGAAGATATGAGCTGCAAATGAGGAAATCCATTCAGGTAAGTGACTTTGATACAGGGCAGATTATTATTATGCAGAGCCTGTGAACGAGTATCTCGAAAAAGGCGGAGGTGGTCGAATGTGCTACTGTCGTAAGCATCTAGGGAAAAGGGTATTAGGAGAGTGAATTTACCATTAGGCGCTAAACGATTGGACGTACACGACTCGTCATAGAATGTGGGGTTCGGAGGCTTGTCTGCCCTGTAAAGTAGAATGGATGGTGATCTGTAGCATCTCTGCCGAAAGAGCACAATTCTGGTACACGCCCAAGTGTTTCAGAGCACACCGTTCATCGTACGTTGTTGAACATGGGGTTCCGCAGCGGATTGCCCCTAAGTGTTTAGATGTGAATTACGATTGCAGTGGGCACAGAACCATCGGGACTCGACAGTTTATCAATGGAAACAAGTCAGCTCTTCGGCTGAATCACATTTTTATTACACTAGGCCGCTGGTCGTTTCGTTGCCAGAACCATACAACAGTGATTTGAGGAGCATTGTAGTGAACTCAGTGATGTAAATCCTACGGAACACACCTGGGTCGCTATCGGGCGCTGTCACCACGTACGCCAATCAGCGGCCCGTTATTTACGCGAATTACATGACCTGTGCGTAGACATCTGATGCCACATACCTACAAAACCTACGAACAAACCATCGGACCCCTGACACGTAGGCCGGCCGCGGTGGTCGTACGGTTCTAGCGCTGCAGTCCGGAACCGCGAGGCTGCTACAGTCTCAGGTTCGAATCCTGCCTCGGGCATGGGTGTGTGTGATGTCCTTAGGTCAGTTAGGTTTAAGTAGTTCTAAGTTCTAGGGGACTTATGACCTAAGATGTTGAGTCCCATAGTGCTCAGAGCCATTTTTTTTAACCTGACACGTAGAATTAACGATTTATTTCTTTCCAAAGACAGAAAAGCAAGCTATTAAGCAGATGGTCATATTGTTTAGGCTCGACACTTTAGGTTTACATAATTTTCTGTAGAATAGGAGTTTGTATTTGAGATTACCTGCTAGACCTTCAAGAACGAGTAATCGATAACAATGATATGGGTACAAATTCACCCTTATCTGTGCTTCCTAAAGCAAAGTACTTGATAGATGACATCATTTTTAGCTCTAATATTATATAAATGATTGTCATTGTTGTGTATGCACTGTTTTCGGCTATTGACGACAACTTTCATAAAAAAAATATAGGATCACGCTGTTGCCACGTCGCCCTGCTGGCCTGTCTATGTTCCACATTGAAGAATTATTGCAGAAAATTAATGTGCCGTAGGTACATACAGAAATACAGCTGGTAGACGGATCAGCACCCTGTCCTTTGCGGATGATGTAGTTTTAAATTAGCACAGAATAAGCAAGATGTGGTTCGGATGGCAAAAGCTCTAATGGAAGAAACAATGGGAACATATTTGAAGATGAACATGGATAAGACCAAATACTTGTTACTGGGCAGAGATATCGATGACAGATCGTTAGATGTGGATGGTAAAATCGTTGAAAGGGTAAAAGAGTTCAAATACCTTTCAGCATTAGTTATTGAAAGGGAAGACGTGAACAAGGAAATAATAGCAAGAATTCAAGTTCGGAAAGCTGCTTAAATCCCGGCTTATATCGTGATCCATGAAGATTAGGATCTACAGGACAGTAACGCAACTTGTCGTCGTATACGGAGCAGAGATTTGGACTGTGTCACAAAAAATAGGAAGAAAACTCAAATCAAATGTTCAAATGTGTGTGAAATCTTATGGGACTTAACTGCTAAGGTCATCAGTCTCTAAGCGTACACACTACTTAACCTAAATTATCCTAAGGACAAACACACACACCAATGCCCGAGGGAGGACTCGAACCTCCGCCGGGACCAGCCGCACAGTCCATGACTGCAGCGTCTCAGACCGCTCGGCTAATCCCGCGCGGCAGGAAGAAAACTCCTAACTTTTGAAAATGTTTTTCTGAGGCAGATATTTGGTCCAGTGAAGGATTGAGACGACTGGAGAAAAAGGAAAAACCGCAAATAGCAGGACTTGTACAAGTTGATAGACATCGTGGTCCTGATTAGAGAGAGGAGACTGTGGTGGTACGGGCGTGTAATGCGCGGAGTATCAGCAGTTATCAACATGCAACGTTCTCCATAGGGCATGAACAATTCCAAGTCTGTCTTTGTTTGAAGAAATGATATTACTTGCGTGGAATAAATTTAGTTACAGTTAATTTATTTCATTTTATAACACACTAACTGAGAGTACAAACAATCAGAAAACTCTGAACATTGACAAACTGTGATATTATCGTCAAAAAATTGCTTTTATGTAAGGTAGTAATATAATTCATGCCATATAGAAGGTTCTGAAATATATGTGGGTGAACAAAAAATAAATAACTAAGTCTTTTATTACTTACAATTTTCTTGCAATCTATTTTTATCCTTCATGGTTATATAAAATGCATGAAACCAATAACGTGGCGTAGTTCACGGCTATGGACGTTGTTACCCTCCTCGCAGGCGCTTTTACTGTGATGTGATATGATGTGTGTGTGTGTGTGTGTGTGTCACGTAATAAGGAACACTAAATAATAAGACCACGAATGACACATTTCTAAATATTATTCAACAATAGATGTCTTCTAAAAGACTGCGTTAAATATGGAGACGGGACGCTTTATAAACAAATAAATAAAATAATCTATAGGTAGCGGAAAAGAAATTCCTGCTGAAAGTAAAAAATCGCACTGTAAATCGCAGACAGAAGCACATAAACGTAAGACAAGCGCTAAATATTACATATTGCAAACGATAAAATGCAGCAATGTGGACAGAGATCGGAAAACCTTTTAACGGCTAAACGACATAAGAAGTGATGTATCATTCGGTGGGCAGGGGCTATGTAGGAATTTATCGAAGTTGATATATACCAGAGCAAGACACGACAATCCACGAATTTACGTACAGAAATTTTCTCCCATCACACACAGCAAGCATAGTACGTTAAGCATTTTCCGTGATAGTTTTAGAATGTTTATCGATGTTTTAATGTGTTACGTACGTTCTGCGTCCTACAAAATGTGAATGTCAGCGAAAATATTTTTCTAGGTTGTTTCCTATTGTAGTCCAATATGGATATTCTGTTATTTAATAAAGAATGTTTGACATCTGGTAATGCGCGACAAACATGAAGCATAGATAAATATTATTCATTGTGACAATGTCTATTACATACTCGTGAATCATTTTAAATACCTAATTGTCACCAAACCAGTACATGTTATTCGTCTGTGGCAATCGTTGACCTCGAAACGTCTACAAAAAATGAACTCACAAAGGTTAATTCTGTTGAATTCATTGATGATGGTTACGTTATTTATTCTTACTGATTACATTTTAAAGAGCGTGGCGTTATAACAAAAAACCGTCCACCCAAGTAAAGTAGAGATCATTGCAAATACTTTCAGCGTGTTATTCAGATACGTAATCTTCATAATTTCCTATCCTACCGACAGAAAATGTTCTATGAAACATTAATAAGAATTCCGTTCGCAGGAATTCGCGTCCAGTGATAATGTAGGTAAACGCATTCTTCAGCACAGACGTTACTTTGAACTTCACCATGATCCTGTTATTTAAAACGGTATATTATCCCCTTTCTGTGAACTAAAAAACAGCTCTCCGAGTCAGCTATACATTTTGCATGGAAACTAAATTATGCAGCTTGAATTTTTTTACAATTCACTGTCTAAGGCTATGTGACATTTGTTATGTGACACAACAAATTGTGTATATACGAAGAGCGTCTCTCCTAAGAATCGTGTGGTGTTTCGGAAAATATTTGGAATTTGACTTTTATACTGTGTAGCTGGTGTCAGTTCAAACAAATACTACAAATAATATCTTTTACCGACAGCCACTTTCGACGGAAAACGTCGATTTCTTTCCCATAACAAGCAAAATTATTTTTAAAGCGGAATTTTATGCGGCCATGCTATATAGCGGTCCCAAAAGTAGTCCCATGCGATATTAGTTTTATCGACATGTTTTGACACGGTCATTAAAACAGGAATAACCAGTATTCCAGCATCGACTGAGCAGCACTGCTGTATGGCGGTTGTAGTCAGCGCGGGCCAGGGTTATTCTTCGTAATTTACTTTCCACTTTGGTCGAACTGATAGCACTGCGAGTTATGGTTAACGAAGAATAAAAAGGAGACTATGTGGAAAAACTGTCACTGAACTCAAACATATTTCTGAAGTTAGGTAATTGAGGTTTCTGACAGAGTTGCATACAATAATTTTTTTAATGACTAGTTCCTAATATTTTCGTTCATTCTCGAACCATTACCTACATTAGAACATTCAGTTTTTTTGCATCAGATCAATAAACCAAAAGTTTTTGATTGTACAATTGTCTTGGATACATTCATAATTCGATAGACGCATTAGTTGTTCCTATATAAAATTTTGACAGGCGCCTCAGTTGCTTATTAAGTGTTCATATGCTGCGTCTCTTCAGAGATCTTAATGCTTCTACTAAATACATGTATACTGTACTGATAAAGGCCACAGACGTCACCACACTATTTTATACATTACTGATAAGATTCAGCTAACTGCTCGTTCCAAAAATGATTCATGTTTCAGTAAAGCTGTTAGTTGATGACATATCAATAATTTACAAAATAATGCGAATACGTTTGAGACTTTTATGAATACATTATCTGTGTATTTAGTTGTAGCCCTATGATCTTTGAAGAGACACTGCATATGAACACGTAATAAATTTTTGTATAACTAACTAACGACACCCACCTATCGAATTTCGAATGTACCAAGACATCATACAGTAAAATAAGATTTGTTTTATTGATCTACTGAAAAACAAATGTATTACGTACCGTGAAACATTACAAATTATTACGCACAAAGATTTGTTGCACTAATGTAATCTGTACATATAAAACGTTTGAAAAATTTGTATTTCATGTTCTCTTAATAATACCGTACATTCTAATGTAGATAATGGTTGAAGACTGAAGGAAAAGTTATTAACAGAAATGTTATATGTAACTCTGACGGAAACCTTAGTTAACGAATTAATAGTATATTGAGATGCTGATCCTGATACCAAAGCAGTGTTGGAATAACTTATATAGTTTTGTGTCGCACGAGAAGGACCTTTCGCTGCTTGAAGTATCTAAGTTGACAGTGGGTATTGCCTTCTTGTTGAGTAAAACATCGTAATTTCACTGGAGAGGATTTTCCTCTCATTTGTGGGCACTGAAATCTAGAGACAGAGTGGGTTGATATGCAGAGGCCGAAGTATTCAAGTTTAAATAGCAAAATTTTGTGCGATGAGTTATTTTGTTACAGAAATGTCATAATGATGAGTAGTCTGGCGACACAGTAGTAATTTACGGATTTATTAATCTTAAATGCAGTGCTCTCTGATATACATTTGAATACTTTTAGTAGGTACGTATGAATGCAGATTACTGTTAAATAATGCTGACGAACCTAGCGACAGGTTCACTTTCGGCTGTTATTTTGTTGTTGTTACTGTACACTTTACTTTCGTTCATTTGTTACTACTGGAGTTTAATCTTAATACGAAAACTCATCGTTTTTTGCGTTTATTCACATTGCAGTACCCAAGCCACATCACCATTTTGGATGTCGGTCTCGGTGGTATCGAAATTATATATTTTTTTCTTAAGTTCCATGAACGATGTAACGTGAAAATCAGTTTATAATCCAACCGGTCACCTCATTTCATCATCGAAAGATACAGCACGTTTTCTACATCCTGTTAGGATTATTTCACATCCAGACCGGATGTGAATAATTGTATCTTACTTTTATATTGAGCTAAGAACAGATGTTGGAAATTTATGCAATGTGCAGAGCACCATTAATCCAAAATGTTTTTATTAAGTAAATTACAAAACTACTATTGTAAAGACAAGAAAGTAAACGAAGGAGCTACCACAAGTTTTGATGATACGTAGCATCCGTATGCCCCTCAAACAAATATATGGAGAGTCTTCGTATTCTACGCGCAATATATTAGAAGAGTCGATGCACTTCACTGCAGCTTTGTCGTGATGTGTACAATACTCTAATCGTAACACGAATAAATTAAAGTCTGCAATGGTCATAGAAAATATCTGAAACAATTTAAATAGAAAAGAAAAATGACAAAGTGATGGTTAAAACTTACTAAACCATTCACCACGATAGAGGCACACCGTCCAATCACCTTCCACACGATGTATCCATAGAGCTTCTAAGGATTTCCCAGTAGCATGCCACTACAACCCGGTCAAATTCATATCCTTTGTAACAGTTTGTTATAAAATACACAACAGGCAATGCATGTATACGTTTGATACAAACTCAATCAGCTGTTGATGAAACATAACGATTATTCCATAATGTGCTACATGTAACATTCAGCCATTTACTGCATCCAGATGTAAAATATGTACGTATAAACTGCGCAAGGCATTTTGTCGGTACATCGAAGAGGATTCTTGGTATCAAAATTAACGGCTCTCTGTCCTTTTCCATTTACAGGTGTAGTGAAAAACACTTCATGAGCGATCTTTCTTATTCTCGTGATCCGCAGGGGAGGTGTATAACACGGCGGTAGAACTGCTAAATAACCTTTCTCGTATATTGATTCAGGAAATTTACCCTACATGCAATCACGAGAACAACGTTAGGATACTATCAAAGACTACTACGGAATTGGCCAGACATGTATATTTTAGTTACCCGTACAGGTCCACAGTGCTTTCCACAACCTTCTCGATAAAGAAGTTTCCCATTCGCCTTCCCTAGAACAGATATCCTACTTCATACTGCTTCGTGGCGTTACCTCTACATATCTGTCTAACTTCAGAAACTACATACGAACTATAATAGAAATATTCCCTGTCATGATATTTGGGACCAAATAAGTAGGAACTCGTTTTCATTGTCTTTGAGCTGCTTTCCCGCAAAGCATTTACCAAACGAGTGAGTATTCAACAGATCGAAATAAGATCAATACTGTTAGAAAATTTTTCATTTTTTTCGTGCTCAACTGAAAACAATTAGCGTAACACAAGATCAGCAATATTACGTCATTGCAGAAGAAACTATAGTGTTCTGCCACAAAATTACCCATTAGGATATGAAAGTGAAACTTCCTGGCAGATTAAAACTGTGTGTCGGACCGAGACTCGAACTCGGGACCTTTGCCTTTCGCGGGCAAGTTCGTGTCTCGGTCCGGCACACAGTTTTAATCTGTCAGGAAGTTTCATATCAGCGCTCACTCCGCTGCAGAGTGAAAATCTCATTCAAGATATGAAAGTGTTAAGAATAAGATAAGAATAGTAACAATTTCATAGAATGGCCTACGATAGCTCAAAACGTAAGTCAGTGCAGTGGAAAAGAAAACTAACATATCGCAGCACTTTAATTAATCATGCGACTTTATACACAATGGAAACCTTTATCATTCTAAATAAAAATGTAAGAAAAGACGAAAAGAATAATCCTGTGACAGATTTTCAGTCCACTATGCAAAACAAGGACCTGAAGGAAAAGACGATGTCGTGAAGTACACTTTCTGAGAAAAAAGTCCGCCAGTTTCGAAGAGACGACTGAGATTTTACAGCTATATGATTATGAAATTATTTTTAATCTTTTACTGTAAATGAAAGTTAATAGAAATTGCTGTTTGAAACTCCAGAAAACTTCCAGGAAACAGTCGTCCAAAGAACATTAAACGGTTCGGAACTAAACTGAAAATTTTGGTTGACAATTTACGGTTTCTGGGAAAACAAACGTTGAAATATAAAGGACAGAAAAACGTAGATGCATATTCAACAAGAAGGCGGTTGTAAGAGAATAAGTAAGAGAAAGCATTAGCTAATTAAGTTCATTCAAGTTCTCACTTGCTCCTAATGATGTAAAAAGAAAGCGTAAACTCCTGTGTTCAAGAAAGACAGCTCTATATAAATAAATAGGCTAAATGCATGATACTTTCGAATGTCTAAAAAGTTGACTATCTGAAAGAATCTAGATTTCCTTTGATGCTATTCTGCAGTTGCTATGGGTATTTTGAAAGACATCATGGTGTCTGTAGTTGTTAATTTTTATTTCATTTTTGTCCTGTTGCAAAAGTTAGGTCTGGGACCATTTTCAAATACTCTGAGAAAAGGTCTTTCTATTAATTCTTCAATACATTATTTCTAGTTCAAGTTCAAAGCAGTTACTGAAGAGAACGTAAGTTACGCCAGATATAATAACATATTAGACACATTTTTTAGCTCTTTTATCAGAAAACATTAGCGATAGCAGATATTACCAATAAAGCGAAAGAACTTGTACCAGTGGTACAATGAATATTTACGAAAATTATACATATCTACGCATCCGCTTCTACATGACTACTCTGCAATTCACACTTAAATACTATGCAGAGTGCTCATCGAACCATCTTACGACTCTTTCTTTGTCGTTCAATTCTTAAATAGTACGCGAGGAAAACGAACAGTCAAATCTTTTCGAGCGAGCTGATTTCTCTTATTTTATCACAATGATAATTTCTCTTTATGAATATGGGCGTAAGCAGAATATTTTCGCATTCGGAGCAGAAACCTGGTGGTTGGAATTACGTGAAAATATCTCGCCGCAACGAAAAACGTCTTTTTCTATGATTGCTACCCAAATTTTAGTATCATATCTCTGACACTCTCTACCCTAATTCGTGATACAAAACGAGCTGTCTTTCTTCGAACTTTTTCGATGACCTTCGCCAGTCTTACCTGGTAAGGATACCGTATCACACTAGATTATTCCGGACAAGCATAGTGTAGGCAGTCTTTTCAGTAAATCTGTTGCGTCTCCTAAGTTTTTGGCCAGTAAAACGTATTCTTTGTTTCGCTTTCCCCACAGCAATATTTATGTGATCTTTCCAGTTTAAGATGCTCTTAATCGTAATTTCAAGGTATTCAGTTACACTGAGGGCCTTAAATTTGTGCTACTTATCGTGTAACCGAAATTTAGAGGATTCCTTTTGGTACTCGTGTGGATAACCTCACTTTTTTTTATTTTTTAGTCAATTGTCACGTCTCGCGCCGTACGGATATCGGACAAAAATATTTTTGCAATTGGTTTTGTTCTTCCGATGACTTTATTGGACAGTAAATGACAGCATCATATGTAAGAAATCTAAGAGGGCTGCTCAGATTGTTTCCAAAATCGTTAATTTCTTATTTGAATTTGTAGCTCCTTGTGTTTTTCGTGTTTGCAGTTAAATTGTTGGATGTAAGGTCCGGCAGTTATGAAAACGCCGTTTTTCCAAGTTCCCAAACATGTTTCAGCACCTCTGTGCCATAATCAGTGGGTTTCTGTTTTATTTAATCTTTACATTCGGTTTGCATAGTTTTGCAGAACCACTTGCGTGTTATCTCTTATTGGTAGCTTGTCATGTATAAGGGCTTGCCACAAAAAAACATGACAAGCTACAAGTAAGAAATAGCACGCAAGTGGTCCTGCAAAATCATGCAAACCGAATGTAAAGATTAAATAAAACAGAAACTGACTAATGAAAACGTGTTTGGGAACTTGGAAAAACGGTTTCTTGTATAACTGGCGGACCTTACATCCAATAAAATCGTTAATATAAATTAGGAACGGCTGAGAGACCAAAAAACTTCCATGCCGTGTGGAACTTCAGATATCACTCCTGTTTCACTCGATAATTTTCCGTGGGTTACTATGAAATGTGACATTTCTCTCAGGAAATCACGAATCCAGTCGCACAACTGAGATGATACTCTACAGGCACGTAATTTGATTAGAAGTCGCTTGTGAGAAATGGTGTCAAAAGCATTCAGGAAATCTTTAAATATAGAATCAATTTTACATACCACGTCGATAGCGCTCATTACTTCGTGAGAATAAATATCTAGTTCTGTTCCACCAGACCGATATTTTCTGAATCCGTGCTGAATCGGTGTCAATACGTTGTTGTCTTCGATGTAAACCAGAAAGTTCGAACTCGGTATATGTTCTAAACACCTACTGAAAATAGTCAAGGATAATGGGTTACTCATAATGCCTTTGTTCTATATTGGTGTGACCTGTGTAGCTTTGCGGTCCTTCGGTAGGGATCTTTCTTCGAGCGAGGGGTTGTGTATCGTGTGTCATAATTATGTTTCTCATTCCTATCTATTAGCGTGCATATAGAGCTAGGAGAAGCCTACTGCAGCAGTTATAACTGAAAAATAAAATACGGTAATATTTTACGTCTGTGTATTAAAACCGCATCTTAGTATTAAGATATCTTTGTAGTCGTCAATACTGATGCTGCATTCTGTGTCAACATGACAACACTGACGAAGTCGAAGGTCCTGCTAATACGAGGGCTATCCACAAAGTACATTACGTTTTGGAATTAAAAATAAATAAAGTATTGGAATTTTTTTAAATTATATACAGATGAAAGACACACTTAAATACTACTTGTCTACGTAGTTGCCATTTAAATTAAGGCACTTATCGTATCGATGGACGAGCTTGGAAATTCCTTCGTCGTAAAATTCGGCCGCCTGCGCCTTCAACCACGTGGTTACCTCTTCTTGAAGCTGTGCGTCGTCATCAAAACGCTGCATAGCCAACCACTTCTTCATTGCTGGGAATAAGTGGAAGCCGCTCGGTGCCAGGTCGGGACTGTACGGCGGATGAGGAAACAACTCCCACTTAAAAGATTCGAGAACTTCAAGAGTGGCATTTGCCGTGTGGGCCCGGGCGTTGTCGTGAATCAGCAAGATCTTTGAGCCCAAGTTTCCCCTGCGCTTGTTTTGTATTGCTCTTCTGAGGTTGTGCAGAGTTTGGCAATACCTTTGAGAGTTTATTGTTGCGCTTCTTTCCAGGAAATCCACAAAAATCACACCTTTTCTGTCCCAAAAGAGGTAACCACGTGGTTGAGGGCGCAGGCGGCCGAATTTTACGACGAAGGAATTCCCAAGCTCGTCCATCGCTATTATAAGTGCCTTAATTTAAATGGCAACTATGTAGAAAAGTAGTATTTAAGTGTGGCTTTCATCTGTATATAATAAAAAAATTTCCAACACTTTATTTACTTTTATTTCCAAAACGTAATGTACTTTGTGGATAGCCCTCGTATTTGTCGTAGACCGGCTACAATATTGTTTCGAAATTTCTTATTTCGTAACTTTTGGTGTTCATTGAAAGTTCTACCTTAAGATGGTGTGATCTAACAATAATATGTAGATGCAAAATACTACCCTGTTTTATTGGAACCGGTAGATTATACATTCGCGTAGGTGAAAAGTCATTAAGGTTACATATTGCTCCAAACCCCTATATGCATGATGTTAGATGGATACGTAAAGCTATGACACCTATGTATCACGTTTCTAAATATGCAGTGTACTCTTGATACAGGCTAAGCGCTTTGTATTAACACTTTTGACAATATGTGCCATAGCAGATATTTCCTAAGCAAAGACTTAACAAATACCTCCCGTAAGTCACTATATCGAGTGTAACTTATTTTCTGTTTAGCCACTACTTTTTTTAAATAAAACGTTGTGCTACAGAATTAACATTGTTTTGTAATAAATGACCTAAGACCGAAATTGTGCAACATTATGCAAATAAATAAAAAACTGACAGTTGCAGTTATCAAAGGGCCATTCAGAAAATTAAAGATTCTTCATTTTCCCAACGTGTGCCAGTACTGAATCAGTACGTGTCGCAGGCAAAGGGGAGTCGACCCGCCATCCCCTCGCTGATATCGACGTCACAAGACCCATGATTTCCAGCACTTAAGGGAGTAATAGGCTTACATTTTACTGTGCAGTTGTCTTACGTGACGTCGCATTAAAATTTGACAAGCCTGGTATCAGCCGCCGTCCATTCCTTCAGACAGGGAAAGAAGAATAAAAAGGAAATGAGTGCTGTCCGAGCTCACAAATTTGTGGTATTTTGCCCGTGAGCTCTTTCAACAACGAGGTTATTACAATTCAAAGAATATCATGGTGCGTACTTAATACGCGCACATAAAAGTTGAATAGAGGGCGAGGGTCCCCCCACGACGGTTTCGCCCCGCGGATCGCCTTGTAATACGGCGGCGGAAGTCGGCCGGATTCCCGGCTGCTGTTTAATGCAGACGGTAATACGGGAGGCGAGGCAGCATAATGGAGAGATGGCCCCCTAATCTCGCCGCCAGGGTCTACTCCGTTCCCCGGTAGAGTCGCGGTAATTTCAAGGCACATGTCCGCTCCGCGAGGCTTTCGTGCGCCGCGGTCTCCTCAGTTTCGTCTGCGAGCGTCGTCTGCTCGCTTCCGGTGGCAGCGGCCGGTTCCACTTCGGCCGAACTAATTTGGTCCTGCGATATCCTCAGTGGCCTAGAATTACGCGAGAGCAGTACGGAGACCTTTGCGAAGACATTCAAACAGAATGGTTCATACCTCTCAAATTGTTTCGCCATGTGGGTTAAAGGGCATGGCTAAGTGGCGTGGGCGGCCTCCCGATTGCGTAACGCGCAGTTGTAGTAGTGCGGCGTAACACACGAAATAAAACATAAAAAAGTAGGAACTGCACGTGCTTCGTTTCCCACCGACCACGGTACGGGCTCGTTTCCTAAACAAGATGGTCAAAATACTTTAATGAATGTTGATTGTAGTACACGGGACGTCAACATAATAATGACTCTAATTTACGAAATGTTTATGTTATTCGTGTTAATTTTCGTGTTGTTTATACAACGAGAAACAGAAATAAAAAAGAATTGTCTTCAAGTAGATGGGTATGCCAGAAAATAAGATTCCGAGCTTCGATCCTTTTTTTTTTTTTTTAATTTTCTCTGCCTATGATATCAGCTAAGCGAGATGATGCATCTTTTTTAACCCTCCTCTACCACGTTGGTTTCAGATCAGACATATACTACTGTTTGGTCGAATTCGACATACGTATTTATTGAGCCATGTGTTGAACAAAAAAAAAAAAATCCTTTGGCATGTGGAAAATAGATACCAATGAAAACTAATGATACTACAAAATGAACGTAAATTAGACCGAAACGTAATCAAATAAAAGTTTTATTTACATATAAGTGGTAACCTCAAAAAATGGCTTTGAGCACTATGGGACTTAACTGCTGAGGTCATCAGTCCCCTAGAACTTAGAACTACCAGGTGATCAAAAAATCAGTATAAATTTGAAAACTGGATAAATCACGGAATAATGTAGATAGACAGGTACAAATTGACATACACGCTTAGAATGACATGAGGTTTTACTAGAACCCAAAAAATACAAACGTACAAAAAATGTCCGACAGATGACGCTTCATCTGATCAGAATAGCAATAATTAGCATAACAAAGTAAGACAAAGCAAAGATGATGTTCTTTACAGGAAATGGTCAATATGTCCACCATCATTCCTCAACAATAGCTGTAGTCGAGAAATAATGTTGTGAACAGCACTGTAAAGCATGTCCGGAGTTATGGTGAGGCATTGGCGTCGGATGTTGTCTTCCAGCATCCCTAGAGATGTCGGTCGATCACGATACACTTGCGACTTCAGGTAACCCCAAAGCCAATAATCGCACGGACTGAGGTCTGGAGACTTGGGAGGTCAAGCATGACGAAGGTGGCGGCTGAGCACACGATCATCACCAAACGACGCACGCAAGAGATCTTTCAAGCGTCTAGCAATATGAGGTGTTTTGTTTTGGTTCTAACAAAACCCCATGTCATTCTAAGTATGTGTGTCAATTTTTACCTCTCTATCTACATTATTCGGTGGTTTATTAAGTTTTCAAATTTATACTGACTTTTTGATCACCCGGTACTTAAACCTAACTAGCCCAAGGACATCACACACATCCATGCCCGAGGCAGGATTCGAACCTGCGACCGTAGCGGCCACGTGGTTCCAGACTGTAGCGCTTAGAACCGCTCGGCCACACCGGCCGGCTGGTAACCTCAGTCTGGTAAATTCAGCCCTTACAGTTGCAGGCTCAAAATATATCGACAAGCTACTAAACAAAGTACACAATTCTAACGTCGCCTAATAAAATATAGAATTCGACAAACAAAACAACAAAAAACTAACCAGAAAAGACAAGAAAAGAATCACAATTGTTTATCACAAACACTCTTCATCGTAGGTCGAGGAACAGTCGGGGCACATTACAATTTTATGTTCCCCACACATCGATTTCCGTTGTTTGGTCGTGCTGGCGGCCGAAGAAGTAGCAGGTGTTATGAGCATTATACCCAGTTGTTCTATATTCGCTCTCAAATACCTAGGAAGACGTTCGTTAACGAATCTCTTCTGCATCCACGGAGTAGCTAACGCCGTGGTTAAGTTTTTGAGGAAAGTCGTACGGATTGTATTAGGATATGGCTCCGTGTTCAGTTTCCATATGTAAAGAATCAGGCTGTTTACCCCAGCGATATCAAGGATACCATGAAAGCAGCGCATCGGCCATCGATTGCTTTTCCTCTTCGTGGACGAAGAATGGCACAATTTGTCTAACACATCGACTCCTCCTATAGTCATGTTTTAAAATCTAATATTTCTGGTAATTTCGTGTCACAGTCTACCTTCCCATCGAAATGCATTGGTGCTATCAGGCGACTTTTTTATTTTTCTTAGGAGTTTATGCTACGAGCGTTATTTCATCATCGTAAGCAAATGCTGAGGTCGAGACGTGCGTTGGTTAATAACGATGGAGGAATCTGCGGCTTGTTTTTTCGCAGAGTACCGTCGTGCGTTAGTCCCCTTTTTTTGCAGCTCTTCAACCAACTCAATAGATGAAAACCAATTATCAGCGGTGATATTCCGACCATTGCCACTAAGTGGTTCGGTAATTTTCACAACATATTGCGTTGGTAAGGACAAATCAGCCTTTTTTGTGGTTTCTTTACCCACGTACGTTATTTCACCACAGAAATAAAAACATTTCGCATGAACAAGCGATATTATTTGTGGACTGTACTCATTCGGTTAGGACGTGAGATACATTTTGAAAGGACAGCGTCCTCAGAACCCTAGTAGAGTTTCATCGACGGTAACGAATTGCGTGGGAGGAAAATATCGGGAACAGTTGGCGTTGAATAGATCCCAAATCTCCCGAAAGGCAGCATATTTGTTCTTTTGTTTACGTTCTTCTCTTGTGTCTTTATCGTCAAAGCGGCAATGTTGCAGAAGGAACTGGAATCGTGAGAGAGGCATAGTGGGGCGAAAAATCGGAGGCCCGTGCATTTTCTAAACATTTCAACTGTATTAAATGTCGATCTTTTCAAAGAGCCGCTTATAAAAGGGAGGCCGGTAAAGAGTCTAAATTCAACGTCAGTTGACGAATAGTCTTTATTATAATTGCAGCTTTCGCGATCTATCTCTTCATTTGTGTGCATGACAATTGTTTGTATCATTCCATCAGTGATGAAAAGTGAAATCATTTCCAGGATATCAGTTTTTCCAACAACCTCCAGGGTTCTCTTTGATAACATTTATAGGCGGACCTCTCACTAACATAGAAGGAATAGATTTGTTCGTCAAAATACTTTCTTCATCTTGTCCCAACTGAAATTGACGGTTGGCTGCGTTATATTCGCGTTCGTCGTTTGATCTGCTTGCGATATCATCGTCCATATCAAAGTCATCTGAAACCTGTACTTCGGGCAGGATCTCATCTTCATTTTCAGATACTACTTCATTGTCGTTTTCAGATGCAACAGCCGGCCGGTGTGGCCGTGCGGTTCTGGGCGCTTCAGTCTGGAACCACGTGACCGCTACGGTCGCAGGTTCGAATCCTGCCTCGGGCATGGGTGTGTGTGATGTCCTTAGGTTAGTTAGGTTTAAGTAGTTCTAAGTTCTAGGGGACTGATGACCTCAGATGTTAAGTCCCATAGTGCTCAGAGCCATTTACACCATTTTTTTCAGATTCAACATCATCAACCTCGTCATCATCTTCGAGGCATTGCCGTTAGAAGTCTCCCAAAAAAGCTTCAGCGGTTGAAAAAATTGTGTTGAATGCCATTTTTCTGAAATCATAAATGAACGACTTTACAATAGATATTACACACACAAACGAAAATCCGGTAAAGACATATCAATTATCGGACGCAAATACATTAATAGATCATACGTACTACAGTGGGGTCGCATCCGGCCTGATACGTTTGTACTGCCGTGTGGTCAGATCCCCCGAAAAGGGGGGATAAGTGAAGCGGTGTACGTACCTTATCGATGTGATCGGGTCAACGGCTTCCTCACGGCTGAGCCGGAGGTGCCCTTGGGCGACAGCATGTGGCGCCCTCTAGGTTAGCCATGACGCGAAACATGACTTTGAACTTGGTCGCATACGACCCATAGTAGTAAAGGAGGCATAAAGACTCTCGACTCACATTCTGCAGGACAGAGGTTCATATCCAGGTCCTGCCATCAAGGATTTTTCAGATTTTCTCTGAATCACTTACGGCAGACTCCGGCATGGTTCCTCGGGAACAGCACGAGTGAACTTCTTCCTCATCCTTCTCTAATCCGAGTTTGTCCTCCGTCTCGAATGACTTCGTTATCTACGGAACTGAGTTTTCCGTATATTCCATTATTTATCTGACCTTATGGCTGTAAACTGCGTAAAACAGTGCTCTTCGTCGTCATTGAAGTTGAAAAAAATTCATTTTCTATAATCTCTCTGTTTTTGTACAAACTCGCTTCTTTGCGCTGGAAATTAATTTCAAAATACTGTTACAGGTTCATTTATCAACACTAGAAAGAGTAAATCGTAGGAGAAACAGCAGAGACGACGACAGGGATCAAATGTGTAGGTGACAGAGCGGCCATCCGTCCACCCTCTGTCACAAACATTACCAAAGCTAATAATTAACAGGCTAGGGTAACGACCAGGTAAAAGAAAAAGAGGAAGAAATGCTCCGCTGCGGAAACAGCGTTATAGCAAAATAGTCTTCATGTGGTACGTACGGTGCAATGTTATTAATGATGAAAGAAAAAGGCCATATGTTACAACTTTTTTTAACGTACAGGGAGAAAAAATGAATTTTCGTTGTGGTTTTTATTATTGTTTTTGACGTTTGACCTGTACTGGATCACCCGATACCCAACAAGGGGCATTTTTAGAGTTTTGTTTTAGCTTTCCTGTGTGCTCACCTTACTTTAATTCTTTCAGGATTAATTCCGTAACCACTCTTCTCCAGGCCAGTTTTGAATGGTTTCGCCTAAATAACTGAACTGGTAACTTTCTCACTTTTTTCATATTTAGTTTCTAGAATTTTTGGTGCCGGGTTCCTGTTCGACATGTATTTTCCTTTTTTCAAACGTTATTTGAAGCCCCACTTTTTCTGATGTTTCTTCGATAAATTCTGTTTGCGTTGTTGCTGTCTAAGGGTCCTGACATAGAATCGATAGGTCATCTGCACAATCTAAGCAGCTTGTCCGTATACTGGTTCTTCGTAATTTGACTGGCCTCCAATTATAAGCTCTGATTTCAGTTTCCGCCAGTCTTGGATTATACTTTTTAAGACACAGTTGAAAAACAACTGAGAATTACAACACTTCCTTTCCTTCCTTTTTTAATTTAAAAATTTTTCGAAATTACTCCCCTGAATTTTATCTTAGATTTTGTACCATTTTGTAGTATTCCGCTAAAAATTTCAGTGGTTATAGGGTCCAGACCTTGTTTTTTTGTAATCTGGAAGAGAGATTTATGACCCACTGGGTTATTAACCTTTTTAAAATCTAAGAAATTTTGAACCAAATAATCAGATTGAAAAAGAGGGCCAGAACTAAAATTTGTTGTGGGCTAGATCTGTATTTAAGATCCTATTGATACTCACCAATTTTGCTTTGAAATTGTTGTTTTTGGTCCAGGAGACATTGACATAGAATGTTATATTGGGTGAGAAGACCAAAAACCCTTCTATAATTATCAACTTCTGTTCTGTTTCCCTTTTCATGCAGTGGATATGTCAATGCGGTTTCACAATTGTCTGTGATTTTCTCAGCTTGCCAAATGTCTTGCATGATCGGTGTGTCTCCTAAAGGACTCTGGGACAGCTGATTTCAGGAGCTTTGCACAACTGTATCCTCACAAGATACTTTCTTACTTTTTACCGCTTTAATTTACCTTGCAATTTCCTCTCCATTTGGTGCTTCTGAACTGGATTGGTCTTTGAGCGAATTTCTGATGGAAATCTTTCTTGGGGGCAGGGCAATTTAATGAGTTTTTAAAACATTTGCTAAACGTCTTTGCGGCTTTCTTAGTTGTTAAGTCAGTCGTGAGGTATGTCGGACGCTGTCTTCGCTCTAGTCAGCCCCTCCCCATTAAGAGCGACGTACTGAGTTCCAACAGTTTTGTTTGACAGCAGGCCTTCAATTCTGTCACTCATCTGTTCAGACATTCCACTTGCACCTACTGTATTCTGGCTTCTAAGATCTGTAAATGGTTTTGATAAGGAAACCATGAGGGGCAATGTACCGTTTGAATGTAAAATAAGTGTGAAGATAAGTCACTTTCAAACTTCCCTCTTCACAATACGCACACAAAATCAGAAAGTTTCATTCTTGAAGCAGAGAGTCTGGAGTTGCTACAAATGCAGCTTTGTTTTAAAGGTTTTATAATAAGTCCTAGTGTCTTTTTTTAAGTGTTCTTCAGTATCACAAAGTTGACTGTCACCATATTGCTTTTCTTTTTTTTTTAATTAATTTTGAAGCTCTATTTGTAGTTGCAAAGAACATAACATGTCCATTTGCTGATTTGTTTCTGCAATATGTTTTGAATGCCTTGTGTCGAGATTTCACTGCTTGTTCACAATCTTCATTCCATCAGGCATTGTTTTTTCTGCCTATGTAAAGGAATTTGCTTTTGGATAGTTCTGATCAGCTTGTGAGTACGTTATTTCGAATTTTGTGATTGCATTTTGTCAAGTCCATTTGCTAACACCGGTGGTTGGATTTTGCTAGTATTATATTTAGAAATTGCTAACTAGTTTTTTCTGGATATTTTGTGGTTTAAATTTAGTTTCACGCGATTTAGGTAATGGTCCGTGGCAATAGTTGCTCATTTGCGTATTTGAACGTTTAAGATCACCTTGTGATATGCATACGAGATTGTAATATGATCAGTTTGGAATTCGCCTGTATTCGTGTTGGCTGGCAGCATTTCTTTTTTCTTTGGAAATTTTTTTCCTTAAAATGGTAAAATAGATTGACGTAATTTCGAGAATGAAGCTTCTACACAGTTCTACTGATCTCTTTCCATTTTGATTGCTCCACTTGTGTACAGGTAAATCAGCAGTAGTTTTCCTTGAATTTTCTCTCCATCTCAGAAGGTGCACTGAAATCGCCCATTTGAATTCTCACAAGATTTTGTGGAACTGGAGAGATTGTGTTTGCTTTTACTTCCCGTGACTTGTTTAACTTCTCAGGGTTTGTTTTATTGTCTTGGTTGATCGACATACATGCATTAATTAGTACGTAATTTATATTTACACGTTTCAGCCAAACAGTCGTTAATCTGTTATTCACAGCGTTTAGTTCGACTGCAGAACTAAGAATCCCTTGTGAAACTGCGAATGAAACCCTCAGATGGGATGTATTTTTTAAGGATTCTTCTGTCCGTTTTACTTTTGAACAGCCTGTAATTTTCAAAAGTTATTGTGTTCTCATCTGGCAGTCTTGTTCCTTACTTACCTAACATTTTTACTGGTAATGTTTTTCCTAATTTGTAGAACTTTCCTTGCTCTAGGAGGTAGTTAACGTTGATGGTGCCATAGAAAGTTTTGATTTTTGGCATGAGATGGCCAAACGACTCCGATTTTCTCTGATTTATAATAAACGTGTCATCCCTGTTTCCCCAGAATACGATAGATTTGTTACGCCATTGATGGCGGAGGATTTGGTAGCCCCTTGATCCTCATCACGTACACGATGAGATCGCGGACTTGGGACAGGTAGAGGGAAGTGACTTATATTATAACAAGTAAAGTACGCCCCTGAGGGTGAACTAAGGTAATGGCGAAAAGTTATACAGAAATTAAATTTTCAGCGTTCTTTCTCGTCACAAATCAGACATTTAACAGCAAATGCTCGATATTCCTACCTCCAATATCGCTAGAAAGTTGACATCGTCGGAAATACGATGGACGCCCCCTCTCTGTAATTCCTAGTTGCGCATTCGCATTCCAGACAAACCTCCACGCGCTCGTCCCTTATTGCGTGTCGTTTTACGGCGCTGATTCCACAAGGTTACATTCACGGCCTATTGTTACTTGGAAAATTTTGCTCGATGTAAGGTCCGCTATCCTACTCTGACCTGTTTAATCGAGTTGATTTTCTGCATCTGTATCCTGTGTATACAGCATGACTCATTTCAATAAAGATGTAAAAGCATCTTGAGAACAATGCCTCCTACATGAAAACATACCAAATTTGTATGAAAGGCAACATTATTGTCCTTGAAACAGAGGATAACTCCCTTTTTTTATTGTGGGACCCCCCCCCCCCATCCGTTTTAGCTTCCTATTCGTATTCTAGGAGAAAATGATAGCTCTAATACTGACATGTAATATTTTTTGGAATGCGGTGTGGCACCAGTACATACACCGACTTTATAAAAGAGGTTTTAGTGGCTGCATCACCATTACCAACGAATAGGGATTTGTCCTTATATAAATGCTAATATGGAACTGAGCGTGACTGCATGTTAGTTCTGTTGACTTTTTGTTCATGCAGACTTACGGAAATGGATCATATTGTAGATGTAGTTTCACTACGAGCCTTCCTGTTGTAAATGCCAAAAACAGAAGAGCATCGTTCTGTTTTATCGTCACCCCTGATGTAGAGTCTCTTCGTACAGTTGACTTTCACTTGTTATTTCTGCTGTTTTTGGTATGTAAGCTACATTTGAGAGAGTAGGTAGTACTGAGTGAAGCGAAGTATTATGTTGAGGGAGAAACTGAATTGATTTCCATTAAAGGAGAATCACAAACTCTATAACCCTTTAAGGTAGATGTTTCCTAGCGAGAATAAGATTTCGTGCTATCTTTTGCCAAATTATGACACAATATACATTTAATACAAGCGTATAACTGATGAAAAAGACACGTAGAATAATTTTAACGTGGTAAAATTGAGATTACAGTGTTAAACACTGTCGTTTATGTGAACTTCGCATAAGATCTCAAAGTAGTGTTTTCTGAATATTACGGCATCATATATTCCGACCCTATTATATTTCTGTACATTAGGAATTTCGTATCGGTTTTTTCCCGTAATCACCTCATGTTTTCCCCATAGGACTGCGATCAATTATAAATAAATTCAAACTTTGTTCCGTCATGTATTTTTCTCAGAAAGTCAGGCTACACGAAATACAGTGACAACAATACGCGCTACACGTATTGCCAGAGGCCTGTATACCTATTTAGATTGCTTGAAGTCCGTCATTGATCAATTAACACATAGTTTGAAAGAAGGGTGGCAAACGTGTTGGCGCTTATTTCATTTTGCACAGACAAACATAAACTAGCTTATCATTCTAGGACTTTTGTAGCATAAATGAAAGGAAATATGTTTTAGTACAAAGTCATTCATTTTCCCTTGTAGAACACCAATATGCAGTAAAACCTAGGGCCTCACTATTAATAGATAGAGTTACTAACAATTCTATCTAGCAGGAAACGGATACTGCAATCTAGTAGGTCCCTGTAATTTATGTGAATTTAGTTTTCACTGTGTTCTTCTTGGACGCACTGCTGCAGAGATATTCTGATGTCGCAACATAAATGACTCCGACTTATAATCTGCAATGTCCTCTAGCTTTAGTAACATACTCTTAGCATGTGCTACAGCGGTGACGCTGACCCTTCTAGTTTCAAGATGTTTTATTGAACTCTCCCCCCCCCCCCCCCCCCTTAGTGTAAAGGCCTGTAACATTCGAAATGGCTGTCATACTGAAACAAACAGTCTTGACTTCAACGTAATCTGACATTTATAAGTAGTTCTTTTATGAATGAAATACACACAACGCTGGTGTAATATCCTACGTTTTTTATTATTTATTACACGAGCCGGCTTTTGGCTGTTACACAATCATCAGATACAGAGATAAGTATATGGCTCTGAGCACTATGGGACTTAACAGCTATGGTCATCAGTCCCCTAGAACTTAGAACTACTTAAACCTAACTAACCTAAGGACATCACACAACACCCAGTCATCACGAGGCAGAGAAAATCCCTGACCCCGCCGGGAATCGAACCGGGAACCCGGACGTGGGAAGCGAGAACGCTACCGCACGACCACGAGCTGCCGACGATAAGTATATGGTGCAGCGAAATTTTGTTGGATCAAAGATTTTAAATTAGTGCATCTACAGATTATCTGAGTACATGAAAAAAGTTATAATCAGATATAAAACAAGGGGAAATGTTTCAGTGTAAATGTGATTTAAGATTATTTAGTTATACAAAATATATAATACATTAAGTAATGAACTAAAGAAAAATTGTAACTGTTCTACATAGAAGAAAGCGATTGAACAATAAACTTCGGTGACATATTCCATAGATGTGACTGAACGAAATAATCTTGCCATCAATATGATCTAAATTAAAAATACATAAAATATAATAGTGGTACTAAGCAGGTGTGAGACAGCTGTGATTATAAAAAATAAAATATTTTTAACGTAACGAGAGAAATTATAGAAACTTAAACAAAGAAAACTGGGGATTATGAGTAAGGGGGGCAATTCACAACATGATTTGGATGGAGTTATTAGTAGTATCTGCCTCTAGAAGTGACGAGTAAGCAAACATTGCCTGGTCATTCAGTACTAGGCTTGGGTTGATGGAAACGTGTTTATCAATTTCCATTATTTCAACATAGTTCATCTTCCTGCCTTTAAGGATGAAATGTAATATTTCATGTTTCACCTTGGCCTTCCCTAGGTAATTGGTCTTCTAAATAGGGTCTCCTTTTCTATGCTTCCAACTTCTGTGGTGTTCCTTCAAGCAGGTACTAATTGCCATGCCAGACTCACCTATATACACAGACTCACCTGCATACAATTTGCCACAATTACAAGCAATTTTATACATTCCGCTCTTTTCTAAAGATGGAGTCCTATCCTTGCCACTGAGCAAAGTGTCCAACAATGTTGTGCACATAAAATGATGTTTTTTCGCTCCTGGATCTAGGCTTCCTGGCTGCATCTAATGCGACTTTTCCTAACTATTGAATTGTGCGTTCTTGAGGTGGTGGGTCAAGGGGAGAGTACAGGTATTGTTTCTGCTTTTCTGGCATTATGGAGTCTACTAAGGTAGGCGGATTGCCATTGTTTGATGCTATTCGTTTGATTTCATTTAAATTCATTTGCATGTTATCTTCACTCTTGGGGAAGGATATTAGGTGACTTATCATGAAATGAAAGGCAGCATGTTTATTGGTTACTGGCTGTTGAGAACTGGTCAGTACTACCATACCTGGGTGGCTGATTACCAACAAATCTTGGAAGTATGAATACAGTCACTGATGTCTATGGTTTGATCTAAATAATTAATGAAGTTATCCCGAAACTCCATTGTGAATTTTATATTGTTGTATTCAGAGTTTAGTTGCTTCAGGAATTTTGGAATTTGCCTGGTGGTACCTGCCCATAAGCACAACACATCACCAACATACTTAAACTAGTATCCAGCCTTGTAAGAGAGTGGATTATTATCCAAAAATTGTGTTTCAGAATTGTATATGAAGATTTCAGCAAGGTGTACAACACTGTCGAACACTTTTTGCCCAATAGCAAAAACTCACTACAGCTTTGGAAAAGAGTGGTATATAGAAGGTCACTTGTAATTGTCTGGCAGGGGAATATGTACCCCTTAGAAGGAACACCATGAATGTTGAAAACTTAGAGGAAGAGATTCTACATTTGCAAACTAACTGCTTACAGAATGCCATAGTTACAAGATGAAACATGAAATACTACATCATAAAGGAAGAAAGATAAACTGTCTTGAAATAATGTAAATTAATAAACACGTGTCTATAACTGAATGATCAGATATGCTCCATTTTTCTTTATTTCAGTTACTATAATGTTGTATTGAAAATAATGTTGTATTGAAAATATTTTACTTGTATAATCACACCTGCTTCACTCACCTGCCTAACATCATTATTATGTCTTACCTGTTTGTAATTTAGGGTCTACCTAAGACAGAAGTATTTCGTTAAGCCATGGTGTGGAATATGTCAACGAAGTTTCTTTTCAGTCATTTTCTGCTATGAACAACTATTGTAATTTATATTTAGTTCATTCGTTAATGTGTCATATTTTAACTTAGTTGAATAATCTTAAATCACATTTACGCAGAAATAATCCCTCTTATTTAATTTCTAGTTCTAACATTATCATTTTTCATTTTTGGAAATGGAGATACTCTGTAGGTACACTATTGCATCTTATCTGTTTGTAATTTAGGACCTATGAAAGACAAGATAACTGTGTCCAGGCACATGGTTCCTTTGAAAGGGCATGGGCGACTTGCTGCCCCATCCTTCCGAAATCCGATGGGATGAATGACCTCACTGTTTGGTCCCCTCCCTCACATCAACCAACCAACCACCCTTATTAATGCATCATCATTATCATCACTTGTCAATCATCCCCTTACCATTCTTCTCCCCCGCCCTCTACTCTCTAGCCAATTAGGATTGGATTGTTTGGGGGAGGAGACCAGACAGCGAGGTCATCGGTCTCATCGGATTAGGGAAGGACAGGGAAGAAAGCCGGCCGTGCCCTTTCAAAGGAACCATCCCGGCATTTGCCTGGAGCGATTTAGGGAAATCACGGAAAACCTAAATCAGATTGGCCGGACGCGTAGCCAATTAGGGTGTAGTATTTTAGTGAGCAGTAAGACAAGGTAGCCAACCACAATGCAGCTTTCCAATTACGTAAGATGAACTTAAATTGCCCAAAGATGGCGCTATTTTTATATACAGTACTCCCACATAAAAAAATACATAACCTTTTGCCTGAACTGCGTAAATCGACGCCATCACACACATAGACACAGACACATGTATATCTCTGTATTTTTTCACAATTCACTTAAAAAAAGAAAAAAGAAAATTTACAAAGTATTGGCAACACTACAGCATTTCCAAAAATGTATGGAAGTTTCACCTGAACTGAATTAAGAGTATTCGTCTCTCTCTCTCTGTCTCTCTCTCACACACACAGACACACACACACACACACACACACACACACACACACACACAGTCACGCTACATAACGTTCCAACTCTGTATTTCATCTTTATCTCCCTCTCCCTCTATTTATGTCAAATACTATACTGCCTCATCATTAAATTTCATTTCAAGTGTATGCAAATAATATAAAGCAACTATGTACAGTATTTCACACCTGCTTCATCACCATCATCATCACCATAATGAATAGTAAATTTCATCTCTCTCACTCATACACAAAAAAAATGTTTGTGTGAGATACTGTACTGTGTGAGAAAGTTTCCAATCTCCTTCTCTCTCTCTTTCTCTGTAATATTTATTTTAATGAGGTAACAACATTATAAAATACAACAGATGGAATGGAAAAAAGCCAAAAAATGGCATAGATATACTATTATTATTATTATTATTATTATTTTATATTTTCATACAAAAACTCACGTTTTCACACATACGCTAATTCACTTAACGTTCCCTTGCAGGTGTAATCGTAAGTTCTGTTATATTGTCAAACTTTGGAAACATACGCATTTAGTACATATACTAATTCGTCTTCAACATCTTTTAGGAAATCATCTATTGTGACCAGTAAGTCGTTACAAACTGAATAAATATTTGAGACTTCTCCATCACATTTTGCCATCCGGGCTTGTGGCCGAGCGGTTCTAGGCGCTACAGTCAGGAACCGCGCGACTCTACGGTCGCAGGTTCGAATCCTGCATCGGGCATGGTTGTGTGTGATGTCCTTAGGTTAGTTAGGTTTAAGTCGTTCTAAGTTCTAGGGGAATGACGTCCTCAGAAGTTATGTCCCATAGTGCTCAGAACCATTGGAACCATTGGAACAAGGAACATTTTGCCAGCTTTGGGCAAACTGTATATAATATGAACAACCAGTCTGTTTCAAGGAACATTTTGCCAGCTTTGGGCAAACTGTATATAATATGAACAACCAGTCTGTTTCAACGAAACAGAAATAGTTCTTTGTAATAAATAAATTCATATTTATCATAGACTTAAAAAGAAAGGAAGAGTTCAGAATCTGTAAAGCAATCCTTTTTGAGCGACTATATTATTTTCACATTCACTTCTTAAAACTTTGTATGTGAGAACTAAACATCGCAGCTATTTAAACATAGAGGCACAACAGTCTTCTTTTGAGGGGTAAACAGTAATTTCTCGTATGTGGTTTTGTCATACCTTATGAATAGAAACTGATATTTTATATTCAGAATTCCATAATTAAAGATCCAGTTTCAGAACGCTTAAGAAAAAGAACGACATCTCAGAGTGACGTCAAATTTGAACAGAATTATTTATGACTCAGGAGGCAATGTCACTGAACGAAAAATTTAACAAAAATTTGAGCAATGGATGGCTCTCTAAGCGTCAGTATACCAACAGACTCGCGAGACGTAGCTGTTCCTCATTTTGCACCCAGGACGCCGAACACGACTGTCTCCATGAAGGACCGTGCGCTGCTTGCAACACTTTTTTGCAAGAGCGATGACTGTGCGCCAGTGCCAGCCGCTGTGGCCGAGCTGTTCTAGGCGCTTCAGTCCGGAACCACGCGGCTGCTACGGTCGCAGGTCCGAATCCTGCCTCGAGTGTGGGTGTGTGTGATGTCCTTAGGTTAGGTTAGTGATTCGCTTAGGCACTGAAAATAAATAAACAACTTTCGGGAGAATACAAAGAAAATTACCAATAGTGAGAGCTAAAAAGAAACCGCGATAAAAGTCCAGACGCACAATGATGATTATTGCTCCAAGTGGTCAGATATAGCCCATTTGTAGCCAGAAAACGGTAATTTGGGTAATGTACCAAGTGTCTAGTTATCGTCCTTACTCAGATAATTTAAATATTGTCAACAGTTCATTTCCTACTGAATTTAATCGTGTGGGAATTTTTGAGAAAAATAGTGAAAACGCAACTGCTTATGTGTACAGTATTTAGTACTGTAAGCATGACTGGATGGTTAGAGGAGGGACAAAGGAACATGAACCAAAAGAGTTTGAAGTGGTTCCAGTGTGTCTTGAAACATTATAAACGTAAGAAACATATGATTCTCTTAATGCTACCTGTCGCAAACGCAGAAATTCACAATTTCTGTTACTCAAAAAACTTTTTAATGCTAGTACCTAACAGCATACTCCTTCGTATCTTATATAGTAGTATGTGGACACTATTTATGCTACTTCCATTCTAAAGACAAGTTGGCTGCACATTTAGTTGATGTTTCGTAATTTAAACCATTCACTAGAATCATGCCCAAAATGGAGAAACATTTCATAAAATTCGACTCATCTAACAAACAATTAAAGTTACTATTCATCATATGCACAGTCATCGAATGTTTGCTGCAACCAGCTATTAGTAACTACAATAACGTGCATTAGCAACGTACTATTGCATTCTACGTGCACTGCAGTTACAGTGATGAATATTCAGTTTCAGCTATGCCGAGATTGTGTAGACTGTATGGAATTGTTTCAGTTGTATCACGTTTCAATGTACGTAAAAATGTGTGTTACAAAACATGCATACGATTATCAGCGCGGAGGAGGAAGAAGCGTTTCAAATTTCACCCACCTGTAAGAACTGCTATAAGCAAGCACATGTAAAACACAGACATCACTACCATTTTACAGGCAGATGTCGTGGTGATACACTTGATAGATATAATTTAAATTACAAACTTTATTTTATGACGCCTGTACTGTTTCACAATCTAAAGAACTACGATGTGGATTTTATAATTAGATCTACGCAAACGAGTGGAAGAAATGACTAAATTAAGCCCAGTTCATGTTTCTGTGATTGTGACGGGTACGACAAAATATAAAACATTCACTAACTCTACCGTAGTAGGCTATCATAGTGACATAAAATTTCGTTTTGTAGATTCCTTCAACTTTTTAGCATGCTCTCTGCAAAACTTTGTCTCACATTTAAAGCCTAAAAAGCTGAAAATAGTAAGAGAATATTTCTCCAACCGTGAACGGCTTAATGTGTTTGAAACTTTCCGCATGCATGGGTGAGTCGTTTTCCGGTGAAGTGAATCCAGTGTTTTATCACTGCGCCCCCTCGTAGACAAGAGAGAGAGAGAGAGAATTTATCTATTGCTTCTAACAAACTATACCTGCCGCCTCGTTCCCTACCTCTGGTTGGATAACACAAACTGTACATATACGAAACGTTTTCGTACTTCTCGCCGTGTCAGTTCAGGGTAAAACCTCGAGCATTCGACGATTACCTCCACCGTCATCGACAGCAACAGCTGTCTAAACTGCTTCTGTGGTGGCCTGACCTAAAATACACAATGGAGATATTCCACTGGGACCAATTTTTTGCACTATTGGCTCTCCTACCTATAGGCTATCCAAATATTTAACGAAGTTGTTGACTCCGATAGTTGGCCACTGAGAACATCACATGACAAACTCTCAAATGTTCATTGAGAAAATTAAACATATTAAATTTGGCCCAAAAGATACTGTAGTCAGCCTGGATGTTGTCTCACTAGTTCCTGTGGAGGACTCATTGAAACTGGTGACAGATCACTTTTCGCCTGAAACGATAAATTTGTTCTGACATGTTACGACGACGACCTACTCCTTGTATGGCGGTAAATGTTACGAAATGACGGACAGAATGGCTATGGGTTCACCGCTGTCTCTAGCAGTGGACAACTTTTTATGGAATATTTTGAGGAACATACGACGGTTGGAACTTTAATAGTGGCAACTATTTACTTACAGCTCGTACAAAATAGATAAGTGTTTCATTTTTGGAACACAACCTACGACCAGCTTAGAGACAGAAGTGATGACACTTTCTGCAGGACTTGACCATCATTTTGCAGGACAATGCTCAAACATGTAAAGTGCAAGCTATTACTGATTTGTTTGACTGATGGGGATGCTAAGTGCTATACCACCTAGTGCACTCCCCTGACTTAAGCCCTCGTAAGTTCAACTCGATTTCTAAACTGATGGAAGCACTTCACGGCATCGCTTCAGAACTGCTTCAAATTCGTCGGGCAAGAGACCGCGCCGCTCGAACTGTCAACACAAGTGGCACTGCTAAGAGTATCCTACGACTTCCACATCGCTGGCAACGGGTTATACATAATGCTGGTGACAACCTTGAGGGTCAGTAAAACTTTGAAACACGTATCTATTTTATACGAGAATAAATAGTTGCCATTATTAAAGTTTCAACCCTCGTACATTAAATCTGACTCCCACTCGTTTATCTTAATTTTATCGCTATGTTTCGACACGTTTATGATCTGGCCACATGGGGTAGAAGGTTTTGAGCACTTCCTTGAGCATATGAACAACCTGCACCCAAACATCCAGTGCACTACCGAGACAGAGAAAGAAGGAAGACTGCCATCTTTAGATGTTTTGGTACAACGAAAGTCGGATGGACATCTCGGCCACTCAGTGTAGTGCAAGTCGAGGCACACTGATTCGTATCTTAGCGCCCACAGTTTCCAACATCCAGTCCAGAAGACAGCAGTTTAAAATACATTGGTAAATAGAGCAAAACCTGTTTCTGACCATAACCACTTGGACTCCGAAATTAATCATCTGAGGTACGTATTCCGAAAGAACGAGTGTGTATCACGTGATATGAGGTCAGCGTTCTCCAAGAGAAGGAAACATGAATCTGTTGAACATTCGCGTGATGAACCACCGATTGTATTTCTTCCTTTCGGAGGAGCTATGTTCAGCAAAAAAGGAACAGTCAAGGGAAAACGAGGTGCGAGACCTATTTCCGACCTACTGAGAAGGTAAAAGAGATGCTAAGCCCTGCTAAGGACCGACTCGGCCTCAGGATTCCTGGAATTTATAACATCTCTTGAGAGTGGGGAAGCAGTTACATCGGTCAGCCCATCCGTCCCATTTCGGGCCTCTGTGCAGAACATCAACGCCATATTAAAACTCGAGAACTGGGGGAATCTGTAGTAGTTGAACACAGGCTTACTAACGAACACAAAATATTGTTTGATGAAACGAAAGTTTCGCCCCAGGATCCTACATACTGGGATCCTGTAATTAAAGACGCTATAGAAACAAAAATGTGTGAGCAGAATTTGAACTGTGAGAGCGGATGTAATCTTAGCGGTGCATACAAGCGAGCTCTCGATGCAGAGAAGATTCAGAGATATTCGTCGCAATGTGTACATCGTTACGGGAGCGGCGCTGCCACAAGCGCAGACGTTGGCACAATCTGCGATAGCATTACGTAATTATTGACCAGTCACAAGTCATTTATGGGTCATGTAAGGCCACCATAACAGCTGTTTAGACAGTCGGTTGCTCCTGAAGGTGACGAAGAAGGTAATCGTCCACAGCTTGAGGTTTTGCGCTGAATTGCCACGGTAAGAAGTCCGAGAATAATCTACACGACAGTGCCGTCGGGAAGAATTTCGTTCTCGGAAATTGTAATTGGCCAAATATTAAATCATATATTGATACAATTATTCGGTAATGAAATCAGTTTCCTACGGCTGGAATAATCTGACTAAGAATCCATTATTTAACCTCTTAAACCTAAATATTTCACATTGCTAGAGAGGCCACGTATTGATTTTGATCTTGTCATAATTCGCAGTGACGTTTCTCCTTATCTAGCTGCCATTAGAACTTGCTTGTTTTGACTACTGCTTGTTTTGCTGTTTTGACTACAACTGATTTAACTTTCTTGCTCGAGACCTGTTGTATTTTGTTACTCATCTAGCTTCACTTTGGATATATTATTCGCTAGAGTATCAGACAGCTGCCACTTTTCTTCATCGCGTACTATGACATATACACTATCAGATTTCATGCCCACTCCTTGTCTATATTCAGTATCTTGATCACAATCAAACAAAGTACAAAACAAAGTACAGGGGTTGGACAAAAAATTGCTAACACAGCGAGAAATGCATGATTGAACATAAATGCAGAAGGTAGTCAAACTAGAAGTTTTCACTGTTGTATTTGTCCACGAACAGCATCTACGTTATGTTCTCAATGCATAGTAATGTGTCAGACATATCCAGATCAGAGCTACGTGTAATTTTGAGCGCGTTATGTCGGAGTTAAGTGAATTCGAATGAGAGCAAATTGTGAGTGCTCGTACGGTGGGAGCTTCCGCAACCAAGGTAGCCGAGGTGTTTGGTGTGTCAAGGGGCACCGTATCGGAGGTTTATACCGCATACAGGGAAAGAGGAAAAAGATAATCCGCTAAGTCATAAAGCGGACGTCAGTGTATGTTGACAGATCGCGACTCGGAGTCACTGAACAGGACTGTGACGAAAAACAAGAGGACGACAGCTGCAATAGTCACTGCAGAGCTGAATGTCGCACTCGCGAATCCAATCAACACCAAGAAAACAGGGAAGGAGCTCCATAAGCAGGCAATTACAGGTCGACCTGGAATTACAAAACCACTTGTCAGCGATGCAAGTGCCCATAACACGAAAACGTGGTGCAGAAGCCGTAACACCTAAACTATGGAAGAATTATATTTCGTCCGATGATTCTTGTTCAACACTGTTTCCAGCTCCTGGCAGAGTTTACGTCCCAAAAGTGAAACATTGCTGGTATTCGACGATGATTTGGGTGGCCATATCGTGGTTTTCCATGAGCTCCATGTTTACTCTGCAAAGTACTGCCAAAGAATATGTGGCCATTTAGGCTCATCAGATTCATCCCACGGTACAATATTTGTTCCCCAAAGGTGATTCTCTGATCCAAGACGACACAGCTGGCATCATTCAGGACCGTTTTTGTGAGCACGAGGATGAATTGTCTCATCTCACCTGGCAACTGCAGTCACCAGATCTCAATATTATTGAGACTTTGTGGTCTGCTCTGGAGAGAAGGGTGAGTGGTCGCTTCCACCCCCATCGTTATTACCTGACTGAACTTGACATTGCCGGCCGGTGTGGCCAAGAGGTTCTAGGAGCTTCAGTCTGGAACCGCGCGACCGCTACGGTCGCAGGTTCGAATCCTGCCTCGGGTATGGATGTATGTGATGTCCTTAGGTCAGTTAAGTTTAAGTAGTTTTAAGTTCTAGGGGACTGATGACCTCAGATGTTAAGTCCCATAGTGCTCAGAGCCATTTTTTTGAACTTGACATTATTTTGCAGGAAGAATGGTGTAAGATTCCCTTGAAAACCACACAGGACCTCTATTTATCCATTCCGAGAGTAAGGAACTCCATCGTCATTAATATTATGGCAGTACGGACGATTCTTCAACTCTTCTAGGTTCTGTGGTAGTGTTGGGGCGTAAACGTTGTCCTTAATGAAACCCCACAGGAAGAAGTCACAGTGCGTCAAATCCGGTGACCGTGGAGGTTATCTGAGACGTATTAAGTCACCAGTTGTTTGATGACCAATCCAACGGCTCGTTAAAGTTTCTTTAAGATAATCACGCACCTTGGATTCCACCTAGTGTGTGCCCTTCTTGGAGAAATTGATGTTGTCCTCTTTTAGCCTCTGAAACAACAAGTTTCGTAACATAACATACTGGTGACCATTAACCGTGTCTCCATTAAAAAGTATGGGCCATAAACAGATGAGTGGGATAGCGCACGAAACAAACTGACTTTCGGTGAATCTTATACATATTCATTGGTGCATTGTGTGCTTGTGAGTTCTGTAGTCCACAAATTCGAACACTGTGTTTGTTTATTTTTCACTAAGGTGGTAAGTCACTTTATTACCGAACATAATGCGTTGTGCAAAAGTGTTATCACGGTCAATAGCATTTTGATGCTCATCAGAAAAGTCACACATTTGCGTTTGTCGTCATGACATAGTGTCTATAACAGCTGTAACTTCTGTAGCTTCATAACCAACCGACGTCTCAAAATACACCAAATAGTTCTTTCAGGCAGTTGTAAATCTCAACTAGCAAGACGAGATGAATTAGTGTTACATTTTCGTTGGAAACACGATGGCAGACTTCCCTATGTATACACATCCTGCGTCTATAAACCGTCGATACAATATGCGAATGTTCCATTCATTCGGAGGATCAGTTAGGTACCTCATTCTGAAACGTCTTTGCACTGTAATCACGGACTTAACACTAGACAAACTCGAGAACACAAAATTAATTCTGCTGCAAAGTAGCCATTTTTTTTAATATGCGATGTTAACCAGCAAACAGAAGACAACCGACATCTAACCGCAATGAATATAAACTAGACAATGTATTCATTAAACCAGTAACCGAGCCGTGGCGCAGTTCTCGATAGTTTTGGCAACATACGTAATACTGTTCCGTAAGTATATTCGATTTGGAACATCCCGTAGACAGGATACGTGTCATGTCCTGTCAAGAATATTTCATCCCTTCGGAGGGGTTTATATAATTTAGTTGAAGACTTTCATGAATGCTGAGTAACATCCCACTCATCGTTCTATGCTTCTCGCACCCCAATGACGTTGCCACTCGACAAGTAGCCATTCCTGTCTGTCAGTGAGGCTATGCATGATAATGTCTCGTACTTTGCTAGATTACCTCTATTCAACCAATGACGGGGCTCCTAAATATCGAATTTTTTACGTCTATGGGGCAAATTCCTAACAAGTCCAGGGCTGCTTCGACTGGCGTTGAAGTAAAAGCGCCTGTGAGCCTGATCGATACTCCTCAGTGTCTGCTACGCAGTTTCACTGCGACATGTTCGCTTCGTAACTACGAGCTCCAGACACTGGCGGCGAAGATGACCTTTGCTGTCAAACCGGCATGGCGCAATATTTTCAACGCAGATATTAGTAGCCGGTATTCATTTGCAAGCAGTGGCACAATCCAGAAGTCTCATATCACTGAGATAATCTTCTGTAAGCCTTTCGCGGTTCTCTGAATAACAAAACAGGAGGAGGAGAACAGCTGTTTGCAGATTTTTTCATGTGCAATATGATTCTAACCTGACTGAACGCGCATGCTCCCACAGTGGCTCATTGTATTCCGCTGTCTCATTGGTAAAAAAAAAAGAAGGAAGGTTGATTTTCGCAGAAACAAAGTAATAAATTAGTTTACTACTTTTCTTGAGTGGTAAGGGGCGATTTGTAATAATTGAGAGAATGTGGCACGATCAGCCCCAGTCCATGATATCCTATAATATGCACTGATCAGCCAGAACATTTTGACCTGCGAACTACTATCGAGATAAACCCGTCCATTCGATGGCAGCGTTATCTGACGAGGAGTGGCTGTTAGTCAGACACACGCACGGTGCATGTAGTATCAGTGAGCGAGCTGTTCCTGTGAAGAATGGCGAAGGCGCGCGGTCTATCTGAATTTGACCGAGGACAGACTGTGATGGCCCGGAGGCTCTGCGTCAGCATTTCGGAAACTGCACGACTTTTCGGGTATTCGACGAGTGCTGTGGACAGTGTCTTCAACATACGGCGAAACCAAGGTGCAACCACGTCCAGACGTCGTGCGGTTGGACAGTCACATGTCATTGCAGAAGTCGGACGTCGTAGGCTGGGCAAACTGGTAAAACAGGACACGTGGCGAACTGTACCGAAACTAACAATAGACTAATGCTGGCAGAGTACAAGTGTGTCTGAACACACAGTGCATCGAACACTCCTAACGATGAGCCTCATCAGCCGACAACCCATGCACGTGCCAATGTTAATAGCACGACCTCGATCACTACGCGGAAATCAGCACGTGACCATCGGCACTGGATCCTGGCGCAGCGGCAGACCGTTGCGTGGTCTGATGAATCCTGACAACTTCTTCATCATGCCGATGAGAGGGCGAGAATCCTTCGGCTTCCAGAGGAACAGCTGCTTGATACCTGTACTACGGGCCGGAGACAAGCAGGCGGCGACTCCATTATGCTCTGGGGAACATTCACGTGGGCATCCACAGGTCAAGTGGAGCTCGTGCAAGGCTCCGTGACGACGAAGGAGTACCGTAGACTAGCTGCACACCACGTACACCCCTTCCTGACGATCATGTCTCCCGACGGCAGTGTCATTCTCCAACAAGATTATGCGACCTGTCACAATGCCAGGAGTGAGATGGAGTGGTTCGAGGAACACATTGGCGAGCTTCAATAGATGTGCCGCCCCCCCCCCCCCCCCCAAGTTGCCAGCTATGACCCCGATCGAACACATCTAGGATGTTATTGAACGTGGTGTCAGAGCTCAACGCCTCCCTCCCCGGAATTTACGGGGATTAGGTGACTTGTGCCAACCCTCTCCAGCGACTGATCAAGGCCTCATGACTTCCATGCGAAGACGGGTCGCCGCTGTTATCCTTGTCAAATGTGGATATACCGGCTATTAGGTAGGTGTTTATAATATTCTGCCTGATCAGTTTAGGCTCCCCTAGTAACATTCACATGCAGAAATAGTTCGTTTAATAGCCGATGATGTTTTGTAACGTTTACTTACGTCAGCAGGATTCTATATTTGTTCGTGTATGTATGTACTTCTAGTAGTTTAGTCCATTCCACTTCTACGACACGTAGACTTCGAGCCACGCTGTTACCCTACTCTACATATATTTTGATTTAAACATCTATCAGTGCATACGGTAACCAGTTCATATCTGAAATAAGTTACATGTAGTTGTCAGCTCCTCACTCATACTGCACGTTCTTTTAAATCGGAGGGCCATCTATATTGTGTCTAGTGACCCACCATGTATTTAGTAGTCTTGTATGGACGGCTTGCTTAGTAGATTAATACAAGAGACCATCTTTCACATCTGTTAAGCAGACAAAACACGACATTAAATTTTCTGCCGGAAGCTGTTTGATCCACAATGATAGCTTCTTTCCAGCTGATATCTACAGGCAACGACATACTCAGTTTAGTTACGTGTTCCGATTGCTACTTATTTCTGGTCATTTGTTGGCCTATGAAGACAACGTGGCATAATAACACACAGTGGTACCCATAAATGCGTGGACATCAGGAGACGGAGCCATCCACAATGAACATTTTTCGGACATTGCGTTTCGTTCTGTAGCAACAAACGATGGTAGGAATTGCGGCCAGTGAAGATAAATATAGCTCACGGTAAGGTACTCTTAACAGGACATAGTAAACGAGCATTCTGTGGGGTTGCCATGCATCTTACGCTTGAATTTAATTAGTTCAGTACCGGGAGTTTTATATGTTTTTCATATTTGCTTAACGTAATGTTAAGTCATTGACTTTAGCCTGCCCATTAATATCATCCTGGTGAGTCTGTAATTTTTAAGTAGCAGACCACTGAAACGCATTGTAGCCACAGTTCGCGACTCTGATATGAGCCGTCACATCGTCTGTTAATTGTGTTATCCACTATCACTGTAATTGTTTTATTATTTGAAGACGTGGTAATTACTTTGTCATCTGCAGCGTAGGTTCCTGTGCACAGTACAAGCGGGTCATATAACTTTACTTCTGTATATTTTTATAATTTTTGTAATCTTGCCGCCCGGTGTGGCCGAGAGGTTCTAGGCGCTTCAGTCTGGAACGGCGCGACCGCTACGGTCGCAGGTTCGAATCGTTTCTCGGGCATGGATGTGTGTGACGTCCTTAGGATAGTTCGGTTTAAGTAGTTCTAAGTTCTAGGCGACTGATGACCTCAGAAGCTAAGTCGCATAGTGCTCAGAGACATTTGAACCATTTTTGAATGCATTCAAGGACCTCAAGATGGTAGCCATGCTTACCGAAACCACTAATCTAGAATAAAGGTTGTTTACAAGCGACCTTGGCTAAGTAGTTCACTTTCTCTCAAGGGACTAAAAAATCGTCTTTATAGGCCGTATCGATTCTCGAAAATTTCTGCAGCGGTCTAGACACTCGTTCTACACTCCTCAGACCAGTCTCCACGCAGAGTCGGCTGTGCCTCACGCGGCGGCGGCGGCGGCGCAAGACGAGCAGCGAGCAGAGGCGACCGTGGCGGCGCCCGCCCCCGGGCATTAGCGTCGCAAGTAGCCGCCCCACGCCCCCCGCCCCCCGCCTTCCAATTACAGCCGGGCCGGCCCGGCCACCGCTCCCATTCACGACGCGTCTATTATTTTTTTACAGCCGCTTCCTGCTTAAACGTACTACAATAGGGCGTGGACACGAACCGCGTCCAATCACCGCCTTCGGGAAACTCCCCGATTTCTCTCTCGCGCCGTACGAAACCAGCTCGCGCACACCTCCGTTCCTCCCACCCTTTTACCTCCTCACCGCCCTTTTTTTCTGTTTATTTCAATGAGACAACTTATTACGGCGTGATTGCGGCGCGATCGCCCCCGGGCGTGGTCCCACTCCCGCGTTTGAGCGTATTTAGATTCCATCTGTTTTTAAAACAGCAGCCGTGGCGGGGTCCGCCGCCCGGCGAGCCGAGTCACTAAGTACAGGGGACGCTCTAAGGGTAATTACGCCCGATATGGTAATCGTGTGAAATGCACAGCCGGCCCCACTCTGTAATTCCGGTGGAGCTGGCGTTTTCGTCAGCGGAGGATCGGCTCGGGAAAGGGAAGGGGGGTGGGCGGCGGAAAAATGGGTAGCTGCGTCCGAGTTGAGCCTCCATGAAGATGGTGGTTATCCGTACGCGCGGCCGCCGATGTGTGCGTCGGTACAAGCAGTATCTCAAGCAAAATGGGCATGCTGGCAGCCCGAAAAGTAGTTGCGAGCAGATGGACCCCGTACCGCTCTCATCAGCCCCCTACGATCACTTTTTGAAAACAGTGCCAAATTCCAGTGGTTAACTCAAGAAAACGCGGTATGGGCTACCTCCAGGTCTCCACGATTTACCGTAATGCACTTGGCCCCCGTAGATCCAGATCTACTTACGGCGATAGGCGTGTGTGAATGCGCCACTAACTTCGTGGTATGCTTCGTTGCACGTGCTAATAGAGGGACGTGAAACCCAAAATTTTGCCACCACCGTCGTCTGGTGGCTGGAAATGCGTGCCTCGTACGCAATTAATGATCTAAGATACCGCTGAAATATCACGGTGGTTCCCAATCGGAGTATTTTCTCCCTCCTGTATTCACAAATGCCGTGCCTAAATTCATAAGGTGTTAAGGACTTCTCAGAAATTATCCAGCTACCGTCACCAACGAAGAGCTGCACAAAGCACATCATACTATCCTGTACGAAGAATTTTTCATAGAGGCGGCAGTAATTTCGTAGTTCGACAGGGAAGAATCATAGAATCGCTACTCTTCAGTTAACATATCGTCCCCACTATCATATACTCGAGCGCCATTAGTTAGCGTCTTAGCCGCGCGGATTTGGGCGTCTTGTCACGGTCCGTGCGGCTTCTCCCCCGTCGGAGGTTCGAGTCCTCCCTCGGGCATGGATGTGTATGTGTGTATGTCGTCCTTAGCGTAAGTTAGTTTAAGTTAGATTAAATAAGTGTAAGCTTAGGGACCGATGACCTCAGCAGTTTGGTCCCATAAGACCTTACCAGAAATTTCCATTTTTTAGCGTCTTAGAGTTTTCGCTAATGATACAATTAGCTAACATCTGAGAAAGATTTATGGATAGTGAAGGAACAAAATTTGCCTTTTTAGGTATATGATACAGTAGAATCAGCTATAGCAGTCCAGTGACGTAAGTTATCTGTGTGGACATTTTCTACCACATCTTACTACGATAATAATGACCTTTGTAGGTGTATTTTCTCGCTTATCTATTTTTTGTTTAATCCAAGTTATACCATTTCTCCTGTTAAATAAAGACTAAGGATATTTCTTTCTTTTCTGTCTTTTTAATGATATTTTAAAATCGATATATGTCACTGGTTTACTGTTAGTTTTTCGATCAAGACTATCAATTAAAATTGTTTCAAACCACCCCGATTCTTGAAAAAGTATCCGTACAAACATAACTAATATCCATTCAGCTCATAGCAAGACATCGCCTTTCTTTTATAACTGTAACTAGTAGTAACTTACATTCAGCAAAATGTGAGGTTCTGTACTTCATGAAATGTCAAAAGACATTTATTTTCAGTACTTTTATACATCTAAATATGTCATCTTTCCATTAACGTTTTATGCGTTTCGCAGCTAAAAACTCTTATTTCAAGATCAACTCAGATTTTGAGGGTTTCATCTATTTTACTTGCTCGTCTTCTTTCAGTCTCAAAGCAGGCTATTTGACATCTACTGCAACAAAAACTCTCCGGACTTTATATTTTTGTCTTTGTGGGTAAAAGGCATCAGTTACAGTTTAATTACAAAATATTTCATGCTAGGTGAAAAAACTGAGATTTTTAAATTGGAAGTCTTTTCACAGTTCAAGCTATTAACCCAGTTGTATCACCAGATCTCTTTTACTCCTCTGGACCATGTTGTCCAAATTTACGTCATTACTAAAATGCTGAGGTAGGACAATTCCTTTGTGTGGAATCAATATTTAGTTGGATTAATGCGTTATCGAGGAATATTTTTCAGTACGAAACGCTGCCACGCCGATCGATATAACAAGATTACTGAGAAGTCGTTCAGAAACACATAAACAGCAGCACTTTCCACATTCCTTTCGTGGATGAAACGAGGGTGTCATTCGTTACGTACTACAACAAAGAGTAGCGTACATGTGTAATGCAGCTGTGATTTGTACAGTATAAGTGTATCTGTTGATGTGGAACAGTATCGCAATTTGTATGAGTATCTTGTGCGTTCGTAGAAAACTAACCGTCACAGACTTTATCCTCAAAAAGAAAAGAAAAGGAAGATTTCCGTGTACTACCTTGCTGATCTTTCTGTTCCTATTACCGGTGATTTGTGCTTTGTGATTACAGTCACTTAGCAATTAACGTTAGGATTTATAGACGCAAATTGCGACGTTTTTCTTCTATTCGCTGATTTTTATTTACCTTCAGTCATATTCTTCTTGGAAAAATTAACGATACCATTTCTGCGCCGATTCTTCGCCTATTAACATTCAGTCATTATAAAATATCTTCCACACTAATCTCACAACTTAATTCGATACAACTGCAGTTTCACTGTGATAAGGGCGTTGTATCAAAGAATAAACAGAGATAGTTGATGAAAATTCTGCATTTCCTCGCAATGCAAACTCCTTTCCTATCCCCCTCCCTTCCTAACAAGCTACTTTCCTTATTTAATTTACTATGAATGTTGCTTCAGACGTGCATGTCTGTAGGAACAGGCATTGTTGAGAATACAGCCGGCCAGGGTGGCCGAGCGGTTCTAGGCGCTACAGTCTGGAACCGCGCGGCCGCTACGGTCGCAGGTTCGAATCCTGCCTCGGGCATGGATGTGTGTTATGTCCTTAGGTTAGTTAGGTTTAAGTAGTTCTAAGTTCCAGGGGACTGATGACCTGAGAAGCTAAGTCCCATAGTGCTCAGAGCCATTTGTTTTTGTTGAGAATACACAGCTGTAGTAAATATTAAGAAATTTCGTAATAAGCCTACATTGCTTTTCTCTAATGCCTTTACACAGTGCATCTCATTGTAAATAAATATCTTATTAAGGATGTAAGAAACGTTTGCGACACAGCGTCATTTATTTTACCTTTTGAAAACAGCTTTCACTTGAATCAATATATCTCTTCAACATTTAAGAACACACTCTAAACCATTTGTTTTCCAAGTATCTTCTAACAGCCGAACACCCTCATCACTTTACGCTAGTACTTTCATTTGAAGAAAATACTCTGAAGTGACAAAAGTAGTAGGATAGTGATACGTACACATACAGATGGCGGTAGTATCATGTAAGTAAGGAATAAAAGGCCAGCGCATTGGCGGACCTGTCGTCTGTACTCGGGTGATTCATGCAAAATGAAGAGAGGAAGAGATTACTGATTAACGTCCCGTCAACAGCGATGTCATTAGAGACGGATCACAAGCTTGGATTAGGGAAGAATGGGAAAGGAAATCGCCCGCGTCCTTTCAAAGGAAGCATCCCAACATTTGCCCGAAGCGATCTAGGAAAATCACGGAAAACCTAAATCAGGATGGTCGGACGCGGGTTTGAAGCGTCGTCCTCCCGAATGCGAGTCATGTGAAAAGGTTTCCGACATGATTATGCTCGCATGATGCGAATTAACAGCGTCTGAACGCGGGATGGTACTTAGACACATAGGACATTCCATTTCGGAAACCGTTAGAGAATTCAGTATTCCAAGATCCACAGTATCCAGTGTGTGCCGAGAATACCAAATTTCAAGAATTACGTCTCATCACGGAAACCGTGGCCGACGGCCTTCACTTAAAAAGCAAGAGCAGCGGCGTTTACGTAGAGTTGTCAGTGCTAACAGACAACCGACACTGCGTGAAATAACCACAGAAATCTATGTGGGACATACGACGAACGTATCCGTTAGACGAAACGGTGAAGTTAGTCGTTAATGGGATATAGCAAGGAATTTGTTTCATACCATGAAATAGACTTTAAGCCTGTGATTAAATGAATAGAGTATCTGACCAGACAACATAAATAGTTAACACTAAATTAATAAAACACATAATAGGCTCAAGGATGAAAAGGATATTTTTTACCAAAAGGGTGGGAAGCGTCGTATCATCATTACGTGAGAAGAATGTTGGATGATCTTAATACTTATATAGGGGAGGAGGTATTCTGCAAATCACCGAGCGAGGTGGCGTAGCGGCTAGCACACTGGACTCGCATTTGGGAGGACGACGGTTCAATCCCGCGTCCAGCCATCCTGATTTAGGTTTTTCGTGACTTCGCTAAATCGCTCCAGGCAAATGCCGTGATGGTTCCTTTGAAAGGGCACGGCCGACTTCCTTCCCCGTCCTTCCCTAATCCGATGAGACCGATGACCTCGCTGTCTGGTCTCCTTCCCCAAACAACCCAACACTCTTCAAATCAAAAACGAAAAGAAATAGTGTGCACGATGAATCCAAGGCGATTTATTAGTTTTGCAGCCGTTTTACAATTGAAGAAACGTCAACATTGTTGGACCACACAAGAATACAAACAATAACCTGCATTTTATCGAACAGTTAATTAAACAGACCATATGCTCATACCCAGAAAATTGCAGACGTAGGGATTCACCGTGCAGCATACACCACTACAGGTCACATCTGGGTTACTCGTCAGACTAACGTTAACCTGAATAATGGAAGGAATAATGACAGAGGAATGTGGGTGTCCGCTAAGGATCTGTAAGGTAGCAAAGAGAAACCCAGTTACGCTGCGGAAGTAGGAAATCGATATGATATGCTAAATGACAGCAGAAGAATAGTAGTATTGCTCCGGATAAACGACGTAGCGCTAAAACACAGGAGTTAATTGGGCAAAAATGGAAAATTAAACAAGAGCGATAGGTGGATTAATGACAAATATATAAATGCTCCCCGAAACTTAAGTAGACGAGGGAAGAATGGTTAGATAATACAATGAATGACAGGCCAGAAGTGGAACACAAAGGTGTTACTTATCGAAAAGAGAAGATACATGACTCAGCTTATGTAAGAAGTAAAATGCAAATATCTGCTCCACCAGGCAAGGAATTCAAGCAATAAAAAAACAAAACAGGACATGAGACGGATACCAGCTTCCCTCTTGATGGATGCGATAGAATGATAGCCACTAAAGACAATATACTACAGAAAAGGTGGGAAGAGAACTTGGCGAGCTTCTCATTAATGAAGAATCTTCAAAACCAATTCAACATCAGGATTTGCTGCAAGGGGAAGATGTCGAGATATGTATCAGCGAATTAAACAGCAGACAGACAGAGGCACAGTTGCTAAAAGGAGTAGAATACATGCTTCATCTACAGGTAATGCATCTGTTGTATGAAATACAGGCCACAGATAAAATGCGTAGAGACTACAAAAGAGCACTCATTCCTCCATTCTACAAAAAGGATCGAAAGTTCGTGTCTAAGAACTGCAGGGAGCAAAATACGTTAGACATTTTCCATTTTGGTTTTAGACAGAGAATAAAATATTGACAAGAAGTAAGTGACTAGTACCCAGGTTTGCAGGGGGGTGCGAACGATAGTAGACGAGACAGGGTATCCCCGGTGGAATGATCAATATTCAGGGATACGCCAGGAATGATATTCGAATCAAGTCCAGTAAATATGAGCTCTACAAGGCATACCTTAAGAGATATGAGCAGTTCTTTATCTTCTATACTGTGAAACAAGTGTCTTCTACTGCAGGTTTTCCATACTTTGAAAAATCGTAGTACGGATCAAAATAAGGAAAAAAGGCCAGTAAACATTAGCTCTAAAATTCATACCTTATGAGCTATGAACTCTTATTCAGTACAAGAGATGTATTTCACAGTAGCGAAGATGAAAAAGTACTGATAGCCTTTAATGTAAGCACTTGAAATCCCATGTTTCCTGGAATTTTTTTCTTGTTTTTGTTCATACTGCTCCCTCTCAAAATACGGAAAACAAATAGCTTGCAGTAGAAGAGATCTGTTTCACGGTATCGAAATTGAAGAACTGCTCATAACTCTTGTGGTGTGTATTTTAGAGTCCTTGCTTACTTGATTTTTTTTACTTGGAATGATCGTTCCTGTCATATCTCCGATTACTGACCGTTTCTCCTGGGACACCCAATATAAGCGCGCCTCCGGGAGACATCACGCTAGCACCATGCGACACTGCCTCCAGCCTTGTTAACGGCCTCAATTCGGTGAGAAAGAGACTCCATAAGTTTCTTCAGATATGCCGTATCTAGCTGATGCCTTGCGATGTTCATTAGATCCAGTAGAACTGCCGAATTGTGAAGATGTTGACTACCACGTTTAACCCACAGTTCCAAATAATCCCAGACTTTTCATTGGACATACGATCGGATGATGTAGCTGACCAAGCTAGGTGCGACAGGGTGTCTCCGTGTTCGTCAAACCAGGAGCGTATGCGTGCAGTCCTTCTCAACATCGCTGTTGTCATCTTGGAGGACAGCATCCTCATCTTGACAACAAAAGGCAGCATTTGGTCAACGAGATTATTGACATAAAAATTCTGGTTCACAATCACGGTAACCTGAATTAGTGTGCCCAAGTTATGGAACGAAAAACACTCTCAGAACATAGCAGAAACGCCTTTGGCCACAACTGCATCTCCACATGTCGCGGGTTAGACCGTTAATTGGACTGTCAGAGATCTCTGCTCCATGCATCATTTTAAAAGAGGGCAAGTCGCGAATTGTCGGACCACCTTGCACGCCTCCAGTCAGCAAGTGTGATATGTAGCATGTTGCAAGGTACCCGACTCAAATGTGCTATGCGCACAATGTTCCGTCAGACGGGTTATTGGGTTTGAAACCGGTTGTCGTTGACAACGTGTGACACTCGGCGCTCTTGATTAATATCTTTTTACGACCAGTGTTATTATGTTGAGTTACATGGTGTGATACACCATTCCTTGTAGACAGATTGAACAGTTCATACTGATACACCGACAAATCAATCAGCTTCACACGGCACATTCACGGGTACGTCCAGACACGTCAGCCCCCTCTGCCATTAGGTGATCTACTTACGTTGACTGATATTACTGGGCTGATTCCACACAACCGACTGGCACCAACACATCACTTCACTGTGATGCCTTACGTCAGCAGTGGAAGACAGCAGTACCGCAGTTCCACAGAAACTAAGGAGGTGAGATTACTTGCTGTGAAATAACAGTGCAAAAACCACTATCGATTTCAAACTCCCGCTAGACAGAATTCAGCGTGACGGCGCTTCTAATGTTATGAGTTTACGATATCTTCATTAAGAGTTGACTTTCCATAAACTGAATAACATCATGGAATAAGCGAAATAAAACTGTTTGCAAGGTGACAAGATTACACAAGATGGCGAAGGCGATAAACAGTTCAACAACATTGATAATACAGAACTGCCAAAGATTTTCTTGAAGCAGTACAACTAGATCACAGTGTCATATTGAAGTGAACCATAGGTCACGGACAACTGGGAAAGAAGACACAATGAGTATACGAATGGTGTGGTCAAGACTGATGTACCCAAAACAGATGTATATTCACAGAGAAACATTACAAGAAGAAACAATTGCTACACCTGCAAAGCCGTGAAAAAGCAATTCCCTTGGCTCTGGAATATGAACAGGAAATACACACTATGTGATAAACAGTATCCGGACACCTCCAAAAACATACGTTTTTCATATTAGGTGTATTGTGCTGCCACCTACTGCCGGGTACTCCGCATCAGCGACCTCAGTAGTCATTAGACATCATGAGAAAGAACAATGGGGCGCTCTGTGGATGGTACTCACATACTTCGAACGTGGTCAGGTTACTGGATGTAACTTGTGTCATACATCTGTACGAGATATTTCGACACTCCTAAACATCCCTAGATCAACTGTTTCCGATGTGATACTGAAGTGGAAACATGAAGGGACACGCACAGCAAAAAAGCGTAGAAGCCGACCTCGTCTGTCGACTGACAGAGACCGCCGACAGTTGAAGAGGATCGTAATGGGTAATAGGCAGACATCTACCCAGACCATCACACAGTAATTCCAAAGTTCATCAGGATCCATTGCAAGTTCTATGACAGTTAGAAGGGAGGTGAGAAAACGGATTTCATGGTCGAGCGGCTGTTCATAAGCCACAAATCACGCCGGTAAATGACAAACGACGCCTCATTTGGTGTAAGGAGCGTAAACATTGGACGATTTTACAGTGGATAAACGTTGTATGGAGTGACGAATCACGGTACACAATGTGGCGATCCTATGGTAGGGTGTGGGTATGGCGAATTCCCGGTAACGGCTTCTGTCAGTGTATGTAGTGCAAACAATAACATTCAGAGGCGGTGGTGTTATGGTGTGGTCGTGTTTTTCGTGGAGGGGGCTTGCACCCCTCGTTGTTTTGCGTCGCACTATCACAGCACAGACCTACATTGATGTTTTAAGGACTTTCTTGCTTCCCACTGTTGAAGAGCAATTCGGGGATGGCGACTGCATCTTTCAACACGATCGAGCACCTGTTCATAGCGCACGGCGTGTGGCTGAGTGGTTACACGACAATAACACCCTCGTAATGGACTGGCCTGCACAGAGTCCTGACCTGAATCCTACAGAACACCTTTGGGATGTTTTGGAACGCCGACTTTGCGCCAGGCCTCACCGGCCGACATCGATACCTCTCTTTAGTGCAGCACTGCCTGAAGAATGGGCTGCCATTCGCCAAGAAACCTACCGGCACCTGATTGAGCGTATGCCTGCGAGAGTGGAAGCTGTCATGAAGGCTAAGAGTAGGCCGACACCATATGGAATTCCGGCATTACCGATGGAGGGCGCCACGAACTTGTAAGTCATTTTCATTCAGGTATCCGGATACTTTTTGATCACATATTGTATGTATAAGGGGCAGTGAAATGAAAATGGGACGGATGGGAAAAAAATTAATCACCGCAACTGTTAGTACATTTATCCCACTGTGAGACAAGACGGTCAGTGCCTCCATGGAAAAATATTTGCGATTGCCTACGGAACCATGATTGTACTCAGCCGCGCACCTCCTCCTGCGAAGCAAAGAGACGGCCACGAATGTCTTTCAAAAAAATAGCTCTGAGCACTATGGGACTTAACTTCTAAGGTCATCAGTCCCCTAGAACTTAGAACTACTTAAACCTAACTGACCTAAGGACATCACACACATCCATGCCCGAGGCAGGATTCGAACCTGCGACCGTAGCGGTTACGCGGTTCCAGACTGAAGCACTTAGAACCGCTTGGCCATCCCGGCCGGCTACGAATGTCTTTCTTCAAGGCCCTAGAAATATGGAAATCACATGGAGAGAGATCAGGACTGTGTGAAGGATGTCCAAGGGCTTCCCAGCGAAACTTTTGCAGCGTCCTCGAAACATGTGGGCAGGTCCATATGTTGCCAAGGTTGTTTCGACTACGCCGCAGAAGTTTCACCGCGAACCCCTTACATATCCTCCATACGGTACCGATATCTCCCCATGCGATTTCCATATTTCTGGAGCGCGGAAGGAAGACATTCGTGGTCGTCGGTTTGTTTCCGGCGAAGAGGTGCACGTTTGCATAGAATCATGGTTTCGTAGGCAACCGCGAACATTTTTCCATGAAGGCACTGGCGGTTTTGTTTCACAGTGGGGCAAATATCTTAACAGCTATAGCGATCACTTTCGAAATAATAAACAGCTTCCTCCTCTTTTCAGCTGTCTCGTTTTCATTTGACTGCCCCTAATAGAACATATTATTCGAGAAGTTTAATAAAGATATATCGAGATGAAAAATTTAGTGAGATATATGAAAAGATCGATATTGATATAAATCCAGTTGAAATAATACAAAATCCATCAGACAGTATCATACAGGTATTACACATACAGGAAGTGGTAAAGGCTGCCAGTCTTGCTTGCAAGATGAAAGCAGAGCTGACCATTTGCAGCTCATTCGACAGTACCAATTGTGGACCTCTGCTACAGAGCAGAGTGGAAGGTCTGAATCAGAGGCTCAGACGGTTCTGCGACCGTGTAGGCTGCAGAATCCTCCACCTGCGCCAAAGGGTGGTTGGGTTTCGGGTTCCGCTGAATAAGTCAGGTGTCCACTACACGCAGGGGGCGACTACACGGGTAGCAGGGGCTGTGTGGCGTGCGAAGAACATAACGGTGTTCCGAAAGGATAGGCTAAACACGGTTGGGGGTGTCGTGTTTGTTGCTGTCATAAGTAGTTTATCTCCTCGCGAAATTGAAGTAGATACTTCCCGTGAGTTAGTATGGGCAGAGGTCATTGTTGGCAACCGGAATAAAATAATAATTGGATCATTTCACCGACCTCCCAAATTCAGATGATACAGTTGCTGAAAGGTTCAAAGAAAACTTGAGTTTGATTTCAAACACGTACTCGACTCATACGATAATAGTTGGTGTTGACTTTAATTTACGCTCGATATGTTGGCGAAAATAAATGTTCAATTCCGGAGGTGCGCATAAAATTTCATCCGAAATTGTGCTAAACGCATTCTCTGGAAATTATTTCCAGCAGTTAGTTTGTGAGCCTTAATGAGCCCACGCGAATAGTAAGCGGTTGTGAAAACACACTTCACCTCTTAGCAACAAATAACCCTGAGTTAATAACGAGCATCAAACCCGATTCAGGGATTAGTGAACACAGAGTTGTCGTAGCTAGATTGAATATTGTAATCCCCAAATCCTCGAAAAATAAGCGAAAAATATACCTATTCAAAAAAGCATATAAAAATTCACTTGACGCCTTCCTGTGAGACAATCTCCACTCATTCCAAATTAATAATATGATTGTAGACGAGATGTGGCTTAAATTCAAAGAAATAGTATCGGCAGCAATTGGGAGATTTATACCAAATAAATTAACAAACGATGGTGCTGATCCTCCTTGGTACACAAAACGGGTTAGAACATTGTTGCAGAAACAACGAAACAAACATGCCAAATTTAAACAAACGCAAAATCCTCAAGATTGGTGATCTTTTACAGAAGCTTGAAATTTAGCGCGGACTTCAATGCGAGATACGCACAACGAAACTTTGTCTCGAAACCTGGCAGAAAATCCAAAGAGATTCTGGTCGTAGGTGAAGTATGTTAGCGGCAAGAAACAATCAATGCCTTCTCTGCGCGATAGCAATGGAGATACTATTGAAGATAGTGCTGCCAAAGCAAATAAATGGTTCAAATGGCTTTTAACACTATGGGACTTAACATCCGAGGTCAAAAAATGGCTCTAAGCACTATGGGACTTAACATCTGAGGTCATCAGTCCCCTAGACTTAGAACTACTTAAACCTAACTAACCTAAGCACAGCCTGACGGGGTGACCGAGCGGTTCTAGGCGCTACATTCTGGAACCGCGCGATCGCTACGGTCCTAGGTTCGAATCCTGCCTCGGGCGTGGATGTGTGTGATATCCTTAGGTTAGTTAGGGTTCAGTAGCTCTAAGTTCTAGGGGACTGATGACCTGAGAAGTTAAGTGCCATAGTGCTCAGAGCCATTTGAACCATTTAACCTAAGCACATCACACACATTCATGCCCGAGGCAGGATTCGAACCTGCTACCATAGAGGTCGCGTGTTCCAGACTGAAGCGCCTAAAACCACTCGACCACAACGGCCGACTGCCAAAGCAGAGTTACTAAACACAGCCTTCCGAAATGCCTTCACAAAAGAAGAGGAAGTAAATATTCTAGAATTCGAATCGAGAACAGCTGCCAACAAGAGTAACGGCTGTATACCAATTAGGTTCCTTTCGGAGTATGCTGATGCACTAGCTCCATACTTAACAATCATATACAACCGTTCGCTCGGTGAAAGACCCGTACCCAAAGACAGGAAAGTTGCACAGGTCACAGCAATATTCAAGAAAGGTAGTAGGAGTAATCCACTAAATTACAGACCCATATCGTTAACGTCGATATGCAGCAGGATTTTGGAACATATATTGTGTTCGAACATTATGAATTACCTCGAAGAAAACGGTCTGTTGACACACAGTTCAAATGGTTCAAATGGCTCTGAGCACTATGGGGCTCAACATCTTAGGTCATAAGTCCCCTAGAACTTAGAACTACTTAAACCTAACTAACCTAAGGACATCACACACACACCCATGCCCGAGGCAGGATTCGAACCTGCGACCGTAGCAGTCCCGCCGTTCCGGACTGCAGCGCCAGAACCGCTAGACCACCGCGGCCGGCTGACACACAGTCAACGTGGGTTTAGAAAACATCGTTCCTTTGAAACACAACTAGCTCTTTATTAACATTAAGTGTTGAGTGCTATTGACAAGGGATTTCAGATCGATTCCGTATTTCTGGATTTCCTGAAGGCTTTTGACACTGTACCACACAAGCGGCTCGTAGTGAAATTACGTGCTTATGGAATATCGTCTCAGTTATGTGGTCACAGTTCGCAGTAATTGATGGAAAGTCATCGAGTACAACAGAAGTGATTTCTGGCGTTCCCCAAGGTAGTGTTCCTTATCTATATAAACGATTTTGGAGACGATCTGAGCATCCGTCTTTGGTTGTTTGCAGATGACGCTGTCCTTTATCGACTAATAAAGTCATCAGAAGATCAAAACAAACTGCAAAACGATTTAGAAAAGATATCTGAATGGTGCGAAAAGTGGCAGTTGACCCTAAATAACGAAAAGTGTGAGGTCATCCACATGAGTGCTAAAAGGAACTCGTTAAACTTCGGTTACACGATAAATCAGTCTAATATACCTAGGTATTACAATTACGAACAACTTAGATTTAAATTGGAAGGAACACATAGAAAATGTTGTGAGGAAGGCTAACCAAAGACTGCGTTTTATTGGCAGGACACTTAGAAAGTGTAACAGACCTACTAAGGAGACTGCTTACACTACGCTTGTCCGTCCTCTTTTACAATACTGTTGCGCGGTATGGGATCCTTACGAGATAGGACTGACGGAGTACATAGAAAAAGTTCAAAGAAAGGCAGCACGTTTTGTATTATCGCGACATGTGGGAGAGAGTGTCACAGAAATGATACAGGTTTTGGGCTGGAAATCATTAAAAGAAAGGCGACGGTATCTTCTCACAAAATTCCAATCACCAACTTTCTCCTCCGAATGCGAAAATATTTTGTTGACACCGATCTACATAGGGAGGAACGATAATCACGATTAAATAAGGAAAATGTGATTTGCAGAATATCCATGTAGATGTAGATGTAGATCAAGACCAGTTTATTCGATAATGAGTTACTGGAGACTGTATGGCTATCGCTTAAAAACTCTGGAAATAATTTATAGCGTTCGTATCCAGACTGTACTGTTCAACGATGTCCATTGGTTGTGTTAATATTCATTTCAATATAATACTATCCGTTAGAAATTCTTGATGAAAGTCTAGGTGTGCAAGAACAATTGCTTTGTATGTTATGAAAGATTATTTCCAACTGTCAGTCGCAGTTATCCTTTTTGTCTGCATGACGCGTTTCAAAAAATAACCTCCATTATTAAGTTTCGTTTTTCGTGTATTATGAGTTTTTTAAGAGGTAGGTTTGCGATGTGTGAGCTGCATATTATTTTGGTGCCATTAGAATTTCTTGTTGTTCTCTATGCTGAAAATTAAATACTATAGGGCATTTATACAGTTGGCAGCCGTAAGCTCCTTCCCTGTTACCCACCTGTTGTATAAACAGAGCTGCTACGTTTTCAAAAGTATTAAATGTACACACATAACTGACGCATAGATAGAACTATAACCTCGCCGTGTTTGCATTACGCCATCAGTTGGTGTTACGACTGCAGTAGCATGACAAAATGTTGACAAAGCAAGGAAAAAGTTGTTGTCTGTTGGAATATGTCAGATGTTTGTCTGCTACGATAGCGCAGCGTGCATTCAGAAGGAAATATGGAAAGTAACAGTCATATAAACAGAGCATTGTGCGTTGATATCGACAATTTAAGGATTTTGGTTGTCTCTGTAAACAGTAAAGTACCGGTTGGCAAAGTGTGCCAGAAGCAACCGTGAAGAGCGGAGGGACAGTTTCATATATAATTCAGAAAAATCAATGGTCTGTCCAAGCCACGATCTTCCAAACAGAAGTGAGAAAGCTTTTGCGACTGCGGCTGCATTGCAAACCGTACTGTCTACAGCTCGTACAACAATTGAAACAGGATGATTATAGCCAGTGCCTTCAATTCTGTATCACAATTCAGCAAGCTCTTGTCGATGAACATTTCGCCTCTAAGTTGATATTGAGTGACGAAGCAAACCTCCATTTATCTAGAAAGGTTAATTGCGACATTGTGAGAGTGTGAGGCACTAAAAATCCTCATGAAATTGTTGCTCATGAAAGAGATTCGCCGTAGTTTAATATTTTCTGTGCAGTGTCATAGCCGAAACTATAGGGGTTTTCCTTCTGTGAGAAGACTGTGATTGGTACCGTTTACCTTGATATGCTACCGTTGTGGTTGTTTCCACAACTGACTGCTGATTCCGAGGATTTCATCTTCCAACAAGAGGGGGCTCCCTCTTGTTGGACCTTCGATGTTCGTCAACCCTAAACAATGAACTTCCGCAATGGTGCATTGGGCATATTGGTAAAGATTATGTGGCTCTCTTCCCTTAGTCCCCAGCTCGCCTGATCTAACGCTTTAACTTTTTTCTTTGGTGGTACATTAAAGACCGTGTTTACGTACCCTCCTCCCCCTGCCAAGAACACTGGAACAGCTAAGAGAACGCATTAATGCTGCTGAGGTGACCATTGACAGGCTGTTGCTACTAAAGTCATGGAACGTGACTGTCGCTTTGACGCGTGTCGTGTGATGAGAGGTGCACTCATAGAACATATGTGAGGCACAAAATGCAAATTTGGTGATTTTTACGGTTCTATTCCCGCCATTAGTCATATTTGTACCTGTAAAACCTTGGAAAAGTAAGAGCCCTGTAATTCTAATCCTCATCATTAAGTGCACGGTGCATAGGGAGCGAGCTCACAAACTTTAATATCATCCTGCACCTGTCGCAGATTAACACAGAAGTCGTGAAATACGGAAGAAATACAACTTTCTTTCTCGTTTCCGTCTCATTTCCACAAAACATCCATCATGACAGTTACTAATTTCTTTACGTAAGCAAACTGCACGATCGTCGCGTCAAAGAGTCTAATGAAGAGAGTAGACAGCGTTTGGAGGCAAATAGAATTAAAATTTCTCAACCACGACCTATTATAACTCCGGAAAAACGGGTACAGTCGAGTTCGATTCGTTCAGTTGGAGCTTACGCACAGACGGCCAAACGTAACAGTTCGAATAGAGCATATGACGTTCAGATACGATTCAACAGTCGATTACACTGCGGATGTATTTCTCGACTTCGGAAAAATGAACAATGTCAATATTGTAATGTTTTGAGGCTTCAACACGAACCGCCGGGATTATGTTCTGCGCACGGAAAGGACAAATTACCACTATTTACACCGCCACCAGAGCCAAAGGCACCACTGCTTTCTGGCCAAGTACCTCGATCGAAGCATTTCTTGCTCAACATACAAAATTGGAAAAGTTTCTTGCTTATGACATCATTTGGCGCGAATATTATAGAAGAACTAGGTTTTAACCCAAATTTTAAAGTAAATTTATTCTCGTCTGCACCATTACTACTCAAGTGAATATCAACGATACACAAAGTTTCACCAAGGCTCATAAATCAGAAATTTATTTTCATTTTTACAGAGTGAAGGACAAATTCACCATTGTGCAGGAGCTCTCTTGCCGCGAGTGAATGCTGATGCGAGATTTCCTCAGATTTGTTTCCTCTAACATTATGATGACGAAAATCAATGAACGTTGTGCCATTCATTCTAATTCACACTAATTCAAGGAAAGATCCGGTTGAATAAACACTTCTCGTCCAACTGACTGCCACACTGACCGATAGACAACGCACAGTCGAAACCATTAAAACTGTTTTACAGTAAACACGTTCTGTTAAACCGGCTGCGAGAAAGAATATTCTGCTCTTTGCTATTCAAAATGTGCGATTTTGTTTTCCTTTTCGTAGTCATTTTTAGTAGAAGACAGGAATGTTGTGTTTATGCCTAACTTTATCATCCTACCCGTTCGTAGATTAAAACCATGCGAAAAACTATCATTAAAAGAATCCGGCAGCTGGTAAGGTCTCTCTCATACCGCGTGTACTAATGTTCTCTTAAAGTTAGACAAATCTCTACACAAATTAAAAAAAACACTGATCACAATCTCACAAATACAGTCATTACAAAGTCCATGAAACGTTTCAAAAAATCGGTACAGTTCAATGGCCAAGAACTAGGTAACTAATGATGTAATATGTGAAAGATGGACTCTCAAAGCTTTTTATATCTTTTATAAATGTTCTAAGTGTCTATCCTTCCTCTGCCGGACGTATTTAACCGGTAGTCCAGTTCTGCCCATACCCGACACAGCATATCGGGAGTGACGGTAAGAAAAGCTGCTTCTTTGCTGTGTCACAAGTCTTCGAAGCTCTATGGTAGAGGTAGAACATAAACGCTTTTCTTGAAGTAACATCACAAGAAAAAATCTCAAAGCGTCAATTCCGGCGACCGTGGTGGCCATTCAAGTAGCGACAGGCCAGTGGTCGCAACACAGCGTATCCGACGGCACGGGAACGTCCCCCACAACTAACTTCGTTCAGAACTGTGGACACATGGAGGCCTGTCATTTCGTTAAAAGGTGCAACGTCTGCTATCAGTTTCAAGCTGGGGCATGAGCCACAATTTCAGCTTGTCGAATTGGTGATAACACTATTCGTTCTCTCAGAGAAGACTGTCTTGTACGACACGGCCCAGAACACGTTAAATTTCTGGGAATCCCGGATGTGGACTGTCTGTCCCCCACATGTGTGGTGATCTTTCACGAAAGATGGAAAATGGCTTCGTCACTAAAGATTATTGTGCTTGCTAAGACACCATTTTCGAGACGGTTCTCCATATCAATGCAGAACATCAGATTGCGCAATTTGTCGCCATGGCTTGTGCCTTGCTCGAGCTGCTGTTTCTACGCCTTCAATCCTAGCCTCATATGAAGGATTGTCCGCACGGTTGGCTGAGGGATGTTCAGCTCGATAGGCACACTTTGTGACACTTGGCTTAATCGATCCACTGCCTATTTTGACACGCCTGTTATGCCAGAACGTTTTGCATCGCACAAACAACCATTCTCATCGAATTTCTGCTACCAGTTCACTATGTTGCCGTAAGTTGGTGGTGTCTTGTGAAACTTGCCGCAGAAAGCTCTTTGCAGACTTATTACCGATTGGCAAAGGGCAAATTCGAACACACAAAACGCTTTCCCTGGTGCTCCTTGATAACCGAGCCTTAGCTCGTTGCTTCCGCAATTCGGGAAGGCACGCCTGTCCCAGATCGAATCCATCCAGCGGATTAACACGAGCGTCGGTGTTCCAGCCAGCCTGGGTGTGGTTTATAGGCGGTTTCCCACATCTGACAAGGTGGTCCCAAGTTCAGCCTCACATACAGGATAAAGGTACGGAGAAAGAAAAAGAAAATGCTTTCTCCGACTGGCTGGCTGCCATTTTCAGGAACTAAGGCCGTTGGTGCCCCTGTCGTCGGTTTCTCAAACTAACTTCCCGGCCAATATTAAATAAGAGTTTTGAGAGTTTGTCTTTCAACTACTGTATCATTTGTTTCGTTCGGCATGTTCAGCCATTTACCTATACCATTTTTTAAACATTTTTCATGGACTTTACCCTGTACAGTGAAATAACGCAATAAATTGACAAACAATTGGGACAATTATAGTCCACAATACGACTTTGATGTATACTTCTGTTTTCAACGCGCATGTCAAAAATAGTTCAAATGGCTCTAAGATCTATGGGACTTAACATCTGAGGTCATCAGTCCCCTAGACTTAGAACTAATTAAACCTAACTATCCTAAGGACATCACACACATCCATGCCCGAGGTAGGATTCGAACCTGCGACCGAAGCAGCAGCGCGGTTCTGGACTCAAGCGCCTAGAACCGCTCGGCCACAGCGGCCGGCGCACATGCCAATGGGTTCAAATGGTTCTGAGCACTATGGGACTTAACATCTAAGGTCATCAGTACCCTAGAACTTAGAACTACTTAAACCTAACTAACCTAAGGACATTACACACATCCATGCCCGAGGCAGGATTCGAACCTGCGTCCGTAGCGGTCGCACGGTTCCAGACTGAAGCGCCTAGAACCGCTCGGCCACAGCGGCCGGCGCGCATGTCAATGGGAATTTCCCGAAATGCGTAGTGCAGAAAATAAAGGACAGTTGTGACTGGCATCAGTAAATTCTGTTTTGTTGTATAACATGTAGCTAGTATATAATAACAAAGAAACAAAAAAAATATGGTGATTATATGTTCTCAGACTTGCATTAATCTTATCAGAGCTTAGCGTATGCGAAAAAAAAAGATATCTTTTCATTATGCTTACAGGAATTTACATAGTTCCTAACAGTTTTTGTAGCTCTGTACTAATAATAGCTAAATATTTCAGATACTACTTAGTAACTAGTACTACATGGCACATTTCCGTAGCATGCTGCAACAATCAAGAGAAACTTTTGGCCTCACATTAATATTTTACATCAACATAACAACATTCACTCTCACAATTTTGGCCAAGTTTTGACATTACTACGGTTAGAACCCGCTATTTCGACAGTAAATAGTGACTTGAACCAGCAAATTTTCGTTGATCACAAATCAAGATGAATGATCTCACGAAAGAATAATTCCTGAAACAATCGTCTATTACGCATGGGTGACAATTATTTAATGAGAGACAAATTGGGTAATATTGTTTGTAGTACTGAACCGTATACATTTATAAGTTGAAGAGACAGTTTTAAAATTTCACCGGCGCCTCTTTTGTCTCTTTGTTACTGCCGGACAGTGAGCCTCCCTCGAAGAAAGGGCAGAGCCACACTGTCGTGTAATATGCATGAGCGACCGCAGACTGCCTGAATAATTCCACGCACAAATCACAGACCGCCAGCGGCGGACAGACGGGGACCCGTTTCTATCGAGACCGGCCTGTACCACGGCGACGTCGACACGAAAGGAACGAAATTTCGTATCGTGAGCGGCGCATACGAATTAGACGCTTTTCCGCAAGCCGAATGAATAATACATTCTCTCCGTATCGAGGAGTATGTCCCGGTCTAAACTAAAAACTTGGACATTAAACGATTTACATAATTCGTACGGTGGCGGCCATTTCCATATCACGCGGGGACCAGGGGCCTAATTTTTGGTCCGCCATTACTGTCGGCACGGTCAGCTAGCTGGTAGCCGGGGCCAGTCCGAGCCGCTGGTGTAATTTTGTAATCTGTGGGCAGGGCGAGGCTGCGTCGGCACCTCTAGCGGTCACCCGAGTCTCCAGCAGCGGCAGATCGCCGGTTCCTGTCTGGAGGCCAGGTTTGACGGTCTTACTCCGTCTGCGGCGATCCACTGGAACCCACTGTGGAAGCTACTGTGCTGTAACCCTCGCGATAGCAAGGGGGGAGGGGGGTACATTATGCCTCCCTTTTGAAAAATTGGTGCCGCGCGGGATTAGCCGAGCCGTCTCAGGCGCTGCAATCAATCATGGACTGTGCGGCTGGTCCCGGCGGAGGTTCGAGTCCTCCCTCGGGCATGGGTGTATGTGTTTGTCCTAAGAATAATTTAGGTTACGTAGTGCGTAAGCTTAGGGACTGATGACCTTCCTTAAGATTTCACACACATCTGAACATTTTTGAAAAATTGGTATCCAGTCAGTTAAGTTATATTTTAATTTTTTAAATTAATTGTTTCTAATAAATTCTTCTCCCAGATTCCACACATTTCTAAAATATTTCTGTTAAAATTAACTGAGAACTTTAAGTGTCAATAGATTTCGCTTTCCCATTGAATGTCGTATTCAATGTTTTCAGGTTCAGGACCTCACTTATACATCAATATCTCACTAAAAACTATGTTGAGCATAAAGGTAAACAGCAATAAATGAAATTTGCACTTATTTTTGTGGCGTTCATGTAGTCAGTAACACACGTTATTGAAAGTGCGTTTGCTAAAAGGTATTTTAGGCTCTGGACAAGTCTTACACATCAGTACCTCTTTAAGAAGTACGTTGTTAATATAATTCAACAATTCAGCAACAATTAACAATTTTTTGAGGGGTGTTCACGAAGTACCTCCCCCCTTTGTAATGCCTGTTCTGGAAAATGCCTTGGTATTGCTAGGATTAATCTGAGTTTTGTACAAACGGTACTAAAAATTTTTTAGATCATCATTATCATGATCTGCAGTTTGCAGTCCCTGGCTGGATCTGCTTGGAACATAAGCCTCTCCATATTTTCCTGCTCCCCACCACGCTACCCTCTTCAGCTCATCCCAGTCTTCTCTCTTCTTCACACATTTCTTCACTCATAACAGGTCTTCCTCTAGGTGCCTTGCCTCCTATTGTCATTTAATGAGCCTGCCTTTAGAACCTGCCAACTACCATTCTTTTAACATATCCATCCTATCTTGTCTCTTCTATTGCCTCTTACATGAGCTTTTGTTTCAATATTTCTGTCACTCATTCCCTACTGCATCCAGTTTAGTTACTCCTATCCTGATCTTTGAAATTTGATAGCCTGTATCCCGATCACTTATCTTTTGCACCGCCCACAGAAGCTCACTGGCAGACTACAACTTGACTTCGAATTAGCATTACTCTAAAACTGGCACCAGACGTTGATCCTTTAGTGAAAACCAAACTAAATAATATTCATTGACACTCTGTGTTTTTATGTTTAAAGTTTAAATAAAATGGTAACGAAATATGAATTTATCAGTTTAAATATCGTCCTATAACGGCAGTCATCACAAGGCTGCAAGAGTCGTAAGAAATAAAGCCTTAAGAGTAAATATGCCATGAAACACTGAAGCGATACGTGTTTGCTCACTGCCGTGGTGTGAGCGCGAGCCAGCTCGCGCGAGCCAGCTCGCGCGAGCAGCTGTGCTGAACTGCTGGACTGCTGGACTGCTTGATGCACCTTCACCTCTTAGCCCTCCAAGAGCCCCAAGCTCCGTGCAAGTGTCGCTCCGTGGCAAATGTACTCCGTGGAAGCGTTCCAAGCCCTCAGGAACGCTCACTAGTTCTAAACCGCAACTTCATCCAAACAATGCCCTTCAAACATCAACCAATAGGGTCAGGTATGTCGGATAGGTAATTACATCCACAACATCCGCAGATGAAGATACTGAAAAAAGTATAAAGAGAAGGTAATTCAAATTGAGGAGACCTCTGCGATGTGAAAAGATCTATCGAAGTCAAAGTAAATACGTAAAAACGAGCGTTAAAAAACTCTCCAACGTACGGTTCAGAATGCTGGACCATGAGCACATAAGACGAGTGGATACTCCAGGTTACAAAGACAAGGTTACTCAGTTCGTCTATAGAAGTGACGCTAAAATACAGAGTAAGAAACGACGACATCTGAGGCTCGTTTAACGTACCAAACATGGTGGAAAAACTTCAAGAGAATCGCCTACGCTGGTAAGGATCTCTAGTCCTACTCAAACTCCAAATCAGGAATCTTATGAAATGGACGGTATCGTACCTATCATTAGCGTTGATAGAAAGAGAAGTTTTATAGAGTTGTTGGTCATTAAAAAGGAGAAGACTGATCGCGAACCTAGCCATTTCAAAAGAACAGTACTTGACATAGAAGACAGAAAAGAGGCTCTGAACATCCACCGAATACACGGATTGGGAACCTAAAGAACGACCTGAAAAGAACGGAACTGCAATCTGAAGTGGCGGCAAATACATTCAGAACGGATTAACAAGACTTGGTGGGCCGAACACACGACAAGTGTGAAGTAGGACACGAAAGAAGAAGTTGTTTGCATACTGATTTTAAAGTTCTGTTTCAATAAATGCGTCATAAACTGTCCGGGTTTCGAAATATAAATCGGGAGCCGGCCGGTGTGGCCGTGCGGTTAAAGGCGCTTCAGTCTGGAACCGCGTGACCGCTACGGTTGCAGGTTCGAATCCTGCCTCGGGCATGGGTGTGTGTGATGTCCTTAGGTTAGTTAGGTTTAATTAGTTCTAAGTTCTAGGCGACTGATGACCTCAGAAGTTGAGTCGCATAGTGCTCTGAGCCATTTGAACCATTTATAAATCGGGACGTTATTTACACTCAAGCGGAACTTGTAAGAGTTCCCTATGCCGATTATATTCGAGAGTTACCGAAGCGACAAGACTGAGACTTATTGCTACGACATTTCTGATCCTGAAAGAAAATTGTAGGCGATAGAAAATGAAGTGCAATTGTTGCAGTCCGAATATGCCGTCAGCAAAGAAGTAAAAGGTTAACACTACCGTATTTCGGCGAGGGGAAGCTTGTTTCGTTCGCCATTTAATCGATAACGTCTGAGGCATGAACATTATAAAACAATGCCCGTAGTTCACAGATCGAAATTTTCAACCTTCTCAAATGCTTCGATTCGCTTTTGTTCCGGTTTTCCCACATTCTACACTCCTGGAAATTGAAATAAGAACACCGTGAATTCATTGTCCCAGGAAGGGGAAACTTTATTGACACATTCCTGGGGTCAGATACATCACATGATCACACTGACAGAACCACAGGCACATAGACACAGGCAACAGAGCATGCACAATGTCGGCACTAGTACAGTGTATATCCACCTTTCGCAGCAATGCAGGCTGCTATTCTCCTATGGAGACGATCGTAGAGATGCTGGATGTAGTCCTGTGGAACGGCTTGCCATGCCATTTCCACCTGGCGCCTCAGTTGGACCAGCGTTCGTGCTGGACGTGCAGACCGCCTGAGACGACGCTTCATCCAGTCCCAAACATGCTCAATGGGGGACAGATCCGGAGATCTTGCTGGCCAGGGTAGTTGACTTACACCTTCTAGAGCACGTTGGGTGGCACGGGATACATTCGGACGTGCATTGTCCTGTTGGAACAGCAAGTTCCCTTGCCGGTCTAGGAATGGTAGAACGATGGGTTCGATGACGGTTTGGATGTACCGTGCACTATTCAGTGTCCCCTCGACGATCACCAGTGGTGTACGGCCAGTGTAGGAGATCGCTCCCCACACCATGATGCCGGGTGTTGGCCCTGTGTGCCTCGGTCGTATGCAGTCCTGATTGTGGCGCTCACCTGCACGGCGCCAAACACGCATACGACCATCATTGGCACCAAGGCAGAAGCGACTCTCATCGCTGAAGACGACACGTCTCCATTCGTCCCTCCATTCACGCCTGTCGCGACACCACTGGAGGCAGGCTGCACGATGTTGGGGCGTGAGCGGAAGACGGCCTAACGGTGTGCGGGACCGCAGCCCAGCTTCATGGAGACGGTTGCGAATGGTCCTCGCCGATACCCCAGGAGCAACAGTGTCCCTAATTTGCTGGGAAGTGGCGGTGCGGTCCCCTACGGCACTGCGTAGGATCCTACGGTCTTGGCGTGCATTCGTGCGTCGCTGCGGTCCGGTCCCAGGTCGACGGGCACGTGCACCTTCCGCCGACCACTGGCGACAACATCGATGTACTGTGGAGACCTCACGTCCCACGTGTTGAGCAATTCGGCGGTACGTCCACCCGGCCTCCCGCATGCCCACTATACGCCCTCGCTCAAAGTCCGTCAACTGCACATACGGTTCACGTCCACGCTGTCGCGGCATGCTACCAGTGTTAAAGACTGCGATGGAGCTCCGTATGCCACGGCAAACTGGCTGACACTGACGGCGGCGGTGCACAAATGCTGCGCAGCTAGCGCCATTCGACGGCCAACACCGCGGTTCCTGGTGTGTCCGCTGTGCCGTGCGTGTGATCATTGCTTGTACAGCCCTCTCGCAGTGTCCGGAGCAAGTATGGTGGGTCTGACACACCGGTGTCAATGTGTTCTTTTTTCCATTTCCAGGAGTGTATATTTCACTACCGTACAATGTTTCGCTCCAAACGTTTATTCTCAGAAATGTCTTCCTCAGATTAAGGCCTATGTTTGATACTAGTAGACTTCTCTTGGCCAGGAATGTCCCTTTTGCCAGTGCTAGTCTGCTTTCAATGTCCTTTTTGCTACATCCGTCATGGGTTATTTTGCTACCTAGGTAGCAGAAGTCCTTTAACTTAATCTACTTCGTTACTACCAATCCCGTTGGTTAGTTTGTCGCGGTTCTCAGTTCTGCTACTTCTCATTACTTTTGTCTTCGATTTGCTCACAATCCATGTTCTATATTCAGTACTCATTAGGATGTTCTATCCAGTCAGCAGATCCTACAATTCTACTTTACATTCACTGGGGAGGATAGCAATGTCATCAGTGAATCTTATCATTGATATCCTTTCACCCTGAATTTTAATTCCACTTACGAACTTTTCTTTTATTTGCATAATTGCTTCTTCGATGTATAGACTGAACAGTAGCGGGGAAGACTACATCCCTGTCTTACAACCTTTTCAATCCGAGCACTTCATTCTTGGTCTTCCATTCTTATCATTCCCTCTTGGCTCTTGAACATGTTGTGTTTTGCCCGGCTCACCCTATTTTTCTCAGAATTTCGAATTCCTTGCCTCACTTGACATTATCGAACGCTTTTTCCAGGTCAACAAATCTTATGAAAGTGTCTTTATTTTTCCGTAATCTAATTTCCATTATCAACCAAAGCGTCAGAATTACGTCTCTGGTGCCTTTACTTTTCCTAAAGCCAGAATGTGGTCGTCTAACATATCCTCAATTTTCTTTTCCAGTCTTTCGTATAATGTTCTCGTCAGCAACTTGGATGCATGAGCTGTTAAGCTGACTGTGCTATAATTCTTGCACTTGTAAGCTCTTGCAGTCTTCGGAACTTTGTGGATGATATTTTTCCAAAAGTCAGAGAATATGTCTCTAAACTCATATATTCCACACATCAACGTGAATAGTCGGTTTTTTGCCACTTCCCCCAATGATTTTAGTAATTATGGTGGAATGCTATCTATCCCTTCTGACTTTTTTGTTCATAAGTCTTGCAAAGTACTTTTAAATTCTGATTCTTATAGTGGACCCCCTGTCTCATCCCTATCGCCTCTTCATTCTTCTTGTCTCACATCAGACAAGTCTTCCTCTTCATAGAGGCCTTCAAGTAGTTTTTCCACCTTTCGGCTCTCTTCTGTGCATTTAACAGTGGAATTCCCATTACAGTCTTAAAGTCGCCGCCCTTGCTTTTAATTTCACCGAAGGGTGTTTTGCCACGCGGGGTGGCCGCGCGGTTAGAGGCACCATGTCACTAACTGTGCGGCTGGTCCCGCCGGAGGTTCGAGTCCTCCCTCGGGCATGGGTGTGTGTGTTGCTCTTAGTATAAGTTAGCTTAAGTAAGTTTAAGTAGTGTGTAAGTCATGGGACCGATGACATCAGCAGTTTGGTCCCTAAGAAATTCACACACACACATTGAAGGGTGTTTTAACTTTTCTGTATCCTGAGTCAGTCCTTCCGACAATCATTTCTTTCTCGATATCTTCATATTTCTCATTCAGCCTTAGCTTCCCTGCATTTCCTCTTTATTTTATTCTGCTTTTCTGCATTCCTGAAATTCACTGAACTTTTTTATATTTCCTACTTTCATCGATCGACTGATGTATTTCTACTGTTATTTATGCTTTCTTCGCAGGTACCTTCATTGTACCTATGTTTTGTCTTTCCATCTTCTGTGATAGCCCATTTTAGGGATGTCCATTCCTCTTCAACAGAAGTGCCTACTTAGCTGTTCCTTATCGCAGCAGCGTACCTCTTCATTTCGGTCAATTACAGGACTGCTATTGTCCACAAACCATTGCCTCACAGATGTTGCTCCATGACAGGGAGCATTGTCTTCCTGACACAATCATCCTCTCCGAACTGCTTCTCTATTGTCCGCAGTACACAGTGTTGTAAAATGTGTAAGGAGTTCTTTTTGTGGGGCAGCCGTAACTGTACATGTCAGTTTTATAAAATGAAGAAACCACACAACAGTTGCTAAATCAACAATCTATTATTGCATACACGATCGGTTTCGGAACAAATAAAGTTTCATCATATGGTGTAAAAAAAAAAAATCACTTGACCGTATGAGGCCATCCTCGCTCCAGTGTTGTCATAGAAAAACGTTTCGTTCAAACGAGTAACACGGGGGGGGGGGCATAAATTCCATAAAAAACAACTATTGCATAGTCTTCCTGTTAGTGTTTCCGGTCGCGGGCTCGGGGAAAAAGTTTCTATTGAATTTATGTCCACATGCTTCACTCTTTTGACACGGAATTTTTGTTCCATGGTAACAAAGGGGCGATGATGATATCAGATGTTTAAATGGTTTTATAAAATATTGTTTACTCTGCAGCCGTTGTGCGGTTTCTTCATTTTACAAAATGCTGGAAAATGTGTGCATATCCTTCGGTATTTAGCGTTTCTAAAAGCGTAGTAAGGGTACCACACCCTAATCGGGAAAAACAACCCCATATCATAAATCTACCCCTCCATACTTCATTGTTATCACTACACGTGACAACAGGTAACATTCTCCAAACATCTGGTGATCCCAAACCCTTCCACCAGACTGTCACAGGGTATAGTGTAATTCATTAGCCTCACTCATTCGTTTCCAGTAATCCACGGTCTAGTGGCGTCGCTATTTACACCTCCTCAACCGTCGCCTAACACTGACAGAGAAATGTGTAGCTTATGGGGATCTGCTCTGCCATTGTACCCCCTCGTTTTCAACTCCCTGCACACAGCCATTGTCCTAGCTGGACTGCTGGTAGCACTTTGCAACTGATGAGTTGTCCTCTCTCTGATTTCATGCGATTTATAACAACAAGCCTCCACAATGCTCGACGGTCCCTGTCCGTCAGTATAGGAGGATTGCCTGGCCTCGGTTTGGCTGTGGTCGTTCCTTCGGGTTTCCACTCCACAATCACATGACATCATCAACAGTCGATGTGGGAAAGTTTAGAAGGGCTGAAATATCCCTGGTGGATTTCTGATTCAGGTAACATCCAATGACCAGTCCATTTTGACTCAGTTCTCCTGCATTCCTGTTACTATTTCGCTACTGGCAAAACGATACTCCCTATTTCCTCTGACAGCTTCGTCTCTCGTGGCATCTAGTGGTCAATTCCGGTTTACGTAGGGTGTCTGGATGCTTTTGATCAAACAGTGTATGTGGAGACGTAAGCCGCACAGGACTAGCAGAGGCGTCTAAGGCGCTGCAGTCAGGGACTGTGCGGCTGGTCCCGGCGGAGGTTCGAGTCCTCCCTCGGGCATGGGTGTGTGTGTGTTCGTCCTTAGCATAATTTAGGTTAAGTAATGTGTAAGCTTAGGGACTGATGACCTTAGCAGTTAAGTCCCATAAGATTTGACACACTTTGGAACATTTGTAGACGTAAATGCAGATGAAAGAAGTTATTTTGTCAGATCACGTTGATTTACATTGAAGTATACTGTTCATCGGATACCAGTATATCACGAGACAAAGATGGTGTCATAGCGCCCCCACCTGCCCGCCGTGGTGCGCAGCGGGCTGCACCTGGCCGCACGCGCCTCCGCCGGCAGCGCCAGCTGCTGCACGCGCGGCCGCGGCGGTTCCTCAGCCTCTCTGCAGGAGGCCCGCCGAGAGCCGGCGGCGGGCGTGGCCGCAGGGGCGACCACGTGCGCACGCGACTTCCTGCCAGCTGGGCGCCGGAAGCGGGGCCGGACAATGCCGGGGGCGGCAGTGGGCGGCGCCGGGCCCGCGAGCGGCGCCCCCGCCCCCCGTAATCACACGGCAGCCGACAGCCGGCGCCGGCCGTCACCGGGAGATGCGTCCACGCCCCTGGGGTGCAGCCTCCTTTCTGTCGCAGTAGCCGGCGGAAAAATCGCTGGCGTCCCGTTTGGACATTTGAGTAAGCCGTTGACACTAAAAGAGGGCGGCGCTTACAACGTGTTATAACACTCTATAGGGTCCTTTGTACGATGGCGTGCTGAAAAGTAACGCCTCCAAATTTAGTATGCGAAAACTTAATTATTTTTAAAAAAACAGACTTTATTAACATTATGCATTTTTGTTCTCTATGTCTAAACATCTATTCTGAATATAGTCATCCTGGCGATGAACATAGCCAGAGGTGTCAAACGTCACTGGGTACCACCTAATACGATATCGGGCCTCCTTTGCCCGGCGTAATGCAGCGACTCGACGTGGCATAGATTCAACAAGTCGTTGTAAACCACCTGCAGAAATATTCAGCCACGCTGCTTCTATAGCCGTCCATAGCCGTCCATAGCTGTGAATGTGATGTCGGCGGAGGACTTTGTGCACAAACTGGTATCTCGATCATGTCACACAAATGTTCGATGGGTTCCATGTCGGGCGATCTGGGTGGCCAAATCATTCTCTCGGATTGTCCAGAATGTTCGTCAAATAGCCACGAATAATTGTAGCGCGGTGTCATGACATTATTGTTTGGGAACATGATGTCCGTGAGTGGCTGCAAATGGTCAGAGCATAACCGTTTCCACCCAATGATCGATTCAGTGGGACCAGAAGACTCAGTCCATTCCAAGTAAACACTGCCCACGCCATTATGGAGCCAACACCAGCTTGCACAGTGCCTTGTTGACAACTTGGATCGATAGCTTCGTGGGGTCTGCGCCACTCTCGAACCCTACCATCACCTCTTACCAACTGGAATTGGGACTGATTTTACCAGACCACTGTCTGCCAGTCGTCTAGAATCCAGTCGACATGGTCACGAGCCCAGGAGAGGTTCTGCAGGCGATGTCGTGCTGCTAGCAAAGGCACTCGCATCGGTTGTCTGCTGGCGTAGCCCTTCAGCGCCACATTTCGCCGCTCTGTCCTAACGGATATGTTCGTCGTGCGCCCCCCATTATTTTATGCGTATATTCCATGCAATATTGCTTGTCTGTTAGCACTGACAACTCTACGCAAACGATGCTGTTCTTTGTCGTAAATGAAGGTCGTCCCGCTACTGCGTTGCCGATAGTGAGAGGTAATGTCTGGTCGGCCGCTGTGACCGAGCGGTTCTAGGTGCTTCAGTCCGGAAGCGAGCGACTGCTACGGTCGCAGGTTCGAATCCTATCTCGGGCATGGATGTGTGTGACGTCCTTAAGAAGTTCTAAGTTCTAGGGGACTGATGACCTCAGATGTTAAGTCCCATAGTGCTCAGAACCATTTAAACCATTTTTTGGTAATGTCTCAAATGCGGCAGTCTCGGCATACTCTTGTCGATACATATGTCGGAATGTTGAATTCTTTGAAGATTTCCGAAATGGAATGACCGGTACGTAAAGCTCCAATTACCATCCCGCTTTCAAAGTCTTTTAATTCCCATCGTGCAACCACAATCACGTGGGAAACCTATTCGCATGAATCACCTGAGTACAAATGACAGCTCCGACAATACTTTGCCCTTCTATACCTTGTGCACGCGTTACTACCACCATCTGTACTTGCATACCGCTATCCCATGGTTTTTCTCACCTCAGTATAATTCTCCCAACGACAGACCAGCTTGTTGGTACTGTAGAATGTTGGCCTTCATTGAAGGAGACACGACATCATCTTCTTGCACCGCTTCATCACTATCAATCTGAAGTCGTCGAAGGGGAAGATGAAAGTCGGATGAGGCCAAGTCGGAACTGTGTGGAGGATGATCGATGACGTTGAACCCAAGGCGTCGGATTATTGCAGACGTCATAGGGTTCTACATCTACATCTACATCCATACTCCGCAAGCCACCCGACGGTGTGTGGCGGAGGGTACTTTGAGTACCTCTATCGATTTTTTAATATGTTTTTGCCACGAGTCGGTTCTCTGTTTAACTGCTCAAGGTAGTATTCAGATAATGCACTTTAAAAAATTTCACTGGATTCTTTGTCCCTGCCACCCGTTATAAACGTTTGAGTCTCCCAGTCTATATCCGACAAATTAAAATCTCCACCCAGAACTATAACATGGTCTGGAAACCTTCTCGAAATATTTTCCAAATTTTCCTTCAGGTGCTCTGCCACTACAGCTGCCGACCCAGGGGGCCTGTAGAGACATGCAATTACCATGATTGAGCCTGCTTTAACCGTGACCTTCACCGAAATTATTTCACATTTCGGATCTCCGTCAATTTCCTTCGATACTATTGCACTTTTTATCGCTATAAACACGCCTCGCCCTTCACTGTCCTGTCTGTCTCTGCGGTATACATTCCAATCTGAGTTTAGAATTTCATTACATCTGGCTTCAGCCAACTTTCTGTCCCTAGTGCTATGTGGACATTGTGACCGTTTATTAATTATGAGAGCAGTTCTGGGACCTTTCTACAGACGCTCCTGCAGTTTACTATTACCACATTAATATTGCTATTCCCTGTTGCGTTTTGCCTACTACTACCTTGTCGCCTCTCAGGACGCGTCCTGTCGGGCCTAGGGAGGGAATTCTCTAACCTAAAAAACCCACATGTGCACTCCACACGTACCCCGCTACCCTTGTAGCCGCTTCCTGCGTGTAGTGCACGCCTGACCTATTCAGGGGGACCCTACATTTCTCCACCCGATAGCGGAGGTCGAGAAATTTGCATCCCAGATCTCCTCAGAATCGTCTGAGCCTCTTGGTTTAAGCCTTCCACTCGGCTTCAAACCAGAGGACCGCGATCGGTTCTGGGAACGATACTACAAATAGATTCCACCCCGCGAGCGAGGCTTTCCGCCTTCACCAACTCCGCCAACCGCCTGTATAGACTGAGGATGACTTCTGAACCCAGACGGCAGGAGTCATTGGTGCCGACGTGAGCAACAATTTGCAGTCGAGTGCACCCAGTGCTCTCTATCGCCGCCGGCAGGGCCTCCTCCACGTCTGGGATGAGACCCCCGGCAGCAGAGTGAACACTGGCCTTCTTCCCCGACCTTTCCGTTCGTGTGCTGTCTGGCATTATCATACTGAAGGAGAATGTGCTCCATGTATGGGCGAACTCTTCGGATTCACTTGATTAAAGTACTCTTTTTCTCAGGCATCGACGTATTTCAGCTACACACAGACATGTTATACACGGCAGAGAGCTACAATACGCAGATACCAAGAACAGAGGTGTAGAACGTTAAATAACGTTCGCTTTATGTACAAAGCTTTAGTAGTTTGCACATAAGAAATTCTGAGGTATTACTTTTCAGCGTGCCCTCGTATTTGACCTCATGATTATGCCTTTGAAATGTAAACATTAAAACAGCAAAAAAGTTAACGGCGTGACAAGCAGCTGCATAAAGGAAAATAAACAACCCGGGCCCACTCAGTGTTTCAAATTGTTACAGAGGTTATCGTGGCGTACTGTTACGACAGCCGTTCTAACCACAGCCTCAGGTGTAATACTGACATGACCTTGTTTTTCTATTCGTTAGTGGGGTATATGCGACGGGGAACATTTATTTCAAAACAGATGTGTGTACTTTGCAAGCAGTTGTTTATACGTAGTCTGGATACTTACTATGACTCTGTGTGCACTGACGACTTTGGTATGTCGAACCGTGCATGGCATTTGATTTTCGTTACGTATAACGGGGAGTCAAGTGAGAACGAGGCACAGGGAAAAAACTCTTAATTATTTCAAAACTAATCACCATAACTGTTAATCTGTCTGTCGCTCTATGAGACAAGACGGTCAGTGGCTTCATGGAAAACTGCTTATGGTTCTTTATGGAACCATGATTGGACGCAAATCGAGGGCCACAAATGTATTTCTCCAGGCCACCAGAAATATGGAAATCGCATGGACAGAGTTTGAAACAGTATGGAGGACATCTGAGGGTTTCCTGGTGAAACTTCTGCAGCGAATTCGAAACAACGTTGGCAACATGTGGGCGGGCTTGATCCCGTAACAGAATGATGCCGCTTCGACTACGATGCAGAATTTTCGCTGGAAGCCTTTACAAATCTTCCTTACAGTCCCGATCTCTCCCCAAGCGATTTCCATGTTTTTGGAGCCCCGAAGAAAGACATCGTGGCCATCGATTTGCATCGGACCAAGAGGTGCAAGCCTGTGTACCGTCAACGTTGCGTAGACATCTGCAAACTTTTTTTTTCATGAAGGCGTTGTCTGTATTGTCTCACAGTTGAATAAGTGTATTAACAGTTATGGCGATAACTTTTGAAATAATAACCAGTTTAGTTACTATTTTTCCATGGGTCGTATTTTCATTTGACTGTCGCTTATACTTACAAACATGATGTGCCCACATGCACTAGTGCCCTTTAAAATGAATACTTGCTCGATACTTGCCAGTAGGGCTTGATAAATTACTCGATTAATCCAAGAGCCTGGTGAAAATGATATTGTTTTTTGTTTTTGTATATTATGGCCAATGAAAAATACCATCACAGGGCATAACTGTGTTTAGTTCATTTTTTCTCTTTCACGAAAAGAAGACCGGAGTAGTATTAGTCCTCAGACATCACGCTAATGTTGAATAACACCGTACCTAAACTTGATACTGGCCTCAGTACACGACGACGAGAGTCTGCAAGTTTCTCCGCGTATTCCATATCCAGCTGACAACATTCATTAACCATTCGATACTGCGGAGCTTCCAGATTGCGCAGATGTTGATTTCTACGTTTGACAGATATCTTCTATGGAATTACAATCGGATAACTTCGCGAGCTATTCGTGGCGCGAAAGTGTATCTGAATGTTCGTCATACCACAAACGTTCGTGTGCAGCACTGCGAACGAGACTGTTGTCATCTTGGAAGAGGAGGGTGTTCCTAGCTTACTTGTCATGAAGACGTGAAAGATATGTCAATATCTGCTCACTGAGAATGATGAAAGAAACGTGAATGAGCAGGTCCAAATTATGGCAGCAAGAACACCCCAAAAGCATCACTGAACCACCTCCTGCCTCCGAAGTCGGTGCACCTTGTACCATCTAAAAAGAGACAAAATATGAGTTGAAACTTCCTGGCAGATTAAAACTGTGTGCCCAACCGAGACTCGAACTCGGGACCTTTGCCTTTCGCGGGCAAGTGCTCTACCGACTAAGATACCCAAGCACGACTCACGCCCCGTCCTCACAGCTTTACTTCTGCCAGTACCTCGTCTCCTACCTTTCAAACTTTCCAAACTTCTGGAAACATCCCCCAGGCTGTGGCTAAGCCATGTCTCCGCAATATCCTTTCTTTCAGGAGTGCTAGTTCTGCAAGGTTCGCAGGAGAGCTTCTGTAAAGTTTGGAAGGTAGGAGACGAGGTACTGGCAGAAGTAAAGCTGTGAGTACCGTCCGTGAGTCGTGCTTCGGTAGCTCAGTTGGTAGAGCACTTGCCCGGGAAAGGCAAAGGTCCCGAGTTCGAGTCTCGGTCGGGCACACAGTTTTAGTCTGCCAGGAAGTTTCATATCAGCGCACACTCCGCTGCAGAGTGAAAATCTCATTCTGGAAAAATATGAGTTGTCGGACCACACTACATGCATCCGGTCAGCCACTGTCTAATTTCTGTGTTGTTTGGTCCACTCAAGGCGTACGGCTGTACGAGACGTGTTTTTTTAAGTAAGTACAGTTTTGAAATTTAAAAAAAGACATGCTAAGATATTTCAATAATTTTATTTTTACATGAAAGCCTGTACCTTAATCTACTTTTCTACATAATTTCCGTCAATATTGAGGCACTTGTCATAACATTGTACCAGTTTTTGAATATCCTCCTCATAGAAGTCTGCCGCTTGACTTGTTAACCACTGCATCACCACTGTTTTGACTTCGTCATCGTCTTGAAGACGCTGACCGCCCAGGTGTTTCTTCAAGACGAAACATGGGTAGCCTACGTCACACCAGAATCAAAGCAACAGTCCATGGAATGGCGGCATTCAGATTCACCCAGAAAAGTGAAGTTTAAGCGAACAATTTCAGCCCGGAAAATCATGTGCACACTTTTTGGGACAGAAAAGGAGTATTGCTTGTGGAATTTCTGCCTCGTAATGAGACAACCAATGCAGCAGCTTACTGCAAGACACTGCACAATCTGCGCCGTTCAATTCTGAACAAAAGACGTGGCAAGTTGAGCAAGGGCATCGTTTTGCTGCAAGACAATGCCCGTCAGCATGTGGCGAATCAGACAAAAGATCTCATCACATCTTTTCAATGGGAAACACTATATAATCCCCGTACAGCCCCGATCTTGTGCCCAGTGACTACCATTTTTTTCCCGCACTTTGAGAAACACTTGAGCGGTCAGCGTCCTCATGACGAAGTCAAAACAGTGGTGATGCAGTGGTTAACAAGTCAGGCGGCAGACTTCTATGAGGAGGGTACTCAAAAACTGGTACAACGTTATGATAAGTGCCTCAGTATTGACAGAAATTACTTAGAAAAGTAGATTAAGGTACAGGCTGTCATGTAAAAATAAAATTATTGAGATACCTTAGCACGTTTTTTTTTTAAATTTCAAAACGGTACTTACTTAAAAATCATGCCTTGTATATGCTGCTGTAAAGTAAGTAATGGCCTTTTGTCAGACACACAACTCCGGATGACCGTTTCATGCACTTATCTTCATTTGAGTTGGTTGGGCTTGTTGGGGGGAGAGACAAAACAGCGAGATCATCGGTCTCATCGGATTAGGGAAGAACGGAGAAGGAAGTCGGTCTGCCCTTCAGTTACCTTCTTAACGTTAGTAACTGGTTCATATGGACCAGTATTCACTGACATCTACAGTTGCTGTCGCTTTTGAAACTGTTTGTCATTGACAAGGCTTGACAACTATTTCCAGTCGCAGTGCGTCATTATTTTTACGCCATGTTACACGCCAGCGAGTGGTACACCATTCCTTGTAGACATGTTAAACAGTCGCCTTTGATGCACCAGCAAATCTGGCAACTTCATTCAGGGTGTGGCCATGGACGCGTCCAAAGACGCGTCCAAACACTGTAGCTTCTTTCTGTCATTCTTTCACATTTTTGGGTCGATCCATCTTACCATGCTGATTTTGTACAACTGAACGGTATACAGACACCATTACGATAACGTAAGTTGAAATCTTTCTGTTATAATAAGCAGTGAAGCGTTCATCTGACTCAAAGACTCTCTAGTCAACGTTTTCGTTTGCTAGTGTAATCTTATCTTTGGTTGAGTAGTGAAAGGCGAGTCTTTCTCAGTAATTTGAAAATGGAATATACCCAAAAACTCATATTGCTTGATGCCGAAACTTTGAGTTGCATGGTCTTCCGGACATTGACTCTCATTCTGTTCTTGACTCTGCATTTTCACCTGACACTGTGAACAGCATTCTGCCAGCTGCCGCAGTGTAAATTACTGACACTTGTCTAGCGACATTGAGATGGGCATTTTGAAGCTGCGTTGTCCAAGATTATTTATGAAACTGTTGCTTGCTCCCACTGCACCGGCATAATTCTATGATACTACCTGATTTTTCAGGTTCACTTATGGGACGTGCTTTGCAACGGTGTATTCGGGTGAGCAGTGATAGATCTCGGTTCGATTCATGTCTTTGTCAGGATACATGAGGATCAATGTGTTCTTCTCACTGTGCTACTCAGTACATCAGTCACTTCACTCATAACGTTCCCAGTCTTTCAATAATACTGGTATTACCTTGAATAAGGGTTTATTTACCTGTAGCGGCACCACGGTTTAAGATAGGAAGGCTAGATTCGCTACAACATTCCTGAGCGCCCAAGTTACAGCCAGGTGTGGGCCGGTTGACAGTAAGTTACACTGACCAGCGGTTGCGAAGTAGAATGGAGGCCACAGGGCCGTTGAACCACTGAAAAGAGTAAATGCAGCGGTTTGCATGGGGCAAGTTACAGGCAGAAGGGCCCACTGGCACAACCTAGATGTTATGAGTGCATGACTCGGAACAGCGCATTAGGAAAACAGAGGTGCACAGCCACGTATAACTAGGTGCGGGTTTCTAATGAGATTGATTCAAGTGTGGCAGCTCTCCTGTATGGCGGGGCATGTCACACCACCAGCTACAGGCAGTAGCAGATAGGGTGCCAGCGTTCCAGTCCCCAGTGGGTCGCTGGTTTGAACCTCTAAGATCAAAGCGGGATCCGTAGCCAGCCAGCAGCGAGCCACTCCATGGCTGCGCCAGCAGCCAACTCAGCGGTCTTCTTCCCCATTGACTCAGCACTGCTCTGCTGGGAGCCGCCGAGTGGCCCGCTGCGTCCTTCCTCACTGGTATAGCTGAGATAGCGGCGACCACAAGCGTCCACGAATCGGCATCCATATCTGCGGCCCTCGCCTCGGGATGCCTCTGGCGCGTGTTGGAAGCCAGAAATTGATCTTGAGGAACAGAAGTTTCAGTTCTGAAGAAGTGTAAGAACTTGCAAGGCTATAGGCCTACAAAGCATATGATGTGTCTTGGAAGACAGATCGAAGAAGGACAAACCTACCTGAAGAAAGATATTTGAGGACTTAGAGAAAGCTTTTGACAATACTGACTGATATACAATCTTTGAAATTCTGAAGGTGGCATTGGTAAAATGCAGAGAGCGAAAAATTATCTATAACTTAAACCAGACTACAGTTATAAGAATCGAAGGACACAAAATGGGAACCAGTAGTTGAGAATGGAGGTTTTAGCCCCTCCCCAAAGTTAATTAGTCCATGCCTCTGACAACCAGTAAAGAGAACCGAACAGAAATTCCGAAAGGAAATTAAAATTCGAGGAAAGAAATAAAAGCTTTGAGGTTTGCCAACAATATTGTTAGTCTGTCAGAAAAGGCAAATGACTTGGAAGAGGAGCTAAATGGAATGGATAATCCAGAATGAGATTTTCAATCCGCAGCGGAGTGTACGCTGATATGAAACTTCCTGGCAGATTAAAACTGTGTGTCCGACCGAGACTCGAACTCGGGACCTTTGCCTTTCGTGGGCAAGTGCTCTGCCATCTAAGCTACCGAAGCACGACTCAAGCCAGGTCCTCACAGCTTTACTTCTGCCAGTATCTCGTCTCCTCCCTTCCAAACTTTACAGAAGCTCTCCTGTGAAACTTGCAGAACTAGCACTCCTGAAAGAAAGGGTACTGCGGAGACATGGCTTAGCCACAGCCTGGGGGGATGTTTCCAGAATGAGATTTTCACTCTGCAGCGGAGTGTACGCTGATATGAAACTTCCTGGCAGATTAAAACTGTGTGCCCGACCGAGACTCGAACTCGGGACCTTTGCCTTTCGCGGGCCAAGTGCTCTGCAAATTGCCTGATCCGTCTGCCTGATCGCTAGATTGTGAGATTTTTGCATTTCTTTCATGGCCGCGATCGATTCACCCGGTGCTGCCTCCACGTCCCACCTTCTCCGCTGCACACATCTCGCCAGCTGCAAGTCACGTGGCCACACGACGTAAACATGGTAACCTATTGCTGCTCCGGTATTGTCAGGGCGTACAGCTCTCAATCGCTATATGCTCTCTGCTGAACCTATATAGAGAAACTTTAGTAGGTTTGATCAATCAAAGTCAGATCAATTCAGCTTGCGTTATCCACATTTTTAGGGCCAGAGTACTTGACACACTGATCACATAGTTGAACTGTCTTTGCCAACCAGGATACACCCACCGAAGTTTTAAAGCACCTGTTACTTGTTTAGTGAATTCAATATATAACTTGTTTAGCTTAATTTATGTCTGGTTTGAAAAAATAAATGTTGCTAGTACATTACATTTTGCCAAAATTCTCAATCAAATAAATAATGCCACCAGAGTTACTTTTCAAACTACAAGACTAAGACATGGAATAGGAATCGAGGACTTGTACGTATATCCGAAATATAGACTGGAAAGATGTATACATATGATGTAAATAAAAAAAGATTCTTGTTCTAAAATTAATCTTTTTAAGTAGATTAAATGTACTTAAAGCCTACGTTATGCAAAGTGAGCATCAAGGGGCATGGGTAAAGACAGGTTAAAATTTCATTACAAAATTATGTTGTAAAATGCAGGGATAAGGAGCACAACAAAAGAAGAGTGGGTAGCCTAGAGAGATGAAATAGTGAGGGTAACAGGTGATCAAATAGGTAAAAACACAAGGTCCAGTAGAAATTCTTGGATAATAAGCGAGTTACTTATTGTAACTGACGGAAGGAGAAAAGATTAAAGTTTCGCAAATAGAGTAGGCAAATGGGAATACAAACACCCGAGAAATGAGATTGACAGCAGGTGCAAACTGCAAAGCAGCAACGGCTGAACGAGAAATGAAAGGCTGGAGGAGCATGTAGGACTATATGAAAGATAGATGCAGCGAATAGGAAAATTAAAAATAGACCTTTGGAAAAAAGAGAAGCACCTGTGTGAACAGTGATGTCAAGTCCGTACTAATCAGATAACGGAAGGCTCAAAGCTGAAATTAATACTTAGAGCCGTTATGTAAGGCAAATATATATAAAGACAACATTTTAGAAAGGGAAGCGCGTAGATGAAATGGAAGATATTTTACTGCGAGAAGAATTTGACAGAGCTTTGAAAGACATAAGTTCCTGGAGTAGAAGGCATTTCCTTAAAATTATTGAGATCGTTGAATGATCTGGCGTAGAAGCCGAAAACCGGTTCGTGTGACAAATAATAAATATTGTAGAATATTACACCAGTGTTGTATGTGTTTCATTCATAGTGTATAAAATATCATTCATAATGTATAAAATATTCTATCAAAAACCGACGGAACAGTCAATGTAACAAGTGTTAGTCCAAACAACACTGGGGATATTGGTTGCAAAACAATGATACCAATTACTCTATGAAATCCCGAAGCGCTGGGTAAAATATAGATGGCGGAAAATTATGTACACTTTATACAGAAACCAGACTGTAGTTGTAAGAGTCGAAGGCGCATGAAAGAGAAACATAAGTTGATAAGTGAATGAGACATGGTTGTAGCCTGTCCCTGATGTTATTCAACCTTTAAAATGAGCAAGCAACAAAGGAAAACCTAGGAGACATTTACAAACTTTTCGATTTCCGATGGCGTAATTGTGCCAGAAGCGACAAAAGAGTTGCAAGAGCAGAAAAATGGAATGGATAATGTGTTGGGAAGAAATTATAAAGTGGTGATCACCAAACGCAAAACAGAAGTAATGAAATGTTGTAACCTCCCAACAGAAAAATAATTATAATATTCACATTTAGAACAACCGCCCAACAGAAAAATCTCGTTTAAGTTCCCAATAGAAAAATTTCTTTCCAATAATAAAATTTCAAGTTTTAATGTGACCTTCCATTAAAGACTGACTGCATATCGAGATTAATAAGTTTTGACGTCAGCAGCGCTGCGTCATGCCCTGTGAAATCATCCTGAATAAACTGAAAAATTCTTACCTCACAATGATATCGCCAGATAACGCTATCTATATATCTGCTCCTATAAGAAATTTTTGGCACAGCCCAGTGCAATGCTGGCCACTAGACTTTCATTTGTAGGAAAACAACTGATTTTCATTTGCTTAATCAACATGAGTATGCACAGGAAAAATTTATAAAATCTTTAAACTCAGATAAATGACTGGGAAAAGTTTTCTTCAGAACAAAAGTTATTATTGAAACATTTCTGCAAGCAATTACATGGGACTTTAACATTACAGTTGTGGTTAAATCAGTTGTGTCAATTAACATATGAGCGCGGAAACAAAGATCAATAATTTTTTTTTTACCTTATACCACATCGCTCAGGCACCGCCATCGTTCTGCACGACCGGCCCAACACAAGGCAAGCGCTGCACCGCCCTGCCCGAACTCCATAACTCAAGCACCCTGCGCAAGCCTAAAAAAACGACTGCTCTCTGCGACTTACTGCCAACACTGCTCTGACCTGCGATTCTATTGTAGCATAGATATTCCATATCGCAGGCAGTGCGTGAGCAATCCATCGAAATTATTCTGCTCAAGTGCACTAGCGAATAGTAATGAACCCCTAATGAACCCCTTACAATGTGGTTGAATTACATTAGGTCACAGCGCTAGATTTCCGGTCTCGTAAGTTGACATAGGGCCCGAAGAGCGGTGTGCTGACCACATGCCGCTCCATATCCGCATCCAGTGACGTCTGTGAGTAAGGACGACATGGCGGCCGGTCGGTGCCGTTGGACCTTCATGGCCTGTTCGGTCGGAATTAAGTCAAGATAGCGTTAGATTAGGAAATATATTTAAATTAGTAGATGAGGTATGCTTTTTGGGCAGCAACATTACATACGACATTCGAAGTAGAGAGGATATAAAATACATACTGGCAATAGCAGGAAAAATTTCTGTGAGAAAGAGAAATTTATTAACGTCGTATATAAATTTAAGTGTTAGGAAATCCTTTCTTAATATATTTGTATGGAGTGTAGCCTTTTACGGAAGTGAACTGTGCACGATAAGCAATTTAGTAGAAGGCTGGTGGTACTGGTGGCGTAATTTTCGGTGGCTGTTAACATGGTGGTGACGCAGTCAAGGCAGTACTATTGGCCTCGCCCTATTACAGATGTTCTTGGCGTCGGAATTATATTTTTATAGGGCCAAAAACCATGCCATGATAATAGTACCACTATATGCAGCATCAAAGCCGATAAATACTGCTCTTAAGCTCCTCTCACCTCAAAACTCCAAGAATATGAGCCACAATGATCCGCTACTGCTAGCGAGATATTAACCACAGCACTAGTTAGCTCAGACTCCTCACCCGTCACAAAAGACGAGTTGCCACTTGTGCGTCAACCACACCTTTTCCACCCCGTTAGTCTACTTCCGTAATTGCGGGTCTTCCCTACATCTTTTACATTCAACCCTACGTTCTCTAACTATGGACCAAGTCACAGTATATTATATAACAATCATTCCGTTAGTTATTTAAATCTACAAGCACAATTTAACCAACATCGTTCAAAACATTCACAGAACTGAAACATTTATACATAGTCAAAGATTTTCGATGACAGATACAACATCCTACACAAACAGTACTACAAATTGACATAGAAATACCGATACAGATACAAAATAAGTCGAAAATAAGTGTTACAAACAAACTTCCAGTCGGTAATTCACGGGAGTTGCATGACCTGTGCGTCTGTGTCATGTGACTCCAAAAAACTACCATTGATTTGTTGAAATCATGCCGCACAGGTTATATGACGCACTGCATTCCAAAGGTGAGTCAACACTTTATTAAGCAGGAGACAACAATATATAGAGTCACCAGCGCATAATTAAGAACTAACTAGAAAGAGCTGCACAAATATTTAATCATTTTATTATAAGATTGAGAAGTGGTGCAAAGATTGGCAGTTTGCTTCAAAATGGTTAAAAATGTAGTGACGTAACATGTGATTTTCCTGAAAGCAGATTTGTTTCATTCAGGATTCCAATACACTACATTATTCCCCACTCTTTTGGCTGCAAAACGCTATTTTTCAGCATAATCTCCTTTCAATGTGATGGCCGTACGCCATCTACTGGGAGGACCTGTATGCCCACATGGCACCTATCCACTGGTCGAGTCACAGCCAATGTCTTGTTGCATCAATATCTTCCCTATCACCCAAATGCCGCTTCCTGCAGAGTGCATCCTTCATTGGGCCAAACAGAAGTCGAGGGTGCGAGATCCGGGCTGTATTGCGGATGAGGTAGAACAGTCCAATGAAGTTTTGTGATCTCCTCTCGAGTGCACAGACCTGTGTGAGGCCTAGCGTTATCGTGGAAGAGAAGAAGTTCGTTTTCATTTTTCTGGCAAAGAACATGCTGAAGTCGTTTCTTAGTGTCCTGAGGGTAGCACAATGCACTTCAGTGATGGTCGTTGCACGATTATGGAGTACATCAAACAGAATGACCCCTTCAGAGTCCCAGAACACCATCGCCATGACTGTACCGGCTGAAAACGCACCTTTGAATTTCTTCTTCGGAGGAAAGGTGGTGTGGACTGCCGTTTTGTTTCCGGTTCAAAGTGATGAACCAGTGCTTCATTGCAGATGACAATGTTCGACAAAAACTTGACACGATTAGCTTCGTAGCGCTCAAGCAATTCCGCACAAATGGTCCTTCGTCACTCTTTATAGTCTTCTGTTAGGCGACGAGTACCTCTACTGATGGACGAGTGTGTCAGCACTACCAAGAGAGACGTCCAATTGTGCAGTGAGGTACACTATGTGATCAAAGGTATCCGGACACCTGGCTGAAAATAACTTACAAGTTCGTGGCTCCCTCTATCGGTAATCCTGGAATTCAGTATGGTGTTGGCCCATACTTAGCCTTGATGACAGCTTCCACTCTCGCAGGCATACGCTCGATCAGGTGCTGGAAGGTTTCTTGGGGAACAGCAGCCCATTCTTCACGGACTGCTGCACTGAGGAGAGGTATCGATGTCGTTCGGTGAGGCCTGGCACGAAGTCGGCGTTCGAAAACATCCCATAGGTGTTCTATAAGATTCAGGTCAGGACTCGGTGCAGGCCAGTCTATTACGGGGATGCTATTGTCGTGTAACCACTCTGCCACAGGCGGGGCATTATGAACAGGTGCCCGATCATGATGAAAGATGCAATCGCCATCCCCGAATTGCTCTTCAACAGTGGGGTGCAAGAAGGTGCTGAAGACATCATTGTAGGCCTGTGCTCTGATAGTGCCACGCAAAATAACAAGAGGTGCATGCCCCCTCCATGAGAAACATGATGACATCATAACACCACCGCCTCCGAATTTTACTGTTGGCACAACACATGCCGGCAGATGACGTTGACCGGGCATTCGGCATACCCACACCCTGCCATCGGATCACCACATTGTGTACCGCGATTCGTCACTCCACACAACGTTTTTCCACTGTTCAATGGTCCAATGTTTACGCTCCTTGCACCAAGCGAGGCGTCGTTTGGCATTAACGGCGTGATGTGTGGCTTATGAGCAGTCGCTCGACTATGATATCCAAGTTTTCTCACCTCCCTCCTAGGTCTCATAATACTTGCAGTGGATCCTGATGCAGTTTGGAATTCTTTTGTGATGGTCTGGATGGATGTCTGCCTATTATTACACATTACGACGCTCTTCAACTGTCGGCGGTCTCCGTCAATCTACAGACGAGGTCGCCCTGTACGCTTTTGTGCTGTACGTGTACCTTCACGTTTCCACTTCACTATCACATTGGAAACATTGGACCTAGGGATGTTTAGGAGTGTGGATATCTCGCGTACAGACGTATGACACAAGTGACACCCAATCACCTGACCACGTTCGAAGTCCGTGAGTTCCGCGGAGCACCCCATTCTGCTCTCTCGCGATGGCTAATCACTACTGAGGTCGCTGATATGGAGTACCTGGCAGTAGGTAGCAGCACAGTGCGCCTAATATGAAAAACATGTGATTCGCGGGGTCCGGATACTTTTTATTGCATAGTGTATTTAATTGTGATGCGTCGATCACCTCGAATGAGTGTGTCCGCACCTTCCAAAATTGCAGGAGTCACAGCTAGGTGCAGCCGGCCGGCACGCGGGAGATACGCGACGTTTACGCGGCCTTGTTGTGATGTTGACAAGACGCCTCGCCCAACGACTAACCGCTTGGTCCACGTATACATTCTGCAAGCGCCTATGAGTATCTGCGACCCTCTGGTTTTCCGCCAAAAGAAACTCTATGACAGTTCTCTGCTTGGAACGCACCTCCGTTGCGGGCGTCATTTTCAACGCTACATAAAGCTTCATGAAACTGTACGGGCCGAAGTAGGAATACCTCAAGATGTCTCACAACAAATTCCAACTTTTTTTAACCGATACTGACCGAGAAAAAATGCTTTGAGTTATTTATTGATGTATGATAATACAGTGTGAAGCTTTATTCCATTTGGTATACGGCAAATGTTGTATTTAATTTTACAATATTATGCTTAAAATTTCACCCCTATTCCATAGTGACACGTCTCGGGCAGAGCTGGCACTACTACAACATAGCTTGCTCATATGAATAAACACGTCATGGGAAAACAGTGAATGTACGAAGCTACTAGCTTCGTAAGGTTGGTTGGCTGGCTTCGGGGAAGGGACCAAACAGCGAGGTCATCGGTCCCGTCCGATTAGGGAAGGGTGGGAAAGGAAGTCGGCCGTGCCCTTTCAAAGGAACCTTCCCGGCATTCGCCTGAAGCGATACTCTATGGCCTTCTCAACCCTGTTTTCAACCTCTTGAGGGCCTTCCAGGTCCCGTATTAGGAATGGCAGCCTACGTAGCTTCTCTTTTGCTTTCTTTGTTCTCCACAGTTCAGTTCCGCGGCCTTCTGCTGAATTTCTAATTGGTACTGTTTTTAAGTCCTTGGTTGTGGCATCACACACAACCATTAACCCGGCTCAAGGGAGATAGGGCCACCTTCCCTATCATCCACTTGAGTAATTCTTGGCTGGCGCATCCACGCTGAGGGGGTGAGCATCCTCTTCATCAGTAGGCCGGGGTGAAAGCATGGCTACGTTCAGGCAGGGACCAAGCTTCACGGGGTATAAGGTGGCTCCCATGCCCAGAGTTTACAGCCGAAGACCTTAATGGCACCTTCGGCAGAGAAGGACACCTTCGGAATGGCGGAGATGGCGGATGAGGCAACGTATCCTCCCTGGGGATAGTTAGAAGAGGACACCACTGCCTTGTGGAGAAGAGGGATCTTCAAAGGCTAAGGGGTAAACTCTGAAAGAAAATCGACACCTATGTTAGGCCTACCAAGTCAGCAACTGAGCAAATACACTCCTGGAAATTGAAATAAGAACACCGTGAATTCATTGTCCCAGGAAGGGGAAACTTTATTGACACATTCCTGGGGTCAGATACATCACATGATCACACTGACAGAACCACAGGCACATAGACACAGGCAACAGAGCATGCACAATGTCGGCACTAGTACAGTGTATATCCACCTTTCGCAGCAATGCAGGCTGCTATTCTCCCATGGAGACGATCGTAGAGATGCTGGATGTAGTCCTGTGGAACGGCTTGCCATGCCATTTCCACCTGGCGCCTCAGTTGGACCAGCGTTCGTGCTGGACGTGCAGACCGCGTGAGACGACGCTTCATCCAGTCCCAAACATGCTCAATGGGGGACAGATCCGGAGATCTTGCTGGCCGGGGTGGTTGACTTACACCTTCTAGAGCACGTTGGGTGGCACGGGATACATGCGGACGTGCATTGTCCTGTTGGAACAGCAAGTTCCCTTGCCGGTCTAGGAATGGTAGAACGATGGGTTCGATGACGGTTTGGATGTATCGTGCACTATTCAGTGTCCCCTCGACGATCACCAGTGGTGTACGGCCAGTGTAGGAGATCGCTCCCCACACCATGATGCCGGGTGTTGGCCCTGTGTGCCTCGGTCGTATGCAGTCCTGATTGTGGCGCTCACCTGCACGGCGCCAAACACGCATACGACCATCATTGGCACCAAGGCAGAAGCGACTCTCATCGCTGAAGACGACACGTCTCCATTCGCCCCTCCATTCACGCCTGTCGCGACACAACTGGAGGCGGGCTGCACGATGTTGGGGCGTGAGCGAAAGACGGCCTAACGGTGTGCGGGACCGTAGCCCAGCTTCATGGAGACGGTTGCGAATGGTCCTCTCCGATACCCCAGGAGCAACAGTGTCCCTAATTTGCTGGGAAGTGGCGGTGCGGTCCCCTACGGCACTGCGTAGGATCCTACGGTCTTGGCGTGCATCCGTGCGTCGCTGCGGTCCGGTCCCAGGTCGACGGGCACGTGCACCTTCCGCCGACCACTGGCGACAACATCGATGTACTGTGGAGACCTCACGCCCCACGTGTTGAGCAATTCGGCGGTACGTCCACCCGGCCTCCCGCATGCCCATTATACGCCCTCGCTCAAAGTCCGTCAACTGCACATACGGTTCACGTCCACGCTGTCGCGGCATGCTACCAGTGTTAAAGACTGCGATGGAGCTCCGTATGCCACGGCAAACTGGCTGACACTGACGGCGGCGGTGCACAAATGCTGCGCAGCTAGCGCCATTCGACGGCCAATACCGCGGTTCCTGGTGTGTCCGCTGTGCCGTGCGTGTGATCATTGCTTGTACAGCCCTCTCGCAGTGTCCGGAGCAAGTATGGTGGGTCTGACACACCGGTGTCAATGTGTTCTTTTTTCCATTTCCAGGAGTGTATATACTACTTTCAAATCTAAAACAAGTCTCGGATGGAAGAATAATTGAAATAGAAGACATGACAGTCCTACTACTGCTCAAAGTAATGACAATCTAAAGCCTGACGCTCATAGAAGATACTGGAAGACACAAAACCATCCCAAACACCACACCCGGGAAACTGGAGTTAGAAAACGATGATGGTGATGATCATAATTGTTTTTAAGTAGGAGGCTTTTTTTGGATTTCAGTCCTGATGGATAAACGTGAGTTTGTCTCAATGAATGCCTTGAATCTGTTTCTTACTTCTTCTTCGCTGCTGCTACCTGTCTTCTTACATCTGGAGGTATTACTCCCATAAGTGAAAATATCTTATTGACTTTACTTGGTCTTAGGCACCCGGTGGCTACACTGCCTGTCTCATGACGAGCATCATCACCTTGATTAGCATGTGTAGATTCCCACCAGGTTGGTGCCGCCTACTCCGCAGCAGAGAAACACTCAGCAAGTTGTTTAGTGATATTCCTGTCAGGTGATTCAGAAATTCGACTGAAAATCATTCTCTTCAGAACTTCAAACAAATGTTACAGAAGCGATATAGGTCTGAAGTTCTTGGGGTTATTCGGTTCTCTGCCTGGTTTAATCAGTGCCACGACTCCTTCCTTCCAGGGATTCATATTTGAATTCACGAAGCACCTCTGTAATGCTTCCGAGGAGGTTACATCATTTTTCTATTCATGACGTTGATGTGGAATGTATAAGACGTTCTCGTGTTTGTATTCTCTCTGTGAAGAGAGAGTGAACTGATTTCGAAGAGTTGTTCATACCTCTTGAGTCTTTATCAAGTCCAGATAATTACACTGCTCTACAGCCTCTTGGAATGTATTTACGAGAGGAGTTTGCATGATTTTCTGGATCGGGCCTGATGTTTATGATTCATCCAAGTTCTGAGAAAACGGATCGCACCGTACTTTTCTGAAGTTGAATTGTCTTCTGAAGGCAACTTCTGCTGGTTTAACAACGAGTGCTATGGTATATAAAGAACTCGGTGTTGTGTTCTTGGGAATGGTTCTGCAAAATGCTTCCTGATTTGGCGATCAATATTTTTAGTGGCAAAAATACTATCCGCGTACAAAGGAAGATGCCTCCTCGAAGATTAAGAAGTAATCGGGCGTACGCTAGTCAATGTTGAGTGCAATCGCAATGTCTGAGTCTCCCACCACCCATACACTACAACGGTACTCATGCAGGACCCCTAAGACAGGATGTGTGATCAAATGTTCTGATATCGTACCATGTTCACGCTGACGCTCAGTACAAAATCTGACACCATTCAAGTCACGTGACATTTCTAATTACTCCATTCGCCCTGGCTATAGGGGTGCTTTCTCCCCAGTGCGAACCGAGCGAGGAGGCGCAGTGGTTAGCACACTGAACTCGCATTTGGGAGGACGACGGTTCAATCCCGCGTCCGACCATCCTAATTTAGGTTTTCCGTGGTTTCCCTAAATAACTTCAGGCAAATGCCGGGATGGTTTCTTTGACATGGAACGGCCGACTTCCTTCCCCAACCTTCCCTAATCCAATGAGACTGATGACCTCACTGTGTTGTCTCCTACCCCAAATCAATCCAATCCAATCCGCAGCTATTAATTTTACATCAGTGCGTATTTTTTTCTTCTTATAGTGGTTCTAAATGGCTGCAAGCTAACTGTCCACACACCCCTGAACCAGTATGTTTCAAGACTAATCCCTTGTTTTATCCAGTGTGTAAAACTCCAAGTATTTCACTAAGTTTCGTGATTACCGTCAGATGATGTCGACATCTTGCCACGACGTCTCTGCTGGAAAACATGTGAAGGTCTACAAGTTGCATGTAATGAAATATGCTGTGTGTTTTAGAGCTTCTAATTATAAAATCTTAGTCGCAGTGCAGAACAGGGAGAAATGCGCATGGAAGTAACGACTTGGTTGGCAGCCGAAATATCAAGGCAAGATGTCGACGTCATCCTCCTACAATCCCCAAACTTCATTGACTAGGGCCTACTCGGTACTTAAGAAAAACTACAAGTAAACTGTCTCTGTTGGCAGGTGTTGTCATTTTTGCTCTTCCTCTAAATAGAATCAGCGTTTCAACTCCATTGCTGTAATTTTCCTCAGGCGTTCATCAAATGCCTGCAGACTGAATAGACAATTACTCACTGTTGGAAAACACCTTGAACGTCTGAGGAAAGCATATTACATGTACATAAGTTCTTATCAGATGGGTGGACATACTGGACGTGTCCATTCCGTTGTAAAATGTGTTTCCATTGGAGGTTACGTGTGGAGAAGTGACAATTACCTTACCATTAAACGTAATATAAGGCAGCACTTTAAACGTGGCTAATGTTAAACATGAGTAATTAAATTGCATAGTATAGGTAACGTAAGTGCTACCTTAACCGTTGTCGGTATATGTATCAGAGACGAGAAGTAACCGTAAATGAAAAAGGAATTAGCTACCAATCTATATTTATCCACTCGTGACACCTGGAACACCACCGTTGACTCGATAACATCGCCATTCAATACTCGCGTTTACCTCTGATAACTGTCCCTAAACGATAGGTTATTTATGCCGTTTGTTACCGAAGGAGAAATCCTTTTCCGCCTAAGCCACACAACCCTTGCTTATTTTTCATAATAACCAGCCATTTTATCTGTAGTTCGTTTCTCAGTATCTTGCGAAATGGTATTCAGCTGTACAGGATTGTGCAGTATCAAAGTACACGTTTTGTAAGCGTCTGGAAAGCTGTACACGTTGCGGAAATTCCCGCGACAAAGCCGGCCGGAGTGGCCGAGCGGTTCTAGGCGCTACAGTCTGGATCAGCGCGACCGCTACGGTCGCAGGTTCGAATCCTGCCTCGGGCATGGATGTGTGTGATGTCCTTAGGTTAGTTAGGTTTAAGTAGTCCTAAGTTCTAGGGAACTGATGACCTCAGATGTTAAGTCCCATAGTGCTCACAGCCATTTGAACCATTTGAACCCGCGACAAAAGTGGAGATTATATCACCGTACGAATTAACTATCTATAACATAGATAAGAGTCCTGTAATTCAGTACAACAACCGATCACTTTGACACGACTGTAAGCAGCTAAATGATGAAGTACTGGAAGTGACGATACGTCCATATCAGACAAAACTATGTTGAGCTAGAGCACTGTAACTTTTTCACTGCAGAAAGCACTCATTGTAGTCGAAAGACTTACCCATAGTCAATACTACTGTCTTTAACAGTCTCGACGCCTTCAAGATTTAGGATTCAAATTTCAAAAGTTCTCACTGAACTCCATAATTACTGTATATCAAATATTTAAAAAGGCTAGTGCACGAAGAAGATAGACTCCAGTTTGGTACCTCCTACACCTTCTGCAACTGTAAGCATATTTATTGAAAGAATCAACAACCAGTTACACCAAATAAATTTTGTTCCTCTGCCGGTTTCAGACACTTAGTGCACTTCTTCAGTAGATCAGAATTTTCGCATTATTAGCAAGAGTCAAAAATAAGAAGGTCTGTGCGGCATAGTACTGTAGTCATAAGGATAATCATTTGTATAACACGATCCACATGACGGCAGTGCTGTGTACGCCTACTCTTGCTAATCATGCGATAATTCTAATCTCATGAAGAACGGCACTTGGCGCCAGAAATTGGAAAGAAATAAAATCCCTTTTGTGCAAGTGATTGCTGATTCTTTCAACAGACTCTGCAGCTTTTGGGACAACAGAAAAGAACAATCCGAAATATAAAACCGACCGCCTAGACTACCATACAACCTCAGCTAAACTACGTTTAGAGGAACCACGGTTGGTTATAGGTCACTTAAAATCAAGAAATTACTTTCTTCTGAAAATTTTTGTTCATTAACGAGTAATGGTATCATTTCTGGGTAAAAGTGACCTACAGCGAAAGAATTTTCACAATGTAAAAGGGTTTTATAAGAATTTCTGTCTGGTCCTAGCCAAGAAATTTTCTGCAGAGAACTGATGTTTTGACAACCGTTTCGCAATGCATGTATTCATTGCGGTCGAAACCGATATTTTACTTTTTTAAAGGAAATAAGGTTAATAATTTGTAAATGATTCAGTGGTTTAACATGTCTAGAGAAAGGTGGCAGGTATGTGGCATACTTGTACTCAGTCAAATGAAGAGTACTTTAAAGGTCGTATGGCTAATAAAACGGAGTTCAAGAGTATCCTCAAACGGATTTTTTAAAATTTGAGTCTTATTTTATAAAATACTGGTTGGCAAACCAGAAAGTGTCCGGCTATTTTCTATTACAAACGAAAACAAAAAATGAACTGTTTGTAGTGTAATACCGAAAAAATCTCATTTCCATGTATTCGTGAAAACATCTCTGAAACATTTTCTGCGCACTAGGCACAGCTGCTTCGCGTATATGCAACGCGATTTTGTAAAGGTCTCTATGGCCCCGTCTCTTCATGTAGAGACGGTTATAGTTTTTACTTATAGTCATTCGCGCTTCCCAGTTGAAAGCTATCAAAAGCACTGCCATGTGTCAGAGATATCACTAAGCTGACTCTACTGTAGCAGTGTCTTAGTAGTAAGATGTAGATGTATTAAAATATCATGCATGATGCAACATTCTTACATACATTTAAGTGTTTACGACGTCTTATCTCCTGATGTATGTGTCATACAGTGATATAATTTTTAAGGTACATTCAACGGCATATGTGGATACTGTCTGAAAAATGTGTTGGGAATAGAGTTAGCAGCAAAGAAGTAATAAATTTAAGCATCATGCACAATGCGCTAGATTTTCTGTCATATCAGCGCTGATGACATATATCCTGAATTTTATTGGTGCCATGATATGATTGTAGGTGCATTTAGCGGATTATTTAGATTCTGTGTGTGAAATTTATTGCGAGTAGAGTTGAGAGCACAGAAGTAATAAGTTTAAAAGTCACGCATTACGCGGCGGTTTTCAACGTATATCATTGTTTATGACATCATATCTCCTGAACTATGATATGTACGTGCTTCCTAGGCACACAACGAAAGTTGTCTGACAGTACAATAAGCGTCTGGTGCAGTTGTTAGATCGATTACTGCTGCTACAATGACAGGTTATCAAGATTCAAGTGAGTTTGAACGTGGTGCTATAGTCGTCGCAGGAGTGATGGGATACAGCATCTCCATGGCAGCGATGAAGTGGGGATTTTCCCGTACGACTCTCTCACGAGGTTACCGTGAATATCAGGAATACGGTGAAACATCAAATCTCCGACATCGCTGCGGCCGAAAAAAAAAAAAATCATGCAAGACCAGGACCAATAACGATTGAAGAGAATCGCTCAACTAGACAGAAGTGCAACCCTTCCGCAAATTGCTGCAGGTTTCAATGTTGTACCATCAACAAGTGTCAGCGTGTGAACCATTCAACGAAACATAGTCAATATGGACTTTCGGAGCCGAAGTTCTACTCGTGTACCTTCGATGACTGCACGACACAAAGCTTTACGCCTCGCCTGGTCCGTCAACACTGACATTGGACTGTTGATGACTGGAAACATGTTGCCTGGTCGGACGAGTCTCGTTTCAAATTGTATCGAGTGGATGGACGTGTAGGGGTATGGAGACAAACTCATGAATCCATGGACTGTTCAAGCTGGTGGAGGCTCTGTAACGGTGTGGGGTGTGTGCAATTGGAGTGATATGGGACCCCCGATACGTCTAGATACGACTCTGACAGGTGACACGTACGTAAGCATCCTGTCTGATCACATGCATCCATTCATATCCATTGTGCATTCCGACGGGAAATTCCAGCAGGACAAAGCGACACCCCACACGTGCAGAATTGCTACAAAGTGGCTCGAGGAACACTCTTCTGAGTTTAAACACTTCCACTGGCCACAAACTCCCAAGACATGAACATTAATGAGCATATCTGGGATGCCTAGCAACGTGCTGTTCAGAAGAGATCCCCACCTCGTCGCACTCTTACTGATTTATGGACAGCCGCGCAGGATTCAAGGTGTCAGTTCCCTCCAGCACTACTCCAGACAATAATCGAGTCCATGCCACGTCGTGTTGCGGCACTTCTGCGTGCTCACGGGGGCCCTACACGGAATTAGGCAGGCGTACCAGTTTCTTTTGCTCTTCAGTGTATTTTATTTGTTTCCGCATTCGTGTAACTTCTCAGATATCATAAAATATAATGCATGTGACGTGAAGTACAGTAATTAAACTCCACAGATTAATGCAGATAAACAGCTTCAGCAACGACGAACGTTGACATATTCACAGTTACAATGAACGAAACGAAAATAAATGTAACGGCTCGTAAAACGGTATCGTACACAACTGCATATTCTAAAAGGCTGAATACGAAACGCTTCATCTAAGGATATCGTGTTTCAGGTAACACAGGCTTTCTCATCTAATTTCACCCACGAAAATTACTCGACTAATTGCTGCGTACGAAGTCATTTTGATGCAACGTTTCAACAAGTTTTCTAATCAACAGCTTCAGCAGAAGAGAAAAGGAGGAACAAGTCAGAAAGAACCATTAAGACGACGTTCTTACTTGACTTATAAGCCGAGGTAATTCTTCATAGACAAAAGTTTTTAAAGAAAATCATAAACGGACATATTGTAAGAAGTAAGCACCATGATGAGAGCCACACGATATTATTATTATAATTTCTAAAATAACAATACCCCAATTTCCAGAAAGCATCTTCAAGCTGTACTGGAGTATGGCACACTTGTTCAGTTTATATGTTTTTAAGGCTTGTAGTGAAAGCTACAACGAAACAGAAGTTGAGAAATAAAAAAGCATACTTACAGAGATTCCCTATATCCTAATTTTCTCTGCCCACAGGCAAACTACACATGTCGCAATACCTCTGCACTGTCGAAGCTAGGTGAACCCCTTCAATGAAGCTGCACCCGATAAACGTTTGTGTTTTGGGGGTTGCATATCCACAAGGATATCAGCTCTCTGCTGCAAAAAAGAAGGAAGGAAGAAGAATTTAACGTCCAGGCAACAACGAGGAGACGAAGCATAACGTCGGATTGTTTCAATCGGAAGTGCCTTTCAAAGAACTCTTCCCAGCATTTTCCTGGACGGTTTAGGGAAATCACGGAAAACCCAAATCTGTATGGCCGAACGCGGATTTGAATTGTGGTCCCCCCAAAGGCGAGGCCCGTGAGCTAATTACTGTGCCACATCGGTCGATCTCTCTACTGATTCACTCTTATCCCACTTCTCGTTAGTACTTACTCAGACACGCTCTTTCACTGTTACTTCTTGTCGGAAGTTGATAATATCAGTCATTAAGAGAGTACTGCCCGAGTTTTTGAACACAAGTATACTCCACGCCGTATATACTGCAACACTATGAAGGATAGCAAATAGTGAAATTTTACTCCTTGCATCAGATGACAGGTGTGCATGGACTGGCATGCACACTGATATGCCAATACTCCTTGTGTAAGCAGATGTAAATTTAGTTGTAAATTGCCGCCCCAAATAAGCTAAAAATTATAGTTTTCCCATGAAACAATTAGGCTACTTGATAAAATTCAACTTTTGCGCATTAAGTAAACACATAATAAAGCTCCTGATGTTGTCAGAGAGGCCTCGCCTAGTGTTCGTGGTAGAAGTACCTGGGCACACAATATGTAAAGAAAATTGGAACTTATTAACCACGAAATTAAAGATGTTGAAATGACAAATACAAGAGTTATTCGTATGAAAATGGAGTTTATGAGAAGTACAAGTGAACATGAATCTAACTGGATATTAACAAACTGCAATGATGTCGTATAAAAGATATTAGATTATTCAACAGGGTCGCCATCAGCGTGATGTCGGCAAAAACTTCACTTGACGTCGTGTCTATTCATACAAACATCATATGAATGCATTCACCAAACCTTGAACAATAATGAAACGGAGAACGTTGGAAAGAGGGAGCACACAACAGAAGTATCAAGTGGAAAGGGAAAAAAAGAATGTACGAGTATTCACCAGGAAACAAATTTCTGGAGACGTAATCGAAATAGTGATTCGTAGACTCGAGTGATTTCTGAGCACTAAGTTGTGCCCAATAGCAGAAAAGAAACACCCCGACTAAGCGAGAGTGTGCGCCAAACGCTAAGTGCATTTGAAACGCAGGTCGAAGCTAATCAAAATTGTTGGATGTAAGGTCCGCCAGTTATGCAAACACCGTTTTCTTTTCAACTTTTCTTGCGTAACTGGCGGACCTTACATCCAACAATTTTAACTGCAAACACGAGAACTATAAGAGCAGCAAACCCAAATGATGAAGCGAATCAAGGTCTGACATGTCACGTACTTCACTGCCGCGTCTACCGAATTCACAGGCACGCAGTGCTTTGGCGGCCTTTAAGCCATCGGTATACGGACCATCCTCTCGAATGTTAATGTTGAGCGTCCCGAGTTCAACGTACTGCTGAACGCTGAGAAAAGATGCGATTTGTGCTTACGGCACGTGTGTCTCAACATGGTACTATATACGGACGCCAGCGCGCTCTAGCGGCTGTTGTCTGCTGAATGTGGCTTGCTTATCACACTGTTTACGGAACGGACGGCAAAAAATCCCTACGTTAGTTTTGTAAAATTCAAATTTGCTCCCTTGTTCATAGCCTAGTCATGTTGTTCTGCCTGTAGTATACGTAACTAAACACTTTAATATCAATGAACATGTTGTCAGGCAAAAGCGAAAGTACCATGTTCAGTACGTAAGAACATAGGCTTTTAAAAGTTCCATTACAAATAGTGCGATACAAATTTGCAATAGTTCTCCACATACGATGAAAATTATTTAGTTATTCTCACTTTTTAGTAAAATCCTAACGTCATTCTTACTTGATCACTGTTCCTATTCAGCAGCAGAATCTTTGCAACATGTGAAATAAACTTAAACCAAGAAATAGCAAAATCTCTTACTGCAAGTAGTGCAAGCTGTCTTGTAGATAAAACCAGTCAAAGAAACTCACTCCTGAGAAGGAGCGCACTTACATTTACATAACATCGAATATTATTGAATATACTTTTATTAAACTAATAAGAAAATATCATAGCCGGCTAGAAAACGAGGCAAACCACCAACACAGTGCCCTAGGCCTTACAACTCTGGAACCCTTCTCATTGCGCCATATCAACCATGGGTATTATACGACCAAAATTTGCGTTTTATCGTGTCCTGAAAGCGTTGAACTTAGATACGTTATTAACTGATATTCAATTACAACAAATTGGACTAAGAACATCGCGTTCCGTATGGATCCTCAATGTGCTTTTGTCTTGAAACGGCATACTTTCATAATACGCAAGTTAAATGATTCTCTAATCACGAATACCACGTTCCCCGTCTTTTTGCCGGCCAGTGTGGCCGAGCGGTTCTAGGCGCTTCAGTCTACGGTCGCAGGTTCGAATCCTGCTTCGGGCATGAATGTGTGTGATGTCCTTAGGTTAGTTAGGTTTAGGTAGTTCTAACGTCTAGTGGACTGATGACCTCAGAGGTTGAGTTCGGTAGTGCTCAGAGACATTTGAACCCGTATTTTTATTACAACAAATCGTACAATTAACTACAGGTTTTCGAGAGATCTTCTATTTGCTGATGCTTAGACCAGCATATATAGATACGGGGTTCAACTGAAAGCCAATAAGGAGTCTCGTGACTCTGCACTGAAGAGAGATGGCTTCCTTGGGACGTAGACGGCGTTCTTCCAACTCATTTGTCAATCTTCAGCCGCGCGTAGAGGTTATGTATCAAGCTAGATATTACTCTGCACTTTCGGAAAGACGTCCCAGTGTGTTTTCTCCGCGGTATGACGTCAGGAATTCGGCATGCTCGACGCTCAACGTTAAAATGCACGGTCCGTCGCTGCACTGTCACTGGCTGCTGAACGTGGCTGATGCGTGGAGTGGAACTGTGTGTGAACGACGTGAAGCGCACTACATTTGTCCCTGCCGTGCGCTAAGCCGGAAGATCTGGACCAGGATAACAGTCGAAAACCCTCAGTATTGAGACATATCAGAACAGCACTAACAACATGTGGTCTCGCGTTATCTTGTTAAACGATAACATGACAGTGACCTCAGAAATAGGACACAACCACCGGCATAAGAATGTCAAAAACGTAGTCTGTTGTCCAAAGTACCAGCTATGGCACGCCATACCATCACGCCAGGTGCTGGCTCCGAATGACCATGATGAACACAAACTGACACAAAAGGATACGTCCATCGTGACGTTATAGGCAGAACTGAGACTCAACTGAAATCGTGTCATTCCTACAGATAGTGTTGGCATTGGAAGTGTCACTATCGGCATACTTCTCTCTGCTTCTACGTAAAGGGAAACTACAACAATGGTCGCCTTGGCAGTCCATAGTACTCCTAGACTTCGTCGTACTATCTATGTGGATAACTGTCTTGCTGTAAACACGCGCATTTTCCGACTCAAAGTCCATAACGAAAGCACAGTTTCAATACGCCTTAGAAGGAGAACACCTGCTCAGAATGATGTCAAATTTGAACAGCATAAAGTGACGCAGGAGGAAACTTTATGAAGGAAATTAAAGAAAATTTGAGCAACAGCTGGCACTGTAAGCGTCAGAATATCCAAACCAAGAGACGCGTAGCGCATGGCTGCTACTCACTTTGCGTCCGAGACGTCCATCATGACTGTATCCATGAAAGATCGCGCACTGCTTTTTCCCGACACTCAAGGTTATGAGAAAACCATTGGTGAAATGTCTGTCACGAGTCTGCAAAAAGCAATTCCAGAATTCAAAAAGACAGTTTTTTTTAAAGTGCAATATGGCAGCGGGAGGAAAGCGTTTGATCCGACGTCTGTCGAAGATGTGGCCACAGCAGTGCAGGAGGGGTCGAGTGGTGGTGTGCAAATATGCAGTTAATGGGGAGTCGCCGTGACGTTGGACATGCCTGGGATCACGGTGCATAAAATACTACAAAACATCCTGCACTGCCATTCGTACAAAATCACTCATTTTGAGGAGTTGCTTCCATGCTGATCTGCCTGCAAGACAAACATTTACTCTGGAATTTCTTGGTCACATGGAAGTGAGCAATGAATAACCGTGGAACATTCTGTTAACAGATGAAGCCCATTTACATCTTCAAGGACACGTCAATACGCAGAATTGCAGAATATGGGAAACGAGAAATCCAGACGTACATCAGGTGGTACCACTTCATTCTGCAAAAGTGACTGTGGCGTGAGTTGACGGCATCGTTTATCGTAGGGTTGTATTTTTTCGAGGGAATAAGTCCACAGCCAGTGAAGTAACTGCTGCAGAGACATTTCGTAAATACTAGAATTATCAGCCGTCATTTTCCTACAGCCTGGCCTCCAGATCACGTGATCTTAATTCGTGTGAGTTTGTCTGAAAGATGTTGTGTTCAGTGCTCCAATTAGGAACAATTGAAAACCGAAGTCGATTTGCTTTTTATGCTGCCGAAGTGAACGCGGCGCTGATTAAAGACTTCTCGTAGGAGAAACATCAATGCTCCAGAAGACTTTAGAGCACTACAGAATACCTGATCTCCAACCACGGCTGATGAGCAAGCGTCTATATCATATTACTCTGCTTGCATTCCCACTGTGTGACTGCGGTAAAGAAGAGGCTGTCATCCACATCTTTTTTGGCTGCACGTACAGACACAATACAACATGTCATCTTCTACAACGTATGGTCACTCTTGGTTGCTGTTTACCAAAGTGTGTAACTATACTGCTATGCTTGAAATACTTTTATATAGATTCCGTTCATCATCATTATATGCATTTTTTATTCAGGCATTCTTGCTTTTCCAGTTTCAAGTACACTACGACTGATCTTTCCATCTCTTCTTATGACGCCAAACATTTCTGTTCCCTTGAGGTGTATATTTGTATATTAATTTAGGTATTCGTTCACCTGATTTTTTAATTTTATTTTACTTTTTTATTTACACGTCAAGTTCCGTAGGACCAAATTGAGGAGCAAATGTCCAAGGTCATGGAACGTGTCAGCACATGAAATTACAACATAAAAGTAATAACAGATAAAAATAAAATGTTTATGAACCCGAAAAAAGGCAGTTCATAAGTTTAAGTAAACGCAATCAACACTACAACAAGAAGCAGCTTACTTTTTCAAGGGACGCCTCGACAGTATAGAAGGAGTGACCCATGAGGAAAGCGAGTGGACTACTGCTAAGATTTTTGAATTCGAGTGGTAGCTTACTGAAAATGGATGCAGCAGTATTCTTCACACCTTTCTGCACAAGAGTTAAGGAAGTCCTATACAAATGCAGGTTTCATTTCAGCCGAGTATTAACTGAGTGAAAGCTGCTTATTCTTGGGAATACGCTAATATTGTTAAAAAGGAAATGACAGTAAGGAATATATATACAGTGAGAGGCCAATTTCAAAATACCCTGACTCGTGAACAGGGGTCGACAAGAGGTTCGTGAACTTACACCACTTGTTGCCCTAACAGCCCGTTTCTGAGCCAACAGTATCCTTTTAGAATGGGAAGAGTTACCCCAAAATGTAATACCATACGACATAAGCGAATGAAAATAAGCAAAGTAGACTAATTTTCGTGTCGAACGATCACTCACTTCAGATATCGTTCGAATAGTAAAAAAGGCAGCCTTAATTCTTTGAATAAGATCATGAACGTGGGCTCTCCACGACAGTTTACTATATATCTGAACACCTAGAAATGTGAGCTGTTCAGTTTCACTAATCACTAATCATATGCCCATTCTGTGAAATTAAAACGTCAGGTTTTGTTGAATAGTGTGTTAGAAACTGTAAAAACTGAGTCTTACTGTGATTTAGCGTTAATTTATTTTCTATAAGCCATGAACTTGGGTCATAAACTGCACCATTTGAAACCGAGCCAACTACACACACAACATCCTTTACTACCAAACTAGTGTCATCAGCAAAAAGAAATATCTTAGAGTTACCTGTAATATCATTTACATAAATAAGAAACAGAAGTGGCCGCAACAACTCATCCCTGGGGCACCCCCCACTTGACCGTACTCCACTCAGACCCCACATCACAGCCATTCTCAACATTGCGAATAATAACCTTTTGCTGTCTGTTGCTTAAGTAAGAGAGGAACCAATTGCGAGCTACTCCCCGTATTCCGTAATGGTCCAACTTCTGGAGCAATATTTTGTGAGTGTTCATGCCAACTTTTTCCGTACTGTTCTATTTTGTGATGTATCATTTTGACGCCTAGATCATTTCTAATTTCACTGTTCTTCTTTCGATCTAGGAGTTTGTAACCACCTAGTCGTCTTAGGAGTCTCACCGCTGCTGCTTAAATCCTCCTCCGTTGACTGACGGTTAGAAACCAAGTCTCCGCCCCATAAATCAAGACTGCTACTGCAATCATGATGTAGAATTTTAGTACTGCCTCTCCCCTGACTGTTTTTAGTTGAGCGTGGTTTATAGTAGTTACCAAGTGTTGGAATTTTAGTAGCTTGAATTCTAACTCATTGGATGTAATATATCGGATCTTAAATCCCAGATATGTAAAACTGTTTATTTATCCGGGCACTTTATCATCAACATTATTTTTGCTCTTAAACGCTCCTTACCATGGAAACCTCTCAGATTTATCTTTAGATATCATCAGATTACAATCGTTTTCTACCTAGCGCAAGGACCAAATTTCTCTTTATAATTTGACTTTCTTTTTTGTAATTTATCTTCCATTTTTTGGAAGAGCAAATAACTTTTAATACGATTCTACTACACATGTAAACTAATGTCCATGTAATGCAGGAAAGGTAAAATTCCGCGTTCTGGAGCTAGACGGGCCAGTCGGCCCGTCCGCTCGCGATGTGCTCCTCACCTAATGACGTCATCGGATGATGCATGGAAGGGCGTGTGATCAGCACGCCGCTTTTCCGATCATTTACGGCTTTCTGGACCTTGGAAGCGCTACGGATCGGTCGAGTAGACACAGTTGGCCTCACGAGGCTGGAGTGCACCTGATAACAGAAAGGAAAATCCCTGGCGGTATCGGGAATCGAATCCGGGTCCTCCACATGGCAGTCAGCCACGCTGACCTTCAATTATGCAGGCGGACTATTGGTGGCGATATACAATGTATTAAATCATATGTGTACATTGCCCTACAGTGTATGAAGTCTTGTATGATAGACGATGAGTGTAAAAATACAATAAAAAGATTACGACTCTCTTCCGTTTGGTTCGCTTTTGAAACTTCAGTGCATTTTGCATCTAACAAGTTTCTTTTAGACGAATCAGGTCCATGAAAGCTTTATAAATTGTTAATTTTATTTATAAAACAGTTATACAATGAAGTGACATAAGCATGGGACAGAGATATGCACATATACATACAGCAGTAGTAATCTGTACGCAAGGTATAAATGACAGTGTACTGTCGGAGCTGTCATTTGTACTCAGGTGATTCCCATCGAAATGTTTCCGACGCGATTGTGGCTGCACGACGGGTATTAACAGACATCGGACGTGGTAGGAGTTGGAGCTAGACGCATGGGACATTATCTTTCGGAAATCGTTAATGAATTCAATATTCCGAGAGCCACAGCATCAAGAACGTTCGGAGAATACCAGATTTTAGGCAGTACGTATCATCACGGACAGCGTAGTGGGCGACGGCCTTCACTTTACGACAGAGAGCGGCAACGTTTGCGCAGAGTTGTAAATGCTAACAGACAACCAACACTGCGAGAAATAACCTCAGAAATCAGTGTGGAACGTATGATGAAAGTATGCGTTAGGACAGTGCGCCGAAATTTGGTGTTGACGGACTACGGCAGCAAACGACCGACGTGAATACATTTGCTAAAGGGATGACACCACCTACAGCGCCTCTTCTGGGCTCGTGACCATATCGGTTGGACTCTAGACGACTGGAAAACCGTGGCCTGGTCAGGTGAGTACCGATTTCATTTGGTAAGAGTTGATGGTAGAGTTCGAGTGCATCGCAGAGTCTACGAAACTGTGGACCCAAGTTGTCAACAATACGCTGGGCAAGCTGGCGTTGGCTCCATAATGGTGTGGGCTGTGTTTACGTGGAATGTACTGTGTCTTCTGGTCCAACTAAACGGATCATTGACTGGAAATGATTATGTTCGTCTACTTGCAGACCATTTCCAGCCATTCATGGACTTCTTGTTCCCAAACAACGATGGATTTTTTGTGGATAATAATGCGCCATGTCACCGGGCCACAATTGTTCGCGAGTGGTTTGAAGAACATTCTGGACAGTTTGAGCGAATGATTTGGCCACTCAAATCGTCAGACATTAATCCCATGGAACATTTATGGGACATAATCGAGAGGTCAGTTCATGCACAAAATCCTTCGCTGACAACACTTCCGCAATCATGGACGGCTTTAAAGACAGCACGGCTCAGTATTTCTGCAGGGGACTTCCAACGACTAATTGAGTCTGTGCCAAGTCGAGTTGCTGCAGGACACCGAGAAAAAGGAGATCCGACACGGTATTAGGAGGATCCCATGACTTTTGTCATCTCAGTGTGTGCCCTACAGCATACTCGATATAAAATGCATAGCAATTCTGAAAAAAGTCTGTTGATAAGCAAATCCTAGATAAAGTCATTCGTGAATCTGAACTGGCGGACCTAATCAATGAAGTTCTTGCAATGTGATGGTTCATCTCCAATCCTCTCCCAGTTCTCTGACGACACGTTCATTATAGTTTGCTGAACTATTCGTCTTTCGTGCCGATAATGTATACAATGTATACGGGCCTAGTCAACTGAAGTATCACTACCGTACGATCAGGACATAACCGTGCAAATTGATTCACAAGTGAATTCGAAAGTGGCAATAAACACGAATACTTCGAGTTCATCTGAAGGTCAACTGTTAATTCGAAAAGTCTATCACGGACAGTTAAACGTTCTGTAATAGCAGCAGCGGACGTCATGTAATTAGGTACACTTCAAGCTGCAAAAGTCTAACACTTCACAATCGAGATCACATACACTAAACAGTCTGGCAGCGTGTGACCGTAGAGTAACAAAACAACATGTAAACTGCAATTCGCTGACTCTATCTCGTCAGGAGGGAGTGCGTACATTATTAGTCCCAGCAGCTCAGACGTTTACGACCCGGAAATGACACACGCAAAAGGACATCCCGGGAAGACGGGTAGGTAGCTGGGTGGAATAACAAGGCGAGTGTGTGACTTGGTGCGCAGGCGGCAGGTACACGACGCCTGTGACTGGCACCGGCGGCGGGCTGGCGCCAACTAATATTTGTAATGGCCGCCCACTGGCGCCAGCAGCACGCGCACAATTACAGGCGTCTCCCTCGCCAGCCGTTAGTGGATTAGGGTCGCCGGCTTACTGGCGCCATCCTCTGCCGACCGCCACGCCGCCGTGGCGCTGGCCCACTTTTTCAGTCCGGCTTTTTGGTCTGGAGAAATAAAATAAATACAAGTTTGCGAGATGGTTTCAAATTAAACCCGCTCGAGACTTCCAATCTTTAGAAAAAGACGAATATAATAACAGCAACAAGCATTTATTCCAACCCATGGTTTATGTTTAAAGCAAAGGTTTAATTTGAAATGATGTCCAAATATCAGTTTAGAAATAAGAGTCTGGATGTTAATTTAATTGTATTGAAGGGCTTTCCCTTGTTATTCACGCCATAGATTTTGTAAATTATTCAGATGTTTGACAGTCATTGAGCCTGCGTTCCAATGATACCTGAGCAGAGGTTTCAGAACGAATCGATTTAGCGTCCGATCGTAGACAGAAAATAGGAAGAAGCAAGATCTGAATTTCACACAGTCTACAACGAGGTCCTCAGAGACGGAGCTCAAGTTATAGTAATACCCAAAATGGTCCAGAAATCGTCCCAGGAGCTACATTAATAGAGTTATAGAAACCACGGAAAATTTAAATCGGAATATTGGATCGAGGACTTGAACCTCATTCTTTCCGAACGCTGTGCCTGTGTAACTGGATAATGACTACTTTGGGGACGTCCATTAAGTACGTGATGGATTTTGCTTTTAAATTTGGACCCCTCCCTCCCCCCCCCCCCTCTCCGCCTTGGTGAGATCTGGTGAGATGTGGTGGGACTCCATTGCTCCTCACGCTTTGTTTATCCTGTAGACGGTTAAAATGGATATTTTTAGTTTGTTTTAAACATTGATTAAAACGCTTTAATAAAACCTTGTTTTGTTTAGAAAGTGTATTAAACATTGTTTCAAGACGTGATTAAAAACGTTATTTTAAACATGCTAACCCTGAGAAGTATTCGTACAGACAGAGAGACGGTCGGACAAAGAGGTCCACAAAAATAGTATTAACAGTTTTGACGGATGTCTACAAAACTGACCTTTTATTGGTGTATTATATACATCAAATGTCGTTGAACGTTTACGTACTTTACAGATGAAAGACAACGTTATTTGTACCTTCCATTGAACTTACCAGCACGTAGCTTTTAAATCTCTTGATTTATGTGAGCACTAAGAGAATTCAACTTAGCTTCCTTCCACAAACAATTAATTTCTTGCTCACACGTGTGTTTAGACCTACTGGCACGCCACATAACATACATATTGTAAAACTTTTGATAAAAATTCATCTTGAACACAATAACATCAGCCTTATATGCGTTGCGGAATCTCACGACTGACTCACTGACTGATACGCAGTGATTTCGACGGAATCAAATCTGACACTTGTGCAGCACTTGTTTGAAACTGGGAAATGCCGGACATGCATAGGTGTAAAGCGTTCAGTCCAGTGCACAGAGGCTGGAAAGCACTTTAACACTTTCCGTTGTAATAACGTATTTTCTCTGTACCAAATAGATGACGTGAGATTTTCATTGCCCCCTCCATTTAATGAGATTTGCTGACATTCTATAAGACCCTCTTTCACTGCCCACCCCCACTCCCCACCTCTCCAATTTGAGCTCACGTCCCCTTTGCCACCAACATGGCATTATTAAAAACGAAAAAAGTCACGATGAAGATGCCTAAAATAATTTGAAACTGGCAACATTTATTCGTAAACTACTACTTGGACATTATTTTAAATAATATGCGGTCTAAGCTTTCGATTCTGGAATCTATTCATTATAACGAATGAATTTACTCTTTTTGTTTAAGAAATATTATTCTTGACACTGAGGTATGCATCCATTGTATGGAAAGGTACTGATTTCGGTCCACTAAGAAACATGTTGTCGCTACTCACATCGGAAACCTTTCGCAGCCGTTGTAATTGTTGGTTGCTGTTTATCTCTTCCCTAGTGTTTATTCAGTCGAACAGATTTCGCTGTTTTCATGACTTCCTACATTCATTGTATTCTAAATTTGATTTACTTGAGATAATTCTGGTAATTAGTTATATGGCTACCGACATTTAGTTCACTAGCCTATTACTCTTGTCAAGACTAAATCACTAATGTTCAGTAAATGATGATAAACGTTTAAGTCCGATATACAGATCCGCACAAACTGTTTATTGTGCACAGAACACTAAACCAACTACCAGTGAAATGATCGAATTATCTGTGCTATAAAAAATATAAGACTTGCTGAGAAGCTGGTGCAAGCGGCATATAGTGAGAGAATGACAAAATGTTTTTGTTGCACCTTAAATTCCGTAGTAGGCTGGAATCGTTGGTGACGAACCAGCTGCTCAGCCTCCCGAGATTTCACCAACTCCACAGCGTCGTATGGGAAAGAACACAAACATAAATTATTTACAGTACTTGTATTAATAATACACGAAGCGTAAATATATACAAGAGAAAATCAGTCCTACTCCTCTTTGCGGACTGTTGTGCTGGGGCAGCCATTAAAATAACTATTTAATGGTGAAAAGGCATTATTTGAATTACTGAAGACAATTCTGGTAATTCGTTTTATGGCTGTCAACATTTAGTTCACTAGCCAATTACTCTTGTCATGTCTAACTCACTGAAGTTCATTACATGCTGACTAATTGTAAAATTATTAAATTGCAGCTCATTAAAGTCTTTGTATAGATGTGTTCAAGTTCCTATGGTGAACTGAATAAAAAAGAAACTGGCGAAATAAATCTTCCCTGATAACAGTTTGCATTTGTTGGACAAGCTGCTTAACATCTTGTAGAAATGAAAATATTAACAAGACGTTCGCCATGGAATTCTGTGTTCTCCACGCCGCTACAACAGCTATTTCTTGTGTTGGTGGAACTTGGAAAAGGATTCAACGGAGCACTTCAGACAGACTGCCGACTACCATGCAATGTAGCTCTCCCCACGGAGTAACGATCACTTGGTGAGCATAAGGAGAAAATTTACATACAGGGTGAGTCAGGAGGAAAGGTACATGCTTTGAGCGGTGATAGTATTAGTGATTCTGAACAAAAAACTTCATATGGACGTATGCCCCATTCCGAATGGTTTCCGAAATAGAACACATATAATATCACTTTTGTACATTTTTCTTGAATAGCTCGAAAACCGCAACCCCCAGCGAAAACGTGTCACGGTACAAAATTAAACTATATTACATTTCCTACAGTAAAGGCCCTACTCTTTTTTTCTCTAGAACTAATGGTTTGTGCGAAGAGAACGCGAGAATGTAAAATACTCGCTCGTCGCGCATGCACTGTAGCTTAAGTAGTTTTTGTAGGCCAATTTGAGGCAGTTTCCCGACTTGATAGACCACAAGTGTCCCGTATCAAACTGTTAGTCTCAGATTGCTCTACACTACTGTGGTACGTAGAAAACAGTGACAATGTTTGATAGTACCGATAATAAATAACAATGAATATTAAAAGTGTTCTACCTCGGGGAGTCCATATGAAGCTGCTTATTCAGTACCACTACTACTATCATCCCTCAAAGCATGTACCTTTCCTCCTGACACGTCCTGTATTTGATGTAACTTTAACTTTAATGGAGTAAATTCTTTCATATATAAAGCCGGACTGCAAGCAGGCTCGAACCCATCATCATTCCTCGCTGGTTCCACCTGTCTGAGTGTCTTCTATCTGTAGCGACAATTACCTCAGTTGATTTTATGGAAGAAAAGTAATTCACCTTGTCAAATATCTTGCGTTTATTCAAAGAAAACCTTTTGCTAGCTAATGGGCACTTTCACACCTACAGAACGCCGTAGCCCAACCAGTACGAAAGTACAATCGGAAGTATATCTTCTCGTTACATACAAACAGAGCTAACCTAAAATCCCCGAGTAAGCAGCACTCGTAAGAGTTTATATATTGTTATCGCTGATTGTGACTATCTTGCAGTTGGAAAAAAGTTCACTATAAATTTTTGCGCAAAAGACGCCGTAAATCATTCTGAAATAAATTGCCCCTCAAGCCTGCGACCTACATTAATGCCATTTCATCTCAATACGTTTTAATCTGTGATAAATCAGTACACGCATATTCCGTTATTCAGTCTACAGGCTTTCGCAGACATTATAGTTGTAGGTGACTATTTACGTCTTTCCTAGCGATCAATCAGTCGTAAAGATTTCCTCGTTTTCTTGACTTCGTACATTTACTGTATTCTAAAATTGTGGGAGTATGTCCTCCTGGAGAGAATTCGTGTGTGCCATCTGTCTCCGCATCGTGTGAACTTTGTTCTGTGTGTTATCGTATCCTCTGAGGCATAGATTGGGGACCAACGCAGCAATTGCTGAAAAAAATGTTAAGATTCGCCTAAAAACAACACTTTAGGCACATTTTGTGAGCGTTGTGCAAAATGATATATGGAATGTGTTGATATCAGCACGTGGAACTCCGGTACATAGTGACAGCGAATGATACACAAAACAGTGGTACCGAGTATACGACACAATTTATTAAAATAAATTGTGTCGATACATAAAAGAATACACGACACAACACACACGAGTCACTGAGCTAATTGAACTGCCGCCGTTAACCATCACAGGAAAGTCTGCGAGTCGTTTTCTCTGGCCAGCGATGCTAACGTTATCAGAAGCCCAAGACACTACAAACAGTTTTTTGCTTTCACATTCGTTGGCGCCGGCCTGAGTGGCCGTGCGGTTCTAGCGCTACAGTCTGGAACCGAGCGACCGCTACGGTCGCAGGTTCGAATCCTGCCTCGGGCATGGATGTGTGTGATGTCCTTGGGTTCGTTAGGTTTAATTAGTTCTAAGGTCTAGGGGACTGATGACCTCAGAAGTTAAGTCGCATAGTGCTCAGAGCCATTTGAACCATTCGTTGGCTTGTCCAGTTCACAACCAACCTGCCACTTTCCAACAGAACTCAGACCTCGAGCTAACCCACAGATTAGTCTGTCACCACAACCAATTTTTCTTGCTTTCACATTCGTTGGCTTATAACCAGTATCAAATCGAATAAAACGATTTCTCACAGCCTGAAAAATTTCACGCTATGAGGACCCAAAGTCGGAATGTTATGCAGAATTTGGTGTGGCATCTCAGAATTACTGTTTACTAGCGACCTAACATTTATTACCTGATTTAAATCCGAGTGTAGCGTCCAGGAGAAAGAATCATCTGAAGGTAACAAATTGCTGTTGGGGTCTCACAATCCTATATTAGTCTTGAACCTCGAAGGAGAAAGAAGTGCGGTTAAACGAGCCCTTGATGACGTGGTCGTTAGGGACAAAGCACTCGTTCAGTTGAAGAAGAATAGGAAAAGAGATCAGCCGTGACTTACTGGAAGGATCCCGGAAGCAGGTAACTGAAAACATGAGAACTCGTGCCTCTTCCAGCTGAATACAACTGAAACTCCGTTCCCTTATAGTTACCTCACTAATGTGTCAACAAAGTGCTATGACGGGTATGTTTGTTTAGTGAAGTCTCAGACAAGTCGAGGCTTGTTGAGTGTTCATACTTGTGCGTGTCTTATATTACAGAGATGCGGGCTGCACATGTATATTCAAGGAATCATTGGGTGTTTTCTTGTGTGTATGCTGCACATCTCCAAAGACTTTTTTTTCATTGAGCGTATTTCTATTTTTCTTTATAATCCTCTGTATGAAATATTCTTCCTGGAGAGTCAGAATTTGCTTTCTTCTGTTTTATGGCATAAAACTGCCATGTCTGTTTTTATCTCAGTGTGGTGGTAAGCTCCCTTCATTTAATGTTCTGTATATGTGGAAGGTACATATTCACTCTTCAGTATCATTGTATGTTTCTTGTACATAATATTAAAGTTTCTTGCATTCATTCCAATATATTTGCAGTTGTAGGTACTACATTTTAATTTATATATTCCTGAACTGCTGTATTAACTTTACTAATTTTGTATATGAGCTCATTATGGTGTGACCGAACGAGGTGGAGCAGTGGTTAGCACAGTGGGCTCGCGTTTGGGAAGACAATGTTTCAAACGTGCGTCCGGCCATCCACGTATAGGTTTTCCCTAAATGACTCCAGGCAAATGCCGTAATGGTTCCTTTAAAAGGGCACGGCTGATTTCCTTCCCTACCTTTGACACCACCTGAGCTTGTGGTCTGTCTCTAACGACATCGAAGTTGAGGGGACACTAAACCCATTCTTCCTTTGTTCCTTCCTTCGTTATGGTATGTTACGGTGTGCCATTAAATGTTTGTGTTGTGGGATGAGTTTTCTGATGTTCCTGTGCTTTGTGCATTACAGTTATGTATCAGTATATCTGTTCTTGCTTTTGCTGTCTTCTATTGGCGTGTTATTTCAACGGTTCTGTGTAGCTTGTGTATTATCGTGCTGTCGCATCCAGTATTTTGTGCTAAGTTAATGATCACGTTTAGCTCTTGTTGACAGTTATTTCTGCGTACAATTAGAGGTGGTCTTCATTGTCTGTGTCCCATACACGTGATGGCTGCTACTTTTTGAGAACGTGCGTGATTTTATTTCTTGTGTGTCATCAAGTCTGTAGCCGTTTCTTTTCTGAATTTGTCTTTACTTTTTCGCTAGATTTTGTGATTTTGAGTTCAAGATAGCGTATTGTTTCTTCTTTTTCCATTTACATAGTGAACTGAATGATGTGGTGCATGTTATACACCTGCATGTGTAACTGTTTATATGTTCCTTTGGTTCACTTATGGGATATATGATATATCTACATGCATGTGCCAATATAAGACTATATTTTTTAGATTAAATGTGTTCACAGTTGTGAATGTGGAGAACCATCAGCTGTAGAACTGAATGACGAAAATGAACATTTAGGCCGGACCAGGACTCGAACCAGGATTCACTGCTTATCGCAGGCGGTCTTTTTACCATCTGGCTGTTCATGCACGACCCACAGCGAGGTCCAAACTTTGATGCACCGTCAACCATGTGTCTACAACTTGTACATCCATTATGTGTATTCCTGTACAATTTTATTTGAAAACCACTTGCTCGGTGTCGGCGAATAAATACGATATTGCAGTGTGTTTGTTATTCTGAATTAGAGCATCACAATTGAGAATTACACAGACACGGCAATATCGTATTTAAAGTTTTTGTTTCTATTATTTCTGAAAATATTTGGATTCAGTGTGATTCATTGCGATATTTGCTAGTATTTATGAGACAGGGCTTCTAGTTGGAGACGTTCCTTTGTAAACAGATGACTAATTAAACTGCATGAAATTTTGTTCAGTGATTAATTTCATGACTTTCAGCACTTCTCTACTGGTAGTGGAGCCAGTGCCAGTTGTTTTTTCACGATGTCCATTGTGATACCAAGAGGGACTGAAGTTGTACATAACTTGAAGATCAAATGAAATATGTTTTGCAGTTAGTGGGATTTGTGTATCATTTATGCTTCGGATTAATCAAATGGCTCTAAGAACAATGGGACTTAACACATGAGGTCATCAGTCCCCTAGACTTAGAACTACTTAAACCTAACTAACCTGAGGACACCACACACATCTATACCCGAGGCAGGATTCTAACCTGCTACCGTAGCAATAGCGCGAGGTTCCGGACTGAAGCGCGTAGAACCGCTCGGCCACAGCGGCCGGCCTTCGGATTAACCTCTGGAGCTTTATATAATCTTATTACTCTGTAGTTTATAACGTCCAGCTAAGTATTAGTGTTCAAGCTTGGCAATATGGCATATGAGAGGAGTCCTAAAATTAAATGTAAATGTCGTGTGACTAGGGCTTCCCGTCGGGTAGACCGTGGGCCGGGTGCAAGTCTTTCAGTTTGACGCCACTTCCGTGACTTGCGCGTCGATGGGGATGAAATGATGATGATTAGGCCCTGAGCGGAGAAAATCTCCGACCCAGCCGGGAATCGAACCCGGATTGACATTCTGTCAAGCTGACCACTCAGCTACCAGGGGCAGCTCTGAAATTAATAACGAACCTCACAGGGCTATTCAGTCTTTATGTGTTTTGGGCTGGCTTCTGAGCGTTGATGCTATTCAAGTCTTTTTACATTATTTTTAGTTCCCATGATTTTGTGAATACGTTTTTACATTTTAATGTGTTTTACAGCATCATTTTGGATCTAATAACAGGACCAGACTTTAATTCTTCAATACTTTTTTCATAATTTGTACATTCCTGAATATCCATGAACACTATAGTATTACTATTGTCGCTATTACGCCCCCATCCATTCTATCCTGTAGTTTCTTTCTGTTTATTGTCTTACTTGTTAATTATGGTCTTACTAGACCAACTCCTGCCGCGCGCAGTGGTCATGCGGTTTGAGGCGCCATGTCACGGACTGCGCGGCCCCTCCCGCCGGAGGTTCGACTCCTCCCTCGGGCATGGGTGTGTGTTGTCGTTAGTTTAAGTTACTTTAAGTAGTGTGTAAGTCTAGGGATCAATGGTCTCAGCAGTTTGGTCCCTTAGGTATTCATACACATTTGAACTGTAGACCAACTCTCTGCCGGCCGGAGTGGCCGTGCGGTTCTAGGCGCTACAGTATGGAGCCGAGCGACTACTACGGTCGCAGGTTCGAATCCTGCCTCGGGCATGGACGTGTGTGATGTCCTTAGGTTAGTTAGGTTTAATTAGTTCTAAGTTCTAGGCGACTGATGGCCTCAGAAGTTAAGTCGCATAGTGCTCAGAGCCAACCAACTCTCTGACTGGTCTATATTTATACCACTGTTTATCCTTCTTGTGCTTCAGTATGTTTTGTTTCTGTTAACTAACTCTGATGTATGTATTTGTTAATGTGTTCTTGTTAATGTTATATTCAAGTTTGTTCTCTAACAACTGCGTTTCTGTGTCGCTCAGCAGCATGTCAATTAGATTCATTCTTCTCTAGTAAAATGTGTCAAGTTGAAAGCCTTTACTATATGCATATTTCTGTGAGATAGAGAGAACGAGGGAGGGAAAGAGAGTGTTCTCTTGAAGTTGTCCTTTCACGTGTACATTTAATTTTTTTTGTTTTTTTGTTTTTTTTCTTCTGCTGCACTGTTGATGTTTACAAAGCTACCCGTACCACTTTGAAAATTGTTACGTCACAGTTTCCCCCCAAACCTGTCACCTAACATTATTTGTATACACAACACCTTTGGTCAATGTAATCAATTACTTTTCCTGCATCATAACTGCAGGCAACATTTAGGACTGCCAGTGACTGCCCAGTTAATCGCTTCTTCTCCTCCCTTTTTTTAATACAGTGATGGTCTTGTTATTCTTTGGCAGACTTGAAAGCTTCCAAGCTGGCTCAGGCGACATAGAGGTTACTTAAAGGAGCCAGGAGGGGCCGTAAACGTATTCATTGCTGAGGTCTGACTTTCCATACTGGTAATCTAAAGTGGAATTCTCTTTACCCATCACCGGCCGAATGGGCCGGACGGTTCTAGGCGCTGCAGTCTGGAACCGCGAGACCGCTACGGTCGCAGGTTCCAATCCTGCCTCAGGCATGGACGTGTGTGATGTCCTTAGGTTAGTTAGGTTTAACTAGTTCTAAGCTCTAGGGGATTAATGACCTCAGAAGTTGAGTCCCATAGTGCCCAGAGCCATTTGAACCATCTTTACCCATCCCAGGGAAACTCGAGTGGTTCAACTGGTACCGGTACTGGGCTGCTGCGCCACCAGTCTTTCCGGTATTTGTTTGGTTTCGATTGTTGTTGTTGTTGTTGTAGTCTTCAGTCCTGAGACTGGTTTGATGCAGCTCTCCATGCTACTCTATCCTGTGCAAGCTTCTTCATCTCCCAGTACCTACTGCAACCTACATCCTTCTGAATCTGCTTAGTGTATTCATCTCTTGGTCTCCCTCTAGGATTTTTACCCTCCACGCTGCCCTCCAATGCTAAATTTATGATCCCTTGATGCCTCAAACCATGTCCTACCAACCGATCCCTTCTTCTGGTCAAGTTGTGCCACAAACTCCTCTTCTCCCCAATTCTATTCAATACACCCTCATTAGTTATGTGATCGACCCATCTAATCTTCAGCATTCTTCTGTAGCACCACATTTCGAAAGCTTCTATTCTGTTCTTGTCAAAACTATTTCTCGTCCATGTTTTACTTCCATACATGGCTAAACTCCATACAAATATTTTCAGAAACGACTTCCTGACACTTAAATCTATACTCGATGTTAGCAAATTTCTCTTCTTCAGAAACGCTTTCCTTTCCATTGCCAGTCTACATTTTATACCCTCTCTACTTCGGCCATCATCAGTTATTTTGCTCCCCAAATAGCAAAACTCCTTTACTACTTTAAGTGTCTCATTTCCTAATCTAATTCCCTCAGCGTCCCCCGACTTAATTCGTCTACATTCCATTATCCTCGTTTTGCTTTTGTTGATGTTCATCTTATATCCTCCTTTCAAGACACTCTCCATTCCGTTCAATTGCTCTTCCAAGTCCTTTGCTGTCTCTGACAGAATTACAATGTCATCGGCGAATCTCAAAGTTTTTATTTCTTCTCCATGGACTTTAATACCTATTTCGAATTTTTCTTTTGTTTCCTTTGCTGCTTGCTCAATATACAGATTGAATAACATCGGGGAGAGGCTACAACCCCATCTCACTCCCTTCCCAATCACTGCTTCCCTTTCATACCCCCCGACTCTTATAACTGCCATCTGGTTTCTGTACAAATTGTAAATAGCCTTTCGCTCCCTATATTTTACCCCCGCCACCTTTAGAATTTGAAAGAGAGTATTGCAGTCGACATTGTCGAAGGCTTTCTCTAAGTCTACAAATGCTAGAAACGTAGGTTTGCCTTTCCTTAATCTTTCTTCTAAGATAAGTCGTAAGGTCAGTATTCCCTCACGTGTTCCAACATTTCTACAGAATCCAAACTGATCTTCCCCGATGTCAGCTGCTACCAGTTTTTCTATTCGTCTGTGAAGAATTCGCATTAGTATTTTGCAGCTGTGACTTATTAAACTGATAGTTCGGTAATTTTCACATCTGTCAACACCGGCTTTCTTTGGGATTGGAATTATTATATTCTTCTTGAAGTCTGAGGGTATTTCGCCTGTCTCATGCATCTTGCTCACCAGATGGTAGAGTTTTGTCAGGACTGGCTCTCCCAAGGCCGTCAGTAGTTCTAATGGAATGTTGTCTACTCCCGGGGCCTTGTTTCGACACAGGTCTTTCAGTGCTCTGTCAAACTCTTCACGCAGTCTCGTATCTCTCATTTCGTCTTCATCTACATCCTCTTCCATTTCCATAATATTGTCCTCAAGCACATCGCCCTTGTATAGACCCTCTATATACTCCTTCCACCTTTCTGCTTTCCTTTCTTTGCTTAGAACTGGGTTTCCATCTGAGCTCTTGACATTCATACAAGTGGCTCTCTTTTCTCCAAAGGTCTCTTTAATTTTCCCGTCGGCAGTATCTATCTTACCCCTAGTGAGATAAGCCTCTACATCCTTACATTTGTCCTCTAGCCATCCCTGCTTAGCCATTTTGCACTTCCTGTCGATCTCATTTTTGAGACGTTTGTATTCCTTTTTACCTGCTTCATTCACTGCACTTTTGTATTTTTTCCTTTCATCAATTAAATTCAATATTTCTTCTGTTACCCAAGGATTTCTACTAGCCCTCGTCTTTTTACCTACTTGATCCTCTGCTGCCTTCACTACTTCATCCCTCAGAGCTACCCATTCTTCCTCTACTGTATTTCTTTCCCCCATTCCTGTCAATTGTTCCCTTATGCTCTCCCTGAAACTCTGTACAACCTCTGGTTTAGTCAGTTTATCCAGTCCCATCTCCTTAAATTCCCACCTTTTTGTAGTTTCTTCAGTTTTAATCTACAGTTCATAGCCAATAGATTGTGGTCAGAGTCCACATCTGCCCCTTGAAATGTCTTACAATTTAAAACCTGGTTCCTAAATCTCTGTCTTACCATTATATAATCTATCTGATACTTTATAGTATCTCCAGGATTCTTCCATGTATACAACCTTGTCTTATAATTCATGAACCAAGTGTTAGCTATAATTAAGTTATGCTCTGTGCAAAATTCTACCAGGTGGCTTCCTCTTTCATTTCTTACCTCCAATCCACATTCACCTACTATGTTTCCTTCTCTCCCTTTTCCTACTCTCGAATCCAGTCACCCATGACTATTAAATTTTCGTTTCCCTTCACTACCTGAATAATTTCTTTTATCTCATCATACATTTCATCAATTTCTTCATCATCTGCAGAGCTAGTTGGTATATAAACTTGTACTACTGTAGTAGGCTTCGTGTCTATCTTGGTCGCAATAAGGCGTTCACTATACTGTTTGTAGTAGCTTACCCGCACTCCTATTTTTTTATTCATTATTAAACCTACTCCTGCATTACCCCTATTTGATTTTGTATTTGTAACCCTGTATTCACCTGACCAAAAATCTTGTTCCTCCTGCCACCGAACTTCACTAATTCCCAATATACACTCCTGGAAATTGAAATAAGAACACCGTGAATTCATTGTCCCAGGAAGGGGAAACTTTATTGACACATTCCTGGGGTCAGATACATCACATGATCACACTGACAGAACCACAGGCACATAGACACAGGCAACAGAGCATGCACAATGTCGGCACTAGTACAGTGTATATTCACCTTTCGCAGCAATGCAGGCTGCTATTCTCCCATGGAGACGATCGTAGAGATGCTGGATGTAGTCCTGTGGAACGGCTTGCCATGCCATTTCCACCTGGCGCCTCAGTTGGACCAGCGTTCGTGCTGGACGTGCAGACCGCGTGAGACGACGCTTCATCCAGTCCCAAACATGCTCAATGGGGGACAGATCCGGAGATCTTGCTGGCCAGGGTAGTTGACTTACACCTTCTAGAGCACGTTGGGTGGCACGGGATACATGCGGACGTGCATTGTCCTGTTGGAACAGCAAGTTCCCTTGCCGGTCTAGGAATGGTAGAACGATGGGTTCGATGACGGTTTGGATGTACCGTGCACTATTCAGTGTCCCCTCGACGATCACCAGTGGTGTACGGCCAGTGTAGGAGATCGCTCCCCACACCATGATGCCGGGTGTTGGCCCTGTGTGCCTCGGTCGTATGCAGTCCTGATTGTGGCGCTCACCTGCACGGCGCCAAACACGCATACGACCATCATTGGCACCAAGGCAGAAGCGACTCTCATCGCTGAAGACGACACGTCTCCATTCGTCCCTCCATTCACGCCTGTCGCGACACCACTGGAGGCGGGCTGCGCGATGTTGGGGCGTGAGCGGAAGACGGCCTAACGGTGTGCGGGACCGTAGCCCAGCTTCATGGAGACGGTTGCGAATGGTCCTCGCCGATACCCCAGGAGCAACAGTGTCCCTAATTTGCTGGGAAGTGGCGGTGCGGTCCCCTACGGCACTGTGTAGGATCCTACGGTCTTGGCGTGCATCCGTGCGTCGCTGCGGTCCGGTCCCAGGTCGACGGGCACGTGCACCTTCCGCCGACCACTGGCGACAACATCGATGTACTGTGGAGACCTGACGCCCCACGTGTTGAGCAATTCGGCGGTACGTCCACCCGGCCTCCCGCATGCCCACTATACGCCCTCGCTCAAAGTCCGTCAACTGCACATACGGTTCACGTCCACGCTGTCGCGGCATGCTACCAGTGTTAAAGACTGCGATGGAGCTCCGTATGCCACGGCAAACTGGCTGACACTGACGGCGGCGGTGCACAAATGCTGCGCAGCTAGCGCCATTCGACGGCCAACACCGCGGTTCCTGGTGTGTCCGCTGTGCTGTGCGTGTGATCATTGCTTGTACAGCCCTCTCGCAGTGTCCGGAGCAAGTATGGTGGGTCTGACACACCGGTGTCAATGTGTTCTTTTTTCCATTTCCAGGAGTGTATCTAAGTTTAACCTATCCATTTCCCTTTTCAAATTTCTAACCTACCTGCCCGATTAAGGGATCTGACATTCCACGCTCGAAGCAATACCCCTTTGGGTAGCAATCTGCCGCGCTGACCCCGCAGTGACCGAGGACCGACCGGGACGTTTCGTAGAGTGTCTTACTCAACATCTTCTGGTTATGATTCTGGCACTTCGCTAAAGGATGATGGGTATGAACTTTCCAAACTTAGCGGTATTTTAACACTGCTACAGGGCTGGAACCTCCTATAACTTTTCATCGATATTACAACCAGGAAAACCCTGCATCCGCACAGAAATTGAGATTTTGCTCATTTACTTAATTTATGATGTGAGTTCACATGTGCTGTAGCGGTAATGCAACATCGCCATCCTTCCCCTCGATCGTGGACCTACAGTCCGCAAGCCTCCTGAAACAACTACGTTCTGCTCCATCTATCAGCCTAAACAATGCCGATAGCATCTCAAATATTTAGCCGGCCCCTCATCTTGGCTAAAAAGGTAATAGCGGCGTACGTAAACAAATAATTGCGGACCAATTTTCAGTCAGCGTACGTCACCAGGGTATTAGGCCGTCGGCGTGGCGTATAATGCGATAATGCGGATTGAAACAGTTGCCTCCCCCGCATGGGCGGTGATGGGGGTCACCTCTATAATTCGCCCCAATAGCGGGGCAGCGGCCCATCAAAGGGGCTACGAACCTGGGAGGTGGGGGAGAGGGATGTGGGTAGGGGGGGTGGAAAGGCGTGGGCGGCGGCCGCGGTGACCCAGGGTTGACCCCGGCGCCATTACACAGACGGCCAATTTCGATGCCGCGGCGTTAAGGCTGCTCGCGCGGCGGCCTATCGACGCCCAGCGCGAGCAAATTCCGCGCTTAGCGACGCGTTACTCACACTAATAGCTGCGGTTTGATCCCGAAACGGCTGCCGTGGGAAAAAGAATTGCAGGGCAGCAGCGGGGAAAGCGCGAAGCGCGTGCGGCATCCGCCGTCCGCCCACCCGTTCTGGTGAACAGCGCGTAATGGAGCAATTCGCGGCGGGACCAAAACTCTGACGCGAGAGTGGCGTCTTCTGTGCTGCTAATAAAACGCAGTTTTTTGGTTCGCCTTCCCCTATAACATTTTCTGTGTGATAGTTCCTATTTAAGTTATTTATAATTGAAAACGCTACTTATTTAACGAATGCACAAACTTTAAATTTGTATTACTTATAGAGTAACCTTATTTTTTTCAGGATTTACGTTGACAGTCTCATACTTTTATTTGTTAAGGGTTAATCGCCTCTTATCGCAACATGCAGATCTTGTCATACGTCCGACCTTTGTATGTGCACAGTGAGTGTACTCATATGTGCAAACTTAGCATACAACTTAGTGCGCAAATGGACAAAACAACTGAACTGTCTTCTCAAGCCCAGGGCGTCAGACAGACAGTATAAATAAATATGACCCTCGCCCTGTAAGGCAGCTAATAAGAGGTGCAGATCGTAACAAAAATCATTAGAAATGCTGCTCCCACATAACTAGAATGCATAAATTAATAAAAATGAAAGTTTGGGGTCTATTCTAGAAAAACAAAACAGCAATTCCTGTATTTTTTCTACATATAATTTATCAACTGTTGCTTTCAGGGACCAAGCGATAAACAACAACCATGTTCAATTACTTTTGACACTCGATAACAAAATATTTAATTATTAGGACATATTGAAATGACAATTATTAAAATCGTTATCTCTACACATGAAAACTTTTATCACAGGAAAGAATGTTTATTAAAAAACCTCATCAGTTTATTTAAATCTACATTGTCATAGCTCGTCAATGCACTGACTTGGTGGAGAAGAAATTTACTTTTTGAACCAATGAAAAAACTCTCATGTACTCAATATGAGGGTAGATTAGTATCCTAGCTTTTTATATTCAATGGTCAAAGCGTATGCTAGTTGGAGTGAGCAAAATCTAGACTCAACATTTACTGTGGCCTAATGTGTGATGGTACTTTACCAAGTGGCACCTGCAACAGCGTTGTCTCCATGCTGGATCTGAAATGCTAATTCCCAACACTGGCCTTGACTGAATTCACTCCGTCGCAACTTTCCAGCATTCTGTAGAATGTTAATCTTTCCCGAGTCGAAATAACGGCTATTGCACACTTGCTGTAGATTGGAGCGATGTGCACAGATTCTTTGCCCACAAAAATTCACACAGGAATAATTAACTACCACTTTGATATCTGCCACCACAATACGTGAAGTGTATTGTCCTCACGCCACGAGACGAGAGAGACAGATAGAGCCTTAATTTTAGGTCTCAAAATGCTTTTGTATAATCGGGATCTCCCCATTATGTCACGTCTGCGTCGCCAAGTATGGCTTCAGCCAGTCACCGTCTTGCTAGAGGTGAGTACATTTTTATTTTTCTGTCTGGGTCACAGCCTGTCCCTGTTAATAAAGTGTAGCCACTTTCCCTTCAGTCCCAGCCTTATTTACATTAAAAGTAATAATGTATTGTTCTGGCCTTATCCCTTTTTGCACTGAAGCTCGCTGTTCTCTTGCTAAATGGTAGCTTTACAATATTATTAACCACCTACTCGGTTCGTCTCCAAAGTGCACTTTGCTTTAACTTGTTTGTTCCATGCCATTGTCCATTTGGTAGAGATAGTTTTGTTAGTTTCGCTACATAAGATTAACTGCAACTGTATTTTGTTTATATAATGTAATTATTATTTTCTGAGGATCTCATACTGTATTGTCCTGTCGTTGCGGATCAAGCTCATGTAAGGTCCATAAAATCGAGATGGCTTACACGTGCTGTCCCTTCCAAATTAATTTTGTGCTGATGTGATCAATGGTTGAGGCATTGCTCATTGCAGTGCAAAATTATAATTTCAAATAATTTAATCATTGTCCAGCTACTTGTCTATCTTATGCTAGATGATGTCGTTTTAACATTATATTTTTATTTGAAGTGTATTGCTTTACAAGGCATTTTCTATTTAGATGGTTATTATGTGGCTTTACATTCCTTTATAGACAGTTCTTTGACTAATCTTACAACATTTTTCTCTTGTACTTGTGGTTAAATTATATTGAAAAGGTTCATCCAACCTTTAGATTCTCTCTTTACAATAATGTCAGGCATTCCACAATTCTCAAACATTCATGATACTGATGATTGTGAAAGATGAGTGAAGTTAAGGTAGTGTTTGTTTCTCTTATATTTACTCTCAATACTTAAATGCTACATCACTATTGAAAATTACCATCATAACAGACCTTTATGTACGTAAGTGGACATTATATTTTTAAAATAGTTAATATTTTTCCATATTTTGTATACATTAACATAAACTTTATATTCATTGACATTATTTATCATTAAAACATATGTTTCCAAAAATCTACAATACACAAATTATTATTAACGTATACTTAGATTAAATGAACATTTACAAATTACACATGAAATACAAAATATAAAACATGGTACATTTATGAATATACTTTCAAATCGAATTACAGAATACAAATGAAACACATAAAGTACAAATTCTCAGTGGTACAGGTGCAACTGAATATTTACAAGTATCTCAACTCCTTTATGAAGTGATTATCTTTTACACTCTTTAAAATATTACAGTAAATTTGTTACATGCATCACTTTCTTTCTTAATGCACTTTACACTTTTAAATTTGGGTTGGGTTTGGTTCCTAATGCTGTTGTGGATCAGTGGTGGTTGCTGTTGCTAGTCAGCTGTAGACCGTGCGTGATGTTGATGATAATTGACATTTACAGTTCAGTGTTCGAGCACGAATGCCATTACATGGTTAATTCCATGTTGCATTGTTTTGATGTCCAACTGCTCGTCCAAGTCAATGCCATGATCTGACAACATAGGTGACATATTCTTTATTGGTGTAGTTGCCATCGAGGTTGATGAATGTAACCCCTTAATGGTTGCTGCATTTTGATGTTCCCATTATGCATACTCTGATTGTTTGACACCTTTGATTGTTTTGATAGTTAGAATGAAATAACTGCCATGGATTTGTTGAATATTGTTTTCTGTTGATTCTGCCAAATCTCATGCTGGTTACAGGATTTAGAAAGGAATCTTGCTGTCTTGTGCCCTCATCTTGGGACACTTTCTTCTCTTCATTACTTGCTGTGTTTTCATGTCTTCTTTCTTGCAACTTGGAACTATTTGGGCACAGGGATAGGATATGTTATTCAGCGAAAGTTATTCGAAAAGACTACCAGTTATGTTGTTATGAGATATGGTCAAGTCTGAATAGATAATTTCTGAAGTGATATATCTGTTTTCAGTTATCAGCTTCTCCATCTGGTAGATTGAGAGAAACGTTCTGAATTTATTTTTCCATTGCTGTTGTGTGTCACTGCTAATGGGTTCACTTGGCCTTCCTCACAGGTGTGCGGCCTTTGTGTCCCTTGCTGCTACTGGGTTTTCCTGTCCTCTCGCTACTGGAGTGAGGCGTGGGACAATATTCCTCAAAATACACCTGGCTCGGTCTCCACACTATTGTTAAGTGTGAGACAGTAAATTCCTTACTTCTGTCTTCAGTTTGTCCCCAACGCTATATTGTACAATCGCATAAGCTCTCACACTCATACCGTAGCGACCTGTCGACGTTTTGCTTCTATCATCAGCTTGGCTCCCTTCCTCAGACGATTGTATTGATGTGTTGCATGTCTTCTTTGTTTGATTTGTTTCAATGACTTTTGCTTAATGCCACTACTTACAAGTTTCTTTATCTAAATTTACTATGAGCTTTACATTTCAACATTTACATGAATAATACAAAACAAACGTGCAGTTCGTTTTTTTTCAGTACTTTACATAAGATTTTAAAATATACCTCTGGCACATTAAGTTACTTCATTTTAAAATTGTTACTTTACTCCTCGAACAGCATGGATTGATGATGTGTGGGTTAGTTAATTAGTACATCATGCAATTAGTTTTCTTTTATTTTTTCTAACCTACTTTGATGATTTCAATGATTAATATTATTGTATCTATATTTGTATATTTGAATATTTACATGTTTGTAGCTCATCCTGTCCGCCTCTACATATCTGCTGCCACCTGAAACATATCTATATTCTTTTGCTGTATCATCTGTTATTCATTTATATTTTAGTTTTCATGGCTAATTGCCGTATGACCACTGCAAGAATTATCATTCGTTATAAGCCTAAAAGTGGCTGACGTGATGTAGACCTATATTTTTTCCCGTTCTTGGGTTCACCAATGCTGCCGCATTTGTATGAACCACTTTACTAATTAACATGGGTCCTTATAAACTGGATAAAATTTATGGCAAACCTGTTTCCCTTTATTAGAAAATATGTGAGTTCTAACAAGAACCAACTGTCCCACAGTGCAACATAAGGCCTTATGTTCATATACTGTAATGTAATTATTATTTTCTGAGGATCTCATACTGCACTGTCCTGTCATTATGGATCAAGTTCATGTAAGTCCGTAAAATCCAGACGCCTTACAGTCTTCTTCTACTTAGCGTGAATCCAGCCTTGTAAGGATTCCAATGTACTCAAGACTCGCTAAATTTATTTTACTCCGTCACGAAGTTGTCAGTTACTCGAGAGAAGCCGTGTGCACCACCTGTGTACAAATCGCGTAAACTTAGTTTTGTGTGTGGTCGTATTTTAACTGTTTGTGTGTAGTATTTCCTGAGGAGGAAATTGGAGACCAGACATTGCTAGACCATAAACCACAGCATCATCTGCAAACACCCTATGATGGCTCTCAGATTGTCTCCTATATCGTTTATGTAGGTTAAGAACAGTAGAAAACACATAGCTCTTTCTTGAGGAACTTCAAACTGTGATCTTTCAGGCTGGGAATCATGAATCCAATAGCACAACTTAGAACACTACCGTGTATGTCACTCTTCCCTAGTAACCGAACATTTAGTCCTGTCATGGGAAAAGCCCCATATAACACTAACAAGCTCTGAAACACGCTAATGTTGCCGAGAGGATTTCGAATTCTGACCGCACATGTGTCTAATGGACAAAGGTATCTGACTAAAATTTTGAATATGGTGAAATTAGCAGAAAAGCCAAACGGACTTTAATCTTGGGACTTAATGAAACTGGTAAAATCATAAGCGAGTGAAAAAAATGAATGGCCACCAGCAGGATTAGGCACATTAATTTGGAAATCTATGTTTAAGAAAATTTTATATTGGTTACTGAAGTTACTTTCTTTGATATTTCCCTTTGAATAGCACACAGGATACAAACTGACATAGTGCACTCTGAACTGTATGTAGCAGCAGTTACCAACAATGCACACACCAGTAAATTATAGGAAGCAAATTTGCACGAAGCTCATTCTAATGACAGCTACACTCGAGACCATTACTTAATCAAATACTGAAATGTTACTGCACGAAATGCAGAACAAAATTTCTACATGAGGAGCTTTTATCTTAACTTACATGAGAAAAATAAATATGAATAATATCATAAATACACTCTTTAAACTCCTCTACATATATCTGTTTTAAATAGGTGGAAAATATGATGGGGACCCATAAACTAGTATAGTTTGCCTAGTCAACGCTCTCTGATTATTAGAGTAGAAAAGACTAATTCAAAAAGCTAATCATTCACTTCACTTGGAGTAGTTCATAATTTACTTTGCAAGACAATAAGATACACCACTGGGCTTAATTAACAAAAAAAAAAAGAAAAATTCATGATAGATATTAAAACCACACTACTTTTAAAATGAGCTTCTTATTAGCCTTTTTATCACTTGTGAAGCAGGTATTCTAGACAACAATGTTTACACAATCTTGCACTGTAATCCGACAAAACTATATTTTGTAATAAACTGAGGATACTTTATCAAAAACCTATCCAACTTCACTTTTGTGGTTTTAACTTTAACTTTTACTACTCCTTTTATATTAGACAACAAATCACTTTTAAACACTTTAATACAAGAATTGTTCGTTTGAATCAGGATACTCGGTTTTAGTAGCACTTAGGTGAGGACCCTGCATAGTTTCATGATCAGGATAGAAAATATGGTTCCGGACACGGATTTATAATGTTGTGATTATTATTAAAACCACACACTGGTCCATACTTATATACACTGCTGAATGTATGAAGTTAGTGAAGGAGTAGCGAAGATTGGTGGCAAGCGACATGGCGACGGCTCTTGATGTTCGAATGCTCTAAAAAATCTCTTCTTGGCATCGGATTTTCAACCTATTAGAACCATTCCTTTATGCCGAGAATACCAAATAATAGCCAGATCCATGTCCGAGGCAAATCCTTTGTAAAGTAGCTTCCAATTGCCTCTATTAGCACCGTCGAAGTGTACCTTGCTACGGCTATCCACATACTGGGTACCGTTCACACAAACGAGCCGCTCAGTTCGACCTCCAAAACCGCCTTTTACATCGCGCCATGCCACTTCCGCTGCGGAGGGAATTCCCTACAGATTTTACACGTTACAAATACAAGTGCCCTAAGCATGAACCAGCTGTCAATAAACATTTTCTTTTTATGAATATACACATATAACAATTTCTCATTTCAACATACCCTTTTGCTTTTTCCGCATATACATTACAAAACTCTAATTTTCTTGTCACATATCAAGGAGTTTAAATAAATAGAATACACAATCCATAATTGCAGATACACAGTTGCATAATATAAATCTACTTCTAATCGGTATAAGTGTTACAAACTGAGACCACACTCCATAGGAATGCAACTTCATTCGAAGCTACTTCTGAGAAATGGCGTCACAAACCTTCTGGAAACGTAGAAATTTGAGATCCTCCGTCAATACACTCATTACTTCGTGTGAATGAAGAGCCAGTTGTGCTCCACAAGAACGACACTTTTTTAATCCGTGTGGTTGTATGTCAATAGATTTTGTATATCTTCAACGGCCATATTTCTATTGCTCAAACTCCTTTGAATTCCTTGGTACCATTGAAGTCGCGGTCTTCCTCGAGGCCTTCTGTTTTTCGGTTTATATTCGGATATATTTTTGTGTATTCTTTCTTGTCCCGTTCTCAAAAAGGTCCCAACGAAAAATTAGTGTCAGAAAGTTTTTCTGCTGCGTCGTAACATGGGGTGATAGATTTTTTTTTCGTATTTACGCTATAGCAAACAACCTGAAATTTAATACAGAATGCTTTCAAAGTGTTTTCCTTCTGCAGTAACGAGTGCGTAGAGCATTGAACTGAATTCTGTGATGAATTTCTGAGGAACTTTATTTTAAACTGCTTGAATCTCTCTGGAATTTGCGGTACGAACATCCTGGAGTGTAGCAGACCCATATTTAATGACTCTGTACTTCAGATGACGCCATTAGAAACAATCACACTTTCTTAGATCGAGACTCTAAGAGGGCCATTCCACACCATCTTCTGTGAACGCTAAGGTGTCCATGGCATCGATCTGATCTTTGAACGTCTAACAGAAATCGAAGATCCCCGCAGTACGATGCGGACGTCACGCATCCTGCGTGAACCGATAGCGTCGGAGCACTGACTACGTCATGCACCCGGTACAAATTCATGTTATAGTATCTGTCTGTACTTGTCTGCTGTGTCAGATTCCTGAATAAAAATGTGGCCACTAATGCATTGTTCACTGATTGCGAAGCAGCCATCGACTTCCTGTTGACGAGCAGAAGCGGCAGCTTGAATGTGTGGATTCTCAGTAGCTCTGTGGCTCTGTTTGTTGACGTACCCATGGAGATGGAAGTTTGTCCGATCACTAAGCCAGATCTGATCCGTATCGATTGTTCCTTTTTTTCAGTCATCTCATTCTTAAAAGAATATCGCCGCTCCACATCCCTGTCCTTCAACGGTTGGCACCGTTGACTTAGTGAGGAGAAAGGTTAAGTTTCTCTTTCATTATCCTCTGGAGAGGCTACCGATAAATCCTGAGTTGCTGTGCTGCATATATTGTTAATACAACGGACTCCTCACTGGATAATGTTCACACTCGTTCCACATTCTCCAGAGTTACAACTGAGGCTGGTCGTCCAGACTGGCCGTTCCTGGAATCATATGGGGATCTGGTCATTTCAAAATATTTAAACAACCCGTTAAAAAACAGCGAAAACCTTTCATAAAATCTGCATCAGAGCAAGTTTCAATTTTGTCATCAGAATTTGACTTCAGTCCTGTACCGTAATCTCACTGGGAAGTGGTAACTCCGCATGTTGCTCTTCTTGGACCAATGTGCTGTTGAATACGTGTCTCACAGTACATCCAAAATTTGAGTAAAATGTCTTTACGATCAGCAAATGCTGTTCAAGGGTTAGTGCTTCCAATATGAAAGTGAACTGAGACTCAGTGAATGAGCTATAGAATTTTCAGAGCTAGAATACAACATTATGACAAGGAGAGTCATTTACGGCATACTGTTAACCACGGCAGACAAATACTTTCTAACAACTATTTTGCGCCACCCTGTTTGCTTTCCGTTTCATTCACTATGGTATCTTCCTTGTGTGTTATTTCCCTTACACCCTCATTTCTTCTATGTTCCGAATGGGAGATCCTTGACACTCGTCTTAGAGAGTGCAACAGCGGAGAAATAACCTTGTGCGGTCTACATGTGTGTGTGATTTAAGCTGCAGACGCTTTTTTTATGTTTGGAATGTGATGTTGTTCTCTAGGTACACTGCGTAATACGCAGCATACATAAAGAAAGCCGTACTCTCCAAAGGTAAAAAAGAAAAGGAGTCTGCGACCTAGATCGTACACACAGACAGACCGCGCACGTTCATATATCTGCCGTGTTAAGGTTTGCAACCAACATCTTAGTCATGTGAAGGAGGACAAAAACCCGATTTTCTGTCGTTACGCGCTTTGTGAAGTGGGGCCGACAGGCGCAGTGTTTCTCATTTATAGCTAAAATCAACCACTGATTTGACAACTGAACGACTTTTATTAGTATTGGGGCCGACATATGTTGTAGTATACTTACCTAATTTCTCCGAAATTCCCAATATTTATGCGACTGTCCGTTTTCAGCTTTGTCCATGCGAAAGGATAGCAAAGAAGACGTTGTACTGACAGTTTTCTCTTTCTACAAGCGACAGAATTACAGTCCTTCAGTGAATTGCTGTGAGTCATTTAGTTCGCCGCTCCCACAGCAATAGAAGACAAAATAACAGCTTCACAGGAAGCGTTTAGTCTTCTCACGATTCATCAGTAATACGTGAGAAATGTTTAATTAAACTTTTATAACAAATTATATGCCTTTATCCATTATATCCGTTTTTTAAATACACTGATCAGCCACAACGCTATGACCACCCGGTAAGTCCATCTTTGGACTCAGATAACAGCGGTGACGCGTCGTTGCATGAAAGCAATGAGGCCATTATAGGTCGCTGGAGGGAGTTGGCATCACATCTGGCCACACAAGTCGCCTAGTTCACGTAAATTCCGCGGGGGTGGGGGGGGGGGGTGGGGGGGTTGGGGGGGGGGGGAGGAGGGCGATGAGCTGTGACGCGACGTTCAGTCATATCCCAGATATGTTCGATCGGGATCAGATCTGGCGAGCTGGGGCCAGCATATCAATTGGAACTCGCCACTGTGTCCCTCGAACCATTCCATCAGACTCCTGGCCTTACGACATGGCGCATTATCTTGTTGAAAAATGCCACTGCCGTCGAGAAAAATTATCGTCATGAAGGAGTGCACATGGTCAGAAACGAGTGTACGATACTCCCTGGTCATCATGGTGTACCTTGCACGAGCTCCACTGGACTCATCGATACCCACATGAACGTTCCCCAGACCAAAATGGAGCAAGCTTGTCTCCGTCCCACAAAACAGATGTCAAGGAGCAGTTCCCCTGGAGGACGACGGATTCGCGTCTTCGGTATCGGGTTTAATCGGCCCATTCAATGCCTTTCCACTTCGCCAACGTACAGAAGCAATGGCCAGATGCCCATGTCAGTCGTAGTTGCCGGAGTCGTTGCTTTAGCATTGGTACAAGTATGTGTCGTCGGCTGCATAGGTGCATCGGTAGGAGTGTTCGGTGCATTTTGCGTTCATACACACTTGTACTATGCCCAGCATTAAAATCTCATGTTAGTTCTTGGGCAGTTCGCCGCCTGTCCTGCTTTACCAGTCTGTTCAGCCTACGACTCCCGACGTCGGCAATGAGGGGTGGTCGCCCAACCCCACGACGTCTGGATGTGTTTTCATCTTAGTTTCGTCACATGTTGAAGACAATCACCGTAACTCTCCCGAATGCCCGCACCGAGCTTCCGGGCGATCACAATCTGCCCTCGATCAAACACAAATACATCGTGCGCCTTCCCCATTCTACACACGGACAGCACGCTCACTGCACCGTGCGAGTGTCTGACTAGCAGTTATTCCTCACCAGGTGACGCTGCTATCGCCTGGACGTGTTTATACCGATAGTTAGTCGGTGGTCATAATGTTCTGGCTGATCAGTGTAAAATTAGAGTTTGTTTAATGATTTTTGCTTAATCCAGTACACATATCGGAACAATATCAAGGTAAGAAGGACAATATATTGGAAAACTTTTGTTACAGCAAAAACCCTTGTAGTGAGTAAGATATTAAAGCCCTCCCGGATAGCTGCATGGTCTAATGCTCTGCTTCCCGAGCGGGAAGGCGTGCCGGACCCCGACACGAATCCGCCCGGCGGATTAGTGTCGAGGTTGGTGTGACGGCCAACCTGTGGATGGTTTTTAAGGCGGTTTTCCATCTACCTAGGCGAATACGGACTGGTTTCCCTTATTCCGCCTCAGTTACACAATGTCGGCAGTTGCTGCGCAAACACTTTCTCCACGTACGCGTACACCATAATTACTCTACCATGCCAACATTTGGTGTTACACTCTAGGTATAAGACGTTCGCAGGGTGTGGGGGGAGGGGGGGAGGGTGTCCACTGGGGGCCGCACCGCACAATAGCTCTGAGTTTGGTGTGGAGCGGCGGTGGGATGGGTGGACTGCTGTGGCCTGTTGTGGGGTTGTGAACCACTGAAGGGCTACGGCAGGACGAAGCCTCTCCGTCGTTTCTAGGTCCCCAGTTTAATACACACTACACACACAAGATTTTAACATTCTGTCCTCTTACAGTCTTCGTCAATCGTCGAGTTTTACATCTGAAAACTACAGTATTTTTACGAGATAAATATATAATGACCCTTATGATAAAATCGTATTGTGCAGACAGGAAAAAATACTCTTAAGCAGGAGATCATTCGCATGTGTTTAGTAACGATATCACTTATTAGATTCAGCCTGAAAATTTACTGATTTAATGTGAAAAAATTGTGTTAAAAAATTTGTTTTTAGGGTTCCATATCTCATTTGGTAAAAACGGAACCCTTATAGGATGGCTTTGTAGTCCATCTGTCTGTCCGTCTGCCTGTCCGACTCCTAAGAACCCTTTTTCTTGGGAACGGGTAAACGTATCAAGTTGTGATTTATGGTTCAAATGGCTCTGAGCACTATGGGACTTACCGTCTATGGTCATCAGTCCCCTAGAACTTAGAACTACTTAAACCTAACTAACCTAAGGGCATCACGCAACACCCAGCCATGTAATTTATGTTACGCTCTAAGGACTACGATCGTATGGCGGTGTAAAAAATTAAGCTTCGAAGTTAATGCAGTCGAAAGACACAGCCATTTACGTCCCATAATTCGATACTCGCAAACTCACTTATCAAATCGTATAGGTACTTCTCGATTACCTAGAATCATGAAATTCGGTAAGGCGCAAGATTTCACAGTACAAGTAAAAAGTAAATTCTGAAAATTGTTAAACTGTAATTATATCACATAAAAATATTTTTTACCAATACAAACTTGTATTTGCATTCGTAATCTGTATGAAAATCTCAGGAACTCCTGTAGGGATTTTGATCTGGTTTTCATTAACAGGTAGTGTGATTCAGAAGGAAGGTTTGTGTGTATAATATGCAAATATTTCGTCCTAAATGGCTGAACTACGATTAAATGAAGTACCCTGCCGCTGTGAAAGGGATGTCTTTGCCACCTAGCGGTGGTAGACACAAGGCCGCCTGTCTACTGTGCAAACAAAAATGGTTCAAATGGCTCTGAGCTCTATGGGACTTAACTGCTGTCGTCATCAGTCCCCTAGAACTTAGAACTACTTGAACCTAACTACCCTAAGGACATCACACACAAATCCATGCCCGAGGCAGGATTCGAACCTGCGACCGTAGCGGTCGCGCGGTTCCAGACTGTAGCGTCTAGAACCGCTCGGCCACTCCGGCCGGCACTGTGCTAACAGTCTGTGCCTACGACATATACAGCAGCTGTACTGTTTCAAATAAAAGTAATACCAGTAAATGACGCAGGGTTGCACTTCCATTGTTTGGGATGAGGTTCGGGTATCTCATAAAGTATACGTCGATGTGTGCCAGAGAACAATTCGACATCTGCGAAAGAACAATAGCTCTATGGCTGGCTGTACCGTTTTCTTCTCTGGAGACTCCGTTCAAATCTTACCAGTAATCGCAACAGGGTTGAGACCAGAAGTCGACGAATCTGCAATTGCCATTTAGAGTAGCATATTAATACAACTCCAAATTAATCAAATAAATGATAAGTTACAATAGTAAATGTGAAACTGCACAAAATTTGTAACCTTAAAACGTAAATTATTCTCTGAAGTCTTGGAATTCCTGGGACCGTACCACGCCTGCACCGATATCGATAAGAGGCAAAAATCGTCCAGATTCTAGATTTCTGGGGTGGATGAACTACTTATATACATAATTAAGTTTCTACTGAATCCTCGGTGCGCGAGACCTACTCGCGCTCATCCAGATTTTTGTTTATAAAACAACTTTCCCTTTGGAACGAAATATTACTTCTTCTGACAAATTTACCGATGCAACCAAAAGCTACACAGGGTTTCGCAACTGTAATAAATAAACCTTTCCTGAAAATCTTACAACTAAGACAAAGACTGGTTGAACAGTATTCGAGAAGTCGCCTGGAAATGTGTGCTGCCACCAGTTGGCTGATAGAGCTGTTGATTCCCATATAATGACGTACTAATTCACAGTCTGTCTCATCTGTAGTCCAAGATCTACGCGCACATGGTCAGTGTCATCTGAAATTAAGGGAGGCAGTCAGTGAGGTCCGTGACTAGCTCAAATACGTTGTGCCTCTTTTTTTTGTTTTTGTTTTTTTTTTGTTTAGTTTGACAGCGTACGGCCTCGACCAAACTGGCGCACCATCAGAGCATTTCTGCAAGGTGTTGCTGGAAGGAGCGATAGCGGCACCTGCCCCGCCGGGTAATCGTCCCCGCCACGCAGAGCTGCTAGAAAACGTCACGCACAGCAGTCAACCGCCGGAGGGCGGTGCCGATAGGCCGGCGCCGGCAATTCACGAACGCCGCCTCAGCACGCGCCGCAGGCTAGCCAACCGCAGCACCACTCTAATTGCAAGGTGTAATGGGCGCTAGCCCGTTGGTAGCCCTGCGACACCGCGATACGGTTGTTTAATTGGCCAACAATCACGGTACTGCAGTGCCGCCAACACCTCACCTCGAACGGTAACCCCCCCCCCCCCCCTCGAACAATTTCGTCGCGGCACTGCGGCGCCCCAGCCACGCCACCTCCAACACACCACGCGGGCCCACGTTTTCCGAAACACATAATAACCCTCCGAAATTAGGAAATGAAGGCTTATATAGCGCCCGCGGTCAACATTATTACCCTCGCCGGCACCGGTTTTCTCCTTCCCTGCTTCCCATAGTCTTTTAATCCTGTCTTTCCCTTAGGATTTCTGGCTGGGACATTGCGCGGTGAATGTGATCTGATCGCGTGTGTTGTATGTTTTACAGCAACCGTTTTGTCTTCGTTGACCTAAATTCCATGTCCTTCAATCGTGTCCCTGTACAATATTCCAAGATGCAATAGCGAATCAGATATTTTATTACACTGCTGCTTCCGACATACAGAGCGCTTCGAAGCTTCGTGTCGGCGCAACTGACGTCCGTAAGTTACAAAATACACTGTGCAGTCAAATTAATTTGATCACCTATCGAAAGCTTGAAAATTGTCTCCAAGGACAGATGCATATTTTCTGTTGCCTGTGCCTTCCAGATGACGAGATCATCCAGGGAATGCCATGAAAACATTCCCCAGACCACAATGCTCCCTCCTGTACCTGGACCCTTGCGACGATTCTTGGAGGTTGTTTGCTTTAACACTTTTCACTCGGGACTCACCAATAGCCATCTGTCCGGTGGACCATAAAAAGAGATTCTTCTGAAAAGGCCACCTGTCACCATTCTGTGGACGTTCAGTTGCGGTATCGGCGTGCAAATTCCAGCCTTCATCGCCGATGAACAGCGGTCAGCAAGGGTGCATGAGCCAGGCACCGGCTACGGGTGCCGATACCCATCACGTTCGCCGAGCGCTCGTTGAGGAGAGGCCCGTCAGCTGCTCGGCAGTTGCACGTTTGTTCGTATGTACAGGTCTCCGCAGTCGTCGTTCACCCCTGTCATCTATGGCCCGTGGAGCACCACAGTTGCTTTGGTGCTGGTTTCGGATAGCACCATTTTGTCATGCACTTTATACTACACCACTGGCCATTAAAATTGCTACACCAAGAAGAAATGCACATGACAAACGGGTATTCATTGGACAAATATATTATACTAGAACTGACATGTGATTACATTTTCACGCAATTTGGGTGCATAGATCCTGAGAAATCAGTACCCAGAACAACCACCTCTGGCCATAATAACGGCCTTGACACACCTGGGCATTAAGTCAAACAGAGCTTGGATGGCGTCTACAGGTACATCTGCCCATGCAGCTTCAACACGATACCACTGTTCATCAAGAGTAGTGACTGGCGTATTGTGACGAGCCAGTTGCTCGGCCACCATTGACCAGACGTTTTCAGTTGGTGAGAGATCTGGAGAATGTGCTGGCCAGGGCAGCAATCGAACATTTCTGTATCCAGGACCTGCAACATGCGGTCGTGCATTATCCTGCTGAAATGTAGGGTTTCGCAGGGATCGAATGAAGGGTAGAGCCAGGGGTCGTAACACATCTGAAAAGTAACGTCCACTGTTCAAGGTGCCATCAATGCGAACAAGAGGTGACCGAGACGTGTAACCAATGGTACCCCATACCATCACGCCGGGTGATACGCCAGTATGGCGATGACGAATACACGTTCCCAATATGCGTTCACCGCGATGTCGGCAAACATACATGCGACCATCATGATGCTGTAAACAGAACCTGGATTCATCTGAAAAAATGACGTTTTGCCATTCGTGCACCCAGGTTCGTCGTTGAGTATACCATCGGAGGCGCTCCTGTCTGTGATGCAGCGTCAAGGGTAACCGCAGCCATGGTCTCCGAGCTGATAGTCCATGCTGCTGCAAACGTCGTCGAACTTTTAGTGCAGATGGTTGTTGTCTTGCAAACTTCCACATCTGTTGACTCAGGGATCGAGACGTGGCTGCACGATCCGTTACAGCCATGCGGATAAGATGCCCGTCATCTCGACTGCTAGTGATACGAGGCCGTTGGGATCCAGCACGGCGTTCCGTATTACCCTTCTGAACCCATCGATTCCAACCTTCTATGAATGCTCTGAAAAGCTAATCATTTGCATATCACAGCATCTTCTTCCTGTCGGTTAAATTTCGCGTCTGTAGCACGTCATCTTCGTGGTGTTGCAATTTTAATGGCCAGTAGTGTAAACCACGGGGGCACGCGAACAGTTTCGGAAATGTTTCCACGCTTGGCCCGAAAGCCAATGACCATGCCCTTCTGGACGTCAGATAAATCGCTCTTTTTCGACATTACGATAACGTCAGCAATGTTTCCCGCCTCACTCTGCATGCTTTATATATCCTCCACTGCTAGTGCTGCCATCTGCCGTCTGTGCATGGCTATTGCACGTCGATGTCGAACAGAGCCGATGGTCACAGTGTGACTGAACCGTGTGCCAAGATTAACGAAAGAACAGGAGACATAGCAGTAATGCCTAAGCAACAGTGTGACACAGTGGACAGTGATACAGGATACCAGCAGATCGGAACCGAGCTGTCGGTGACCCTTACCGTTTGTCGTGTCAGACAAAACATCAATACGAGACAAGATGCTCCCGCATTGTAGTTCCTGGATGCGCAGAAATTTCCTCCTCCTCCCCATAGTTCAGGCCGTGAAGTGTTGTTTGCAGTAATGCCTGCCAAGCTGAGCAAGAGCCCTCTGGGGGTTAGCCAGTGTCTGCAGCGCTGGTAGTTGAACTGCAATTTTATGCCTATAACGTCCCCTGCAGATTCAGTTTGGTTTATGCTGTGTCCTCCAGGAACTACGGGACACAACTTCAAATAGAAGAAAGCCGATCTGCCTACGAGTAAGCCGCAACATAGTTAAGGATCGACTTCCAGGGTGGGCACACACGACAACGACTTTGTTATGCAACCACCTTATACAAGTAGTTACCAAGTGGACATCCACCTGTCAAACGTGAATATAAGCAGACACAGCTCCACTCAGCAGCTTGACAGTACCTGTTACCAGCTCAGTACCTCAACATAGGACACATCTAGAGTCAGCGTCAAGAAGAGTCAAACTGGACATTTTGGATACGAAGTTGGTCATTGTTGGCTGAATCTATGACTATTAGAGTGTTTAAAGACGGATCAGTGTTCGTGAACACTGATCTATACTGCCACCCACAATCTTCATACTCCGGTTAAGTGTTATAAGACATCTTGTAATAAGCCACTGTAAATTGTTCCTGATCTGTGTTACCCTCTTCTTTGGAACAGTTGTTACCTAACCCTTTTTTGGCCCTATGATAAAGCTGTATAGTTCATACAGCCAAGCAAGCCACCCCATACTAGCAACTACTCATGGTAGGGAGTTCTCTTCCTGCCACATATGTATGTTTGACGCCAAGTTCATTTGATGAATACCAATAGCCAATTTAGATGTCTAGGCCGAGTCTGTGCGGCTATGTGGGCGGAAATCATCATTCATCAGATGAAATCGAAGTTGATGTACACTATGTACAAGACACGCACACAGTTATAGGGTGTCATCCCTCCAGACCACAGCCGCCTCTCTTCCCGAGGAATCACTTTCGTACCTCTCCTAATACGATGTCACTACGCAATACTGGCGCCACCCTGTCGGTACCTTTCTACTACGATACCCACACTATAGTAAAGTCTCCAGCAAAACCGCGATTCATCCGTACGCAGGACACTGCCTGGAAGTTTGTGGAACTCATTCACTGTTAGCAAGATACTACATTCATCGGAAGCACGCATTGCCTTTATCTGATTCGCAACGTAAAAGAGCCGATTACGCACTCTGACAGAGATGTGACATCCAGAGGTTGCCGCACGAATGTTGGATGCTGCATTCGTTGGTCACACTGCAAGATAACGATCGTAACATCAATTTGACAAACATGGTCAACATTTGCCGTACTGCATTTGGAATTATTTTCCGTCCTGGGTTCTGCCCAAAGCTGTGAAATGATGCTACGGATGATGTTCAAGCCGAGGCCCGCCACGAGCTCAGTGTCGATAGCCCCTAATCTGCCAATGACCATGCCACGCATAATGTTCTTCAGATTTATTGTCTGTGACATCTTGCTTCTCTTCGATTACAACGCACACATGAAAACAGAATCACTATATAAAAGACCTTTAGCCACATAGGGTGTTGCGGATGCACTAAGGGTTCCTGAACTGGTATGATGTGTGGACTCATTCTGTTGTTCCGCCAAAGATTAGTGCACACGTTGTCACGAGGATCATGAAGATAGCTTGACGTATGGACACAAATACAAATGATGTATCAGTTTTTGAATTTTTTTGCAAAAACACCTACATGAATCAGAGTGAAATACTTCTATCTTTATTTGCAAAAAATTTACCGACGAGTCTTCCGACTTTTTTTTTTTTTTTTTTTTTTTTTTTTTTTTTTTTTTTTTTTTTTTTTGTATGGTCGCCCTCTATGAAATATCCCTGACGCTTCGTCCAGAGCTGCGTTAGGTATCTTCAGAGGTGCTCCTGGTTCCTCCCAGTCTTGCCTACTGACGATTCGGTCGCCGGAGGGTGACACAAGTACTGTGAAAAGGAGCGAAGTATAAGCTTAAGTGTGGTCAGTAGAGACAGGCCAGTAACTACGACAACCGATCGTGAAAAATCTTCATTATATACGGAGTAATGTCATGAGGTGCAATAAACAAACTTTTATTTGTTAGCTGTGTGTGTGTGTGTGTGTGTGTGTGTGTGTGTGTGTGTGGTGGGGAGGGGGGATGGGGTGAACGTGGGGTGGGGGCGCTCAACGGTGGGGTTATCAGCGATTTGCTACCAGTTTCTATCTGCTCATCACACCTAACATAAAAATTTTAAATCCAAATATTTCGGATTGCTTAATATTCCACAAATATCTTCCTATGAGTATACTCTAAGTCTGCAAACTTTCGAGGCCTCTGTCAATGTCGGTTAAATCTTCTGAAATGTTAGGCAGCGTCATGTTGCCAACAATAATATTCTGATAATATGGTATATAGCCTCTCTACCCTCCATTAGGTTAACTGACGATTACGGTGACAGGAAAAGTAAATGTCCTCTAGGTTAAAATAAAACATATTTGCCGTATCATGAAAAGGGCGGATCTACAGTAGGTACACCGAAGAGCAAGAGAAACTGGTACACTTGCTTAATATCGTGTAGGGCCACAGCGAGCAAGCAGAAGTGCCGCAAAACGACGTGACATGGACTCGACCAATGTCTGAAGTAGTGCTGGAGGGAACTGACACCGTAAATACTCCAGGGTTGTCCATAACTGCATAAGAGTACGAAGGGGTCGAGACCTCTTCTGAACAGGACGTTGCAAGGCATCCCACATATGCTCAACAATGTTAATGTCTTGGGAGTTTGGCGGCCAGCGGAAGTGTAGCCACTCTGCAGCAATTACGGACGTGTGGGGTGTCGCATTGTCCTGTTGAAATTGACTAAGACAGTCGAAATGCACAATGGACATGAATGGATGCAGGTGATCAGACGGGTCGCTTACGTACGTGTCACCTGTCAGAGTCGTATATAGACGTATCAGAGGTCCCATACGCGTACACGCCCAGCCGCTCGTTACATTTTGAAACGAGAGTCGTCTGACTAGGCAACATGTTTCCAGTCATCAACAGTCCAGTGTCGGTGTTGGGCCCAGGCGAGGCGTAAAGCTTTGTGTCGTGTAGTCATGAAGGGTACACAAGTGAGCCTTCGATGATGTTTAGCTGAATGATTCGCACGCTGACACTTGTTGATGGCCTAGCATTGAAATCTGCAGCAATTTGCAGAAGGGTTGCACTTCTGTCACGTTGAATGATTCTCTTCAGTCCTCCTTGGTCCCGTTCTTGCACGATCTTTTTCCGGCAGCAGCGATGTAGGATATTTGATGTTTTACCGGCTTCCTGATAGCCACGGTACACACGTGAGATGGTCGTACTGGAAAATCCCCACTTCAACGCTACGTCGGAGATGCGGTGTCTCATTGCTCGTGCACCGACTATAATACCACGTTCAAACAGTTAAATCTTGATAACGTGCCATTTAGCAGCAGTAACTGATCTAACAACTGCGCCAGACACTCGTTGTCTTATATAGGGGTTGCCGACCGCAGCGCCTTATTCTGCCTATTTACATAACTCTGTATTTGAATACGCATACCTATACCAATTTCTTTGGCGCTTCAGTGTATAAACGTTTGAAATAGAGTGTTCATTGATGCAAACAAAGCATCCAAACGTCTTTGACCATTCAATTAAAATATATTTTCTCTGCCCTTTGTTACCTGACATTGCCAGAGGTTGCTCATAAAACGTCGTACATACAGGTCGTCTATGTATCATAAATGAAATTTATCTCCCTGATGATAGAGGTATAATCCTTCGAAAAGTATTGTGGAAAGAACAATGAATGTGACAGGGTCTTTTTAACTGATAAGATAAGAGTGAAAACTGCCATTCCTGCATACATTAGCTGGCCGGAGTGGCCGTGCGGTACTAGGCGCCACAGTCTGGAACCGCGTGACCGCTACGGTTGCAGATTCGAATCCTGCCTCGGGCATGGATGTGTGTGATGTCCTTAGGTTAGTTAGGTTTAAGTAGTTCTAAGTTCTAGGGGACTGATGACCACAGCAGTTAAGTCCCATAGTACTCAGAGCCATTTGAAGCATTTTTTGCATACATTATATCAACCATTTTGTGGGGTCAGTAAGAAAAATAAAATTATAAGAAGTAATTATGTGTCACTGTGGTCAAAAGGCTAAAATTTGTTTATACATTACAATAATCTTAGTACAAAATCCACTTCTATTCGCTGCTGTTGTGTAGAAAGCTCATTTGCATACTGGTGAACAGAGCAGCTAGGTTCGTCGAAACAAAAACCAATTGTCCAGTTCGCCAACACAAAAAGAGCACACTATATAACTTTTGTGGAAAATTATTCTTTATATTATTTAGCAGTTTCTAATCGATTTCTGCTTTTTATTTCCTTCTTTAAAGAAATAAGGTAAATATCTAAGTAAGCTGAGTAGAGACGAAAGGATGGCGAGCTGTCAAACGAAATAAACACATATTTTCCACTTCACTTGATTAGAGACTGAGTCTACAATTTTTAAGGATTCTAAAACATTAGTACAAATCTGAAGCCCCTCATTATGCCCCTTCTCTATCACACATCCCATATGCCCATGGTAAACTCACTCAGAAGTCGTGCACCATTTTTGATACATGTTAAGCATATATTCACAAGGGAGATGGTACAATCTCGCAATGAACTCACATTCATGAAGAGCTGGGTTGAAATCTCCTGTCCTATCACCTTGATTTAGGTTTCCCATAATGTTCGTCGTATAAGGTAGGCTTACACACTGTTTCATATAGTACGCTCAGCACTAATAATACTTCCAGAGCTATTCTGTTCTATTATGGACCCATCCGCCACACTCAGTTTTATTCTTAATTATTGGTTAGCTAGTAGAAGGCTATACTTACTCTTTCCCATCTTGGCTTTACATTATATGATATGAACGCATATATAATGAGCAATTTTCACTTGAACCACTTGTCAAAGACATTTATCATCAAAGGACATCTGGTAATAATCAGAAAATAAAGTCAAGTTTTGTTTTTTTGAAAGAATTTTATTTATTTTTCTCCTTCGATGCTGTCCTCTCAAAAATAGTCCCCCAATATACTACATACTTACGCTAGCATTTCTTTCAGCCCCCAGAACACATCTGGGACTCTGTTTTTGGAATAGCTCTTAGCTATCTCAATGAAGCGTTTTTAATCTCCTTATCTATGCTTGTAAAACAACGACACCTTAGGTTTTTTTATTGTTGGGAACAGAAAAAAGCCACATGAGATCATGATGGCGAATATAGAGGGTGGGCCACAATTTTTGTTCAAACAGTCACGAGCCAGCAGCAAATGTGCACGCGCGTTATAACAGTGCAAAAGCCATGACTTGTTTCGTCATAAATCCAGGAGTTTTTTTTCACATTGCTTCTAGCTACCGATATTAAACTTACAAGTTATGCGCCTTATTGATAGTTCGACCTTGAGGAAGCAAGAAATCATGGCGAACTACGCGGTTTAAATCGAAGAACACAGTAAGCATAACATTCATGTGTGACCATACTAGTCCAGATTTTCTCGGTCTTGGAGCCGATCCAGAACGCTTTCACTGGGACGACTGAGGCTTAATTTCGACATCTTATCCGTAAACCCACGTTCCATCATTTGTTAACACTTTCTAGTAGTTCTGCACCGTTACTGACTTCATCAAGCGGCTTCTCACTCGCCGCTGTTTTTGTTCGAAATTCAACAACTTTGGAAAAAAAATTCCTGTCACACGTTTCATACCCAAATTTCCTACATATTTTAATGAAAACAGCCAAGTGATGTGCCACCATCATCAGCGACTTCTCCGATTGTGGTTCGGCGATCGTTCATTATCATTTCTCTCATTTTACCCACGGTTTCATCGGCTGATGTGCTGTGGCGTCCGGGGCGCTCGTCATTTTCAACGTCTTCACCGTCTTCTTCGAAACGCTTATTTCACTCGCAAACCCTTCTTTTACTCATAGCAGACTCATCGAAAGTCATATTTAATCTTTTCAAAAACTCTGCTACGCTTTATTCCCTTCTTATAGTAAAATTTAATACAAATTTTCTGGTCCATTTAGAAAAGTAAATAATCGCCATTACTATCAGAACTCATGCAACCTCTTTGATAGCTGACCACAAATCAAATATCCGATGTGACTAACACTGTACGGATGCTTTTCAGACGGATTTACCATCACAACAACTAAAAAATCGCGTGAATCCGCCAAAATAACATTCTAAATGACAAGATTCCCGTTACTTTTGAATAGTCCTCGTTCAAGAGTAACAACGTGTTTGGTGTTGCATACAAACGCCAACGGCCTTGCCGCAGTGGTAACACCGGTTCCCGTCAGATCACCGAACTTAAGCGCTGTCGGGATGGGCTAGCACTTGGGTAGGTGACCATCCGGTCTGCCGAGCGCTGTTGGCAAGCGGGGTGCACTCAGCCCTTGTGAGGCAAACTGAGGAGCTACTTGATTTAGAAGTATCGGTTCTGGTCTCGTAAACTGATATACGGTCGGGAGAGCGGTGTGCTGGCCACATGCCCCTCCACATCCGCACCCGGAGACGCCTGTGGGTTGAGGATGACGCGGCGACCGATCGGTGGCGTTGAGCTTCATGGCCTGTTTTGGAGGAGTTTAGTTTAGTTTTTAGTTGCATACAAACTGATTCAGATTCGTATGCAAATCATTGAGAAGCACTCACGTTCTAGCTAATATTCTCGAGGACAAATAGCAATTCAATGAACTGGTTTACTAAGACAATAGCATCACATGTTAAAGTGTTCACCTACATGATAGTTATCGGCTTCAATACATCCCTCTGACTTTGAACCTATAGCGATATCTTCATCTACTCTCTGTAGGTCGCTTTACGGTGCGTGAAGGAAGGTATTACCTGCACAACTTCTCCCCTTCCCTCTTCCATTTTCGAGATGTGCGTGAGAGAATGAGTGACGCTAAACCTTTCCATGAGTTCGAATTTCCCTTATTTCCGTGTCAAGTTCATTTCTACGGAAGTCTGCGAGAGGTTTCTGGCCTCTTTTTGGAAAGATCGCTGTAGGACTTTTAACAGTAAACCTTTCAGTGATGCAGAACACCTCTCTTTCATCGTCTGCCAGTGGAATTTGTTGAGCATCTTCGTAACGCTCTCGCGCTTACAAAACTAATCCTTGACGAAACCCGCTGCTCTTATTTTGCATCTCCTGTATTACTCTACCAGGAAAATGTCTCCTTGTGTCGAGCAGTACTCAAGAATAGTTCCATGGTTGAATTATGTCATCTCAGTACTATTTCACTGTGTCTCGTCCTGGCGTCACCTTTCACTACAAAAGATTGTTACTGTTTTATAGTCAATGACTTAATCGAACAGAGAACGGCCTCTGCCCTCATTTATGCACAGTACGTTGCATTTACTTACATTAAGCGCTCACTGCCTGTCCCGCCACCAAGTGTCAGTCTTCTGTATGTCAGCATGTCTTGCTTTCGTTGCAGTTTCATGGCGTTTTTGTGCAATAGCATCATCTACGATCAGCCTCAAGGGGCTTCCTACGTTATACGCCAGATCATTTATAACCGTGTTGTTGTTGTTGTTGTTGTAGTTTCATTCAGCTCTCAATGTTAATATTTTCTGTGCAAGCATCTTCATCTCTGTGTAATGACTACAAACTGCTTCGATTTGAAACTGCTTACTGTGTTCGGGCCTTGGTCTCACTCGAAATTTTTTTCATCTACATCTACGCCTACATACATACCCCACAAGCCACCGTATGGAGTATGGAGGGTTACACCACGTCATTTCCTTTCCTATAACACTTGCAAATAGAGCTAGGGGAAAACGACTATCTATATGCCACGTACGAGCCATAATTTCTCTTACCTTGTCTTCGTGGTCCTTAGGCGAAACATACATGGGCGACAATAGAATAGTTCCCCTTTCAGCTTCAAATGCCGGTTCTCTAAATTTTCTCAACTGTGTTTCACGAAAAGAACCCAGTGCTCCCTCCAGGAATTTCCATCTGATATCACGAAGCATCTCCACATAACTCGCGTGCTGATCGAACCTACCAATCTAGACGCACGTTTCTCAGCTACTTTGATGTTTGCGAGGCCCCTCCCGCCGTCCGTTCGAGTCCTCCCTTGGGCATGTGTGTGTGTGTGTGTGTGTGTGTGTGTGTGTGTGTGTGTGTGTGTGTGTGTGTGTGTTGTTCTTAGCTTAGGTTAGTTTAAGTTAGTTTAAGTAGTGTGTAAGTCTAGGGACCGATGAACTCTGCAGTTTGGTCCATTAAGAACTCACACACACTTTCATGTCTTCCTTTAATCCGACCTGGTGGGTATCCGAAACACTCAAGCAGTATTCAAAAATGGGTCGCACAAGTATTCTATACGCGGTCTCCTTCGTAGATGAACTACACTTTTCTAAAAGTCTTCCAATAAACCGAGGTTGACCATTACCCTCCCCTGCTACCGTCCTTAGGTGCCCGTTCCATTTCGTATTGCCTTAAAACGTAATGCGTCAGTATCTAATCGATGTGACTGTATAAAGCAGCACATCACTAATACTGTATCAGAACCTTACAGATTTGTTTTCCTGCATTGTATTTTTCTATATTTAGAGCATGCTGCCATTTATCACACAAAATAGAAAAATCAGGTATTACTCCACTTGCGATGTGAGCTTCAACGACAGTAAAAATAACAAAAAAAACGCCGGAGACACATTAACAATGTAACCGTACCCAAGAAAACCAGATTTTTTTTTATAACCGTCCTCCATTCGGATCTCCGGGGAGGGACTACTCAGGAGGATGTCGTTATGAGGAGGAACAAAACTGCCGTTCTACACATCGCAACGTGAAATGTCAGGTCCCTTATATGGGCAGGTCAGTTAGAAATTTTAACAAGGGAAATGGATAAGTTAAAGATAGATATAGTGCGAATTAGCGAACTTCGGTGGCAGGAGGAACAGGACATCCCGTCTTGTGAATATAGGGCAATAAATACAAAATCACATAGGGGTAATGCAGGAGTAGGTTTAACAATGAATTAAAAAATAGTAACGCGAATAAGCTACTGTGAACAGCATATTCCAACTAGCTACGCAGATGATGGGGAGATTGAGGAAACGTATGATGAGATAAAATAAATATTCGCATAATTAAGAGAAACGAAAATTTAATAGTCATAGGGAACTGGAATTCGATAGTAGCAAAAGGAAGAGAAGGAAAATAGTACGTGAGTATGGACTGGGGGAAAGAAATGAAAGAGGAAGCCGCCTGGTAGAATTTTGCATACAGCATAATTTAATCGTACCTAACACTTGGTTTAAGAATCATGAAAGGTGGTTGTACACTTGGAAGAGATCTGGAGACACCGGAAGGTTTCGGATTGATTATATAATAGTACGACAGAGATTTAGGAATTAGGTTTTAAATTTTAAGACATATTCAGGGGCAGATGTGGTTTCTGACAATTTATTGCTTATGAACTATAAATCAAAACTGAAGAAACTGCAAAAATATGGGAATTTAAGGAGATGGGACCTGGATAAACTGAAAGAATCAGAGGTTGAGGAGAGTTTCAGGGAGAGCATTAGGGGAAGATGGACAAGAACGAGGGAAAGAATGCAGTAGAAAAAGAATGGGTACCTTTGGGAGATGAAATAGTGAAGGCGCCAGGGGATCAAGTCGGTAAAATCACGAGGGCTAGTAGGAATCCTTGGGTAACACAAGAGATACTGAATTTAATTGAGGAAAGGAGAAAATATAAAAACAGAGTAAATGAAGCGGTGAAAGAGAATGCAAACGTCTAAGAAATGAGATCGACAGGAAATTCAAAATGGCTAAGCAGGAATGGCTAGAGGACAAATGTAAGGATGTAGAAGTTTATATCACTAGGGGTAAGATAGATGCTGCACGCAGAAAAGTTAGAGAGACCTTTGGAGAACGAGAACCACTTGTATGAATATTAAGAGTTCAGACGGAAAACCAGTCCTAAGCAAAGAAGGGAAAGCAGAAAGGAGGAAGGAGAATATAGAGGCTCTGTACAAGGGAGATGTACTACGGAGCAATATTATGGAAGTGGAAGAGGATGTAGATGAAGATGAGAAGGGATACGTGATGCTGCTTGAAGAATTTGATAAAGCACTGAAAGACTTGAGTCGAAACAAGGTCCCGGGATTAGACAACATTCCGTCAGAGCTACTGATAGCCTTGGGAGAGCTAGCCATAATAAAACTCTTCCATTTGGTGAGCAGGATGTATGAGACAGGAGAAATACCCCCAGACTGACAGAAGAATATAATAATCCCAATTCCAAAGAAAGAAGCTGCTGACATGTGTGAAAATTACCGAACTATCAGTTTAATAAGTCTTGGTTGTGAAAATACTAGCACGAATCCCTCACAGAAGGATGGAAAAACTTGTAGGAACCGACCTCGCGGAAGATCAGTTTGGCGAAGAAATGTAGGAACACGTGAAGCAACACTACCTACGACGTCTCGTAGAAGATAGGAAAGGCAAATCTAAATTTCTAGCATTTGTAGACTTAGAGAAAGCTTTTGACAGTGTTAACTGGAATACTCTCTTTCAAATTCTAAAGGTGGCATGGGTAAAATACAGGGAGCGAAAGGCTATTTACTATTTGTACGGAAACCAGATGGCAGTTACAAGAGTCGAGCGGCACGAAAGTAAGGCAGTGATTGAGAAGGGAGTGAGACAGGGTTGTAGCCTATCGCCGACGTTATTCAATCTGTATATTGAGCAAGCAGTAAAAGGAAACAAAACAAAAATCTGGAGCAGGAATTAAAGTCCAGGAAGAATAAATAAATACTTTGAGTTTTGCCGATGATATTGTAATTCTATCCGAGACAGGATGGGACTTGGAAGGGCAGTTTAACTGATCGGACAGTGTCTTGGAAAGAGAATATATAATGTACATCAACAAAATCGAAACGAGGATAATCGAATGTAGTCGAATTAAATCAAGTGATGCTGAGGGAATTAGATTAGGAAATGAGACACTTAAAGTAGTAACGGAGTTTTGCTATTTGGGGAGCAAAATAACTGATGATGGTCGAAGTAGAGAGGATATAAAATGTTGATTGGCAATGGCAAGGAAAGCATTTCTGAAGAAGGGAAATTTGTTAACATCGATTATAGATTTAAGTGTCAGGAAGTCGTTTCTGAAAGTATTTGTATGGGGTGTAGCCATGTCCGTAAGTGAAACATGGACGACAAACAGTTTAGACAAAAAGAGAATAGAAGCCTTTGAAATGTGGTGCTACAGAAGAATGGTGAAGATTAGATGGGTAGATCATGTAAGTAATGAGAAGATACTGAACAGAATTAGGTAGAAGAGAAATTAGCGGTATAACCCGACTAGAAGAAGGGATCAGTTGGTAGGACACATTCTGTGGCATCAAGGGATCACCAATTTAGTACTGGAGGGCAGCGCGAGAGATAAAAATCGTAGAAGGACACCAAGAGATGAATATAGTATGCAGATTTAGAAGGATGTAGGTTGAAGTAGTTACTCGGAGATGAAGAGGATCGCACAGGCTAGAACAGCATGGAGAGCTGCATCAAACCAGTCTTTGGACTGAAGACCACGACAAAAACAACATAATATAACAATAATTAAATTCCTTTTTGTAATAAAATAAAATATCAGCATACATGAAATCAACTTGATTAAGAGACGATCCGTATTTCAGTTTGTCTCACATACATGCCATTCCATCCCCTGTAAGGTTCGTATGTGTCTCAGTTCTTTCAGGGAGCTAATTCTAACCAGGTCACTGTCAAATTTATATCAGTAAATGGTCAAATCAGTCATCTGGCCATTCATTTCCAGTTGCTGGCAGCCTATATAACGGCTTCCAGGAGCTAAGAATTTACACTAAAGTTTTAATTCGGCAAGTCAAGTATTAGAGCTAGATACAGTCTATGGGACTGGCAAGAGCACTGCTCGTTTGTGGTGCTCATGCACGAGTGCCGATCTCTCTGATTAGAGTGCGCGTATCCTCCACTACCACACCACATTGTTTGAGGAAAACAGTGAAAATGCCGCATGCAGGTTTTTTTTCGTATTTCAAGTTTTCAACAACATTGATCACTAAGAAAACAAATTTTTATTATTATCTAATTAACTTCGGCGCACTGAAGACGTAATAAAATTTATGTCTGGCACAAACTGTCGGTAAATGGACAGATGCAGACAGTTTTGCAGATTTTCGTTCCTCACGTTGCCACGTAATCGAGACTTACTTCGTTTCATAATCGAAAAAAGCCTTTCACACACATATGTTGATCAAAACATTGATATCACGTTTACGACCTCGTTATGGAGATATAGAACCTATTCCCAAGGAAAACACCGTAGAGCTCCTGGACAATTTTAACCTAAAGGAATTCGCCTTTTAAGCGGGAATTACAATGCAGATTGGCCAGTCACACCTACAGGTGCACAGGAACGATTTGAAATGAGATGGCAAATGGTCTCAAAAACAGCTAAAAACGGATGTAAGAGTAGCAGTATCGTCAAACGTCTGGAAAGCTGTTCATGGAATTCTTTCAACGCCACCATGGGTTGTTCAAAATTTGCGTTTTCTTTAACGCCAGTGAGCTTAGGAAAATAGATGGTTAACCCTCCCATAATACATATTTTCTTTTCATATGCACCCGCTTTCGCTACGCAATCAGAAATAATTTGCTTCTCACCTTGCAATCTGTAGTCAAACCTATTTAAAATGAAAGATTTGCATTAAATTCCGGTCCTTAACAATTTTCGCTACTGCTTTTCTTTTTTTTCCTTTAGAATTTCAACAATAAAGAATATTACATTGAAAACACGTTCCAGGTATGTCCTTTGATTTAACCAACGTACTTTGCAATATACGTCTTCATACTCTTAGTTCAATGTCTTCAAAAATTGCTGCCAATACGATGCAAAATACGTGCGATTTCAGAAAATTTACCATTCGTACCTACAATATCATCGCGAGTCATGCCTGTTAATTTAGCACAATGTGCTTTTTGCTGTACAGAACGACGTATCTCATACAAGTTGTCTGTCGATCGTTATATTTTTAGATCTTTCACCGACAATTAAATCTTTAAAGTCCTCCTGCATGGTGTTGAATGCCGTTTCATGGCAGATTTGCGGTAACCGTCGATTACGTGGCTACATAATGGATGATGAGAGTTGTCATCCCTCTGCCCTGTGACTCCCAATCATGTTTAGAGAGTTACGACGACAGACCGCCAGACCGTCTCTCTTTGCGCAAAAAGAGACTGGACCTGTGAACGTACTTTATACAGCGAACAAATAGCGAAGGATAAATAGCGCTTGCAACCCGATCCAGCCGAACTGAAAGTAAGAGGTGTTGGCCAAAATAAGCCGGCGCCAAATGCTGGAAGAAAGTGTCGCTTCGCACTGCTGATTGAGAACTCACGCTTTTGCGAGAAGGACTGGGCGTAACCGAGACCTGCGGAGTAGTTCCGAGACACGCCGAGCCTCGGACCGCATCGTGCACGCGTGAATTTTTACACGACGTGTCCGATTCTTGTGTGTAAAGGGTTTTTGTTTTGAGACAGCTAGATATCTCGAATACGACGCATTGTACCAAAAAAATATTCTAGGTGAAAAGTCAGTATTCAGTATTGATAAAGAGGACATCTTTCTGCGCTACAACTGGCCATTTCTAAACCCCCGCCCCCATTTTTATTCCATGTTCGGATTTTGCACCAAAAAATTAGTACTGTTTACTCAAACAATTGTTTTTCATTCGTGATAGACGGCCTGTAATCGACAAATATCAACTGTACGTGTTTCAGCAGTTAAGAACAGACGCATTTTATTCTACACTTCATTTACGATGGAAATGTAAATCTTTGTTTTATAACGGTTGATATTTATGTTTGAAACTTACTTTAGTGTTGCAATTTTGATTATACAGCACAATACGGTTAGTCACTTCACTGTATGATTAGAAACTACGTTTGGCACGATCCAAGAACAGCGGCGTGGGTGTAGTAGTTTACTGTACCCATCGGGATGCTTGGTTTCGGAGTCCCCTTGCCTCTCACCACTGGGGTGCTTGATTTCCGTGAGTATCCATGGAAAATGTGTTCGTCACTATCACTTTTTTGGACGTTTTACCTTACTACAATGGTTGTGGTTTGTATTCCGCCGGTAAATGCGTTGCGGCCGGCGTGAGAGCTACGACGGTTACATGAAAACACTCAGCAATATTAGTCACCTTGATAGAGGGGAAATTAAGCATCCCGATGATTTGGTGGCTCACCGCAATCGACCTCGTAGGGAACATATAACTATGTTACCATACAAGTAGCTTATTTGCCAGAAATGTCACTGCCTAGCCATATAATTTGTTCTGCACAGTCCTTATTAAACGCTCAAGTAAAGTTTGAACATCAAAATCAACCGTTAGAGCACAAAGGTTTATATTTACATCGTAAATGAAATGTAGAATCAAATGCGTTGGCTCTTAATTGCAGAAACAGACACAGTTGATACTTGACGATTACAGCGCATTTACCATGAATGGAAAACAATTATTTGGGTAAACCGAACGCATTTTTCGGCGTAGAATTCCAAAATGCAATAAAATGGTGGGTTCCCATTTGAAAACACAAGGGTGGCCCCGACCATGCAGGAGGCGTGGTTAGCAGGTGGGCACTTCTAACACAGAAAGATGTCCCCCTTTACTTCCATTATCTTCTCACCTAGAACATTTTTTTCGTACGATGCGTCGTTTCGACGTACACAATGAGATCAAAAGTATACAGACACCCCCAAAAACGACCGTTTTTATATTAGGTGCGCTGTGCTGCCACCTACTGCCAGTTACTCCATATCAGTGACGTCAGTAGTCATTAGACATCGTGAGCGAGCAGAATGAGGCGCTACGCGGAACTCATGGACTTCGAACGTGGTCAGGTGATTGGATGTCACTTGTGCCATACGTCTGTACGCGAAATTTCCACACTCATAAACATGCCTAGGTCCACTGTTTCCGACTTGATAGTGAAGTGGAAACGTGAAGGGACACGTACAGCACTAAAGCGAACAGGCCGACCTCGCCTGTTGACTGACAGAGACCGCCGACTGTTGAAGAGGGTCGTAATGTGTAAAAGGCAGACATCTATCCAGACCATCACATAGGAATTCCAATCTGCATCAGGATCCGCTTTAAGTATTATGACAGTTAGGCGGGAGGTGAGAAAACTTGGATTTCATGGTCGAGTGGCTGCTCGTAAGCCACACCTCACGCCAGTAAATGTCAAATGACTCGCTTGGTGTAAGGAGCGTAAACATTGGACAATTTAACAGTGGGAAACGTTGTGTGGTGTGACGAATCAGGGTACACAATATGGCATTCCTATGGCAGGGTGCGAGTAAAGCGAATGCCCCGTGAACGTAATCTGCCAGCGTGTGTAGTGCCAACAGTAAAATTCGGAGGCGGTGGTGTTATGGTGTGGTCTTGTTTTTCATGGAGGGGGCTTGCATCCCTTGTTGTTTTGGATGGAACTATCACAGCACAGGTCTACAGTGATCTTTTAAGAACCTTCTTGCTTCCAACTGATGAAGAGACATTCGAGGATGGCGACTGCATCTTTCAACACGATAGAGCACCTGTTCATAATGACGGCCTGTAGCGGAGTGGTTACACGACAATAACATCCCCGTAATAGACTGGCCTGCACAGAGTCCTGACCTGTTTTGGAACGCCGACTTCGTGCCAGGCCTCACCAACCGACATCAGTACCTCTCCTCAGTGCAACAATCCGTGAATAATTCCCCAAAAAATCTTCCAGAACAAGATAGAACGTATGCCTGTGAGAGTGGAAGCTGTCATCAGCGCTAAGGAGGGCCAACATCATACTGAATTTCAGTATTACCGATGGAGGGCGCCACGAACTTGTAATTTTCAGCCAGGTGTCCGGATACTTTTGATCACGTAGTATATTTAGTTGTCTCAAAACAAACACTCTGAGGCAGAGTAACTCACAGCGCCCAGATTATCGAGAGTACAGTCACCGTTATTCGAGAATGAGAGCACTTAGCGACTTACAACAAACCTTAAAAAATGTCGAAAGTTTTTCTCTCGGAATCCGCCAACCCCAACCCCCCCCCCCCAAAAAAAAACAATAAAAGGAAGAAAGATTCAAAAAGGTTCAAATGTGTGTGCAGTCTTATGGGACTTAACTGCTAAGGTCATCGGTCCCTAAGCTTACACACTACTTAACCTAAATTATCCTAAGGACAAGGATTCGAACCTCCGCCGGGATCAGCCGCACAGTAAGAAAGGTTCGTCACTTACTACGCTACCGCTATTCACCCAGTAAGACTTCCGCATCAGCCGCGACGTTTAAATTCATTATATTCGTATCTTTAGTGCTAACACTGTTTACAACACTTTTCGCTGACAGTATACACATATACCACCGAATATACCTCCAAAATTACATCATTGTACCATATACACTTGAGGAGATATGATATCACGAACACTGAGATGCGTGAAAAATTCGCTTCACCTGTTTACTAATTTCTCAAATAAGTAGTCGTCTGAACATGGGAGTTCGGATCTTTCAAGAAACGGTTGTTGGGGTTTGGGGATGGTGGTTTTGCTGATCGATACTAAACGCTGAGTCCAAGAAGAATGATAAAAAAACTAAAGAAATGAGAAGAATCTGAAGTGACGTACATGCAAGCCAAACAAGACAAATTTCGCGAATCTCATTAGTACAGAATATGTCAAGGTGACCGCCGGGTAAAGGCGAAAGGCGAGGTAGCAAGAACGGCGTAGCCCTCGGCACATACAGAAATTATTTCATTACTTCGAGGAAGCAGTTATAAATTATCAAATATGCAATTTCCCCGAGCACAGCATTCTCGTTCACAAAAAGAGGCACAAACGATTAAGGTAATCGTACGTCAGGTGGTACTAAACGCGCGTGCGCCGATGACAGCGGATTGTAATTTGTGCTTGCCGGTATGGCCTGTGTCCCACCCAAGTTATTTATTTGTGCCGGCGGCGCTGTAATTTTCTGTCGCCGCTTCAATCTTCCCCATCCGACTACTTACGGTGAGAGATGCCACTGTAGATAGACTTCCACAAAGACCTGTCCGATACGCAAGCGAACTGCAACTACACAAATTACCTGCCGCCGATTCTGAATCCGTATGGTGGAAAAAATTTTAAATATGAATTCTATGGATGAAATTAAATAATGAATTACTTACTACACTTGTCAAGAGCTTCTGGTCCGTTTTAATATGCAATTCATCCCTTCGTTTTCAGTCCCAAGCTAAACATGTCCAGTGTTTCACTCGGTCAAAGGCACCGCCATTGTCAAGGTCCGTCGTGGCCGAGAAAGAAAGTGTTTACCAGCTCTCGCAGCGGGCACGCTAGCGGAGTTTGCAGAACAGTGGAAGCCTGCTATTGTGATACCAGAATGGAATAAAATTTTCGCAAATGTACTTTGAAATTTGCCTTTCGAACGTCCAAAACTATCCGAACTGGATGAGTGGTTTCGCGACAAGATTGTCGGGAGGCCGACCGATGACCTCATATTGTCAGGGATTATTAGTTTTACAGCACAATTTTGTTGCAAATACCGTATTGTGAATAAATGGACTTTATGCATTCAAACGGAAAGATCGGTAAAGTAGCTATCACGTAGATCTAGACAGGACAGTAACACTGCATCGATTTTGTAAAGATATTTGCCTGAAGTTTTTTTTTTTTTTTTTTTTAAAAAACGGAGCGGAAGTAAGTACTGTAACACAGGCAACGGAGTTAAGAGTGCAAGAAGTGAGTTACAGGAACATATTCCGTCATACGTATTCATTCAGGGATTTAAAGTTTTAGTAATAAATGACAGATAACAGCGCACCGAGCGAGGTGGCTCAGTGGCTAGCACACTGGACTCGCTTTCGGGAGGCCGACGGTTCAATCCCGCGTCCAGCCATCCTGATTTAGGTTTTCCATGATTTCCCCCAAATCGCTCCAGGCCAATACCGGGATGGTTCCTTTGAAAGGGCACGGCTGACTTCCTTCCCCGTCCTTCCCTAATTCGACGAGACCGATGACCTCGCTGTTTGGTCTTCTCCCCCAGACAACCCAACCCAACAGCCCACCTGCGCCAATTGCATATCGGCCGACCACCTAAAATCAGCGTGTGCACAGCTTAACAAGCAGCGCTAAAATTTTCACTTGCACCCGGAGATGAGACAAGGAAGCCCAAGAAACAGTCTGACATATACAAGAGTAATGCACACTCCGGCAACATGAGGAAGAAACTCCGGCCCAATAGATAAACTCACAGCGCGAAATGAGACGCCGCCGCTTAACCCAGAAACTAACGTTTCCGTGCGAGCAGTGGACAAACTAATGAGTGCATCCAAGCCGGAACAGAATAAAGTGCAAATTCCTCGGCCTGCAATAGCTAAACGCGTAACTGCGGAACTTGTAAGGGAACAAAACAAATCTTTCGCAATGTTAACCAGAACCCTGCATAATTCTCAAATACAACCACGTTCAATTAGTAATGCAACATCTTTTTTCTGGAAGTAGGTTGGTTTTATTCAGGATTCCAATAGACTATGTTATTCCCCACGCTTTGTGCTACAAAAACCTATTTTTCAACATAATCTCCGTTTACTGGGAGGACCTGTATGCCCGCATGCTGCCACTCTACTTTTTTTTTCTTTTTTTTTTACATTTTGTTCGGTATTGTTCGTTGCGTTTGGTCTGGGCGGACGTCACAAGACATCCGTTCAAGTTGATCGTTGATTCCTTTACTCAGTTTTTTATTAGAGAGGGCAAACAGACCTCTGACCGAACACGTTGAGCTACCGTGCCGGCCGGTGTGGCCGAGCGGTTCTAGGCGCTTCAGTCTGGAACCGCGCGACCGCTTCGGTCCCAGGTTCAAATCCTGCCTCGGGCATGGATGTGTGTGATGTCCTTCGGTTAGTTAGGTTTAAGTAGTTCTAAGTTCTAGGGGGCTGATGACCTTAGATGTTAAGTCCCATAGTGTTCAGAGCCATTTGAACCATTTGATTTGAGCTACCGTGCTTGCATCTACTGATCGGTGTCGGAGCCAACGTCTTGCTCCATCAATAACCTCCCCATCATCTATTTATTGCTTCCTGCTGAGTGCATCCTTCATTGGGCCGAACAGATGGAAGGTGCAAGATTAGGTCTGTAGGGCGGATGAGGAAGAACAGTCCAATGAAGTTTCGTCAGCTCCTCTCAGTTGTTCAGACCTGTTGCCTTACATTGTCATGAAGAAGAAGAAGAAGAAGTTCATTTGCATTTTTGTGCCGACGAACACGTTGAAGTCGAACACTGGAGGAGTCACAGCTGTGTGTCGTTAGCCGTCACGCTTGAGATCGGACTGGTTGGCGCGTTCATTTTGCGGTTATGACAAACGCCTGCTCCAACGACTCACCGTGCTTTTGTTCACTGGCAAGTCTCCGTAGACATTCTGCAAGTTCCTATGAATATCTGCGATACCCTGGTTTTCCGAAAAAAAAGAACTCTGCTTGGAACTTCATGAAACTATAGGGGCTGAGTGGGAATATTCCAAGATGTCCTACACTAAATTCCACACCTTTTTTTAATCGAAATTGGCCAAGAAAAAAATGGTTTATTACTTATTTAGCGCCCCTTGTATAATACTGACCACCACGACAACATTAAAAGGCAATATAGCAACCCATGAGACCAAAAGCGTAACCGACGAGGGAAAGTGACAATATATCTCAAAGACCCGGTACATCAAAACGTACAGCGCGTCAACACATCTCAGAAGGGTTTCAAAATTAGAAAATAAATTACGAATGGCCCGTATATATATAAAGGAGAGGGAGGCTATTTCTCACAGATATAAGAAAATGGGTAAGGCGGACGGAGAGATTGGCGATATGAACGTAGGCGTGTAGGAGACCGAGACAGTGGAAACAACTGAGTCGAACGCATTAGAAGGTACCGAAACTGATCAGAAGGAATGGATGACTAAAAGACTTTAGATAATAGTTGCCTTAACATTATGCAGGATCTTAAAATCGCAACGGAAAATATTAAAAGAATCGAGTCAGATATTAATATTAAAATTTTAAAGATTACCTATATGCCACCGATTTAGACATCACTTTTATCCACGAAGTTGTGAAGTACAATATCAGCGACATTGTAGCTTTCGATAAAGATTTAAAAAGAGGAACAGAAAGCGGCACAACTCTTTTATTTAAGCAAGGCATACAACCCAAAACGCAAGCAATTTTAACTTCAGGCAGAGGAATCTCAGTGGTTTTACAGGGCATTTTCTTAGTCAACACATATACACATACTGGAAGTAGTGGACGAATAGAACTTAGCATATTTTGCCATGATTAATTAGACGAGTTGTTTATCAAACCTTTTGCTACCGGAATAAGTGGCGGAGATTTTAACTGAGTGCTAAATAAAAAGGACTAATTTTGGTTTATCATAGAGATAAGAAAATTCCTTTTCAATTGAATTTATTTCTGTATATCATAATGTTTCATCTACTCATGTTAGGCATATTCAATAGTATTCATTTCACATCCTAATTTTTGCCATAAGTTACAACTACTTATTGAAGGTCCTCAATAATAGACACTGGATACACCTGCGTTCAGTTACTCCAGGATTTACTCATGCCATTGACCACTTAGATTCTCCGACCACAATGCCTGTCATACAGGGGGAACGTTAATGAAACCGGCAAACTTCAGGGACAGATTCCTGAATAGAAATGGTGGGAAAAAATCCTATGAATATGTGTCTGGAAATGAACGGGGTGCGTGCAACAATAACAAATCGTGTCTGAACCCAGCACAGAGCTGCATCTCATCTATGTCACAATAGGTGTTCAAAGTGGCCTCCGTTGGCCTGCAGTTTATAGTAGTAGTAGCGGTTCCAGAATGAGATTTTCACTCTGCAGCGGAGTGTGTGCTGATATGAAGCTTCCTGGCAGATTAAAACTGTGTGCCGGACCGAGACCCGAACTCGGGACCTTTGCCTTTCTCGGGCAAGTGCTCTACCAACTGAGCTACCAAAGCTCGACTCACGCCCTGTGGAAGTAAAACTGTGAGGACGGAGCGTGAGTCGTGCTTGGGTAGCTCAGTTGGTAGAGCACTTTCCCGCGAAAGGCAAAGGTCCCGAGTTCGAGTCTCGGTCCGGCACACAGTTTTAATCTGCCAGGAAGTGTCAGTAGTAGCGGTTGTCATGCAGGAGACACAAAATAGCACTTCGGCCTACATCGTGTTTGGCGGGCCACTTGCCTGGAGCTTGTACTAGGGTTCGTCTCAATAACCAGTAGAACCCGGTTCTCCACATCTGGTATGCACGCAGTCCGCTGCCTTCCTGTACGTTTGTCTGTCTGAAAGGACCCATGATAACCCAAACGCCCAAAAAGGGCTTGAAATGTTGTGTGTTGTGGTTGGTACCCGTGAGATACTTGATTTGGTACAGCCGTTCTGCTTCTCGACCGTTTTCATCTGCTTGGCTATACTCAAACATTACTTCGGCTTATTCCCGACATGAATACCGTACCACTCTGCTACTTACAGTACGCTGCATCAATCACACAGCTTGCAACACACAAGGAACACACCGCACGTCGTCAGAGGAACTGTCATTCGTCAGCGCCATCTATTGTGGAAACGATGGCGTTCCCGGAAACAAGTTCATAGGGCATTATTTCTTCCATTTCCACTCAGGAATCCGTCCCTGCAGTTTGTCGGTTTTATTAATGTTCATCCCGTATGTGTCTGAAACTCACACAACAATTTTTTTTAATCTGAGGTGGGGCATGTGGCAGGTGAATGTCTTCTTGTTAAAAGATGCTTTTCTGACTCAGGAAGTCGAAGATACTTTGGAATAGACATATCCAACGGCTACCAACGTACATGGATAGCGTACTGCGATGGATTAACCTGACGAAACAAAACCTCCAGTAAAGTATAAAAAACATCACCAAAGAAAAACCGTCCTGGAGGCGACGCAAACATGAGTACTACCTCACGCTATTGCGAGGCAAGTACAAAAATGAAACGAATGTAACTGCAAACGTACGAATGATGATGATGATGATGTTTGGTTTGTGAGATGCTCAACTGCGCAGTCATCAGCGCCCGTACAAAGTCTCAGTTTTTACGCAGTCTAGTTTTTGCACAATCCAATCTACCCACTGTCACGAATGATGATGATGAAATGATGAGTACAACACAAAAACCCAGTCCCTGGGCAGAGAAAAATCCCCAACCCGGCCGGAAATCGAACCCGGGGCTTCGTGATCGCGAGGCAGCAACGCTAGCCACTAGAGCACAAGCTGTAGACGCAACTGTAAGTATGATTAAGCTTACGAAAGCAAATTAAAAGTGCAATGCAGAAAATGCTTGGAAGGCGTCCGAGTTAGGTCACTCAATACAAGCGATAGTCCCAATGAGTAGAACCGAATAAACCAAATTGTTCCTGAAATTAAAAAACTAAAAGGGCTAAGCAGAAGATAATTACAGGAATCGTGGACTCACACCACAACACAGAGGGCGCTATCAGGAACTATATTGTCAGCTACTGAGCGTTACACAGAACCGAAAGGTAGTCACAGCGCGCAAGGTAACATGTTAGAAAACACAGAAAGCATTGCCTACCTCGACAGGCAACGCAGAACTAGTAGAAAGCATAACTGTCAGGAGAAATTAAAAAATATTGTCGATAGCCCAAAGTAAAAAGCGGTTGGTTTAGACGGGGCTACCCAATTAATTGAATGCCTATTACTGGTACATCAGCAGTGCAAAACTCACAAAGATGGTCAACAAATTACTCTCCCACCGAATTCTTTCGCGCTACAGAAGATTTAACACTAATAATATAAAAAAATGTCTTTCAACAACCTTGTTAAACAACCAACCAATCACGCTGTCCAATTCAGATTTCAAATAATTCTCGCTCTTAATGAATAACGGATAAAAGCCATATTTTCAGACGTGACTGAACATTATCAGTCCAATACTATAACCAGGTGTTCAATGTTGAATGAGCCAGTAGAGTAAAGAGACTTCACAGATCTATGTGTCTGGTATGGGCCTGAAAGTCCAAAACAGCTGAAGCATTTCTTGACATCGAACAGGCCTCAGACGGGGTAAATCGCATGCTCAGATTGATGAATCACGTGGGATTTAACAACAACGTCCTGCAAATAATAGCAAAATGCATGTGCGGAACACATTCTAAATGTAAAATTAATGATCAACTGAAGTGGCCTATTCACATAAAACGGGCGTCACGGTAAGGACGTTTACTCTCAACGATCCTATGCGCAATTTTCGTGCAGCTACTTTTTAAAAAATCTAACTAGAGTTGTCAGGTTTACACATTTTCAACAACAAAAGTGTTTTTCACGAGTATGCAGTCAACGTCATTATAACAGTCATAAACGACCAAGTCGTACAAAGAGAGAATTACAGGAATACACCACCGCTACAGAAGCCAAACTAAACGCAATAAAATCTAAGGTCGTATTGTTAAGACCACACTAAAATTACATTTCTACCATCTTGTTGCAACAAACAGAAAGAAGAAAACAATTGGGTATCATTATTACTGCAAATCTCAAATTAATGTTGAAGCGCAGTTGGCAAGGGAAACTCGACGTGGTACGCTCTGCTATTAAAGATCGCATACAGAAAGTACAACTAATAAATCGTTATATGTACACGAAAACACATCATTTAGTAACAACGTCGCCCATATTTAATGACTTTTCTAACCTGGTTTTTGGCTTGTCCCGGTAGGTACATCTGACGGGGAAACATTTTTCAAGTAACCTTAAAAACATAGGAGTTAGTACGTCACCAGGGTGGATTAGGTCTCAAGGATGTACAATGACAATGTACTCAGCTGTTGCCGGGAAGAGCTTTAAAAATACTACAAAATAATCAACAGACGTTAACAAAAACGCTGTTTATGTGATTAGAACTTCGAGACCAATGTGTACCGAAAAACACATTACAAATAAATTCTGATCCAATCCACGCACGAAAAGTCCATTTAGAACTGAAATACAGCCGAGCAAATTATCTCAGCCAATGCTTCTTCATTAATCTCGAACTTTGCAGGGCGCTCCCTATGCCCTCACTTAAAGAGTCCCTGAATAACCACACAAAAATCTGGGAAAATATCCACAATACGGTGCTAGGAACTGTAATAAGCTAATTGTGATACGACATCATGCACGAGACGATACGTACGGAAGAAAAGCCCTATAAAGACCAACGCATTATTACCTGTAAAGTCACTTGGTAGATACTCTAGCACACACGTTCGTTAGCAGAAAAAAAAGTGAAATTTTGAGCTGGACTAGGAAAAGAGCTGCAATTCTGAACAGGACAACAGAAGCAACGACAGATGTAATGCACATAACCAGCCTGGTCCACAAGTTATACCCAGAAACAAAAATCAATAGTTACATTTGGGTCCTCGGTCAATACGGCTACCACGCGATCGCCACAAAATCTCCTCCCCTACAGGACTATATATCTCAGGGTGGAGCTTCAAAGTATGGGAAAGCATAAACATAACAGGAAATGACGCCAAAACGTTCTAACGGCTACAATTCCTACGGATTAAGTGTCTCTAAGACCCGCTAACAGACAATACTAATCGGTCCGACAGGTAAATCAATATATATTCTTAAGTCTTTCTTTTTTTTTTGCTGATTTTGCGATGGAGCTAACTTAGAAGAAATGGTTACTTTCAACACACCTCAACACATCCACAGAAGCAGCAGAATAGCTAGTTTCTATTTATTTGTCTTAATTTTTAAGTGTCTTTATCAGTCAGCCGGAATGCGCTCAGCAGTCTTCCCATGACAGGACTGCAAAGCGACTTACTTGTATGCATTCCTTTTTCTTGTTTTTAACTCTATGTTCAGACATTAAAAAGATATTCAAGTAGTCGAGCGTCATGTCACTGATGATAGGCGCAAAAGGAGTAGATCTACAGTCTACCTAAAACGTAAACGTTATTTTACGAGAAAAAGGCCTAAGAGATTCTACTGTTCTCATTTACTTTCAGCTATCACTTAACCAATCACAATGAAGACATTATTTTAACTTAGAAAATTGCTTAGTTTATGAACCATGTTACACTTCACTGAATTTTCTAAACATTAGGAAATTTTACAAACGCTGGTACGCCAAGAAGAAAGAAGACTGCCTTCTAAGTAGAAGTCTTTGTTTACATACAAAGCTGCATTTTTAGACCCAGAATGTGAGTTATTAGAAAGAGAAATATTTTCACAAACGCTAGCATAGTATGCGAAGCTGGCCGAAGGAGACAGTTGAGGTGAGCACATGGTATAAGCTAGAAGGGGAAGATTTCATTCTATTTTTGCCATGGTTTTACCCTGTGCGGTTGATGAAGGAGCTACACTCGCACACAAATGATCAGGTCAGTACGAATAAGTGAACGTAATATACATCTGTCCTGTCAACGACGCTGTCAAATGGCTCTGAGCACTATGCGACTTAACTTCTGAGGTCATCAGTCGCCTAGAACTTAGAACTAATTAAACTTAACTAACCTAAAGACATCACACACATCCATGCCCGAGGCAGGATTCGAACCTGCGACCGTAGCGGTCGCTCGGTTCCAGACTGTAGCGCCTAGAACCGCTCGGCCACCCCGGCCGGCGACGCTGTCAAAAAGGGCGGAGATGAGGTTAGCGTTTCGACCCACGGCTCTTGCTCTTGGGGTGAGAGACTGCCTCTGAAACGCAGAAGAATCCGCAGTGATCAGCGGTATGAGGATGGAGAAGTCAATGGAAACTATAGCCACATAATGCGTGTTCAAAGAACGTGTTGCCTGCAACTGAAAAAAGTGTCATGATGACCGCTCCGTTGGCAAAAGATGCCAGATTAGTCCCTCATTAGCATTTTCGCTACGGGGGAGGTAACCATGAGAAAAATATTGACTAACCAACGAAACGGTAAAATTTTACTGGTCGTAGCGTGGAATCTCAAAAGTTTGAAAGTGGTAGGGAAACTAGGAAATGTGGAAATGCAAAGGCCCAGTTTCCATGTACGGTATTCGTAGTGGGGATCAGTGAATTGAAATGGAAAGAAGTTAAGGATTTCTGGACAGAAGAATGTAAAGGATGTAGAATTCGTGATGGACAGAAAGCTAGGACAGAGACTGAGTTACTATGAATAGTTCAGCGGAAGGGTTGTTCTGGCCAACATCAGCGTCAAACCAACGCCAGCAACAGTAGTTCAGGTATAGACACCAACGTAACAAGCAGAAGATGAAGAGGTAGTTTATGAGAATATTAAAAGTGTAATTTATTATGTAATAGGGATTATAAATTTAATAATCTTGATAGACTGGAATGTCGTCCTAGGGGAAGAAATATAAGGCAGAGTTTCTGGATTATGGCCTCCACCTGGATCTAAAATGTCAATTACAGTTGAGCACATCCACATTCTCAGGATTCAGTTGAACCAGTCAGCGAGCCACTCACTCCCTGACTTCAAGCCAAATGATCGCATCCATCTACACAAACCAATCTTTTCTATTACAAAATGGTTCAATTGGCTCTGAGCACTATGGGACTTAACTGTTGAGATCATGCGTCCCCTACAACTTAGAACTACTTAAACCTAACTAACCTAAGGACATCACACACATCCATGTCCAAGGCAGGATTCGAACCTGCGACCGTAGCAGTCGCGCGGTTCCAGACAGTAGCGCCTAGAACCGCTCGGCCACTCCAGCCGGCTTTTGTATTACAACCAGACAAGTCGTATATTTTAATATTGTGTGTTTTCGCTACGTACTGTGTCTGATACTATTCATCTCGTGAATTATAAGTTAAGACTAGTGAATTTTAATACGTTTGGTACTCAAAACGAGTGATGAGAGCTCGATTTGACATTTCACGCCTAATGTCATGACCAAATATTCTGTGCGTGTTGACAGTATCTACTCTTGTAATTTTCGATTTCCTATATACCAGCGTCTCTTGTGGGCACTATTGTTGTTTCCCACCGACGCCCAGATAAGAAGAAAACCGGTTCGAAATAATCAAATATTAGTATAACAAGAATGCAGTTTATTTGTTTTTCAACCTTAAATCTGTCTTCCACTTCCCTAAATCATGTGATGTTCACCACTAAGCTTCTAATTACTTCCTTCTCTTTGTTATAGCCATTATCTTGCATTTATCCACATTTAAAGAGATGTGCTATTCATTACAGCAAGTGTAAATGTTTTCTACAGGCCTATCAGGACACTTGATACAATTCGATGCTTTCAGTGGCCCATTGTGACGTGTCTAATCGCTCTCCGCTGTCCACGTTGTCTCACAGACAAGTCTAACAAACGCTTTGCCTCTCGGGGCGTAGGAAGCATTAGCTTTTCCGAGAAATTTAGGCCATCTCCGATCTCCGAGGTATCTGGCTTTTTGTCTTCCCCAGGAGACTTTTCTCGGAAGCACAGCAGCAACAACAGGGGCAATCGCTCAGCAAGATCGCGGTTCGGCGGAAGGCCGTTTTTACGCGTTCGAGGAAATGCAAAGCCTCGCAGGCGGGCGCGTTAGTGCTTTTTTTTAATTTTTTGACTCCCCGTTTACTACTGGTTCCAACCTCGCTATTGACGGGAAAAGTCTGCTCCGCTGATTGAGTGGCCCGGCACTAAAACGGGAGTCCGTAGCCTGCAAAAAGGCCGCCAGCGAATGGCCGCCGCAGACGATGGCCTTGCTCGCTCGCGGGAACCACGAAATAGCGGACTGTTCCCATTCTGGTAATAACCAGCCAGACCTCACTCGAGCACAAGTTTTGTAATGCACACACACACACACAAAAACACACACACACACATACACACACACACACACACATACACACATCATACCATTTGCGGAAGGTACGCATTACTGTCATCATTTAACTGGTTTGTTGTTCGTTATTCTGCCTGTGCGCGAGAACACATTACCGCAGAAACTAACACACTAGACAGGTCTCTCATACGCACTTCATTTCTCGTAGCAATAGTGCAGATCCCAATTATTTACATACCTTTGCGCAAAATTGAGTTCCCCGTCTATGGGGTTGTAATAGTCATCTTTTTTTCATCTAATAACGTAGCTGTTCAGCTATTTTCACTTACAGAAAAACAATCTTTCTAGCCAGAAGGGAGTCAATCTCACATTCCTTACGTTGATTACATTCGCGGGAGAAAATTGTTGTGGTGTCATCTGCTGCTGCGTGTGTGTGTGTGTGTGTGTGTGTGTGTGTCTTTTCAGATAGTCTACTGGTCCGTAGGCTTTAACGTATAATTTTCGTACCAGGTTTATATTTTTTCCACTGGAATGACATCCATTTTCGTCTCCACTAACTGCTACTGACTTACTGGACATAAAAGGTTTGATCTCTTTCATTTCTAGTTTGTCTAAGCTTAGAATCCGTAATCAAACAGTCTAAAAGAAGAAGATTCAAGTTCGTTGTATCATGCGCTGGAGTTACCAGAAATGGTTGAGATGTGGTGCTACAGAAGAGTGTTGAAAACTATGTGGACTGATAAGGCAAGAAATGAGGAGGATCGGCAGAGAATCGGCAAGGAAAGAGATATATGGAAAACACTGACAAGGGGAACAGATAGGATGGTAGGATATCTATTAAGGTATCGCAGAATAACTTCTATGGTACTAGAGAGACCTGTAGAGAGCTAAAACTGAAGACGATGACAGAGGTTGGAATATATCCATCAAATAACTGAAGACGTAGATTGCAAGTGCTACTCTGAGATGAACAGGAATTCGTGGTGGGTTACATCAAACCAGTCAGAAGACGAATGACTAAAAAATAAATAAAGCACTTCGTCTTCAGGCCACAGTGGCCCATCGGGACCATCCGACTACCGTGTCATCCTCAAATGGGGATGCGGATAGGAGGGCCGTGTAGTCAGCACACCGCTCTCCCGGTCGTTATGATGGTTTTCTTTGATCGGAGCCGCTACTGTTCGGTCGAGTGGCTCCTGAATTGACATCACGACGCTGAGTGCACCCCGAAAAATGGCAACACTGCATGGCGGCCCGGATGGTCACCCATCCAAGTGTCCGCAACGCCCGACAGCGCTTAACTTCGGTGATCTGACGGGAACCGGTGTATCCACTGCGGCAAGGCCGGTGCCAAAAAATAAATAAATAAATCAAAAATATAAAAAGCCTAGGTCTGACAAGCATGGGTGTGGGATTCGGCTCTGCATTGTTCATCGCCTGTTACGATAGCGACCGCATGATTCACGGGGAAGATGCACCTGCTAGTGAAACTGTACCACAGTTTTGGAACGGTTGCTGTTACGTATTGGGTGTGCTTGCTCACCCGTACGTAGCTGGAAATTGGAATCTGTTGCAGGAGAATGCCCCACAGCGCGCTGTGGAAGATGTGCTACTGTTCTCCAACATCCATCGTGTTCTCCCGACCTGATACTTACAGATGTCTTTTGTTGGACTACCTCAAGAGAATTCTGAGAGATATACATTTTGCAGAACAACCGAACATCCAAATATGTAGAACATAAATGATTCCGGAAGGAGTAGCTTTACACACCTTTCCAGTGGAAATTACGCTCAAAATTTAGAAAGAGATTTAGATTCGATCTTCTCTTTTCGTATCGCTTCTGTTCTAAGCTGGTACGGAGTGAATGGCGGACGAATAAATTATTCAAAATGTATTTCATTAGCCTTAAGTGGTTTAGGTGCGGGGCGAGACACAGCATACCCATTAAGAAAATGGCAAACAGTCGCTGGTAGTTGCTGGAGATATTGATCAGGAACTATGGGGGACTGATATGCTAATGTTGTCGGCACCGTTTAAGCTCCTTTTATACGAGCGACTTTGACGTCTCAATCGACTACGCTACTGAAATCATACGGCTCGAAAATCACAAAATGAACAGACTGATACCGCGTGGAACGAAGCCCCATTCCCCTGAAAACTTTACAATGTGTGTATTTAGAAACTAAGGAACAGGACACATTTGTTTGTTGAAATACATTGTTCAAAAGAATTGGGGAAATACTTGTTTCAACGTCCTTTATTTAAATCTATTTTGATACAGACAGTAACTTTGGTCTTATTGCCTAGCTTGAGGTCTTCACTTTCATCGTAGGCAACAGTTAAAATCATTTGCCATCTATTAGCTGTGTTTGCTTTACAGTATCAGGTGTCCTCTAAGAAGGAAGTAAGTACCAGTGTCCAGTGTTTTCTAGTGAGGTACACCAATGGCAGTTGACATTTGTGGATAGTGTCTTCAAACAAGCGCGCGCAGGGGGACATCTTTACTGCACTGCAAGTTGCAAGAGCGGTCTGTTTGATCCAAAACCATAGACTTTCGGTCGTGTTGCTGCAGATGCCAGTGCCTTTCCAAGTGTCATCCATACGTTGTGGACATGCTACAGTGAGACAGGTCAGTATAAAAGACGAGTTGGACAAGTTCGCCGACGTATTACAGCCCCACGTGAAGACCAATAGCTGGGGTCATCTCTGTGCTGTCCTATGGATACCGCCGGAGCACTGCATGATTGTCTCAGAAGGGCCATTGGAGCCGCTGTGTCCGACTCGACTGTAATTCACAGGTTACGAGAAAGAACCTTACGATCCAGGCGTCGTTTTCGAGTACCCCGCTTGACACTACAAAATACTGCAGCTCACCTTCACCTCTCCCTTTCCCGTGTCAACTGGCAACTTCGTCATTGCGGTCTAATGCGCTGCAGTCATGGACTGTGCGGCTGGTCCCGGCGGAGGTTCGAGTCCTCACTCGGACATGGGTGTGTGTGTTTGTCCTTAGGATAATATAGGTTAAGTAATGTGTAAGCTTAGGGACTGATGACCTTAGCAGTTAAGTCCCAAAGATTTCACACACATTTTTTGGACTTCGTCATTGGTGAAACGTGTTATTCACAGACGAGTCTAGATATCCTGTGATGCAGGGTAATGGCCATTTTCGTGTGTGAAGACCCGTGGTGTGCGATACCTGCCAAATGTTGTCCAGGAAATAGACAAATTTCCCAAGTTCTGTGATGTTCTTGGGAGGCTTCACTGTTGACAGGCATACGGATCTTGCCGTCGTTCATGGCCACCTTACCGGCAGGCAGTACATCGAACTGATCCTGTTGGACCATGTGGTGGATGCTGCATTCGGTAGTGATCCTGAATTACTTCTAATGCCAGGGCCTGTCTGGCGAGCGTTAGCACGGATGTCTTGCGAAGTGTGGACTTTGAAGTAAAGGAATGGCCGGCGGCGAGCACAACTTAAACTTCATCGTGCATTTGTAGGACAAGCTTGACAGACGCGTTCGTGGTCGTTCTGTTCCACTACAGACTCGCCAACAACTGTAATGGGGAGTGGATATCACAGGGTGACCTCCGAAGACCATTACGGAGCATGCCAGGTAGACGTCAGGCACTGATAAACGCTCACGAAGGACATACACGATTCTGAAGCTCTCGAAAGCCAATGAAAATCACCCATTATGACGGGACGAATGAGTGTTTCCATTTTGTTTTCCACACTTGTCGTACATTGCAGTTCTTTTCACATAAACGATAGAGGCTGTAATGACGTTTAGTTGTGTACTTAATTTCTGAAAAATATAGAAATAATTTGGTAACATACCCATTCCTCAATTATTGCTCACTAGATAATGACAGATGCTCAAAGTCATGTTCCTCTAATTCTTCTGAGCAGTGTATATCCTATTATCTCAGAACCGTGGTGTTGACAGCACATGCTAGAGCGACATATAGGGTTTTTTTCCCCATCTGACTGTTTTGGTGCGGCACGCCACAACTTCCTATTTATCTGTGAGGAGCACTTCCACCCAACGTCCCCTAATTACTTATTGTACCTATTCCCATCTTTATCTTTCCCTACAATTTTTATCCTCTACAGCAGTATCAAGGTGTCTTGCCGCATATCCTATCATCCTATGTGTTCCTATTTTTAATGTTTTCCTTGTGTTTCTCTCTACGCCGAGGCTGCGGAGAACCTTTTCATTTCTTGTCAATACTCTTGATTTTTAACGTACATCTGTAGCAACACACCTCCAACTCTTCGATTCTCTGCTTGTCTGGCTTTCTCACAATCTACGATTCACCATCTCACGATGCTACGCTCCTAGTGGACAGCCTCAGAAATTTCTTCCTCATATTATGGCCAGTGTTTGATACTAGTAGACTTCTTTTGGCCAGGAATTCCCCTCTTGCTTGTGCTACTCTACTTTTTTATGTTCTCCTTGCTATGTCCGTTATGAGTAATTTTGCTGCCTACGTAGAAGGACTGCTTCACTTCACCTACTTCGTGATGAGTAGTTTTGATGTTAAGTTCCCCACTACTCTTGTTTCTGCTACTCGTCATTACTTTCGCCTTTCTTCGGTTTACGCTCAATCCATATTCTGTACTCATTATATTGTTTATCCCACCCAACAAAAACGGTTCAAATGGCTCTGAACACTATGGGACTTAACATCTGAGGTCATCAGTCTCCTAGAACTTAGAACTTCTTAAAACTAACTAACCTAAGGACATAACAAACATCCATGCCCGAGGCAGGATTCGAACCTGCGACCGTAGCAGTCGCGAGGTTCCGTACTGAAGCACCTAGAACCGCTCGGCCACCGCGGCTGGCCCACCAAACAGATCCTGTAATTCTTCTTCACGTTTACTGAGAATAGCAATGTCATAAGCGGAACTATTATTGATATCCTTATCCCGGAATTCAACCCCGCTCTTCCACCTTTCTGCTATTCCCGTCAGAGCTTCTTCGATGTACGAGGAGCGTTCAATAAATGATGCAACACTTTTTCTGAGTCAATTTCGGTCGGCAAAGTGCGCAATTTGCTGTGTAACATCGTGGAATATTCTTGCTTCAGCCTCTATAGTTTCATGAAAGTCCAATAGGTGGCCGCGATATACGTGGCCTTCAAAATGGCGTCTGTAAAGGAGGTGCATTCCAAGCAGAGAGCTTTTGGAGGAAAACCACAGCATCGGTGATATTTATAGGTGTTTGCAGAATGTCTGCGGAGGCCTGGCAGTGAACAAAAGCACAATGAGTCGTTGGGCGAGGCATCTGTCATCATCGCAACATTGTCGTGCAAACCTGTCCAATCTGCTGCGTGTCGGTCGGTCGCCCACAGTTGTAGCCCCTGCAATGTTGGACCATACGGACAGTCTCACTCGAGGTGATCGGGGAATCACAATCAAACATGTAACTGCTGAAATGCACGTCTCCGTTGGTAGTGCTGACATTCATCCACCATTTGAAGCGCTCACAGGTGTGTGTTCACTAGGGTTCCGCGCCGCCTAGGAGAAGACCATAAAGAGCAACGAGTTTGACCCATTGAAAGATGCATTCATCGGGAAGCTGTAGTGGATGATGGGGAGGTAATTGATGCAGCAAGACATTCACTCCGACGTCGACTAATAGGATGGTACCATGCGAGCGTAAAGCCCTACCAGTAAGGCCATCGCATTCAACGGATATTGTGTTGAAAAATAAGAGTGGGGAATAATACAGTGTATTGGAATCCTGAATAAAATCAACATGCTTTCAGAAAAATGTGTTGCACCAAGTATTGAACGCCTCTAGTATATAACGAAAAGTAGGGGCGAGAGACTAGAGCGCTGTCTTATAATCTTACTAATCCGAGCATTTCGTTCTTTCTCTTCCAGCCTCATTTTTCCACCTTGGTTCTTGTACATGTTTATGTTACCCGATTCCCTATATCGCTTACACATAAAAAAATGATTCAGGTGGCTCTGAGCACTATAGGACTTAACATCTGAGGTCATCAGTCCCCTAGAACTGAGAACTACTTAAACCTAACTAACCTAAGGACATCACACACATCCGTGCCTGAGGCAGGATTCGAACCTGCGACCGTAGCAGTCGCGAGGTTCCGGAGTGAAGCGCCTACTACCGCTCGGCCACCGCGGAATTTCTAACATTTTGCACCATTTTAGATTGACGAACCCTTGTTCTAGGTCGACAAATCCTATGGAACTGACTTGATTTGTCTTAAGGGGACCACACCCTGCCTATCTAACCCATGTTAATTTAGGCAAGTATTTGACCCATTTCTGAAAAAACTATTTGATGCAACACCTTAATAATTTTACTGCATGTTACATGATGCTAATAGAGTCAACTGTACTAAAATCTACTTTATCCATTTCATAGTTTTTAAGAAATATTTTTTTAAATTTATTAACAAAAAGTTTTTTCTGCAGAAAATATATTTTTGTGAACTTCCTAGTGGGGGAATATTAATGAATGTAGTACCAGAGGTGGCTTTTTATGTTATGTAGAGCCTCTAAAAATTTCATTCATTTATCTATGATAGTTTCTGATATAATGGGGCATATTTACTGAAAATTTTAGTTTGCTAGAAATTGACTTTAAAGAAAAAACTTTTGAAATTTGTTACTTACAGTTAATTAAAACCGTCTTGCTGCATATGATGGCCCTTCTTTGGCCTCTAGCAGGTCTTCCAGCTTCTTTTTCACCTTCCTGGATGTTTGTCTTGCTCTCTTGTCCATGTTAGATGCAGACCTGTCTGCATCGGCTATCCTCATTTTATCGCAGTGTTGCAGCACAGTGATCATATTTTCACCAGGATTAATTCCCAGATTTTTCAGTACCCAACACTTCCCAATATTACCACAATTGAATGTAATAACAGCATAATGAACTCCCAGTTTCACTGTATGCATGCCTACAAATACAGTTTTAGGAAGGCGGTTCCCAATTATGCTGTTGAAACATTCATTTGAGTTCTGTGTCTTCCCATGCAGACATTTCCTTAGAAGGTCAGGATGAGCCAAGTTTCTGAAAATAGGTATAATTGCTGTAATAACAGTAGCAGGAAGAGAATGCTGGTGAGAATAAGCTTCTCCAATTGCCTGAGCCCTATTGCATTTGCACCACGAATTTTCTCCTGATGGACACAATCCATGACATGGCTTATCATCAGTAGAGGACTTATGGAAGAATATGGCCGAAACATCTCCCTTCATTGCCTCTAGATTTTCTTTATTTCTCCTAATTGCCCACCCATAGTATACCAGCAAGTTATCTGTAACAACTACTCGCAATCACACTTGAAGAAACCTAACAGCGTGTTTGAAAGCGTGTTGTTTACAAACAGCAGAAACAAAAGAATACTGACCGTTGCATTCCAAGGATAGCCTAGACACTCGGGAGTAAAAAAAGTCCCTAACGTGCAATGCAGGGGATATAAAGGATATAAAGATCTAAAACATATGCAGAAAAGTGCGTGACAGAAAAGTGGGCGTGGCACATAAACACACGTGGTAGGGAAATGCTCTTTAAATGCTCCAAAAAAAATTTTCAGCAAATTCCTTTTCAGAGTACTTAAATAAAACCTTAATCTATCGAAATTTGATGAAAACCTAAATTTTTTTCGACCTGAACTACGGTTTGGTCCCCTTAAGTCTTGCTTTAGTTATCGAGCGGAACATCAGAACTGCTTCTCTGGTACTTTTACCTTTCCAAGAGCCAAACAGATCGTCATCTGACAAATCCTCAATTTCGTTTTCCGTTCTTCTGTATGTTTTTTTTTGTCTCGGCAATATGGGCGTATGCAATATTAAGGGCTTATCTGCCCTCTCTGTCTTCGTGATAGTGTGAATGGTATTTATTTAAAATTCTTATGGTTCGGTTCCAACCACTTGATCTTCAATACTTGTCGCACTGTGCAGGATATATTGGCATGGATAGCAGAGCTAGCTCCGGTCACAGGTACCGGCCACTGGCGGTTGGGCATGGTGGGTCGGGTGAGAGGGAAACCGCAAGCGAGATGGCGAAAGCTAATTCTGCCGTAATCTCCCCCCCCCCCCCCATGTCTGAATCACTGCTGCAATTAGCTCTACAGGAGCGACCTTGAATTACGTTGCACAAATCTCTTCTCAAAAATGTAGTCGTGACTTCCGTCAGTGTCTTAAACACACTTTGAAGATGGGGTGGCGTGGAATAGCGTAACTCTTAATTGCGTACATTACGGGCGGGCAGAAGAAGTAAACTGTCTTGGACACCAGTGGGTGCAATAGCACTTCTCAGAAGCTGAACACAAATAAGGTCAACTAAAAGTAAAACAACACTTCAGCATCCAGTTTTTTTAAATAACTTATCTTAGAAAATCCATAAGTCTGTGAATTCTTCTTCCACTTCCAAAAATGATAACTAAAAAAAATACAACACTTCAGGATCCAGTTTTTTTTTAAATAACTTATCTTAGAAAATCCATAAGTCTGTGAATTCTTGTTCCACTTCTAAAAATGATAACTAAAAAAATGAGTGTTGTTTTAAATGATGACTGTATGGATTCAAAAACGGTTTTTTTTATTTCACATATTTTGATGTCATTGATCATTTTAGAATCAGTGCTAATACAACAATCGGTACGCAGTAAGATGGCTCTTTACAGATGAAAGAGAACGGGATTAAAACTTTCATGATGCAATTCTAACGGTCCTGATCGCAGTATAGTGTAATAACAACTAGAGGATACCCGGTTTCGGTGGACTAGCAACCATGCTTATATTATAACTGGTACCTAACTACAGTGCTAACCACATGAACTTCGTTACTAAGCATATTTTGTCCATATTCAAGACTATTAGCGTATAGTACGAGTAGAAGTTATTTATCGTTCAAACTTGTAAGACCAACTGGTCTTGAGGTATCATCTGAAAGGCTATAGGGGGAATATGAGTTTACATCCTGACAGCAATTACTTCAAGCCTTCCGCTTGTCTACTTAGACCATGTATTTGCTAAATTGATTTTGCCCTTTGACATTCGTTGTTGTTGTTAGCCTGCCTTAGAGTTTACCACTTTTCTCAGAATCTAAATAAATTTGAATGCTGAAATAATTTAATGAAATGGTGGGCAAGTCATTATTGTAGTCAATTATTGATGGGTGATTAATATAACAACACTGGATTAATCTTTTATAAAAAAAAATTATGATATAAGTTTATTGATCATAAAATAGGACAAACAACACAAGTTAAGTGAGATGACAGATCACGAATTGTTTGCAACACAAATAAATGCAAGAAATAGTTAACACTCCACTGAGTGGCGGTTGGTTGGCAAAGACTATGGTTTGTCTAATTTAATTATTTACTCTTACTCAAAACATGAGAAAACCTGACACTAACTGCATATTGCCTGCCACTTTGCACACAAAGGCCTTATTGGCTAATTTCAACGGTAATTAACTAGGAAACGGCGCAACGTATCGAAATCTACTATTTTTTAACAGTTATTTCTCCTCACAACCTACCATGCAACACACTTACAAGCTCTTCAGACTGTTTCTGGCCACCCTGTATATTTCACAAGCCAGTCTCACATCCGTGGAGACACTCGCTAGGACCTTGTCTTGGCTAGTAGCCAAGGATGTAGTAGAGTGTAGAATGTCTTTCCGAAATCTGAGAAGACGGTATCTACCTGTTCAATTGAATCTGTTTTTTTGCAAGATGTTTTTTAATAAAACAATATGTGCTTCACTCGATTTGTTGTCCAGGAATCTGAATAGATTCTTTGGGAGAAGCATGTCTTCCTCAAGCAACGTCATAATTTTTAAGCTTCGAATATACGCTAGGATTCGAGAATCTAGAGTCTGTGCTATTGGTCTGTGTCTCCGACTTTTTACAATTTTCTCTAAACAGAAATAACCTGCGTTCGTTTCCAGTCACACGGGGCAATTCGCTGGGCAAGAGATTCTCGATGAATGTGATTTTTGAATGGAGCTAATTCCACGATTTATAGAACGTAAAAACGAACTGTAAATCTGCGACACGTACCGTAAGAGTACCACGAGGGAATTGGTGATGGAGGTGACATTTATGGATTTATAGAGTGACCTGTGTCTTGATCACCTGGAGTCAACAACTGACTGAACTCAGAACGAATTTTTAAACTGCAGAAGAGAGGGCACTGTTTTGAATCTTTCTTGCAGAAGAAAAGCTGTGTGCCGAATCAGGACTCCAGTCCAGAACCTTGCCATTATAGGGCAATAGTCTTACCGACTGAGCTATTCAGACGCACCTCACGACCCAGCCACACAGCTTCCTTCCGTTAACTTTCTCCTACTTCAAGCTTTACAAAAGTTTTAGCTTAGCAGCAGCCTTGAGGATTGTTTCCAGAATGAATTTTCACTCTGCAGCGGAGTGTGCGCTCCTCCGAAAATTCCTTGCTGGATAAAATTATGTACCGGCGCGAGACATGAACCCAGAACCTTGTATTTCGCTGGCAATGCTCTTGCCGATTTTTTTCCCACGCATATTTAATAGCCACTAACATTATCGTGAATCACACTGATAAGCCAATACATTATGGCCACTGCCCAAGGCGACGTTGCATGCCACCCGATGGCGCTGCGGGCACACTATGTGATCAAAAGTATCCGGATACCCCTAAAAACATACGTTTTTCATATTAGGTGCATTGTGCTGCACGAGATCGCTCGTCACTGCCGACGGTTACTTTCCCCCTCACCAGTCCGCAGATGACCGTCTGACGCTTTCAGTGTCAACTGTCCTTTTGTCTCTTGCTGCCGTTGTTGCTGCCTTCGTTCCTTATATAGTTAGTACTCTGTAACACAATCAACAAAAATTTCAGTGCCAGAAATTTCTTCCTCATTACGGAACTTCAGAAGATCAGGCAAAACTGTCATCATATGGTAACCGTACCCATGTAGAGACGAAGCAAGAACATACTCCATAGTTCCATCTGGTTTACGTAAGAATCACGGACGTTGTCGCAATTTATATATAGAGAGCCTCTTTTCTGGGTTTTACTCCAAAATCCCTCTTAATAAATCTCTTAGGAGATTGTCGACTTCATTTTTATATCGAATACTTCCTGTTTCCAGTGTTTCCATACAATCGATAGAGGTCACGCTTGTAGCGGTACTGGCCAGTAATGATGTTACATGGACTAATTCCACTGCTTCAGATATCAATCTTGAACCCAGCAAAACTTTTACGTAAATCTACAAATAAAAGTCACAATAGAAAAATTCTCTAAGCACGTCCGATGTTACCTGAATGACACCATTCCAGGACGTTGGATTGGAAAAGGAGGAACAGAAGATTAATTTCATAACCGGTGGCCTCCCAGGTCTTCAGACCCACACCTGGCTTTTATCTGTGGGGCTAAGTAAAAGACCGCGTTTGTATCCCCCCCTGTGCCTGGCCCCCCTGAAAGTCCGCGACATCGCATTGGTGAAGCTGTGAATTGGATAACGAGAACCCACCTGCTTCGTGTGTGACAGGAGATGAGCCACCAATTTGATATTTGTCATGTTACATTGAAAATTTGAACTTTCCGCTTTCCAGGAGCGTTGGAATTGTATTTCTACCTTTTGTAGTTTGGAACCAATAAATGTTTGAAATCTGTTCCTTCTTCTTGAATAGTCCTCCAATATAATTTTATCCACATTTCGCAGCTTCAAACGTGACTGTACACAATGCACTCGAGGTATAAATTAAAAAACGCCTTCAGTCACAACTTTTCGTGCTTTATTCATTAAACGATGAATTTCGGATCCTTTGGGTCCATCTTCAGGTGTAATAAATTTTAATATATGCTCTTGAATGAGATGAAATGCATATTCCTGTCTTGAAAAATTTTGATGTTAGGTTGTGAATTTCGTAAGGCAAACGCGGAAAATATGTGCGAAATAGGGGAAAAGATGAACACTGTAAACTTACCAAATAATCCAAGAAAAGCGTTTTTAACGTTTTAGCACCAGCATACGTTTGCCCTCTAATAGCATCCCCATTTACATTATGTGACCAAAAGTACCCGGACACCCCTAAAAATATATGTTTTTTATATTAGGTGTATAGTGCTGCCACCTGCTGCCGGCTAATCGATATCAGCGACCTCAGTAGTCATTAGACATTGTAAGAGAGCAGAATTGGGCTCTCCGTGGAACTCACGGACTTCAAATGGTTCAAATGGCTCTGAGCACTATGGGATTTAACTTCTGAGGTGATCAGTCTCCTAGAACTTGGAACTACTTAAACATAGCTAACCTAAAGACATCACACGCATCCATGCCCGAGGCAGGATTTGAACCTGCGACCGTAGCGGTAGCGCGGTTCCAGACTGAAGCGCCTAGAACCGCACGGCCACTCCAGCCGGCAACTCACGGACTTCTAACCTGGTCAGGTGATTGGGTGTCACTTCTGTCATACGTCTGTAAGCGAGATTTCCACACCCTTAGACACATCTAGATCCACTGTTCCCGATGTGATAGTGAAGTGGCAAACGCGAAGGGGCACGTACAGCACAAAACCGTACAGGCCGTCCTTGTCTGTTGACTGACAGAGACAGCCGACAGTTGAAGAGGGTCGTAATGTGATACAGGCAGACATCTATCCAGACCATCACACAGGAATTCCAAACTGCATCACGATCCACTGCAAGTACTATGACAGTTAGGTGGGAGGTGAGAAAAACTTGGATTTCATGATGGAGTGGCTGCTCATAAACCACACATCACGGCAGTAAATGTCAAACGACGCCTCGCTTGGTGTAAGGAGCGTAAACATTGGACTTTTGAACAGTGGAAAAACGTTGTGTGGAGTGACGAATCAGGGTGCACAATGTGGCAATCCGATGGCAGGGTGTGGGTATGGCGAATGCCCGGTGAACGTCATCTGCCAGCGTATGTAGTGCCAACAGTAAAATTCGGACGGGGTGGTGTTATGGTGTGGTCTTGTTTTTCATGGAGGGAGCTTGCACCCCTTGTTGTTTGGCGTGGACTGTCACAGCACAGGCCTACAGTGATGTTTTAGGCGCCTTCGTGCTTCCCACTGTTGAAGAGCAATTCGGGGATGGCGACTGCATCTTTCAACACGATCGAGTACCTGTTCATAATGCACGGCCTGTGGCAGAGTGGTTACACGACAATAGCATCCCTGCAATTGACTGGCCTGCACAGAGTCCTGACCTGAATCTTATAGAACACCTATGGGATGTTTTGAAACGCCGACTTCGTTCAGGCCTCACCGACCGACATCGATACCTCTCCTCCGTGAAGAATGGGGTGTGCCATTCCCCAAAAAATCTTCCAGAACAAGAGTGAACGTATGCCTGTGAGAGTGGAAGCTGTCATCAACGCTAAGAAGGGCCAACACCATACTGAATTCGAGCGTTACCGATGGAGGGCGCCACGAACTTGTAAGTCATTTTCAGCCAGGTGTCCTGATACTTTTGACCACATAGTGTATACACATATTTTTTATTTTGGCGTAAACAACGTCAACACTTCAGGGCCAAGGATTCTTTTTCACAACGTACTTGAAGCTGCGCAAATGATTCACTTCGTATCAACAATAAACCACTCATTTACACCTCGTGCGCCTCCGTCTTCATCAGATTGTCTTCACTCACCTTGTGCTCTACTAAAACATCTACACTTAATGAACCACCGAGTGTGATGTCCGTGAATGACTCAAGACCCCCACTCCCTTCGCAGCTTGACTTGCGTTAGTACCTCTCTCCTACTTTCTATGCTTCACAGACGTTCTCCTGCTCACCTTGCGGAACTAGTACTCTTGGAAGAAAGGATATTGCCGAGAAATAGCTTAGCAGAACTAAATTTCTGAGGGGCTTTACAGCTCAGCCTCTAAGTACATTGCTCATGAAAGGCAAGGTTCTAGGTTAGAATCCTGGTCCAGCACATATATTTAATCTGCTAGGAACAACCTAAACTGATTGGTTGCTCATTCCAAGAGCGCGTTCCCCGGTACGGAACCTAGCAGCGCATCTCTAAGCCCACAGCTTACGACGAAGCTATTGCGTAGTATCACTACCGTTAATTGAAATAGCTCCTGGGCCGGCGGAAGAACGGACCAGCTGCATAGTCCTCCCAATAACACAAGTACCAGGACCAGCTGGACACGGTAGACTCATTATGTTAATCCCACGGCCCGCAGCGTTAAGGCCTAATGGCTGGCAGCTATCGGAAAATTAGATCTGCGCGTATAATCGAAAAACTGCGCCTGCCATGGGGTCGCACGGCGCGAGCAACTGGCCCGAAAATTGGGAAGGGCCGCGCGAATTGCGGCTGTGCCTTATTACGACAACCTCCGGTACCTCATTAGGAGGCCCGCCGCTTAAACAATGTGCTGTACGAGTTAACGCCACTCTTCTTGTTCTTCTTCTGGTCGACCGTAATTGGTGAAGTATTACCCGGCGCGCAGGTCGCCGGTAATTGAGGTGTGGGCCATCGCCGTCCCTACCTCGTACACCTCTGGTCTCTGGCTCTTTGTCCTGAGCAGGGATCCAGCTACACTGACTCGTTAAGAACAGTCGTTCGAAATGAACGACGATCTCTGAAATGTTCTTTTTTAACGGCAGAAAGTATAAGCGCTTACGTGAACTAACGGAAAACATAGTGAGTCTGATATTAAACCTGATGAACTGTGTCTTTACAGCCCCCATAAAGGCAACGATGTTTATTCAGCTAGCTTAAGAACCGTGGTTACGGTTGTAATGTCTTCTGACTTCAACAGACCATGCATGTAACAGCGTAAGAGATATATAGACCACAATTTGCAGCCTTTAGAGAGTTATCTGCAGTGAATCCTCTCACACTGCTAAAGCACATTCTCTTTTATGTTCAGTTTAATTCGCAACTATTTTCCCCCATCCCTAAAGGTAGAACAGGTTGTTCGATTCCTGACTAGCTGCAGTCTCTTGGCACTGGCGAGCTGTTAGTGCCGCCAAAGAATTCCCAATTGGGAATATTTGGGACAAATTTCCTGTTACTGCATTTGCCTTACTGCCAACAGAAACCTCCAGAAGACCTTATTGAGGACTGGTTTTGCTTCAATTTTGGGACAATATGTCCCACACAAAGACATGAAAGCCTAATGTATACAGGGTGGTCCATCTGAAGTTTCGGATGAGATTATCTTGAAAACCATACATCGGGCAAAAATAGTGGGTAAGACAAGTTCGTAAATTCAAGGGGGACATCAAATGATACCCGCCCTTAGGTGGGGAGGGGGCAACTTTTAAATCTTAAATGGAAACCCCCATTTTTTATTGCAGATTCGGATTCTCCATAAAAAAAGCAATGAGTTTTGTTTGAAACATCTTTTTTAACCATTGACAGATGGCGTTGAAATCGAGAAACATTAAAACTGGGGAAGAACTCCGATTCATTTAGAATGATCCGAGAAGGACGTATCAAATCGATACAAAATGTGCACCAGTTCTTTCATTACGCCAAACTAAGCTATTTTTTTTACAAAATGTCTCCTACCCGCCACAGTTTTTGACGGAGGGAGGAGGAATGCTATTAAAATCTCGTTAGGGAACTCTTTACAATTGCATTACTCACCCGACTGTGGCGCTACCGTGGCCAAACTGCGAACTATGGCTCAATATAAAGGTCGGTGCAATGCGATCAGACGTCACTTCACTTTCAGGTTATGTACCGTAAACATCAACTGACGAAAGTAAATTATTCTTGAGCGAAACATGGCTCACTATCATCCTACAGAGATTGTTGATATGATGTTAATTTTAGGTGAATGTCGAAACAATTACGCTGCAGCTGCGCAATTGTATGTGGATCGTTTCCCAAACTGACGACATCCAAGCGAAAACATTATTCGACATTGCACTCAACGAGCTCGAAATGGATACATGCACTGTCCACCTCGTCATCGCGAATACACTGAAAATGACGCTCGTACCCTTACCGCTCTCGCCTGTGGTCAACTGGATTCCGAAATTAGTAGTCGTGCGATTCAAAGACAGACTGAAATACCGAAATCAACTGTTTTGAGACTTTCAAGGCACATAAATATCATGCGTACCATATCACAGGCATTAACGCCGAAAGATATGCAAAAACGCGTGCATTTCTGCCAATGGACCTTGGAAATGATAAGAGGTGACAATGATTTTTTTACATAAGTTATGTTCACCGATGAAGCCACATTCAAAACCAATGGAAAATTAAATCGTCATGATTGTCATTATTGATCCCCTGTCAATCCACACTGGCACAGACCCGTTGACAATCAACACAAATGGTCGTTAATGGCCTAGTGTGGAATTTTAAACGGTTGCTTGATAGAACCGTATTTTTTTGTCCGAAATGTTACTGGGGAATCTTATTTGCAACTTCTCCGCGAGGATTTGTTGGAGCTAATGGAAGATGTTGATTTAGAAACTAGGAAACGAATGTGGTTCCAACAGGACGAAGAAGCTCCCCATTATGCTAAAAATGTGCGAAACATTTTAAATTTATGGTACCCTGGTCGGCGGATAGGACGCGGCGGACGATTTCAGTGGCCTCCACGTTCACCAGACCTAACATCTCCTGATTTTTTCTTGTGGAGGTATTTAAAAAACATTGATTATGAAAGACAACCCACAACCTGAAACGATATGGAGCAACGCATTCGAAGAGCGTGTGCAGCCATACCACGGCATGTGCCCCTCAGAAGTGTGGAAAACTTTCGCAGACGATTGACTTTATGCATTGAAGCAAATGGGGATAATTTTGAACAATTTCTTCGTGGCTAATTTCGTTAATTAAACACCTCAAATTGTGAGAAACAAGGGGACTCACACTAATGAAGCACCCCAACATTTGAGAGGCAAGGGGACTCACACTAATGAAGCACCCCATGGGAACATCATTCTACTACGTACACGTCATTGTTCCTGGGTAACGCTAACAGTAGGATACAGTACATTTTGTACAAAAATTGCTTAATTTGGTGTAACGAAAGAATTGGTGCACATTTTTATCGATTTGATGCGTCTTTCTCGGATAATTCTAAATAAATCAGAGTTCTTATCCAATTTCACTTTTTCTCGTTTTCAGCGCCATCTGTCAATGGTTTAAAAAATGTTTCAGACAAAACTTGATTACTTTTTTTATGAAGAATCCGAATCTGCAATAAAAAGATGGGTGTTTCCATTTCAGATTCTAAAGTTGCCCACCGCCGCACCCAAGGGGGCTGGATGCCACATGTAGTATCATTTTGTGGTGTCACTGCCAGACACCACACTTGCTAGGTGGTAGCCTTTAAATCGGCCGCGGTCCGTTAGTATACGTCGGACCCGCGTGTCGCCACTGTCAGTGATTGCAGACCGAGCGCCGCCACACGGCAGGTCTAGAGAGACTTCCTAGCACTCGCCCCAGTTGTACAGCCGACTTTGCTAGCGATGGTTCACTGACAAATTACGTTCTCATTTGCCGAGACGATAGTTAGCATAGCCTTCAGCTACGTCATTTGCTACGACCTAACAAGGCGCCATTATCATTTGCTATTTATCTTGTGATGCATGTACCGTCAGACCGATGTTCACCAATTACGGATTAAAGTTAAGTATTCCAGCAGCTACGTACTTTTTTTGCTAGTATAATTACTTTACCTGTTCCAGACCTCACACCTGCCTGCGTGAGCTTAAACGCGTGCCTTTCGGCTTATCTCGTAGTGGCTTGGCTGTCTCGCCAAGTCACAACACATTTCATGTCCCCCTTTGAGCTTACGAACTTCTCTTACCCACAATTTTTACCTGATGTATAGTTTTCGAGATAATCTCATCCGAAACTTCAGATGGACCTCCCTGTATGTTTGTATTTACGTTTAGTTGCATTCAGAGTAAAATCACCGGCCGGTATGGCCGAGCGGTTCTGGGCGCTTCAGTCTGGAACCGCGCGACCGCTACAGTCGCAGGTTCAAATCCTGCCTCGGGCATGGATGTATGTGATGTCCTTAGGTTAGTTAGGTTTACGTAGTTCTAAGTTCTACGGGACTGATGACCTCAGATGTTACGTCCCATACTACTCAGAGCCATTTGAACCATTTAGAGTAGAATCGATTATCTCTCGACATGCGAAGTGTACCTTCGTTGCTGTCAGTCGCATGGGGTGAGATCGACGGAGATTGTTAAAGGTACTTGAAAGAATAATGTGGGAAAAGTAGTTTCCTTTCGGTTGAAATAAATCATGACCAGCGCTAAAGATGTACAAATAAGAAGTGTTTCCCCAAGTTCATGCTCGTCATCTTGAGGCGATGTGTTAGGACAGACTTCTCCCATTGTATCTTAATCAGTTAATCTTCGCATCTGTACTACATCCTCCATCTCCTTACATGATCTAATATTAATTAGTACTTTCATTTGTTCTATTTTGCTCCTTCCATTGCCACGTTAGTTATTACACGTGAATGTAGTGCATATGCTTATAACGTTTACTTCCTGTGAGCAGGGTCCTCCTTCGACTAATTACCACGTGTATTTTAAGACTTGAGGTTATGAGCTGTGTCTCAATTCCAGCTATGAATGAAACGATTCCGTTCAGCTGGCCTAAGAAGCGATATTGTAGTTGTAGTGTCCCTAAACTTAAACAGACACACCTACTGTGCCAAGAGGTATTACCGCACGGCGGGTTGTTCTCTCACTATCCTTTAAGCAATCAGTCCACCAGCCTGGATATGTTTCACGTTGTCTGTTCCTTCACTCTGCGATGGTAGACACCGGTTTAGCCGAGAAAAGCAGCGTTGAGAAAAAGTCGACTAAAAAGCTACCACGCAAAGGGCACATAACTCCAGTACATGGACAGTAGCTGTAATTAAGTGGATTACTCCTACTACCTTTTTTGAATATTGGTGTGACCTGTGCAACTTTCCAATCTTTGGGTACGGATCTTTCGTCGAGCGAACGGTTGTATATGATTGTTAAGTATGGAGCTATGCATCAGCATACTCTGAAAGAAACCTATTTGGTATACAGTTTGGACCAGATGACTTGCTTTTATAAAGTGATTTAAGTTGCTTCACTACTCCGAGGATATTTAGTTGTACGTTACACGTGTTGACACTGTTCTTGATTCGAATTCTGGAATATTTACTTCGTCTTCTTTTGTGAGGGCATTTCGGAAGGCTGTGTTCAGTAACTCTGCTTTGGCAGCACTACCTTCGATAGTATCTCCACTGCTATCACGCGGAGAAGCTTTTGATTGTTTCTTGCCGCTAACATACTTCACATACGCCCAGAATCTCTTTGGATTGTTTACCAGGTTTCGAGACAAAGTTTCGTTGTGGAAGCTGTTATAAGCATCTCGTATTCAATTTCGCGCTAAATTTCTAGCTTCTGTAAAAAAAATCGCCAATCTTAGGGATTTTGCGTCTGTTTAAATTTGGAATTTTTGTTTCGTTGTTTCTGCAACAGTGTTCTGCCCCCGTTTTGTGTACCAAAGAGGATCAGCTCCGTCGTTTGTTAATTTATTTGGTATAAATCTATCAATTGCTGCCGTTACTATTTATTGTAGAATATGTCATTAAGAATGCTATTGATGTTTGGATTAAAGGTATCGCAATTGCTGGAAGAACTATTATCAACCTTCGATTTGCTGATGACATAGTGGTTTTAGCCAGCAGTGAATATGAACTCGCTGAGGTACTAACAATAGTAAAGGTCATTAGTCTGTCATATGGATTTGATCTCAATCTGAGTAAGTCAGACTCATGATAATTAATCAAGGAGCACAGGTTCAACTCACAGGTCGATTAAAGGAACTGGAAGGCGTGCATTCTTTCATCTATTTGGGGTCAACCATCTGCAATAGAGGAAGGTATGAAGATGATACAAGGAGACGGTTCACACTAGGGCAAGCGGCCATGAAAAAGCTCACCAAGATCTGGAAGAACAGAGCAGTATCGAATACGACAAAGGTATGTCTTGTAGAAACACTTGTTTTTTCCGTCTACTTTTATTGTTGCGAAGCATGGACCCTTAAGGTCAAAGACAAGTATCTTATAGGTGCATCTGGTCTTTGGTGCTGGCACAGAGGCTGACACGTAAAATGTACTGAAAGAGAGGAACTACAGTAGGCTCTAAGAGAAGCTAGTGACCATCCAGGATGGAGCCACTTGGTTCATGGAGTTATGAAACTCAGTGATGGGCGCAAAGACTTCTGATGATGATAATGATCATGATGATTTGTACTTATGAATACAGTCCTGTATGCTTAGTGGTGCTATTTCAGCCCTCTCAAACCAACTATCTGCCTCCAGAGCACTTATTGTCTCCATGAGTGGGTTTAAAGTTTTGTCCCCCCTCAGTGAAGTTAGCACGCAGTCATTTATAACACAAAAATGACCATTAGATCATGCCTACATGAACATGCAAATACACATGCATATTTTTTTTAGATTCATACCTGCAGTGTCATCATCCAGATAGGGCATCTACAACCCTCATCAGCATCATTAATTCGATCACAGGAATGCTTCATTATGGCTGATAATCGGTGCAAAATGAAGTGAACTTAAGCTACGCAGTGTGCTATACTACTCACTGGGGAGGGGGAAGAGAGGCAGATAGATGGATAAATGTGCATTAACCTTGTGTGTTGGTGGTAATATACGATCCCGCTATTTTTCTGGCCAGGCAGCATACCTGCAGATGAGGCGATCAGAAGGCATTTTTGGCCAGATATGGGATGCGATGATTGTTTTAAGCGAGCTTTTCATCCACAAGTTACAATATTCTGCCCAGTCAATCAATTTGATAAGATATTTCCCACCACATATGCAAATCAATCAATCAAAAGTGCCTCAATATTTCTGCGAAACCGATGAGTTGTGAGATTGAAGTACTAAGGATTTTGACCTATCTGTACCATTATCCACCAGTAGGATGTAAGGTGATGTAATAAGAGCGGAGGTATTACAATTGAGCTATTTCCTACCAGGGAGGAGACCTGTTCCTGTAAACTGATTAATTAAAAATATGCAAATAGAATTGAACAATATATTATTATGTCAATTGACACTGATTTGAATTTTGTGTCGTGGGATCTTCCCACACCAACTGCTCAGCGCAGACTGAATGTTTTTCCCACCATTTTCCAGACCAAGAGATAAGGAGGGAATTGCGGAGGGGAGGACTGAGGGATTTCCCAGAAGTAGCTCAGAACTGAACTGGGGAAGGATGAAGAAAAAGTGCCTCTTTTTCCCAGAGGGGAGGGGGATGAGGAGGAGATTTCTAAGAAGGACTTATTATTACAGGGGGTCATAAATCAACCCCAAGGGGTCATAAATCGATTAGGAGAGCAATGGGTAACGAGGGGGCTGATTTAATTGATCAATTTAATTAATTGGCATCTTAGTTTCGTATCAAAACTGGTGCAGAACCCACTTTATCTCACTATTTTCGACATAGTGAAATGGTGCAAGATGTTCGAAACTCTCAGAAAAATAGGAGTAACCTATAGGGAAAGATGGATATTATACAATTTTATAAGAACCAGTAGGAACAATTAGACTGGAACACCAAAAACGAAGTGCTCCGATTATAATGGGTGTAAGACAGGGATGCAGTCTTTCGCCCCAACTGTTCAATATATGTTTCGGAGAAGCAATTACAGAAATAAAGGAAAGGTTTAAGACTGGGATTAAATTCAGCTTTATAGAATATAACTGATAAGATTCACTGGTGCCTTTGCTATTCTCAGTGAAAAGGAGGAAGAATTACAGGACCTATTGAATGGAATGAACAGTCTCATGAGTACTTAGCAACTGGACAGTTGACGAAGCTAATGAATCCTGCTACCTCGAAGTAGATGAAGTTAATGAATTCTGCTAGCCGGCCCCGTGTGACCGAGAGGTTCTAGGCGCTTCAGTCCGAAACCGCGCTGCTGCTTAAGTCGCAGGTTCGAATCCTGCCTCGGTCATTGATGTGTGTGATGTCCTTAGGTTAGTTAGGTTTAAGTAGTTCTAAGTCTAGGGGACTGAGGACCTCAGATGTTAAGTCCCATAGTGCTTAAAGCCATTTGAACCATTTTTGAATTCTGCTACCTTGGAATCAAAATAACACTTGCCGGACGAAGCAAGGAGGAGATAAAAAGCAGACTAGTACAGGCAAAGAGGACATACCTGGCCAAAAGAAATCTACTAGTATCAAAAATGGCTCTGAGCACTATGGGACTTAACATCTATGGTCATCAGTTCCCTAGAACTTAGAACTACTTAAACCTAACTAACCTAAGGACATCACACAACATCCAGCCATCACGAGGCAGAGAAAATCGCTGACCCCCTAGTATCAAATATACCCCTTAATGTTAGAAGAAAAAACTTCTGAGAATGTAAGTTTGGAGCACGGCTATGTATGGTAATAAAACACGGACTGTGGGAAAACTGTAACAGACTAGGATCAAAGTGTCTGAAATGTGGAGCTATAGAAGGAGGGGAATATAAGATGGACTAATAAGGTAAGGAATGAGGAAGTTCTCCATAGAATCGGCGAGGAAAGGAATGTATGGGAAACACTGACAAGAAACAGAGAGAGGTCGATAGGACATCTGCTAGACATCGGGAAATAACTCCCGTTGAACCAGAGGGAGCTGTGGAGGGTAAAAACTGCAGAAGAATGCAGAAATTGCCAAACGTCAAACACATAATTGAGGAGGTGGGGTGCAAGTGCTACTTGAGATGAAGTGTTCGCCAGAAGAGAAGAAATCGTGGCGGGCCGCATCAAACCAGTCAGATAACCGATGACAAAAAAAATACATGTTTCCCAGGTGAACGACTTCAGAGCTATGGACGCGCGGAGGAATTACACATTTTCTAACGGACAATGTCTTAGTGAATACCCACACTTAAGATTGTTGTAATTTACACAAAAGCACCAAAAATTACGTTATCGTGTCGCGAGCGGTAGATGTCAACCTATCAACGATAATTAGCGAGTGTAAGACGCAAATGCAAGGTCGCCGTATGAAGCCTAGCTTTTCTTTTGAATTTTAGAAGAAGGAACGAAATAAAGGAAATGAGACCTGGATAAGTTCAAAGAACGAGAGGTTTTTGAGAGTTTCAAAGTGAGCATTAGGCATCGATTGACTGACACGGGAGGAAGTAATGCTGTAGAAGACGAATGGGTAGCTTTGAAAGATGAAACAGTGAAGGCAGCAGAGGATCAAATAGTTAAAAAGACAAGGCCTATTAGAAACCCTTGAATATCAGAGGAGATATTGAACTTAACTGGTGAAGGGAGAAAATATAAAAATGCACAAATGAAGCATGCGAAAGGAATTACAAACGTCTAAATACTATGACTGACGGAAGTGAATAACTGCTTAGCAGGGGTGGCTAGCGGACAAATCTAAGTGTATAGAGGCACCAGCTGACAAACCCGACATTGCCCGGGCATTTATTTTGTCGATTTCCTGTTAGAAACGAAAAAAAAAATTGACTGTGTCTGCTGATAAGCATCGGAAAAATTTCATTTCCATGTATTCGTGAAAACACCTTTAAAATTATGGAATAGTCGTACCAAGAAATATGCATAATGTTCAAATGTATAAGAACAGTACCCAGGTTAATAAACATGATTTCATGCAGTTTCTGTACAATGGGTGCAGTTGCTTTGCGTGTATACAACGCGATTTTTTTAATTTACCTACGGCAGCGCCTCTTCATAGCTGTATAGACCGCTACTGTTTTCGTCTACAGCCGTTTGCGCTTTGCACTTTGAAAGTTGTCAAAAACGTAGCCAGGTTTAAGGGATTTCCTTAATTTGATTCGACTGTACGAGTGTCTTAATAGTAGAGAATAAATGTATTAAAACTTCATGCATGAAGCGGCAATTTTTCACGCATCTCAGTGTTTATGACGTTTTATCTCTTGAACTACGTGTCGTAGAATCCGTAGGTACATTCAGCGGCGTATGTGGATACTCTCTGCGAAATATGCTACGAATAGTATTTTAATAGTAGCAAGGAGTAATAAATTTAAGCGTCATGACGAATGCGGTAGTTTTTCACGCATTTAATTGTTTCCACGTCAAATCTACCGAACTATGTTAGGTAGGTGGTTCTTACCGCCACAGTGATTGTTATCTGGCAACGAAGGATGTGTGTACCAGGTTCGGTTGAAATCGCTGAGGTAGTTTAGGAGGAGATGTGAAACACACACACACGCATACACACACGGACTTCCTTTCTTATAATATGTATGGTTGTATAATAGGGAAAAGGTAGATACCGTCAACAGGAAATTTAAAAAGGCCTTTGAGAGAAGAGACGCAGCGTTATGAGTATCAAGAGCTGAGAAGGAAAACCATTACCAAGCAATGAAGGGAAAGCTGAAATTTGGAAGGATTAGACAGAGGTAGATTGACTAGATTTCTAAGAGAAAAAACCAGGAACTTGTGTTTGTACTTTACATCCAGATTCATTACTACACTTACGCTTACCTTTCTTGCCAGCTATCGTGATATTTTGAAATCGGTCATAGGCCTATGATGATGCAGCAGCTGAAGAACCAATAGCAAGAATTTATCTTCGTGTAGTTACACATAATTAAAATTGTTTTCTTCGGAAATAAAAAAAAGACTGACATATATTTTTCTATCATAGTAGCCAGGGTATGTTTTCTGCAATGCTTAGTCACTTACTATTTACTCAGGCACAGTTTGTTAATCTTAGAAGCTGTATAATACTACTAATAAGTAAATATATACAAATGATACGTTTCAGTCTACAATTTAAGATTTCGTTTGACTGCAGACTGTTAGGACAAGCGTGCATGTGTGCCAAACAGTATCTAATAAGCACTGCTAACAGACGCTGCATCGCTCACATGTTCCACAAAACTAACTTCATCTGCAGTTTCGTTAGGAGAAATGGTTTAAGTGATGCTCCTTTGCACCTCACATGGTTTTGGTTTTCGTTTCACTTTTCTCGAGGACCATAAAGTGAAAGGTCGTATAGTCTGAGGTAGAGGTAGGTAATACCTGCTTTTCTTTTCAACATATATTTTACTCCTTCCTTAGGCATAACACGAGTTAAAACAAATGCTGGAGTATTGTGAAAATACATATTTCTGTAACGTTCTACTTCTAGAAAAATTATTTTTCACAAATAATTAAATGAGAAATATTATTGCACGCATTTTGGTTCTAAGTTAAAGACCAGGACAATTATGTGTCCCGAATGATTTTCTCGGTATACTAGGACATTTATACGGAAACCGGAACTCTCGCGGCAAAACACGGACGCCTGCTGGCTGTATAAGGGAAATTAACTTGAAAACAGTATCATAGAAAGGAAGAAAGAAGTACATGAAGATCAAATAAGAGATGTAAGACTGCCAGAAGAATTTAAGGTAACACTGAAAGACTCAAGCCGACAAACGGCCCTGCTGTAGACGACATTCCCTCATAACTGTTGATATCCTCGGGAGACCCAACCATGACTAAACCATTCCACCCGATATGCATGGCATATGAGGCAGGGGAACTACCTTTAGACTTCAACAATAATGTAATAATTCCAAAAAAGTAGGTGCTGACGGGTCTGAATATTACCGTAATATCGGTTTAATAAGTCACGGTTGCAATGTACTGACACGAATTATTATTTACAGAAGAATGGAAAAACTGGTAGAAGACGACCTCTGGGAAGATCAATTTGGGTTCCGGAGAAATGTTGGACCACGCTAGGTCATACTGCTCTTAAGACTTATCTTACAAGAGAGGTTAAGGCAAGGCAAAAGTATGTTCATAGCATTCGTTGATTTGGAGAAACCTTTTGACAAAGTTGATTGGAATATGCTCTGTGAATTTTTGAAGCTAGCAGGAGTAAACTATAGGGAACGTAAGGTTATTTACGACTTGTACAGAAACCAGACGGCAGTTATAAAGAGTCAACGGGCATGAAATGGTAGTAAGGTTGAGAATGGAGTCAGACACGGCTGTAGCCTATCCATAATGTTAATCTGTCTGTACAATGAGCAAACTGTGAAGAAATGCAAAGAGAAATTGAGAATAGGGATAAAAGTTCAGCCAGAAGAACTAAGAACTTTGAGGTTTGCGAATGACATTGTAATTCTGTCAGGGACAGGACGTGGAAGTGCAGTTGAACGAAATGGACAGCGTCTTGAAAGGGGAATATAAGATGAACATTAACAAAACCAAAATAAAGGTAAAGAAATGAAGTGAAATTAAATGCTGAGGGAATTAAAATAGGAAATGAGACACCAAAAGCAGTAGTTGAATATTCCTATTTGGATCGTAAAATAATTGATAACGCCCGAAGTAGAAAGGCAATGACAAGAATAGCATTTCTGAAGAAGAGATATTTGTTACCATCGAATATAGATTTCAGTATTAGAATGGCTTTTGTGAAGGCATTTGTCTGGGGTGCAGCCTTGTATGGAAGTGAAACATAGGCGAAATGCAGTTAAGAAGAAAAAATGGCTCTGAGCACTATGGGACTTAACATCTGAAGTCATCAGTCCCTTAGAACTTAGAACTACATAAAACCTAACTAACAAAGGACATCACACACATCCATGCCTGAGGCAAGATTCGAACCTGCGACCGTAGCGGTCGCACGGTTGCGGACTGAAGTGCCTAGAACCGCTCGGCCACACCCGTCGGCAGTTAAGAAGAGAATAAAAGCTATTGACAAGTAGCGCTACAGAAGGATGCTGAAGATTAGATGGGTAGATCGCGCAACTAATGAGGAGGTACTAAAGAGAATCGAGGAGAAAAGAAATTTGTGGCACAACTTAACCAAAAGAAGGGATCTGTTGATAGGACACATTCTCAGACCTCAAGGAATCGTCAATTTCGTATTGGAGGGAAGTGTGGAGGGTAAAATTTGCACAGGGAGACCAAGAGATGAACACAGTAAGCAGACTCAGAAGGATAAAGCTTGATGTAGTATTCGAAGACGGTGAGGCTTGCGTAGAATGGAATAATATCTTCTAGAGCTGCACCAAACCAGTCCCCAGGCTGAAGACAGCAACGATAACGTTGTCTATGAATTATTCTAGTTTCAGGCTACGTTCAGTGTTCAGTACAGAGTAAATCTCTAACTGTTGTTGACATCACTGATTCTGGTGTCGTAATTACTTGTTAGTTAGAATTAATTAAATTCAAAGCTATGGCTTTTACGGTAATCATTTGGTTTGCCATTAATTTGACTGAAATACATTGTTTCCTGCTCGCTTGTTTGGTTAGGTGGATGCAATTTGACTGCAAGGAGCTATTTAAGTCAAGAAGGATCACAAAATTCAGTTACGATCCGAATATTGGCTGAAGGCAGAGCAAACACTCCTTTCATAAGATATTATGAGCTGTATGCAGATTTGCTTACGTTTTTATGATTTAAGTGAGATGCAGAAATGCCGAGAATTTTCGATGTTTAAGCAAGCGCTATATGTTTTTTTGGTACCTTTTATTCTCCAGGTAGGGCGGGTCATTCGGCTGATGAGCCGTGTAGTCAGACTTTTCAGTCAAGCACCATATAAGCTGGTACTGGTGCAGAGGAAATCACCGTTGGGAATGTTTAAGAGTTGATTCGCAGTTCAAGCGTTCGTCTTTAACCAAGGAAAAACCCTAGAAAATCTAGGTCAGAACCGGGTGACGCTAACTACTTTTAATTTTTAATCTGTCAGACAAAAATGAAGCCACAGTGCATGTGAAAGTACATTTGTATAGAGAGCAAACTCGATGACTTGGTCGACATGAATGATGTACCTATATTGCTGTCGATCGTCTAACGACTTTTTTTTACGTTTTTCATTCACATCTAGACTGATGTAGGACTTCGTCATTTTCACCCAGAAATCCCAAAAGGCTGGGAGTAGGATACAGCGTATCGCAATTGGGGATCTTTTGGAGGGAATTTCTAGTTCCGGCTTTCTCCTCATACCACAGGGAAACCTCCTGAAAAAAAACTCATTACGACAACTGAATGTGTTAAACAATTATCCTTATCGTTGTAAATTAAACAGCGATTTATTTATTACTCGCAATTACGTGGTGTACCAAGAATTTCCACTGACCGTTTGTCTTAAACATTGACAACTGCTACAGCGCTCATTCTAGTGGCAGCTGCGCCGTAATTAAAAAAAAAAAAATAAGGCTCATCCGCAATTTCGCCATAACTCCCTATAACGGAGACTGGTTCCTGAATACAATGGGAAATCTTAAGAAACTGGTTGGTTTTCTAAATAGTATTGCTCAAAGAACAAGAGTTGTAAGTCCATGTAATGTTTAACCATCTTTCAACAGATCTTTTGGGAAGTATCTCATGTGTGAACAATAGCTTTCAATCTCATACTTTTTTCTGGGTAGTATTTTGTGTTACAAGTGAAATGAAGCGTGTTAATTATTTATGTACAGCACGGGTACACATTTCTCGAAGTAAAAACAAAGAGAAGCTTTAATTTTTTCTGGAAGTTTATGTTTACAGTAGACTTTTAAAAAGCTGTTGCTGTCGTAACTTGTGGTTCAAAAACCTTTTGATTATGATTACCAAAAAAATTTCAGTAATTAACTCACGGATTTTTCTTTAATAAGTCTTTAATTTTCAAATTTAAGTCATAAGAATAGTCTACTTTTTAGTTAAGTATGCTTTCAGACAGTATACAAAATTTCACTCCTATATCTTTAATAGTTTTTAACCAATGTTTCCACGAACATCAAAAAAGCAGAGCACTTGCCCGCGAAAGGCAAAGGTCCCGAGTTCGAGTCTCGGTCGGGCACACAGTTTTAATCTGCCAGGAAGTTTCATATCAGCGCACACTCCGCTGCAGAGTGAAAATCTCATTCTATCAAAAAAGTTAACTTCCAGGAAGTTCAAGTTAAATTTAAAGCTTGTTTCTCTACCTAACCCGCACGACACTAATGCATCCCAGGCCCATATTTATCTAATTTCTGGTGTTGTTTTCCCTTCCTTTTCTTCAGATTCTTCTTATTCTTGACTCTCTGCTGACTCCAACACTGATTTTTCTGCTTCGTAGAGTCTCCTGTGATCAATGGCAATTAGTTCTTTGCATATTTAGACCACCAGGCACTCCCACCAATTCCAAAACCTTAAACCTTGGCACTGCACCATCACTGAAACATAGTAGAGCATCCAACACAACTATTATCAAAGTATATAGTCCTACCAGAACAGTTTTTGGTATCGTTTCCCATTTTTTTTCGAGCCATTAGTCTTCTGACTGGTTTGATGGGGCTCGCCAAGAATTCCTCTCCTGTGCCAACCTCTTCCTCTCAGAGTATCACTTGCGACCTACGTCCTCAATTATTTCCTGGATGTATTCCATCTCTTTCTTCCTCTACAGTTTTTATCCTCTACAGCTCTCTCTAGTATCATGGAAGTTATTCGCTGATGTCTTAACAAATGTCCTAACATTCTGTCCTTTTTTCTGGTCAGTATGTTCCACATATTCCTTTACTCTCCGATTCTGCGCAGAAGCACCTCAGCCGGCCGGAGCGGCCGAGCGGTTCTAGGCGCTACAGTCTGGAACCGCGCGACCGCTACGGTCGCAGGTTCGAATCCTGCCTCGGGCATGGATGTGTGTGATGTCCTTAGGTTAGTTAGGTTTAAGTAGTTCTAAGTTCTACTCAGATGTCAAGTCCCATAGTGCTCAGAGCCATTTGAACCATTTTTTGCAGAAGCACTTCAATCCTTATCTTATCAGTCCACCTAATGTTCAACACTCATCTGTACACCGTCTCAAATGCTTCGAATCTCTTCTGTTCCGTTTTTCGCACAGTCCGTGTTTCACTACCATACAATGCTGTTCACCAAATGTACGTTCTCAGAAATTTCGTCCTCGAATTATGGCCTGTGTTTGATACTCGTAGACTTCTCTTGGCTAGGAATGCTTGTCTGCTGTTTGATGTCCTCCTTGCTGCTTCCGTCACTGGTTATTTTGCTGCGTAGGTAGCAGAATTCCTTAACTTCATCCACTTCGTGACCATCAATCCTGATATTAAGTTTCTTGCTGTTCTCATTTCTGCTACTTTTGATTATTTTCATCTTTCTTCGAATTACTCTTAATCCATATTCTGTACTCAGACCGTCCATTCCATTCAGCAGATCAAGTAATTCTTCTTCACTTTCACTGAGGATAGCAATGTCATCAACGGATCGTATCACTGGTATCCTTTCACCTTGAATTTTAATTCCACTTGTGAACTTTTCTTTTCTTTTCATCATTGCTTCTTAGGCCTATAGATTGAACTGTAAGGGCGAAAGACTGCATCCTGGTTTTACACCAGTTTTAGTCCGAGCACTTCTTTCTTGGTCTTCCACTCTTGGTTCAAATGGCTCTGAGCACTATGGGACTTAACTACTGAGGTCATCAGTCCCCTAGAACTTAGAAGGCTGGCTCTGAGCACTATGGGACTTAACTTCTGAGGTCATCAGTCCCCTAGAACTTAGAAGGCTGGCTCTGAGCACTATGGGACTTAACTTCTGAGGTCATCAGTCCCCTAGAACTTAGAACTACTTCAACCTAACCTAAGGACAGCATGCGCATCCATGCCCGAGGCAGGATTCGAACGCCGGCCAAGGTGGCCGAGCGGTTCCAGGCTACGGTCGCAGGTTCGAATCCTGCCTCGGGCATGGATGTGTGTGATGTCCTTAGGTTAGTTAGGTTTAAGTAGTTCTAAGTTCTAGGGGAGTGATGACCACAGTAGTTAAGTCCCATAGTGCTCAGAGCCAGCCTTCTAAGTTCTAGGGGACTGATGACCTCAGTAGTTAAGTCCCATAGTGCTCAGAGCCAAGCAGGATTCGAACTTGCGACCGTAACGGTCGCGCGGTTCCAGACTAGCGCCTATAACCGCTCGGCCACCCCAGCCGGCTAAGGTCTTCCACTCTTATTATTCCTTCTTCTCTCTTACACATATTGCATATTACCACTCTCTCCCTTTAGCTTGCCCCCTATTTTCCTCAGAATTTCGAACATCTTGCACTATTTTACATTGTCGAACGCTTTTTCCGGCTTCCTATGAAAATCCTTTGAACGTTTCTTGATTTTCCTTTAGTCTTGCTTTCGTTATCAACCACAAAGTCAAAATTGCCTTTCTGGTTCCTTTACCTTTCGTAAAGCCAAATTGTTCGTCAACTAACAAATCCTCAATTTTCTTTCCCATTCTTCTGTGTGTTATTCTCGACAGCAACTCGGATGCATGAGCTGTTAAGCTGATTGTGCGATAATTCTCGTACCTGTCAGTTCTTGCAGTCTTCGGAATTGCGGTGATCGTATTTTTCCGAAAAATCTGATGGTATATCGCCAGACACATACATACTAACACTAACGTGAACAGCCGTTTTGTTGCCACTTCCCCCAATGATTTTAGAAACTCTGATGAAACGTTGTCTGTTCCTTCTGCCTTATTTGATCTTTAGTCTTCCAAAGCACTTTTAAATTCTGATTCTAGTACAGCATCCCCTGTGTCTTCTAAATATATCCTTTTTCTTCTTATAACACATCAGACAACTATTATCCCTCATAGAAGCCTTCAATGTACTATTTCTACATATCCACTCTCTCCTGTACATTTAACGGTGGAATTGCCTGTGCACTCTTACCATCATTGCTTTTGATTACACCGAAAGTTGATTTGGCTTTTCTATATGCTAAATCAGCCCATCGGACAATCATTTCTTTTTGGATTTCTTCAAATTTTCCCTGCAGCCATTTCGTCTTAGATTCCCTGCACTTCCTAGTTATCTCACTCCTCAGAGATTTGTATTTCTGTATTCCTGAATTTCCCTGAACATTTTTGTACTTCCTTCTTTCATCGATCAACTGAAATATTTCTTGTGTTACCCCTGGTTTCTGTGCAGTTGCTTTCCTTGTACCTATGTTCTTCTGTCTAACATCTGTGTTGCTGTTTTTAGTGATGTCCATTCCTCTTCAACTGTACTGCCTACTGAGCTATTTCTTATAGCAGTATCTGTAGCCTTAGAGAACTTCAATCTTATCTCTTCATTCCTTAGTACTTCTGTATCCCACTTCTTTGCATGTTGATTCTTCCTGACAAATCTCTTAAACTTCAGCCTACTTTTCATCACTACTACTTTGTGATTGAGTCTGTATCTTCTCCTGGGTACGCCTTACAATCCAGTATCTGATTTCGGAATCTCTGTCTAACCATGATGTAATCTAACTGAAATCTTCCCGTATCTGGATGTCTTTTCCAATTATATCTCTTCCTCTTGTGATTTCTGAACAGAGTATACGTTATTAAACTGAAATTTATTACAGAACTCAATTAGTTTAGCCCCTTTCTCATTCCTGTTACCAAGCCCATATTGTCCCGTTATGCATTCTCTTACTCCCCCTACAAGCGCATTCCAGCCCCCAAGACTATTAGATTTTGACATCCCTTTGATTACTCAATTACCAATTTAATATCTTCATATGCTTCATCTATCACTTCGTCTTGAGCTTGCGACGTCGGCAGATATAACTGAACTGTCGTTGTCGGTGTTGGTTTGCTGTCGATTCTGATGAGAACAACACTATCACTGAACTGTTCACAGTAACACACTCTCTGCCTTATTTTCCTATTCATAACGAATCCTACTCCCGTTATACCATTTTCTGCTGCTGTTGATATTACCCTATACTCATCTGACCATAAATCCTTGTTTTCTTTCCATTTCACTTCACTGATCCCTACTATAATCTAGATTGAGCCTTTGCATTTCCCTTTTCAAATTTTCTAGCTTCCATACTACGTTCCAGCTTCTGACATTCCACGCCCCGACTCGGAGAACGTTATCCTTTCGTTGATTACTCGATGTTTTCCTCAGGATCACCTTCCCTTAAAAGTCTCCTCCCGGAGATCCGAATGGCGGCCATTCCGGAATCTTTTGCCAATATAGAAATCATCATGGTACTTTTTCAATTACAGGCCACATGTCCTGTAGATACACATTCTGTGCGGTTTCCATTGCCTCCTGGATCCTTATACCGTTGATCATTGCTGATTCTTCCGCCTTTACGAGCGGTTCCCCACCCTATGGGCAAGAGAGTGCCCTGAACCTCTGCCCGCTCCTCCGCCCACTTTGAGAAGGCCATTGCCAGAATGAGGGTGACTTCTTATGCCGGAATTCTTCGGCCGTCAGTGCTGATTTTTATTCAAAACTTAAGGGGCAGGGGAGAGGGGGGGGGGGGGGGGGAGGGAGTTCGAATCCGTGACCGAGGGCTTTTGATTACTACGCAAAGACGCTACCATTACAGCAACGTACAGCCGTAGTCTGCGGAAATTTTCGTTCCGAGAATCTCCGTGATAGCCTGCGTCATCTTTTATATATATTTGTACAGATTTCGCTTGCAATTTCAGCTTTAGCTACTACATATACACTGCCGAAAAAAAGCAACACTGTCAAGGACTGTGTTCAGTGCCTACAGAGCGTATTTAAGGAGTTGTAGTATTACCCCCATGAACCATGGACCTTGCCGTTGGTGGGGAGGCTTGCGTGCCTCAGCGATACAGATGGCCGTACCGTAGGTGCAACCACAACGGAGGGGTATCTGTTGAGAGGCCAGACAAACGTGTGGTTCCTGAAGAGGGGCAGCAGCCTTTTCAGTAGTTGCAGGGGCAACAGTCTGGATGATTGACTGATCTGGCCTTGTAACATTAACCAAAACGGCTTTGCTGTGCTGGTACTGCGAACGGCTGAAAGCAAGGGGAAACTACGGCCGTAATTTTTCCCGAGGACATGCAGCTTTACTGTATGATTAAATGATGATGGCGTCCTCTTGGGTAAAATATTCCGGAGGTAAAATAGTCCCCCATTCGGATCTCCGGGCGGGGACTACTCAAGAGGACGTCGTTATCAGGAGAAAGAAAACTGGCGTTCTACGGATCGGAGCGTGGAATGTCAGATCCCTTAATCGGGCAGGTAGGTTAGAAAATTTAAAAAGGGAAATGGATAGGTTAAAGTTAGATATAGTGGGAATTAGTGAAGTTCGGTGGCAGGAGGAACAAGACTTTTGGTCAGGTGATTACAGGGTTATAAATACAAAATCAAATAGGGGTAATGCAGGAGTAGGTTTAATAATGAATAAAAAAAATAGGAGTGCGGGTAAGCTACTACAAACAGCATAGTGAACGCATTATTGTGGCCAAGATAGACACAAAGCCCATGCCTACTACAGTAGTACAAGTTTATATGCCAACTAGCTCTGCAGATGATGAAGAAATTGATGAAATGTATGACGAGATAAAAGAAATTATTCAGGTAGTGAAGGGAGACGAAAATTTAATAGTCATGAGTGACTGGAATTCGTCAGTAGGAAAAGGGAGAGAAGGAAACATAGTAGGTGAATATGGATTGGGGGGAAGAAACGAAAGAGGAAGCCACCTTGTAGAATTTTGCACAGAGCATAACTTAATCATAGCTAACACTTGGTTCAAGAATCATAAAAGAAGGTTGTATACCTGGAAGAATCCTGGAGATACTAAAAGGTATCAGATAGATTATATAATGGTAAGACAGAGATTTAGGAACCAGGTTTTAAATTGTAAGACATTTCCAGGGGCAGATGTGGATTCTGACCACAATCTATTGGTTATGACCTGTAGATTGAAACTGAAGAAACTGCAAAAAGGTGGGAATTTAAGGAGATGGGACCTGGATAAACTGAAAGAACCAGAGGTTGTAGAGAGTTTGAGGGAGAGCATAAGGGAACAATTGACAGGAATGGGGGAAAGAAATACAGTAGAAGAAGAATGGGTAGCTCTGAGGGATGAAGTAGTGAAGGCAGCAGACGATCAAGTAGGTAAAAAGACGAGGGCTAATAGAAATCCTTGGGTAACAGAAGAAATATTGAATTTAATTGATGAAAGGAGAAAATATAAAAATGCAGTAAATGAAGCAGGCAAAAAGGAATACAAACGTCTCAAAAATGAGATCGACAGGAAGTGCAAAATGGCTAAGCAGGGATGGCTAGAGGATAAATGTAAGGATGTAGAGGCTTGTCTCACTAGGGGTAAGATAGATACTGCCTACAGGAAAATTAAAGAGACCTTTGGAGAGAAGAAAACCACTTGTATGAATATCAAGAGCTCAGATGGCAACCCAGTTCTAAGCAAAGAAGGGAAAGCAGAAAGGTGGAAGGAGTATATAGAGGGTTTATACAAGGGCGATGTTCTTGAGGACAATATTATGGAAATGGAAGAGGATGTAGATGAAGACGAAATGGGAGATAAGATACTGCGTGAAGAATTTGACAGAGCACTGAAAGACCTGAGTCGAAACAAGGCCCCCGGAGTAGACAACATTCCATTGGAACTACTGATGGCCTTGGGAGAGCCAGTCATGGCAAAACTCTACCATCTGGTGAGCAAGATGTATGAGACAGGCGAAATACCCTCAGACTTCAAGAAGAATATAATAATTCCAATCCCAAAGAAAGCAGGTGTTGACAGATGTGAAAATTACCGAACTATCAGTTTAATAAGTCACAGCTGCAAAATACTAACACGAATTCTTTACAGACGAATGGAAAAACTGGTAGAAGCGGACCTCGGGGAAGATCAGTTTGGATTCCGTAGAAATGTTGGAACACGTGAGGCAATACTAACCTTACGACTTATCTTAGAAGAAAGATTAAGAAAAGGCAAACCTACGTTTCTAGCATTTGTAGACTTAGAGAAAGCTTTTGACAATGTTAACTGGAATACTCTCTTTCAAATTCTGAAGGTGGCAGGGGTAAAATACAGGGAGCGAAAGGCTATTTACAATTTGTACAGAAACCAAATGGCAGTTATAAGAGTCGAGGGGCATGAAAGGGAAGCAGTGGTTGGGAAAGGAGTGAGACAGGGTTGTAGCCTGTCCCTGATGTTATTCAATCTGTATATTGAGCAAGCAGTAAAGGAAACAAAAGAAAAATTCGGAGTAGGTATTAAAATTCATGGAGAAGAAGTAAAAACTTTGAGGTTCGCCGATGACATTGTAATTCTGTCAGAGACAGCAAAGGACTTGGAAGAACAATTGAATGGAATGGACAGTGTCTTGAAAGGAGGATATAAGATGAACATCAACAAAAGCAAAACAAGGATAATGGAATGTAGTCAAATTAAATCGGGTGATGCTGAGGGAATTAGATTAGGAAATGAGACACTTAAAGTAGTAAAGGAATTTTGCTATTTAGGGAGTAAAATAACTGATGATGGTCGAAGTGGAGAGGATGTAAAATGTAGACTGGCAATGGCAAGGAAATCGTTTCTGAAGAGGAGAAATTTGTTAACATCGAGTATAGATTTAAGTGTCAGGAAGTCGTTTCTGAAAATATTTGTATGGAGTGTAGCCATGTATGGAAGTGAAATATGGACGATAACTAGTTTGGACAAGAAGAGAATAGAAGCTTTCGAAATGTGGTGTTACAGAAGAATGCTGAAGATTAGATGGGTCGATCACGTAACTAATGAGGAGGTATTGAATAGGATTGGGGAGAAGAGAAGTTTGTGGCACAACTTGACTAGAAGAAGGGATCGGTTGGTAGGACATGTTTTGAGGCATCAAGGGATCACAAATTTAGCATTGGAGGGCAGCGTGGAGGGTAAAAATCGTAGAGGGAGACCAAGAGATGAATACACTAAGCAGATTCAGAAGGATGTAGGTTGCAGTAGGTACTGGGAGATGAAGAAGCTTGCGCAGGATAGAGTAGCATGGAGAGCTGCATCAAACCAGTCACTGGACTGAGGACCACAACAACAACAACAACAGTATTAGTGATTCATTTGTCACGGCAGTCGAGATGGCGCCCGGGATGCCTGTCTGTGCACCCTCTGTTTTGACTCCGCAGGCGGTAATTGCGCTGAGCTTAGAGGTGAGAAGTATTTACAACATTCATTCTAAGGTTCACCCGTGCCCCGCCGAAGAGTAAGTAAAGCTGTTGAACAATGAAATCATTGAGCGGCATCGCATTTCGTCCCTGCGGGAAGCTAGGTGGACGTGGCGAAGGATTGTTGCACATGGTGGACACAGTGTATCGGTAGCAGCAGTGATCAGTGGTATGGTCCCACACCCGTACACCAGGTTCTGACCACCTCGTAGTACAGACGTACGTGAAGAACTACGTATTTTGCGAGCAGTGGTGGCCGATCAAACATCGTCAAGGGAAGAAATCTAGCTACATGTTGCACCAGATTTGTCATCAAGGACAATTGACAACTGTCTGTTTGCAGCAAGATTTAGATCCGTGTGCCTCTGTCCATGCTACCACTGACACCATGACACAGCCATTCACTGCTGCTCTGTTTCTCTGGTGTCGTGAAAGAGTCAATTGGAGAGTGGAATACGGCTATAATGTCTTCAGTGACCAAAATAGATCATGTCTGTACACGAGTGAAGAATGTACAGTGCACACTTAGGTCCCAGCTCACGCTTCATGGTGTGACAGGCCATCTGTTACAACTCGCGGGCACAATTCATGGTTCTGCAGGGTAAAGAAACCAGTGCCCTCTACATTGCACAGGTGCCCCTGTCATTTCACCGACAGAAGAGTCTGCGAGAACTATTGCTGAAATGAAACAAAAGGCGCTAGATACGTGAGACAATCTATCGCGGGATGCCATTTGGCATCTTTATGATCGTTGACATGCGAAAATACACGCCTGCGTTGCAGAAAAATGGGTGTGGAAAGGGGGAGGGGTGGGGGGCGGGAGGAGGTGCGTTCACTATGTACTGATGCGTATGTTTGCGCACCCTTAACTGTGATATGTTTGTCTCATTTGACCTGAATTTGTTATCATATAATCCTGCAATGATGAACTACCAGTCACATCACTCTTCAACAAAACTGAAGGTTTAAGTGTTGCATCGCCTCAACATGTCATGCAGTGTATGGCTGTTGTTACTGTTCCTGAATCGATCGGAAGGACACCCCTGATATTGTTTTAAACAAACACCATGAGCCCTACCTACGGGTAGGTCGCCGATCTCGAATGGATTGCAGCATTTCAGTTGAACGTAAAGGACCAGTATAGACGCCATAGAGACGTCTGTGGACCAGAAGAGTGAACGTCCATCATGCCACAGAGGACAGTTGCGATCAGTGATCGGATGCGCATCATTATGTTACGCGCAGTAGACTTATTAACCAGGGAAGTTGCTCGACGTGTACGCCAGAGTCAAAGTGATGTGGTGTGGACACGGAATCGATTCCAAGTGACAGATACTGTTGAGGATTTAGAACGCACAGGCCGTCCACGTTCACCAGGTGCACAGGGTACCGTTATCTACGACTTTTGAGTCAAACCATCCTGCACTGAATGCTCCAGTACTGAATACGGCTTCGAAGAGGCTTCAGGATGTCATCTATCGCATCAAACTGTTAGGGAATGATTGCATGATGCGAATCTCGATTCCCAACGACCACGGTGAGCACCACGTTCTACACCACAACATAATGGACTCAGTCACAGATGGGCAAAAAATCATGCAGAAGAGACGCCCCAGGATTGGGCCGATACTAGGACCATATCGCCAGCATTTTTGATTACTCACTCGCTCATTCTGCTGTTTTCGTGATCTCGTTCTTACGGCATGCTCAAAAAATGGTTCAAATGGCTCTAAGCACCATGGGACTTAACATCTGAGGTCAACAGTCCCCTAGACTTAGAACTAATTAAACCTAACTAACCTAAGGACATCACACACATCCATGCCAGAGGCAGGATTCGAACCTGCGACCGTAGCAGCAGCGCGGTTCCAGACTGAAGCGCCTAGAGCCGCTCGACCACAGCGGCCGGCAACAACATGCTAGGATCACCAGAATGGAACCGCTTACCTATACCCCGGACAAGAACCCAACTTGACACGTGTGGGGTCGACTGAAACGAATTGTTGTTGGATGTCGACAATGAACATCTCATATACTTAGAGGTGGGATCATTTAATGCACCCAGGAACGTTGCCAACATCATCATTTTGGTGGTCCAGGTGTTATGGTGATATGAGACATAATGGTGCATGTGTGTACTGACCTCCAAATCTTTGAACACGGTACACTCACCAGTCAAAGTTATTATTGCACTGTAGTCCTTCCCCGTGTCTCTTTTTTTTTTTTTAGGGGTGCAATCGGCTCTGACTTCATTTTTGTGGATGACAATGCGCGACCGCATGGAACAGCCCAGGAAGAGGAGCTCTAGGAACGTGAGGATATTCGGCGAATGGGCTGGCTTTCCCGTTCCCCGACTTACATTCCATCGCGGATGTGTGGAATGCGTATTGTACCACGTCAACATGCAGCAACGATCATACAGCAACTGTCAACCGAGCTGGTGGATGAATAGAACCGTCTACCATAAGAACTATTTACCAGCCATCCAGGGGGCCATCACAAATCACGGTCACTTCAGTGTATTTCTTGACTTTGAATAAAACTGTCATTTCTGTTCGTCTCATTGTATATTTGTTTCTGTTACCTGCCGTGCTATGTTGTAGCACTTCTATCTATGTATGGTCCAAGTTTCATCGAGCTAATGTTGCTTTGCAGTGTCATATCATACGAAACCTACTTTCGTCCTTTAGTTTTGCACACCATTGTATGTAACACTTACACCATTGAACTAACCACAAAATACGAAATTTAAGTACGCTCAACGTGTCAGTGCTGCACAAACGTTATTCTGTACTTGCTACTGTATGTGTAACACTCCCGTTTGGCCCAAATACATTTTTGTAGTAGTTTTGTCAAAATGTACCCTTATAATACCTGAACATTCAGAACTTCCTCCTGACTATGGGGTGCAGAAGCCAGGACCCCACACGTGTACTTCTACTCCCCTCAGTTCACACTGAGCAGAGAATAGCATGCTTTCGATTATCCAAAATATGTGAAAGAGTTGGCACTAAATATATGTAATGTACAATCATTAATTACACATGGAAAAAAAATCAAAATAAATTTCCAGAATACTCTGTGACTGCAACCCCCGTATTCGGCAATTTTTTTTTTTTTCTTTGATGTTGCAAGACGGACTTTTGGAATCTTTGCAACATGTAGACAAACCAGGCGGTGTTGTTATTTTGTGCGTTATGACTTTTTTCATATTTTGATTGGCTACCACTTTCAGCTAAATGACATGTTACATGTCTACCCTTATATGTTTTTGTTGTGGTCTTCAGTCCAGAGACTGGTTTGATGCAGCTCTCCATGCTACTCTATCCTGTGCAAGCTTCTTCATCTCCCAGTACCTACTGCAACCTTCATCCTTCTGAATCTGTTTAGTGTATTCATCTCTTGGTCTCCCTCTACGATTTTTACCCTCCACGCTGCCCTCCAATACTAAACTGGTGATCCCTTGATGCTTCAGAACATGTCCTACCAACCAATCCCTTCTTCTAGTCTAGTTGTGCCACAAACTCCTCCCCAATCCTATTCAATACCTCCTCATTAGTTATGTGATCTACCCATCTAATCTTCAGCATTCTTCTGTAACACCACGTTTCGAAAGCTTCTATTCTCTTTTTGTCTAAACTATTTATCGTCCACGTTTCACTTCCATACAAGGCTACACTCCATACAAATACTTTCAGAAACGACTTTCTGACACTTAAATCTATACTCGATGTTAACAAATTTCTTTTCTTCAGAAACGCTTTCCTTGCCATTGCCAGTCTAAATTTTATATTCTCTCTACTTCGACCATCATCAGTTATTTTGCTCCCCAAATACCAAAACTCATTTATTACTTTAAGCGTCCCATTTCCTAATCTAATTCCCGCAGCAACGCGCGATTTAATTCGACTACATTCCATTATCCTCGTTTTGCTTTTGTTGATGTTCATCTTATATCCTACTTTCAAGACACTGTCCATTACGTTCAGCTGCTCTTCCAGGTCCTTTGCTGTCTCTGACAGAATTACAATGTCATCGGCGAACCTCAAAGTTTTTATTTCTTCTCCATGGATTTTAATTCCTACTCCGAATTTTTCTTTTGTTTCCTTTACTGCTTGCTCAATATACAGATTGAATAACATCGGGGAAAGGCTACAACCCTGTCTCACTCCCTTCCCAACCACTGCTTCCCTTTCATGCTCCTCGACTCTTATAACTGCCAGCTGGTTTCTGTATAAATTGTAAACAGCTATCCTTATATACAATGTTGCTATCCACAGAGATGACAGAATTCATGGGATAGCGATATATATACAGATGCCGGTAGTATCGCGTTCAGGAAGCATCTAATGGCAGTGCGTAGGCGGAGCTGCCATTTGCACTCAGATGATTCATGAGAAAAGATTTCTCGTGAGATTACGGTCGCACGACGGGAATTAACAGACTTTGGACGTGGAAAGGTAGGTTGGAGCTAGACGCGTTGGACGTTCCATTTCGGAAATCGTTAGGGAATCCAATATTCTGAGATCCACAGTGTCAAGAGAATACCAAATTTCGAGCATTACCTCTCACCGCGGACAACGCAGTGGTCGAGAACCTTCACTTAACGACCGGGAGCAGTGGCGTCTGCGTAGAGTTGTCAGCGCTGACAAGCAACACTGCGTGAAACAACCGTAGAAATCAATGTGAAAAGTAGGACTAACGTATCCGTTAGGACAGCGCGGCGAAATCTGGCGTTAATGGGTTATGGCAGTACACGACCGACGCGAGTGCCTTCTCTAACAGCACGACATCACCTTAGGCGCCCCTCCTGGGCTCGTGATCACATCGGTTGGACACTAGTCAAAAAACCGTCACCCGGTCAAATGATGCCCGATTTCAGGTGGTAAGACCTGGCAGTACGGTTCGATTGTTGTCTAGGTCGCATGACGCCATGGACCCAAGACGTCAACTAGGCACTGTGCAAGCTAGTGATGTCTCCATAATAGTGTGGTCTGTTTTTGCGGGGAACAGACTGTTCTCTGGTCTAACGGAACCGATCATTGACTCGAAATGGATACTGGCAGACTATTTGCACCCGTTCGTGGACTTCATTTTTATGGATGACAACACGCCTTGTCACCAGGTCATAATAATGTTAGCGACTGGTTTGAAGAACATTCTAAACAATTCGACCGAGTGAATTGGCCATCCAAATCAACCTTCAGACTTAATCGAGAGGTCAGTTCGTGTACAAAATCCTGCACCGGCAACGCTTCCGCAATTATGGACGGCTATAGAGGCAGCATGGCTCAGTATTTCTGCAGGGGCTTCCAACGACTTGTTGAACCCATGCCACATCGAGGTGCTGCACTACACCGGACAAAAGGAGGTCCGACAAGACATTAGGAGATACCCCCCACTACTTTCGCCACCTGAATATATTTCTGTTTCATTTATGTATATTCTGATTGTATGTATTTCTCTCTCGCAATTTCGACACAGTCTGCCTAGTAATGACTGCTAAATTATTAAGACGTGGTAATAAATTGCGGTAAAATGGTAAATCTCCGCCATTGCACACAAGAAGAATAGAATTAAGTCGTCTGAACTGATGAGTCTTGATTGATTTTTATTAAACGCTGATCGCTGGCCAAAACCCGATGCATCCCCCTTGATAAGACGGTCACTTCCATGCGGCCTTTGATTTATCTACCATCGTCTCTCGTCGGTTTACCATAGAGAAACCTGCTGTCTGATCATTTGCAGCCGTCTGGTCGTCTACAGCTCTACATTCTACGGTATCTGTCAGGCGACCTATACCTTCAACAATACAAAACAGAATGCCACCTGTCTCGGAGATGGGATGGTTTTTGTAGCCCCTCCCTCTCCACAAGTCATCTGACTTTATCCATACTGAACAGATTTGCTACGTCATCGACAGAGATGACCACGGTAGCCGGGGCCGGCCTGTGTGGCCGTCCGGTTCTAGGCGCTTTAGTCTGGAACCGCGTGACCGCTACGGTCGCAGGTTCGAATCCTGCCTCGGGCTTGAATGTGTGTGATGTCCTTAGGTTAGTCAGGTTTAAGTAGTTCTAAGTTCTAGGGGACTGATGACCACAGATGTTAAGTCCCATAGTGCTCAGAGCCATTTGAACCATTTGAACGGTAGCCGGGAAGTATCTGAGAGGCCATGGCTCCGAATGGCATCCCCGCGTTTTCAATGCCTCGAAGAGTCCACGCCACGACGTGTCGCTGCCGTTATCATAACGAAATATATACTAATAGGTAACACTGATTCACGAGTTCGTTAATGTGAAAGCAGGTTCGAAGGCTTGTGTAGGAACGTTGTTACTACGGGAGCTTCTCGTAGAGAAGGAAGGTGAGAACTGAGATCGAAGTTTTAATTTCTTATCAACGACTAGGTAATTCGACAATCTTTGCAAGGGTATAAGAATAAATTGTCCGCGGCCTTGTTTTAGAAACCGCTCTGCCGTTCAGCTTAAAGGAATAACCAGGGTAGAAATTAATTTAGCATAAAATTTTTAATGGCCTAAAATGTTGCTTAGAAAGTCTATTTTTAAGATTAATTCATACAAAGTTTGTCATAAATGTTAGTGCGGTTTACTGCATGAGGATCTGGCGCATCCGAGAGCTCGAATACAACTGATGAAATACCATAACAGTTACCGAAGAAATATGGGTTCTGTTAGTTTCGGATAGCATCACAAAGAGCGTTAGTATCAACTAGAATACTATTCTCAAGAAGATTTTTCTTCGTAATATGATGCATTTATGGTAAACAATCTGAAAACACGTGCTTGTCTCACGTCTGCTTAACTCTGTCATTTCGCTTGTGTTCTTTTTTCTTTTTTTACAAAGTAAAACGTGGGCGCTTAAAAATGACAAACAAGTGTATTTATACAGAAGAAAAGGTTAAAAAGTAATCCCAGATGTGCAAAAACCGCTTCGGCTGGTAGGCGGAAGCCAGCTAATCGATATAATTTCGTGAATATGAGAGTGTTTCGATATCGGCGAAAAAAAGGCCAACTGTACAGAGCCGATTAAACTTTTTTTTTCAGTTCCAATACTAAAAAATAAAAGTTGAAAGTTGACATGTTTGTTTTTTCAAAACAACATTTTTCAAGTTTGCAGAACTACGACCTTTTTGTTACTTGTGAGTCGGCGTTCTTTATGCTGTAGCACGTAGGATTTTTGCGATTTGTTTTAATTTCGATTTTTGGTGCACGTTTTATACGACTCTTTTGTCAAAAACATTGACTTTATTTTCATAGTGCCGCCATTTTGTTAAAACCATTTTCAGTTTCAAAGCAGTTTTTGAAATTTTGTTCTAGGTTGAACAGTGAGGCATTCAGAGCTCCCACCAACCGCCCTCGCACTCTGAGAAGGCCATTCGTCGATGTCGTGTAGTTTTCTCTATGTGCATAATTTTTACTTAAAAAATACATTATCAACCTTAAGGACGTACAATAAAGGTCTAAAGTCAGTTCTGGAATTTGTTAGTTATTTTATTGAAAAAAATCATGAAATCGGTTCCAAAATCATGAGTCACCTTGGTATATCCCCTTAAGTGATTTAGGGACGCCATGGAAAACTTGCATTAGGAGGCTGGGACATGTTGTGTCAGTTGGAATAACGCAGGTTAATGCGGAATAAAAAATACACTCCTGGAAATGGAAAAAAGAACACATTGACACCGGTGTGTCAGACCCACCATACTTGCTCCGGACACTGCGAGAGGGCTGTACAAGCAATGACCACACGCACGGCACAGCGGACACACCAGGAACCGCGGTGTTGGCCATCGAATGGCGCTAGCTGCGCAGCATATGTGCACCGCCGCCGTCAGTGTCAGCCAGTTTGCCGTGGCATACGGAGCTCCATCGCAGTCTTTAACACTGGTAGCATGCCGCGACAGCGTGGACGTGAACCGTATGTGCAGTTGACGGACTTTGAGCGAGGGCGTATAGTGGGCATGCGGGAGGCCGGGTGGACGTACCGCCGAATTGCTCAACACGTGGGGCGTGAGGTCTCCACAGTACATCGATGTTGTCGCCAGTGGTCGGCGGAAGGTGCACGTGCCCCTCGACCTGGGACCGGACCGCAGCGACGCACGGATGCACGCCAAGACCGTAGGATCCTACGCAGTGCCGTAGGGGACCGCACCGCCACTTCCCAGCAAATTAGGGACACTGTTGCTCCTGGGGTATCGGCGAGGACCATTCGCAACCGTCTCCATGAAGCTGGGCTACGGTCCCGCACACCGTTAGGCCGTCTTCCGCTCACGCCCCAACATCGTGCAGCCCGCCTCCAGTGGTGTCGCGACAGGCGTGAATGGAGGGACGAATGGAGACGTGTCGTCTTCAGCGATGAGAGTCGCTTCTGCCTTGGTGCCAATGATGGTCGTATGCGTGTTTGGCGCCGTGCAGGTGAGCGCCACAATCAGGACTGCATACGACCGAGGCACACAGGGCCAACACCCGGCATCATGGTGTGGGGAGCGATCTCCTACACTGGCCGTACACCACTGGTGATCGTCGAGGGGACACTGAATAGTGCACGGTACATCCAAACCGTCATCGAACCCATCGTTCTACCATTCCTAGACCGGCAAGGGAACTTGCTGTTCCAACAGGACAATGCACGTCCGCATGTATCCCGTGCCACCCAACGTGCTCTAGAAGGTGTAAGTCAACTACCCTGGCCAGCAAGATCTCCGGATCTGTCCCCCATTGAGCATGTTTGGGACTGGATGAAGCGTCGTCTCACGCGGTCTGCACGTCCAGCACGAACGCTGGTCCAACTGAGGCGCCAGGTGGAAATGGCATGGCAAGCCGTTCCACAGGACTACATCCAGCATCTCTACGATCGTCTCCATGGGAGAATAGCAGCCTGCATTGCTGCGAAAGGTGGATATACACTGTACTAGTGCCGACATTGTGCATGCTCTGTTGCCTGTGTCTATGTGCCTGTGGTTCTGTCAGTGTGATCATGTGATGTATCTGACCCCAGGAATGTGTCAATAAAGTTTCCCCTTCCTGGGACAATGAGTTCACGGTGTTCTTATTTCAATTTCCAGGAGTGTAGATAGCGTTACAAATTAAACCGATGGATAAAATACCAGACATATGAAGACTGCTGAATATGTCAACAGGTGATGTGGACAGTAATTCGTTATGCACATGTATTCGAAATCCCATGACTATTTGATTGTAGCTAAGGTCGTAGATTGGTCTCCAATATAAACTGTGATTACAGAGAGTGGTAATCTATCTGCACCTCGTTTTAATGTAAAATTATGACAGTGATCAAATGGAGTTCGAAATGCACTTGAACTTATGGTCAAGTTCTGATCTGGTTATACACCTTCTATTATTCTTGTAGCGTTAACGATCCCGATCCTTCCTTCTTAAGCGCACTGTGTGCTCTATATCTGTGTACCTGAAAAATTCATCGTATTCTCGAACGATTTAGTGCCGTAAAATGTAATGACTGTTGTCTTTAAGATTGCTCAGCCATTATGCTCAACAGTGACAGTATCGCTTCGGTGGACGTTCTGTTCCTTCTGTCTGCTTCTGAGGCACAAGGAACACACGATTTTTAAAAATGTTTTCGGTTTGGAACCGAGTGGTGGGTCTCAACCAAAGTCTTCGTTGACTATGTGATGATCTTGGCTGCAGATTTCTGGACCTGCATTATGGGATGGAGAATTATAGGACTCCCCTTGATAGGTCAGGGGCGCACTACACAGTAGCTACGCGGGTAGCAGAGTACTTATGGAGCGCACATGTGTGAGTTTTTTTTTTTTTTTTTTTCAGTCTGAGGTCCTCTGACGAACGTTCGCCAGTCGATACATAGAGAGCTAAATCAGACCGCGTAAAAAGTAAAGACGCTTGGACTGTCAATATTTTAATAATAAATTGTCGAAGTATTTGTAACAAAGCTATTGAATTTATTACGCTCCAGGAAAGTTGTCGCGCTCAAATTACTCTCGAAACTCTCGAAACCGAGAGCCAGCTGAAACCCGAAGTGAAAAGCTCTGAAATACTTAGCGAGTTATGCAACATATATCGAAAAAACAGATTAGACGCTACAGAAGGGATAGCGTACATTGCAGTCGACAAAAATATTGTGCCTGTCGAGATTGAAACTGAGTCTGGCGGTGAAGTTATCTGGACGCATGTAACAGGTCTAAGTGAACTGAAGTTAACTAGCGGATTCTTTTACCGGATACCAGATTCCGCTGAGACAGTTTTAAAATATGGCAAAGAAAGTTTTCCCTCAGTACCGCGGAAATACCCAGATCATATAATATTAGTTGGAGGCGACTTAAGTCTACCGAGTGTAGACTGGGACGTCTATGGATATGTTGTAGCTGGTACGAACAGGTAGTCTTGTGAATAGTTTCGAACACGTTTTTCCGAAAAATGTCTTCAGCGGCTAGTTCGACGGGCCACACGCAATGAAAATATTTTATATCTTGTAACTTGAAACAGGCCTGACCTCACCGACAAACTCAGTATAGAGACAGGGATTAGTTATCATGATGTCATTACAGAGACAATGGAAGTTAATAAATCCACCAAGAGGGCTAGGAGAGCGTTTTTGCTAGAAAGAGCAGATAAGTAGTTGTAAAATGAAGGGAATCATTTAATTCCAGTGGGATCTCTGTAGAGAACTGCACTGATACTCAAAAATATTATGAACACCTACTTTAAGGCGTGTTGATCCATATCTGGAACGCAATTCAGCAGTGATTTTGCGTGCCACAGATTCGACAAGTACTTGAAAGGCTTTCGGAAGTTTGTGGCACCAGATGCCTGGGCACAGGTCACACACTTTCCGTAATTTACGGGCGATTGGTTTGTGGGTGCGCAGCTGGCGTCCGATAGCGTCATCGTTGCGTTTCATCGGATTCAGAGCTGAATTTCATGCCCAAGACATCAACGTGAATTCACTATCATGATCTTCAAACCATTCCAGCACGGTTCTGCCCTTGTGATTCTACCCTTGTGACAGGGACAGTTATCGTGCTGGTGGATGCCACCGTTGTCAGAGAAGACATCAAACATAAGGAGTTGCAGGTGCTCCCTATTAGTGTTCATGTTGTCCACAGCTATCTTGGTGACTTCGATTACTACCACCGGTCCCACGGAAGCCCAGTTGAATCTCCCACATAACATAATAGTGCTCCCACCGACCTGAATACGTGGCGCGCTGCTTGTTTCGAGTAACTGTTCGCTTGGATGACGACGTATCTGGACACGGCCATCCTTTTGATTTAACAATAAACGGGATTCATCCGACCAGGCGACACGATTCCCACTGCCCAATCTCGATGATCCCTTGCCCACTGTAATCATTCACTACTGGACACTAAAATTTCTACACCAAGAAGAAATGCAGATGATAAACGGGCATTCACTGGACAAATATATTATACTAGAACTGGCATGTGATTACATTTTCACATAATTTGGGTGCATAGATCCTGAGAAATCAGTACCCAGAACAACCACCTCTGGCCGTAATAACGGCCTTGATACGCCTGGGCATTAAGTCAAACAGAGCTTGGATGGCGTGTACAGGTACAGCTGTCCATGCAGCTTCAACACGATACCACAGTTCATCAAGAGTAGTGACTGGCATATTGTGACGAGTCAGTTGCTCGGCCACCATTGACCAGACGTTTTAATTTGGTGAGAGATCTGGAGAATGTGCTGGCCAGGGCAGCAGTCGAACATTTTCTGCATCCAGAAAGGCCCGTACAGGACCTGCAACATGCGGTCGTGCGTTATCCTGTTGAAATGTAGAGTTTCGCAGGAACCGAATGAAGGGTAGAGCCACGGGTAGTAACACATCTGAAATGTAACGTCCACTGTTCAAAGTGCCGTCAATGCGAACAAGAGGTGACCGAGACGTGTAACCAATGGCACCCCATACCATCACGCCAGGTGATACACCAGTATGGCGATGACGAATACACGCTTCCAACGTGCATTCACAGCGATGTCGCCAAACACGGATGCGACCATCATGATGCTGTAAACAGAACCTGAATTCATCCGAAAAAATGACGTTTTGCCATTGCACCCAGGTTCGTCGTCGAGTACACCATCGCAGGCGCTCCTGTCTGTGATGCAGCACCAAGGGTAACCGCAGCCATGGTCTCCGAGCTGATAGTCCATGCTGCTGCAAACGTCGTCAAACTGTTCGTGCAGGTGGCTGTTGTCTTGCAAACGTCCCCATCTGTTGACTCAGGGATCGAGACGTGGCTGCACGATCCGTTACAGCCACACGGACAGGATACCTGTCATCCCGACTGCTAGTGATACGAGGCCGTTGGGATCCAGCACGGCGTTCCGTATTACCCTCCTGAACCCACCGATTCCATATTATGCTAACAGTCATTGGATCTCGGCCAACGCGATCAGCAATGTCGCGATACGATAAACCGCAATCGAGATAGGCTACAATCCGACCTTTATCAAAGTCGGAATCGTGATGGTACGCATTTCTCCTCCTTACACGAGGCATCACAACAACGTTTCACCAGGCAACGCCGATCAACTGCTGTTTGTGTATGAGAAATCGGTTGGAAACTTTCCTCGTGCCAGCACGTTGTAGGTGTCGCCACCGGCATCAACCTTATGTGAATGCTCTGAAAAGCTAATCATTTGCATATCTCAGCATCTTCTTCCTGTCGGTTAAATTTCGCGTCTGTAGCACGTCATCTTCGTGGTGTAGCAATTTTAATGGCCAATAGTGTAACAGATGATGTTGTTGGTCAACATGGGAACACGTAGGGGTCCTCTGCTGCGAAACACCATGTTCAACACTGTGCACTTACGGTGTGCTCCCAAGGGACCTATGTCTGCGTCAGAATTGTTCTCTGCCGTCACATATGCCACAGATCGCCGCCTATCCTGTTTGAGAGAGCGGGAAAGCTCCCTATGTTCAGTGATCAGGTATGTACGTCCAACTTCTTGTCGCCAACTCGCGGTTTCAGCATTCTTCAGCCACTTTCCAAAGATGCTCATGATAGCAACACGCGAACAGCCAACCAGCTTCGCCGTTTCCAAGATGCTCGATCCCTGGCACTGGACCACAACAATCTGGCTTTTGTCAAAGTCGCTGAAGTTGGCAAACTTCCGCATTTGGGCCACATACTGTCGCTAGAATGATTTCCCTTTTGTCTCTGCTCCACCGCGTCACGTGTCCACAGCGCCATCAGGCAGCATAGAACCTCGCGGTGGGCAGTGGTCATAGTGTTTTGGCTCATCAGTGTACGGGCAAAGTTTAAACAGACTGTAAATTGCCTTCTTGAGAAGTATGTGCCGACCGCCGAGTAAGTTGACTGCCGAGTAAGTGGATTACAGACGGAAAAGACCCACCGCGGTTCCATAACGACGATCGGAAATTGTTGAGGAAGCAGAGACTGTTGCACTTTCGGTTCAAAAATGAACGTGGAAATGACGACAGGCAGAAGTTAGCAGAAATTCGTGGATCTGTGAAAAGATCGATGTGCGAAGCTCACAGCTACCACCGCTGTATCCTAACAAAAGATCTTATCGTCGAGCGGTCTGAGGCGCTGCAGTCATGGACTGTGCGGCTGGTCCCGGCGCAGGTTCGAGTCCTCCCTCGGGCATGGGTGTGTGTGTTTGTCCTTAGGATAATTTAGGTTATGTAGTCCGTAAGCTTAGGGACTGATGACCTTAGCATTTAAGTCCCATAAGATTTCACACACATTTGAACTTTTTTTTTTATCTTGTCGAGAACCTGAGAAAATTCTGGTCCTACGTACACTTGCTAAGCGGATCCAGTCTTTCGTTGGTCGGTGCGGTATGGCAGTAACAGATAGCAAAAGGAAAGCCGAAGTTTTAAATTTCTCGTTTATGAAATCGTTCATGTAGGAGAATCGTGCAGACATACTGTCGCTTGACCGTCGCACAGAGTCCCGTTTGGACGACATAGTATTAACTATCACTGACGTAGAGAAACGACTGAAAGAGTTGAAAACAGTTAAGTCGCCAGGTCCGGACGGAATCGCAGTGCGGTTTTACGAAGAGTACTCTACGGTACTGACCCTTTACTTAGCCTTTATTTATCGCCTAGCTTTCGTCCAGCGCAAAGCCCAAGCGACTGGAAAAAGGCACAGGGGTCTCTTGTATAGGAGAAGGGTAAATGGACGGACCCGCAAAATTATAGACCGATATCCTTTAACATCGGTTTCTGTGAAACTTTTCTTGCACGAATTTACGAACCATGGATGAAGGGCAGATTCTATATTCCTAGATTCCCAGAAATCGTTTGACACGGTGCCCCAGTACAGACTGCAAACGGAGGTACGAGCATAGGAATAGGTTCCCAGATACGTGAGTGGACGTCTTAATTAGGTAACAGAACCCAGCACGTTGTCCTCCGCGGCGAGTGTTCATCAGAGACAAATGTATCGCCAGGAGTGTTCCAGGAAAGTGTGGACAGGGTGATCAACAATTAGCGACTGTTGGCTGATGACACTGGTGTGCGGGAAAGTCTCGCCGTTTAGTGACTGGGAAATGTAGAAAAATGCAAGTCTCATAATGTTCAGATACAGTAGACTGCTTCTCGAAAGAATCACATCGGTTAATTATCTACGCGTAACGTTGCAGAGTGATATAAAATGGAAGGGGCAAGTAAGGAAGGTAGTATAGAAAGCGAATGGTTGACTTGGGTTTACTGAGAGAATTTTAGGTAAGTGTAATTCATCTGTAAATGAGACTGCATGTATAACACTAGTGCGACCAGTTCTTGAGTAATACTTGAGTACTTAAGAAGAACTTCTTATCCGAAATCGCTGTAAAAAACTTTATTGTAGATCACACAAAGTCTTTCCATTGAATTTCCACTAACAGAAAGCATGAATTGAGCGACGCTTTGGCACGTTAAAATTAAAATTGCTGTGTACATCACATTTAGCCAAAACATCGTTCCCCTAATGCAGCACGTCACGCCTACGAGATCGCCAGAACCTTGTGGCGCCGTGGTAGGCATAGCGTGTTATATTATGGGAACGACGTTATGGCGAATTGTGAGGATAGTAATTTTAATTTTGACGTGCCAACGCATCGCTCATTTCATGTTTTTTTTACTTGGAAATTCAATGGAAAAATATTTGTAATAACCTTCATGAAGATCTGAAGATGCTAACTTACAAGGGGAGGCCGCCAATTGTGAAATTCAGATTCGATTCATACTGCGCATAATAAAAACTCATGGCCAGAGGTGTAATGTGGCAAAGCACCAAGATGCACTTCTCAGCCGTTGTCGAGAAAATCGACAGCTAAAAGAAACCGTTGCGGTGAAATACTCGCTACGATTAGTAACTTCCTAGAGCGTCGTGGCGCAGCGGTAAGCGCTCGGGTTCGTAATCCGAAGGTCGCCGGATGGAATCCCACGCCATGCAACTTTTTTTATTACTTTTTTTGTAATATATATATATATATATATATATATATATATAACCTTATATATATATATAACCTTATATATATATATAACTTATATATATATATATAACTTATATATATAACTTATATAACTTATATATATATATAACTTATATATATATATATATAACTTATATATATATATAACCTTATATATATATATATATATATATATATATATATATATAAAATTCCCGGCAAGCAGTTGCAACAATTATGCATATAATAAGTTGTTGAAAGTCGTTTGTCGTGGAAAAATAATACTTGAAATAAAACACAATATCACAAATAATATTCAAGTGGATACAATTTATTGAAAAGTTCGGTATACACTCGCTCATAATTAACAATTAGTGACAAGAAGTAGCTGGAGTATCGCACCAACCACAGTGATAGTTATCATAGAAAAATGGAAAGCAGAAAACAGCACGACATCGAGCACATCTGATAAACGATGCGTTTCTACAAGAACAATTGTTTTTTAAATTATCTGTTGGGAAACACATCTGATTGACATTCTGAAAAATTGTTCTATCGTTCGTCAGGTTTGATGGATACCACGCGTATCGTATAATATCGGCAAAAATCGGAGAAGACAATTGGTGGTGGACGATGGATTGGATTTTTATACAATCGTCTCTGGAGTTGATGTCACGGTTTCACTCGATTAAAAATTCTATTCTAATTTGAAAGTTTGACTTACACTATACGTATTCGTTTCGGAGTATCGTTTCTACGTCTTCCGTTAACTATACGTGGTAAACATTATAAAACTATTAATAACATTTGTGAAATACAACTTTGTTTGCGGAAAACATAATGATGTTCGAAGTCGCCAGTTTTTCCACGACAAACGACTTTCAACTACTTATTATATGCATAATTGTTGCAACTGCTTGCCGGGAATTATATATATATTTGAATTACAAAAAACAAATACTAAAAAAAAACGTTCCATGGCGCGAGATTTGATCCGGAGACCTTCGGATTAGGAACCCGAGCGCTTATCGCTGCACCACCACGCTGTAGAAAATTAATAATCGCAGAGAGTATTTCACCGCAACGGTTTCTTTTAACTGTCGATTTTCTCGACAACGGCTGAGAAGTGCATCTTGGTGCTTTGCCACATTACACCTCTGGCCATGAGCTTTTATTATGCGCAGTATGGATCGAATCTGAATTTCACAATTGGCGGCCTCCCCTTGTTAGTTTACCGAAGCCGTTTATCTTCAGTAAAGTTTTTCATAGCGGTTTCGGTTAAGAAGTTGTTGTTGTTGTTGTTGTTGTTCTTCTTCTTCTAAGTAATGACTACAGATCGCCACTATGAACTCAGGGCGAGTGAACTACTGCTCGAGTGTTTTGGATCCCCACCAGGTCAGATTGAAGGAAGACAACGAAGCATTTCAGATGTTCGACGTACGCGAATGTTTGCAGGGTTGCTTCATGAACTCAAGTGGGTCTCCCTGGAGGGTAGACAACGCTCTTTTCGTGGAAGACTATAGAGAAAATTGGAGAACCGCATTTGAAGCTGACTGGAGAACGATTCTGCTGCTGCCAACGTACTTTTCGCATATGGACCACGAAGTTATGATTCTATTTGCGAATGGAACAGGAATGGAAATCACTGTTGGTGATACAAAGTACCCTCCACCACGCGCCATACGGTGGATTGCAGATTATGTTATGTAAGAGAACCGCTCTTTATAAAATGAGTGATACATTTACTGCAGTCTTTAAAGAGAATGGTAAATGGGGATCCAAGGCCAAGTCTAAGGAAGTAATTTGATGGCTTTATTTTGGAAAGGGTTTTAATATATACACTAGGCTTATGTACCTCATGCTGAAGTATTTTTTACTCCGTTTTAACTGTTGATGGTATACTGTTAACAAGACTTATGGGCGCGTAATTAACGTAATTGTTCATTTTATTGTAGTTGTCATGCGTAAGTACGTAACGATTGAGTCTGAATGAGTAAAAGCCGTTGTGCAGCTAATGTGAACAGATTTGAAAGGTTTCATGTGTTACTTCTCATGTTTATCACTTCTTCATGTACGAACTGCTCCCTGAAAATATTATTGCGAATGAAATCTGATCTAGGATCTTTCATTTATTTTTCGTTTCGTATGAAAAACTTACGTGCGTCTCTTGGTATCGAAACCAACTGCACGAATCATTGCATCGGTTTCCCCATACTCTGAAATCCGAAACAATACAGTTTTTGGAATGACACACGCTCATTGCTACACGCTAATGCAATATCGCCACAAAGTTATGTTAACTGGTGTAACACTTGAAGTATATATAGTGACACCAGATTTCTCATACTCTCTGACGTCATTCCGGTTCCTGAGAGTAAGCTGGTGAGGTTATACCACGTTAAAAGTGAAAATCGAGACAAAAACATTAAAACGAAGACTAGTCAGGAGACAAATCAGGTAAATAAAGTTATTAGTAAACGAAATTTATCTTAAGCGTGATAATTGTGCTTGTCATATTTTAGCTTGACGGCGCGTCCGTATTTTACCGGTTTTGTAGTTGCGTTTAGGTTATGTTATAAACTTTTGTTTATTTTTTAAAATCACCAGTAACTAAATGTCACACATTTGTTTCTGTTTTATATTTGATTTGTAATGCGACCAAGATGATGTCAGGATAGCTTCATATACTTAAATGCATGTTCTCAACAGTACACAGCGTGCCCCCCCTCCCCCAACCCACGTTCTCAACCGCTCTCAACAGTACACAGCGTCCCCCCCCCCCCTTTCCCCTAACTTTCCGTGTCGCACTGTTGTTTTCGTTGGTAAGGTACTAATGTCACAACTTTCGTAGACATCATGAATTCATGTGATGTTCTGACATATGGTTTAGGAAGTATACACTTTGGCATTTGCTTAGTTTACTTTTGTTACCTTGTTTTTACGGATTGACAGAAACGGAACATGTGATATAAACTTTTAATCTGTAATTAGGAAAAGCATTACTTTGTGTCATTATTTTTTTTATTTGTAGCAGAGCAATTGATATTTTGTTGACAAGAAGATGTACATAGTAAGTCTGTATCATTTGGACATTACTGCGATACTGAATGTAAAATGAACTGTCATGATCAGAAACATTGTACCGCGGGTTTATTTAATCACTTTGAGACATTGCGAGAGATTTCTGCATCTATGATCTATTTTTTTAAAAACTCATAGTTACGGAAGGTTATGTTACTATCAGTGGTAAATAGTGGTAATTGGAAAGATTACACTTTGTATATCAAATTATAGTGAAAGCAGGTCTCATTAATGTTAAATTAGTGAAATTGCCGTTCATCATGAAAATTAGATTGCATATCTGCCTTATATGTGTCTTTTTATTGGATATTGGACATTAGATGACTTATGAACAAAAATTTCTTTTGTACAAGTGGCTTATATTTAAGAGTCCAGTTTCCCTTTGCTGTAGCGCCTCTCACAGAAGATTTCTGGCTCTAATTTTTATGCATTATAAGCAAAATTTAAAGCTTTTGTGATTTTTGCATAAATCTATGCTAGTGAATTCTCTGAATTACTCTTTGGTGTGTGGTAGAATAATTTTATAAATACATGAATTATTTAAACATGTTAAGCCTCTGTTTCACACATTTCACAAGTTATGTTGTAATGAGCTACAGTGTGAAATTTATAGTGGGAGTGGCACTGGGCTGCCTCTAAGAATGTAGTCAGTGTTCTTTAATAACTTGAAGATCAACCTGTGTAATGAGGCTAGAATTGTGTGTTTGAAAGTAGTAACTCTGTGAATAAAATTGCAGTGTAGTGTACATCATAACTTTATTATACTACAGGGTGTTGTATGGCAATTTAAGAAATTATGCAAGTTATTCTGTTAATATCATGATCCGATAACTGAGGGTAGAAGTTTTCAGATGTTTTAAACAGAAAATAGGTTTCATTTTTTAAAATATATTTTGGTTTGCTGAGAGACTTCTGTTTGTTTGAAAAGATAAGTTGTGATTTTGTTCTGAACAGTATCACTTGGGACACTCCTATTATCTACAATCCTCCACTACTGTTTAGTTGATGGTTTCTAGGCTTATCATTTTATTACCTCTCATTATATTTCCAAGACAAATACTTTGTGCAGTCTAAAATGTGTGGATATGCTGAGAACAATTATAATGAAACAGATTGTACACATATGATGTATGGCAAGGGACTGCATGATTCCTTTCCACTCAGATAATTTTATGTGGGGATTAACTAAGCTTCAATAAGACTTCGACAGTTCACAGCTAGAATGCCATCTTCCAGCCCAACCCAACCCAGCCCTCGGGCTATGTTACAGATAATTCTGTCATCACAACATACATTCTAAAAAATAATTTAGATGCAAAAGAAATATTTTCCACATTCTGTGCTCTATCTGGTTAGGCGCGTATGTCATTACATGCGACATTGTCATTACGTTATGGGATGAAGCTGGCATGCGGTATTGGTAGAGTCATTTGATCTGTCTGGCAGTGTCCCATATAGAACAGATATTCCATTTATTATATGTGCAGCACATTGAAGAACCAGACATTACACATATGACACCATAAGCTAGGGTCTCTGTGTTTGTATCATATAACTAGACAACAGCTTGGATTCTGTTCTACTGAGTGTTTTAAAAATGCCATTTCCTGTTGTCACACTAAGGTACTAGAGATAAGTATGGTACTCTAGCATAATTGCAGTAATTAGTAACAAATGAAAATAAAATATTTTTGTGACAGAAAGTAATACAGCTGGATGAAGATTATGGATTAAAAGTTGTCAACTTACTATTTAATTCATGTAAGATTTATGGTTTGTGATTTAGTTTGGTATGTCTATAGCACTGCACGTCAAAGCTAAGCAACTGTCTGACGCTGTATAACTGTGACTCTGTATGCCTGTCTACTGTTTGGAACCTTTTTTGTTTGGTGGCTACTGATCCCTACACACACACACACACACACACACACACACACACACACACACACACAAAAAAAAAATTCCATCATGAATTTTCAACTTTTCATGAAGAAAAAAATGTTTATAAATCAGTTGACTTGCTCCATGTAAGAGTGAGGTAGATATAATGAAAAGATTCATTGAGCATTCAGAATATAACCAAATAACCCAATCTTGGGGAGAAACAAATCAGTAAGTTGGCACTTTTTCATTCAGTAATGTCATTTGAAATAATGTTCTGGGGTAACTCTTCTTCAAGAAAGAACTTCTGTAAGAGTAACCTGTGGTACTCACACATGATCATCTTGTAGACATCTGTTTTAAGAAGTTGGGCATTCTGACAACTGCTTCACATTGTATTCATTCCCTCAGGAAGTTCGGTGTAAATAATCCACTACGGGTCAGGAGTAACAGTGGCGTAAATTATCGCAACACAGAAGGAAAATGATGTTCAGTTCGTTATTCCACATTAAGGTTGGCTTTGGTGTTAAAAGTAGGGCTCAGCTGAAATTTTTGATCCCTTACCTAGTGATACAAAATGCCCGACAGACTGCAAAATCAAATTTGAAAACAAACTGTAAAAGCTTCTCCTTGTATTCCGTAGAATAATTTCTAGAATAATTTCTATTATTGTAATGTGTAAAAGGTGGTGAATATTTATTACTATCTCAAACCTGCATATTTAAAAAAGTGTTTAGTATGTAGCCACAATTACAAATTAATTTGTAATGTGCATGTCAAATGACTCTGTCCATATAATTGTACTTTATTGTGCAAAATGATCCACTGAACGTGAAACTAACCAACCAACCAACTAAAGTGGAATAGTTTTTGAACTGGAAATGAACCGTCTTGACTCTTCAGATAAATATACGTCCACATAAACAATTTATATAAATAGCAATGATTTATTTAGAAACTGCATTATGGGTCTTCAGTGAGACAGTGTGTTCAGCTGAAATGAAATGAAAACATAAATGAGGGCATTGCAACCATTAGTTTGATGATGTACCTGATGCATTTGGAAAGAAGTAATCGTGTAGGGTGTTTGTTGCCTCAACAGCAGAATTCAATGGGATTAAACAATCTGCTATATATTCTAGTGCTCCCACTCAGTTTGTGTACCATGTAGTGTCATTGACAGGAATTTATACACTTACCTTCCTTGTAATTTTGTGCAAGTGGGTAGATAAGTATACATGGGGCAGAGTTATGGTAAGAATAAAAAATGGATTTGCCTGAATAAAGGTTAGCAAAGTTTGCAGTATTATGTATGCACCTTTCGATGAATTAACACCTCTACTTAAATTCCGCTGTGGCTTTCCTTTATCACAGTTTTTCAGTTTGAATGATTTATTTGAGTGGCATGTTTCATTATCTCTGTATCCATTATCCAAACTACAATGCTCTATTTGTGTGCACCCCCCCCCCCCCCCCTTTTTCACACTTACACAAAAAGTCACTATACTGTAAGGCATTGAACTTGAATCTGACTTAACAAAGTCTGTTCATATACAGCACGTAATATATATTAGAATGTTATCACGGCTCTTCATTGCAGCTGTAAATGTTGTTGTTGTTGTGGTCTTCAGTCCTGAGACTGGTTTGATGCAGCTCTCCATGCTACTCTATCCTGTGCAAGCTTTTTCATCTCCCAGTACCTACTGCAACCTACATCCTTCTGAATCTGCTTAGTGTATTCATCTCTTGGTCTCCCTCTACGATTTTTACCCTCCACGCTGCCCTCCAATACTAAATTGGTGATCCCTTGATGCCTCAGAACATGTCCTACCAACCGATCCCTTCTTCTGGTCAAGTTGTGCCACAAACTTCTCTTCTCCCCAATCCTATTCAATACTTCCTCATTAGTTATGTGATCTACCCATCTAATCTTCAGCATTCTTCTGTAGCACCACATTTCGAAAGCTTCTATTCTCTTCTTGTCCAAACTATTTATCGTCCATGTTTCACTTCCATACATGGCTACACTCCATACGAATACTTTCAGAAATGACTTCCTGACACTTAAATAAATACTGGATGTTAACAAATTTCTCTTCTTCAGAAACGCTTTCCTTGCCATTGCCAGCCTACATTTTATATCCTCTCTACTTCGACCATCATCAGTTATTTTGCTCCCCAAATAGCAAAACTCCTTTACTACTTTAAGTGCCTCATTTCCTAATCTAATTCCCTCAGCATCACCCGACTTAATTAGACTACATTCCATTATCCTTGTTTTGCTTTTGTTGATGTTCATCTTATATCCTCCTTTCAAGACACTGTCCATTCCATTCAACTGCTCTTCCAAGTCCTTTGCTGTCTCTGACAGAATTACAATGTCATCGGCGAACCTCAAAGTTTTTATTTCTTCTCCATGAATTTTAATACCTACTCCGAATTTTTCTTTTGTTTCCTTTACTGCTTGCTCAATATACAGATTGAACAACATTGGGGAGAGGCTACAACCCTGTCTTACTCCCTTCCCAACCACTGCTTCCCTTTCATGTCCCTCGACTCTTATAACTGCCATCTGTTTTCTGTACAAATTGTAAATAGCCTTTCGCTCCCTGTATTTTACCACTGCCACCTTTAGAATTTGAAAGAGAGTATTCCAGTCAACATTGTCAAAAGCTTTCTCTAAGTCTACAAATCCTAGAAACGTAGGTTTGCCTTTCCTTAATCTTTCTTCTAAGATAAGTCGTAAGGTCAGTATTGCCTCACGTGTTCCAGTGTTTCTACGGAATCCAAACTGATCTTCCCCGAGGTTGGCTTCTACTAGTTTTTCCATTCGTCTGTAAAGAATTCGTGTTAGTATTTTGCAGCTGTGACTTATTAAGCTGATAGTTCGGTAATTTTCACATCTGTCAACACCTGCTTTCTTTGGGATTGGAATTATTATATTCTTCTTGAAGTCTGAGGGTATTTCGCCTGTTTCATACATCTTGCTCACCAGATGGTAGAGTTTTGTCAGGACTGGCTCTCCCACGGCCGTCAGTAGTTCCAATGGAATATTGTCTACTCCGGGGGCCTTGTTTCGACTCAGTTCTTTCAGTGCTCTGTCAAACTCTTCACGCATTATCATATCTCCCATTTCATCTTCATCTACATCCTCTTCCATTTCCATAATATTGTCCTCAAGTACATCGCCCTTGTATAGACCCTCTATATACTCCTTCCACCTTTCTGCTTTCCCTTCTTTGCTTAGAACTGGGTTTCCATCTGAGCTCTTGATATTCATACAAGTCGTTCTCTTTTCTCCAAAGGTCTCTTTAATTTTCCTGTAGGCGGTATCTATCTTACCCCTAGTGAGATAGGCCTCTACATCCTTACATTTGTCCTCTAGCCATCCCCGCTTAGCCATTTTACACTTCCTGTCGATCTCATTTTTGAGACGTTTGTATTCCTTTTTGCCTGTTTCACTTACTGCATTTTTATATTTTCTCCTTTCATCAATTAAATTCAATATTTCTTCTGTTACCCAAGGATTTCTACTAGCCCTCGTCTTTTTACCTACTTGATCCTCTGCTGCCTTCACTACTTCATCCCTCAAAGCTACCCATTCTTCTTCTACTGTATTTATTTCCCCCATTCCTGTCAATTGCTCCCTTATGCTCTCCCTGAATCTCTGTACAACCTCTGGTTCTTTTAGTTTATCCAGGTCCCATCTCCTTAAATTCCCACCTTTTTGCAGTTTCTTCAGTTTTAATCTACAGGTCATAACCAATAGATTGTGGTCAGAGTCCACATCTGCCCCTGGAAATGTCTTACAATTTAAAACCTGGTTCCTAAATCTCTGTCTTACCATTATATAATCTATCTGATACCTTTTAGTATCTCCAGGGTTCTTCCATGTATACAACCTTCTTTCATGATTCTTAAACCAAGTGTTAGTTATGATTATGTTGTGCTCTGTGCAAAATTCTACCAGGCGGCTTCCTCTTTCATTTCTGTCCCCCAATCCATATTCACCTACTATGTTTCCTTCTCTCCCTTTTCCTACACTCGAATTCCAGTCACCCATGACTATTAAATTTTCGTCTCCCTTCACAATCTGAGTAATTTCTTTTATTTCATCATACATTTCTTCAATTTCTTCGTCATCTGCAGAGCTAGTTGGCATATAAACTTGTACTACTGTAGTAGGTGTGGGCTTCGTATCTATCTTGGCCACAATAATGCGTTCACTATGCTGTTTGTAGTAGCTTACCCGCATTCCTATTTTCCTATGCATTATTAAACCTACTCCTGCATTACCCCTATTTGATTTTGTGTTTATAACCCTGTAGTCACCTGACCACAAGTCTTGTTCCTCCTGCCACCGAACTTCACTAATTCCCACTATATCTAACTTCAACCTATCCATTTCCCTTTTTAAATTTTCTAACCTACCTGCCCGATTAAGGGATCTGACATTCCACGCTCCGATCCGTAGAACGCCAGTTTTCTTTCTCCTGATAACGACATCCTCTTGAGTAGTCCCCGCCCGGAGATCCGAATGGGGGACTATTTTACCTCCGGAATATTTTACCCAAGAGGACGCCATCATCATGTAATCATACAGTAAAGCTGCATGCCCTCGGGAAAAATTACGGCTGTAGTTTCCCCTTGCTTTCAGCCGTTCGCAGTACCAGCACAGCAAGGCCGTTTTGGTTATTGTTACAAGGCCAGATCAGTCAATCATCCAGACTGTTGCCCTTGCAACTACTGAAAAGGCTGCTGCCCCTCTTCAGGAACCACACGTTTGTCTGGCCTCTCAACAGATACCCCTCCGTTGTGGTTGCACCTACGGTACGGCTATCTGTATCGCTGAGCTGTAAATAACCACTGTTAAGACAGAAGTGGTCACATAGGACAAAGGTGCTTTAGTTAATGCATACCATTTCTCACGGCTTGGTAATCAGAAATCTAATGAAGATGACTTGTAGTTACACAGTTGCCTCATTGCTTTTGTTCTTCTCATTGTGATTATTTTGTGAGGTGTGTTTGGGTGGAAGTAACATGTGACGTGACTTCTTGTTAAAACCTGCACTTTGGAACTTAAATAGTAAACTTCTCAGTGATGCACAAAATCTCTCTTATAGAATCTGGTATTGTTTAATGAGCATCTCAAAAACACTTGCATGCTTTCTTAACACAGCCATGACAAAATATGCTGCTGCTGTTTGAGTCTACTTGGTAAGGGGACCATACCGGTGAGCAACACTCAAGAATCAATCAGAAGTGTTTCTTGTAAGCCACTTTCTTTGTGGATTAATTACTTTCCTTAGTTTTTCCAGTGAGTCTTGCCTTTGCGCAGCTTCTCATACAACGAGTCTTATGTGATCATTCTACTTAAGGTTGCTCTGGTATTTCACAGTTATTACTGAACAGTATTATCAGGAATAATGCAGTCACAGTTATGGCTGCACCTGTTTATGTGTGATTTATTTACTGTCATGGTTAACTACCAGTCCCATCATAAATTATCAGCCCCTGCAGTTCTTCCTGCATTTCACTAGACTTATTCTGGCATTCTTATGGAGAACAGAATCATCAGTGAACAGCCTCATTTGGATTCTGACATCAACCATCAGAACATTTATATACATTGCCAACAGTAAGAGCCATATAGCTTTGCCTTTACATACCCCCAAGCTACTTTTTCATCTGTCAAGTCATTCCATTAGAAATGATGGATACTGTCTTCTAGGAAGTCCTGAATCAAGTCACAAACCTAATCTGAGTGTCTCGTATTTGGTTAACTTAATAACAATGCAGAACATTATCCAATGGTTTCTGAAAATCAAGGAACACAGTATGAAACTGTACACCATTGTCTACTGTGATCTTGAACTCATGGGAAAAAAAGAGTGAGTTCCACAAGGTCTCCGCAGGACTCATGTTGATTTTTATTGAAGAGGTGTTTGGTTTCTGAAATAGTTGTTATACTTGTGCATAAAACATGCTCTATAATTCTAACAACAGATTGATGTCAGTGAAATAGGCCTTTAATTCCATGCATCTGCCCAATAACCAGTTCTTGAAAACTGGAATAAAAACCACTTTTGTCTTTCATTTGCTACCTTTCATCAGCCCTGCAACTTGTGATAAACTGCTGCTAGAAGGCTTCTAGGGATAAGGCATCTGAATCTGATGAGACATCTTTACAAGTCTATATGGATTATGCAAAGAAGCTTATAGTCAGTTGTCAGTTCCATTGTTGGTTACCATACTGTATGCCATTCCAGGATTTGTGTGATAATTGAACCAAGCCTCCATATTACAAACTTCCAGAGTGAAAACATTTTGGAAGACAAAATTTTATGTTTCTAAATTTTGTTTATCACATTCCACTTCAGATCATGTATGATCACAGAGTGAGTGAAGAGGTGATTTTGATCTGTTTGCTAACTTTACGTAAGACCGAAACTTGGTTTATTAGCCAGATCAGTTGAGAAAATTTTACTTTGGAATTTGTCAGATGGTTCCCTCATAGATCTCATTGTGCACATTTTAGCTTCATTCTGATTCTCTTTGTAATTAAGAGCTTTGCTTTACTTTAATCTGTGATTAAACTTTTTTTGTAGCAATTTTATAATGCAGTTATGGAACATAATAATTTTACAACACAGTTATGGAATCAGGATGAGTCATTCCCATCCCTCATAACCCACCTTGGCCCATACATGTGTAAGGTGTATTCTACAGTGCTTTTGATTTTTATTAATTTTTGTACTACATCTTTGTAGCCAGAACTGAATGTTTGATGTTGACTGTGCGATAGTCATAGGTCTGTTTTCTGTTCCTCTTACCAAGCAATATTGTTTTCCTAACTTCCGTAACATTCCACTTAACATTGTGTTCATTGATGCGACAGCAGTTACTGATTGCTTCCTCTTTGTTAACTGTTCAAAAAGTCCAGGTCTGTTAGTTATTGGGAGGCCTCAAGATGTTGGCATCACAAGTCAAATGTCTAACTGACAGCACAAAGTATTAAAGAATATTTCACACAAATTCAAGTCTTTGGCACCTGTTTTAATTACACAACTCTTTTATTCTTATCAGCCATATTGGAGTGTCCCCTTACTACAGTAGTGTGATAAGGGGACACTCCACTCCATATTACAATAGTGCGATTCCAGGCTTCAAGACTTTTGCAACTAACAGTCTAAGAAGTTAACCTTTCCTAGGGTATTGGATGGGTCACAGGTGGCGGATAGTGAATGTTCCGTCAGATATGGTGGACATATGCGAATACAGAAGCAGTCCTGGACCAAGGCAAAACAAAACCAAATCCACTGTGTGTCCATCTTGTAGAAAGCGGCAAAGTGGTCAGCATCTGTTTACCAGTGGTGCGGCTGAAATTTGTATTCTGGGACTAACCCTTCCAGTCTTAACACTCTTGAGTTCACTCAGTGAGTCTACTCAACCCCACCTAATTTCAGGTACAATCATCGTGGAGCATTTTGTATTATCCCAGATGGTCAACCCAGCACCAGTATTACTGGTGCAACTGGTATTTCAGATTCTGGGGTGGCCAGGTGAAAATGCAGTGTGATTCAGCAGAGGAAGTTGGAGTCCTCTGGCCAACTTAAAACCAAAACAAATACATTTTTTGCAACACTTAACATAGGAACACTTTTGCAACCAAGTAAACTTCATAAATTGGGAGACACGTTAAAAGATCAGAAAATTCAAATTGTGGCACTTCAAGAAACATGAATTGAATGATGGACCATAACACCATGGGTTTTGGCAATTACTGTCTTTTTAAAAGTAAAACTGGTAAAACAATATTTAATAATACACCACATCTTGGAGTCGCTTTTGCAGCCTCCCAAAAATATTTTAAATTCAATAACGGAAGTAAAACCCGTTAGTAATAGACTAATGACAATTTCTCTCAAATATGCAAATAAAGCACACACTTTAACTAATGCTCTGTGCCAGCCAATGAGGATAACTATAATAAACCTGAAGTAGTTAATGAAGCTGGGGAAACGTTAGAAAGCATCATCTTGAAAATTCCCTCAAACCATGTTAAAATTTTAAAGGATGATTGTAATGCTCAATTAGGTAAAGAGAAAAAAGTAAAACAAAACAGTGGGAGGATTTCCTGCACATAAATGGACAAACCAAAATGGTCAAGACTTTTAACCTTAAAATCATGTCAACACATATTAAAAAGCACCATTCTAAACAAGAAACTTGGCAGGCACCCTGTACATTTATTGGGGAATTTCAAATCAATCATGTAGCAATTTCATACCCTAACTAAAAAGAAATTTTAAATGCCCAAGTTAGGAAAGGGGCTAATATTGAGCCTGACCATTATTGAGTGCAAATAAAAGTAAAACTCCAACCTCTAAAACTCTTCAAAACAAAAAAAAATGTGACACTGCTAAAATAACCCCTGCACTAATACGTGAACTTGACAAAAAACAATCGAACAGTTGGCAAAGCCCAAAAGAAAAGTTCATCAAAACTGCGCAAAATTTAATTCCAGTTTAAAGAAACAAAAACATCCTTGGTGGAATCTGGATTGTGAAACTGCAGTTAAGTCTTGGAATTGTGGAATTGTAACAAAACCAAAAACTCATACAACACTTCCCTAACTGTAAGAAAAGAAACACCTAAATTAATCCAACAGACCAGAAGATACTATGAAAATGCTTAACATTTAGAAATTGGGGGGGGGGGGGGGCAGGAAAGAGGGCAATGAGCAACATATGGCACTGCACTGACGATCTACAGATCTAGAAAGATCAGCCATTTAACAAATGCGGTTTAACACCCACATTAGAAGATGCTTTGAAACAAGATAATGGTTATGAAAAACCTGAAGTAAACCACTGATATTCATTTGAAAGATGAATGTTTTCAAAAAGAAATTGTGTGTGTTTAGTGCCCATAACAAATTGTAACCAAGCATATGATATTCGGAATCTGTATGTCTTACGGATTGCTACACCTATTTCTAATCAACACTTGGCTCTGTGTGTTCCTGACTAACACCTGCTCACAGATCAGGTGAACGTCAGATCCTCTGCAATGGCAGAAAATCTCCTTGTCCTCAAGGAGATCCGTGAATCTGCCCTTCTCGGCACTGTGCAGCAAATTCATGTGTGACTCCACTCTCAGTGAGGTGGGCAGCAAAGTTGAACTTCTCTTGCTGCATCCTTCCTATCTGTAGCCACATGCTCACCTGATCGGATCTCCATTGTGCAATATGTCGGTCCAACAATCACTGCACAGTGGGATCTTATGTATTCCAATATAAATAAGCCAGATACAGTTATTATATACTCAGCATTTTAAAAATCAATATGTGTGTTCCTACTTTACCACCAACACAATGCTTCAACCATGCCATTATTGCCCTCTACCATGATTCTATGGAAATATAGTATTTCAGTGTAATGTCTTTAGAGGTGTCATTACAGTTATTTGTAGTTTATTTATTGTGACTGTTACTGTTTTCTAGCATTTAAACACTTTGGATCATTCACGTTAAACATAGACAAAGGTTTCAGCACAGCAGATATCTATCATTTAACCATGAGGTAGCAGCATAACTGAACTGGCAATGTGATTTAACTGCAAAAAATGGTGTCCTTTCATAGGTGACTGTACTACATTTAATAACCATTTGTATCTGCAGGAATGTGTAAAATAAGTAAAACTTATTTGATTTATAGAGAAACTTTGACCAGCAGTCACTTTTTAGAATTCTTTGCAGTAAAACTGTCATCAGTTTTTGAGGGTGTACGAGTATAATACCCTCCAATCTTTGGATGACATTAAAAATTGTATACATTGTTTCATCACGTGTGTATTTCAACCTTTTATGTTGGAAATCTATGAATGTAGCTCTGTGTATGTTGTTTGTTATACATTATGGGAAAGAACAGTGTGAAAGAAGGGAAATTCTGATTATTAGTTGGTACTTTCTCTCTCTGCTGTAAAAGTAGTTCATTGTTTGGGATGTGAGAAATCTGTATTAAAAATGGGCCTCATATTAATGAAGTACCTTTTGATCTTTGCAGTCGATGCACACACAAAATCCTACCACCTAATATACAGTCCTTCCCCTCTCCCTCTTTTCAGGCAGTCTCTACCTGTAGGCACTGCTTCACTACCATGTGTCATAGATGCAGGGATCACTAATCACTTATATAAACAACAAAATCGCTAATGCAATAAAATATTGCAGTGCACTCACTTTTAACTAAGAGGCTTTTTTTCTTCTTGTTTTGAAATTGCTGTTCAGTAAGTGTATTTTGTCAGTTGCTGTTTGTCAATAAACAGTATTAGTTATATTGTAGGTGCTTTGTTATAAAACATTCTGCCATTGTAGTTAGCTCTCTTATATGTGCTATGAAATCCCTCGTGGCAGTGCAGGAAGTACATACATGCACAGCCAGTGGTGTTGAAGGCGTCATTCCCATCAAAGAACTGTACATTGCCACACGTCGTGTCAAACATGGAAACCTATACCAAGAGTGGGACAAGACAGGCTCCCGCCATGGGCGCAAAAACTGGCCAAAACAAAAACATGAAAGAAAGATGTTTGTAGCATTAACTGGGAGAAGTATCTTTGTTCTCCCACACCTTTTGTTCCTATCTTTTGCCCAAGAGGCAAAGCCTTTCCCTCAGACCTTGACTGTAAATGTGTGCTGTTGTTACAGTGTTAGTTGCACTGTGTCATTTCATCCAAATAGCATAATTAAGAAGTGATTACTACCAAACGCCTAATAGTTCCATTGTGTGGCAAAGTGCACTTGATTCACATAGCTGCCTGTCACAGTTCTCTCATCTTCAGCTATGTAGTTTGATGAAACAAGTCTGCATTTCACTTCAATTTATTTCATTGATACATTAACATGACACTATCCTATCACATCCAAAGAGATGACAGTTAGTGTTCAAGTCCTTGCTGCTATTGGGCTATATCATCGTAGGATGTCAGTGGTTGGCAAGTGGGCACTGAAACTGTTATTCTTATTTGACCAAAGGCTTCAAATTTTTACCAATCTTTCCTGATGCTGGAATGAGATGCGACGGCAGATGGAACCAGCAAAAACAGTGGACAGGATGTGTAATTTACTAGCCTCTCCAGCCAGTAATATTTGTGTTCCCAAGTTTCAATCTGCTGCTTAAATAAAAAAAAAAGAATTAAAGAATAAGCTTTCTGTGGGTTATTAATAATGTTACAGGAGTTGTTACTCATTGTGTATATAGACAGCTATGCTCTGCCCTTTTAAGTTTAGCCGACGTGCAGTCAAATGTACGCCCCTCCATTGGTCATCAGTTGCATTGCTTAAGCATCTCGTGTTGTAAGACCATTGGAAGTAGACCTAACTGATGTTTTAGGTATTTTGTTGTTATTGTAGCGGAAATGAAACTCTGGCACATGGTAAAGCAGTGATTAGCACAGAAACTTAAGATTGAAAATCTTAAGTTTCTGTGCTAATCACTGTGATAAATATTTAACACTTGTAGTTCATGTGTGTTATCTCAATGGGCAGTTACTGTTGCTGTGCCTGCCTATCATGCCCATGTGGCTTTGTCATTTGTATCCATTTGTTTTTGCACTGTAAAAATTGTAGAAAGGTTAGTTTCATTGGGGAAGGGGCAGCTTCTTTAGTTCTGCCAGCAGTGTAGGATCGCCTTGGTATGGCTTTGCAAACTTGTCATAACAATTCTTTTGAACATAAATATAAAAGTTTTATTGGAAGGACAGTGCCTCTCAAAGAAGATAGTAAGTGTTGTCATAGCAGTTATAGCATAATGTCCACAATTATGAGCTTTGGCCAGTTCTCCTTATTCATGAACAAATTTGCAACTCTTCCAGTGACGCAAAAAAAAAAAAAAAAAAAAAAAAAAAAAAAAAAAAAAACCTCGGTAGCAGTTGAACCACTTGTGTGTTAGAAGAGACTGACACACGCGCGCACACACACACACTGATTCATATTTTTTAAAGAGGTGGTTGTGACTATCAACATTACTGTTGGTTTTAACCTTACAAATTACATAATTAATTATGTTGAAAATAAGAACAGTGCTCTAAGAGTCTGTAAGGACAATCGAAATGTAGCTCAGTCATAAACTGCTAAACACACTTAAAGATTTTGGAAACAGGTTGACTAGCACATTAAAATTCCACTGGCCATTGGGAGCAGACCAAATATGACTGTTGAAGTTTTCAAAAGCTTTCTTGTGGCCACAGCATGATTACTATTGCCATTTTATTGTCTGTCCACTAATAGTAATTTTTTAACTAAACACAGATGTCTACAGATTCAGCCCCACAGAAGCCTCTCTGCTTTATCCCGATAACATCAGGTGTTTTGGCTGTAGTCGGCCATGTTTATGTCTTACCTGATCTACAGTCACAAATATATGTGTTTAATCTTGTTGAATGCTTTACTGTAAAAGTTAAAGCTCTGCCTTTAGACCCAGTAGGATCTTTCTGTGCCAACTGACCACCTTGTTATCCTCTGCCAGTGGCATCATTCAGATGCAGGATGGAGGGGCATGGGATCAACATTCCACTCTCCTGGCTGTTATCAGCTTCCTAGATGTTGGAGCCGATACATATCACTCATCTGAGTCTGAATGCATCCTGTTCTGGTACTCTCACTCTGGAAGAAATCCATGGGAGTGTTGGAAATGACTTATTATGGGAATGGCTTTGTCAAATCATTTGAGTATGACGAAGCAACCTGAATCCACATGAAGGTTAATGTTTGTGCACTTGGTATGAAGCAGGTATTGAGGGGAACAGAGGGGAACAATTAACAGTCTGTTTCACATGTGATGAGAGGATGTCTTCTCAAGTCTGTTTGATGAACTGTAGTATTTTTCATTGCGCAGGTGGAATGCATAAAATTTGTCCTGCCTGTTCACAGTTGTGGGTTTTTCCTTTGTGTATTCTTGAGAGATCCCAAAAATAACTATTTCTTACTTGTAGGATCACAGTCATCAGCACTCCATCTACTCAAGATGGGTAAGTCTTGAAGTATGTAAGGAATATGTTCAAGAATGTTGATACTTACTGTTGCCTATGATCAGTACCTAAACAAATCACCATAAGTCAATGCTTACACTCAAAATTACAACACCTATTTGGTGAACAGCAAATAATACAATTAGAGTTATTGTGTCCATAAAGTATAGTAGGAAGAATACATTATTAAATTTGTAGGTGCTTTGTTTGTATAGAGGACGCAAAATTTAGCACAGAGAGCTGCCACCTCTGACAGCAACAGTTGCTCTAACCTAGCTGGTCATCATGTTGAACCGATCTTGGATGGAAGATACAAGTATACCATTCCATGCTGCTCAGCTCAATGCAGAATTCATCATAGTGGCTAGGTGATTGGTGGGGTGCTAGTCTCTCAACAACCTGTGCATGACCAGATGTTTTCAATTGTTGAAAGATATGAAGAATGTTGTTTTCAGGGAACAGTCAACAACCTCTGTCTCAAGGTAGGTCAGGATAGCATGGGTAACATGCAGTATTGCATTACCACGTTCAAAAATATTGTCATAGACCCCTTTAAGACAGGGTACAGCCGCTGGTCTTAATATGTCAAAAATGTAACGGCTGCTGTCCAAATTACTGGATATGTCAGTTACCATATTGTATAGCCAAAGGTACACCAAAGCAAATGCTGATCCAGTTCGATGATAATGAATGCAATCTGGCAACTTTCATTCTCCTCTGTGCTGTGACTGGTAGTCTTTATCCAGATAATATCAAGATTTTTTTTTCACAAGATAAGAAAGTGTTCAGTCAGCTAGATAAAATAAAAAACAGAGAATGATTTCTTCACTTCTTCCTGTGAGGTGCTGTGTACAAGTTGTAATTTATCCTATTGTGACCATGTGGTACATCACGTGCCACAAGTCTGAGTCCAGCTTTCACATGAGAAGAGGTAGTTGTGTACTTCATCATTGATGGAACTTAAGTCCTACAACAGTTCTCAGAAGCTAAACTGTGCTGTCCGAAAGCTGGATCCTGATTGTTGGTGGTAACTCCAATAACATGATCCATCACTTTTCAGACTATATCCTGCATATTGGTCTAGAGACCTCCGTTTTGGTTAAGAGCAGTGGTTGTGGTGGTGGTGGTCTTCGGTCCTGAGACTGGTTTGATGCAGCTCTCCATGCTACTCTATCCTGTGCAAGCTTCTTCATCTCCCAGTACTTACTGCAACCTACATCCTTCTGAATCTGCTTAGTGTATTCATCTCTTGGTCACCCTCTATGATTTTTACCCTCCATGCTGCCCTCCAATGCTAAATTTGTGATCCCTTGATGCCTCAGAACATGTCCTATCAACCGGTCCCTTCCTCTTGTCAAGTTGTGCCACAAACTCCTCTTCTCCCCAATTCTATTCAATACCTCCTCATTAGTTATGTGATCTACCCATCTAATCTTCAGTATTCTTCTGTAGCACCACATTTCGAAAGCTTCTATTCTCTTCTTGTCCAAACTGTTTATCGTCCATGTTTCACTTCCATACATGGCTACACTCCATACAAATACTTTCAGAAACGACTAGCACTTATAAATCTGATAGAACAGCACACAAAATTTAAATCTGTGCAGGAAATTCTGGAAGACCCTCAAAAAGTATAATGCTCAGTTCTGGTCCATACTGTGGTACATTACTGCTTCTACATTGGTCCTATTGTGACACAGTCACTCCTTGTTCTTAATTGCTTTGACAATACCTGTCTGCCAAACATTAACATAATCTGCCTTATTATCCTGAATGCAACAAAAGACTGCTAGCATTACAAATGCAACACCAGGAGGATGGCATGCAACAAGCATCAAATTGGCATAAAATGTGCTACAAGATTGGAGATTCAGATCAGGCTCCTTGGTGTTGCAATCCTGTAAGACAGTACTCGTGTAACGGACACCTTCACACCATGTTGTTGCTCACCCACCAATGGAACAACTTTTCAGTAATCAACTGTGAGCAATGAGGCATTTTGGTATGTAAGTAAAGGACTGCCTTACAGAGATGATGTGGTTTATTCTACATCTACACCGATTCACTACAAATCACATTTAAGTGCCTGGCAGAGGGTTGATCCAACCACCTCCCCAATTCTCTATTATTCCTGTCTTGTATAGCGTGCGGAAAGAGTGAACAGCTGTATCTTACCCTACGAGCTCTGATTTCCCTTATTTCATTGTGGTGATGGTTTCTCCCTACGTAGGTCAGAGTCAACAAAATAATTTCGCATTCGGAAGAGCATGTTGGTAATTGGAATTTCATGAGAAGATTTCGTGACAGTGAAAAACGCCTTTCTTTTAATGATGTCCGCCCCAAATCCTGTATCATTTCAGTGACACACTCCCCCATATTTCGTGATAATACAAATCCTATCTGGTGAGGATCCCACACTGTGCAACAGTATTCTAAAAGAGGATAGACAAGTGTAGTGTAGGCAGTCTCCTTAGTAGAATTGTTACATTTTGTAAGTGTCCTGCCAGTAAAACACAGTCTTCAGTTAGCCTTCCCCACATTTTCTATCTGTGCCTTCCAATTTAAGGTATTCGTAATTGTAATTCCTAGGTATTCAGTTGAATTTACACCCTTTACATTTGACTGATTTATTGTGTAACCAAATTTTAATGGATTCCTTGTAGCAGTCATGTGGATACCTTACACTTTTCATTATTTAGGGACAATTACCAATTTTTGCACCATACAGATATCTTTTCTAAATCATTTTGCAATTTGTTTTGACCTTCTGATCACTTTATTAGTCAATAAATGACAGTGTCATCTGAAAAAACCTAAGAGGGCTGCTCAGATTGTCTCCCAAATTGTTTATATAGATAAGGGACTGTCTCCCAAATCGTTTATATAGATAAGGAACAGCAAAGGATCTATAACACTACCATGAGGAACGCCAGAAATCACTTCTGTTTTACTTGATGACTTTCCGTCAGTTGCTATGAAGTGTGACCTCTCTGACAGGAAATCACGAATCCAGACACATAACTGAGACGATACTCCATAAGACTGAAATTTCACTACAAGCCACTTGTATGGTACAGTGTCAAAAGCCTTCTGGAAATCCAGAAATGCGGAATCGATCTGAAATCCCTTGTCAATAGCACTCAACACGTCATGCGAATATAGAGCTAGTTGTGTTTCACAAGAAAGATGTTTTCTGAATCCATGTTGACTGTGTGTCAATAGACCATTTCCTTTGAGGAAACACAACATATGTCTTTGATAGTATATCCTTTGCTATCGTGCTGAGAAGGCATTGATTGTGTCTTGCTGCTGCTTTACATACACCCTGAATCTCTTTGCATTTTATGGCTGGTTTCGAGATAAAATTTTGTCGTGGAAACTATTATAAGCATCTCGCTTTGAAGTCCACGCTAAATTTTGAGCTTCTGTAAAAGGTCACCAATCTTAGAGATTTTGCATCTGTTTAAATTTGGCCTGTTTGTTTTGTTGTTTCTGCAACGGTGTTCTGACCCATTTTGTATGCCAAGGAGAACCAGCTCTGTCATTAGTTAATTACGTCTTCTTTCGCTTGTGCCATTGTCATGCAGTTTCACAGAGTCAGCATTGTTACAATCAGATTTGGTATGGTTAATGTGGAGGGGTGGCCAGATGCCGTTCGTGTCGCAACCCCGTACCCCCCCCCCCCACCCCCTACCCCCACCCCCACCCCCCCCACCCCCGGAATGCAAATAGTATATCCCAGCTGTCTGCCTAGTGCAAATCATGAAATAGTGCGAACGTGTTTCAAATGTCTGCGAGTCATGTAACTAAGGCGGGACGTGGGGACCAGCCCAGTATTGACCTAGTGGGATGTGGTAAACCACCTAAAAACCACATCCAGGCTGGCAGGCACCCCAGCCCTCGTTGTTAATCGTCTGGGCAGATTCAATCTGGGGCTGGCGGGCCTACCCAAGTCGAGGAAGCAGTGTGTTAGTGCTCTTGGCTAAGCTGGTGGGTGCTATCGTTTGTTAATTTATATGGTTTAAATCTCTCAGTTGCTGCTGATACTAGTACTTTGAATTCAAGCCACATCTGGTATACACTTACATTGTTAATTTGGAAGGAGTGGAGATTGTCTGTCAGGAAGGTGTCAAGTGAATTTTTATCTGCATTTTTTAAGAGGTATACTTTTTGTTTATTTTTGGAGGACTTGGGGGTTACAATATTGTCTCGTTTTGACAACCCTCTGTTCACTAATTCCTGTATCCATTTTGATGCCCGTTATTAACTCAGGATTTTTTGTTGCTAAGAGGTCGTGTGTTTTTTCTCAACCATTTACTATTCGTGAGGGCTCGCGAACTAACTGCTAAAAATAATTTTCAGAGATTGCGTGTAGCACAATTTCAGATGATGTTTTATGTGTACCTCTGGAATTAAACATGTATTTTCGCCGAGATATCGAGAGTAAATTAAAGTCACCACCTCCTATAATTGTATGGGTCAGGTACATGTTTGAAATCAAACTCAAGTTTTCTTTGAAGCTTTCAGCAATCGTATCACCTGAACTGGGAGGTTGGTAAAAGGATCCAATAATTAGTTTATTCCAGTTGCCAACAATGAACTCTGCCCATACTAACTCACAGGAACTATCTATTTCAATTTCACGACAAGATAAACTACTTCTAACAGCAACAAACACACCACCACCATCTGTGTTTAACCTACCCTTTGGGAACACCATTAGGTTCTTCTTAAAAATTTCAGCTGTATTTATCTCTGGCTTTAACCAGCTTTCAGTGCCTATAACGATTTGAGCATCAGTGCTTTCTATTAGTGCTGGGAGCTCTGGTACTTTCCCCAACACAGATATGACAATTTACAACTGTTGTACCAATGGTTCCTGTATCTACGCTCTTCCTGTGTTCATCCTGCACCCTTTGTGACTAAAGCCCTTTTTGTGTTTTCCCAAGAACCTCTAACCTAAAAAAAACATCCCAGTTACACCACACAGCCCCTGCTACCCATGTAGCCATCTCCTGTGTATAGTGGACTCCTGGCCTATTCAGCGGAATTTGAAACCCAACCACCCTTTGCCCAAATCAAGGAATCTTCAGCCTAAACAGTTGCAGAATCTTCTGAGCCTCTGATTCAGACCCTCCACTCGGCTCTGTACCAGAGGCTGCAGTCGGTCCTGTTGACTATGCTGCAAATGGTCAGCTCTGCTTCCATCTTGCAAGCAAGACTGGCAGCATTTACCACTTCTGTTAGCCACTCAAAACCAGAGAGAATCTGTTCTGATCCAAAGTGCCCCACATCATTGGTACCTATGTGAGCCACCACCTGCAGTTGGCTGCACCCTGTGCTCTTCAGGGCATCTTGGAGGACACGTTCCATGTCTGGAATGACTCGACCCGGTATGCACATTGGCTTTCTTACCCTTTTTGGCAGCCATGTCCCTAAGGGGCCCCATAACACACCTTACACTGCAGCTCCCAACTATCAATAATCCCACCCTCTATGATTGTCCAGATCTTGCAATCTGAGATGTTTTGTCTGAAACAGGATAGGCGACGGCATCTGGTTCAGTGAGTGTCAGCCATAGACAGCACCTAGAACCTTTTTGTCAGAATAATTGAGGGGGGGGGGGGGGGGTCGCTTACGTGCGGTTCCCTGGGAAGTCTTTCTCGGACTGGTACACCCCGGGCAACTTCCCACTCGAACACAGGTGAGGGGTCAACCCCAATGCGAGCAGTAACTGGGCTGGCCACCTTTGGGGACCAATCAGAGGACTTGGATGTGCTGGATATCCATTGGATCCTCATGGCCGGCCCCCAACAGTGGTGCCTATCCACTGCAGCCTCAAGCTGTGCAACCGAAGCCATCACAGCCTGGAGGTGAGATCAAAATGTCACCAATACAGCTCACACCCACACGCAACAATCACAGTCTATATCCATACTAAAGATCCTGGAAAACTAATCTACCCAGATAAACGAACTACCGGCATATGCTGCGGAACTCTACTGTAGACACTGATGAAAATGCATCTGTGTCTAATAAATTAGATTAATATGCAGGTATTCGAAAACTAAACTACCGAAGCACTCAGGTGAACCTAAATATTCGTCACTGATTAGGAACTTGTAATATGTCACAAAATCGGTTTACTTTCCGGCGCAAACAAAAATGCGAGAACCTTAGCTAATAGATATTGAATTAACATGCAGAAACTCAAGAAACTATGGTATTAAAGCAAACAGATGATATTACAAATTTGTTCCTGGTTAGAAACTCATAAAAGTCACAATATCGGTTACTTCCCTGTTGCTGTGTCTGCATCTGTTGCGGCTGGCTGCTGTGGCCTGACGGGCAAGTTTTATGCCATGGTTGGTAGTAGCTCTTTATTTTGACCTCTTAAGAGGCTTAATATTATTGTGGGTCTGACAAATTTTAAGAAGGAATGCAGTCCAGATTTTAAGTCATCCTTTTATAACATCCAGTATTAACACTGTTAAGTTAATATATTATACACAGATACTTTGAGACAAGATGATTTCCTCGATTGTTAAGTTTTTCCCCTACCATGACCAAGGGATTCACCTTCTCTGTGAATATACTATATTCAGCACAAAACTGGATACAGTCCTGAAGGCAGTGGAACAAGGTGAGGTGTCTTAAAAGCAAAATGTTTCTAACCTGCTCCGGTTCCTTTAGTGCCCTACAAGGATTACAGCAAATGTGACGAGAAAACGATCAAACCAGTGCGGGGTAAAGTCCTTCTTCAGCAGCAAGGGAATCATATACCACTCTGCTGGGCGCCAGGGCACATGAAAACCCAACAAACACTCGAGGTGGCTTGCAGGGAAAATGTGACACAGCATAACATTGACCTGTGGGCTGTCATCTTGCTGATGAGCCAAGAGTCTCATGCAAGTGTAGGAGGAATAGTGGCTAACTGTGAGGGCCAGGAAGTTACAACTATCCAGCAGTGGCATTCTGCTGACCACTCCAATTTGATAAAGATGCTCTGGACTAAACTAAACTCGTCCCGAACAGGCTGTGAAGGTCCAACAGTACCAGTACTGACCAGCCACTGTGTCATCCTCAGCCCACAGGCATCACTGGATGCGCATATGGCGGGGCAAGTGGTCAGCACACCGCTCTCCCAGCCGTATGTCAATTTCTGAGACTGGAGCTGCTATTTCTCAATCAAGTAGCTCCTCAGTTTTCTGCACAAGGGCTGAGTGCATCCCACTTGCCAACAGCGCACAGCAGAACGGATGGTCACCCATACAAGTGCTAGCCTAGCCCGACAGCGCTTAACTTTGGTGATCCGATGAGAACTGGTGTTACCACTGCGGCAAGGCCGTTGGCAAAGATGCTCTGGACTTGCCTCCAAATCAGACTCAGTCTGTTAACACATGACTTCATACTCAGATGAGAGGGTCCCCCCAGTGTACAATGTGCATATCACTGTATGTTTCAATTGAACTGCGTGTGTTTTATAATTTGACAGGAAGGCAGATGCAGACTTAAGCAGGGACCTACCCCCTGTTTTAAATGACAATGAGACTAGCATTGCAAATTTTAAAATGTTGTGTAGGGTCTGGACTTCAGTCTAACCTTTTGCGGTGATGGTTATAGCGTCTCATTGTGTGTCTGTTTTATCCTCTTTGGTCCAATGGTCAGTCAGCACATTTCTCTGTAGTACTATTTGAGATCTTTGCATCAAATATCTCTTCTATGGGAGGTTGTAGAACTATAAATATGATTCATAATATATCCACTTTCACAACTGTGTGTGTGTGTTATCATCATCATCATCATCCTGTCACAAAACTACATGAACATTGTTTTCTTCAACACGATTGTTTGAAACGTGCCTATGTCTAGGTGTTTACTTATTTCTTAACTAACATGTTGTGGCTATTTAGAAATCATTGTGCTTCCAGGTGGCAGAGTCACTCATTGCAGAACAGTTCAGGTTTCAAAGTGCCCACTAATCTCAATTAAGCATTCTTTAGTATCATGTACACCACATTGACACAAGCTGTCAGAAAGTGTGATGAGAAACGAAACATCTTGATGTTGCCTACAATGTTTTCATAAAAGGATACATTTTTAGCTGTCTCCAAGATAGAAGCAAAGCCTTCATTAGTGGAGTTCAAGACACCATTGGGATCTGTGAGAATATTGCCATAGTTTTAAGGACGGTCCTCCTAATGTCCTAATATTCAGTGTGTAGCCGGTCCTAACACATATGTGGCAGTGATATTTCCTAATTCGTGAAAAAATGGAAAAGATCATTATTCGGTGTCTCCTAAAAGGGTTTTAAACTTCTATTTAGTTATTGTAGTGTTGCAGTCATCTGCAGCATGCAGGTCTTCCGTCTCTTTGGTATCTTGATGAAAACTCTCAGATTATTCCTCACTGGCACACTGTGCTGCCATTCTCAGTGCTACTGCCTGTTATCTCACTGGTGCCCAATCCATAATCATATAAAGTGATGTTTCCAATTGCAAAACCACAGCACCCACTACAACTTTCTGATGGCCGCATACCAAGCTGTGCGTAACTGAAGACTGGTGCCTTCATTGATGGTGTTTGCAGAAATGTTTATCTTGCACACTTCTTTTATGATACTATCCCAGAAACTGTTTGTTTGTTTAGTAATAGTTGTTTTATAAGTGCTACTTGGGATCCATTTCTCAGAGCATGTGATGCTGCTACTAATTTCTCTGGATACTGTACACAGAAACACCTCTATGCTCTGTATGGCACTGTTCAATAGTGTGTGCAACATGTTCAACATAAGAAGAGAAGAGTGTGTCATTAATAATTTTCTCCCTCAGCCACCTTGACCACATACATTTTATGGTCTATTAAAAAAGTTTGTAAGAAGGCCATGTCTCTACAGACCATCTGAGGGGCATAAGATTGCCAATTTACAGACTTGCAAAACATCTAACCAGCATGCATACTCCACTTGTTAGTCACTGTATGAAACTTAATGAGAATACAATCAACATCATCAGCTGAATTAAATGTCTACATTGTGGAGAAGGAAGTGCAGTAGTCAGCCTTGATGTGTGTTATTATTCACGCACACTTTCATCAAACACTCTGTAGATCACCTCTCCCAGTTATGTGATGACATCATTATCAATTTATTATTTATTTACACACTGATGTTGTCATACTTTCATGGTGGAGAGTATTTTAACCAGTTGGATGGCTACGCAATGGGAAACCCAATAGCTCCAGTTATACCCAACCCGTTCAGGGAACAGTTTGAAGATGTTATTCTGGACATGGCTTCTGCAGAGCTTAGTTGCTTTTCTTGATGTGTTGATGACACAACTGTTGTCTGGTCTTGTGGAAGTGCAAAGCTGGAATAGTTCTTGGACCACATCAATACCATGTAGGTGTGGACAGTTTTATGTTTTACAGACTGCGCACACTATGGAAGAGTGCCATAGAGAACGTGAAATATAGTTCCTCCTATGATATCCTGATAAACCAGTAGTAGCAGAGCACGGTACGGAAAACAGAGCCCAATTTTCATTCAGTGACACAGCTGTTGTTGAACTAAGAACGGTTTCTGGGATAGCATCATAAAGAAGTGATAAAGATAAAAATTTCTGAAAAAACCATCAATAACAACAGCAGTCTTCAGTTAAGCACAGCGTGGAATGTGGTCATCGGAAGTTTGAAACAGGTATGTCATCTTGCAATGAAAACATTACCTTAAATGGCACTCGATTAGGCACTAGTGACATCACATGTATAGGGATGATAACAACAACCACATGACAGTTACCTCTTGACAATGATCGATAAGTTCTCTATTGAAAGCTCATGGGTTTAAAACCACTTGACACATCTGAAAGTCCAAGACTTTCCTGAGTGTTAATTGTGATAAAATAGTGACTTATGCAAGGATGTTGTCAGGCCTAATAACTATTCGAAGGTCCAGGGTTCAAACTTCATCATTGTTAGGACTTCTTGTAACTCTGACAATGATCTGTTAATGTGGAACATGCCAGGTTACAGTGTGATTGGGTGTCCACATTAATTGTAGATCACCCTTTCGCTAGCTGGGTGACTAATTTAAGAGGCCAGAGGAAGGCAAGGCAAACCACTTCCATCAGAATCATACTTAGTAAAGTAGTGTGGTATTCAAATCTATTTGAGGTCCCCATTTTAGAAACTTCTGCTATTGACATATTACACTGCCCTGTTCGCACTAATGTGACTATCTGTCAAAAGCCAGAATAGCACCTTTTGCAGTGCGGGCTGCTGCAAGATGTGCCAGAAGTGAGTTAGTGAGGTTCTGGAAGGTACCAACAAGAATGTGGTGCCATTCTGTGGCCTGCTGTGCTAGGTTTCTCAGTTGAGGATCCACAGTGTGAACAGCCCAGTTGAGCTGGCACCAAAGATTCACAATTGAGTTACGATCTGGGGAGTTTGTTGGCTAGGGGAGATGGTTAACTCGTCCAGGTGCTCTTTGAACTATGCATGTACACTGTGGGCCATGTGACATGTCGCATCGAATTTCTTGTAGATGTCAAACTTCATATAAGGGTGGACATAGTCCCCAGGGATAGAAGCACACTTGTGTTGACCCATTGTGCCTTTCAGAATTATGCAATCATTCAGGGAATGCCACAAAAACATTCTCCAGACCATAACGCTCCTTCAGTTTCATGCCCAACAGCCATCTGTACAATGAAGTGAAAAACGTGATTCATTTGAAAATGCCACTTGTCAACACTCAGTGGACATCCCGTTGCAGTACTGTCATGCAAATTCCAGCTTTCATTACCAATGACCACCAGTTAATGTGGGTGCATGAACCAGGCACCTGCTGCAGAGGCCACTCAGGCAGCAATGTTCACTGACTCTTCATTGAGGAGACACTGATGATAGCCCTGTGGTTCATCAGAGAGGTCAGTTGCTCAGTGGTTGCACATACATAAATTCGTAGCTATCATTCATTCTTTTCATCTGTGGCTCGTGGTGCATCACTGTTGCCTTGGCGCCAGTTTTGGATAGCACTATTTTGCCATGTATAGTATACTTTAACCAAGGTGGCACTATAACTATTTACAAACTTAGCCATTTTAGAAATGCTACCACTATGGTCCAAAAGCCAATGATCATGCCCTTTTGGATGTCAGGTAAATTGCTCAATTTCCGCGTTACAGTAATGACTGCCCTGTTTCCTGCATCCCCCCTACATATTTCATATACCTCCCACTGTAAGTGCTCCCCCTGCCCCTGTGAGTGGTTATTACACAGTGACTTCAAACACAATTGGTGGTCACATTAATGTGACTGGGTTGTGTATGTGATGAAAATATTGTGATTCATGGTGTTATTTTGTGTTGATTATTATTCCTGATTCTGCAGGAGTGTTATTCTTGATGCACAATAGTGCTCTCTCTCTCTCTCTCTCTCTCTCTCTCTCTCTCTCTCTCTCTCTCTCTCTCTTTCCCTCTCCCCCTCCTTCCCTCTCTCTCTCTTTCTCTCTCAACTCATTAAGATGTATTGAGAAGGTATGCATAAACACAAACATGTTTTCTGCTATGTCCAAGTCATTGTGGAAATATTCCAAGCAACACTACATCTTTTATACTTTGACTGTGAACATTACAGTCTTCTTCACGGCACATCAGTTACTAAGCTCTAAGTATCCAGTTGTGCATATTTATTCACTGAAATTCCATAAACTATATGATACTTTGGTACAATGTGTAGTAAAATGTCCCTGTATCACAGTTAATGCAGCTGGCACAAAAGAGTATAATTTTGCCTTTGACTGGCACTGCTGTGCTGATTGTGTGATCTGTGACACACACACATTTTATTTATCCCACGTAGAGCCTTGAATCATGTAATTTTAGCATTTCACCATATAAATAGGTAAGCTTGGATACCCGGAACTCGGTCATCGGCTCGTCGTGAACGTGACTGTAAGGTTGACTGCCAAAATATTAGATAAAGAAGTGTTGCTGTCCTAGATGCACACACAAAAAATGAATGAATATTCTATCTGCTGGGAAAACTTCCAGAATCATGTGTACATTGTCTGTGTCTTTAATTTGAATAGAAATGTGGTGGTATCCATCAGCTGATGTTTGCAACATGAAAGAATTCAGCTCCACAAGAAGCCAGCTGCAAGGGGAACTACAAATGAGATTGCTGTGGAAGGTGGTATTCTGAATTCCATTGCTGTTACATTCTAATATTGACCATCACAAGTGAAAGTTTTTTTAATCAGAATGAAAGTAATTAGACTGATAAGAAATGACTCCTCAGGTTTACACTGGGAAAAAGTCTTTAGTTGCAGACAAGACAGATATTGCTTGGCATAGTGACTGTGTTTTAAAGGGTTGTAATTGTTTGGTAGTGAGAAGTTACATAATTTAAATGGTTGATATAAAATTCTTGAATGTTTAGTTCATGCAGTTATCATCATATTGCAGTAGTGCAAATAGGTTCTTCTGAAAGGCTGGACGAGTTCTGGTTTCATCTGCATTGCTTAAACTCCACAGTTCTTTGTAACAGACCAAGTGAGGTGGCACAGAGATAAGCCACTGATCTTGTATTCATAAGGGCAACAGTTCAAACACCCGCCTGGCCATCCAGAGTTAGATTTTCCTTGAATTCCGTAAATCGCTTTAATGAATGGCGGAATGGTTCATTTGTAACAGCTCATCCGATTTCCTTTCCTATCCTTCGGCAACTTGAGCTTGTGGTTAATCTTTAATACTGACCAAAGTGGCACAATAGTTAGCACACAGGGCTCAGGAGGATGGTGCTTCAAATCTTTGTCCAGCCATCCCAGGTTTAAGTTTTCAGTGATTTTCCTAAACTGCTCCAAGCAAGTGCTGGGATGTTTCCTTTGAAAGGGCACAGCTAATTTTCCTTCCCTACCCTTGAAACATTCTGAGCGCGTGCTCCATCTCTAATGACCACAATGTTGATGGAATATTCATCATGTTAGGTCCTAACATTTAAGGTGGCAGACTCCATTAACCTTGAATACTTATTGGGACTCATTGTAGCACAGGATAATAAATGTTGCATAGTCTTGCAAGAAAATTTCACAGAGTAGCTCAGGTACAACAGTTTTTGGTATTTATTGTTATTTTTGTGTGCTTCTGTGAGTAAGTGGTTAAGGTTTATGACTATCACACAGAAGACCTCTGTTCAATCATTGTTAACAAAGATTTTCATCTAAATGTTGGCTTAAGTGCAGGTCACCGAGTCTTGGGAGGAGCTACTTTAAGGAGAAGATCTGCTGATAATCAGTAGAGTTGTGTGCTACCTACCTGGCCCTCCAGTAATGTCCTACAGTGATGCTTGGCAGATTAAAATCCTATGGCACTCATCTGTCTACCAAGGTACAGGTCGCCTCCTAAGATGACCTAAGGACTTTGGGATGGATATCTCAGAGGCATGATGGATCACTCGTGTGATGTGGTCCACCCATTCCTGGACACTGTCACGATATTCAAATACAGCCAGCTGGCTAAATAGCATCTAGTTGGCCCTGCTGACAATCTATGTTGATGGCTTCTCTTCAGGTAAAGTTGTATCCACTCGGTAAATGTGGAGTGGGAAGTAGTCTTTGGAATGAAGGTCATCAATGCGCTCCCATTGAATAGACTCTTGAGGGCTGAAGAGCATAAAGAGAGATCGGTAGCTGAGAATGACCCCATAGCAGTACAGAAATGAGTGTGAATACGCGTCTTAAGAAAGCACAGCTCATGAGGCTCACCAAAACCTGACATCCAAGGGCATGTAGATGTTGAGCCCCACTAGACACGATGGTCAATGAAGTCTCCCAGTAGGAGAAATGATCATGGGAGTTGATCCACAAGATCAGTGAGAGCCTCAGAGTCTATTGCATCTTGCAGAAGTAAATACAGCAAGCAAACAGAATCCTCTGACACATGTGAATTTTGACAGTAACAGGTTGCAGTTCAGTAGCCAGTGGGAGAGCAGAGGAATGATGTGTGTTGTTGACAGACACAGCAATTCCTCCTTTGGCTCTGTCCCAAGTCAGGTCATCCTTTCGGTGAAGGGCATAGCCACATAGCACATGAATGTCAGTGGCTTTAAAATGTGTTTTTCTGTAAACACAGGCACAGGGAGCATTCTTGCATTAGCAGTTTCAGTTCCTCTTCATGTGTTGTGAACCCATTAACATTCCACGGCAGTGCAGGAGCCGTATATCACGGGGGTTGCACTTTCACCCTGTCTTTCCGCTGGGGAGGGGAGCCCGTAATGGCCTGGGTTCAGTCTTTAAGTGAGATGATTGTCCCAATCTGATATCAAGATCTGTTAGTTCTACCAAAGAGTCAAGAGATAATGTCAGATAGTATCGTCAGACTGTTTGCTTACCGACTTTGTCAGTGGTGGATGATTGGCCTTCAGCTTTTTGCCCTGGGTAGGCTTTTGAGCCAAAACTGCGGCAGTGATAATGTAACCGCTGGACAGTGGACCATACTGAATCTTTGGAGGAGCAGGAAACTCTGCAACGTTAGCAACAACAGATTTGTCGGAATGGCAGCGGGACAAGTGCACTGGTAAATGCAGTTGCTGGTGCTTACACTAGCAACCTCCTTTTTGGGTAGCAGCATTGATCTTCTGAAGTGGTTGTTTGAGAGCATACACAAAGGAGGTAGCAAACTTTGTGGGCTGCCTGGCCTTATAGCCCTGTTTGGCCTCACCATACAAGAATGCTTAGTTGTTATGATTTCTTGTATCTTCTTTTCTTCAAGTAAGATACTGCAGTTCCTACTGCAGACAGGGTGATTGCCAGAGCAGTTTACACACTTTGGAGGTAATGAACAATCAATACTGTCATGCACTGCCTTACCACATTTGCCACAAGTGCCTTCTCCCTTACAACCTGAGGAGGTGTGCCCAAAGTGCTGGTGTGTAAAACAGTGCATTTGGTTAGGAAAATAAGACTACATGTTGAGGTGGAGGAAACCAGCCTGTATGTGGTCTGGAAGTGAAACTTACTCAAAGGTCCTATCTTTCCATTTAATTATGAAAGAACACATTCTGGCCACCAGCATGGTTCTGTTGCTTGATATTGCCAGAGTCTGTGTAGTGCCCGCATCTGGGGGACTGGCTACACAAGCCCTCTTGGTTGATTGATACCTACCAGTAACCCACCCTTTTTCTTGGCGGAGAAAGAGATAATTTTGAAGGATCCATGCTGCTCCCACCAGTGATCAAGCCAAGATCCCCATTCCCTGCGACACACAACATTCCACGACCAAACCACATAGTAGTTACTGAACCATGTCTAGAGCTTACAATGACAGGGACTGGAACTGCTTTCCAGTCCTCAGATACGGAATCACAGGGTTGATAAGTTCGTACCCCGTAAATAAATGCTGAGCTCATGTGGGCTAGAGGCAGTTTGAAGCAGCCCAGAGATGTAATTCTACTGGGTATCAGGGTGCGTGAGTATTGCAGGGAATGAAAGGGCAGATGTAGCAGCCAAGGAGGAGCCGCATTGTGATCCTCAGTTATTTCAGTGTGCCATCCACCTGCATGCTATCATCTCTCTGTTGTTGTACAAAATCATGCATTGATGTGAAGGCGATTTACTGGAAGTGACCGACACTAAGATCTGTGTAGTGAAGCCCATAAATCAGCTGTGGCATATAGAACAAGGAAGTTCTTACTCATTTCGCATAGGCCACAGGCCTATGACACATGGATTCTTACTCAGGTGAGAGGACCCTCCAGTGTGTGGTGCTTGTGCCATGCAGGTCACTGTGTGCCACATTTTATTGGACTGTGTTGTATTTTCTGACCAGCAGTCTGGCCGATCTGCCTCTATTTTAAGTAACATTCAAACAAATATGGTTCAAGTTTTAAACTTCTATAAATTGTCCAACTTTTAGGGAGATGTTCTAATGTGTTAACAGGGTGACTGGCTCACCCAAGTTTTTTGTGATTTGTCAGGCAGTCATATTTCCTGTGCTTTCCTTTTACCTCTTCTGTGTTTTGTTTTCTCTATTTTAAATTCATGTATAGCTACTTGCTGTCTTTCTAATTTACACACACACTTGAGAAATTGTATGTTATTCCTTGTCATTTTTTCTGTTTTCCATCTTTCCCTTAGTTGCTTTAAATTCATGGAGGTATGTACTATCTATGCAACTGATTGAAAGCAGTTTGTTTAGTTGCCATACACATTTCACTTCTTTTATTTGGGAAGCATCATCAGTGGCCTGTAATACACGTTTCCTTTTACACATAAAATAATTATGTGGTAGATATCATATGCTGCTATATTACATTTTGTCGTGTCTTTCTCTTGTTTTTAGGTTAAAATCAACTTTTGTAGCACAAAGTTCGTAATGTGAACTTATCGTTCGGTGTTACAATTTCTGGCACTGCTAACTAGTGTGTGGTCCTGAAGATGTATTTGTTACTTTTCATACTCCAGCTGGTCGATTTCTGGCATTCTTTCACCCAGATTTGTCACATCGCATATATCTCTTCTACTGTTCATTTCTGTGATCAACATATGTGTGTTTTTTCGGTGTGTAGTGTTGCCAACTGTTGTTGTGTATTTGTCTGTCTTTTGTTTGGGTTGTGTTGTAATTTGATATTTTTCATTTGTTGTGTGTGTGTGTGTGTGTGTGTGTGTGTGTGTGTGTGTGTGTGTGTGTGTGTGTGATTCTTTCCTGAGAGGGTGATTTTTGCGCATATGTAATTTCTCTTTAAAACTAGTTTATTATTCTAATTTTGTAAATAATTTATTGAGGCATCAGACTAATAAAGCAAGATTTATTATGATATGCCACTTTAATATATTTTGGCCATACTTTGCACAGCAAGGTACAAGCTTCATGTGCACATTTGTCAAACAGTGTGGTAACCACAATAAAACAATCTTCTCACACAGATTGGTGAGAACTATAGAAACTGATGGTGCCAAGGCTTCCTTTATAAAGTGAAATGAAATTGATGTTTAAAAGTATGATAGCAACTAGGCAGATCATTCCAGCGAACCGCATAGAATTTGAATATTAAGACTGATGCATATCTGCATGGCTGAAAACACAGTGGAGTGTGAATGTTATTACTGTAAGTAATTTGAGTTCAAATCAATACCAATGAACAACACACTTGCATATGAGGGACACTATCCTACATTTTAGACACTCAGTGAGGTTTCTGGGCCTAATATTTTACTCCAAATTGTCGTGGTTGTCACACTTGAGAGACCTGAAAGCCAGAGCCTTCAAGGCACTGAACCTCATGAAGTGCCTTAGCCACAGGTCTTGGGGGAGTGAACAGGGTGTGTCTGCTACAGTTTTACAGGCCTTTTGTGCCTTTGTGGCCGGACTATGGGTGCACGGTGTATGTATCAATGAGGCCTTCTTTTTTGAAGGTCATTGACACTGTCCACTGTGATGGGATTTGACTGGCCATGGGTGCTTATAGGGCCAGTTTCATACCCAGTACCTGTGTTGAGACCAGGGAACCGCCACTCACCATCTGGTAGCAGCTCCTCATGGTGCAGCAGGCATTAAGTTCTTTGCAGCTCCAACTTCGCCCGCATAACATATTGTTGCTCATCTGCCCTTGGTATGCCTTTTCTCCAACTGTCCACAAGTCATAGTGGCGTTTGGAATCCATATGCAGTGTGTGCTGGAGTCACTCAGTGTGGTGCAATGAAACATAGTTCCAAATCAAAGTTCAGCCACAGAAAACAAGGAATTGTTGTATTCATGAATCAGTACAGCAACAGCTTCAATACAAGATATAAATTGCTGATCCACCTGCTTTTCACTGGCTAGAGAGCCCGTATGGTAGTGCATGATTTTGCAGGCATAGCTGTGAGGACTGTGCAAGCTGGCTTGGGTGTGGGATATTGAATGCGGTATGGTATCTGCACTTTTCTAGCATCTTGGCTGGGCTGGATATATGTGGGGTTGGATTTATTCAAAGAAAGGAAGTGTGACAGGGTTTCCTCAGAAGTTGTCATTTTGTTGTGTGGCCGTTGAGATTTTTGACGAACAGGACTGTTTCAGACTTCATGCAGGATGACATGTCTTATATTGTTCCTTTTGCATAAGGAACAGAATTTATCCAATTAAACTGACAAGCCTTATCAGATATAATACTTTGTGGCACTCCCTCTATATCTAAGTTTGTCTCTGGTGCCTGGATTGTTTGCACTGATATTGTTGATCATATCTGTGCATTGTGGGTTGATGTGAATGCATGTGATCCCATGGCTAATTGAGTGTAGACCTTGGAAGAGAATGTCGTGCCAGATCTGACTGGTTTCATCTGTATGTTTGCACACTCAGTGTCGGTGTCAGTGCGCAGCCAGTACATTTGACACCTTGCCCATGTCCCTGGATCAGTAGCACCATTGGCACTATGACTTTAGACACAGTCCACCGACCGAGCGAGGTGGCGCAGTGGTTAGCACACTGGACTCGCATTCTGGAGGACGACGGTTCAATCCCGTCTCCGGCCATCCTGATTTAGGTTTTCCGTGATTTCCCTAAATCGTTTGAGGCAAATGCCGGGATGGTTCCTTTGAAAGGGCACGGCCGATTTCCTTCCCAATCCTTCCCTAACCCGAGCTTGCGCTCCGTCTCTAATGACCTCGTTGTCGACGGGACGTTAAACACTAACCACCACCACCACCACCACCACCACCACAGTCCACCATTATGGTATCAAGCTTGTGCCTTTCAGATGAGTCGTGTGGTCAGTCTCTTGATAAAGGCAAGGATTTCCCCCTTTATCGGTTAGGCACCACAAATTACTCCTTAGCTATATCATACACATACATAGTGATCCACATCTTATGAATCAACACCTTCTGTTTTCTGATACAGAAGTAAGACTTTGAGAAAAGGAGCCTTGGCCAGGAATTCCACTACTGGCCCAGTTACAGTCCATTGGTTCCAACTGTTGCTTATCTTCTCGCAGTCCTCTCACTGGGCCACACTCGTGATCATCACTATGGAACATAACTTACCCACAAATTCACCTGAATCTATCTCTTGGCCCAAATGATGTGACAGACGCGTTGGTTTTTTGCGACTCGTTCTTCTTGTTTTTGCGAATCGTTCTTCTTGATACTCTCAGTGAGTACCCCAATTCAGTTATATTGATGCAGATGGCTCAATAGCTGAAGACTGGACAGACCACACTTTTACAAGCACCAGGGCCAGTAAGCAACACACTCTACATAGTGGATGCAGTGCCTTTACGATAGAAATTGCTTGCACTTCATTACATTTGCACTCAGTCACATCTTTCTTAATGTGTAGTGACTCTACAAGAGTGGTTTGGTAAACCTGGTAAATTTCCATGTAAGAATGGCATATGTTTGTTGCACCGTCGTGATTGGTAAGATTAATTATGCCAAGGATCGTATAAGAATTTCAACAATGTACAGGGTCTGAAATGGTCAGTGTGTTGATTGTTATTGAAAACAGAGAAAAACGAGCTATGTGTTGTTATTAAAAATTTTTATTTGAATGGTTGAACTGTCGCACAAATCAAAACAGAACTGGATGAAGTTCATCCCGAATCTGTACCATTACTGAAGACCGTTTATTTTTGGAATAATCACGTTTATATTGATTATTCCAAAAATAAACGGTCTTCAGTAATGGTACAGATTCGGGATGAACTTCATCCAGTTCTGTTTTGATTTTTGCGACAGTTGATGTCACCAAAAAGGAAACCATTGAAAAAAACCATGATACGGTAATGCAAGGCCATCGAATAAAAATTCTTCAGATTACGGAGTCAGTAGGCATCTCAACCGTGCGAATGCATAATATCGTGCACAAGGAATTGACGGTGAACAAGCTGTGTGCGAGGTGGATGCTGCGATTGCTCAGTCAGCCAAAAGCACGTCCGGTACAGCATTTGAGCACAATGTATGGCTATGTGTAATTGCAATCGGCAAGGATTTTTTTTTTCACCAATTTGTGGCAGTTGATGAAACTTGAATCCATCAATACGCACCAGAGTCAGAACTGCAGTCAAAACAACGGACAAAGGCAGGTGAACGTTCACGGAAGAAGACAATGACTGTTTTGACAGCTGGCAGAGTAATGGCCTCTGTTTTTTGGGATTCACAAGGAATAATACTCTTGTCTTAGATTACTGGACCCTGTTATGCTACTTTGCTGGATGGCTTGAAACTATTGTCGGCTGACCGAGGTTGGTACGCAAAAAATGCTCTTTCACCAGGATAATGCACCATCCCTTACATCAATGATAACAGTGGCTGAAATGCTTGAATTTGGCTTTGAATTGGTTTCTCATCCACCCTATTCACCAGACTTACAAGGGGAGGCCGCCAATTGTGAAATTCAGATTCGATTCATACTGCGCATATAAAAGCTCATGGCCAGAGGTGTAACGTGACAAAGCACCAAGATGCACTTCTCAGCCGTTGTCGAGAAAATCGACAGTTAAAAGAAACCGTTGCGGTGAAATACTCTCTACGATTAATGATTTTCTACAGCGTCGTAGCGCAGCGGTAAGCGCTGGGGTTCGTAATCCGAAGGTCGCCGGATCGAATCTCGCGCCATGCAATATTTTTTTATTATTAGTTTTTTGCAATTCAAATATACATAAACTATTAATGAATTGCTTATGCATGTTGGTGAAGGCGGATCGCTCTCCAATTGTACCGCCTCCATTTTTCCGTTTGTTTAACAGGGTGTACCAAAGCTGTCCCGTCCGCACTGATTTTCGACGATGTTATAAGTTGCGCTAGGTACCGCATCTACCTTCTTTCGAAGTTAGCAGGCAACTACGCTGTTATTGGGCGGCTCGTTTCGGCCCATTCAACATCTGTCCTTCAAGTGTAACGAGCGAGTAACGGAGTTTATATTTCATACCTGCCACAGCAAGTTTGTGTTCGTGGGGTCTCTATTCTAATTCGAACGTTTGACTTACGCTATACGTATTCGTTTCTACGTCTTCCGTTAACTATACGTGGTTAACATTATGAAGACAATTAATAACATTTGTGAAATACAACTTTGTTTGCGGAAAACATAATGATGTTCGAAGTCGCCAGTTTTTCCACGACAAACGACTTTCAACAACTTATTATATGCATAATTGTTGCAACTGATTGCCGGGAATTATATATATATATATATATATATATATATATATATATATATATATATATATGAATTACAAAAAACAAATACTAAAAAAAGGTTGCATGGAGCGAGATTCGATTTCGATCCGGCGACCTTCGGATTACGAACCCGAGCGCTTACCGCTGCACCACCACGCTGTAAAAAATTACTAATCGTAGAGAGTATTTCACCGCAACGGTTTCTTTTAACTGTCGATTTTCTCGACAATGGCTGAGAAGTGCATGTTGGTGCTTTGCCACATTACACCTCTGGCCATGAGCTTTTATTATGCGCAGTATGAATCGAATCTGAATTTCACAATTGGCGGCCTCCCCTTGTTAGTCGAAGTGACAACTTGCTGTTCCCTAACTTGAAACTTTGCTTTGCTAAGAAGAAATTTCCGTCAAACAAGGAAGTGATAGTTGCAGTCAGCGAGTATTTTGCGGCATTTGATAACACCTATTTTTCCAATGGGATGAAGAAGCAGCAGAATCGCTGGACCAAGTGTGCATCCCTCAAAGAATACTATGTCGAGAAGTAAGGTGAGTTCTGTATTCAAAAGACATTTTTTCTTTCATTTTTATCATATCTGTCAAACCATCCTCGTATGAGCAGCATATAGACTGTAGCCTAGTGTTATTTGTGGCCTCCATTGGTATTGCATATACCAGCTCCCCTCTTAGAACTCCATGACAGAAGATCTCCTCTGTTTATTCAGTCACATAAATATCCTGGGGACTGAAATCGTAGACCAGCTGGCCAAGAATCTACCAGGAAGTATGCTCTGGAAATAAAGATACCACGGTCCAATATGCGGACGACCTTGTATCGCCGGCTCTTAGCGGGTTGGGACAGTGAATGGAGTGTCATGATCAAAGCTGTAAAAGAGGCAGAGACTGTTTGGCAGTCTTCTCTTCAACCATATTACCATGAATACATCCGACAGGCTGCCGTAGCCTGCTGCAGTTGCAACACTCCACTGACGGTTGTGCATGTTGGAGTGCCCCATCCTACACGGCGAGCTTCGCAGCTGGCTGAAACACTCCTTGGAATCCTAGCTGATAAGTTCAAGTGGCAAGTCATTTTAAATTTTATCGATCAGATTGGATTGTGTAATTTTTATCTGATATGTTCATTGTTATGGTCTTGCCGGCTGCCAGACGGAGAAACAACGTGGGCTGCCACCGAATTTGTCGCTCTAGGCTACCTCCCGCTTACCCCAGATGGAGAGCTGGTTCGGTTCCTGACAGCCCAACAAAGTTTTAATATCATGATGAGTCTTAATTTCTTCTTAAAAATGTTTTTGTGCTCGTCTTATTAGATAACCAATTTGACGTATCCACTGACCTGCTACAGTAGGCAGGGTAGCTTGGTCAGATTGGTGTTGCATAACTTCCACCGCATGAGAAGCCACGACGAGCCCCGAATCGTTCCCAGCTGACGTTTAACCTACCCTATTATCTTTTGCACCCATCTGACGTTTAATAATTTATTCTTAACATGTATAGACTGGCTAGTGAGATAGTTTTTGAACGTAAAAGAAAGAGGAATAACGTGGAAATAGAAGAACCACAGGAGGTTTTGAACAGATAGCAAGAATATATTGCATGTCTGTGTAAGAGGGATGAAATGCAAAGCGAAATTAAGGTTGAAGAGGAGCAATATGTATCGGAAGATGGAAAGGGATTCACCATCTTGGAAGCAGAAGTAGAAAAGACACTGAATGAGATGAAGAATAGGAAGGCATGTGGAATTGATGATTTGCCAGCAGAACTGTTGAAGAGTCTGGGAAACAAGGCAAGAAAAGAAATAGACTACCTCTGTAACGAGATATATGACAAAGGGGAATGGCCTGAGGACTTCCTTGCAACAGTTATGATACCAATAGAGAAACACTAAAAAATGTGAAGAGCATCAGACCATCAGTCTAATTCCTCTTGCAGCTAAAGTCTTGCTTTATGGTACAATAGGCCGTAGACCTTTCCCAGGAGCAATTCCCAATTCTCCATTTAATTCGAACTTCCGTATCATGTACCATCCCCGATGCGGAAAGAGGAGCTTTCCCTATTCCTTTAATGCATCGATACTCGCGAAGAGCACCAGCACTACTGCTGCAGTTTTGATAAAACAGCTTTACGAGTAAAGCCTTGCTCACCTTGTCCAGACCGATATTGACTATTTGCAACTGTAATGCTCACTGACACTTGTGTTCCAACACTACGTCGCCGCACCTGTACCGACGCCTAGCGGCAAATCGTGAGACTAACACTACTGACAACGCAGGTCCTACAGCGCATAGTCTGGACATCTTTACTATACAGCATACGGTGTACATTGCTATACATTCATACGGTAAATAGTTTTTCATCTAAACTGAGGAAATAGCGAAAATTTAATTATAACCACCCGTACTATTTTGCAGAATGTCGTGTCTTGATATGTGAGTCTAGGCATCTCATAGGGCATAACCGGAATTTGCCCATTGTACAACTCATGGTTTCATCAAGATGGAAACGAAATGCCTCTTGCTTGTCGAACTCTTATTCAGGATCCGTCGGTAGATATCGCAGGATGTTAGTTAGGTTGTTGCTGTGGGTGGTGGTGGTGAGTTTCTATGGGAGCAAAGGGACCAAACTGCTGAGGTCATCGGTCCCTAGGCTTACACACTACTTAACCTAACTTTAACTAACGCTAAGGACAACACACACACACACACACACACACACACACACACACACACACACACACACACACACACACACCCATGCCCGAGGAAGTTCTCGAACCTCCGACGGGGTAAGCCGCGCGAACCTTGGAAAGACGCCTCACACCGCGTGGCTACCCCTTGCGGCGATGGGTGGTGGGCCAATAGCGGATTTCATGATAGTAACTGCTGAAAAACAGCAGCCACCCCTGTAATCATTATACCGTCTTATTTGGTTGGTCCAATAAGGGTCCAAAAGCGATTTCAATGGCTTGTGGTCCATGCGACCAGGGGGAATTATGTTGTATAAGAAAAAGTGGAATTTTTCGTATTGTAAATAAAAGCCGATGGCTCCTTTTGTAGTTACTTCTAACACACCTGTGTCACGGTTAGGGTCTTAGATGTACATGCAGTCAGTTGTCTGACGCCTTCGGAGACTTAGGTGACAAGAAAGTTCTAATTATACATCTAGGGATAACTACTAGTAAGCCTGAACGTAGTCAGTCTTAGAATAGAACTGGCTCCCTGATAACTTAGGCAGTAGATCTTCTGAATGCAGAATCGGATGAACATTTACATCAGATTGAAAAATAGGTTGCTATTTTAGAATTGCCACACATACGAATTTGGCTGTTAGACTTTTTAATTATCACGGTAGACATTGACCATTGGCTAGACGTCATTGATGTCACAACACCTGATGCCTATAAACGATGGAGTTGCGCTGTAGCTGCTCCCTTTGTAGCCAAATCACACCTAGTCCTGAAAAAATGAGGGGCAGCTTTAGGTTTTAGTGATATGTGTGCTTTGTTCATAGCCCAGATTGCATTCGATTAAATCAGAGTATTCTGTATATTAAATTTTCAAATCAGTAAACAGAATAGTATTGGATATGATAACTGAATTTTGTATTTCAAAACCGAAGCTAGAAAAAGCGTTTGTACCCAAAATATTAGTTTCTACTGGTGCAGACTATACAAAATATGTTCAAAATGTTCAAATGTACGTGAATTCCCAAGGGACCAAACTGCTGAGGTCATCGACCCCTTAAACTAACTTAAACTAACATGCTAAGAACAACACACACAACCGTGCCCGAGACAGGACTCGAACCTCCGACGGGAGGGGCCGCGCAATACGTGACATGGCGCCTCAAACCACGCGGCCACTCCTCGCGGCTACAAAAGATGCAGTAGATTACAAACACGTTTATAGATAACATTAACTATTACATGACCTTTTGAAACAATATGCAAACTACTTTACTGCATCAAACAATATTTAGTTAGCTCCAAAGCAGTGAACAGATACGCCAGTATGTTTCAGCTGTAATTAGAGATGTAGAAGCACAGGTATGAACATGAAACTCTCTACCCACGTAATTGATGACCAATTAGTCAGTCAGTTTGAGTGGAGTTGAAGTAGTGCCTGATGTCACAAGAGTGATCTTGTGCAGTGTGGTACAGTGCTGTGGTGAAGGCTGTAAGTGACCATAACAGATGGTTGCCACTAACCCATCATCGTCCCAAACAAAACACTTAGCACTGAACTGGGGCCTTTGCGCTGGCTGTGACTGCGGAAACATTTAGTGCTTGATTTCCTTGTTTTCATTACTCTTTGCAAACTATTATTAAGGTTACTGCTGCTGCTACTACTACTACTACTACTACTACTACTACTACTACTACTGTAATTTCCATCTTAACAATTTTCTATATTAGCTTAAGCCAACATAGAGGAGGGATTTCTAAGTACATTGCAAAATGATTTGGACAAGATATCTGTATGGTGCGAAAAGTGGCAATTGACTCTAAATAATCCCCATTAGCACTAAAAGAAATACGCTAAATTTCGGTTACACTATAATTCACACAAATTTAGAGCCTGTAAATTCAACTAATTACCTAGGGATTACAGTTGCGGATAACTTAAATTGGAATCAACACGCCAGACAGCAGTAGCCGGCCGAGACACGAGCAGAAACAGCGAAGTAACCGATTTTGTGACTTACGAGTTCATGACCAGGAGCGAATTTTATATCATCATCTGCGTGTTTTAATAGTTTAGTTTCTTGAGTTTGAGTGTTCATTTAATATCTAATATCCACAGATCCACAGTTCTCGCGTTTTCGTTTGCGTCCGAAAGTAAATCAATTTTGTGACATATTACAAGTTCCTAATCAGGGACGAAGTATTTAGAAAGTCTCTTCGGGTTTGCCGCCGGATCTCAAAATCAACTTGATTCAACATTTCGGCGATCCAACTGGTCGCCATCTTCAGGTGAAGGCTGCTTCTGCTGATGAGTCCCGCTGGAAGGTTGGTTGGATTTCGGGTTCCGATGGATAGATCAGGTGTCCACTAGACGACGGAGGTAGTACACGGGTAGCAGGGGCTGTGTGGCGTGGAGTGGGCGGTTTTTTAGGTTAGAGGGTCTCGGGGAAACACAAGAAGGGCTTCAATCACAAAGGGTGCAGGCCGAACACAGGAAGAACGTACATACAGAATCATCAGTACAGCAGTTGTAAATTGTCGTAGCTGTGTTGGTAAAGTACCAGAGCTCCAAGCCCTAATAGAAATCACTGATTCTCAAATCGTTATAGGCACTGAAAGCTGGTTGAAGCCGAAGATAAATTCAGCCGAAATTTTCGCGAAGAACCTAACGATGTTACTGTTGGAAGTAGTTTATCTTGTGGCGAAATTGAGTAGATAGTTCCTTTGAGTTAGCATGGGCAGAGGTCATTGTTGGCAACCGTAATAAAATAATAATTGGATCCTTTTACCGATCTCCCAACTCAGATGATACAGTTGCTGAAAGTTTCAAAGAAAAATTGAGTTTGATTTCAAACAAGTACCCGACTCATACGATTATAGTTGGTGGTGCCTCTAATTTACCCTCGATGTTGGCAAAAATACATGTTTAATTCCGAAGGTACGCATAAACCATCATCCGAAATTGTGCTAAACGCATTCTCTGAAAATTATTTCGAGCAGTTGGTTCATGAGCTCACGCGAATAGTAAATGGTTATGAAAACACACTTGACCTCTTAGCAACAAATAATCCTGAGTTAATAACGAGCAGCAAAACGGATACAGGGATCAGTGAACACAGGGTTGTCGTAGCGAGATTGAATAGTGTAATCCTCAAATCCACCAAAAATAAACAAAAAATATACCTCTTAAAGAAAAGCAGATAAAAATTCACTTGACACCTTCCTGAGAGACAATCTCCACTTCTTCCAAATGAATAATATAATTGTAGACCAAATGTGGCTTGAATTCAAAGAAATAGTATCAGCAGCAGTTGAGAGATTTATACCAAATAAATTAACAAACGACGGAGCTGATCCTCCTTGGTACACAAAACGGCTCAGAATACTGTTGCAGAAACGGAGAAGCAAACATGCCAAATTTAAACAGACGCAAAACTCCCAAGATTGGCGATCTTTTACAGACGTTCGAAATTTACTGCTGACTTCAATGGGAGATGCTTAGAACAGATTCCACGATGAAACAGTGTCTCGAAAACTGGCAGAAAATCCAAAGAGATTCTGGTCGTATGTGAAGTATTTTAGCGACAAGAAACAATCCGTGCCTTCTCTGCGCGATAGCAGTGGAGATATTATCTAAAACAGTGCAGCCAAAGCAGAGTTATTAAACACAACCTTCCGAAATGCCTTCACAAAAGTAGAAGTAAATACTACAGAATTCGGATCAAGAACAGCTGCCAACATGAGTAACGTAGTAGTAAATATCCTCGTAGTAGTGAAGCAACCTAAATCAATTAATAAAAACAAGTTTTCTGGTCCAGACTGTATACCATTAGGTTTCTTCCAGAGTATACAACCGTTTGCTCGACGAAAGCTTCGTACCCAAAGACTGGAAAGCTGCACAGGTCACACCAATATTCAAGAAAGGTAGTAAGAGTAATCCACTTAATTACATGCCCATATCATTAACGTAGATATGCAGCAGGATTCTGGAACATTTGTTGGGTTCGAGCATAATGAATTAGCTCGAAGAAAACGGTCTATTGACACACAGTCAACGTAGATTCAGAACATCTTTCTTGTGAAACACAACTAGCGCTTTATTCGCATGAAGTGTTGAGTGCTATTGAAAAGGGATTTCAGATCGATTCCGTATTTCTGGATTTCCAGAAGGCTTTTGACACTGTACCACACAAGTGGCTTGTAGTGAATTTCGTGCTTATCTAATATCGTCTCAGTTACGTGTCTGGATACGTGATTTCCTGTCAGTGAGGTCGCAGTTCATAGCAACTAACGGAAAGTCATAAAGTAAACGATTTGGGAGACAATCTGAGCAGCCGTCTTAGGTTGTTTCCAGATGACAATGTCGTATATGGACTAATAAAGTCATCAGAAGATCAAAACAATTTCCAAAACGATTTAGAAAAGATATCTGAATGGTGCGAAAATCGACACTAGACCCTAAATAATGAAAAGTGTAAGGTATCCACATGATTGCTACAACTCCATTAAACTTCGGTTACACGATAAATCAGTCAAATGTAAAGGCCATAAATTCAACTAAATACCTAGGAATTACAATTACGGATACCTTAAATTGGAAGGGACACATAGAAAATGTTGTGGGGAAGGCTAACCAAAGACTGTGTTTTACTGGCAGGACACTTAGAAAATGTAACAGACCTACTAAGGAGACTGACTACACTACACTTGTCCGTCCTCTTTTAGAATACACCTGCGCGGTGTGGGATCCTTACCATATGTGACTGATAATGTACATCGAAAAAGTTCAAAGAAGGGCAGCACGTTTTATATTATTGCGAAATATGGGAGAGAGTGTCACTGAAATGATACGGGATTTGGGGTGGACATCATTAAAAGAAAGGCGTTTCTCGTTGCGACGGAATCTTCTCAAGAAATTCCAATCACCAACATGTTCCTCCGAATGCGACAATATTTTGTTGACTCCGACCTACATAGGGAGAAACCATCACCACGATAAAATAAGGGAAATCAGAGCTCGTATGGAAAGATGTAGGTGTTCGTTATTTCCACGCGCTATATGAGACTGGAATAATAGAGAATCGTGAAGGTGGTTCGATGAACTCTCTGCCAGGCACTTAAATGTGATCTGCAGAGTATCCATGTAGATGTAATGTGAGTGAGTGCGATTTATTGGCAGAACACTTAGAATTTGCAGTACGTCTACTACAGAGACTGCTTACACGACGCTTGTCAACCCTCTTCTGGAGCACTGCTCTGAGCTGTGGGATCCTCATGAGATGGGACTGACTGAGGACGCCGAAAAAGATCAGAGAAGGGAGCTCGTTTTGTACTACCGCGAAGTAGGGTAGAAAGTGATACCGACATGATACGTTAATTGTGGTCGTAATAATCAAAACAAAGATTTTTTTCGTTGCTGCAGGGTTTTCTCGTGTAATTTCAGTTACCAACTTTCTCATCCAATTGTGAAAATGGTATTTTAGCACCCACCCACATAGGCAGAAATGATCATCATGGTAAGAGAAAGATTTAAGTGTTCGGGTTTTCCACCGCGCGATTGGAGAGTGGAACGGTTGAGAAATAGCTTGAAGGTGTCAGGCACTTAGTTGTGAATTGCAGAGTAATTATGTGAACGTAGATGTAGATTCGTAAGCATCTTTGCGTCACATTGCTGCAGTATCTACAGACTATGCCATCCGGTCATCAATTGACAGTCCGCCCCAATAGCTGAATGGTCAGGCTGGAGAGGGAGATTTTCTCTCCTCAGGGATTGGGTGTTGTGCTGTCCTCATCATCATTTCATCCCCATTGTCGACGTGCAAGTCGCTCAATGTGGCGTCGCACCCAATAAGACTTCCACTTGGCGGCGGAACTTCCCGACTGGGAACTCCCGGCTACTGACGCCATACGCTCATTTCCATCATTTGATGCTAGGGAACAACATAGCGTGGTATGTATTATCGCTATGCGCAAGACAACGCTGGCTGCACATTGTGCAGCTAACGAGTCGGCATGGGGTGCATGTTCAGCTACGACCGAGGTGACTGAACTGTGACGAACCTCGCTCAACCTAGTATCGGACAGTATTATATTAGTCTGAACTTCCTGGCAAGGAGCTAGACACAGAACCATGTCCCAGATTGAAAAATTTTGGTATAAGTTATGTTGCATTATTAGCGGAGAATATTGCTCTGTTAACTAATGGACCAACCGGCATTTGTAACATTGGTTCAGTTTCTACTGACGCTGGTTTTAATGTTGTCTAGCAGCGATTACATACATTTTCATCTCAAAATGAGTGCAGAATGAACTATGCAAGATATCTGGTGGCAAGTTATGAAGCAGCTGTTAAATGTGATTTCTGGAAAACAGTCTCAGAGCGGACGGAATCTGAGTATTAGGCACGTTACTAGTCTTTCAAAACAGCGGAAACTATCCGAAATATGTTTCCCAAGTTTTCTTAGCTTCATCAAAGCCAGAAATGTAGGTCTTAATGCTGTTGGTGGAATATTGTCCCGCTCTTACATGCACTTCAGCAAGTAGCTGTGGTGTTTTTGTAATATCTCAAACTGTAACTGAATTTTCTGTTTTCTACTGCTGCTGCCGCAACTCGTAATAAAATTTGTATCCATGATAGACTAATGACATTCCAGAGTTTTGAGTTCACCATAACCACGTTTGTGTCGTAGCCTGACACAAACTAGGCAGGTCACTCTTACAATTGAATGGTTGTGTGGATGCCAAGATATACGATAAGTCGATGGCCGAAATCACAATAAAGTGTGAGCATTATAAATGCGAGTAATATGAACACAAATTAAAGCAGTAAACAAAACCAGAACCGTCTTTCAATAAAAGGCAAAATTTGGAACCTTGTTGAGGTCCGAATAGTGAGATATATGTTGTATTCGTGAATATATGTAAAAAAAGGTTTCAGTGACGAGATACAAACTGCCAGTTCACCTACCAAGTCGGTTATTTATTTCCTGTACCGGTCCAACGGGAATCCGCATGGGACTTGATTGCTGCGACCCTTGGAGTCGGTGGAAAAGCGAACTACATGCCACACAAATGTCGCCACCTTCAGTCTGTCTCCACATCGTTGGAGTATCAGAATTTTAAAGAAGCTATCCAGTCTCTCTCCACAAGTCTTAGTTGTTGGCATACCGTAAGGCTCAGGTCCCCCCCCCCCCTCCCCCTCCCAGATGGTTTATCTATATGCAACACCCATAGCTCTGTATGTGTTAAGAGTGATGTGGACAAGGGCACCTACATAGAATTCAAATGTTCAGGAACTGCATCAGATAGTAGTAAGAGGGGCATTGGAGGTATTCAAAGAAAGGTACACGCATTGTTACAGGTTTGTTTGACTGATAGGAAAACGGCTCAGAAATGCTGACTGAACTGAACTGGCATAAACTTGAGAAAGACGCAAACTATCCCGCAAAAATCTACTTCCAAATTTTAAACAACTACAGACTGGTGCGTATTGCTCCCTTTGTGTCCACGAAGGTAAGAGAGACTTATTATACATTGGCGTTAGATAGAAGCAACCTGTAAAAAAAACTGGCGACTCGCCTCTGAATTACTTCGATTTCTTCCTTTTATCCGACCTGGAAGGTATCCCAAAGCGAAGAGTACTCAATAATGGGTCGCACAAGTTTTCCTCTATTGATGAGCTACATTTTACATAGAATTCTCCCAATAAACCGAAGTTAGATAATCGCCTTCCCTCATCGACGAGACTCTGCCAAGTAGCATACCACTAATACTGTATTCGAACATTACAGGACTAATTCTCCCACTCATCTGCATTAACTTACATTTTTCTACGTTTTGAGCAAGCTGCCATTCATCACATCAACTAGAAATCTTAACCAAGTCATCCTGTATACTCCTTCATTCGCTCAACGACATCTTCGCGTAAACCACAGCTTCGTTAGCAAAGAGCCTCCGATTACTGCTCACCCTGCCCGTCGATGCCCACCTCTACGACGATTGGTGGGATCTGGGTTCAAGTTTCCCACATCTCGCTCGATGACGTCACTGATTTATCTACAACGTCGAGGTCAGCTGTACTTGAATGCTTCACAAGAACCCTCGTATGGAGTGTTCATCAATTTTGGCACAGTTCGGGATCGATGGTTCTTTGTCTACACGAAGCTGCAGGCGAATAAATAGATGCAGATACTTGGACTGCAATGGTCTACGTCGTTCGTCGGTGAGAGACGATGGCAAACGTATAAGGCCCCCATTTTATCTTCGGAGTGGTACATCCTCCACACTAAAATACCTCCACTGACTGCAATAAAAATGCTCTGTTAGCAAGTGGGAAGCATTAGCTAATAAGTGTTTTGATTTAATTGTATCCTACGACGGACGTTTACTGTATCTCATCATCGAGGCAATCTTCTTCCGTGCTTCGAGTGTCCATAGTCGGTGTTGCTACTCCCTTACTAAACACAGTGCTCTGAACGTACATCGCAGCAAGTAGATCGCTCTGAATAATATGACGGCTCTCTTATTTTAGTTGTCGTCCAGCATTAAATTGGCGAGTGACTGGAATCACTGTGGTCCGAATGTACATTTTTTCAGTCCGCATTAGTCAGCGGTGATCTCTGTCGCCAGCACGTGTTCCCTGTGGAAACTGACTTGGAACATAAAAAGCCGTTTGCGGGTGCCTCGGAGCTGGAATGTCCCTATGTCGGACACCCACGTTCTGGCCGTGATCAAATGGACTCATTTTGTGTGTTTTCTATATTCTGCGCTCGGTTCTCAATCGTCTGCCAGTGCAAAGACCTGAAACTTCCCTGTCACGTGACTAACAGAACTACAGTGCGCCGTGGCAACGCGGGCGATGTCTCACCAACATAGCAGCTAACTGTAACTCCGTCGTAACTTGCATGAGTATACATTTCTGTCGATGAGATGGTAAGCGCTGGGCTCCTTTCGTTTCCTCACATACGTGCGTTTGTGTACAATGCGTCCGTTACTTAGGCAAAGAGTTCATAGTATCACTTTCAGGCTATTTATCGAACGTTCCACATTCGAACCGCGCATGAGAAAAATGAAAACCTGAAATTTTGCGTGTGTTTTCTGACTTATTTTATTACGGTACTCATTTCTCCATCTGTAGGTGGGAGTAAGAAAAGCAGAAGAAAAGTTAGCGACCGGACGTTCATGAAAAGATCTCACCGCAACGATAAACACCTTTGTTCTAGTAAGTGCCACCCCACATCTCTCATATCATTGACTCTCTCTCTCCCTGTTTCGTGATAGTAATAAAACGAGCTGCCCTGCTGTCGACTTTCTGCATGTCCTCCGTCTATCCTCTGTGGTAAGGACATAATTCGGCGCAGCAATACTCCAGAAGGTGGCGGACATGCGTAGTGTAGCCAGTCTGTTTAGTGTATTTGTTGTATCTGTTAACTGCTCCCAGTAACACACAGTCTTTGGTTCGCCGCCTCCATAACACTTTCTGTGTGATGATTCCCATTTAAGTTATTTCTACTTGTAAACCATAGGTAATTAGTTTAATCTATAATCTTTAAATTCGAGCTATTTAGCGTGTAGCAGAACTGTAACGAATGTTTTCCAGTACTCATGTGTTGGACTTTACACTTGTATTGTTTGGGGCGAATTGTCAGTTTTCGCATCATGCCGATCATCTCGTTATAAGGGGCCCGTGCGAACTTCCCCTCACCAATTTTATTCATTTTGATAGCTTGTGTGGGGCACGACTAGGACACCAGCATATGTAAACAGGAATCGTTTTCGAGAAAATAGAGTGCGAAAATTTTTGACGTGCTTTCATACTTGCGACTTAAAGCGTCCGCAGCTGAGCAAGTAAACGTTTAGCTTCTAAGCGCGAGATGTCGGCATCGAATCTCGCTGTCGCCACTGACTTTCATTTTAATTGCAACGGAAACTTTCTGACATGGAGATCGTCTCCCAACGTGCACTATTGAAGTAACACCTCCAAAATGTACTTTATTAATGCAGCCTTGCGACGTTTATTTTTACAGGCAGATGAAGAACCTTTTATAACTACTACAAAATTGCTTATAAATCATAGAGAAGAGAGGGAGTTTGAAGAGATTACTGCATAAAAATTCAATCAATCATACACCATTAGTTACGGGTATCAGTGTTCGGTGACGTGCTTCTATATACATGGTATGCCGCGAATCTGTGTAATGATCAAGAACCGTTCATGAATGTAGACGAAGTTTCCAAGTTTGTTGTGCAATAGGCACACCGAAAAGACCATTGGTATGAAAAAAATCGGCGTTCATTACATGCTCTACATGTCGGAATATTACTGTTTTCCTTGTTTTAGGATCAGTAGCATCCTGACTTGTGCCGTGCGGCATAGATTACATATTATACTTGTCACAGATGTAAATACAATAATATGAACAAAATGACTAAGCTGATTTGATAGAATGTTCTCTCCCATCCTTTCTTTATTTCCAATCTCTCTACGAAAAAATTCTTCCTTTTTTCAGTATAAAGATTATAAATGATTAATTAGGTATTGGCAATTTGCACAATTGTTGTTTGAAATACGTGTAATTAAAAAAAAGTAAATACAGTGAGATTCGTTCCAGAGACCTCGCACTTCTGATTGGTTGGTTGATTTCGTGGAAAGTACCAAACAGAGAGGTCATCGGTCCCCTCGGATTAGGGAAGGATGAGGAAGGAAGTCGGCCGTGCCCTTTCAAAGGAACCATCCTGGCATATGCCTGAAGTGATTTAGGGAAATCACGGATAACCTAAAACAGGATGGCCGGATGCGGGTTTGAACCGCGACCCTCCCGAATGCGAGTCCAGTATGCTAACGACAGCGCCACTTCGCTCGGTCCGCGCTTATGAAACTAGGCGCTTACTCGCTACGCTGCGGAGCGCCCAAGTGTTAGTAATCGTATAAATTACACATATAAGTACGCCTGAAAATTTCAAACTCGATTTTCTCGAAAACGGTCGAGAGTGGCGTCTTCCTGTTTACATATGTTAAAATCCTAGTCGTGCCTACGCATCCTGTCGGTATGAATCAGTTCGGTGAGGGGGAGTTTGTATGGTCCCCTTGTTAGTGTTAATCCAGTATAGTACGGATTCCGCTGTACTCAAGATTCGGCAAATTTATTTTTACTTAACTTTGCGGGCGGATGCCCTTCCAGTCGCCTCAGTCGCCATTTACCTGGGGGAAGTCTTGTGCACCACCTGTCCGTGAATCGTATAAACTTTTTTCTGTTTGTGTGACGTATTTTCTGAGGTGGAAATTGGGGGACCAATCCAATATTTGCCTAAACGAGTGTGGAAAACCCTTTGAAAACCACTCTGTCTGGCTGATGCACCAACCACGGTCGTTAATCAACCGGACTTGGTCGATCCGGGTCTGCCTCACCTTCCTGTTTCTTAACCGAACGTGCTGCGAATTACTCTTAGCAGTAGCCCTTTCGCGTCATGCACACATATATATCAGTAAGATGCGACGACCGCAGATCCAGTCTTTCCATGCGGGTGCACACCAAGCCCCGTCTCTTGCGGGAAACGGTAATGGCGAGTGAGGGGTTCACGGGTAGGTGACGCTACGCTGCGCGTCGGGTGGGAAGCGAGCTTGGATGGCCGAGGCGGTTAAAGCGACCGCTCGCGTTAAGCGGGAGATGCGGGTACGAGTCCCGGCAGTGCTCAAATTTTCTGCTGTTGCCATTGATTCCCTTCAATGCCCAAATGAGGCTAGTGTAATTTAAAAACTTTGGAATCATGCAGATATCTTGTGACAATAAAAATCGTTCTGATGTTCTATTGATTTTACTAGACGGCCAGCGATACCATCATTAAGAGGGCTGCTGACGTTGTCACATTAATCGTTTATATGGATTAAGAACAACGGAGAACATGTAACATTTCCTTGGCGAATCCCATATTCGCTTCGGTTTCGTTAAATGATTTCCAGTCAGTTACTACGAACTGTGACCTTCCTGAAAGGAGATAGGCCGGCCGGAATGGCCGAGCGGTTCTAGGCGCTTCAGTCTGGAACCGCGCGACCGCTACGGTCGCTGGTTCGAATCCTGCCTCGGGCATGGATGTGTGTTTCGTCCTTAGGTTAGATAGGTTTAAGTAGTTCTAAGTTCTAAGGGACTGATGACCTCAGATGTTAAGTCCCATAGTGCTCAGAGCCATTTGAACCATTTGAATCTGAAAGGAGATAACGATCCAGTTGCACCACTGAGACTATACTCCATAGGCACGCAATTCGTTTAGAAGTTGCTTGTGAGGAACTGTATCAAACGCCTCGTGGCATTGTATAAATATGTATCAGCTTGAGATCACCTGTCGATAGACTCATTACTTTGTGCCAATAAAGAGCGGTTTTCACAAGCTCGACATTTTATGAACCTTTTCTGGCATTAGGAGAAATAAGTCATAATAAACTAAGAAAAATCAGAGCTTGCACGAAAAAAATCAGGTGTTCATTTTCCCCACGTGCTGTTGCAGAGTGGAACGCTCGAGAAATCGCCTGAAAGTGATTATAAGAATGCTCTGCCAAAATTGCAGAGTAATCATGTACAGGTATATATAGATGATTATCGTTACATTCTTCTAAGATTTATTTCTTAGGCTTTTAGGAACAAGTGTCTTCAAGAAACGTAAGAGATACAATACTTCTATCATCACATTGTGATGAACTAACAAGTCTGGCATAACACCACCGGAAAACTGGTGATAGTAAAGGATTGTTGGATGACTAATCGCTGAATGGATGTCGTACTTGACAGCGAACTGTTAAAGAGTTCGATTCATGCTCGATGCTATAATTTTTTCTAGTGTTCTGCTGTTTCTTTCACCTCTGGCAGAGCTCTGCATATGTGGAAAACTCAGTTTCTTGGTTAAATAGTATGTTTGCACGTAACAGGCAGAATGTGTCATTTCATAGGTTGTGGGAAGACAGTTTTACCATTCCTGCGAAAGCATTGTGATATTTAAGAAAACAGTTTTAAGGTTCTTTATTGCTTTGTTTACTGTATTAGAGGACTGTTGGAGAGAGTGGCGTACGGCTCGATTGGTACCGGAGGCTTAAGCATAACGGTAACTAACTGGTAGAAAATACGAGGGTATCGGGAGAAGCGCAGCACTTTCGAGTGAAAGCGTTGCTGACGGTGCAGTTACAGCAAAATAAATATTTTTGGAAAACATTGTTAGCAGAAATAAATAGTACCTAGCATTTTGATAAACACTTTGAAATTACCGTAACGCGACGTGTAAAATTCGTTGTAGCCCTCTATACGAAAGTGAGAGGCAACAAATTCATCTAGTGTCAAGTATTTTCAAGTGTTGAATCAGAAGAAATGCCTAGCATATAAAAACTAGAAGGTATGCTCATTGTGATGTGATAAATTAGTGAACAAGGTATTCACAAAAAGTATCACCAATTTAGTAGCAAAAACATTGAGTTTAATCAAACAAGAGGAACAAACTTACATCAGAACGAACTATAGCATTTACAAGGCATGAGAAAATAAGAAAGGAGGAGGTGCAAGGTGCTGTATGAAGTAAGGGGAGAAATAACTTGACCAGAGACACGTGCCTTTGTGGCAGCAAGATTTAAAGCGCGAGCTGTTGCACTGTGATGAAACAACAAAGCATCTTTCGACGTTTCTCACACGCAAACCGTATCTCATGGCGCTTTTTTATGGGAAGTTTACCTCATAGTTTTCAGTATTCGCATGCTCTTTCGCGAGATTAGCATATCAATATAAAATTACATTAACTCCCAGACAGATAAAAAGTCTGCCAACTCTTGAGAGTAAAAAGAAAATTATTCTTTATAAATGCGTGAAAGTAAAAAATCATAGCTGTTGACCTCCCTTTCAAGTATCGACAATAACTTAAAAATCGTGTGAATTGCGCAGCATTGATTCAGCGCAGCTGCTTAACTATCGCCGAATGTCTTGGTCATAACATAGTCTCTCAAGCTCGAACTCGGCCGTCTGCTGTTACACCTAAATTTCCTCACGTCGGCAGTTTACATGCGAATCTGCATCTCTCTGCTGATGTACCTATACGCACTGCTAATTGTGATGATTGCTCCATAATTAGGGACCAACTCGAGCTCATCGAACGCCTTAACATCTAGCATGGGCGGAACCACGTCTTGTGGTATGAGAATGGGGTTAACTCGGCCAATATAATGACACCCGCAGGCGCGTATATCAGTTGGCCTAAGGCATCGTCTAATGAAGAAGAGAGGTTGGGATGCAAAAGTACAGGCAATATCGACACGTTATTATAGCTATAAGCCCAATTCTTAGGTCTTCCTTGGCCCCACAGCCAAAATACTTACCTCTCTCACTCTCCCGCTCCTTTTTTTCCGTTTTATTCTGATTAAGCCACGCCTGGCGAGCATTAAATCTTGGGGCGTAAACTTCGGCGGGCAGCCTTCGGCGGCGTTTGCCGCCAACGCAAGCTGGAAAAAAAAAGTAGATACGATTTCCGCCACATATGTAAATTTTCAGTGGAAGAACTTGGTGCTCTCCGTCAAGAAATTGTGATTGGCCGTAGTTGCTCTCCATTTATAAGGAATCTGGTTTCTAAATTAGACGTTCGGCGTCGGCAGAGAAGACCAAGCGGGCGGCGCCGTAATTACATTAATACTGTTTCTTTCTCTTTTCCACCCCTTCCTTGTCCCTCCTCCCCCAGCCGACCTTCCCGGCCCATTCTTCGGCAATCGGGATTGCAGACTCCGTATCGAAAGGTCCAGCATTACGCCGGCCATTAAATGCCTTCTGGCTCCGGGCACAGTGAACGTACGTACGCGCCCAGATTAAAAGATCTCCATCCCTCCATCTCCTCGTTATACGTTCTCCGGGCGAGGCTGGCGGAAGGAGCAGGTGGATGGATGAATTTGTGTAGGGGGCGGGAGAATGGGCGGCGATCAGCGAAGGGGGCAGGCAGGCCCAGCGCCGGAGCGCGGAGACGAATGGGTCATTGCGCAAGAAAGTATAACTTGCGTGGCGAGCCGAGCCGAGGGGGGCTGTGCAGTCGGCGGTGATGGGCGTGTCCGGTCGAGGAGGGCCGATTGCCCGGGGCCTCGCCGTCCCTCCCGATTAGCATATCCAGCGGACCTGCCCTTCCCTGCGTCCGTGTGCGCTCTCCTACACTGTGTGCGTGCATTTGTTTCAGCATCCATGGCGCCCAAGAAGGTAGAGGAGCCCGAGAGGAAGCCGCTCATTGGCCGCGTGGGCACCAATCTCAAGGTGGGCATCGTCGGCATCCCCAACGTCGGCAAGTCCACCTTCTTCAACGTCCTCACCAAGAGCCAGGCGGCCGCCGAGAACTTCCCGTTCTGCACCATCGATCCCAATGAAAATAAGTATCTCCTCCTTTCAGTTTCTTTTGTAGATATTTTGATGCTGTATTGTAGCGTTGCCGTCTCCGACAATCTAGCTTTCATCGCCGACTTCGACAACGAGGATTGAGACGTTCCCACCATTGGATTTCAGATATAGAGCGTGGTAGATGATGAACAAGGTGGCGCAATGGTAAGACCCAGAATTTGCATTCAGGAGGACGACGATTCTAAGCCCCCGCTTGAACTTCCAGATTTACTTTTTCCTTAAGTCCCGTAAGGTAACTGCCGGGATGATTCCTTTGCAAAGGGCGCAAGCGGATTTACTCCCCATCGCTCCTAAGTACCAATTTACGCTTCATCTCTAATAAAGTCGTCGACGAGAAAGTACACATTAATTTTCTGTCCTTTTCAAGGAACTTACCAATGGAATCCTTTAAAACCAAGTTTAATGCAGGAAAAGAAAAATACGCAGAAAATTCTGATTGCTTAGCTACATGTCAAGTTTAATGACGAATTCTTCTGATTCCCTTAAAGTTACCCGATTTTATCGTAATTTCATGACATGAGAGCTGATTAGCTGACCAGGATTTCAGTTGGGACAATAATTTCTAGAGAGCAATTATTTCAGCGACTGACAATCCAGACACGTCTCATGGCTCGAATGGAGGCTTCAGTAATCGAATAGCCTTTCTCCTCATAATAAACTGCAAGTTTTGCTACATTGGTATTCTGTGAGTTCGTCTGTGGAGAACAGATACTTAGGAGACATGTATCAGCACGTATAATCCTTGCATCAACCCGTGAAGCGTTCATAAAAGCCCATTTACTTAATAAGATGACTACCCGCAAATTGCAAGGGTATGAATCCCTATTCAGTACGAACTTTGTCAGGAAGTTCCATTACAGGTAAACCCATATTAGGATGAATTATTCATTCTGCGAACTTTAAACCAACTGTATTGGGAGAAGCATGTCTTAGTGGTCGGAACACAATTGATGAAACGTCACCACGATTTGAAAGTGACAATTTGACATTGCACTGGAGCTCTGAGTATGGAACTGTGCTTCGAAATATACATTAGCGGTTAATAAGAATAATATAAAGGAAGGATTATTGGAGTTGAAAGTCCCGTCAATGACGAGGTCATTAAAGACATGGCGTATGATTGGGGAAGAAAGTCGGCCGTGTCCTGTTCGAAGGAACAATCCCTGCATTTGCCTTACGTGATGTAGGTAAACTAAAAAATTTTGAATTGACGTCCTCCCCAATGAGAGTCCATGGTCTTAATCACTGCGCCACCTCGCTAGGTGTAGTATTTTTAATACGGTCGATGGTATTTATCATTTGATATCCCTCACGTTCTCAGGTTGCCACGAAAAACATTCTCTATCACAAAAATGAAGACTCAGATTTTTTAAACTTTAAAGCAGACCAGACCGCTATGGTAGCAGATTCGAATCCTGCCTTGGGCATGGATGTGTGTGATGTCCTTAGGTTAGTTAGGTTTAAGTAGTTCTAAGTTCTAGGGGACTGATGACCTCAGAAGCTAAGTCCCATAAGTGCTCAGAGCCATTTGAACCATTTTTAAAGCAGACCAACAATCCCCTGGTGCAAATTATGAAAAGTTTCATTAGAATTTGTACAAGAGAAAAAATAAAATTACTGTCAGAATATCATTCCTCGTACCTTACTAAATTTCTCATAGCACTAAGTTCTTCAGCATATTTGGTTTCAAAGAATAACGTAAACGCGATCTGTAGAAGCCTTTCGATTGATAGGTTTCAGTGTGCAGGGGAATAACAGCTGTCCGACAGATTTCGACAAAGAATGCCAACACTCACTTTGTCCCATCTCTTTTTACTTTTTCCATTGTGAAACGTGAATTGCCATGGGGAGAAGATAACTGATTCCACTGGCGCAACATTGGAACATGTCGTACACTATCAGGGTTGACAGTCCGTCGCCGTTTATTACGGCATGGGTTACGTGCTCGCCATCCACTTCTCCGCATACGTTTGACGAATGTGCAAAAACATGCTAGATAGCAGTGGTGTATGGAGCAATGTCACTTGGGACGGGAATGGCATCAGATAGTGGTTACGGACGAATCCAGGTTCTGTTTACGTGAAAATTATCGCCCTCATTTTGGTTCGCCGTGGACAGGGAGGAGCGGCATCACAGTGACGACATTGTCACAAGACATATAGCGCCACATCAAGGCCTTATGGTATGGGGTGCTGGATGCCATCACGCATGGAACAAGCTACGAGGGCCCGTGGCGCACCGTGTGCCTTCTAGACAACAGCTAACATGCTGAACCGAGATGTCTCAAATGCAAATCACTTTTGCAGAACATACTAATCTGCATGTACTGTGAATATGAACGCCATATCTCTAGTCGTTCAAGGTGTTCTTTTTTTTTAACATGAGTGTATAAACATAAGTTATTGTCACAGAAGCACGGCAAGACATTGTGTTATCGACACGTTGAAATATTTCACAACACACTTCAGCCTGAAAGACTCAAGTTTCTTGAACGGTCGGTCTCTTGCTAAATTCAAAAAATTAGTTGCTTACAAGACATGACTAACTGGTTTTTGAATTACCTTTGAAAATCCCACAAGATACTGTGCACCCGCCGGCCGTTGTGGCCGAGCGGTTCTAGATGCTTCAGTCCGGAACCACGCGACTGCTACGGTCTCAGGTTCGAATCCTGCCTCGGGCATGGATGTGTGTGATGTCCTTAGGTTAGTTAGGTTTAAAGTAATTCTAAGTCTAGGGGACTGATGACGTTAGATGTTAAGTCCCATAGTGCTCAGACCCATTTGAACTGTGTACCCAAAATAAATAATTGTGCATGTAGTCATTATTTGGCTGGCTCTGAGCACTATGGGACTCAACTGCTGTGGTCATAAGTCCCCTAGAACTTAGAAATACTTAAACCTAACTAACCTAAGGACATCACACACAGCCATGCCCGAGGCAGGATTCGAACCTGCGACCGTAGCGGTCGTGCGGTTCCAGACTGTAGCGCCTTTAACCGCTCGGCCACTCCGGCCGGCTAGTCATTATTTCTTCATGAATTTAATACAGATGGTGTTAGAAGATAGTAACACAGTGTTCAAATGTCTACTACAGAGAGTTTGTACATAAACAACAACAACAACGACGACGACGACGGCGACGACGACAATACCACACTGTTTTCAGGTATGAGGAGTAGGATGTGGGTAATCATCGTAGCAAGTGAGTATGGTATTAACAGCTGTTCTACACTGAAGTGACAAATGGCATGGGATAGCGATATGCTCATATACAGATGGCGGCAGTATCGCGCACACTAGGAATAAAAGGACAGTGCATTGGCGGAGCTGCCATTTGTACTCAGGTGATTCATGTGGAAAGGTTTCCGACGTGATTATGACTGTGCGACTGGAATTAAAAGACTTCGAACTCGGGATGGTAGTTGGAGGTAGACGCATGGGGCTTTCCACTTCGGGAATCGTTAGGGAATTCAGTATTTCGCTATCCACAGTGTCAAGAATGTGATGAAAATACCATATTTCAGGCATCACCTCTCACCACGGACAACGCAGTGGCCGCCGGCCTTCAGTTAACGACCAAGGCAGCGGCGTTTCGGTCAGTGCTAACAGACAAGCAACATTGTGTGAAATAACCGCAGAAATCAATGTGGGACGTACTATGAACGTATCCTTTAGGACAGTGCGGTGAAATTTGGCGTTAATGGACTGTGACAGCGGTCGACCGACGCGAGTGCCTTTGCTAACAGCACGATATTGTCTGCAGTGCCTCTCCTGGAGTTGTGACCATATCGGTTGGACCCTAGACGACTGGGAAACTGTGGCCCATCAGATGAGTCCCGATTTCAGTTTGTAAGAACTGATGGTAGAGACCGAGTGTGGCGCAGATCTCATGCAGCCGTCGGCCCAAGTTGTCAACTATGTATTGTTCACGCTTGTGGTGGCTCGGTAATGGTGTGAGCAGTGGTTACGTGGAATGGACTGGGTCATGTGGCCCAGTTGAATCGATCATTGACAGGAAATGGCTGTGTTCGGCTACTTGGAGACCATTTGCAGCCATTCATGGACTTCTTGTTCCCAAACAACGATGAAATTTTATGGATGACAATGCGCCATGTCACCGAGCCAAAATTGTTCGCGATTGGTTGTAGAATGTTCTGGAAAATTCGAGCAAATGATTTGGCCCCGAGATCGCCCGGCATGAATCCCACTGAACATTTATGGGACATTCGAGAGGTCAGTACAAAAACCTGCACCGGCAACGCTTTGGTGATAATGGATGGCTATACTGGCAGCGGGGCACAATATTTGTGCAAGGGACTTCCAGCGACTTGTATCCAAGCCACGTCCAGTTGCTGCAGAACGTCGGGCAAGAAGAGGTCCTACACTATATTAGGAGGTATTCCATGACTTTTGGCACCTCAGTTTACTTTCATGTCAAAGAATATAAATAAATACATTAATTTATTAAGTAAAAAAAAAGAAATAAGTACATCTGAATTTGGACACCTGAATGGCAGTTTTTTGGATGGCGAAAAGGAAGTCGTAAGTACGTAAAAATGAAACAGAAGCTTTCTATCCACTTTGCGAAATTCAAAGGTACTAATGTGTTTACCGAATTCATTCTACGTCCCACCAGTGAATGAAGTGTTCAGTTAATGATGTTTACAATTTTAACTGTCCATTTCTTTTACCTACTTGATGCTCAAATCGCATTTCTTTTTCTCGTAGGTAGTCAGAACATACGGTTGCATATGTCAGTCCTTTTGCTTTCGAAGCAGTTGTTTATGGTGACAATGTGAATAACGGGCTTAAAAGTTCTATCGATTATGGATATCGCAAATATGCTTGCTCTGGTGTCAAATTTCCATCTGTTAGAGTTTGTTAATTCATTATTTGTCTGGCGAATCACGTTGTCGTTGAGTGACCAAGCACATACTAGTCTTTGCGGGGCACGTACATATTGGATATATTCTATCTCTTTATTCAACTCACCGCGTGTATTCGATTTCTCAGTAATGATTTTCAATGTTTGAAAATCTTCCAACCCAACTTGAACTGTGTTACGAAAGTGCGTCCTCGAGATTTGGAGTAGAAACATACTCTCAATAAGGAACGCTGTGATGTATCGAAGTCTTAAAACTGGCACTTTCTGCAAGATTATAAATCACGTATTGATGTAGATAAATAAATTAATTTTGCATTCTGGTGGCGACTACATTGACGGAAACTCCAAACGTGAACAGTTGATGTACATTGGTGTGCAAACCTTAAGGACGAAAGTAACTTGCGCATGATGTGTCAAGTAACATAGTTTGATGAAACTTAAATCTTATATACTGTAGAAATAACTGCTACAGTGTATGACACTTTTATTGAAAGTCGGTGGTTCTAGGCGTTTCAGCCTGGAACCGCGCGACCGCTACGGTCGCAGATTCGAATCCTGCCTCGGGCATGGATGTGTGTGCTGTCCTTAGGTTAGTTAGATTTAAGTAGTTCTAAGTTCTGATGACCTCAGATGTTAAGACCCATAGTGCTCAGAGCCATAGTCAAAGTCGAGAAATACACTGAATCTCCGCGATTTGTGATGGCTCCTGGACATTACAGAAGACGGGATATGGTTCTTGATAGGTTGTGAGATCTCCACGGACAGCAGTACATGCTCTGCAACGTGCTCCCTAGCTGGCCAAAAGGTTGGTAAGGAGTTCTTACGGTAGGCCGTCCCATTCCTTCATCAGCGCGGTAGACAACTGCTGGATGGTCGTTGATACATGTCACGATGGGATTTGAGTTGGGGCAACGGGCAAGCCACTCCAGTCGCGAACATCCTCTCGTTCCAAGAGCTCTCCCATCTGCGCTGTTCGATGCGGTCCCACATTTTAATCCATAAAAATGAAGTCAGAGTCGAATTAACCCCAGAAAACACGCACAGGGTTCAAATGGTTCAAATGGCTCTGAGCACTATGGGACTTAACATCTATGGTCATCAGTCCCCTAGAACTTAGAACTACTTAAACCTAACTAACCTAAGGACACCACACAACACCCAGCCATCACGAGGCAGAGAAAATCCCTGACCCCGCCGGGAATCGAACCCGGGAACCCGGGCGTGGGAAGCGAGAACGCTACCGCACGACCACGAGATGCGGGCCACGCACAGGGAAGGAGTACAGTGCCATAATAACGCCGACCAGTGAATGTACCGTGTTCAAAATTTTGTAGGTCAATACGCCCAAATAACATTATGCCTCACTACACCATAACTCCTGAGCCACCAAAACGTTCATGTTCGACAGTGTTTCTGGGTGCATTACGTGTTCCCACCTCTCACCATATGAGGATACGTCCAGAATAAGTACTCGCACTGAACCTGCTTTCATCCGAGAAGAACACGCGACCCCACTTCTCGTTCGACCAGTCCCTATGCTGTAAGCATCGTCGCGAACGGTGCCGCCGGTGGGCGGGTGCCAACAGAACGTAACGGAGTGGTGGTCGGGCAGAGAGACCACCCCCTTGCGGTCACCGTTCCACTGTGGAGCGTGAGATTGCGAACCTTGCAGTCCTGTTAAACGTGGTCCCCTTCTTCCCTGTTGCACAATGTAGCGCTCATCTGCTGCTGTAGTTGGCCGTGGTCAACCATCATCTCTCCGAACAGCGGTGCCTGTGGTTCGGAACGCTCCACATGCACATGAAGCAATGCTGTAAACAATACCAAATTTCTGGACTGTGTTCTCCACAATTCATCCTCGTTCCAGTTTCCGATGACTGCTTTTCGTCTGAAGTCATTCAGATGTTGCCTCCGGGCCATGTTGCAATGGAGTACACCATCACAGTGCACCGTAACTATTCGCCGACTGCCTGCCTGCCTGCCTGTATTTTCCCGTTTCTTCGACTGCCTAGTGTTGTGTGTCGAGCCCATTAGGCGCTATAGTCACGCTGACCTCAAGCCATGTGACGTGCGGCTTCCGTGTACGACTGGCAGATCTCTAGCAACTTCGTCTTGCACTTTTTCATTTCCACCATGTAGTTATTAGGCTGCTTTATCTATCTCGTCCTTATGCGTTACAGAACAGTGTTGCTTGGATATATGCATCACAGCCTTGTGACGAAGATAGCAGCTGAATCAGGTTAATAGTTTCTATGATGACGACGACGACGACCACCACCACCACCACCATCACCACCACCACCACCACCACCACCACCACCACCACCCTCATTCATATTACGTTCACTGTTGGGTAAAGGCTTCTTCTGGATCTTTACATACATCGAGGTCTTCATGTATCATCCATGTTATACCTGCACGTTTCATAATGTCACCTTCCATTAGGTCGTCTTCACGTTTTTAAATGAAGAGCAGTTTCCTGACAACGTGTCCCACTCGCCAGCATTTAGTTCTCTTTCCGATCATAATTATACATTCCATTCAGTCTGTTGATTGATCCATTTGTGTGATTTTCTGTCTCTCCTAGTAATCTCCAAAATTCGCGTCTCCGTTGCTTGCTAAACTACCCTTGATTATTGAATGATTTTCGCATCGTCTGGACTGATTCATAAATTAGAGAAAGATAACATATGTTATTCATTTGCGAAATAAATATAATTAAGGAACGCATTGTATTTACGACTCAGTATTGCATTCTTGATGTGAAGAAATGTTCCGAGAAGGGTGTCTTCGTTCCATATATCGACTTAAAGTGAAGATTCTGAGATTCAATGGTCCAAAAGCATCAACATGTAATTCTATGAAGCTTGATCTTGTATTGTGAATGTGATTCCGCCACGTCATTTTCTTAAATATTTACAAGATTTATGCAGCACCATGTCGCAAATTATACTACTACTGCTGTACGCTGAGCGACAACAGAAAAACTCAGACTGCAACTGGCGGACCGTAATCACGCTTGTTCGTCATCATTAAAAAAGAAAAAAAAAAATGAGTCCGAATGAGTGTGATGATGACATGACCGCAAAGGCTGTAGGAAACTGTTCGCCCCCCCCCCCCTTTTTTTAGTAATGGTCTGTCATAGTCTCATTACGGTAACAAAAATTTCGCCATTTGAAAATACTAGGTAAATTCATAGTTTTGTTGTTTTTACCGCCGAGTGTACACCGGCTGTGAAAGTTTATATTCCTGTTAATTTACATTAAGCTTCATTAATGGTATCGACCAAATATTAATCAAAATTTACCGTTCGGCCAAAAATTAATTTAGTGTTGACATAAATTTATCGTCGCTGTATTTCGATTTGTACAAGATCGCAATTAAATCGTCGCCATAGTGGTGAACGGCGTCATTACTGCTCAAATTAGTGTCCAACAGACACTGTACTCAGTACCTGGTCCGTCCTCTGATTTGCAGAGTAATTGCTACAGGTAAATAGTTCCTTGAAGTACGTGGGAGTGGGTTTCTCCTAGAGTTAAGAAATATACTTTGCGTTTATTCCCTCAGTACCTACACAAATTTACGTGTTAGAAAAATAAGTTTCCAGTGACTGCCGCAATTCCTTCTGACACTATTTTCTCATATTTATGCATTCATATGCATGTATGCAATTTCGGTAAAACAGACACTGCGTAGGGGCGCATTTGTACATGCGAAATGATGCGGCAGTTTCTTTCAGGAAGAAAGGAAAGAAGATCCGTATTAACGACCTGTCGACGAAAAAGTAATTAGAGACGGAGCACAAGGTCGGACTGGGGAAGCAAGTCGGCCGTGGTCTTTCGATGCAACCATCATATAACCTATTGTGAGAAATGACGTAAAACCTAAATCTGGATGGCCGGACGGTGGATAGGAGACACTGTCCTGAATACGAGTCCAGTGTCGTACCGTACCACTGCGCCACCTCGCTCGGTTTCATTCAACAGGTCTCGTGTCCGACCCCGAGTCCAACTGCACTGATACACGTTTCTCATGATTCACTGTAACACTTTTGCTGGCTTCATCAGTGACAACATGTAAGGAGCGAGAAGAGGCCGTTTCCTGCTTGAAGTGTGATGATACTGACAAACTATTCGTAGGCGACCTATCTTGAGGCAGTTGGGCGGGATTAGGGAGTGGGAGAACATTTATCGACAAGTTTTGCACGTGTTAAGATGGGAATCGTGATTTTCTATTAAATTTTGTAGAGGCTCATCGTCTGCAGACCCCCCTTAGAGTGGTCAAATTTAAATTCCACCAGCCAGTGACAGCTTAATAAGCCAAAGAAACAATCTATTCGGAATTCTTCAAAATAGAATCTCAAAGTTTCATCTCAGTAACTCATCGAATGTTCGATCGGGTATTTTGATTTTCAGTCACGCGAATTGATAATCCAGACAGTCTTATGCTAAATTTTAAAACTTGTGTATGTCGCAAAAAAAGAAAGAAAGAGAGACTGAGTTAGCTTGGTAGGCAGGATTCTAGCACGATTAATGTCCGGCTGAAAGACGCACTCGATTAATGGGTGTTGGCCACATTCCCGTGTCATATGACGTCAATTTCCGATGAGCGACGCCAGTTACGTGGCTGTAACCTTGAAGGATGATTCGTTGCTGGAAACTGAGGAATTGGCTTCGGATACACATATATTTGCGCTGCTCACGACGCTGAGGCATGCAAAGCTGCTTCAATGCCATCCGTTCTCAGCGTTTGCCATCAGTCATCTGACATTGTTATCCATAGTTAACAGAGAAGTTTCCTGTGAACTCCATACGATATTTGCCTTTAATGTTAAGCATCGTATTCCTCTGCAGGCATTCGAATCTGTTGTTGTCCATGTATGAATGTAAAGGTGTTTTGTTGTAATCTTCTTTTGATCTATAATCATGCCACGTTTCCGTCATGTGAGTCATTATGGTCTGTATGAGCTTCATAGGAAGTGAATGCTACTCGTATTGCAAAGCTATTCTCAGCACAGTGAGAATCTGCCGAGGTTCGAATGCGAACAGCAAGACACCTCTCTGAGCGTCCTAGATTTCAAGCGGAGCTACTGAGCTGGCTGTTCCACAGACTGACTTGTTCCCTGTTGAAGATATTGATCATTGTCGACTGGTAGGCTGGGAGTATCACCTGCTGCACAGGCATACAGACGTGCTGCAGGATCCTTACCACACACACACACACACACACACACACACACACACACACACACTCTCTCTCTCTCTCTCTCTCTCTCTCTCTCTCTCTCTCTCTCTCTCTCTTTTCGGCCCTATGAGTTCAGGTCCCATTCTATGGTCTGACGTGCCACTTTCAAAATTCTACAGAAGTGCAGGCCATATGGGGAAGGATGCCTTGCGTGGTGCACGAGTGCCCTGATATTCGATCTCCTGAATCTCTTGTCATGGCTTTGCATCTCCATCTGCGATTCAACTATTTGAGTGAGGACACTTTCCGGGGTATGTCATCTTCTTCCGTTGTCTCCTGTCCCCTTTTGCCCTTACGACAATATTGGATTTCTCTGCACCCAATATCCAACACGGTAGCCAGTCTGTTGTGGCGGGGCCATCATGTACCCGTTTGACGGTAGCCCCCTGACAACACAGGGATTGCACTGCTGATGCCTGAGCTGTAAACTCCCCATGTATGCTGAAGAGTAGATGCCTGTCTTCCTGGGGCATCAGGACTCCCGGCGATGGTCATCATGCCAGTTAGCCTTTGCTGTGGCTGTGTGGCGCCCGTGGGGGGAGCCCCTGATCGGAGTGGGTGGCATCAGGGCAGATGACCCACAATGAAGCGGACTAAGTCATCTGTTGCTGGTGACCGTACGGCACCAGCGGTCTCTAAGAAGGGCAAGATAGAATACAATGCCTACAGGTATGTCCCTAAATCGTTTCCCTCCCTCGCTACATTATGGGAGGAACGTAGAGCTACAGAACGGAGAGAGCCATATTCGCCTCGGTTTTTAGTCTGTAGCAGAACCGATGGGGACTCTTTTCTACCTCAATTTTTCGTTCAACAACTTGAGGATAAGTTTGGAGAAGTGACAGTGCTGTCCAAGATGCGAAATGGTGCAGTCTTGATTCGGACAGGATCCGCAGCCCAATCCCGAGCGTTACTCGCCTGTGACAAACTGAGTGATATCCTGTTTCCGTCACTTCCCATAAAAACCTCAACATGGTCCAGGGGATTATTTTCCATCGTGACCTTCTCTTGCAGTCTGACGACGAGCTCCGCGCCAATTTAGAACGGCGGGGTGTTCATTTCATGCGGCGTGTTTACAGAGGACCCAAAGACAACAGGGTTGCTACTAGTGCCTTCATCTTAGCCTTTGAGGGTGATTCATTGCCTGAAAACGTCAAGGTGATAGTTTACCACTGTGACGTTAAACCATACGTCCCTCCCCCTATGCGGTGCTTTAAGTGCTGGAAGTCCGGGTACATGTCTTCCTGCTGCACTTCCAGTGCCACATGTCGAGACTGCAGACGTCCACTGCATCCAGATACTCCATGTGTGCCACCTCTCACTTGTCTCAACTGTGGAGAGCACCAAGGGGTCCCTTGGGGCCCTCTCTTCCAAGGTCGGTATTAATGCCACGGCAGACACTCGCCAGTGGCGTAAGGAGCCAAAAGCTGCTGGACGAAGAGCTTCACGGTCTTGTGCATGAAGCTGCTTCGGAGAAATCTTCCCAGTAAGCCCCTGAAGTGAAGCGAGAGAGCAAGCAAACTAAGTAGTAGTCTGCTAAGAAACGGGACCCTCTGGTGTCCCCAACACCACCACTCCCTATCAGTTCGGCGTCTAAGGATGCAGTGGAGATCTTCGCGTCCCCTGTGGACCTGGATCTCACTAATGCTTCATCCATCATAGAAATGGCTACAAATACTCAGTCGGAGGCAGCAGGTGACCCTGAGGCATAACCTGCCTCTTTGCGCACTTCATGCCTTCCCAGCCTCACGATAACGTCATCCTCCAGTGGAATTGCGGCGGTTTTTTCCACCACCTGGCTGAGCTATGGCAACTTTTAAGCTTTGCACCTGCTTCTGCATTGCCCGCCACGAAACCTGGTTCCTGGAATGCGGACCCCTGCCCTCCATGGCTGTAAGGGATATTCAGGAACTGTAGCAACTATAATAGCATGTCAGGTGGAGTTTGCGTCTATGTCCTGAACTCAGTATACAGTGAACCCGTGCCCATTCAAACGCCTCTTGAAACTGTAACTGTCAGGATAAGGACGACACAGGAAATAACTGTTACAACGTATATCTTACTCCAGATAGTGCAGTACCCCTGAACGCATTGGCTGTACTGATTTATAAACTCCCTAAACCTTTCCTACTTTCGGGAGATTTTAACGCTCATAACCCCCTTGTGGGGTGGCACAGTTCTTACTGACAGAGGCAGAGATGTCGAAACTTTACTGTTACAACTCGACCTCGACCTCTGCCTCTTAAATACTGGGGCCGCCACACATTTCAGTGTGGCACATGGCACATATTCGGCCGTTGGTCTCTCGGTTTGCAGTCGCCTTCTCCCGTATATCCACTGGAGAGCACATGACGACCTGTGTGGTAGTGACCACTTCGCCATCTTCCTGTCACTGCCCCAGCGTCAGGCCCATGGACGCCTGCCCAGATGGGCTTTAAACAAAGCAGACTGGGACGCTTTCACCTCTGCTGTCACGATTGAATCTCCCCCACATGGTAATATCGATGTGGTGGTTGAGCAGGTAACTACAACGATCGTTTCTGCGGCGGAAAACGCCACCCCTCGTTCTTTAGGGTGCCCCCGGCGAAAGATAGTCCTTTGGTGGTCGCCAGAAGTCGCTGAGGCAATTAAGGAGCGTCGGCGAGCTCTACAGCGGCATAAGCGGCACCCTTCCGTGCAACACCTCATAGCCTTTAAACGGCCTGCGTTCGCCAGCTTATCAAAAGATGGAAACAGGAGTGTTGGGAGAGGTACGTGGCGACCATTGGGTGCCATGCGTTACCTTCCCAAGTCTGGGGAAAGATCAAACGAGTTTTTGGATACCAGACCCCAACAGGTGTTCCTGGTGTTAACATAAATGGCGTGTTATCTACCGACCCAAACGCGATTCTGAGCACTTTGCTCGTGCCTCTGTGTCAGAGAATTACCCCCAGCCTTTCGCACTCTCAAATGGCGGATGGAAGGGAAAGTCCTCTCGCTCACTACACGCCACCGTGAACCCTATAACGCCCCATTTACAGAGTGGGAGCTCCTCAGTGCACTTGCACATTGCCCCGACAAAGCTCCTGGGCCCTATCGGATCCACAGTGAGATGATTAAACATCTCTCGTCTGACTACAAGCGACATCTCTTCGTGATCTTCAACCGGACCTGGTGCGATGGCATCTTTCCATCGCACTGGCGGGAGAGCACCAGCATACCAGTGCTCAAACCCGGCAAAAACCCGCTTGATGTGCTGGAACGTGTGGTGTGTTGGCGGTTGGGTTGGGTCCTGGAGTCATGTGGCCTACTGGTTCCGTGCCAGGGCGGCTTCCGCCAGGGTCACTCTACCACTGATAATCTTGTGTCCCTCGAGTGTGCCATCTGAAAGGCCTTTCCCAGATGCCAACACCTTGTGGTCTTCTTTGATTTACACTAAGCGTATGAAACCACCTGTTGACATCATATCCTTGGCACATTATACGAGTTGGGTATCCGAGGCCTGCTCTCAATTTTTATTCAGAATTTCCTGTCCCTTCGAACTTTTCGTGCCCATGTTAGTGCCTCCCATAGTTCCCCCAATATCCGGGAGAATGGGGTCCCGCAGGGCTCTGTATTGAGTGTATCTCTATTTTTAGTGGCCATTAACGGTCTAGCAGCAGCTGTAGGGCCGTCCGTCTCACCCTCTCTGTATGCAGACGACTGCTGCATTTCGTACTGCTCCACCAGTACTGGTGTTGCTGAGCAGCGCCTGCAGGGAGCCATCCACAAGGCGCAGTCATGGGCTCTAGCCCACTGCTTTCAGTTTTCGGCTGCAGAGTCGTGTGTTATGCACTTGTGTCGGTGTCTTAGTGTTCACCCGGAACCATAACTTTATCTTACTGCCGATCACCTCACAGTAGTGGAGACGTATCGATTTTTAGGACTGGTTTTCGTCGTCCGATTGACTTGGCTTCCTCACCTTCGTCAGCTTTTAGCAGAAGTGCTGGCAGCACCTCAATACCCTCCGCAGCCTGAGCAACACCAACTGGGGCGCAGATCCCACTACGCTGCTGCAGCTATACAGAGCCCGTGTTCAATCCCGTCTTGACTATGGGAGTCTGGTTTATGGTTCAGCGGCGCCCTCAGTGTTGCGTTTACTCGACCCAGTGCACCAATGTGGCGTTCAAATAGCAACTGGGGCTTTTAGAACGAGCCCGGTGACCAGCGTTCTTGCGGAGGCTGGCGTCCTTCCACTGCAGGTCAGGCGTGCACAACTGCTCGCCAGTTACGTTGCACACGTTCGTAGTTCTGTGGATCCGAATTACCGTCTCCTTTTCCCACCCTTTGCCAGCCGGAGTGGCCGTGCGGTTCTAGGCGCTACAGTCTGGAACCGAGCGACCGCTACGGTCGCAGGTTCGAATCCTGCCTCGGGCATGGATGTGTGTGATGTCCTTAGGTTAGTTAGGTTTAATTAGTTCTAAGTTCTAGGCGATTGATGACATCAGAAGTTAAGTCGCATAGTGCTCAGAGCCATTTTCCCACCCACAGCGGTTCATCTCCCGCATCGGCGGCCCAGGTAAGGGCTTACAACTGCAGTTCGCGTCCGATCCCTTCTATCTGAACTGGAGTCCTTGCCTTTACCACCTATACTCGAGGTCCAATCGCGTACACCTCCATGGTGTACATCTAGGCCGAAGCTTCGCCTGGACCTTTCACACGGCCCAAAGGATTCAGGTCACCCCATCGCTCTCCGCTGTCACTTCATCTCGATTCTTGACATGTCCGAGGCCATGAAGTGGTTTACACCGATGGCTCGATGGCTGATGGTCACGTCGGCTTCGCGTATGTCCATGGAGGACGTATTGAACAGCATTCCTTGCCCGTTGGCTGCATTGTTTTCACTGCAGAGCTGGTGGCTACATCTCGTGCTCTTGAGCACATCCGTTCATGCCGTGGGGAGTCGTTTCTTGTGTGTACTGACTCCTTGAGCAGTCTACAAGCTATTGGCTAGTGCTACCCTCGTCATCCTTTGGTAGCGATCATCCAGGAGTCCATCTACGCCCTGGAATGGTCCGGTCGTTCAGTGGTGTTTGTGTGGATCCCAGGACACGTCGGAATCCCAGGCTACGAATGTGTGGCAGGTCTCCATGCTGGCCTCTAGCAGGGACTCTGTGGTTCTCTGCCGGCTCCGCTCTGGCCACGCTTGGGCGACCCACGGCTACCTCCTGCGCCGTGAAGACCCACCTTAGTGTCGGTTGACAGTGGCCCACATACCGTTGCACTGTCCCACTTTGACTGCCCTGCGACGAAATCTTCGGTTACCGGCCTCGTTGCCGCTAATTTTATCTGACAACGCCTCATCGGCTGATTCAGTTTCTCGTTTTATTCGTGAGGGTGTGTTTTATCATTTGATCTAAGTTTTAGCGCATGTCCTTTGTCCCTCTGTGTCCTCCACCCTAGTGCTTTTAGTGTGGAGGTTTTAATGTGTTGTAGAGCGACTGGCTTCTCCTTTTTATTCTGATGATCAGCCAGCCATGGTAATCTGTTATGTCGTTTTAATCTCTTCTACCTGTTTCTTGCGTTTCTGTGGTTTTCTTCTCCCCTTTTTCCCATTTAAGTGTTTGTTGCCCTTCCGTCGTTCTTGTGGTTTTTTCCTTTCTCTCCATTTTGTGTTGTCAGTCTTGGTTGTTTGATTCTCAACCTTGTGGCATTGTTTTATTCGGAACAAGAACCGATGACCTAGCAGTTTGTGGTCCCTTCCCCCCTCTTTTAAACCAACCAACCAACACACACACACACACACACACACACACACACACACACACACACACACACACACAAACACACCACAATCAAAACTTGGAACTTAAACAATAAAAAGAACGGTCCTCCGTATCTTACCTGTAGTCCAGTGGCCATGTACGATGTGTGTGTGCTCTACAACCGCTTACTCTTACTCATGTGGCGAGCACTACGCACATGACTTGTCACCAAGTACACATGGGTTTCATGCAGTTTAGCTGAGACGAATTGGAGCTTCATGGCCGTCAAACCACTGTAGCACGATGCAGGCCTTGTGGCACACAGCTATCCTACTGGAAGATACCACTGTCGTCGGGAAAGACATCAAGCATGAAGGGAAGCAGGTGGTGTGCAGTAATGTTCTCTTTGTCCACGGATGACACGGTGCCTTCAGCTGCCACTGATCCCCTGAAGCTCAGATGAATGCATCCCCTTCAACATAATACTGACACCACCGGCGAGCGTCCGTGGTGTGGTGCATGTTTCGAGCATCCCTTCGCCAGATCACCACGTATTCGGGCACGACCCGTCGTTTTGCTGTAGCAAGAAACGCGAGACATCCGACCAGGCGAGACATTTCCATTCATCCACGGTCTAGTCTCGATTATCCTGTGCCAACTGCAATCGTAATTGACGATGTCTGTCGTTAGGGCAGCACTGGGGCGCACAGAGCTCGTATGCTGCAGAGCCCCGTATTCAACTGCATGACCTGAACTGAACGGCACCTGCACCAACATTGTTCTGTGTCATTAGTTCTGCCACAGATCGCCGCCTATCCTGCTTTGCAGAGCCGGCAAGCCTCCGACGTCCACGTTCTGTGATGAGGTCGAGTTCGAACTCCTTGTCGGTTACGCGTAGTGTCACAGTCCTTCAACCACTTTCCATAAATACTGACGGCAGTTTCCGAGATGCTCATTCCCAGGCGCTGGGCCATAACACTCTTGTCATTTGTCAAAGTCGCTTATGACGGTGGATTTATCCATTTGCGGCCTGTGTCGTCAATAAAAAGATTCCGCAGTCGTCTCTACCCTTACTGCGTCACGCGCTCGCAACGCCATCCGGCATTCAGTGTTGCGGTGGGCAGTGTACGTACGTAGCAAGCGAGAAGGCGCAGTAGTTAAGACACTGGAGTCGCATTCAGGAGGATCATCCAAACTTACGTTTTCCGTGGTTTGCCTGGATTGCTGAAGGAAAATGCGGGGGATGATTTATTTGAAGGAAACAAATCCATCCATAATCATAATTTGTGCGCCGTCATTGAAGACTTCGTCGTCGACAGGAAATAAATTCCTGATGTTCCCTTCCTCCCTTCTTTGTATGTCTTCCTTCATTGTGTATAATGGTTTTAAATTATCCTTCACGCAGTCAAGTATCATTCCATTGATATCGATTCGTTACACACCTTTGATCCACTATCTCGTGATTTAATTAGTGTTGTGACTTGCCTCAATTTGCTTTTCGCTGTCGAGAATTGTTTTTCTCTTCAATTCACGTCATAATTTGAGCAGCAACATGGTACTTTTTGATGTCATCTTCTTGTGTCACATTTGTAGAGGGATTCGACACTGTTAATCGGCATCCTACGAGAAATTTAAAAAAATATCGACTTGTTTTCTCAGTCATTTGCTTTATTCACAATCTCTACTAATTCCTCTAGTTTTATGGTTTGTTATATAAACTTTTCATTTAGCGTTTTCTCTGCGTTTGAATCAATTTTCACTTTATTTTATTCGTTTGCGAACGAGTGTTGAAATTGTTTCATCTCGTTTCTGTGAAGAATACTTCCTTATTAGTTCGGTGTATCCTTTTTTGTTTTCGAAATTTTTTTCAAGGAATCATCGGAGCTGTCTCCTTTAACGACCACTGAATGGGGTCTAATGAAGCTACTAAACGGTTGCTTTCAATTATGTTCGATTTGGCATGGCATATGCACGGTTTTCACAGTGTATTACAAAGCTGCTCGGTGAAACCTATGTGATATTGATCTCTCAAGATCCTCCATTATAATAGTGTTTTAACTTATTAATAACATTTTTTTGTTTATATATTTGCAGACAGGTTTTTGCTATTACAGCCACGAATGTCGTCCTTTTCCAGCGTTAAATTATCTTTCGTTTAGCTTAAAATTGTATTTGGCATTCAAAAGAGCGACACTTAAGATATTTTCTCGTCCATCGCACTGAAGCCATTAGTGATTTACGGTCATAGCTTTCAAAATTACATTTACTTGATTTTCCTCTCCTCCTCCTCACTGCTTTTGTCTCTTTTACCTTTTACCCTTTCCCACTCCTCTCTCTCTCTCTCTCTCTCTCTCTCTCTCTCTCTCTCTCTCACCCCCTCCCCTTTCCCCTTCCTTTCTTTTTAGTAGTATACCTATGTCACACGGGTTCTTTAATCGTTTGATCCAACAATCCATTTGTTGCCACAGCGGCTACGAAGGGAGGTTGAGTTTCCTGTTCGGAATCGAAGTGGTGACTGAAGCAATATGAAATTCATGTTTTTTTTCTGTAATGATAAGGGCGGGTGGTGGTGGTGGTGGTGGTAGATGCAATGATAACAGTTAGTGTGTACTACGTGATTGAGAGAGTGATTTTGTAGATTATAACAATATACTCAGAGAGCTTGCGGTAGTCAATTCTTCATAGATACACAGTAACTACTCAGAATAACTCGTTTCGCCCAAAAGTGCATCTTACACATCATGTTTGTGCGATATTCATACATTCTGCTCACTACCCCCATTTCATCTACATGAAGTGACCTACTAATATAGACATAACGTAACTGTTTACACTGTCTATATTGGCGTCTTCGGTCTATTAAATTATAAAAATATTTAATGCTATCATTATGTTGGTAAGTTATACATTCAAACTGTTTCAGTATGTCATGATTATGCAGACGTATTGCGAAGCGACTGAATAGGTTTCATTAGTGTGCGGTAAATGTGTTTTATAAGATATTGCGGGATTTCCAATCATAAAGAGAAAATGTTGTTCTTACAAGTGATTAATGTGTTCTCTGATGAGTCTACACATATGGAGCGTGTCATAAAGTTCATCTCACACCTAACATAGCAGATTACGTCAATCTATTAGATAGCATTGTTGTGGCGAACGCTTAAATTCCGATACGTCTGCTAGTAACTGTGGCACGAACACCGAATACCTCATTAAAAAAAACGCATTTTAGTCACATGAGTATGGAGGTCGTAGCACGAATTCCTGATCGTTATTGCGATCACAATAGGTTCTTTGGTTTCTCATCGTCGTTATTAGGAATTTAAGAAGTTGGAGATGAAGTTGGTGGATGAAGTCTGCAGTTAAGAGTCAGTTTTCATTCTGTCCAAGTAGGATACACATGCCCCATAATCGTCCGTTTCACGAAGCAGAAAAGAGATCACAACGAACACATTAAAATTTGGTGGGTCGCGAAAATGGTGCGTGATAGTTAAGAGTTTTTTCCTTTGGATTAGCACATTGAGTTTATTTACGTTCACATTAACAAGGAATCATTTAAAACAGTTTTCTCACTCAAACCGCCTCTATCCACCATGCGCAGTTGCAGTTGTTGCATATTCAAAGCGACTCATTGTGTAGTCGGCCTTTGCAGTTGGCAGCAGCTACTATTGACGATATTTTCAGCATGATCTTCCTAACAGACGGTTGCAGTGTGATCAACTCGCTGCTCGCATTGTATGTCTGTCGTGTAGGACTTCATACGCAACAGTAAGCAGAGGTGGGCTACAGAACGGCGCGGAAACTGTCGTCGTAGGAAAGCTGGACAGGGGCAGAAATGTTTAGCGAGCAAATTAACATAATAAACAGAAGATTGACTTTCTCCAAACATTCAAAGATTCATTAAAAATAGTGCATCAAGAATTAGAATCCAGCTCATACAATAGCAACTATTATGGGGCTCACTGTACCAAGTACAAACGATGGTGTCCTAGCAATGAGGTGGCAGTGGGGTGAGTGGGTGCCGCCAGCTGTCCATGTCGCGCGGTGGTATCGACGGTTGGAGGCGTGGCTCAGCGGGTGCACACCATTGGGTCCGCCAGTAACTCACGATCGCTGTCGGCGTCTAATGCAAACTTACAATTCCTTTACCAACTGTAGAACGACAGTGGGGTGGTATCGATACGTGACACCACAATGTCGATTTTTGTGGGCTACGGAGGAACCACACTCATATTCACTGTAAACTGTGCATACCACGACCGAATATACTTCGTACACGATTCATGTTTGTGAAACGCCGGTAGGAAATGCCGTTGCGCGTCGGTGACAGAGAGATACGAACGAAATTCAATCGCAATATAGCATTTTCAAACGGCATCCATACTAATTGCTAATTGCTTTGCTCTGATGGAAGGAATTAGAATCTGCGCAGAACAAAACTTTAGTTTCTCAGCTCAGCTGCAAAGTTGAATATTCTTCTTCTTCTTCTTCTTCTTCCTCCTCCTCCTCCTCCTCCTCCTCCTCCTCCTCCTCCACCACCCTTCGTTTCTGTACGTGGCCGTCATTTGTTGTAACGGGTTGAGGGAATGTTAGTGAACAGTAGTATCTGGATGCCACCACTCACCCAGAGACAGAATCTGTGTACTCCCGTCTGTCCGCCTTTAGAGAAAATCTCATGTTCCAGTCGTGTGGCTAGGACCTCCCGTTGGGTAGACCGTTCGCCGGGTGCAAGTCTTTCGATTTGATGCCACTTCGGCGACTTGCGCGTCGATGGGGATGAAATGATGATGATTAGGACAACACAACACCCTGTCCCTGAGCGGAGAAAATCTCCGACCCAGCCGGGAATCGAACCCGGGCCCTTAGGTATGACATTCCGCCGCGCTGACCACTCAACTACCGGGGGCGGACTCATCTTCCAGTGTGACAATATTTTCTAAATGCATGCAGAGCGTGTATCTGAGGCGGGACGTTGGCACCAGCTCCGTATTCACGTAGTTGGACATGGCAAACCGTCTAAAAAACACGCCCAGGCTGGCAGGCTCACCCAACCTTGTTAATCCGCGGGGCGGGTTCGATCCGTGACTGGCTCGCCTCTCTGAATCCCCGAAGCTGCGCGTTAACGCGCTCGGCTATGTGGGCGAGTTGTCAAGTTACACATCACTATGCCACAAATGTACAGTACATTGTGGAAACAGTGTCATCAGTTGTGTGTATATATATATATATATATATATATATATATATATATATATGTGTGTGTGTGTGTGTGTGTGTGTGTGTGTGTGTGTGTGTGTGTGTTTAGTTGAAATAGAAGTTTCTTAGACAACTAAATTTGAAACTTTGAAATGACGTGGTATATCGAATTATGAATATAAAATAATTTAGTAATCTTATTAAGACGTCATATTATCTCTTACAGAGGTATTCAGTTTAACTTTCTTCCTTTATTTACTTTTCTATTTTATTAGCCATAACGAAAGATACGTGAAGCAACTTGGACTTAACACATTTAGCGCAGCAAATACAGAATACAATTAAACTGTGTTACTTTTAGTGAGAGAGTGTATTCTCTGAAAACATGATATTGCATATCGGGAGCCATAAAATGCAGCAACGATAAAATAACTTGAACACTTAACAGGCATTCTGAAATAAATCTCTGCACATACTGTTGAATTTTTAACCTCCAGTCAGTCGGTTTAGTGACGCTGTGGCTTTCGACGTTGCTGACAATTTTGGAGAGTTGGCGTCTAAGTGTGCAGGATTTTGACACTTGTCACTATTCTCTAAAGGGAACGGATTTTATATTCAAGCTCGGTACTAAATCATAGTTCGAGAAGAAATCTTACGGCAGCTGTGCACTTACCTTACGATCACGACCGCGATCGAATACTCTATTTGTCCTTGATGTTTTCCATTACATTGTGCCGGAAACTCCGAACTGTCAGTAGCACTTAATTTTCAAAAAAATATAGATGTTGACATAATGTAAGCGTCTCTTTCGAAGTAATTTCCCTGAGTTGAAAAAGAAAAGAAAACAATGGCAAGGCGAACAAGGAAGGTCATTAAGCGTTTAAGATGAAACAGCAGGGCTGGGCCACAGCGGGCGGAATATTCTTCCTTTGAAGCGGCCTATCACCGAGACGACTCCGTCGCCGTCGCCGGTCGAATTAACTTTTATTATCCTCCGCCAGGCGGGACGTGGCCTCCGCCCCTGTAAATCAATTGCCCCGCGGCACGTCAGCGGCCATCAGTTTAATGCCCGGCCCGAGGAGCAGAAGGCCTTGAATAGGTCGCTGATAACGTAATTGCTCAAGATTTGAATTCTGCTCCGCACGTGTTTCAGGGGCATTCGGATCCCCCGCCGCCTTTCTTTGTTATTGATATGAAGCGGGCGAGGGGGTTAGCCTCTGTCGGCGCTCCCTGGCCGCCCTTTAGCGACACTGTTCGTGATCAGCATATGCTCGCTCGTCGCTGCCTTCCTGTTATGGGGCGGGCACGTTTTTATCTCTGGCAAGTCCCCTCTCCAAATAAAGTAGCCTTCGGTGCGGTCATCTCTGTTAAAGACATACCGAAGTATTCCTCAAGAGCGCCGCACAGGACGGGATGTCACCCAACTTAATCTGCAACATAACATCATAAACAGTTGCACAACGTGCGACGTAAAAGACGACGACACGGTATCGGCATACTCTTAAGCTTCTTTTACACAAGTGAAGTTATTATCTCAGCCTACTACTCGTGGCAAATGAATCTACTGCAGCGCCCCCCTGTATAAACTATCTCTTAAAAAATGTCCGGGTACCTTAGGTAATGCGAAATTGACCACTAGATTTTACAAGAGACGGACATGCCAATATGAAAGGAGGCAGGCTGGTAATATTGTGTTGTCAACAGACAGACAATAACAGCGGAATGGCTAAAATGGCTCTGAGCACTATGGGACTCAACTGCTGAGGTCATTAGTCCCCTAGAACTTAGAACTAGTTAAACCTAACTAACCGAAGGACATCACAAACATCCATGCCCGAGGCAGGATTCGAACCTGCGACCGTAGCGGTCTTGCGGTTCCAGACTGCAGCGCCTTTAACCGCACGGCCACTTCGGCCGGCTAACAGCGGAATGGGTCGGTCAAGACACCTAAGTGACTTCGGACGTGAACTAGTCATTGGATGTGTTCTGATTAACAAATCCGTCAGCGACATTTCAACACTTCTACAGCTGCCCAAGTCTACTGTTGGTGGCGTGATAGTGAAGCGAAAGCGCGAAGAAAAAACCACAGCTAAACCAGCATCAGGCAGATCACCTGTACTGGTCGGACAGGAAGCGTTGAGCATTGCACAGGGTGAGTGTGTAAAAGAAAGAAACATGAAAGCAACGGAAGGAATCACTCGTGAGTACTACCAGCAGTCCGGCTGGCACAAAGACTGTGCCAAGGGAGCTGAAAAGGAGTGGGGTGCAACGGTTGAGCGGCTCCTCACGAGTCACACATTTCTGAGTCAATACTCAGCGACGGTAGGAGTGGTGTAAAGAACGACGCGACTGGGCAGTGAATGTCAGGAAGCGAGTGGGCTCTTCTTTCCTCACTTATAAAAAGGGACAAATAACTTTTTACTTTCACATATTTTGTCTTTTGTGTAAGAACACTCGTAGGACACACAGTCATGCCGTCATGCAGCCTGAGCACGTATCGAATAAAAAGATAACGGTAAAATAAAGATTAAGAAGGAAAAAATAAACACGAAATCCCGTAGATAACATAAGTGAGCGCGCCTTGAATTAACCGAGCGAGGCGGCGCAATTATGAAGGGACCGGACTCGCATTCGGCAGGACGGTAGTTGAAATTTCCATCCATCCAGATTTCGATTTTCACGATTTCCCCTAATTGGTTAAGGCAAATGCTGGGATTGTTGCTTTCAAAGGGTGCTGCTGACTTCCTTCCCCATTGTGAGCTTGTGCTCCGTCTCTAATGACGTCGTCGTAAACGGGACGTTAAACCCTACGAATATTTCCTTCACAGTGAAAATAGTTCTGACATTGGAAAACGACATCACAGTCCCCTGTTTCTGTTCATGCGCTGCATTCAGCATGCTCAGGATTTTAGGAGTTTATAGCAGGCACAATAAGTTGCTCATTGACGTCACTGACACACTCCCGACATTTTTGGTGGTTGCCTGTAAGTCAGTTATCATACAGGATGATTGCGGAATTTCGGCTGTTCAGTATGAAACGTCAAACCAAATATACAATCAGCCGTTTATATTTCTAATTTTATTTTATTTTTGCGACTAGTTTCGGCGTTTCACTACACCATCTTCAGTGGTTGTCTTTTCTCCAAAGATCTCTCTAATTTTCCTGTACACGGTATCTATCTTACACCTAGTGATAGATGTCTCTACATCCTTGCATTTGTCCTCTCGCCATACCCGCTTAGCCATTTTGCTATTCCTGTCGATCTCATTTTTGAGACGTTTGGGTTCCATTTCTCCTGCTTCATTCATTGCATTTTGATATTTTCTTCTTTCATCGGTTAAATTCAATACCTCTTGTGTCACCCAAGGCTTTCTACTAGCCCTTGTCTTTTTATCTACTCGATCCTCTGCTGCCTTCACTATTTCATCTATCAAAGCTATCCATTCGTCTTCTACTGTGTTTCTTTCCCCTGTATCTGTCAATCGTTCCTAATGCTCTCTCTGAAACACTCTACAGCATCTGGTTCTTTCAGTTTATCCAGGTCCCTTCTCCATAAATCCCCACCTTTTTGCAGTTTCTTCAGTTTTAGTCTACAGTTCATAACCAATAAATTGTGGTCAGAGTCCACATCTGCCTCTGGAAATGCCTTACAATTTAAAACTTGGTTCCTAAATCTCTGTCTTACCATTATATAATCTATCTGAAATCTTCCAGTGTCTCCAGGCCTCTTCCAATTGTACAACCTTCTAGCCTGATTCTTAAACCAAGTGTTAGCTATGATTAAGTTATGCTCTGCGCAAAATTCTACCAGGCGGCTTCCTCTTTCTTTCCTTACCTCCAGTCCACTGCTTTTCTTTCTTTTCCTTTCCCTTCTATCGAATTCCAGTCCCCCATGACTATTAAATTTTCGTCTCCCGTAACTATCTTTTATCGTAACATACATTTCTTCAGTCTCTTCATCATCTGCGGAACTAGTTCCATTTACCTTTTTAAATTTTCTAACCTACCTGCCCGATTATGTTAAGTTATCCGATTATTCCCGGAACTTAGTCTCTCGGACTTTCAGCAGTGAACCTCTCCCTGGTGCACAATGTCTCTCTTGTAGCTTCTGGCACTAAAGTTTGTTGAGCATCTCCGTGATACTCTCGCGTCACTTACATATCCTGTGCCGCTCTTTGTTGGTCTTTTTCCATTTTCTCCTATTAATCGAACCTTAAGGTTCTTCGAATGAATGTGTGGCACCTGCTTTTCGTACAATTTGTTTTTCGTGGTCATTTGTCTTCTGTGCTGTGTCGCCAACAGTGCTGTCGTGCAATAGTGGATTTCTTCGCCTACCTACACCATGTGATCAAAAGTATCCGGACATTTGGCTGAAAATGACTTACAAGTTCTTGGCGCCCTCCATCGGTAATGCTGGAATTCAGTATGGTGTTGGCCCTCCTTAGCGTTGATGACAGCTTACACTCTCACAGGCATCTTGTTCTGGAAGGTTTTTTGGGGAATGGCAGCCCATTCTTCACGGAGTGTTGCACAGAAAAGAGGTATCGATGTCGGTCGGGGAGGCCTGGCACGAAGTCAGCATTCCAAAACATCGCAAAGGTGTTCTGTAGGATTCAGGTCACGACTCTGTGCAGGACAGTTCATTACAGGAATGTTATTGTTGTGTAACCAGTCCGCCACTGCCCTTGCATTATGAACAGGCGCTCGATCGTGTTGAAAGGAGCAGTCGCCATCCCCGAATTGCTCTTCAGCAGTGGGAAGCAAGAAGGAGCCTAAAACATCAATGTAGGCTTGTGCTGCGATGGTGCTACGCAAAACAACAAGGAGTTCATGCCCCCTCCATGAAAAACACGACCACACCATAACAGCACCGCCTCCGAATTTTACTGTTGGCACTACACACGCTGGCAGATTACTTTAACTGGGTATTCGCCATACCCGCACCCTGCCATCGGATCGCCACATTGAGTACCGCTATTCATCAGTCCATACAGAGTTTTTCCACTGTTCAGTCGTCCAATGTTTACGCTCGTTACACCAAGCGAGGCGTCGCTTGGCATTTACCGGCGTGATGTGTGGCTTATGAGCAGCCGCTCGACCATGAAATCCAAGTTTTCTCTCCTCCCGCCTAACTGTCATAGTAGTTGCAGTGGATCGTTATGCAGTTTGGAATTCCTGTGTGATGGTCTGGATACATGTCTGCCTTTTACACATTACGACCCTCTTCAACTGTCGCCGGTTTCTGTCAGTCAACAGACGAGGCCGGCCTGTACGCTTTTGTGCTGTACGTGCCCCTTCACGTTTCCACTTCACTATAACACCGGGAACAGTGGACCTAGGGATGTTTAGGAGTGTGGAAATCTCGCGTACTGACAGACGTATGACACAAGTGACACCCCATCGCCTGACTTCTGTTCTCTCATTATGTCTAATTCATATTGAGGTCGCTGATATGGAGGACCTGGCAGTAGGAGGCGGCACAATGCTCCTAATATGAAAAACGTATGTTTTTGTGGGTATCCGGATACTTTTGATGATTTAGTGCATGTATGCAACGTCAAGATAACGTTGTTCACGTTCAGGGTAAACGGACGGCCCCGTGCACCCTCAGCTTAATCCTCGGAGTGCTTTTTTCGATGCACGCCTTTTTAATGCAGTTATTCATCCAAAAGGGTGAACTGTAATATCGTACTGTCATAACATTTTTGGTTCGGACCATTTAACAAGAAAAACTGATGCAAAACTTCCTGTCGGATAGTAGCGAATCCCACATTATGTGGTTCCATACTGCAGGAAACTGCCCCAGGGTGCACCCCAGCCAGACACCGAAAACATACCGCCTTATCAGTCACGCCACGGAATCCTTAGCAATCAGAATATGACTGATCAAACACTTAATTATCCTCACTGCGAGATAAATGACATTGTTTATGCCAAGACTATGTTATCCACAGTGTTCAGACGTGCCTAATCAAGCGAACCGGCATAAGGGAAGACGTTAATAAATGAAGCTGCACATTCTGAAAACAGGTCTCAGGAGCCCGTACGTGCGTGACCTCGGCCTGTCACAGTCTGTCGTGCCGCCGTTTCCACTAGCGCGCGGCGCAGACAAATTGCGGAGACATTCTGCGTCTAATTGCGTCGCGTGTAATTGCCGGCCAGAGGAAACGGCGGGTCGTGGCTAGCGGCGCCGGCAGCGCACTAACCGCCGGGACTTCTGTTGCTTACGACGAGCCGCTGCACGGGGAACGCTCGCCGACCGGCGTCTGTAACTGGCCACTAAAACTAAAAGCTCGCAGCGCCGTCACAAGCTGGCCGCGCCAAGTCCTCGGTCGCTCCACTCGCGCGTCCGTACTGAAGGATTCGTGGCTTGGTTAGCAGTTGGTCTGGAACAGCAAATCATATTCTGGACATAAGGAGTCTTCATTCAAGCTTTAACTCTCGATCGTAATGAAACACAATTCCTCCAAACTGTTAGAAACATTTCTGTTTGCACCGACGCCCTACACTGCTGCATTGGTGGGAAGATTAGTCGAGCACAAGACACTAGCACCCTGGGATTCCAAACAGATGGTAACCTGTCGTGGAAACCACATGTCAACGTTATCTTGGCAGAAGCTGAATGCATTTACCTCTACCATTGACAAATGGCCACACTAATAACATAGCTCAGTCACAAAGAATATGTTTAGTCCAAAAGGAAGTCACCAGGACCATACTCAAAGTCCTCCACAAACCGAAAGTTGGATTTTGAACACAACAGCGCTTTACCAAATATGTTCCTACTGGACATCTGGACACGTAGTTTGTGTGTGTATGTGTGTGTGTGTGTGTGTGTGTGTGTGTGTGTGTGTGTGTGTGTGTAGAGGACGGGGGCTACTGTTTAATATGGACTCTAAAAGACGCGCAAGTTGACATTTTTCAGATATACAGATAATGACCAGAATACATGTTAAATCACAAGCATATAGAAGGTGTATCATGATTAATGGCATAAACGCATACAGTTAAAAGTACGCGATACTAGAAGCAGAAAAAGTCTGGTAAACGTGCTACCTCAAGTGTTAATGGACATTAGGTCATCTTCGCTACTGTGAAACACATCTCTTTTTACTGAACAATTGCTCATAGCTTTTAACATATACATTTCAGAGCCCATATTTTTCTTAATTTGGCCCATACCTGCTTCCTGCCAGGATGTGGAAAACAAAGAGCTAGCAGTAGAAGATATTTGTTTCACAGTATCGAAAATGAAAAGTTGCCCGTAGCTCTTGAGATATACATTTGGAAGCCCATGTTTACTACACTTTTTTGCTTCTAGTATCGTGTAATTTCAGCTTTATGCATGTCCGCCTTTAATAGTTATGATACACCCTGTATGCGCTTCTGGTAATTCTTTGTCCGGGAAATTTATGATTGACAACATGAGCTCCCCCCCCATGAACCATGGACCTTGCCGTTGGTGGGGAGGCTTGCGTGCCTCAGCGATACAGATAGCCGTACCGTAGGTGCAACCACAACGGAGGGGTATCTGTTGAGAGGCCAGACAAACGTGTAGTTCCTGAAGAGGGGCAGCACCCTTTTCAGTAGTTGCAAGGGCAACAGTCTGGATGATTGACTGATCTGGCCTTGTAACAATAACCAAAACGGCATTGCCGTGCCGGTACTGCGAACGGCTGAAAGCAAGGGGAAACTACAGCCGTAATTTTTCCCGAGGGCATGCAGCTTTACTGTATGATTACATGATGATGGCGTCCTCTTGGGTAAAATATTCCGGAGGTAAAATAGTCCCCCATTCGGATCTCCGGGCGGGGACTACTCAAGAGGATGTCGTTATCAGGAGAAAGAAAACTGGCGTTCTACGGATCGGAGCGTGGAATGTCAGATCCCTTAATCGGGCAGGTAGGTTAGAAAATTTAAAAAGGGAAATGGATAGGTTGAAGTTAGATATAGTGGGAATTAGTGAAGTTCGTTGGCAGGAGGAACAAGACTTGTGGTCAGGTGACTACAGGGTTATAAACACAAAATCAAATAGGGGTAATGCAGGAGTAGGTTTAATAATGAATAGGAAAATAGGAATGCGGGTAAGCTACTACAAACAGCATAGTGAACGCATTATTGTGGCCAAGATAGATACGAAGCCCACACCTACTACAGTAGTACAAGTTTATATGCCAACTAGCTCTGCAGATGACGAAGAAATTGAAGAAATGTATAAGAAATAAAAGAAATTATTCAGATTGTGAAGGGAGACGAAAATTTAATAGTCATGGGTGACTGGAATTCGAGTGTAGGAAAAGGGAGAGAAGGAAACATAGTAGGTGAATATGGATTGGGGGACAGAAATGAAAGAGGAAGCCGCCTGGTAGAATTTTGCACAGAGCACAACATAATCATAACTAATACTTGGTTTAAGAATCATGAAAGAAGGTTGTATACATGGAAGAACCCTGGAGATACTAAAAGGTATCAGATTATATAATGGTAAGACAGAGATTTAGGAACCAGGTTTTAAATTGTAAGACATTTCCAGGGGCAGATGTGGACTCTGACCACAATCTATTGGTTATGACCTGTAGATTAAAACTGAAGAAACTGCAAAAAGGTGGGAATTTAAGGAGATGGGACCTGGATAAACTAAAAGAACCAGAGGTTGTACAGAGATTCAGGGAGAGCATAAGGGAGCAATTGACAGGAATGGGGGAAACAAATACAGTAGAAGAAGAATGGGTAGCTTTGAGGGATGAAGTAGTGAAGGCAGCAGAGGATCAAGTAGGTAAAAAGACGAGGGCTAGTAGAAATCCTTGGGTAACAGAAGAAATATTGAATTTAATTGATGAAAGGAGAAAATATAAAAATGCAGTAAGTGAAACAGGCAAAAAGAAATACAAACGTCTCAAAAATGAGATCGACAGGAAGTGCAAAATGGCTAAGCAGGGATGGCTAGAGGACAAATGTAAGGATGTAGAGGCCTATCTCACTAGGGGTAAGATAGATACCGCCTACAGGAAAATTAAAGAGACCTTTGGAGATAAGAGAACGACTTGTATGAATATCAAGAACTCAGATGGAAACCCAGTTCTAAGCAAAGAAGGGAAAGCAGAAAGGTGGAAGGAGTATATAGAGGGTCTATACAAGGGCGATGTACTTGAGGAGTATATTATGGAAATGGAAGAGGATGTAGATGAAGATGAAATGGGAGATACGATACTGCGTGAAGAGTTTGACAGAGCACTGAAGGACCTGCGTCGAAACAAGGCCCCCAGAGTAGACAATATTCCATTGGAACTGCTGACGGCCGTGGGAGAGCCAGTCCTGACAAAACTCTACCATCTGGTGAGGAAGATATATGAGACAGGCGAAATACCCTCAGACTTCAAGAAGAATATAATAATTCCAATCCCAAAGAAAGCAGGTGTTGACAGATGTGAAAATTACCGAACTATCAGCTTAATAAGTCACAGCTGCAAAATACTAACACGAATTCTTTACAGACGAATGGAAAAACTAGTAGAAGCCAACCTCGGGGAAGATCAGTTTGGATTCCGTAGAAACACTGGAATACGTGAGGCAATACTGACCTTACGACTTATCTTAGAAGAAAGATTAAGGAAAGGCAAACCTACGTTTCTAGCATTTGTAGACTTGGAGAAAGCTTTTGACAATGTTGACTGGAATACTCTCTTTCAAATTCTAAAGGTGGCAGGGGTAAAATACAGGGAGCGAAAGGCTATTTACAATTTGTACAGAAACCAGATGGCAGTTATAAGAGTCGAGGGACATGAAAGGGAAGCAGTGGTTGGGAAGGGAGTAAGACAGGGTTGTAGCCTCTCCCCGATGTTGTTCAATCTGTATATTGAGCAAGCAGTAAAGGAAACAAAAGAAAAATTCGGAGTAGGTATTAAAATTCATGGAGAAGAAATAAAAACTTTGAGGTTCGCCGATGACATTGTAATTCTGTCAGAGGCAGCAAAGGACTTAGAAGAGCAGTTGAATGGAATGGACAGTGTCTTGAAAGGAGGATATAAGATGAACATCAGCAAAAGCAAAACAAGGATAATGGAATGTAGTCTAATTAAATCGGGTGATGCTGAGGGAATTAGATTAGGAAATGAGGCACTTAAAGTAGTAAAGGAGTTTTGTTATTTGGGGAGCAAAATAACTTATGATGGTCGAAGTAGAGAGGATATAAAATGTAGACTGGCAATGGCAAGGAAAGCGTTTCTGAAGAAGAGAAATTTGTTAACATCCAGTATTGATTTAAGTGTCAGGAAGTCATTTCTGAAAGTATTTGTATGGAGTGTAGCCATGTATGGAAGTGAAACATGGACGATAAATAGTTTGGACAAGAAGAGAATAGAAGCTTTCGAAATGTGGTGCTACAGAAGAATGCTGAAGATTAGATGGGTAGATCACATAACTAATGAGGAAGTATTGAATAGGATTGGGGAGAAGAGAAGTTTGTGGCGCAACTTGACCAGAAGAAGGGATCGGTTGGTAGGACATGTTCTGAGGCATCAAGGGATCACCAATTTAGTATTGGAGGGCAGCGTGGAGGGTAAAAATCGTAGAGGGAGGCCAAGAGATGAATACACTAAGCAGATTCAGAAGGATGTAGGTTGCAGTAGGTACTGGGAGATGAAAAAGCTTTCACAGGATAGAGTAGCATAGAGAGCTGCATCAAACCAGTCTCAGGACTGAAGACCACAACAACAACATGAGCTCGGTTAATAGGAAGTATGAGATTAGAAGTCTCATAGTGTCAGACCGCAGATTTTCAAAGACGAGTTGAATGATTTATTTTTGTCAAACTGACCCTGTTTCGTCCAAGCTTGCCAAATTGTTTTATGGTAACTGTAGGTAACTGAAAGTAATGGAAAACAAGAGAAAAGCTGTTCACATATGAGTATTTCATGTCCAGTTAAGGTGTTCGGGTAAATCGTGCCTAAAGTGAAACCGATGAGCAGGAAGAAAACTTATCATGTTAAGTGGAGTGAGGCTTCATTGCTTGGTGCAGCCATCTTGATTTCGGTTTACGCAAATATTTCGAAGCGTTTGCTACTGGTATGCCGTGGCTGAAACCTTGCCATTTCTTGCATACTAATTCAGTGCTCCTTCATTTTGTCATATTGTTATTTTCTTTTTTCTGTTCATGTAGTTCCTCCATTGCGTACTTTTTTTTTTGTCATGAAAACCCAAAATTATTCTTTAAAAAATTTGTATCGGTCATTTTCGATTCTTTGAGATTTCTTTGTTATTCTTCTTCTTCTTCTTCTTCTTCTTCGTTTCACCCAACTTTGGGGTACGTTGAATCAATCACTTCTGTGTGTTCTGTGCCTTTCTTTTCGCCCAGTACTGCTTCATTCTTTCTGATCTTGCTTTTCTTTCCTCATCAGAGATGACAATCGTTCTTTTCTTTCTATTTTGGAGCTGGAATCCCTCTTTTCTGTCTTTGCTTATCATTTTTGCGGTCCTGTCTGTGAGCATTTTTTCTGTGATGTGTAGTTCTCTTCAGTCTTTCTCTGTTTGGATAAACCAATTTGGTTTGGATTTTTTATTCCTGAAGTAGTCAAACATTCTTTTTGTAAGTCTATTTGGGTTCATTCTGAGAATGTGCCCATAAAACTCAATTCTTCTTTTCCTCATTGTATCCGAAAGTTTTTCTGTGGTTTTGTAGAGTGTTTCATTTTTGGTATGAATTAGTTTGTCGTTATGAAATTTGGGGCCTAAAATTTTTCTCAATATTTTTCTTTCTTTGATCTCTAGCCTTTCAATTGGGCCATGGTTAGTGATAGATAATTTCTCAGCTGCATATAGTGCTTCTGGTTTAATGACAGTGTTGTAATGTTTTATTTTTGAATTCCATGAGAGGGACTTTTTATTATAAGTATTTTTAGTAAGCTGAAAGGCTAGTTCAACTTTGTTTCTTCTTATTTCTATTGCTTTTTTCTCAAGGGCGTTCCAGCTAATCCATTCACCAAGATATTTGAATTCTTTAACAATTTCGATCTTTTGGTCTCTTACTTTAAGATATTTCATTGGCTTTTTTATACACTCCTGGAAATTGAAATAAGAACACCGTGAATTCATTGTCCCAGGAAGGGGAAACTTTATTGACACATTCCTGGGGTCAGATACATCACATGATCACACTGACAGAACCACAGGCACATAGACACAGGCAACAGAGCATGCACAATGTCGGCACTAGTACAGTGTATATCCACCTTTCGCAGCAATGCAGGCTGCTATTCTCCCATGGAGACGATCGTAGAGATGCTGGATGTAGTCCTGTGGAACGGCTTGCCATGCCATTTCCACCTGGCGCCTCAGTTGGACCAGCGTTCGTGCTGGACGTGCAGACCGCGTGAGACGACGCTTCATCCAGTCCCAAACATGCTCAATGGGGGACAGATCCGGAGATCTTGCTGGCCAGGGTAGTTGACTTACACCTTCTAGAGCACGTTGGGTGGCACGGGATACATGCGGACGTGCATTGTCCTGTTGGAACAGCAAGTTCCCTTGCCGGTCTAGGAATGGTAGAACGATGGGTTCGATGACGGTTTGGATGTACCGTGCACTATTCAGTGTCCCCTCGACGATCACCAGTGGTGTACGGCCAGTGTAGGAGATCGCTCCCCACACCATGATGCCGGGTGTTGGCCCTGTGTGCCTCGGTCCTATGCAGTCCTGATTGTGGCGCTCACCTGCACGGCGCCAAACACGCATACGACCATCATTGGGACCAAGGCAGAAGCGACTCTCATCGCTGAAGACGACACGTCTCCATTCGTCCCTCCATTCACGCCTGTCGCGACACCACTGGAGGCGGGCTGCACGATGTTGGGGCGTGAGCGGAAGACGGCCTAACGGTGTGCGGGACCGTAGCCCAGCTTCATGGAGACGGTTGCGAATGGTCCTCGCCGATACCCCAGGAGCAACAGTGTCCCTAATTTGCTGGGAAGTGGCGGTGCGGTCCCCTACGGCACTGCGTAGGATCCTACGGTCTTGGCGTGCATCCGTGCGTCGCTGCTGTCCGGTCCCAGGTCGACGGGCACGTGCACCTCCCTCCGACCACTGGCGACAACATCGATGTACTGTGGAGACCTCACGCCCCACGTGTTGAGCAATTCGGCGGTACGTCCACCCGGCCTCCCGCATGCCCACTATACGCCCTCGCTCAGAGTCCGTCAACTGCACATACGGTTCACGTCCACGCTGTCGCGGCATGCTACCAGTGTTAAAGACTGCGATGGAGCTCCGTATGCCACGGCAAACTGGCTGACACTGACTGCGGCGGTGCACAAATGCTGCGCAGCTAGCGCCATTCGACGGCCAAAACCGCGGTTCCTGGTGTGTCCGCTGTGCCGTGCGTGTGATCATTGCTTGTACAGCCCTCTCGCAGTGTCCGGAGCAAGTATGGTGGGTCTGACACACCGGTGTCAATGTGTTCTTTTTTCCATTTCCAGGAGTGTATTTGTGATTATTTTGGTTTTTTCAAAAGAAATTTTAAGGCCCATTTTCTCTGCTTGTTTCTGTAATTCGAGGATCTGTTCTTTGGCTTCTTCCCATGTTTCAGCTAGTAGGGCCATATCATCTGCAAATGCTAGGCGGTCTTTGGTCAGCGTCTGTTCCCCAGGTTAGGGGCGGCTGGGAAAAACCTCCAGGGCTAACAACCGTGGTTGTATATTTGTGGCTCGAAGAGTCACCCCTTACATAATACTATCAATCATGGAAGAGTGTAATGTGAAACAAATTACCCCAGGTGGACAATCCACCGCACCAAGGTGCGCAAGCAGACTATCGGATTCTGGGGAGTCTGCAGCATTGCACAGAGATGAATCGGGACATGATAAGACATCAAGCAAATTGAAATGTAAAAAAACAAGTTATTATTATTATTATTATTTTATAGTCACCCATCTAACACAACAACTAAATCATAACCAGTAAGGCAGCTTGTTTTTGTTTCATTTTTGTTGTTTTTTTCTGTGAGTTAGATGTTTCTTCATCAAAAGGCGTTATCTCGGCCACGTGATACCTGTTTTTTGTGTCTCATCCAGGAATGTCCCAGACGTCTCGGTAGCTGTTCCACAGATATTTCGGTTTTGTACCTCTTCTGGTCGTATAACCATTTCCTATAGGTGCCCTGTTTGATAGATATTGGTTAATCTTCATGTTACTCTCGTATTCTTAATTAATTTCAGTACTTTTTTAGTTTTTTTTTCATTTTATAATATTTCTGACATATTAGGACTTATTTCGTGATCTGCGTCATGAATGATGAAGTAGAAATTAATTTGAAACAATGATTTTAAATTGCTATTAACTGACATAGTGATTGGATTATTTACTTTTTAAAAATAAACTGACTGGGTGTTGTGTGATGTCCTTAGGTTAGTTAGGTTTAAGTAGTTCTAAGTTCTAGGGGACTAATGACCATAGATGTTAAGTCCCATAGTGCTCAGAGCCATTTGAACCAACCAAAAATAAACTGAAATTGCGTTTAGTAGTAGTAGCCATTACTGAGAATAGGGAGTCTTCCCCATGTAAATCAAATTATGCTCTTTGCTGAGAACACAAATTGCGTGCCGTCAAGGTGCTTTGGAACTACGGGCATCACAAACTGGTGACACTTCTTAACGGCAGAGGTATTGATGTGTTAAGGTGCAGTATGTTACACGGAGGCGAGCTAGCATCACTTCGGCTAAAATACAAGTGCCTGTTGCGTGTCTTCGGATGAAACACCGCTATTATCAACGCGGCGCGTGGTGGTCCCACACTGTGCAATCTTGTGGTCGGCAGGCCCCTGAGGAAATTGATTGGCGGTGACTCCAGAGCTGGTCGTTTTCGTTCGGAGCGGCACGCCGGCCGTCTCGTCTCGTCAGGTCTCGCGCGGTGTCGCCGGCGCTGCGTCTGCGGTGCGCCGCCCTGGCCGCCACGGCCGGCTGGCCACACCGTATGATCTCGCCGCTATTGATTGCAGGCGCAGGGGAGCGCATTAATGCCCCCGCCGTGTCATTTGCGCCGTGATTACAACTGCGGCCGCGAGGCCCGGGAGATCTGGGTGAGTTATTATTAGCGGGCGGACTCATTTCCACCCACCGAAACCCCACAGCAGCTGGCCGGCCGCCTGCGTCTTGTGTCCGCCCGCCGCACCGCTGTCCACAATAAAAACACATTTCCTCCGCGTCCCCCCGGCTGCTGCTGCTGCCGGGGTGGCTGCCACTTTGAGCGTTGCACGTTGCTCCGTGTCGTCAGTCTACGACCGGGAGTCCTCAATGGAGGTCTCGTCGCGGCCACTCGGGGTCGTGCCGAGTTCGCGGACGTGTGACAGTTGGCGCGCGACGCTGGCGACTCTAGCGGCGAATGATCTGGATGCCGTTTCACGCGTGGCTCTGACGACCTTCGGTGGGTCGGAAATCCACTGCAGCACCGAGTACTCTGATATCGACCAGTATCAAAGGTTCACTACGTGACCCTGCGCGGCTTTCATTTCATAACTTTTCACCAGTACTCGAGTGCGGATGGAACAGCGTTACATCGTGGTGCTCCTTGGAACGGCTATCGTGGCTGGATTCCTGAAATTTATATCAACTACATCACAGGGCAGCTACCATCGGAACTGAGTTTGAATTGTTCATAGATTTAAGTTCACCCTTATTAATAAGCTTGCTGGGTGGGAACTGCCACAGTGCGAATCATCGCCATACGGCATCCACCACTCTTTCCTCCAACATCCGTGGCTATCCGCATCATCATGATAGTGCTGATGTTCATCAGCAACCATCACCATTCTCGTCATTATCAACCACATTAACCACCCTGTTTCACAGTCCCATTATTTTCTCTTCAGGTTATTTCATTTCTGCACACTTTTGTGTGCCCAGCTGCCTATGGACGCAGGTTTTTTTTCCCGACAGAGGAAACTAGAAGCTTTCTGGTTACTTAACCCGCTGGTACTTTACCACGCAGGATAACGTAATAGTTAAGTAGAGAAAAGGGCATTGTAACTTTCCAATTGACGGATGCCGATGACTCATATCATCATCCTACTCGCAATGGACGAACATGGAGGATAACGCAGTAGTGGTAATACCTTTCAATATTTATCTCTGTAGCCTCGGAATAACAATAAAACTACGTTTAAGTGGTTTGCTCACAGTCGTATGTTGGACAGTTCCAGCAACTTTTCGTGAAGCATCGTTTCATGCAACATGGCTTATAGAGAGAGTATAACTTCGTTGCTGCAAGTCAATGAATTCGACGTGGTCCATGATGTTCAAAGAATTTCTTCTCCCCTGATACCCTGTTGTACATCTCACGGGCAGCAGTTTTTGTGACAGTAAAAATCCGACAAACATTTTATATCGTTATCCAGTTCAACTTACATTCTGCCTTAGAGCCACACGTCCGGCTCTTGTAACCTCTGGCAGTCCTGTTAAGTAATACGCACCAAGTGACGTCGGAATTTATAACGGACATTCATTCCGCAGAAAAGAATTATTGCATAATCACCTTGCATTTGTCATGTATACAGCGGCTAACTAACAAGTTCCATTTCTACACGTGCACCATGAGAGGAATATTTGTAGTCTGTCGTCGTGCTCAGATGGAGACTCTGCTCCGTGTGCTTCCGTGTGGTCGCTGTTGTCCGAATGTACTGTACTTCACGTGCAGCTGTGTGTGTGTTTAGTGGTCGGTGTGCCCGCTGCAGGGAGCCCCAATTGCACGTAGAGGCGCGGTAACCAATCAGCTTCATCCATGGTGCCAGACGTTGTTATTTTTATTTTCACAACATCTAACAAGGTAACGTGTTTTCTGCCTTATTCGTTATTCATTTGTAACTCCTGTCCCGATACGTAACATATTCTACGTACTTTATCCACAACATCCCTTTCTGTACGAGCTCAGGGAGTGTAATGCCGAGCTGTAGAATTAAGTTTTCTAATGTTAAGTCGTGAGTTTCTCCCTTTTTCTCAATATTTAATTAGATGTACCGTTTCCATTCCTAATCTCAGATAACGCATTTCGGATTTTTATGGATTGAGTTAACGAAATATTTCTGCTGAATTTGTAGTTGTGATTTAAAATTAACTATTACGCTGGGTATACATAACTTCTCTTACCTCCTGCACACACATTTTTCCTTCCCGCAGATTAGTATATACGAGTCGTTGAAAGTTTCCGCAGATCAGAATTTATGAGTTGCTGAAACTGTGGGCTTTATTTGTTTCTGGAGTACTTTTTAACTTGTTTCATGCAACTGTGGCAGCATACATAATCTTGCCTTAGTAGCCCATTTGGTGAACGTGTTGGCATTAAATGAACTTAAGTATGTTTCATAGAACATCAAAACCTGTAATCTGTTTAATGAAAGAGCGGTTCTAGGCGCTGCAGTCTGGAACCGCGCGACCGCTACGGTCGCAGGTTCGAATCCTGCCTCGGGCATGGATGTGTGTGATGTCCTTAGGTTAGTTAGGTTTAATTAGTTCTAAGTCTAGGGGACTGATGACCTCAGATGTTAAGTCCCATTGTGCTCAGAGCCATTTGAACCATTTTTTACTTTTAGTGTTCCATTTCCTAACCTAATTCCCTCAGACTCGACTATTTTCCATTACTCTTGTTTTCTTTTGTTGATATACATAACTTCCTTCCGAGATACAATCCGTTCACGTCAACTAATTTTCCATGTTATTTGCTGCGTGTGACAGATTTACAATATCATCGGTAAGCGTTAGCCTAAAGTTTATATTTCTTCTCCCTGTACTTTAATTTCTCATTGATTTCATTTACTCCGTGCTCATTGTACAGAATGAATTACATAGGATAGGCTACAATCCTGTATCACTCCCTTCGCAACTACTCGTTTCATTTCACGTCGTTCTACTCTTATAACTGCAGTTTCGCTTCTATGTCCGTCGTAGATAGCCTTTCGCGCGCTCTATTTTGTCCCTTATGACTTCCGAATTTCAATAAACACTGTAATATTAAATTCCACTAGGCTGAAGTCTTTATGTTGTATAGAACTTAAATAAAATCTACGTTTTGACTTCTTTCCGTATCTCAGAGACTCGTCACTGTGGGGAGTATGATCCATGTAACGTAAGTGCAATGCGTTTATGTTTAAGAAGTCGTGTAGGCAAGTAGAATCGCAGTTGTCAGAAAAAGGAGCAAAATGGATTTATGCCAAAAAAAGGTCACACCATATTAGCTCGCTGAAATAGCAAGGGTCGTCCTTCGACTCCCACAACTACAGCCTATTCGGTTTACTAGCCTTGGATCGTATCTTTTGATGGATACCGCTCGTTTTTGTCTGTTCGTTGGCGTGCAGCAAACAATATAACTACTTATGTAATATTGGCTTCAGAATCCCAACTCAACTGCCGCGGAATGTTATCGTTAAAGATGTTCCCACTCGTAACATGAGAACGGCAGATGCAAAGAAATGACGTTTTCCGTTGTCCGATGTTGTAAAGAGGACATTTTACAAGTATCATGTAGCATACAATTCACATGCAGCTGTGGTTCATACTGTCAAAGTCCTGCCCTTATCCGATGAAATGTATGTTTTCCTTAACTGAGTTTTTACGTATACAAAAAGACAGACGTTGTCTGACTTAGTAAAAGGTTGATGCTTTTCTGTCAGTTAATTCATTAGATACTTCGAAAATTTTATGGTTTTATTGTTAAAAGTATATTTTTTTAGAGGTTGCATGCATGAGAATACAATTCTGCTTAAATGGTGAAGAGCCGCAATATCTGGTTCCTTCTGTGCCGTGTAACTGGTTGTACTTTATAGCTCCTCGGCCCAATCATGGACTTATTACTTGGCACTTAGGACGACTCCATTGCCGTTATTAATTTTGTGTAAGCTGTCTCCCTTTGCTACCGAGTCATATTGCACCATTGGTCTTTTACATGCGATAAATCAGGAAGACGAACCACTCATTTTTCTAGTAAACTCCACAGAGGTACAAGCATTCTACGAAGCGAGTGATTATACCATTGTTAGCGCACATTATGACATAGCTGCTGTAATGGATGCTCTTTTTATTAGTTCCCTTTTATGGATAGTCAGAATTAAAGGGCGGCGATCACTATGTAGTGAAATGATGTCTGTGAAACACTTTTACAACACGTCGTTGACATTGTAGCGTGCCGCGGTGCTTTAGGTCAGCCCTGAATTTGTGTATACCTCGTTCTGGTCGATTCTTTGTTCAAATCAGTTTTATTTAGCTCATTGCTGTAACTCCCGCCTTCTGTGCGCTCGTGATTAAATGGAAAAAATCAAAATTTGATGCTCATGGTCCGTTAACAATGGAACACAGTATTATTTCTGCAGCTCGATCAAAACCTTCTAGATATTGAACGTTGGTGGCTGCTGCTGCAATTCAACAATCTTGGGAATAGTTCTACTGTTTATATTTTGTTCGAGTATTTGCTGAAAATGCGGCTTGTCACTTCCGTCTACTAAAGTACAGTTGAATTATTTTTCGCAGAAGTGAAATGAGGCCTCAGTAAGAAAAGCCAACTTCTGTTTCTTCTTACAGTCATTGATCGTTACCTGGGAAAGCTTTGTAATTTCATCAACATAAATTATAATCCACATTTTCAGGGAATGCTCGATCAAAACCTAATAGTCTCTTCATTCACAAGATAGCTGAGTTGTGACAGTAGCCAATTTTGGCGGAAATTCTGTTCGGGGGAACATGCCACACTGTTTCCTGGGGCAATGTGATTCAAACACTGACGTACTGGTTTGCTCTTTACCGTTATGTCCTTGACGTTGTCAAGTGTCGTTGTCACACCAATGACTCTTTGATTTTGATAGAACTGAATTAGTTGTAGCTGGATCGAGCAGTCCATAGATTAAACTCAACATGAATTTAGCAAATCTGTGTGGAAGCGAGACGTGGTTTGTCAACTAAATAAATAAATCCACTCGTGTAATATTGCTGTAGCGCTACGCAGCGCTTCTGTTTAAATAAGAGACAAAAAGAAACGAATTACGCCGTATTAGAATCTCTGTGGTGACTAAAACCCGTCGCGAGAGGAACGGATTACTCCTTAAATCTAATGGCAAACTCAGGGACGAATATGTCGTGACAAATGAAAATTTATACCAGATCAGGACGGGAACCTAAATATCGTGCTGATTTCTACCAGTCGCTGTAACCATAAAGCTATATGAGCACGCCTCCAGGCCTAATTCGAATTTTTCATCGACACTGATTTTTCTTCCCATTGTTTACGAACACCATAACTCGTGAATGACAGTGCCAATGCAGAATTGTAATCAAGAGGCAGAAACGTCAATGACCACAGAACATGCTTCACCAATTAAAAAGCGATACGCGTCTCGTGAAAAATACTCTTTATTTACGATAAGCTTAAGACGGAAAACCAATAATAATTGATTATTAAGGTAATTTATTTAGGGGCAAATTTATTTGGAAACCAGAAACCATGTTTGTATCCAGCACGAAGTCAGTTTTCGTGGTAGTTTTTGCAAAAATAGTCCTTCCAATGTTAATACAGCCTTTAAGCAACACTTGGTGCTTTGACAACTGTTAAACAAAAAGGAGTAGACACACTCATAAATGTACATTATCGTTACCGGTATTTGTCTTTCCCAAAAATTGTGCAAAGCATTATTCGAATACCAGAACCAAAACAGTCCCCTAAAACCTGAAGGGTTTGACATCAGTGAGTGACCTGTAGGAACATATTAAATAGCATTTGGGTAATATAATGCAGTTAATTCCAGAATTTTTTCCGGTCTGCTCTTCCTTCTCCGTTGGTTAGCATGTTCTCAGAAAGACATGTGAACTCATGAAATAATTGAAATTGTGGTAACACTTTCAAAGTGAAAACTCGTTAATAACCCGGCGTTTCGTCGCCTCTGTAGAGTCGTGTGGGTCTCATTGATAACTTGTGGTGCCCGATTCCCTCTTTTATTCATGTAATCTTATAAGGAAAACACATTTGAAAATAATAAATTTAAATAGATCCGCTTCATTTGTACTAACAATTTATTCAAATCACGACCGGTTTCGAAATTTTAAAATCCCATCTTCAGGTTTATGAAATTATGTTATTTGTTAACATATAACGGGCAGTCGGGCCAGTCAGCGGTACGAGACCCAATCACTGCATGTTGGCGGAAACTGCCCACCGGTGGGCAGCGCCACGGTAGGAACGGCAGCCACTATTGTCGAATTTGGACAGTTTCCGCCAACTTGCAGTGATTGGAGCTCTTAGCACTGACTGGCCCGACCGCATGTTACCGAGGGAGGTGGCGCGATGACTAGCACACTGGACTCGCATTCGGGACGACGGCGGTTCAAACCTGCGTGGAGCCATCCGGATTTAGGTTTTCCGTGATTTCCGTAAATCTCTCCAGGGATGTTAAACCCAATCTTCCTTCTTCCGACCGCATGTTGTGTATCACCAAATACAATAATTTCATGTACGTCAAAATGAGATTCAAAAATCACGAAAACAATCATGTTTGAATAAATAATTGGCACAACTGAAGCGGACCACTCTAAATTACTGCCTCTCAGTTGCGGATGTCATCCATACCAAATCTTGTGCATTTAAAAATAATCATGTGGCCTCGAATATATGGTAAATATGTAAAAACATGACGAATCCGCCCGGAGTTCCGTCACGAAAACGGTAACTGACAGTCTGTTTGCAACAGGAACTGTCTTTGTAAAAGGTAGAAGTACTATCGTCACGCAAGGGTTACGACTTCTCTGACACGAGATGTATTTTCATACCCTGCTGTAGGTTTGTTTGAAACGTCACTTGACTGCTTAAAGCATAATTCAAATACTACTGCTGCGATTTTTAATATTAATTGTACAGATGTTAAAATCTGTTCTGCAGTCTACGATCCGCTTCCTTCAGATCTGTTTACACTTCTAACTGTTTGAGATCGCCGTGTGTTTGGGACTGCGAGACGATGCCAGTTTCCGTATATTCGCGGAACGTCTTTTTTTTCGGTGACTGTATGTCCTAATACAAAAAAGAGTTCTTAACTGTTGGTATTCGGCATGACAGGACTACTCTGTTCTCTAGTTTCTTAATGGAAGTTATGTCTTCTGAAGAAGATTTAAAACTGCTACTTTTGGGGTACAGTTTATACTTAAAAAGTTTCTTCAAGTGTGTGTGTGTGTGTGTGTGTGTGTGTGTGTGTGTGTGTGTGTGTGTGTGTGTGAGGGGGGGGGGGAAACCAGGGGGGGGCGAAAATATCTGGGTAAATAGGATATTTTCACACGTCCGATATGGGGATTTGCCACTAGGAAGAAAAGAAAAACTATGGGCACCTTCCGAAAACTTGTTTAACGTGAGAAGACAGTTACGCAAGGAACACAGTAATTTGCCCAAATCAACTACTTGAGAATCAGCACAATTTCTTAGCCGATTATCAGTTTGCCTGATTTAACGTTTAACGCGCACGACCGTATATATTGTTCGACGTAGTGCTACTGCTAAATTTCATCTGAAGATGATTTGTGTCAGGATTCATTTCAGTAACATTACAGGTAGTCACGTTTCCCCGGGCGCCTTGTCTTTGTCTGTGATGTTATTTTTCATGTTGGTCCTTACCCCCAAAAACATTTAGACACTTCTCAAAACCCAATTTATGTCAGCGTTGAGACATTCTGAAAGAAATGAATCAATCAGACTTTTGATATGTCTAGAATTACGCTAATACGTTCTTCATTTGTTTTCAGAATATCACAAGCTTTTGGCTGTTTTCTTAATATTGCCTTAGTTTGAAACTTCCTAACAGATTAAAACTGTGCCAGACCGGGACACGAATTCGGGACCTTTGCCTTTCGCGGGCAATTTGTCTACCAACTGAGCTACCCGAGCACGAATCACGACCCGTCTTCACAGCTTTATTTCTCTGTCCGCCACACAGTTTTATTCTGCCAGGAAGTTTCATATCAGCGTACACTCCATTACAGAGTGAAATTCATTCTGTAGTATCTCAGTTTTATAGAATCAGTGATTCATCACAATCTAAAATAAGCTGCCGAATATTTAGATAAATTTTGCTGTCTGCAACATACATCAGGTCAGAACTGCTCTTCAGTGCGTGAATCATGTCCTTCATAGTTCGTTAAGACTGATAATAAGAGAGTATAAGCTCTTACGTACAGGATAGTGACGAATATCGTTTTGTCATACTTAATAACCATAGAGATGATGCAGTTCTATGGAGATGAAATCATGTGTTGGGGAACCAGTAGACAAATCAACTGTAAAGTTGGCGGACAGAAATAATTTAAAGTATTCTATTTTTAATTAGACGTCACCACACGCAGATATAATATAGTCTGTTAAGTAGGCATTACACACAAGTGGTAAAAGATATTGCCTTGGTTCTTTCACAACCCGACAGAGGAGACCTTTGTCCTTCCTGCAATGTCCATAAAGCATTACTTTGAATTCTTGACTGAGATACACAAGAAGAGACATGAGTGCAGCTTACGCGTCGCGTTTATCAAGGTGTTTGGTTCCGCCTGCCAGACGTTACTTCGTCGACAAAATGAAGATTGGATACTGCAGGAGGACAACGGTCCGAAGCACAGCAGCAGGCTTTGCAGCGACTGGAAGGAAAAAAAAAAAAAACCAGGAAGATGCTCAGGTGCTGGATTGCCCCTCACAGTCGCCTGATGCTGATCCTATTCAACGTCTATGGTCTTACATAAAAAAGATTATTTCAGAAAACAGAGCAGCTGAATTGCTTTGCATAAGAGTCATTCAGATCAGTGCTTCCTACAAGAAGACCCAATTTACTAGAATTAAACGTAAAATTGTGAAAAATCGATGTTTCTTGTATTTGATACACATTCTTCGGGGTCTTTTAACCGTACTTCTATGACGATTCGTAACGGCATTGTCGATTTACAGTGACGAGAATTGTGGATTGTCGTAAGTATTACGTGCACCTAGATTGATTTATCAAGGGTAGCATGAAGAAGTTAGGGAACTGTTCGTGCGGACAGTTCGTTGCTGCGGCGATCATTTATCGTTTGTACAGAAGAGAGAAAAGGTGTGATAGAAAACAGGGAACCCGTGCCGTTTCAAATGGAAAAGAAAGCTGCAAAATTAAAAAAGATGCTTAAATCGATTTGAGCATAGCCAGATATGTAAATAAAAGAAGTTTTGGGGGACGTCGATATGAAGAACGACTGCGTCTTGTGCCAAGCTACCCCTTTTCTACACGGAACTATTATTAATCGAATCTAACCGAAGAAGATAAAAGTTAAAGCGTAGGACTCACTAGTTCAGAGAGACGCAATTAATTTGCGATTTATAATGGCTGCTTTTTAACATTTTATGTTATGATATCTTTAAGCATTTACTTGTCATTTAATAACTGCAAAACTAAGAAATCTATTTTTCGGAACACTAAACCATTGAGTATTTTAAACTGTTTCGATAAAGTTGTTCGTCTTTAAATATAATCAGCTAACAACCCCTGTTGTAGGGTATAAAGTTTTGTTTGCTGATTTACGATGGTACTACTCGTGAAGATTACATTAGTCAGATGGGCGCTGTACGCTGTTGTATTTTGTGTGTGCCTCTCTGCGTGTGTTCATTTTTACTGTTCAGGTGTTGTAACATTGTTTCGTTTGTTTCAGCAAGTCGTGTTCCGGTGCCCGACGAGCGATGGGATTACTTGTGCGAGTACTACAAGCCAGTCAGGTGAGTGAATACATCCAGCTTTTATGAGAAAGTGTTGTACGAATTATGTGCTCGTATTTATTACGAAAAAACAAGAAAATACTTTTTCATTCCTCCTGTTGCGGCAGTGTTCATTAGGTGGAAAAGATTGTTTTTCTCGACTTCAAGGTTTCTGAAAGTTTCATGCCTGCACTTGCATGTTAACACTTAAAGTTAACAGTGCGTGTTAGTACTTAAAATTAATAGCATTAGAAATTTAAAAAATCAACACTTACGCGTAAAAGCTGATTGATTTAACTGAAAAGTTTTCTTGTGTTTACCAGTGCGCTGAAGGAGCAAATCGCTGTACTTTGGACAAAAGTGTGTAAGTGCAGAAATATGAAAAAATGGGTTAGTGTGACAAGGAGTAGTGACAAATTTGAGCAAAATATACTTTAACTAGGAAATGTTTTTTGAGGGATGGTTGGGACTTGGAGGAGAGGAGGTCGGCATGCAAAAATGTAACTATGCTTCAGGCAGATGAATACAAGTTTCCCACAGTTCATCCCAAAGAAGAGTGAAGTAGCCCATTATGTTTCTTCATTGCTAATTCCTTCATTACTGTTTACTCGCTCGCTAGTGTTTCATGTATGTCACAAATTACTATATACAAAGACTGCGTGTAGCACGAAACCGCTTCCTCACTGTCAGATGGTTCAAATGGCTCTAAGCACTATGGGACTTACCTGCGATCATCAGTCCCCTAGACCTAGAACTACTTAAACCTAACTAACCTAAGGCAGGATTCGAACCTGCGAGCGTATCAGCAGCGCGGTTCCGGACTGAAGCGCCTAGAACCGCTTGGCCACATCGGCCGGCTCTCACTGTCTCCTTTAGTAGATTCGTCTTGGTATCAACTCTTTAACAAGTAAAAGTAATATACAACTAAAAAACTTTGTCGTATGTTGCGTGGCACTGTAATTTCTTTTCTCCATGCTGCCCTGTTTTCCAGGCTAGATAGCACCATTTATGCAAAATTGTTTCCATACTCATTGAGAAATTCCGATGTTAGTGAAACATGTTAACCACAGTCGACGATCTAAATGCAACTGTGATACACGCGCTGTTGATTAGCTATTACGACGCCAAGTTCTATTTATAGTGCATCAAATGTTTCACCGACAAGTGGTTATTATAGAAAACAAGGTTGCTGAGCTGTGGCGGAATGAAGTTCACTATGATCCAGAAGTGGCAAAATTTATCATACGTGGAGATGAAGTATGGTTATTTGAGTATGACGCTAAAATGGACGCTGACCCGCCCCAGTAGAGGCTTCATGAATAGACCGAGCCCACAAACGATCGAATGAGAAGGTTCTGCTCACTTCGTTCTTTTATTTAAATGGCGTAATGTAGGACTACGAGTCCTTGCCGCCGTGTCGTAAGGTCATTAAAGAGTACTATCTGGAAGTTGGTGCTGTTAGCGTGAAGCATTCTGAAGAAAATGTCACTATATTGGTCGAAACAATTCGTGTCAATTGCACCACGGTAGTACATCTGCTCACTCGTCTTTCGTTGTCCGTTTCTTCTGAAAGCAACGCCATCATGATGCCACAGCATTCGTCGGACATGAGCCCCTGTGATTGCTTCTTCCTATCCTCGAAGCTGAAAAGGATCCTAAAAGTAGAACGTTTTGCTGACACTGAAGAAGGGGAGCCAGAATCGCAGGAGGTGCGAAAGCTATGCTGCAAATTACATTTCTAAAATGTTTTGAAGGATGAAAAGCTGGCTCTTATGTATTATATTTCACGGAGAGTGTTTTGAAAGGGAATTAAAATCGATATTTGAGAAAAAGCGAAAATTCTCCTTGTTTCTGTCGCGCTCCATACGCGACTGTATAAGCAAGCGACAGACCCGCATGCACAAGCGGCACGCACACACACACACACACACACACACACACACACTGGGACTATGAGTTTCGGAAAAGATGTTAGACGTTCTTATTATGCCGGTGGTTATCACGTTCTAAAGCAATGCACGTCGTCAAATTGTATAAATTCGACAGATACGTGATTTCAGTATGTCTTTACTATGCTATATTCAGGAACGCACGATAATGGATGAAGTCTCTGTAGGACACTGAATTTTACGTACATAAAGAAATAAACGAGTCTTTCGTGTGTACACCTTTTTCATTCTCTACCTTTAAGGGTACAAACCCAAATCTTTGCAGGAATATGCAAGCGATTTGGCAGTGGGGCAAATGGGGTCCCAGTTGTGGATAATTGGGAGCGGGTTGCTAGTTCTAACAAATGCCTTACAACCAAGGAAAACCTGAAAACCCTAGTCGGGAGTGGGAGGGGGAGGTGGCGGGGGTTTGAACTAATTTTAATTTATTTCTAATTTTAATTGATTTCCCAAGCAAAAAATAAGACTGCTTAATATCTATGTTACTATCCGTATGCATAACGAAGTAACGTCGATGGTTCCCTCAAAGTGTGAAGTTTACCTTTCATTAGTGTTTTTAAACTTTAATTCTAGTTAGTGCTTCAGACGATCGTATATGACCACAGAGTTCGAAAGTAGTACATATAACAATAAGTTTTCTCTCTTCAGTTTTTATTCATTGTATGCAATACTAAACGAATATACATTTTTGATATTGATGCCAGGACATTGGTACACAGTCGCATGACAAACAACTAAACAACGCCGTTGCGTGTCCCATGCCGAATATCCGTCGATAAAAGTTTATTTATCGGTCGGATTCGAAAAGGGACCCTTAGTTGGTGAACACTTTCCGACTATGCTTTTAAGATCTTTACCAATGTGATGGATTCAAATCCTTGTAGCATGCATAATGTGGCAATTTCTGCACGCATTCTCATAAATATCGTTTCTAGCACGAGACACTGTACTATATTTTTATGTGGCGTAAAATAGATCAGTGATCGCTGCGAAACGTTCGGATCGTATTTAAGGATGAACGTAGTAAGTAAAATGAGTACGTTATACATACTACAACACTTAAAACTATTGAAGTGAGTGTTAGTTACGTAGAATGCAAGCGTACAATGCTGACTTGGTTTTCTTATCGAAAGGGACAACCGCTGTTCCAGTGTGGTGACCTCCCTAATGGGAGGTCACTGATCTTCTGTGATCATTACGATACTTGCTCAGTTAATGACAAAAATATGGCTGATAATTTGTCATTTAGCCTCTTCCTGACGCGTAAGTTACTATCACTAAACAATTTTGAAAGAAAAAAAAAAACAGTCAAATGTTTTGTGAAACGATGTTCGGAGTCATGTACCGCAATGAAGTGCCGATTGAGGATTGAAAATTTAATGTTTAACTTAGCACGTTAGTATTTCAAAGAGTATTAGAGGTTATTTGTCTGGTGAATTATGCAGACCTACAGCCTCATTCGCTGTACATGATTTCGAGAGTCATTCAAAGGCACGTCAAATCTTTCTCTGGTCTAGTTTATTTCTTAGTTTCAGACAAATTATTTCACGTAACATTTGACCGTTCAAAAAAAAAAAATCATGTGTCGTTCAAAAAGCATGAAATGTATATTTAAATGTCGATCGGTATTCTGTTATTAATAGTGCATAGATCAAGACAAAGTAGAGAAATTTGCATTTATGCTGAAGTCTGTTAGTTTTTGAGACTTCATTTACGTAGTTAGCAGCAATTGTTCATGAAATATTTCAGTTTTCCCTCGAATCACTAATTTTGTTTTTTTACTGGACCTCATGCTGGTTAATTTGATATCTCATTTGTCTATTTTCAATCATCGTTTAGCTACGAAATTTCGGAGAAAAACCTATTGTGTAATTTCTAGGAAATCTTGTTTCGCCCAAAAAGCAATACATGTAAACTGCAGTGTTTTGGTATCTGCGAGTGAAAGAGAAAATGTTCTCCAATAGAACAAAGTAAGACAAGATATAGTTTTCACGTAATAATTTGATTTTTCATCCGTACGGTTTGGATAAGGTTTTCTCGTTTTAAATGTTTGAATGCCAACTTCATTTATTGTTCGAATTCTTGAAAAAAAAAAAAAAGAAAAAAAAAAAGGCGGAGAGGATTCTTCGTGAATGTCCCTTTTCCTTTACCCCGAGAGTCCCGTAATGACACCGCCTTGGGAGTTTAGAATTACGAGAGAAATGTGTAATTTATGCTGAAATGACAGGCACCGGCGTGTAATTCAATTTTTAAGTTACATAGCGCAGTATACGAAATTGCGTTTTTCCCGGTTTTATTCCCCATCCTGTCGGTAATGGCAGGTAAGTGCAGTTCATTACGTGTGTATGTGGCTTTTAAAATTGCTACTGCGGCGCGCGAAAGCAGCTGCTGCTCGTGGCCGTGTCGCGGTGTCGCCAGCGGCCTGTGGTGCCCGTGTTTTCCACACGTCCACACTCCGTCCTTGCTCTTCTTCGGCGTGCAACGAGGGAATTTCCCATCTTGGAATGTCAACTGCATTTTAATTAATTATTCACTGTGTGTCAGAATCTTTCAACAATGTTTCTGCAGTGAAAGTTAACTGGAAGTAGCTTTAAAGCAACAGCAGTTTCACAGAGGAAGACCGCACTGCAGTTCCTTCTCTAAATCCTCGCACAAACGAAAAAATGGCTGACATCGAAATAAGTGTCCAAAGAATAGAAAAGCAACTGGAATCACTCAAGAGAGGAAAGTCCACTGGACCTGACGGGATACCAATTCGATTCTACACAGAGTACGCGAAAGAACTCCCCCCCCCCCCCCCCCCCTTCTAACAGCCGTGTACCGCAAGTCTCTAGAGGAACGGAAGGTTCCAAATGATTGGAAAAGAGCACAGGTAGTCCCAGTCTTCAAGAAGGGTCGTCGAGCAGACGCGCAAAACTATAGACCTATATCTCTGACGTCGATCTGTTGTAGAATTTTAGAACATGTTTTTTGCTCGAGTATCATGTCGTTTTTGGAAACCCAGAATCTACTATGTAGGAATCAACATGGATTCCGGAAAAAGCGATCGTGTGAGACCCAACTCGCTTTATTTGTTCATGAGACCCAGAAAATATTAGATACAGGCTCCCAGGTAGATGCCATTTTTCTTGACTTCCGGAAGGCGTTCGATACAGTTCCGCACCGTCGCCTGATAAACAGAGTAAGAGCCTACGGAATATCAGACAGCTGTGTGGCTGGATTGAAGAGTTTTTAGCAAACAGAACACAGCATGTTGTTATCAATGGAGAGACGTCTACAGACGTTAAAGTAACCTCTGGCGTGCCACAGGGGAGTGTTATGGGACCATTGCTTTTCACAATATATATAAATGACCTAGTAGATAGTGTCGGAAGTTCCATGCGGCTTTTCGCGGATGATGCTGTACTATACAGAGAAGTTGCAGCATTAGAAAATTGTAGCGAAATGCAGGAAGATCTGCAGCGGATAGGCTCTTGGTGCAGGGAGTGGCAACTGACCCTTAACATAGACAAATGTAATGTATTGCGAATACATAGAAAGAAGGATCCTTTATTGTATGATTATATGATAGCGGAACAAACACTGGTAGCAGTTACTTCTGTAAAATATCTGGGAGTATGCGTGCGGAACGATTTGAAGTGGAATGATCATATAAAATTAATTGTTGGTAAGGCGGGTACCAGGTTGAGATTCATTGGGAGAGTCCTTAGAAAATGTAGTCCATCAGGTTGAGATTCATTGGGAGAGTCCTTAGAAAATGTAGTCCATCAACAAAGGAGGTGACTTACAAAACACTCGTTCGACCTATACTTGAGTATTGCTCATCAGTGTGGGATCCGTACCAGATCTGGTTGACGGAGGAGATAGTGAAGATCCAAAGAAGAGCGGCGCGTTTCGTCACAGGGTTATTTGGTAACCGTGATAGCGTTACGGAGATGTTTAGCAAACTCAAGTGGCAGACTCTGCAAGAGAGGCGCTATGCATCGCGGTGTAACTTGCTCGCCAGGTTTCGAGAGGGTGCGTTTCTGGATGAGGTATCGAATATATTGCTTCCCCCTACTTTTACCTCCCGAGGAGATCACGAATGTAAAATTAGAGAGATCAGAGCGCGCACGGAGGCTTTCAGACAGTCGTTCTTCCCGCGAACCATACGCGACTGGAACAGGAAAGGGAGGTAATGACAGTGGCACGTAAAGTGCCCTCCGCCACACACCGTTGGGTGGCTTGCGGAGTATAAATGTAGATGTAGACTTCGTCAAGTACCTGAGTCTACAGCTATATTCCACTAAAATTTTAAGGCGTCCTTTCACGGAACGTGAAAGCTTTCATGGATGAGTTGTTGTTCGACTTTTGTGACGTCACAGCTTGGAATTTCACGCCCCTCTGCGTTGCGAAGCGTAAAAGGAAGTATCTGCCGAGTCAGATTTTTGCCTTCTGGAGAGGGACGTGCCGATGAAATGCAACATCTGTTTTACGTCGCAAGCAGAACTTAGCAGACACCATATTGGATTAAGTCATATGGAATCGGAACTGCGTATTTCGTGATTTTATATTGGACAGTACGTGATATTAATATAAGCTGCTTCAAAGCACCAGCACATTGAGGAATTCTCTAAAAACGAGTCTTTTTTTGGTACGAGTTGTTGTAATAAAATTACGGGAAACTGCATATTGGTAGTTAAAAGCTTTCCTTTATTTGATGCTTTTCATATTATAACTTGCGTGCCATGAAAGGGCACCACTCAGTGCTGCGACACAGTGATCATTTGTCAAAAGCGTATCATTTTTGGTACAATTTGTTATAGTTGAATGTCAGATAAAGACACCATAATTACAGATTTACGACATAACTTAGAGGCTGCAGAGGCGTAAGTTGTGCAGCAGAAGGGAGTATGACCGCGTCTGATTGCCTGCATTTTTTTTTTAAAGAAAAAGGTTCTGGGACTTTCTTGTTAACTGAACAATACTCCTTGTTATTTAAGAGTGCCCTCAGTTAAAAAGATAGATTGTTCAATTTTGAGAATACATTACTGTTAAATTTCCAGATGAAAATTGTCTGGAGGTTACGCTTAATGAAGAACTAAGGTATAAGCTACAACAGTCGCATAGCTCTCTGATGTTAGATGTTGATGTTACAGCCACTGTCAGCACAAAAAAAAAAACCGTATAAGAATAGTGAGAGTTAATTCTTTGCATGTCAAGTAATTGCAGAAACTTTAAAACAACCTTATAATGAAACAGTTTCATGAAATTTATTAGCAGCGAACTCAGTAATTTGAAATTACCAAACATCTAAGGCTTGTGAAACAAAAATAATGAAATTTATAAATAGAGCTTGAAAAATAGTAAATGTTGCGAATATTAAATTTATTATTTTATTTTGAAATGTGAATTTTTTCTTTGGAAAGGAATTACGTTAAAATGGTAGTCCCACAATCCTTACATTTGAGATTGCCTCCTCTGAAAAGTGAAGTGCTATGCAGGGAGATTGTATTCAGTAATATTATCAAAACTTGTGCATTAGTCTGTGAGCAGCCGAATTAAGTAAATGTCCACTTTCACTGAATAACTTAAGGGGCTCCGGAAAGGCTCAAAATCATGAAAAGTTTAATTTTTACTTTTTTGCGTTTTCTGAATCTGCAGACTATTACCTTTTAATAGATATATAATTTATTCAATTCCGAAGACTACAACTATTTTTAAATTTTTTTTGAAATGTGTTCTACATGGGCGTGACCCACTGTGGCGCTGTTAAACTGCTGTCAAATGGTGTTATTATTAACGTCCGTGTTCATCAGGTACATTTTAGTGATGTGAGATAAAGTATGTGTTGTGGCTAACCTGTGATGGTTCAATATATATCGCTGGTGTGATTGTCGATTGTTTCATGTTTATTTTCTCTGTCGTTATCTCGAAAATATTCGTAATTAATTCTGTTTCTTGAGTCTCTGTTTTGTTGAAGTATAATAATGAGTAAAAGTAAAGTTATTAGAAATCCTCTGAAGGCTTTTAAGAAAAGGAGAAATGTTGGAAAGCCAAAGGTATGTGTTATTACTGTAAACAATAAAGACGATAACCAAGTGAGTGAACCTAACTTCTCAAGTACACCTGCCCATAGCAGTCAAAGTGGGAAAGAAAATACTTCACAGAAGAAGCTTGGTTCAATGAGTGAAAACTATGAATGTTTTATGGGCGAATCGGATGTGAATGAAATATTTGATATGTCGGTTCTCAAAGGAATTTTTTCAAACTGTGTAAGATGTATTCATTGTAGTGAAGTTGGTCTGGAACTCTCCATAATAAAGCACGTAGGACTTGCTAGTGAAATACAACTGAAATGAGATAAGTGTTCATACATGACCACCTTTTGGAACAGTGTTGCAGTAACTGCAACTGAAGAAAATGTTAGCAAAATCTACGAACACAACAACGAGCGATGCTTGCTTTAGACAAGGAACGCCTTCGGGCTGCAGACAGGCCTGTAAAGAGTCTAGAAATACAAGCAAGAGTAAACAGGGGGAGGAACAAGAGGAAGCTGGAGGAGGAGTTTGCAGAGGATGAAGATAATCCATCCTATGGACCTGGAATGCACTAAAAAGTTAATCCAATCTTTGTCGCTCGATTCCCAAAACTTTTATTTTCTCATACTAATTACATGTTTTCTAAGGATCTTCCAAACATATTTGTTTCAAACTTTCAGTAAATGTTACACAGTACCTTCTGCATAATTTAACACAGCCTTTTTCCAAAAAAACTGTATATTTTTGAATATATAAATAAAAAATTGCAAAAAAATGTTGTGAATTTTCATTACAATTGAAAAAAAATCATCTTTAATAACTGAACTAAAATTTTGTAAAATCCCTGTGTTAAGTTGTAGCCCATATTCCAATAAATAATCTGTAAAAAGTTCAACTTCCTACCTCAAATACTTTGTGAGGAAAGATGTAATTTATAAGCGTTATTTTAACATTGCAAGTATAGGGCGTTCCGGAGCCCCTTAACTGGTAAAATGTAAATGTCGTTTGACTAGGGCCTGCCGTCGGGTAGACCGTTCGCCGGGTGCAAGTCTTTCGATTTGACGCCACTTCGGCGACTTGCGATGGGGATGAAAATGATGATGATTAGGACAACACAACACCCTGTCCCTGAGCGGAGAAAATCTCCGACCCAGCCGGGAATCGAACCCGGACCCTTAGGATTGACATTCTGTCGCGCTGACCACTCAGCTACCGTGGGCGGACAACTTAACTGGTTAGCCTAAATAAAAGTGTTCTAGGGTGTGGGCTGAAGTTCGCTGTTCTCATTAGCATTATGAACAGAGCTGAATCAGTTGTATTTTCTTGTATTTATCCATCATTTGCTTGTATTGCAAAGCAGAAGTTGGTGAAAAACTGTATCCGGGAATGTTTTGTCACCAGTGTCAAGCAATCGACGAGCCCAGAATCTTCTTTGCCATTTTCTCCGTTCTTCTTTGACGATCGCAAACAGAGTTAACGCCGTCGTTTTACACACGTCCGTTTTCGTAGAGTGTGACTTGGACGCCGGATGCAGCCGATAACTGACGCTCGGAGAACGCTGGTGTCGCAATTCACAAAGAGGAGCACGCTCCGTGACATGTAGGAAGGTCGTTTCAGAGCGTGCTGCAACCACGACACATACTGCGTCTGGCGTGCTTCACGGGGTCTGGCGTACGGCACCTTTGGTACCACTATCATTTTCCTTCCTCTCTATTCCATTTTTTTGTGATACTTTATTCCGTCATCGTCAGTTCAGGAGACTGTTTGGGAGGAAGTAATATGTTGCCCAACTCTTGGTCGACCGTACGCTCTTTCACTTTCAACAGTAACCTTCTCCGTGACAGACAATGCCTCTCTCGTAGTAACTACCATCTGAGACTGTTACGCATTTCTGTAAAGCGCTCTCACTTACTAAACGGTCCTGTGGTGAAACGGGCCACTCTTCGTTGATATGCTCTATTTCTTCTATTCATCCTGCATGATAAGAGTCCCAGACTGATATAAAACACTCAAGAATTTGTCGAACAATCGTTTTGTAAGCCAATTCTTTCGTGGATAAATGACGTTTCCTTAAATTACGTCGCTCCGGGTGGTTACTCCAGGTATTTTGCAGTTGTCATCGTTTCCAGTGATTTTTCATCAATGGCGTAATCGTTCAGTTATAGATCTCTTCGCCTATTTAAGCGCAATATGTTACACTTATTTATGTTCAGGGTCAACTGTCCGTCACCGTACCCACCATCGATCTTCTCCGGGTCATTCTGAACTTGGCTGGTCTTTGGTACTGCAACCTTCCTATAGACAACAGCATCGCCTGCAGAAAACCTCGTAGAGCTTCCGGCGTTATCCACTAATTCATTTATATATACTGTAAACAGTAACGGCCCTATAACGCCCTCGGTAGTACAGAGGTTAGTATCCCCGCCTGTCAAGCGGGAAACCAGGGTTCGATTCCCAGCCGGGGACCAGCCGTTCGGGGTAGCTGCGCTGTCCGGGGCGCCTTGCGACGGTTCGCGCGGCTCCCCCCGTCGTAGGTGCGAGTCCTCCCTCGGGCATGGATGTGTGTGTTGGCCTTAGCGTAAGTCACTTTAAGTTACATTAAGTAGTGTGTAAGCCTAGGGACTCATGACCTCAGCAATGTGGTCCATAGGAACTTACCACAAATTTTCAAATTTTTTCCACTATAACACCTATTTCGGGTTCTCCGAAATAGCTTTTACATTTTTTAAATCCAATTCAAAGTAAAGTCTTGAATTCTGATACTTAGAAAACCCTGGATCCACTGGCAAATCTGGTCCCATAGTCGATAAGCTATTAATTTGTTAACTGAATGCAGTGCGAGACTGTATCGAATGCTTTCCGGAAATCAAGGAACGCATTATCAACCTGGCACCTAACCTGGGCACCTTTGTCCACGGCGCTGTGGATTTCATGAACTAACAGGGCGAGCTGTTTTTTTGCAAGATCTCTGTTTATGATTCCATGTCAGTTTTTGTAGTAGAGTGATTCATTTCCCAGAAACATCATAATGCCTGAGCACAGAACATATTCCATAATTGTGCAAAATCACTTCGATGTTCAAGCGACCTACGATTCATGTACTACCTGTTAGACGGGGAGCAACTTGTTTCGCATAATCTGTAGAATCTCACAAGTATCTCATTCAGTCCATGTTCGTTTTCGCTATTGAGCGATGTAGTTTACTTTCCATTCTGCCATTTCGCCATTCATGCAATGACTGGAAGGAGGAACCATATCCTACCTTCCGCGGTGTAACAGTGTATTCAGTATTTTAGCTTTCTCTCTGTCACGAGCTTTCGTGTCGAGGTAGATGTATCTCGAAAAGTTTAATCCGTTTTGGTAGAACTGCTGTCGACTGTTGAAAGTGCCCTCCGTAAAATCGGACTCTCCTGTTTACCGTTTCCGGCGAGATCGCTGCAGCTGGACGTCATGACAACGTGTTGCTTATGGAACTAATGGAGGCGATAGTTATTGAGAAGCCGGCATTGTTAATAAAGTATTTTGGAACGAAGTGGTAAATGTTTTGGGCTAGGAAGCCACTCATTACGGAGAAATTAGTCATTGCAGAGTCTTGGCTACCGATTTCTTCCGGACAATCAGATCTTTACGCAAGCAACGTAGGACAGAATGCGACAGACGTCCCCAGAAATAGGGGAAGAGCTCAGTTGTAACCCTCACGACCAGTGGATCTCTGGAACTGTAGTTGCTGATATTCAAGGATTTTAAGAACATTCGTCGCAAGACTGAACATCGATCATGACTGATTCAAGAAACATCTGTACCGCATCGTTCTTCCACAATCTTCGTATGTGGTGTAGAAGAGGGCACCAATCATGCAATCTCTGTTGCGTAAATCGCCGTGTTTACACAAATATTCCCTTGCAACATAGATAAAAACTGAACTGTACATTTAGAAATCCAACTGTAATTTGAGCTATCTGGTGAGCCGTATAAAGTGTTATGTGAAATTGAAAACAAGTTGTGAACTGTTCATTTGATAGCGCTACGTTCGTAGTTAACAGCGTAATAGAGCTACCTGTAAGAACGCTTTTAGATGGAAAAAGGGAAGAAACGGAACGGAAATTGTTTTCCGTCTCCATTATTTTAGCCTCCCAGTTACGCCATCTTGACGCAGATAGAATACGTAAGTGTGCCGAGACCTTCCTGAAAAATTCCTGCCAACTACTGCATTAAAATGTATTTGACTACTGCGTGGTATGTGGGGGGTAAGGTATAATTAAGGATACCGGAAAGGGAATCGAGTTACCAAAATTCCCATTGCTTTGATGGTGCCTGTCTGACTGCCGTATGAAAAAAATTTTGACTATTGTTTACACATACCCACGCATTTAACCATATTCAAGATTTAAAATGAACTCTACTATAGTGTCGCTCAACAAAATACATCTCGCGTTCAAAATAAACCACAAAACTGGGTTCCAATTTCCAGGGTTAGATCCCAAACCTCTCTGCAGCGTCTCGTGGTTGGGGGGGGGGGGGGGGGGAATATTTAACGTTCATGAGGATGATGGTGATCGCCCTAGTTGTTGTTAGAGAGAAGTTACCTTTATACCGGCACCCAGCATCAAAAGCAGAGAGAGCGTATTTCGTTTTAAAAAAGCCGTGGAAATATTCTCTGCCACTGAACTTAAAAACTAATTAATTCAGAGTGAGACATTTTCCTTCCATTATGTGACACAGGGTGTTTATAAAGTCAACGTATCGCTCTCCACTTCAACATTTTATTATGGACTATAAACGAGATGCACACACGAGGGCCGGTCGTCAAAGACTGTGATTGGCTCTTTTTTTCCTGTAGCTTCCGTGATAGTTTCCTATCTGTACCATGACTTTTTGAGAAAGAGGCTTTTTATAAGTCCATAGGCGGCAGCATCTAGTATTGGGAGGTTGGTAGTAATGCTCCATTTTGTTGACGCTCTTTGCATTTCGCATACCAACAGTGGACGTGATGCGAGAGGAGCAGTACGGGGAGCAGTACGGTGCAATAAAATTCTGTGTTCGTTTAAACCATACACCCACTGAAACTTACGAAAAGCTGCTGCAAGCGTACGCTGATGATGCACTGCCTTGTGCAACAGTATTTAGGTGGCTCAAGGACCTCAAAAAATAAGAGACGTGTTTGTGTTAAGCAAGGTGTGCCGTGTTTTGCGACTTCTGCTTTGACTGAAATCAACAGCAAAACAGCAGTTTTGATTGCCCGTGAGGACTGGCGGATAATATAACGTAACCTCAGTGAACTGTTGAGAATTTCGTATGGCAGTCTCTTTATGCTTATGCGTGATCATCTTCATATGACCCGTGTTTGTGTCCGTTGGGTGCCACCTCTGTGGAATCCCGAACAAAAAGGCTATGCGAATGGAGACAAGCCGTGAGGTGCTGCGTCTCCTTGCTGATGGAAGGGATTTGTTTTCTCACCGCTGATGAGTCATGACGGCGCCGTTATGATCCTGGAGGAAAACGAGCCAATACAGCGTGGAAATCGCCAGATGTCCAACAGCAAACACTACTATTAAAGCAGCATACTACACGTCAGTATCGGCTAAATTGAGGAAGCACATTGCAAAAAAACGACCAGAACCTTCTCGGACTGGGTGGCGATTTCGTCAAGACAATGCGCAGCCTCACGTCGCAAATCAAGTTACACAGTTTCTGGCTCAACTCAGCATTACCTGTGTACCGCATCCTCCTGTTAGCCCGGATATTTCATACTTTGATTTTTTTTTAAATTTTCATCATTAAACGCAAAGCTTCATGGAGTTCGTTTTGAGAACTCTGAACGAGTGCTCAAGAAAAATAAGGCGATTCTCAAGGACCTGACGAAGAATGGCATGCCTCATGTGTTCCCTACTCCTTGAATAAACATTTTATGGCGTGAATAAACTTTTTATGGCGTCTCTAAGCCATAAAAAGTTCATTCAAGGAGGAGGGGAGTACTTTGAAAAAGATAGTGTAAACAATGAAGTTGAGTAATAAACCTCTGAGAAAGAAAAATCAGTATCGCTTTTTGTTGATCAGTCCTCGTACATGGAGACATTTCTTGATACAAATTTAGTTCCTGTCAATGGAGCGACGCTGCAGATGCAAGCCCAAGTCCCATCATTCCTGTGTAGCCGGAAAACCCTTGCTAATATATATAGCGCTATTTGTTTCACACCTGCGGTTTTTCAGCTGTTTAATATTGTTGATTTTTTCCTTTAATACACCTTGGCCTTGATAAATTCCCATATGAAAAAGTATACTGGTGTCAAATCGGGTGAGTGGGGAGACCAAAGTCCTGGAAATGCATGGCCAATCCATCTCCCAGGAAAAGTGGCATTCAAGTAGTCCCGGGCGCAGTCGGTCAGCAACAACAGCCGTTCTTTTTTCCTGTCGTGAACATACTTTTATATTACATACAAAAAAGTAAAAAACTTTAACGCTAAGACAGAAAAGGTACCGTAACGGATTTTATAAAATCAGTTTTATCACCCCAGTTGGCTAAAAGTTTTTGGGAAACTTGGGAGAAACGAACTGATGACTCCAAATCTGAGTCGTTGATTAGTCTGTCAATCTTATGTCCATACAGATTCATAGATGACCACATCAGCTCTGCACTCCTTGGCTGGCTGTACGATATCACTTTGTCCTGCTTTGCCTCACAGCTCTGTCGCTTAAGACATTCTCCCCATAAGCTGTGCAATTTAATTTTCTTGTGTCCGTGCAAAACAAATTTCTACGGGCGCTTCCCAGAGGGCTGCGCAATTGCAGCGACTGTCCAAAACCACTGTCACACGAGCGCGTACATCGTAGCGGTCCTTTTTCTCGGACTCAGGGGTGCACGCTGGCCCGAGGTATTGGCGTACGGTAGGTAGGCCGTATCGCTACGTATCGCTTTTCCCTTTCCGTATACAATACAATCACCCTCACACTTGTGTTGAGACTCGCATGTAACATCTTCCTGTTTCCCAGTCGCCATCTTTTCTTCCCACTGATTTGCTACCCCTGAACGATTGTTTTGTTTTCGAATCAACATAACGAGGTCCTCAGATGTCCAGGGTAAGAACATTCTTGCAGAATCGTGTACGAGTGGCGTAAATGCCCAAGACTTCTGAAGCCGGTGATTTACTAACGGTCTCCTTCACAGAGTAGTGGAGAACGATTGCTTTGTAATATATTTTAAACGGATGTTTTACGTTATTCGTTTTCACTGTGACTCTGAGTAAGCTGTTCAGTTGTTTTCCGTGACCTTGTCTTCCAACGGAGTTTCAAGCTAAGATGTAGATGTATGGGCGACCACGAAGACTCTGTAGCAGACAAGACTTCATAGACATCAGAGTTCTGTCACCTGCTTCTATTCTCCGTATGCCCTTCAGAATTTTGGACAGATGCACGCAGCAGACGAAGTGCCTTACAACGTACAGTATGCCACCATGACGAAATGGTCTGCGAACTCTTCCAACTGGATATTGGTCACGTGGCATTCCAGAAAAAGTGGGATCTTGCTGCGCAGGAAAAGATCCCTGAGTTTAAAAATTTAGGCACTTGTCTAGATTCCTTGGCATTTCATTTCTACAGTGATTGCAAGAATATTAATCGGTTAATTGGGGTAACTAAAAATCGTCGGTTTGTCAATCTGTAACTATTTTATCTCTAAGATTGTACGCGAGTGTGTGCTGTGATTTAGTTCTTCTTTCGTTGTTCGCGGCTTTAAACACTCATATCTCGCTGCTACCTTTCATAAAATGATTTTTTTTCCGACTGTGAATTCGTCATCTCCATATATCCCCTTTCAGAAGCGAGTCAAGAAGTGATACAAATCAATATTTCGCTTACTGATAATTGCGGATAAAGATAGAGGAGCGGTGACATGTTGGCATTGCTGGAGAACGCTAATAGCTAATTGACTTCGATGAAATTTTCTCATTGGGCATTGAGTAAGGTGGCACAGTGGAAGCATACTGAACTTGTATTCAGGAGGACAACAGTTCAAATCCCCCACCGTCCATTTAGCTTCAGGTTCTCCGTAGCTTCCCTAAACTGGTTAGCGCAAATGCTGGAATGATTTCTTCGAAATGAACATGGCCTATTTCCTTTGCCAACTTTCAAGCATTCCTTGCTTTGACTCCGCCCATAATGACCTCGTCGTCTAGCGGTCGCTAACGGAAATCCTACCTTTCTTTCATTCATCTTCGATTATACAGAGTAGAACCAGCAGCAGTCTCAGTTCACTAAATATCTGGATCACATACGTACTCCACAGGCCATCATACTGTGGATGACAGGGAAGGTACCTTGGATCACTGTCGAACCACGTTTCCACAGGAATGAATTTCTTGCGCATATATCCTCGCATCGCTGCCCTTACATTCAAGTTTAGCTCATAGCTTATAGTGACTCACAAATATTGGACATGGAAATGGACATCTCGTAGGAATCGTTTGGGAACATCTAATACTCTAATAAGGGAGTTACCTTTCGAGGACGACGTTTCGTTCGTAAATGATTTTTGAATGAGTAAAATCAATTTTGAAATCTTTTTAAACCATATTTCAGGCTAATACACACATGCGAGATGCCGTGCCAGCTCGCATTAAATGACAAGTAACTTTGAAATACTTGGCAACTGGAATCAATGCAGTGAATGTATTGCTTTCTGAAGAGCACTAGTTCTGAATTTTTATGTTACCTACAATACACCGAAGATAAGCGTACATCGGAAATTAAGGCCTTTGTTTCAACAGTTGAGCTTTGTTTTCAGTTTCAGAGTTATCGAAGTTTCTGATAGATGACGGTTGTGTCTTACTGTTACGGTATGTAATTTCGTAGCCAAACTTTGCACTACTGTGCAGAACATTCGTTAGTCGATGATTGCACCAATATGAACACTGTTCTCTGTGCATCGAATTTTAAGAAGGGTCAGGAGTAGTTTTGAATCTCTAAAGCTACAAATAAATTTCCATTTCGCCGTAATATTTACACTTACTGACTGAAGCAAAAAAAATTAATTATACTGAAATAAAAAATGCATTTACTGTGTTGACTGTTCTGAAACAACAGGAATCTCAACACGTTAACAGCCTCAGTTAGAATACTTCTTAATCAATTTCGTCACGGCAAACGATGGTGTGTTACTCAGTTACAAATAAGTGAGTATAAGTAGTTGCTGAATGTTTGAATGATTTTCAAATCACACTGTTTAAGAACATTTTGGCACTTTACAGAGCAATGTTTGTTATTAACTTAGTTGAAGACCAAGTCCAATAATTTGGCATGACGCTAACTCCTAAAGAACGTAAACTATTCTGTATCTGTGCTGTCGAACGAACCATAGCAGAATGAGAGCAGATCCACCTTTTGGCAGTTGATTGAGCTCGCAGGCGATGCTGAGGGAAGCGACATCTTGAAAGAAAGTTAAACGCCTTAAACTTTCGTAACTTAGGCGGAAGTTGGGATCACAGAGTGCAGGTAGGGTGTTTCCACATGTAAGCTAGTGGTGGTGAGGGAGTGCACGTGTAAGTAATTCATGCCTGTGAAAATCGAACTTTAGTCATTCTCTTTCCTGTTCCACTCGCAAATGAAGCGAAAGGAAAATGACTCTATACATGCCTTCATACGACTCCTAACTTCTCTATTTTGTCTTTACGGTTCTTAGGCGAAATCTATGTTGGCGACGGTACGATCATTCTGCAGGCAGCCGCAAATGCCGGTTCTCTAAATTTTCCCACTAATGTTATGCGAAAAGAACGTCATCTTCCATCCAGGGATTCCTATTTGAGTTCACGAAGTATCTCCGTAACACTCGCTTGTTAATCAGACCTACCGTTAACAAACCCAGCGGCTCGCCTCTGAATTGCTTCGATGCTTTCTTTTAATCAGACCTAGTGAGAATCTTAAACACTCGAACAGTACTCAAGAATGGGTCGCACAAAGTGTTCTGTACGCAGTCTCCATTATAGATGAGCTGTACTTTCCTATAATTCCCCCTCGCTGCATTTCATATCGCTTCGAAAGATTTCCCCTACGTATTTAATCGATATGAAAATGTCAAGCAATACATCAGTAATTCTGTATTCAAACATTACAGAACTATTTCTGCTACTCATCTGCATTAATTTTCTTCATTTATAACAAACTGCCATTCATCACACTAAAGAGAAATTCTGCAAGTCATCCTGGGTCATCCTGTAGTGACGTAACGAGGACACTTTCCCGTACACGGCAGCTTGCAGTTCCAGAATGCTGCTCACCCTATCCGTCAGATTATTTATGTACATAGAGAATAAGAGCTGTCCTAAAACAGTTTTCTGGAGCACCTTCGATGATACCTTTGTATCCAGTGAACTGTAGCCGTATAGAACAAAACATATTCCTTATGCTCGGACCTTCATTAAAAGTCTGCTGTTGCCCACTGTGTAAAACCATTTTCGGAAACTTATGAAAGTGGAATCTGCCTGTTGCCCGTAATCTGTGATTTGCAGAATGTCGTGCGAGAACGTGGCGAGCTGAATTACGCGCTAGTACTTTTTCCGAATTCGTGTTAATTTGTGTGTCTGCCTCAAAAAAATTTATTATATTTAAACGTAAAATGTGCTGAAGAATTCTTCTGCAAACGGTTTTAAGGTTGCTGGTCTACAGTTGTGCGCGTCCGTTCTTTTACCGTTGTTACACGTAGGAGTCACCTTCAGTTGTGTCTTTTTTTTCCCCCACGCGCTTGGGACTTTGCACTGCGCGAGAGATTCGCGATAAATGTAAAAATGTAAGCTAAGTAATCACCCGGTGCCGAAGAGTACTATGTAAAACGAATTGGCGTTCCATCCGGAGCTGGCGACATATTTGTATGCCCCCCCCCCCCCCCCTTATGCGAGTCTGTGCGACTTTCAAACGATGGTGTGTCAGTACGATCCTCGTGCGTGAATGAATTAAACGCCAGAAGTAAAATTTGAGCTTTCGCTTTGCTATGCTCTATTGCCGCATCAGACTCGTCGACGAGTGAGTGGAAAGAGACCATTGACCCACTTAGCGATTTTATGCAGGACGAGAATTTTTTCGCGTTCCCAGCAAAATCTGTCACTGATAATATACATTCATGCAGAGCGTTAACTGATGATAATCATTAATATGAGTATATGCGTAGTTTTATTTTCTTGTTACTTCTGTGTTTTGTTCCATTTAACTGCGGAGAAAGTTTCCGCTGAGTAAACAACGATTATTTACTTGTTTCTGGTTGGATTGTTGTGGTCGGGGGGGGGGGGGGGGGGGGAGGGAGGGAGCAGGTCAGGTTCTGATGATGTGTGCTATATGGCTGGTGACGGCCTTCGTTTCGAATTTTGACCCTAGTTTCTTCTTCCGTAGAAGGCTAAACCGCGGTGTGGTGTAGCGGCAAATTGTGCTGCATTATCATGCATGGTGTGTGCTACCGCTTCGGTTGTCCATCAAGCATTGTGTGAACCTGAGTAAAGTGAAAGTTCCACATTTACTGCTTTACTTTCCTCCTGAAATGAACACAAATGTAACATGCACAGTTGTATTAGTGACTGTGTATTTGTTATGTAGTGTTTCTTTTTGGATTGATTTAATACTGTTGTTATAACTAAAATACCAACAATAGTGCAGGCTCATATATATAAATTCTTTTCCTCAAGTTCTATCCGGATTTTTCGTTTGTGTCAGTTCCTACTTTCGTAGGATTTTTGTGCTTCAGTTACCATATATATTTCAGCTGGTCGTTTCATGCATTATCAATAGCTTTCTCAATGTCAGGACGTAGTTGAGCGTGTCTCCAAATAGAAGCAGATAGAATTCGTGAAAATCTTCAGAGGAACATAATTTAGTCTGCTCCCATGGACCCTCTGTGCTTACAGGCGTATGTAATGTAATAGCAAGATTCACTCCGAATTTTGCATACTTTCGTGAATCTTCAACTAATTGGTGTGTAGTGCAAACATTACCAAAGCGATAGTCGTAACAGTATAGGAGAATGTTAAGCTGCATTGTGGTGCTGAGTGAGCCGGCGAAGACCTGACGAAAGAAACTTCACAAATATTCATCGTTTCTGTCGACTCGTAAACCAAGTAAAACGTATGTTGTAAATAACATTATGAAAAGGATACTTGCTACTCACCATATAGCGGAGATGCTGAGGCACAACAAAAAGACTGTCACAAAATAAGAATTCGGCGCGAGAGTTGTGTGTGTGTGTGTGTGTGTGTGTGTGTGTGTGGTTTTTTTTCACATATTTCTGACAAAGGCCTTGTTGGCCGAAAGCTTACTGTGTGATAGTCCTTTTGTTGTACCTATCTGCGACTCAGCATCTCCGCTATATGGTGGGTTGCAACTATCCTTTTCATAATATTGTTACATTCCATCCTGGATTTTCCACTAAACAGTATGTTGTTAGTAAATTAACATAAAATTCAAATGCCCAAGATAATTACTTGCTACAGGTTTCTGTTCAAAAGATAGCAATAATATAGGCAATTACTATCGTCTTCGAAGTTTCATAACTGCTTCCAGTTCTACATGTCTCATTTGTTCATAAAAGAACATATGTTGACGAAGCTGTGGATGTTTCAGACAATGTATTGAGGAAGGAGAACTCTTCATGCGCGTTATGCTGCATAATACAGGATGACAATAAAACAGAAGCAAAAAAATGTTTGCGGCGTTTCGTAATAGCATATATAAGAGCAATGTAACTCGAGCATTTGCACAGAGACTGCTAGAAGTGGAGAAAAAGGCGAAATTTTTTATAGTCGCTCCCAATACGATCCCGAGTACCAGAAACCAATGCTAATCCACAGGAAAATACGAAAAATCGTATGTCGATTAGCGGTGCATGTGGGAACGGTATGTACGTCGTGTCAGACTGTTATCAGAAAGGATCTCCATGTTTATCTTCAAAATTCTTTTTGTTGTGCTTGAACTAAAGTTTTCAGCCCAACCTACACGGTTCTTTTTTCCGGTCGTTTCTGTATAAAGGGGTGTACGGACATTTGGATCATCGGTTCATCATTTCTTGAACTTGGGCTTGGTTCAGCTTGTCCTGGTGTTAACTCAAAGTACAATTGCTACTATGCGTCGGAAAATCACCACCAACAAGATAAAAAGGTTGACTGGTGTTTGGTGTGCATTTTACAGGTCAGTTTTATTTTGACCACCCTATACAGGTGTGGCACGTCTTGCCAGATGGATTTGCGTGTTAAGAATTAAAGTATGTGTAACCTGTCCTACATGAGTCTGTAACTTTTATCATAGGAGCGAAAACTGAAAAGTAAACTCGGACTGCTGCTCAAAGCACTGTTTCCTCACGAGTTTCATTTGTTATGCTTTACATGATGTTTAGTCTTTTCTGTTCGTGCAAAAAGAAACGAAAAATTTTTGCCCGATGAGTTTTGTTAATTTTTTTTCGTGTCTCGCTATAATTAAGAGTGCATCAGTGTAACGAGACATCCGGAGATTCTTCCATCTTCCAGGATGTGAATCGTTGAAACAATTCGGTCACTAACGAATTGTCTTGAAAATGAGTGTTCGTTAGGTCGTACAGTAAAAATCGCAACTGAAGAAAACACATTATGTTTTCGAAAAAGGGTTGAACAGTACATCTACTGTGCGCATTTGGTAGGTAGAATTCAAGAAAAGCGACAAAATACAGTCTTGTGTCAGATTATTTTTACACGAAACGCACTTGCTCAATAGCTAGCCAAAATGCAAGTGTATTACAGGAGAAGTTTCGAATCGGTACACATATGAATCCACTTTACGAACAAGTTCAGGATCCAAGTGATTTCTTTCTCAGAAGCGAAAGATACCTGACCCATTTGTAGGCATCGTTTTGAGGCACGGAAAGCGACTGTTTCTGTCTACGAAGCATGTTCGGATGAACATCCGCATATCTTAGGCACTTGACTGCTTGGTTTACGATGGTTGTATGTATTTTGAAGGAATGTGCTTTGATAAGATGTGAAACTCAGATAAACATTAATTCACATTACTTTTACAAATTATCAAAAGCGGCTGTATGTAATGCTTCCAAAGCGAATAATAGGTTTTTTGCCTCGAGTTGTTTTTCAGGAGAGTTATTATAAATAGTGGAGATTCATAGGTATTTACGCCCAGAAAGCAAAGCGAGAAAGAACTGCGTAACGGTCAGTTTTATTTTAGGTCGACACAGTCATGAAAATAATTTCCGATAAGCAGTATCTGCTGCATGTTCATCGGTGCTGGGTTTCTATTACAGAAAATGTGTACGCGAGAAGTGATGTATCGGACACACGTCACGTATTTCGTGCCTCGGGGGAGCCAGACCCAAGAATCAGATATGAAAAAGCCATAACCATATTATCGCAAGTATAATGTCCCATTAACTTATCGTACTGCGTCAGATGAACATCGGCGTTAAACTACCGTGGTGCTGTTTCCCTAATAGTATGGAAGTTCCCGCGGTTGGGCTCGGCGTACAGTTACAGAAACATTAAATGCTATCGCTTTACCTGCTGTCGTAGTGCGCGGCATGGGGTCAATTTTAAAAAGCGTCATTATTGCTATCGGAGCAAATCTCTTTTTCCCCTGTTCAGTACGGTAATACTTCTTTAAACAGTGCTCACTTTAGGTGCTGTGCGCAATAGACGTATGTTTCTGCACCAGTACGTATTATACCACAGCAAAATTAGGCCGCTGATTGCATCAGACCAAGGGAGAGGTGAACTATGTTTCTGCACTTTATATGTACCCAGTCCTATTCCCAATTTTTTTTTAGTGGTAACCGTTTTCGACCCGCTCGAAACATCCAGTTTGCAGGTACAATACATAACAAATTCACAGTTTTTCCTGTACGTGAAGTAGCTGAAAAAGTGAGGCCAAGCAACTATTTCTTTAAGAGCGAAGTAGCTACCGTTCAAGTCTCTACTACAACGTACGAAAGAGGGATTCTGCGACACTGCTGTATGTCTGCTTTTCGTTTGTTCAATCGGTTGACGATTACTTGTTGGTAAAATTCGTCAACAGCGCGTCTTGCTATAATCAAGTAGTATCTGACGCATCGAACAGCTGCACTGTATATCAGATGGTACGTAGCAGCATATACACATATTCTCGTCAAAATGTCAATCCATCATGGGAGACGGAACGGATAGATCCCGTTTTCACTATAGGTAAGCAACAGTACGGACGTAGTCATTATTGGAGGCCCAAAGAAACTGAGCGAACATACGAGCGACCGACTAGATCTCATGCTGTTCGGAGTATATAAACTGACCAGTTATCATGCAGGCGAATAATGGTCTACAAGCTTATTAGACAGTTTTACACCACGACAATTTTTAGACCACCTACAGTTTACAATAATAAGTGAAAAAATGTATTGCTGCCCTACCCAGATTGTTGCTTTGAATTATGCAAAGCTTTTGCACGTATTGCCCTGTTAGAGTTAGTATGCTGGTGCCTTCCTCTTACCCTTGAACTGACTTACCCAGCCAGGTATGGGAGACCTACAATTTAACCTTAAATGTCAAGATCGCCCATTTATTAATTCCATTACGGGGTTCAAACGATAAATGCGCAAATTGATTGAGATTTAGCGAACATCATGAACCTGCCTATCTAGACATCGTAGAAATCCGCCAGTGCATTCGAATAGCGTGACTGAAGTATGCAGGACTCGTATCATGTATAATCAACATGTTTCCTTGGGCACGTATTTAGAAGGTTTGAAAGTATTCGTCGGCAGTTTGACTTACATCGGTATCATATGAAGTGCTCCTTCAGTAACAGTTTTCCAAAATGTTTTCGACGCTCCTGGCGAAAGAGTAGTTGCCGGTAATCAGCTTAAATACAACTGCCGTCTTAATGCCATTGGAAAAGAAAACTTCAGCTACATCTTCGTTTCTTACATCTTTTTTATATTACGGATCTTCGTGTTGCTAGTGATTATCCTATGGCCATAGACTTCGCTTCTGATGAGATCCACTACTTTTGATTGGACGATTATTTTATTTTACTGTATTAGCAAAGTTATTACAAAGAATAATTAATATATAATGTCAATAGCGGCAATCCGTCTAGCACTGTAAGAATATGACGTTTACGATCTGACCGTAAAGTTGTTACTGAATGGAAACCACAGCCGTTTGTCGAACAATGTGTGCACCATTAAATTTTGCACATGCCGTACCCATCGGTTTCAGGCGTAATCTAATATCTACAGCTAAAGACAGGAGAATAATTAGCATGCCGGATTCTTGCTTTGTTTCGTAAACCCGAAACTATTAAATTATGCCGCTTTGTAAGGGATGTTAGTATCCGCTCTAGTATCTCTGGCGGAAAATAGAAAAATAGAAGGGATCCATTCACGTGCATGCCCAAGATCTGAAGTGGAGGGGGGCCGGGGGGGGGGGGGGAGCCAGGTGGTGTTGGATGGGGGCAGGGGGAGTAAACCCGTATTAGTTTTACGCTGAATGGAGAGGTGCTTTGACGAGGTAGGCTCTGAGCGTTGGGTTTGTGGAGACATTTTTTTTTTTTTCCTCTCTCTCTCTCTCTCTCTCTCTCTCTCTCTCTCTCTCTCTCTCGCTCTTCAGGTGGGCGGGACGGGGGGGGGGGGGGGTGGAGGAAGGTCAGCTGGCATCCTCTGAAGAGTGTGTCTCCTGATCGCTGTTTGCCGTAAGAGCAAAGAGTTTTGAATTTCCAAAGACAGAGCACAGTTGCCACACCGAGCGGGGTGGCGCAGTGGTAGCACAGTGGACTCGCATTCGGGAGGACGACGGTTCAATCCCGCGTCCGGCCATCCTGATTTAGGTTTTCCGTGATTTCCCTAAATCGCTCCAGGCAAATGCTGGGATGGTTCCTTTGAAAGGGCACGGCCGACTTCCTTCCCCATCCTTCCCCTAATCCGATGAGACCGATGACCTCGCTGTTTGGTCTCTTCCCCCAAACAACCCAACCCCAACAGTTGCCACGGAGGCTGGCAGTAGTCACTTACGGTCCTGTTTTGTGAGTGTGGTTTCTTATCGAGTGATTAAGTTCTGTGTAAGACATTAAAGCGATTGTCTCGGCTAAAAAAATATTCTACTTATCAAACATAGGGCAGGTGCGAAGGTGCCTGAGAACTCGTGAACAGGATTTATTCTGAAGTATTCTCACCTCTTTGTTGGGGATATCAAAATTCGTATCACGGCTTTTACAGCTGGTGGGAGGAATGTCGGCTCTCATTTGGTTTGCTGCGGAAGTGCGTCCTCAACCTGCGGATTGGGCTACGGCAGACGGCTACAGCCCTTGGCAAAGGGAGCGGGAAAGCTGCTGTTCGTGCAGAAAGTAATCGCAGTTGGTTGGGGAAGCCGGGGCGGTGGTCGTTTCGGGAGCTCCCGGAAAGTGCCGTGTGTGTGTGTGTGTGTGTGTGTGTGTGTGTGTGTGTGTGCGTGCGTGCGTGTGGCCACGCCCCTTGCGGCTGTTTCGGCAAGTCAGCAGCGCGGTGGCTGCTGCCCGCCCGATATTTAGCACCCCTCTGGGGCGCTGCGAGAGGCTAACCACGGCGCGTCTCTCTCTCTCTCTCTCTCTCTCTCTCTCTCTCTCTCACACACACACACACACACACACACACACACACACACGGATTGTTACTTCGGTGTGTGTTGGTGGGAAATCATGGTAACGTCTGCGACGAAAAACGAAAGATACTTTAAAGTACAGAGCTGGTGATTATTCTGGAATTGAAGGTGAACCTAAAGTTAGTATAATATGTGAGAGAAAAAGAGTAATTTGAAATAAAAAGTGCGAAATAGTGGAGTTGCCAGCTGGTATCTCTAAGAGTCAGAAATGGTTGTGAGTCATATAACGTACGTTATCTAATAAAGGGTAATTTTTGGAGAAAAGTAATTTAAACGGTAAGTACTTTACGATTGCGTTGCGACTTTCTAGATTGTCATTGTGATAAGTATAAGTTACTAAAGACTGATTTATAGCAGCTTTAGAAAATATAGAGTGCGTTTTGCAAGATTCATTACCAAGGATTTCTGGAAGTGAACTCAGCGATTCATCAAATCTCATATAGGAATAAAAGGCAGATGAAGCTAGTTTTCCTGAAGCATTTTGCCGTTATGGTCTATGAGGCATTAGAACATCACATCACCGAAAATACCTCGTGCGATAACCTTGTTGGGTTTTTATTTTCCCAGTAATACATGAAGTGAAGCATTCCGGATGAAACATTCGCGGAATTAACATTTGACGTTGCGTTAGTCATTAGCGACGAAAAGATAACTTTCATCCATTCACAGAGATTCATTAAATATTTAAATGGAGTATCAGTCAACTGTTGGCGCTTAATGAAGGTGGCAGAACTTGAATAATATAAAAGAAATATCAACACGCTTTAAATATTAGGTTCGCCAGATTTTACGACAGATGTCTCAGTTTCGTAAGCTCTTGGAGTACGTCCTTACTGTTTGTATTCCGCCAGAAGTTGAAGACTTGGGGCACTTTAACGTCGCCTTATTTTCTTTTGGGACCATTTGACAACTGAGGCCCCTTAGATTTACCTCAATAGCTTAGTAGCTGTTGTGTAGTGTTAATCACGGACAACAGGCTATAGGAATCGAAACTGTGTTAGCGTCCTAAACCAGGCAGCACATGGAAACTTCCTCGCAGATTAAAACTGTGTGCCGGACCGAGACTCGAATTCGGGACCTTTGCCTTTCGCGAGCAAGTGCTCTACCACCTGAGCTACCCAAGCACGACTGACGACCCGTCCTTACAGCCTTAATTCCGTCAGTACCTCGTCTCGTACCTTCCAAACTCCGCTGCAAAGTGAAAAACTCATTCAGACAGCACATTGATTGGGAGGAACAAATAATGGAAGAGAGTACTAAGAGCAAGGTCTGTAACAGTGTTCGATGAACAGCCGTTGATCGTCGTGTCAGAACTTGCTTATTTTCGCGTGGAGTGAGTGCCATTGAGTACTAATGCAGAAATGGGCCCTCACCGAAGAACACAATCGATTAGTGCAAGAACTGAAATCGAATCTCTGTCAGTGCTCCTTTCTTAATAATTTTCTGCCAAAGGTCTGTTAAACACTAGAAATCCACAAAAATGTCTCCTTGCTTGTTACATACAAGCTGTCTCGCTCCGAAAATAAAAAGTTTATTGTGTGCTGTATATGATAACATACACATAACCACAGCAGAAGGGTGCTAACAGCTGTACTGTCTTAAATCCTAATCTTAACAACTACAGCCTGCCGTTGATACAGCTCCTGCAAAAGAATATTAAATCGAAGAAATCCTCAAGAGGCTTCCATTTCGAGCAGCTTTACATGAATATTTTGTGGAATATACGAGTGCGATGGTTTTAAATGGAGAACAACATTTACTATGCACTCCTCCTTCCTGGTCGATAACAATGGGAAGCGTAGTAAGTACATCATGAATATTTCTATACTTCACAGCATCATCACTTAATGCTCATAAAACTATGAAATGCCCTACTGCTCATATTAATTTTTAAATCATTGTTGTTTTCGTGTAGCGATAACGTATTCTTATATACAATCTAGTTGAGAAATATAATCGTAAAATGAAAGATAGAGCACATTCAGAAAGATAGTGCCTCAGTCCCTTTATTTATGACTCTCAATACGCATTATGTGATAAAACACAAGATGTTCTCTGTGTATATTTGTACTGGAGTTGCATTAATATGCTGATATAACAACTATTTTGATCTGCTCGAGTTACTAAAGAATAAGAGAATTTTGTTCTTCCAGAAGCATATTGTCCTGGTCCTACAACAACCGTTTTATGCTATCTGCAGTATCACTAACAACTTACGAATGTATTAAATAGTCAATCGTTCAGTTATAGTAAAAAACAAAAATAGTACATAATTTCTATTAATACTGCTACTATGATCCACAACCTTCACCACTGTTCCCTTTATCACGAAACGTCCTGCATATTGATGTCGAACATATTTAAGCCCATACTGTGAGGCATGGAAATTGTCAAATATTAAGTAACTCTACCAGTAAAAGTCACAGTTCTCGTGAATCACCCGGGATTAACTTGAACATCAGGTTTTTCGTCGTCGTATCCTGGTAGTTCAGGGATGCCCAACTGGAATTTTTAATTTTTGTCAGGCAGGATCATTGAAGCTTCCAGTGTTGATAGTAGTTACCTGAGGAGGAGATGTAGCACATATCACCAAAAACTCAAATTGTACACATTTTTGTCATTCTCCCTCCATTTCAGTTTCCTGTGATCTACTGGCCCTGTTCACGAACTTGTGTGTACCTCAGGTAAACAGCCGATTCCTTATTTATAAAGAGCTCAGCAGCAGCTTAATATCAGGAAAATGAGCTAAATGATGTTTGACCATCTCCGTTGTGAATAACTTTTTTTTAAGGGATCTTTTTCTCCTGACACCCCGTCGTTCAATAAGAGAAGTGTGTGTGTGTGTGTGTGTGTGTGTGTGTGTGTGTGTGTGTGTGTGTGCGTGCGTGCGTGCCGGTCGTTGTGGCCGAGCGGTTCTAGGCGCTTCAGTCCGGAACCGCGCGACTGCTACGGTCGCAGGTTCGAATCCTGCCTCGGGCATGGATGTGTGTGATGTCCTTAGGTTAGTTAGGTTTAAGTAGGTCTAAATTCTAGGGGACTGATGACCTCAAATGTTAAGTCCCATAGTGCTCAGGGCCATTTGAACCCATTTTGTGTGTGTGTGTGTGTGTGTGTGTGTGTGTGTGTGTGTGTGTGTGTGTGTGTGTGTGCGCGCGCGCGCAAAGATCAGTTCCATCCATCAGAAATTAAGCGTTTTATAAGCATCAGTTAACAACTAATTACGCAAATGGACAGCTTCTAGGGCCTAGCCATATTTTCATTGGCGAAGTGCATCAGGAAACCAGTTGGCACATTTCGCGACTTAGCTAGGTCTATGGAACATGGAAGTAACTGAGTTAGTGGGAAGGAGGGACTTGTTACCGTAACAAGAGAAGAAAGGAAGATGTATCACTATCTCTTGGTGATTCTGTCGATACTTCCTCAAAGTCTAACTTGGACCTAATATGTTGATTGAAAGCTTAACATCATAATAAGCAGATACCTAAATTTTTTGTTTGCAAGGTCAATTTCAGTGAATACGTTATCGTTAGAAGTACGAGAGTCGTGAGGTAACAACTACAATGTTAGGTTACACACTTTGTTCGCTAGTTACTCGTTTTCGATTATATATGCACATTGTTGCAAACAATAATAATCCAGAGACTTCCAAACAGAGTGCCGGACCGGGGCTCGTACCCGAAACCTTTCCGTCTGCAGCTAGCACTCTTACCGACTGATGTATAGCGGTACGACTCGACGCTTCCTCACAGACCCACTTCTGCTAATACCTCTGCCCTACTAACCAAGGGAGTAGCCCGTAACAAGGTTGTGTGTTCGAGATCCGGTCTCCCACACAGTTTTAAAACAGCGCACACTCCTCATCAGAGTGAAAGACTAATTCCGGAGTAATAATTCTGCGGGTGTCACTTGTTGTTCTCGTTGGTGATGATGATGGTACCAAATGATATCCCATGTCTTTCAGGTATAGCGTGGAAGTATTGCATCGGTACCTTTGAGGCTTCTTGTTAGCTTTATTTCGTAGTTGGGTCATGGGTCAGTAGACGGAGCTAAATTGTTAATACCGGATGTTCAGACACACTGTTCAAATGAATTAGGGAACATGGCTTTGGGTGCCTGCCATACTCCATTGAACAGTAATAATTGATCTTGTATGTTGCCTGAGTAAAGCTTTATCTTTCAAAAATTAAATACTCAATCCTCGGTACTTTTCATTGGACTGCGACAGCTTTAATAATGTGTGTGCCCTCCATGAGCATTTATTACCGTCTGACACATACATGACATGTATCGTTCCAGTACTTCAATGTCTAGACTTGCACGATATTCCTAGTGTTGCCCGCCGCACAGGCCATGTCATTATCGCGCATGAGAAAGATTTCGGGGCCACCACTGTGTGCAGCAACCTGCACATGGTCCAGTAGGCTCTGTTGGATATACTGCCAGGCGGGAAGGCTACCATGGACAACAAGATCGGTATGACGGTCGACACCGATGCCGCCCCACATCATCACAGAAGCTTACAACAAGTGACACGTACCGCTCGTCACGGAGCCTCCACACACAGACATGGCCATCACCTTGCGTTAGAGAAAATCTGAACTCGTCTCTGAATAACACGTTTCGCCAGTGACGAAGTGAAGTTGCCTGTTAACACGGGTACGGCAGAACTGAAGGCGAACTGCGAGAGATTGTCGCGTCAAGCGGGGTACTCCAGCAGGACGTCGGGTCCGAAAGATCCTTTCTCGTAAACTGTTCCTTACAGTCTGATCGGATACATCGTCCCCAGTGGCTCTTCTGAGATCATCTTGCAGTGCTCTCGAGGTAGCCGCACGACGCCGCAACGCAGAGATGGCGGGATACTGATCTTAAACGTGCGTCGGGGACATTGTGCAACTCGCCTTGTGTACTGACCTGTCTCTCTGAAGCGTGTACACAATCTGTGGTTACCAGATAGAGAGACGTTGGCATCTGCAGCGATGCGACGGAAAGTCCATCCTTGTCGGTGGAAACAGGTTGCACTTGGAAGTTTGCACTTTGTTGGTTGACGACAACTTCCAGAAATGATAACTGTCACCTATGTACCTCGCTAGAGAACGCTGGGAAACCGGTACCCACTTCCTTTCGAGGTTCAGCTTATATTGTAATGTGTAACACAGCCGACAGATGGCGAATGACATTAGTTGTTGCATACATTGGAAGGTAAAATTTCAAGCTGTGCAGTACGACCACAAACCTGTCTTAAAATAGATTTAAGATACGGATGTGTTCCCCTAATTCTTTTGAGTAATGAGTGAAGAAAACCAATTTATGATGGAACAGGTTGAATCTGAGAGTGTGTTTCTTGCAGCAAGGTGCCAGCATTCCTGAACGTGGTGGACATCGCGGGTCTCGTGAAGGGCGCCGCAGAGGGTCAAGGGCTGGGCAATGCCTTTCTGTCGCACATCAAAGCCTGCGACGCCATCTTCCACTTAGCTCGTGAGTATTGTCATTACTGGCTCTTTAAAATAACTACGCTTATTTCTTTCCTTACTTAGCGACCTGATACATCTACATCTATACTCAGCAAACTACTGTGAAGTGCATGCTGGAGGGTACTTGCACGGCTTACAGGTGTTCGCTATCTTGCCTGTTCTAGTATCCTCTGTAGTGCGGGGAGAATGTCTTCTTAAATGCCTTTGTGCCTGTAGTAATCAGTCTGATGTTGTGTTCACTATCTCTACGGGACTGATTCGTCGAGGTCTGAAAAGTTTCTTTGCTTTATACTCTTCCGTGAAATTCTGTAAGCAGGCTTTTCGTATTTTGCGTCTTTCGTCAAGAGTCTGCCGCTTCAAGTGTTTCAACATTTTCATGACTATCACCCGAGAATCAAACAAGTCAATGACGATTCGTGCTGCCCTTCTGTGTGTACTTCCAATTCGTCCTGTTAGTCCCATGTGGTGTGGCTCTCTCAAAGTTGGGCAATATTCTAAAATAGAATACACAAGTGATATGTAAACGGGCTGCATTTTCCCAGTATCGTGCTAGTGAGCCTATTCTGTCTTCTACCTTTCTTACGACTATGCTTGTTGTAGTTCTGTTTTATGTCTCTGCAAATTGTTATGGTGGTCCAATTCTAACGCAAGATTATGTACTGATACATAATGGCAGCATACAGCTCCCGAGACTGCTAATTTATATCAGTCCTTCGTAACAAGAAATTTATTATTATAATTGCTTCTGTTATTATACTGTTTTGAATTATCAAAGTAATACGTCAATACCGCAAGTTCTAAGGTTAAATGTACACTCTCATAAATTTGCTTTGCGCTCCACGCAATATTTAGCTGATGTCTGTTAAATGAAGGCGGCGTTTTTTACCTTAAGCTGGATTTATTTTTGCCCCTTCTACTTTCCAGAACTAGTTTCAGCTTTATTAAGCCATTATACAGTAGAGTGTTAAGCGAAAAAAAGTTGTCATGTGCACGAAAATGACAGCGTATTCACTTGATGTGCTTTCGTTAGTTTTGACTTAAAAGTTATACTGTTCTTGATTGCTTGACAGATAGTTGGTGCACAAGCGAGAAAAAGGTGCAGAGGTATAATGCTTAACAAAATTCGTAACTAGTTGTTGGTCGAAGAAGTCAAAATACAGCCTAAATGGAAAATGCGGCCTTCATTTAATAAACTTATGGCTGTGAATGTCACCGCGAGGATGATAGATATTACGTGCATTGAAACGAGCTCAGTGATACAGAAATTTCTCTTGCCTAACTTCGCCCAACCATTCACTCTCCTTTGTTGTTACTGTAGGAGTGCAACGGCGGTGTTCCTTCACTTTCGCTTGAGGCTTTTATCTTCGAATATGTGTTGTACACTACAATTATTCAAGCAGAATTAAGCATGGAAGGATTTAACATGTTCGTGAAAATTGAACGTTTTTTTACCCCATGTTTCTCATTAAATCTTCTCAGAATATTTCCCTAAAATGTCTGCAGTGGTATATCCGCTCAAACCATGAACAAAAAAAAAATCTTTTTTGCGCTGACGCAGCCGCTTTTAAAAACACAAAACTGAGCGTTACGAAAGGGAAAAGGACGTGATCGATGGAGTAGCCGGCCGAGACACAAGCGGCAACAGGGAAGTAACCGATATTGTGACTCGTTACGAGTTCCTAACCAGGAGCGATTTCTATAATATTATCTGCGTGCTTTTATAGTTTAGTTTCTTGAGCTTCTGCTTGTTTATTTAATAACTAATAACCACCGTTCTCGCGTTTTCGTTTGCGTCGGAAAGTAAACCGATTTTGTGACATATTACAAGTTCCTAATCAGGGGCGAATTATTTAGTTTCGCATGAGTGCTTCGGTAGTTAGGTTTTTGAATCTATGAGTATTAATCTAATTTATGAGACACAGTTCCTGCGTTTTCATCAGGGCTACGTCCGCCCTGGTAGCTGAGTGGTCAGCGTGACGGACTGTCAATCCTAAGGGCCCGGGTTCGATTCCCGGCTGGGTCGGAAATTTTCTCCGCTCAGGGACTGGGTGTTGTGTTGTCCTAATCATCATCATTTCATCCCCATCGACGCGCAGGTCGCCGAAGTGGCGTCAAATCGAAAGACCTGCAACAGGCGAACGGTCTACCCGACGGGAGGCCCTAGCCACAAGACACTTCCATTTTATATCAGGGCTACAGTAGAGTTGGGCAGCACAGGCCGATAGTCCGTTTATCTGCATAGTTTAGTTTTATACGGTCTTTAGTATGGACAGGGACTGCGATTGTTGAGTGCGGATGCGAGCCGAGTTGGTGACACTTCGCTCTCAGCTTCAGGCTGTGATGGCTTCGGTTACACAGCTTGAGGCTGCAGTGGATGGGCACCACTGTTGTGGGCCGGCCGTGGGGATCCAACGGACTTCAGCACGTCAGAGTCCTCCGATCGGTCCTCACCGGTGGCCAGCCCAGTTACTGCTCACACTGAGGTTGACCCCTCACTTATGGTCGAGTGAGGGGTCGCCCCGGGGCGTAGCAGGCGGCGAAAGACTTCCCAGGCGGCCGCACGTAAGGCCTTCCCTGTTTGTCTAATAAACAGGTTCCAGGTGCTATCTATGGCTGACATTGTCGCTGAGCCAGATGTTGTCGCCTGTCTGTTTCAGAGGAAACCTCTCAGCCTGCAGGATCCGGACAATCACAGAGGGTAAGATTATTGATAGTTTGGAGCTCCAACGTTAGGCGCTTTATGAGGCCCCTTAGGGACATGGCTGCCAAGAAGGGAAAGAGAACCAATGTGCACTTCGTGTGCATAGCGGATGGAGTCATTCCAGATGTGGAACGGGTCTTTCCGGATGCCATGAAGAGCACAGGGTGCAGCCAACTGCAGGTGGTTGCTCACGTCGGTACCAATGATGTGTGTCACACTATGGATCAGAAGAGATTCTCTCTGGTTTCGTGCGGCTAACAAAAGTGGTAAATGCTACCAGTCTTGCTTGCAATATGAAAGCAAATTTGACCATTTGCAGCATAGTCGACGGGACCTCTGGTACAGAGCCGAGTGGACGGTCTGAATGAGAGTCTCAGACGGTTCTGCGACCGTGTAGGCTGCAGATTCATCGACTTGGGCCAAAGGGTGGCTGGATTTTCAGGTTCCACTGAGTAGGTCAGGTGTCCACTATACGCAGGAGGCGGTACACGGGTAGCAGTGGCTGTGTGGCGTGGACTGGCCGGTTTTGTTTGGTTACGGGGTCTGGGGAAAACGCAAGAACCGCTTCAGTCACAAATAGTGCAGGCCGAACACAGGAGGAACGTAGATACTGGAACCATCGGTATAACAGTTGTAAATTGTCGTAGTTGTGTTGCGAAAGTACCAGAGCTCCAAGCCCTAATACAAAACACTATGCTCAATTCGTTATAGGCACTGAAAGCTGGTTAAAGCCGGATATAAGCTCAGCTGAAATTTTCGTGAAGAACCTAATGGTGTTCCGAAAGGACAGGCTAGACACGTTTGGCGGAGGCGTGTTTGTTGCTGTTAGAAGTAGTTTATCTTGTCGCGAAATTGAAGAAGATAGTTCCTGTGTGTTAGTATGGGCAGAGGTCATTGTTGGCAACCGGAATAAAATAATAAATGGATCCTTTTACCGACCTCCCATTTCAGATGATAACAGTTGCTGAAAGTTTCAAAGAAAACTTAAGTTTGATTTCAAACACATACCCAACCCATATGATTATAGTTGGTAGTGTCTCCAATTTACCCTCGATATGTTGGCGAAAATACATTTTTGATATCGGAGGTACGCATAAAACATCATCCGAAATTGTGCTAAACACATTCTCAGAAAGTTATTTCGAGCAGTTATTTCATGAGCCCAGGCGAATAGTAAACGATTGTGAAAACAAACTTGACCTCTTAGCAACAAATAATCTTGAGTTAATAACGTGGATCCAAACGGATACAGGGATTAATGAACACAGGGTTGTCTTAGCGAGACTGAATATTGTAATCACCAAATCCTCCAAAAATAAACGAAAAATGTACCTATTCAAAAAAGCAGATAAAAATTCACTTGACGCCTTCAAGAGAGACAATCTCCACTTCTTGCAAATGAATAATATAAGTGTAAATCAGATGTGTCTTGAATTCAGAGAAATAGTATCAGCAGCAGTTGAGAGTTTTATACCAACACAAAACGAGTCAGAACACTGTTGCAGAAACAACGAAACAAACATGCCAAATTTAAACAGACGCAAAATTCCCAAGATTGGCGATCTTTTACGGAAGCTCGAAATTTAGCGCGGACTTCAATGCGAGATGCTCACAACAGTTTCTACAACGAAACTTTGTCTCGCAGCCTGGCAGAAAATCCAAAGAGATTCTGGTCCTATGTGAAATATGTTAGCGGCAAGAAACACTCAATGGCTTCTCTGTACGATAGCAATGGAGACGCTGTCGAAGACAGTGCTGCCGAAGCAGAATTACTAAACACAGCCTCCCGAAATGCCTTCACAAAAGAAGACGAAGTAAATATTCCAGAATTCGAATCAAGAACAGCTGGCAACATGAGTAACTTAGAAGTAATTATCCTCGGAGTAGTGAAGCAATTTAAATCACTTAATAAAAGCAAGTCTTCTGGTCAAACTGTATACCAGTTAGATTCCTTTCAGAGTATGCTGATGCAGTAGCTCCATACTTAACAATCATATACAATCGTTCGCTCGACCAAAGATCCGTACCCAAAGACTGGAAAGTTGCACAGGTCACACCAATATTCAAGGGAGGTAGTAGTTCGCTTGAGCAACGAAAGGTACCTAACGACTGGAAAAAAGCGTACGTTATTCCCGTTTTTAAGAAAGGCCGTAAGACAGAACCACACAGTCATAGGCCTATATCGCTGACGTCAATCTGTTGTAGAATTACGGGACGTGTTTTATGCTCAAGAATTATGGCGTTCTTGGAAAATGAACAGCTCCTCTATAAAAATCAACATGGATACCGCAAACAGAGATCCTGTTAAACTCAGCTCGCTCTGTTCCTCCACGAGATCCACAGCGCAGTGGACAACGGCGCTCAGGCTGATGCCGTGTTCCTTGATTCCAGTAAGGCATTTGACACCGTCACGCATTGTAGTTTAATGAACAAAATACGAGCTTATGGATTATCGGAGCAGACCTGCGATTGGATTCAAGACTTTCTTGGATATAGAACTCAGCACGTCGCTCTTAACGGAACTAAATCGACAGATATAAAGATAATATCCGGAGTACCACAGGAAATTGTGATAGGACCGTTGCCGTTTACAATATATATAAATGATCTACAGTTGTCTGTGCCAAAGCAGCAACGCCAGAAGACAGTAAGAATTTGCAGAACGACCTGCAGAGAATTGATGGGTGGTGCAGCCTCTGCCAGTTGATGCTGAACGTAAATAAATGTAACATATTGCGCATATTTAGGAAAGGAAATCCACTACTGTACAGCTACACTATTGATGACAAACAGCTGGAGACAGCGTCTGCCGTAAAATATCTAGGCGTAACTATCCTGAACGACCTTAAGTGGAATGACCATGTGAAACTGATAGTGTTAAAAGCAGACACAAGACTCAGATTCATCGGAAGAATCTAATGAAGTGAAGTGTGATTCATCCACGAAAGAAGTGGCTTATAAGGCACTTGTTCGCCCGATTCTTGAGTATTGTTCATCTATCTGGGATCCCTATCCGGTAGAACTGCTAGAGGAGACAGAGAAGATCCAACGAAGAGCCGCGCGCTTCGTCGCGGGATCGATCAGCTGCCGAGAGAGCTAAACAAACTCCACTGGCAGACATTACAAGAGAGACGTTGTGCATCACGGAGAGATTTACTACTGAAATTTCGGGACAACACTTTTCACGAGGAGTCAGACAACATATTACTTCCCCCACATACATCTCGCGTTTTGACCACGGGGAGAAAATTCTAGAAATTAGAGCCAATACAGCGGCTTACCGACAATCATTCTTCCCAGGTACTGTTCGCGAATGTAACAGGGTTGGAGGGATCAGATAGTGGTACCGAAAGCACCCTCCGCCACACACCATTAGGTGGCTTGTGGAGTATTATGTAGACGTAGATGTATGAGAAATGCACTTAATTACAGGCCTATATCGTCAACGTCGATATGCAGCAGGATTTTGGAACATATATTGTGTTCGAACATTATGAATTACCTCGAAGAAAACTGTCTATCGTTCTTGTGAAACGCAACTAGCTCTGTATTCGCATGAATTGTTCAGTGCTATTGACAAGGGATTTCTGATCGATTCCGTATTTCTGGATTTCCGGAAGGCTTTTGACACTGTACCACTTACAGGATATCGTCTCAGTTATGTGACTGGATTTTTTGATTTCCTGTCAGAGAGGTCACAGTTCGTAGTAATTGACGGAAAGTCATTGAGTAAAACAGAAGTGATTTTTGGCGATCCCCAAGGTAGTGTCATAGGCCCTTGCTGTTCCTTATTTATATAAACGATTTGGGAGACAATCTGAGCAGCCGTCTTTGGTTGTTTGCAGATGACGCTGTCGTTTATCGACTAATAAAGTCATCAGAAGGTCAAAACAAATTGCAAAACGATTTAGAAAAAATATCTGAATGATGCGAAAATTGGCAGTTGACCCTAAATGACGCAAAGTGAGAGTTAATTCACATGAGTGCTAAAAGGAATTCGTTAAACTTCGATTACACGATAAATCCGTGAAATCTAAAGGCCGTAAATTCAACTAAATACCTAGGAATTACAGTTGCGAACAACTTAAATTGGAAGGAACACATAGAACATGTTGTGGAGAAGGCTGACTGCTTTTTGTTGGCAGGACACTTGGAAAATGTAACAATCTACTAGGGAGACTGCCTACAATACGCTTGTCCGTCCTCTTTTTAGATTACTTCTGCGCGGTATGAGATCTTTATGGACTGACGGAGTACATCATAAAAGTTCAGAGAAGGGCAGCACGTTTTGTATTATCGCGAGAAATGGGAGAGAGTGTCACTGAAATGATACAGGATATGGGCTGGAGGTCATTAAAAGAGAGGCGTTTTTCATTGCGACTGATTCTTCTCCAGCAATGCTGATAGTTTGGTCGGCCTTTGAGCAGACTTGTTGTTGTGTGAGTAACATTCTGACACATTTTCCCCTGGAGTTGTTCACGGGTGGTTTCTGTGTAAACTCTAGCACACCAATTTCAGCAAAGGCCTCTTTTCACTTCTTTTCGTCGTCATATTTATCAAACGGTACCATCAGGTACCTGATTGATTACCTTCCTGGGCCGGCCGAAGTAGCCGTGCGGTTAAAGGCGCTGCAGTCTGGAACCGCAAGACCGCTACGGTCGCAGGTTCGAATCCTGCCTCGGGCATGGATGTTTGTGATGTCCTTAGGGTAGTTAGGTTTAACTAGTTCTAAGTTCTAGGGGACTAATGACCTCTGCAGTTGAGTCCCATAGTGCTCAGAGCCATTTGAGCCATTACCTTCCTGTTTCTGTTTCAAACTGCCATATTGCATTCTTCCACGCTAGTCTGTACTGTGCATATCTTCATCCATCGAACGAGGTTTCTGCAGTTAAGCCTGGGTCTACCTATACATTTTACCATGTCCTCCCCCTCCCCCCGGTACTTGGCTTCATAAACAAATTGACTATACTTTGGTGCCTCTGAATGTGTGCTATCGACTAATCACTTCTTTTAGTCAAATCTTCTCTTAAATTTCTTTTCTCATTCTTTCGATTTAGTATTTTTAATTAGTTATCCCATCTACCCATCCAATCTTTAGCATTCTTTTGTAGTTGATATGGCACTCCCTTAACCTTGCGGAATTTGAACGTTGCTTCCCGGATGGAACGTCGAGAGCTTGGCATCTACATGGTTGTTCTGAAGTATCAACTTGGCTCCGGAAGGCGACTGCGCGAAAACTAAAAGTCATACAAACAAATGTCACGCATGTCACGCGTCATTTGATTGATATTAAGCGCTGTGACGTTGCTGCACTGGGAGGCGGGTGTGTTAGAATGCATAGAAAAATGATCTGCTCCCTACTGTCGCATCGAATTTGTTCGCGTTTGCAGATAGGAAATCCGACGAAAAGTTTTTCGAAGTGCAGTGCCGTTGTACCTTCCCCTGCAATTTGTGTCAGCGACTGTAAAAAAATTGCGCCTACAGTGACCACACTGAGCACTGTGAATTAAAAAGTTGAAGAGATACTCTATCCGCTAATACATTTCTGTTTTCTGTTTGTCTTAAGCCCTGTCCACAGCTGACGAGCTGATACGTGAGCAACGCGAGCCGCGCATAAAAGAGCGTCGCAGGGCAACGCAGTACGTCACAGACCAGAGAACGGAGAAGTGTTTGTTGGTGCGCAGCAATATTTCAGTTTTCCTGTGTGTGTGTCCGCGCGCATGCATTAGTAAAAATGGAAACGACAAAAGCTGTCCGAACAGAGCGCGCACGAACGAACCGTTTCCTTTGATGTACCGACACAGCCCGGAACTTGTTCGCTGTTGCGTAGATCGGTGATGTTTGATATCTACAGCGGCCGCGCCGCGTTACGCCGAACCTCTTTCCTTAGTTAATTAAATTGAAGGTGGAGTGGGGGAAAGGAAAGGAGAGGCAGGAGGTATTGTTATCAGCTGCATCGGGACTTTATGCACATCAGCGGCGACGAGTGAAAATGTGCACCAGACCGGGATTCGAATCAGGGATCTCATGGTTACTAGGTAGTTGGGTTAACCACTGCACCATCCGGACACAGGGTTTATCGCAATTGCGCCGACTGTATGGGCATGCCTCACGGCCGACCCACATTACCACCTCGTGCCACCTATCCGCAGTCACCATCCATGTCCCCTATGCTCGCTGCTTTGATATTTCTGCAGAAGATCGAACTTAATTGTACAACCGCACTGAAGGTGACAGATTGATTGCCGATCAATGCGAATCAGCTACATGAATGTTACTGTCTTTTTTTTTTTTTTCGAGCATGCCCGAAAGAACAGACACTAGGGATACACATAACTCTTTCCTTCGCTTTGCGCGGCTTGCTTGGACGTCAAACGGCGCAGTTCTACGCAACAGCGAATAAGTTCCACGTTCTGTCGGTACATTGAAGGAAATGGGTCGTTGGTGTGCGCCCTGTTCGGATGGCGTGTTTTCACCCAGTCGTCTTCTGAAAACCCAGATATTCTTACGAATAACTCTGTGTTAGACAAATGACAGATCGCGACTCTTATGGTCAGACGACACCGAATGCTTCCTTCAATTTACGGACATTTCGAGTCAGCGGCCAGTCTGTGCATTAGACTCTTTATGTCTTCAAATCTGTCTTCATTTCTTTTCACTTTTCTAATGACACCATCTTCCCGCTCATACTGCGCAATCAACAAACAACTTCAGAAGCTGCTTTTACCTGATCATTTGTATACATATTGCGAACAGGAACGATCTTCTCGCACTTCATTGAGGTACGCAATACACCATTTCCGCTTCTCTCGACGCCAACCGATGAAAACAAAAGTACCAACTCGTTTCTGATATTAAGAAGACTTCAGTCCCATCGCTTGTCAGTTTAGGTATTCCGTAAGTTTGTGTTTTATTTAGTAGCCATCGGTACTGAGTGGTCAGCGCGACAGACTGTCAATCCTAAGGGCCCGGGTTCGATTCCCGGCTGGGTCGGAGATTTTCTCCGCTCAGGGACTGGGTGTTGTGTTGTCCTAATCATCATCATTTCATCCCCATCGACGCGCAAGTCGCCGAAGTGGCGTCAAATCGAAAGACTTGCACCAGGCGAGCGGTTTACCCGACGGGAGGCACTCGTCGCACGTCATAATTATTTATTTAGTAGGCGAGAGGTCTCCCGGAAATCAAGAAAAACGCAATTAACGTGGGTTCCGGTACCTGCAACCTTCTGTATTTCGTAAACCAACAGAAAAGTCTAGATTTCACCGCTGTCTACGGTTTCGGAATCTTTGTTCGTACAGCGGAGTGGCTATTGGCTCGCCAAAAGTACTCGCCAAAAGTAAAAGCTTATAAAATCCGTAGACTTGGCATTATTTGGAACGTTGATCTTCTATAACCAAATGAGGATGATACGAATCTCGCTCTCAGGGCAGATTGCTTGCAAGTTCACTGCCGACCACACACTGCACGGCTGACGTACCACTTAGTACCGAGCGTAAGGCGCTGCGGGGCGGAGTGGCTGCCGCCCACGACGGCCGAGTTGCGGGCGCCGCCATGGGCGCGTTATGACTGTTATTGGCGGAAGGCGGGCCAGCACCGGCTCATTAGCGGCTCCTCACCCCCGCCCACTCGCGCAAATACAATGGGCACCGAGGCCGGGCATGCGGGCTCCGATTACCTGCATCAGCTCACACACACACACACACACACACACACACACACGGTAACGCCCAGGTTCGTCAGCCGCTGCTTCGGCATCTCTGCACATGTTATATACTTCCGTCTACCATAAAGTGCAGCTACACTGTCCATACCGACAGTCATGTTCTTTCGTGTCCGATAGGTCATATCCATTCCTCTGACGTTTATTTTTATATTCTCTATCTTCATTTATTACTAATTCATTCCGGAAGAGATGCGACTCTTCTGCCTCTGGAAGGCTGACATACTCCTTCAACCAACCGCTGGGCTTGCGTGCTATCTGCCGGGGCATGATCCATACCTGTATTACGTATATAGAATCAAGAAGAAAGAGCAACCCATCTCCGATACATAGATACACCCGCCCACGTACATAGGTACACGTGTTCACGTCCTGCTGGAATGTTCAGTTTGTGAGGACCAGTCAGTAGAACGTAGACAGCAGCTTCACGCATTTCTGTCTTCGTTGCAGTGCGTAATCAGATGACATTTCCCTTTTCGAATCAAATAGCTTCGGTCTTCTCACAGACAGTCAAAAGAGAGCGTGTAAACGAACTAATACGTGCTCTTGGCAGAAGGATTTGTGATGTACCATGGAGGAGGTTAAAGATCCCTTTATTTTCGCATCAGAAATCGAGTCTGAAAGGGAAATCGAATCTTCAGCACCCCACTTGCCACACTGGTGGTATAATGTCAAATACTCCAGTACACTATCGACTTGTTTCAGAATCCACGAGCCTTCTAAATCTAGTGCGAAAAGAAATCTCGACCAACATTACCAAAGCAACAGATATTACTTAAAGTTATTAAAAGACTGTCACAGTACTTATAGCCTCCTCCACTATTTTGTAATTAATGGCGAATATCATTCTTTCACCTTTTTAATCTTCTGTTAGATATTCTATATTTTTTGTAATATTAGGGGCACTTTTAAAGGATAAATTATTTGCTTTGTTAATCAAGCCTTTGAAGACTCACGCAACTCATCTGACCCTTCCGTGTCATTCCAATTAATTCGGCTTGGCAAAACAAACAACAGGCACTGAATATTCAGTCGGAGGACAATATAGCAAACAATGTCTCCGCTGGATGAGTTATGCTTTCATAGAAGACTACAAGTTTCAGTTCGACATCCATACAACTAAACTTAGTGAAATCGCGTGTTCCTATTCAAATGGCTTCGGGTCCATACTCATCAATATTTGGCACTTGTAGCTGAATACAGCACTTGTTCACCAATGATGTACACAAATAAAACCATGTCTTGGAATACAATTTTGTTTGGTTGGACTTTAATTGACCAGTAACAATTTAGGTTTTAATATCTTACGACAAGTATTGAGATTTAATAGCTCACCTTCAGATACAAGTCATCCGTAACAGACGTGGGCAATTGTTTCAACTGAAGGACCGCTTTGTGGAAGCGGAGCTTAGTGCAAAGCCACAACTTTTAAATGACTGGATTCCTTAATTAACTTTGCATTTCAGAAAAGTATAAACTACACCTTAAAGATCAATACATGTCAATAAAATACTCCAAATGTTATTCAGTTTATTATTTTCCTAATTTCATGCAATCTACATATGTAAGCACATTTAATTTTAGAACCAATTTAATGAGACAAATGTATGGTGTCACATTTTTGTGCAGGCTTTTAAATCAAGAGAGAGATGTCGTGTTGAGGTTCACATTACAGACTGCAAGTTAATGTCTGTCAAAGAGCATGAATATTTACTCTTCTTGATCTTCAAGCAAAAAATCCCCACTCACAGAAATATATAGACCCAAATATGGAGAACATATGGGGAAATTTTTCAGCTGACAAAGATTTGTAACAGTCAGCTAACATCACAACATAATATGTTTTTTTCCACAGTTTGATCTGACTGCATGTTGAGAAGTTCAAGCTGCAGCTCCTCGGCTGCTGTCTCAATATCAGCACTGATGTGATAAGATAGCAAATTGAATTGAGGCTAGGTCCTGAAATATCTTGTTAACTCACCCTCCAAACTCTGCAAGTGCTAATCTTAGCAGAAACACTTTCAGGCACTTTCTGTTCCCCTAATAAAGGAGATGACAACAATTACATTTCCCTGCTTGCCTTACAAATAGAACTAGTTTTGCTTTGAATGAGTGTACCTGTATCTACATTTTACGTACAAACGACCACTTTCCTTTCAATGTCAGCATTCAGTTTCTCAAATATATCAGCTGCAAACATCTTATACCTTCCCTGCCCCCACCTCCCACATCCTATTTTTGTAACAAAATTATGATATGTCTCCTCCTTGTCCCGAAATATGACAATCTTATTCTCCAATGACCAGATTCTTTTTAACACTTTGTCCAATCTCACCCACCTTACACTGTTGTAAATGAAGTCTTAATCCTCTGTCCCCACATTCTCAAGAAGGGATCTGAACTATTGATAGTGTAGTGCCCTTGCTCTACATTCACAACACCAATAACAGGACCTACCACATGCTTTTTTTAAATCCAGTGCAGCTTTACAAAGGCTCTCCTGAAGCAAAATGCAGGAAAAGACAAGAAATCACAGTGTATGTCTTTTTCTTGTGACCTGTTTTTCAAAAGCTTTACCATAGCTACATTTTTCACACTGAAAACTCTGGCCCCATCTGTTGTAATGGTTAACATTTTCTTTTTTTTCCCACATAATTCATAGCACACTCAAGCAAGTACTCACTAGTGTCTCTATCTAATTGAATTGCCTTGGCCGAAAGTTCACTAATTGATAAATGTATGATTAGATCCGACTACATGACTGTAGACATCTGTCACTATGTGGACAAGGCAGCAATACAGTCAAGGCTTCTACATCTACATCTACATCCATACTCCACAAGCCACCTGACGGTGTGTGGTGGATGGTACCTTGAGTACCTCTATTGGTTCTCCATTTTATTCCAGTCTCGTATTGTTCGTGGAAAGAAAGATTGTTGGTATGCCTCTGTGTGGGCTCTAATCTCTCGGATTTTATTCTCGTGGTCTCTTCGTGAGATACTCGTAGGAGGGAGCGATATACTGCTTGACTCCTCGGTGAAGGTATGTTCTCCAAACTTCAACAAAAGCCCGTACCGAGCTACTGAGCACCTCTCTTGCAGAGTCTTCCACTGGAGTTTATCTGTCATCTCCGTAATACTTCTGCGATTACTAAATGATCCTGCAACGAAGTGCGCTGCCCTCCGTTGGATCTTTTCTCTCTCTTCTATCAACCCTATCTGGTACGGATCCCACACCGGTGAGCAGTATTCAAGCAGTGGACGAACAAGTGTACTGTAAGCTACTTCCTTTGTTTTCAGACTGCATTTTCTTAGGACTGGTCCAATGAATCTCTGTCTGACATCTGATTTACCGACGATTAATTTTATATGGTCATTCCATTTTAGATCACTCCTAATGCCTACTCCCAGATAATTTATGGAATTAACTGCTTCCAGTTGCTGACCTGCTATATTGTAGCTAAATGATAAAGGATCTTTCTTTTTGTGTATTCACAGCACATTACACTTGTCTACGTTGAGATTCAGTTGCCATTCCCTGCACCATGCGTCAATTCGTTGCAGATCCTCCTGCATTTCAGTACAATTTTCCATTGTTATAACCTCTCGATATACCACAGCATCCAGCATCATCCGCAAAAAGCCTCAGTGAACTTCCGATGTTATCCACAAGGTCATTTATATATATTGTGAAAAGCAGACGCTCCCCTGCGGCACATCTGAAATCTCTCTTCCTTCGGAAGACTTCTCTCCATTGAGAATGGCTAATACAGTAAATGAAACTGCAGTGACTGCTTAAATTACAAGGTGCGTATGTTAATTTCGGTCCTAACCAGAACTTGTAATCTGAAAACAACGAATAAATAGAGGAATAACAGAAAATGTCTGGTCGTCACTACGTACTGCTACAAAGACTAGTCTATTCATTTCACGCCAACTCAGAAAAAATTAAAGGGCGTAGTGTTAGGCTCTTGACGGGAGTTTCCTTTCAGCACTGCAGCGTAATAGCAAACGAAAATAGTGTGTACACCAGCTTTTGCAGTTTCACCTGGACAGACACCTAGTTGTTAGCGTACAGGTCGTGGATTATCAAGCATAGCACATACAAACATACCAAGTGGGAAACGATCTCCAGAAACTCACGATTTATGTGATTTTATTTACTGAGATTCGATCATACAAGAAAATTAAATTAGTGTGTTTCAAACTTGAAAACTTCTGTTTTGTACAGTGTATTCATGGGGATAAATGAAGGGTATCATCGCCGTTGTATGCGGTTATGGTGGTCCATAGACTCTAAATATTGGTGAAGAAGCTTCGCACTGTGTCGTTATTCAATACGAGAACATTAATTTCATCAAGTTGGATTCCATTAGGAGTCGTCGTGCTCAGCGACTATGAAACGATTATAATCAGGGACGAACACGGCAAACAATCGTATATCAGTGTGTATTTCATTGCAGATATAGCTAGATTTCAGATGAGTATAGCCATCATAAGTGCTTTTAGTAGTGAGTCATACATACCGAGAAAGCTTTGCACAAGTTTTCTGGGTGTACATGTTTCAGTACTAAATGCGCTGTGTCGGCTATACTTTAACTTAAATCTAGCTAGATCTGCAATGAAATAGAAATTGATATAGGACTGTTTGCTGTGTTCGTCCTTGATTATACATGTCTACTTACTTATCCTGCGTTTTTCGTCCTTCAATGTGATGTGCTGATCTCAAAATCTATCTCCAATGACTGCACTATTGAGATGTTCCCATCCAGCTAATTCAACCTCCACCTGTCAGATTTTCCCATCAGCACTGCTTTCGTTAAGCGTTATTCGAGCAAGCGATCCACATGTCCTGCCCATCAAAATCTTCTAGCCCTCATTTCCTGCACAATGGTTGGTTGCTGCATCATTTCATACAGTTCCTGACTCTTCCTTTTTTCGCAGCCCTCCGCGTCTCGCATTGGGCCAAATAACTTCCGTGTAGATTTTACATTCAACAACGGTCTTCCATGGCTCCATGGTCTCTGTTCCTTGTAACGCCATTGGAACTATGCATGATCCCATTATCTGTTTCCGTCGGAAGTACAGTCTAGATTACATAAATTATTCGCTCTTTTATCTCAAGTTTGAAGTTGTGCTGCTAAAATAGGAGCCTAGGTACGTAAAGTTGTTTGCTTTGGCCAAACTCAGACCACCAACTTGCAATAGGACGCCCTGTATTGCACCATCACCTCTAATCTTCTCAGCACTGATTTCGAGGCAGATTTTGGTTGCATTTTGTGCTAGATCTTTTACTATCACCAGAACTGCAATATCATCAGCGTGACAGAAATGTCCTTCCTTATTTTTTGCTTCGCGTCTAGTTCGGCCACCAGGCTTCCCCATCGTTCCACCGGACCTTTTGTCAGGCCGTGAAGAATGAGGCAGTTGTCGGGACGCGGCCTTAATCAAACAGAGGGAGGCGCTGGTGCCGTCCGCCGGACACGTTACTAATTAATTCGGGCGCCGGGCCGCGGCAGCGGCGTGCGCAGCTCCTGGCGTGCCTGCGGCGGCTGCCCGCCGAACAATGCGTAGCCAGTGACTGCTCCGGCCCGCTCTCGTGCGTGCGGTCTGGAGGCCCGCCGTGGGAACGTTTTCGCTCTCAACTGGTCCCTCTTCTGCGGTTGCTCGCGCAAATGCCTCCTCGTCGGACACTGCCACTGTGGCCGCAAACGAACAGTTCCCGCCCTTTTTCCCTTGTTGGAATGCTACCGCAGAGGGTGCACGCTCGGCCGAAAGAATAGCACGCCCCGAGGGGGCGTTTGTTTGTATTGGCCGTCACGATATCTTACGCGGTCTGCAACTCAGTTGTTTCCCCGTCGGTTTTCTTTTCCGCTTTTTATTCCCATGTGGTCGAGACGGGAGCTTTCATTGTGAAGGATCTGCGACAGTGTCTTTCAGACGCCAGACAGAGAAGAAACCGCTTGGCACTGAATGGATAAGTTTTCGCTCTGATAATTGTATGATATTATCCGACACATAATACAGCTTGTTAGTCGATCGAGGAAAAGATAGACAATTATTATATCAGTAAACGTGCTGCGGTTATGCGAAGTGATTTAGCAATCTCTTGGATTACAAGATGTTCCAGCAGCTACCGTCGGCCGGCAGTGTATTTGTTTATTTTATTTATTTAACCTGATCACACTAGGGCCCGAAGGCCCTCTGTTATGTCGGACGAGGGTCACACTCCTACAGTGCCTTTTTACAGCATTGTCACCTAAGAAATAACCATAATTTCAATATGACAAATACATTGTTCAAAAGAATTAAAGGAACATCTGTATCGATGGCCAGGTGTTAAATCTGTTTTGATACAGGAGGTACCTGTGGTCTTATTACGCGGCATGAGATCTACTCTTTCACTGTAGGCAACAATTAAAATCATACGCCATCTATCGGCTGTGTTATGCATTACAGTGCCAGGTGACCACTCAGAAGTGAGTACCGCTGTATCAGAGTTTTCTAGTGAGATCCACAGGTGGCAGTTGTGATTTGTGGATGTAGCATTCAACAAACACATACACTGCAACAAGTTAATGCAGTTCAGGTTGCTTTGATCCAAAGACGATGGTCTTTTGGTCTTGTTGCTGCAGGTGCCAGTGCCTCTCCAAGTGTTGTCCTTACGCTGTGGACACGTAGAGCGGGACAGGTCAGTAGACAAGGCGAGTTGACAAGGTAGCCGACGCATTACAATCCCATATGAAGACCGGTATCTGCCCAACTATGTGTTGTGGCGTCTACGGATACCGCCAGAACACTGCAAGACCATCTGAAAGGGCCACTGGTGTCGCTGCGTCCGATCATACTGTAATGAGCAGGTTACGAGAAAGGACCTTACGACCTAGAAGTCCTGTTCGAGTACGCCACTTGACACATCATCTTGCAGTTCGCCTTCGGTTCTGCCGTTTATTCACAGACGAGTACGAGTCCGGATATCCTCTGACACAAGGTGATGGCCTTGTTCTTGTGCGGTGACCCGTAGTGAGCGGTACCTGCCAAATGTTGTCCAGGAAATCTTCAGATTTCCAAGTTCTGTGACGTTGCGGGAAGGCATCATTGTTGACAGCCGTATGGTTCAGATGGTTCTGAGCACTATGGGACTTAACTTCTGAGGTCATCAGTCCCCTAGAACATAGAACTACTTAAACCTAACTAACCTAAGGACATCACACACATCCATGCCCGAGGCAGGATTCGAACCTGCGACTGTAGCGGTCGCTCGGTTCCAGACTGTAGCGCCTAGAACCGCTCGGCCACTCCGGCCGGCCAGCCGTATGGATCTTGTCGTTGTCCATGGTTGAGAGCTCTAGGATATGAGGAATATGTGGTTAGATAGAAGGATGTAATGTGGGTAATGAGTGTATACAGGGACAAAGCTAGTCATTATTGTTGCTTCAGTAGATACAGGTCCGCCCCAGTAGCTGAGTGGTCAGCGTGACAGACTGTCAATCCAAAGGGCCCGGGATCGATTCCCGGCTGGGTCGGAGATTTTCTCCACTCAGGGACTGGGTGTTGTGTTGTTTAATTATCATCATTTCATCCCCATCGACGCGCAAGTCGCCGAAGTGGCGTCAAATTGAAAGACTTGCACCAGGCGAACGGTCTACCCGACGGGAGGCCCTCGTCACATGACATTTCATTTCATTTCAGTAGATACAGGGTGTTACAAAAAGGTACGGCCAAACTTTCAGGAAACATTCCCCACACACAGAGAAAGAAAATATGTTATGTGGACATGTGTCCGGAAACGCTTACTTTCCATGTTAGAGCTCATTTTATTACTTCTCTTCAAATCATGGGATGGAAACACACAGCAATAGAACGTACCAGCGTGACTTCAAACACTTTGCTACAGGAAATGTTCAAAATGTCCTCCGTTAGCAAGGATACATGCATCCACCCTCCGTCGCATGGAATCCCTGATGCGCTGATGCAGCCCTGGAGAATGGCGTATTGTATCACAGCCGTCCACAATACGAGCACGAAGAGTCTCTACATTTGGTACCGGGCTTGCGTAGACAAGAGCTTTCAAATGCCCCGATAAATTAAAGTCAAGAGGGTTGAAGTCAGGAGAGCGTGGAGGCCATGGAATTGGTCCGCCTCTACCAATCCATCGGTCACCGAATCTGTTGTTGAGAAGCGCACGAACACTTCGACTGAAATGTTCAGGAGCTCCATCGTGCAAGAACCACATGTTGTGTCGTACTTGTAAAGGCACATGTTCTAGGAGCACCCGTATGAAATCAAGATAACGTGCTCCTTTGAGCGTAGGTGGAAGAACATGGGGCCCAATCAAGACATCACAAACAATGCCTGCCCAAACGTTCACAGATAATCTGTGTTGATGACGTGATTGCACAATTGCGTGCTGATTCTCGTCAGCCCACACATGTTGATTGTGAAAATTTACAATTTGATCTCGTTGGAATGAAGCCTCATCCGTAAAGACAACGTTTGCACTGAAGTGAGGATTGACACATTGTTGGATGAACCATTCGCAGAAGTGTACCCGTGGAGGCCAATCAGCTGCTGATAGTGCCTGCACACGTTGTACATGGTACGGAAACAACTGGTTCTCCCGTAGCACTCTCCATACAGTGACGTGGTCAACGTTACATTGTACAGCAGGAACTTCTTTGACGCTGACATTAGGGTTATCGTCAACTGCACGAAGAATTGCCTCGTCCATTGCAGGTGTCCTCGTCGTTCTAGGTCTTCCCCAGTCGCGAGTCATAGGCTGGAATGTTCCGTGCTCACTAAGACGCCGATCAATTGCTTCGAACGTCTTCCTGTCGGCACACCTTCGTTCTGGAAATCTGTCTCGATACAAACGTACTGCGCCACGGCTATTGCCCCGTGCTAATCCATACATCAAATGGGCATCTGCCAACTCCGCATTTGTGAACATTGCACTGACTGCAAAACCACGTTCGTGATCAACATTAATCCGTTGATGCTACGTACTGATGTGCTTGATGCTAGTACTTTAGAGCAATGAGTCGCATGTCAACACAAGCACCAAAGTCAACATTACCTTCCTTCTATTGGGCCAACTGGCGGTGAATTAGGAAATACAGTACATACTGACGAAATTAAAATGATCTCTAACATGAAAACTAAGCGTTTCCGGACACATGCCCACGTAACATCTTTTCTTTATTTGTGTGTGAGGAATGTTTCCTGAAAGTTTGGCCGTACCTTTTTGTAACACCCTGTATATGACTGTCTTTTGGAATTGAAGATGTTATTCTCTTAGATAATGAAGGAGGTTGTTCCAGAGTCGGGTTCCTGCTATTATTAGATTGGGTGTTTTTGCATTGTTGTTTAGACAGGAGCGCTAAGGTCGAGGAGAGAGATGAGGGACAATGTACGTTGATAAGACGGTAGAGGAGACAAGAGTTGTATGTTACTCCCTGTGCTTGTCTGCACATCCAGAATATTCGTGGATAAGACCGTGAAATAGAGGGGCATCAGAAAAAGTAGACACTCTTTGATAGTTAATGTCTTTGGAACAAAATGACAAGTCGTTGCAATTTTGCGCGGTAACATAGACCATTGTTTCCTCCACATATCGTGTTTTCCAGCAGATGACAGTACAGCAATGAATGGAATAAGACTGTCGTTCGAACACGGCAAGGCCGTATTGAAGTGGTAGTGGAAGTACGAAAACATGATGGTGGAACAAAATGACAAGTCGTTGCAATTTTGCGCGGTAACATAGACCATTGTTTCCTCAACATATCGTGTTTTCCAGCAGATGACAGTACAGCAATGAATAGAATAAGACTGTCGTTCGAACACGGCAAGGCCGTATTGAAGTGGTAGTGGAAGTACGAAAACATGATGGAGGTACAACTGCAATGACGTAATGTGTATGGAACTCAGCCACCAACACGTACAACAATTTATTGTATTCGGGATAAATTTGAAGACGAAACAGTGGCCGACCAAAAACATCGACAAGTCCAGCATCCAGCGCTGCTGTGTTATAACATTTTACTAGGTCACCTGAAACATCTGAAAACACGGTGCACGTGTACATTCCAAGGTCGCTGCACGCTGTGAACGAGGACGACCCTATCCGAAGGATGCAGTACTGCGAATGGTTTGAAGACATGCTTCGCGAGGGTGAACGGTTTGCAGGAATGTTTATGTGGTCAGACGAGGCGCAGTTCAAACTGAAGGGTACTGTGAACGTCACAAATGCCTGTACTGGGCTCATGAAAATCCTGACATTCACGTGGACAAACATGTTATTACCTGTTGTTAATGTACTGTGTGGTCCGTCATCGCGCGATTTGATTGGCCCATTCTTCTTTGAAGGTACCGTAATTGGTGAGGTGTATCTTCATATAGTGCAAACATCAATTTTACCTGCCAGCCGAGGTGTGTTTGGAAACAAAAGATTTTTACCTACAACAAGATGGCTCTCCGCCTCAATTCTACAGATTTCAGAGCCTGCGTTGATGAAAATCTACCTGGACGGTGGATAGGTCGAGGATGAGCTATTGAGTACTCACCACGGTTCCAGATCTTACAGCTCTTGACTTCTACCTATGGAGGATTTTGAAAAATGATGTTTATCAACAGAAGCCAGCTACACTGAACGAGCTACGAGACACCTTCGAGGCGTCCTGTGCGCCTGTCGCACCGGCAACAGTGACAGCCGTGGATCGGTCAACAGTTCAGCGACATCGACGATGTTTGGCTGCTAATGGGGGTCACTTTGAGCACATAAAATAATCTTCCCCCCGTAAGAATTGTAACTTCATGTCATTTTGTTTCATTAGTATTGACTATTAGAGTGTGTCTATATTTTCCTGGACGCCTCCGTATGATTGAGTCAAACGTCACAGATATATCTAAGACGCTTTCATAACCAGTTCCATGTGGCATGATGAGCTTTCCCGAGACACGCCTTGCAGCATAACATTACTATAATCAATTATTAAAAGAATAAGCATTTCAAGTTCCTCTTTCGGAACAAAAGCGAAGAACTTTTTATAGTTTTGTTGGGTGTAGAGAGATGCAGATAGGGTGTAGAGAGATGCAGATAACAGTAGCAAATTACAACCATGTGCTCAGTCTAATTTATATTTTCATCTGTTTTTACTCCTAGACTCTTTGCTGAGGGAGAGAAGTTGATATACGTCCCATTTAGGTTTAAATATTATTGGGATTCCAATATTTTAGGTTGATGAGACTAGAGTGACCAGTCATTACCGCTTGGGTTTGGATGGATTGAGCTTTAACTCTACATTCTCTGCCCATTGTGATAGTGCATACAGATTAGTATTTAGATTCTTGATAGCTGTCTTTTGAGTTTATTGGTTGTGCTCTTAGATACAAATTGAAGGTCATTAACATACATTTGGTACCTGCAGCAGGACAAAACTGGTGTCACATCATTGACATATACTGAAAAGAATATAAGAATTAATACCGAACACTGAGGGACGCCTAATAATACCTGACTCCGTAGTGACTTTATGGTGCCGAATACGACCCATTGCTGGCGAGACATGAGGAACGAGCGAAACCAATGCATTGCACTTGGCAAGAAATTCTGGCTGCTAAGTTTGCTAAGTAAAATGTCGAAGTCATCAGAATCAAAGGCTTTGGTGAAGTCCAAGTAGCACATGATAGTCGTCTCTTATCCATCCATGGCAAGCTTCAGGTCGTGTTTGTGTTCCAAAATTTACGGAAACCTGTTTAGTGTTCGTCTTATAGGCGGTTTGTAGTTAAAAAGTTGGTTAACTGGTCGTGGACTATACATTCTAAGACCTTGGACAGTGCAGGAACAATGCAAATGCATTGATCAGCCAGCACATCATGGTCACCGACCTATTGTCGAAATAAACCCGTTCAAGCGATAGCAGTGTCACTTGACGATTAATGACGGCTAGTCAAGACACAGGCACGTTACGTGTAGCATCAGTGAGCGTGCTGCAGGTGCGTAGAAGAGGGAAGACGTGCGAGCTTTCTCACTTTGACCGACGGCAGATTGTGATGGCCCAGAGGCTCGGCAGGAGCATTTCACATACTGTAAAACTTCTCGGGCGTTGGGGGAGTGCTGTGGTGAGTGTCTTCAAAACTTGGCGAAACCACGGGAAAATCACGTCAAGATGTCGTGTGGTTGGCCGGCCACCGCTCATTGCAAATGTGAAACGTCGTAGGCAGGGCAGGCTGGACAGGCGGCGAACTGTGACGAAACTAGCATCAGATTTTAATCCTGCACGGCGTACAAGAATGTCGGAAGAGACAGTGCAACGAACACTCCTAACGCTGGGCCTCTGCAGCCGACGACCGATGCATGTGCCAGTGTTAATACGACATCGGCAGCTACGGCTAAAATGGGCACTTGACCGTGAGCACTGGACGTTGGCGCAGTGGCAACGCCTTGCATGGACTGATGAATGTCGATACCTTCTTCATAATGCCTATGGGAGGCGCGACTCCGTCGTCTTCCAGGGGAACAGCCACTTGACGTGTATACTGCGGGAGGGAGACAAACGGACGGCGGCTCCAGTATACTCTCCGGAACACTCACGTAGGTCCAGGCACCGTGATGACTAAGGAATATCGTACACTGGTTACAGATCGCATACACTCCTTCATGACGATCGGGTTCCTGACAGCAGTGGCATTTTTCAACAAGATAATGCGCCATATCGTAAGGCCAGGAGTCTGATGGAGTGATTCTAGGAACACAATGGCGAGTTGCAATTTAGGTGCTGGCGCCCAGCCCGCCATATCCGAACCCGATCGGACGTGTCTGGGATGTGATTGAACGTGGCGTGAGAGCTCAATGCCCCCCTCCCGGGAATTTACAGGAATTACGTGACTTGGGTGTGCAGATTTGGTGTCAACTCCCTCCAGCAACCTACCAAGGCCTCATTCCTTCAATTCCACGACGCGTAGCCGCTGTTATCCGTGCCAAAGGGGGACAGACGGGCTATTAGGTTGGTGGTCAAAATATTCTGGCTGATCGGTGTAGGTCAGCACTCTGAGGGTGCTGTGCGATGTGTCGCGTTTAGCAACGCAGAAGCGCCCGACTTCGTCTTTATTTAAGTGGTAAATCCACACTCCCGAGATGATATTTAGGGCTGTTTGTCAAATTTTTTCATACAATGAACAAATTGGCCTCCACTGTGTATTAACAGAAGCAACCACTCTGTTCGGTATCACATTTATTTTATTGCCGACGTTACTTTGAACAGTACCTGTGAACAAACAGCCGTACTTTAATTTTCTATTTTTTGCGGTGACAGGGTTGTTGCGCCACTTTTTGTTTCCTTTCTTTATTTTTTTTTGTACGCATCCCACACAATCTACGCTTTGCAGCCCTCTCTCACATTGTTTGCAGATGATACTGTCGTTTACCTCTAGTAAATTCATCAGAAGATCGAAACGAGTTGCTAAATGATTAGGGCAAGATGTCTACATTTCATGTACAAGATAAATAACGCTGTAAATTTAACAATTACCCAGGTACTACAAACAAACTGGAACCACCACAAAGATAATGTTGCATAGAAAGCGAAACAAAGGTGCCGTTTTGTTGCCAGACCAATTAGAAGATGCAACGTGTGCCCTTGTACCAGTCTTTCAATTGGCCGCTGCTTCAGCGGCTGGCCTGTCCCTAACGTACCCGTAAAGAAACGATATTACGCTTGTCCCTTCTCTTCTGGAATGCATGTGCGCGGTGTAGGATCATTACGAGAAAGGATCGACGCAGGACATCGAAAACGTTTAAAGAAGGCTGTCTCTTTTGATATTATTGCGAAATAAGATAGGCAGGGTGACGGATGTGATAAGCGAGTTGGGGTAGCAATCATTTAAACAATGGCGTCTTTTTTCCGACTAATCTTTTCACGTGCAGTCATATTCAGAAGGAGGGGGAAAAAAAACCGAACCACTAGAGACAGGACGTTCACATTAACAGGACATGTACATTGTACTTTTAGTATGTTCAGCAGAAACGATTACCATTTGAAACATGTCAGCCCGCTGGTTCAAGTTCAACATCAACACCACAGCGCAACATCACGTACTGATAAAATGTGTCTGCGGTTCTCGTTGTCGCTGTAAACAGAAGGTAATGGATCATTGTGACCTGAGAAGACGTGCGGGATGCCTCACCCAAGTACACGCGAACTGTAACGTCATATCAGTAAGTTTGAAAGAGGGCACTTTGTTGGCGTGGGAGAATATAATGCATCCATCTGGAAAATGGCTGCTCGTGTGGGATGAAGTATTTCTGCAGTGCAACGGGTGTGTGCAGAATGGTTCACGGAAGGCCGTAGAACACGGCGTGCTGGGTCAGGTCGCACCACCCAGCCTCCCCCCCCCCTCCCCCCCGAGAAGATTGATACCTCATCCGAATGGCATTGTAGGACAGCTCTGCGTCGTCCTGGGCTCTGACGCAGCAGTGGAACTGCTTAACACATCGTACACTATCAGGCCGTTTATTACGGCATGGGTGTCGTGCGCGTCGTCCACTTCTCCGCCTATCTTTGATATACTAGACGGCAATGGTGTATGGAACGATCTCATTGGGGACAGGAATGGCATCAGAGAGGGTTCGGACGAATCCAGGATCTGTTTGTATGAAAATGAAACCCATATTTTGATTTGCCACAGACAGGAGGAGCGGTATCGCAGTGACCGCATTCTCGCAAGACATACAGCACCAACTCAAGGCCTTATGGTGTGGTGTGCTATTGGGTACAACTACAAATCAAAGTAAGTGAGTGTCCAGGGCACTGTGACCAGTGTGACGTAGGTGAACGACATTCTGCGACCCGTAGCCGTACCCTTTCTGCACAACACTCCAGACACCCTTTTCCAACATGACAATGCACGGCCGCATGTTGGTTCACGAAGACGTGCCTTCTTGGTGTCAGAGGATGTCAGGCTTTGCCTGGCCCACCAGATCATCAGACTTGCCGCCAATCGAAAATGTTTGGGATATGCTGAAACGACGGGTGCAGCGCTGTGACCCAGTGGTAACAACTGCAGATGAACTTTGGAACCAGGTGAATGCAGCATGGATGGGTATACCACAGGAAGCCATTCGCGCCCTATACGCGTCGATTCCATCATGCAGGGAACAAGCGAACAGGGCTCGTGGCACAGACCGTGTTGCTTCTAGGCAACAGAACACATGCTGAACCGAGGTGACTGAAGGTTCCCATCTGTATATGGAAACATGAATGTCGTAATAAAACAAAACAAATCAGAGCTCCCATAGATCAAGGTCTCAGTGAGAGCTGCGGAGCAAGGTGGCTCATACTAATACTGCTTTTCTTTCGATCAGAGCCTGTTACTTGAATACGCAACGAATAAAATTAAATTGTGTCTTTCACCAAAAGGGAAAGTCAGAGTATAACGCTATTCAGGCAGCGATGAAAGTAACTGAAATTTTAGTGCCAGTAGTCATGACATATTTAGAAAAAGATGTACGCTTCTCTAGTTGAGTGCTCAGCGCGGCTGACTGCCATGCGGAAGATCAGGGTTCGATACCTTGTAGTGTCAGGGCTTTTTACTTGGTGGAGGAGGACTGGCACGGGGTGCACTCAGCCTCATGATGCCAGTTGAGTAGCTACTCGACCGATTAGTAGCGGCTCCAGGTCAGGAAAACTAACAACGTCCGGGAGAGCGATGTACTGACCAACGCCGTTCGATACCGCATCCCGTGACTCTGTGCTGAGGGTGATACGGCGGTGGGTCGGTACTGATGGGCCTGTAAGGCCTGTGGACTTCACTCTTTTTCGTGCATATAAATAAAAAGTTTTCACTGAAACTTACATCTTAATTAGTAGTAATGTCATGGATAATGAAATGATGAAATTGCGGTTTTCTGTAATGCTCATCAGTAAAATTAATTTTCCCTGATCTCAGCATACAAAATGGCGACTTACTGGTTCGTAACAAAAAATTTACATATTGCTATGCCTTTATTTCGTCTACCTCTGTCAGATCAGAGTCAGCAACAGAGATTTAAATTAACTGCCTTGCGCTCTGGTGTAAAACATACTCCACTAGACCGATATATAATTTGTCCTCGCTTTTAAAAAATCGTATTTTTAAATTTTTTGACTGAGACGTGACATATAGTTGTAAAATACAATCTAGCTTTCAGGAGGGAGATAGTTCAAATACTCCAACGGTCAATCAAACTTAGTTTATTACGTCAGGATCGCCTAATCACTTCACCTTTAGACAACTTATTTCCATGTTCATATGGCGATAGTTAGCCCACTTCATCGTGGTATATAAAAGCTCAAGTTACACACTCTGACCGTCATGAAATTGTATAAAAGGTCACTGAATTATATATCTTATCACATGGTAAAAGAAAGAGCGGTTCGTGGTGACAAGCTAGCCGTTAAGTTCGGCGACCCCCTCTGTGCTGTTCGGTAGAGTTATGCCGCAGGCCTGCACCAAGTCTCTTCCTCTACATTCCTAGAGGTAATGCAGTGCAGTAGAAATTCAGATTTACTGTTGACACGTAGTCGCGCAATTAATTTTATTACGTTGTTGCATAAGTTCCTAGCGTTTTTGTTTTGCATGTTGGTACTGCTGTTGCCATGGATTTATTTATCGATTATCGTTTTGTCATTTGGAGATAGTGAGTGGAACTGTGGACGCTAGAAAATGGCGTGCCAAATGGCGAAATCGGTACATTTCCGACATATTCTTCTGTTTGAGTTCAGTAGAGAGTGACAGCAACGGAGGCAGGCAGACACATTTGCGCCGTGTATGGGGATAACGCCATTGGATAGAGAATTGCAAGAAAATGGTTTTCTCGTTTGAAGGACGATCGTTTTGACATTAGTGACGCTCCACGTTCAGGAAGACATTCGGGGGGTTGATGAAGATTGTTTAAGCGCACTAGTCCACACTGATCCACATTAGTGTCCTCGAGAACTAGGAGATATGATGAACTGTGACCATTCCATCATCATCTGACATTTGCCTACAATGGGGAAGTTAAAGAATCGGTTTTATGAACACCGAAGCATGATCTAAGCCGAAATCTCACCTGGCTGCTGTGGCCGACCGGTTCTAGGCTGTTCAGTCCGAAACAGTGCTGCTGCTACGATAGCAGATTCGAATCCTGCGTCGGGTATGGATGTGTGTAATGTTTTTAAGTTGGTTAGGTTTAAGTAGTTCTAAGTCTAGGGGACTGATGACCTCAGCGGTTAAGTCCCATAGTGCTTAGAATCATTTGAACCGAAATCACAAAAATCAGCGGGTTTCCACATGCGCATCTCTGCTTTCTCGTTATTAGTTGTCTCGTGAACAACATCCGCCATTCCTATCCTGTATCGTGACTAGTAACGAGAAATGGTGGCTTTATGCCACAGTGAGGAAAATGAAGGAATGATTGAGCCCAAACAAAGCAGCAATTCCCCGTACGAAGACCTGCGCTCATCTACGAAAAATGTTTACATCTGGAAGAACAGCGACGGCGTGCTGTACGATGAATTGCTTCCATGATGGCCCACCATCACTGCTAACATTTATTGCAAACGGCTTAAAAATCTTGCAGACGCAATTCAGAGCCAAAGACCAGAAAGACTGCGTGAAGTGATGCTACTTCACGGTAACGCCGCCCTCATTCTGACAGACTGGAGAAAAAAAAAAAACTATACAGGAGTTGGGTTGGGAAGTCATTCCGCACTCACCTTATTCACCTGATCTTCCGCCCTCAGATTTTCAGCGTCAAGGAACTTCTTTTCCGGCTGAAAATGCGCTCCGAACATGGCTCGATGAGTTCTTCGCCCCAAAAACCACGTGATTTCTACAGACGCGAAATCTAGAAGTTACCCCATCTTGGCAGACTGTTGTAAATAGTGAAGGATATATTAGTGACGATTAAAGTCTGTTATGTGCGTGTCTGTTGTGTTTATTAAATTTGTAGGAAAAACGCCACGACCTTGCGCAATAACCCAATAATTCCGTATAAAAATTATAATCTTCCGGTTTCTTTTTGAAACGTGCACTCCAGTACATATTTTCTAAAAAGAGATTCAATATCTTGAGCTCTGCTTGCAGAATATTAAGCGCCCAGATTTTCAGGAATTTTCGTAACCTGTCTGGCGTCTTGAGAAACTAGCAAGAAGACGAGATATGATTTCGTAGTATCATAGAATCATAGTAACTGCAAGACTTATTAGAAAAATCGATAGGAAACAATACGGAAACATTGACCAGTAAGCATTTTTAATATGTCCCACTACCAGCGAGTCGACGTTTCGTAATAATACCTATGGGGAATGTGACGGTCGAGAGGCAAGCAGTTCCTGCGTGGACAAGGGAGCAGGAAGTGAAAGTTTCCTGTGGACGTTTGTGACGAGGAAAGTGTATGGGATGCGTTTCTTTTTTCGTATTTTTGTGAGCAGTGCGGCCAAATGAAATGCATTAAAATCAGTATAAACTGTCAACCTTTTTCTGTTTATGAGAGCTCCCTCCTCACAACCGCTTGTTAGTGATGGCGCTGACCGGCAGAAATGCAGGACAACGAGGAACATTTTATCATTAATTTTTGATACGACGTGACGTAAAAAACCGGAAAAGTTTACGTAGGAACTGGGAGTGTTACCTGCAGGCAGGAAAAAAAATAATTATCAATAATAGTGACGAAATGTAGGTCTTTAGTCGCCATAGAAAAAGACCCCGAATAAACCCGTAAGTCGCCCAACGTCCGCTTACAACCTTCGTTATTTGTTCACAGTGGAAATACGTTTGCATCTACAGCACATGAGAGGAAGAATGACGAACAGTTACTGAAAAGCTTCGTATGACGAAACCAAATGTCGATAGATAAGCAAGATAATTACACGCTTTGCAGCTCATCGCGGCAATATGGTCCAAGACGGACACATCAAAATAAAATTCGATTCTTTTATATTTCTGTTCCATGTTTTCCGATTTACAGTGAAATAATTTGTAAATTGTAGAACTTAAAAATTACGTTATTAAGCTTAAAAAATATATTTTCGTTCTTTCTACCCAGTTTAATTGCACTGTTTATTGATTCTAGAACAATACAATAGGTATAGTTCTTTCTGCTTTCACTGAAACATTTCAAAGATCTGAATGGAAATGAATTGTTTCTTCTTTTAATGTTTAGCACTGTAAGAAGATCCAGAAATTTATTTTTGGAGAGGAATGTGTGTGTAGTACTTTCAGTACAGAGGTACTATGTACTACTTATTTTAAAAGCAAAAGCAATTCATTTCTACCATCCATAGCGTTAGGGGGCGGCAAACTTGTATGAATAAATGCTCTCCAACTGGCCTTGGGTATACCCCATCAAAGCGTACTATCATCGATAATATTCTCAGCAGAAACAAACCATTTATCAAACAGTGTCTGCAACACTCTCAGCGTTTTTACTGACGATGTCGTTGTCTACAGCCAAACAACGCCCCAGGATTATCGTAATAGAACGATAGATCAATTGATCTCGTGATAGACAACTCTAAATGTGGTTGAAAGCAAAATAACACCCGTAAACAAGAAAAAACAATAGCGTAGTACACTGGTAAACTATGAAACCGGACAAATCTTCAAGTACGTACAACCAATAACAAAGCTATATGAAATAAAATGGAATGGATATGTGAAATTAATATCACGAAAGACGAATATAATGACTTAGATTCGTTTGGAAGAGTATGGAAATTACCTACCGAGCAAGGTGGCATTGTGGTAAAACACTGGAATCGTATTCGGTAGGAGAGTGCTTCAGATCACCGTCTGCCTATCCAGAGTTAAGTTCCCGTAATTTGTCTGAATCTCGTAAGGCAAATACTGGGATGGTTCCTTGCAAGGAACAATCCACATTTCCTTCCTGACTCTCTGCCAGTAGTCTTCTTTCGACACTCTTTCGAAATCAAAGTGGCGTTGAATGAATTCGGGGACGCACAGATTGATACGTAGCAGGTAAATAGTCCATCCGAAAGAATAACTGAAATTTACATCTGTACTCTGCAAGCCACCTTACTCTGCGTGGTGGTAGGTATGTTATGTAACCTGCCCCCCCCCCCTTTTCCTTCAAATGGTTGAAATGGCTCTGAGTCCCCTAGAACTTAGAACTACTTAAATCTAACTAACCTAAGGACATCACACACATCCATGGCTGAGGGAAGATTCGAACCTGCGACCGTAGCGGTCCATAGCGGTCGCGCGGTTCCAGACTTAAGCGCCTAGAAGCGCTCGTCCACAGCGGCCGGCCCCCCCCCCCCCCCCCCCCGTTCCTCTTTTCTTTTTCAATCGCGAATAGTTCGCGGGAAGAACGATCGTTGGTAAGCCTCTTTGTGAGCTCCAATCTTTCAAATTTTACCTTCCTGGTGTTATATATATGAGGAAGCAATATACTCGTTGGCTCTTCTAGGAATGTACGCTCGCGGAACCTTAACAGTTAATCACAGTGATACAGAGCGCCTCTCTTGCAGGGTCTGCCACTGGAGTTGGTTGAGCACGTCCGTGACGCTTTCAAATGGTTCAAATGGCTATGAGCACTATGCAACTTGACTTCTGAGCTCATCAGTCGCCTAGAACTTAGAACTAATTAAACCTAACTAACCTAAGGACATCACACACATCCATGCCCGAGGCAGGATTCGAACCTGCGACCGGAGCGGTCGCTCGGCTCCAGACTGTAGCGCCTAGAACCGCACGGCCATTCCGGCCGGCTCCGTGACGCTTTCGCGGTTGCTAAATGAACCTGTAACAAAACGCACTGCTCTTCTTTGGATCATCTGTGTTTCCTCTTTCTATTCCATCTAGTACGGATCCCATACTGACGAGCAATATTGGGCGAACGAGGTTTTTGCTAGCGACCTCCTTTGTCGGTGTACTACAATTCCTGAGGATTCTCTCAATCAATCTGTCTCTCATGTGCCTTACTCATATTTAGTTTTTTGTGGTTGTTGCACTTGAAGTTGTTCCGTATGTATATGCACAGATAACATCAGTGGACCTCATTGGGGAAAGCTCAGTTTTTACAAAAGCTAATTAGGAATTTCCCATAATTGTACTGTCACCGTCGTGTCTATTACTGATATATTGTGCCATGCAGTGTAAAGTGACTTCCGGATTATACGTATTTAATTGTCGAAGAAAATACTAACTGTGATTAATACTGCACAGGTCCTGCAAATTTATTTACAGTAGACATTGAAAATAATTCTGGGGAGAGTTTTCGAGAAGGTGGATGATATGCTGAGTGAAGATGAAATTAGAGTCAGGAGAGGATTACAAACAAGACAGGCGGTTCTAGCACTGAGGCTTCTTATCGAAAAGCAAATATACGAAAACAACCCAATTTACATTGCCTTTGTAGACCAGCAAAAGCCGCTTTATGATGTTACCTGGCAAGAAGTGTTAAGAGTGCCGAGAAAAGCGGGTCTAAAATACGAAGATATTCGGGTGATACTCAGCCTATAAGAACGAAATGTGTCTGATTAGAAATTTTCATCAGAAACAAGAAGCAAAAATTAGAGACGCTTTGAGTCAAGGGTGTCCTCACTCTTCTCTTATAGTCAGCGTTTACGTCCAGGAAGCTATGGACGAATTTTGTGGAACTACTAAGGCGGGGATCAAATTAACGCGCACAAGATAGACATTCTGTGTTACGCTGAAGATACACTGTGGTCACGAAAGAAGATACAGAAAGGTCCTCAGCACGACGGGAAGGATTTTCTGCCGTCAGTATTGTATTATAATAAACAAGCGTAAACCAGTGACGGTATGAGGTGGTGAAGAAGAATATGGACCTTTAAGAAAAAGAATTGGAAGAGAAGAGTTATAACTAATTACGAAGAAGAAAGAAAAGGGATGGCAGAAGCCGGGAAGAAACTGTGCGCAGAATAAAGAAAGTTAAAACTGCATTTAATTTGGGAAATAACTTACTTACTAACAATAATATCAGTCTGGTAATACGGAAAAGGGTACAAAAAGTATTATTTTGTTTGGAGTATGGCTCTATACGGGTGTGAAACTAGGACGATAGGAAAACAAAAGAGAAGAAGGCTAGAAGCTCTGGCGATTTGGTGCTACAGAAGGATGATGAGAGACAGAGTTACCAATAAAGAGACGACCAAGGATGTCTTGTTGCACCAGATTATGAATGATATGGATTGCAGTACATATATCCGGAAGTGGGGAGGCAGACATGAGGGGAATGTCGTCTGCTGCAAACCAACCTCACGTTTGACATTGGAGGGAGGGGGGGAGAGAGAGTGTGTCATTGAATATCTGCAGTGGAAAGAAGAACGCCACGAAATTATTATTGAAGCTGGAATGTGTCACAACGATTGTAATCTGACCAACCATCTACATCAGTCATATAATAACGGCGATGCCGGCCTCTGTTAATAGAAGTCGCTCGCGTTATTCCAGTGTACGTGCCGCCTGCTGGTGGCCGCAGCTGTCAAGTAATTTAGCACTCGCCGCCGGCTTCATTAAGAATGTGCTCCTTCTTGCGGCGTGTTTTTCAGTGCCGTGTGTGGGGCCCTCATCCCATTATTCAGCCGGCTCGGCGACTCGTGTGCGGCGGCTATCAGTCGCCGGACGGCCCACACGTCATCTGCACCCGAAATTACCTGTCCGCCGGTCATTGTTTTGCTACCGTGCCGTCGTTCGCACGTGATTGATTGCTCATTCGGGCCTCGCCGCGCTGCTCCTCCGAAGACAGGAGACCCCATCCGACGAGCGCGCGTAACGAGTGAGATGCTAGAACAAGTGTCGCGGCTGGACATGAATTCATGCACATGACACAGGAGTAACACTTTAATGGCAAACCTCGGAAGTGTTTGAAAAACTGATAAATAAAGTTACTGTGAGTGCTACTAGCAAAGACCCTCTATAGCGAAGTTTCTTTGGTCGTCCTTTATATTGACATAATAGTGAGCAGCTCCAATGTGTAAGTTCTCAGTCATCATCTGTGTAAAGCGTAAATTTCACTGCACGGCAGTCAGCCATTGAGTCGCTCAACCTGCTTTGTGTTCTGCCCTCCTCGCTCCGAAAAACAAGGGTCTTGCCGACTCGGGGCAGTTTAGCATTTTGAGTAACGGTGCGTTTTGTCATGGTTGACGCCTCCTTCACAAGAACGTCGAAAAGATCGCATTTCTTTGTTTTCACAAGCAGGTCGCTATGTTTCTCAAAACTACATTTCGCACATAACGTTCGAGTCGCAGTTTTTCTCTCTTCTGCCCTGTCCCCGGGCAGAGAAAATCCACATTCCGGCCAGGATCCAGAGACAGCAACGCTAGCCACAAGACCACAAGCTGCGGACAATCTAACATTAGCTGAAAAAGAAGATAAATTTTCAAAACATCTCTTGTAAATATAACGGATATATAAAAACCTGAAACACCAAATGTTCTAATATCGAAGTATAGTCAAGTTAATTTTGAGCGTTGGAAAATGGTTCAGTAACATCTTAACCTCGCAAAGTATGGGACTGTTCCTAAAATAAAAGTGAAATACAGTCTGTTAAATAAGATCGTGGCCGGGTTAATCAGTAGAAAAATGTATTTGACAACAAACTAAAATACACACATACATGATATATGAACAAAAGAAAAATGCAGTTGCCATTAACAGTACCTCCAGTCAGCTGCATCGTCGATGATTGCTTGACGTCTCCGACACATGTTTGAAAACATGTTTTCCGCGTATTCACGTGTAAGAGACATCCAGACGCGTAGAATTTGCGTGGATAGCTATGTCTAAGTGAAGATATTTTTCCCATGCACCTTGTTTTTGATGGTAGACCATATGTTTTCAATGGATAGTTTCAGGCGACTATGAGGACCGTGCACACTTTTCTCATTTTGCCAGACGCTGCAAAGTCTGCTACAGTACTTCGGATCATTATCCTCTCAGTATCCAATCTTCATTTCTGTCGATGAACCAACGTTCAGCAGTCAGTATCAGTCATATTTGATAAACGCGACGTTAAGGTGCACTCATGTCTCTTCATGTTTATCTCGGCCAAGAATTTAAGGTAAACTTATGCTTTATGGACATGGCATGAAGGACGAAGGTTCCCTCCGTCGGGCTGAGAAAGAACTAAGGCAATATCTTTTACCATCTGTATGTAATGCCGACTACGCTCTTACTTAACAGAATGTACTACCCTTTTGTCTCGAAGCTCGACGGTGTGATCGGCAGAGAATCCTAACTGGAGACCAGAATCCCGGGTTCAGTTCCTCCTGTCTCTGATAGTCTTTTGCAGAAAGGAATGCACATAGGTACTGGCTGAAAGATGATGTCTATAACTTATAAAGATGTATAAGAGACAGATAACCGATGTGATCATGTGCGTCCCTGGAGGAAACTTGCACTGCTTGGAAGTTGCCACCCCGAGGGTAATCTAGAGTACGTAATGCAGTTGATTAAAGGTGTTGGTCAGTTTGGCGCCAAGAACATCTATCGTCATGGTCCGAAACAATCTTGAGTTACTTCGAGCGACTAGCAGAAGTGATCAAAGCAGCTGATCCTACTCTTGCAGTTTCAGCATAGCTGTCGATGTGCATTATCGTCTCCTGTGTCGATCGGCTTCCTGTGATCTTGAACTGAGTGCCGAGTCGAAACTAGAGGATTCAGTGGTTACAAATGTCTCGACATTGGATAGAGCCTTCGCCATGGTTTTCCTGGCTAGGTCATCTTATACTATTTGCTGTATCGGCCGCTTGGGTGAGAGAGTACGTATGGAGAGCTCATGATATTTCTTTTTAGGTTAGGCGAAACATCGAAACCAACGGCCGCCAGTCCTAAACGAAGAACGAAATCGAATTGCAAATGAATCATAGTGGAATTTAAGATAACTGTATTGTGATTTCAGAGCTGTCCTCTGTGTGATTAACTGATATTATGTTTTCTGGTTTCTAGCCGCGTTTACCTTTCCATTTTACGCGTAATACGAGTATTTCGACGATTAACACTGTAGTCTTCTTCTTACGGTGTTCCTTACAGTGGATTTAAGGATGTTAGCTGCGTGTACTCCAACCAGGCAGTGAGGTGTTAGTCTAGTCAGTAAGACTGCCGGTATTATCCACAGAAAATTCTAACTAGAGTCCAGGCAGCGAAAATAGTGAAACCAAGTATGGAGCACCCGAAATAGGTGACTAGGGCAGTCGTCGAAATACTACGCACCATATGGAGTTGTCGTTACGCCGTAAATCGGAGAACATACCCTCAAATTTCCAACGAGTGTACTCTCAGGTAGTACCTACACCCACTTATCAAAGATAGGTCGGTTGGTCATTCCGACTGAGAAGCAGTCTCAGAATCATAGTAACTAGGCACTAGTGTGCATAACACTTTCATTGTAATCAAGAGAACAGGGGGAACCTTTGAGAAGTTCTCCCCTTTCTGTATTCATAAGTCATTGGAGGGTATTGCTGGGCCACTTCTATTTAGAACTGCTAGTTCAAACCAAGTATGTAAGCTGCTGGGACGTAACGCCGTAGGTGACTACTCAGTCAAGACTGAATTGCATAACACCCTTAATCTCTGTAAAGCAGTGGTTAGCACACTGGACTCGCATTCGGGAGGACGACGGTTCAATCCCGCGTCCGGCCATCCTGATTCAGGTTTTCCGTGATTTCCCTAAATAGCTCCAGGCAAATACCGGGATGGTTCCTTTGAAAGGGCACGGCCGACTTCCTTCTCTAATCCGATGAGACCGATGACCTCGCTGTTTGGTCTCTTCCCCCAAACAACCCAACCCAACCTCTGTAAAGGCGCGGTTAGCTGCTATGATACAATGGAGATGGACCCCTGCGGAGTTAGGTGAAGAATGGAAAAATATGGGCTTCGCGGAAGTGCAGAACTACCCAAGGAGAGTCAATGCGACACTGACAAAATCTGCAACATTTATTGTAACGTTTAGCTCTCCAGAATTACATGAAACATTCTTGCAGGCTATATCCATCTTAAGGTTTGCCCGTTTGTTCCTAACCCAATGTGATGCTTCAAATGTCAAAGATTTGGCCATACCAGCAACGGATGTAATGGGAAGCCTACAAGTGGAAACTGGAGGCTCAGCTCCAAAATCAACCAATTCTTGTACACTTCCTCCAAAATTTATAAGCTTCTCGTACACTTCCTCCGGAATATAAAAACTGCTTCGGGGATAATCCATTATGGAGCAGAAAGTGTCAGGTTTACAACGAAGAAAGGAAAATTCAGGAGTTAACAAAAATTCAGGAGTTGAAAGTCTTGAGACGCATACCCTATGGTGAAGCTAAAAAAGCTTTCAAAGCTATGTAACCTCCAGTTTTTATACTTCTTTTTCATCAGCCATTAAGAAGCGAATCGCCAAGTGTGATGCCTCCACACGAACTCAGGCCACAGATTCAAGTACAAGCACATGGACTTGTTGGTGTGTCTGTTGGGGAAAGGCTACACTTGGGCCAGAAATCATACGGAAGCTGTCAGCGATGGTCCTAAACCTAAGCCACATATTGCTGCCCACCATCAGAAGCCTGCTAAGCCATAACCTCAATCCAAGCAACGAACACCTCCCGTAAGTAAGGGAAAACGTCCCTCAAAAAGTATGTGTAAGTCGAAGAAAGTAACAATTAAACCTTCGGACCGGCGAGCTCTCTCCCTCTCAGATGGAGACTTTACTCTTGAGAATGTATATTTCCACGCGGAGGAGCCGGAGAGCCAGGCACCAGCTAACGTTCCCCCTGACCTCTCAGCTAAATCACAGCCTCTGTGGGAGAAACACAAGACCAAACATTCAGTGTTGCAGTTAAATTTAAATGGATACTGATCACATTTGGAGCTCCTGGTCCAGGAGAAATTGTTCAGCATCTGCTTACAAGAAGCTCGTTTTAAAGCCACCAACAGACCTGCATTAATGGGTTATCACCCCTACAGGAAGGACGATATTTACAAATTATTGTGCGGAGTTAAATGGCATTATGATGGCACTGGAAATGACTCACAGACATCACTATAAAAGTTTTCCTGCCTGTTCCGACTCGCTTAGTGCACTACAAGCGCTTCACCAAATGTACCCAGTAGAGCAGGTGATTCAGCTCACCTGTGACTCCTTACAGTGACTCCAACATTATGACAAGATGGTGATCTTTTGCTGGGTACATGGTCACATCGAGAAACAGGGAAACGACATGGTCTACAAAGCAGCCAAGGAAGCATGTCGGAGTAGTGTTGGACGTCGTCATCTTATTTTCTGAAAGATGCATCATGCGTTAGTGGGAGACTGAATGGTTGCAGGTGAAAGAAAACAAACTACGGTCGATCAAATCGATCACGCAGGCGTAGTGGAGTACATGTCAGCCTCAGCGCTGGAAGGAAGTTCTGCCTACCAGGCTGCACATCGGACATGCCCTTTAACCCATGGCCTCCTCCTCTGGCGGGAGGATCCACCACACTGTGAGGTTTGTAGTGTGCCATTTTCAGTTCAGCATATTTTGACAACATGTGTCTTATATACTGACATCAGGGCAGACCTGTCTCGATGGCGATCTGCCCACCATCCTCGCCGATATTGATTCCAGTGTTACAAGAGTGGTGCAATTTTGTGAACTGTCAGGCCTCACCCCTAAATTGGCCGGAAGAGAGGCAGACTTTAATGCATTATAAACTGCTCCGCATGTGGGGACAGTCTTCGTCTCCAACCATGAGATTGGCTTGCTAATGACCATAATGTTGAGCAAAATTCTGTCAGAGACAGCAAAGGTCGTGGAGGAGCAGTTGGAAGGAATGGACAGTGTCTCGAAAGGAGGATATAAGATCAACATCAACGAACACGAAACAAGGATAATGGTATGTAGTAGAATTAAATTAGGTAATGCCGAGGGAATTAGACAAGGAAAGGAGACACTTATAGCAGTAGACCAGTTTTGTTATTTGGACAGCAAAATAACTGATGAAGGTCGAAGTAGAGAAGATATAAAATGTAGAATGCCAACAGCAATAAAAGCGTTTGTGAGGAAGAGAAATTTTTTACATCGAATATAAATTGAAGTGCTAGGAAGTCTTTTTTGTCTGGAGTGTGGCCTTGCATAAAAGTGAAGCATGGACGATAAACAGTAGACAAGAAGAGGCGCTTTTCAAGTGTGGTGCTACACAAGAATGCTGAAAATTGAATGGATAGATCACGTAACTAATGAGGAGGTACTGAATAGAATTGGGGAGAAATGAAATTTGTGCCACAACTTGCGTAGAGGAAGGGGTCGGTTGGTTGGACACATTGTGAGGCATGAAGATATTGTGAATTTAGTGTTGGAGAGAAATGTGCGGAATAAAAATTGCAGAGGGGGGACCCAGAGAAGAGTACAGTACGCAGTTCAAATGGATGTACGCTGCAGTAATTGTTAGGTGATGAAGAGACTTACACAGGATAGAGTGGCATGGAGAGCTGCGTAAAATTAGTCTTCGTATTGAAGATCACAACAATTTCTACAAGCCATTAGGAACTAAGATGCCATTGTACTAACGATAGTTATTAAATACAAAGAGAAAGAAAAAAATGCAATCAGTAAAGCTACGAGAGCTTTTATATTTGCGGAGCATGCAAACAGTGTCAGTCATACCCACAAAATCGGGTTGGTAATTTTCTCTTCCCGGGGACTCGATGTTTGTGTTGTCCTCGTCGTTTCATCACCATCACCATCATCATAATTCGTGACAGTGACTAGAGCGGACTGCGTAAAAACTTGGACTGTGAAAAATTGGGACTCCATATGCAGCCGAGCGACCGCTACGGACGCAGGTTCGAATCCTGCCTCGGGCATGGATGTGTGTGATGTCCTTAGGTTAGTTAGGTTTAATTAGTTCTAAGTTCTAGGCGACTGATGACCTCAGACGTTAAGTCGCATAGTGCTCAGAGCCATTTGAGTCCATACGAGCACTGATGACCGCGCAGTTGAGCGCCCCACAGACCAGTCATCATAATCATCATCATCATCATCACCACCACAAAATGAAATAGGAACCTTTGGATCAAGTATGACACCAGCAGGAGATGTGTGATCTAAGTGGAAACTAATTGTCCACCCTACCTGAACAATTAAGGTGGCTTAGAGGGGCAATGACAAACAGGTTTAACAGCAACAATCATAACAAGTAGCAGCTGCTGTGCAGCGATTGTTCGTTACACTGTAGAAGAAGAATCATCACTGTAAATAAAAGTTTGCACAATATACTAACTTCTGACGGTATAAGTAAATTATGTGTAAAAAGAAAAAAAAAGTACTTACACATAAGCTACAGTAAATTCTTTCACACACTAGTGCAAGACTGGGCAGACACCATGGTGTGAAATAAGAGGATAGTTTTACATATTATAATGTGTACGATGCGGGTGAATATTACGCACCCGTATGTGGACACCTGGCAGCCAAGTGAACAGAATTAGTCGGATACTTAGAAACGATTTGTCTCTGTTAATTTGTTCCGATGTACACAGTTAGCAGCCCGTAGACACACAAATAAATTGGTTTTGACACTAATCTACCTGGTTTAAAAGCGTGCTCTAATTCTGCATGTGTAGAATGTGTAGCAATAGTATTATTACATTCACTAGGTAGTGTTTACGAAGGAGCAAATCGGCAAACTTTGAAGTTGGGAAACTTTGATATTCCACCCAAGACATCAACTCTGTTGACCTATCAGACTGATACAAAAAACACTCCCAGAGAAGGAAAACGATGTCCACACGTAGGATGTTCCATTGAAGTCGTGTTGTGTGTTATCTAGACTTTTGATAACAATTAGGTAACACTTTCCAACAGTATTAACACAGGTTATCGGTAGGAATGTTTTTCTTGTATGGCCGAGCGTTGTCATGAAAAATCCACGTCTTACAAAAATACCCAGCAAGCCACCATACGGTGCATGGCGGAGGGTATCTTTTACCTCCCTTATTCTGTTCCACTCGCAAATGGAGCCGGGAAAGACTTCTTTCGCAGTTCTTATTCGAAACGTACGTAGAATCGTTGCACAGTCGGCCGCAAATATCAATTCGGTAACTTTTCTAAATATTTTTCTTTAAAAGAACGTCATCTTCCCTCCAGGGATTCACATGTGAGTTCGCAGTCGTTTCCCTTACACTAGCATGTTGATCGAACCCACCGGTAACAAATCTAGGAGCACACCTTTGAATTAGTTCGATATCTTCTTTTTAATTCGAGCTGGTGGACATTCAAAACAATCGAGCAGTGCTCAGTAATTGGTCGCACTAATGGTTTTTGAACCATCTCCTTTGTAGATAGCTACTTTTGTAAAATCTCCCAATGCACCTAAGTCAATCTTTGGCCTTCCGTTTCATATTGGTTTCCGATGTTACACATCGATATTTAATCGACGTGCATGTGTGAAGCGGCACAACACTAATGCTGTATTCGAACATTAAAGCAATGTTTTTCCTATTCATCTGCGTTGGCCTGTTACTCGACCACGGTATTACTGCACTTGGCCTCGCCTGACCGTTACCGGAAACACGCTGTGACGTTACTGTAAACAAGTACAATGGTGACTAAGGATAACTCGTCGCAATGGGAATGGCACCAAGCTAACTGTGCATATACTATCAAGGATTTCAGGGTGTCCTCGTGAAGTATCAGGATAAAATCTCGCCATAAGCCAACCCACGTGCCGTGACATCCAGGTGCAGTAATATTGTGGTCGGCTAATGCCGCTATCTACATTAGAGCTAGCTACCATTCATCACACCAAATAGAAATTCTGTCTAAATCATTTTACATCCATCTACAGTGTCATCAGCGAACAGTTACAGATTGCTGCTGATCCCGACCGTCACATGGCTTATTTATATAGAGAACAAGGGCGGTCCTGTCAGACTTCCATGGAGAACTGACGACTATACCGTCGCCTCTGATAAATACTAACAGTCGATGACAACTTATTGAATTCTGTCACTTGATAAGTCCTCGAGCGACTCACGTACCTGAGAATTCATTCCATACGCTCGGACCTTTGTTAAGTCTATAGTCGGGCCCTGTGACAAACGCTTGCCGGAAGTCCTGGAATGTGGAATCACTCTGTTGCCCTTCAGTCATGGTTCGCAGGATATCGTGTGAAAGAAGGGTGAACTGAGTTTCGCATGTGCAATGCTTCCTAAATCCGTGCTAATTCGTGACCAGAAGCTGTTCTGCCTCAGGAAAATTTGTTATATTTTAACTTGCGATATACTGAAGAGTTCTGCAACAAACTGAAGTTTGTTATTGATATGTAATTTTGCGAATCCTTTCTTTTATCCTTTGTATCTAAGGAAGTCAGATGTGCTTTTTTCCTCTTACTTGGGACTGAGCTGGGCGAGAGAACATCTATAAATGCGAGCCAAGTGAGGAGCCAATGCCGAAGAGTACGCAGTGTAGACCCGAACTGGGACTGCATGCGGACCTGACGACTTACTTGTTTTCAACTCTTTCAGTTGCTTCTCAGTGCCAGGAATCGTTGTTGCTATTCCCTCCATCCGTGACCGTGTGCTATGGTCAAACTGAGACATATTTGTACGATCCTCCTGCGTGAATGATTTTTTTAAACATGAAATTTAATACTTCAACGTCCCATTGGATGAGATGGTGCAGTGGTTAGTTCAGTCCTCTCGCATTCGAGAGGACGACGGTTCATATCCTAGTACGCACATCCAGATTTAGATTTTCCGTGATTACACATAAATTATGTCTACAGTTGCACATTACTCGCCGAAGAACGATGTGGCAAGTGTACAGTTTGTTCTCACTGCTACAAGTGATGAATGCCGTTGTTCCGAAAACTCTGTAACTTTGAAGGGTAATTTCATTTATATTTGGGGCTTCACTCCGCTTCTTTGATCGCATTTTCTTTCTGTGAATGTCTACCAGCATCACTTTCTTTCTCTGAGTAAACGTGGTTCTTTATTTCCAGAAATGCACTACGTAGCTTCACTGTTCCTTCACCCATATGAAAACCGTACAACCTCCTCTTCACTGAACACTTTAGTTCACTGCTTCTTGAAGCACATTAAAGGAAATGAGAAGCACGTCAGTACAATAAATTGATGAGAAATGCAGAGTGAATGCGAATCAGTGGGCTTCTCAATATCCTTCAAAAGCCGTAAAAGTCTAAATTTTTTTCTCACACAGAGGGACTTTTGAGAAATTAGTTAATATTGTATTTTGTAAGTAAGATGTAAAATTTTCAAGACAAATGGCTGCAAATCCTCGATGACAATGTGAGACATGCAAGTAAACCAGTTTGTTCCACCAGGAACGAATGAAAAGCGTTCTGGCGGAAAGAGTTGCGTACTGCAAAACGGTATCACCCGTGGAGTCTAATGCCACAAATATGTTAGGATGAATGAAAATTATCTAAAACGTGACAGAGTGGAACATGTAACAAATCATTACTTGACAGCTGACATTAAACTGGAGTCCTGCTACACCTTGTACATTGTTGTGACAAAAGTAATGGGATAACGATATGCACATATACAGATGGCGGTAGCAGTGGCACACAAGGTACGGAAGGGCAGTGCATTGGTCGAGATGTCGTTTGTACTCAAGTGATTCACGTGAAAAGGTATCCGACGTGATTATGGCCACACGACGGGTTTTAACAGACTTTGAACGCGGAGTGGTGGATTGAATTAGCCGCATTGAACATTCCATTTCGGAAATAGTTAAGGAATTCAATATTCCGAGATCCACAATGTCAAGTATTTACCGAGAACAGCACATTTCGGGCATTAGCTTCTCACCACGGACAACATACTGACCGACGGCCTTCGCTTAACGACTGACAGCAGCAGCATTTGCGTAGAGTTTTCAGTGCTGGGAGAAATAACAGCAACAATCAACGTGGGACGTACGAAGAACGTATCCGTTAGGACATTTCGGCGAAACTGGCGGTAATGTGCTATGGCAGCACACGGCCGAAGCGAGTCTTTGCTAACAGCATAGTCTGCAGCGTTTCTCTTGGGCTCATGGCCTTATCGGTTGGACCCTAGGCGACTGGATAACCGTGGCACGGTCAGATGAGTCCCGATTTCAGTTGGTAAGAACTGATGGTAGGATCGGAAAGTGGTGAGACCCCCACGAAGCCATGGCCCAAGATTATCAACAAGCCACCGTAAAAGCTGGTGGTGACTCCATGACGGCGAGGGCGGTATTTACATTTAATGGACTGCTCTCTCTTGTCCAACTGAAGCGATGTTTGACTGGAAATGGTTGTGTCGGACTACATGGAGACTATCTACAACCGTTCGTGGACTTCATGTTCCCAAACAAGGAAGGTATTTTTATGGATGACAATGCCCCATATCACCGGGCTACAACTGCTCGTATTTGGTTTGAAGGACATGACGGACAATTCGAACGGATAATTTGGCCGCCCAGATTGCCCGCCATGAATCCCGTCGAACGTAATCGAGAGATCAGTTCGCGCAAAAATTTCTGCACTGTTAACACTTTCGCGATTATGGACGGCTATAGAGGCGGCATGGCTCATATTTCTGCACATGGCTTTTACCGAATTGGTGAGTCCATGCCACATCGAGTTGCTGCAGTATACCGTGCTAACGGAGGTGAGACACCATATTAGGAGGTATTTCATGACTTTTGTCACGTCAATGTATTCAGTGCGCCCTTAGTTTGCTTACACCTGCAGTGAAGGCTGTTGGGTAAGAAGGTGATTTAAGGACATTTCCCCTAACGATTCACAATCGACATTTCAGACTGAAAATAGGTGTGCATGCGCACGGTCTGCTAGGGAGGATAGAATAGGCGTGAGCATCCTTAGAGACCTTCAAAAGAGAAGACGAAGTCTCTCTCAGATCACTGCAGATTTATTTGGTAACGGGATACAAACGGGCACGGTCAGAAAGGTGGTTGAGGTAGCTAGACAAAGCACTGTAAGCAGTCATTTATCTCTGAGTAGCGCTTTAATTTGAGCTTCAAAAATTATCCTGTATCAAACTATATTCTAATGAGTTACTTGTGTCAGTGTATTTTCGATTTATCTTGTACATGAGAGTTATTGTTAATATGGCATATGAACCCTATCTTAGAGCGTCGTACTTGGACTACTACCAGGCAACACGAGGAGAAAAACTGCTGCGTATTGTCGACATTGGTGACCAAGTACTGTAAATAACTTATCTCAATGAAGTTATGAAGATCGAAGTGAAAGTTTTTGTCTTTTATACTCAAGGTACCTCATTGCAATAACGAAACAACCAGGTAGGAAGATAATTTTCGTGAGTATTGGACAGGCTAGGAATAACACTGAACACTGAATTGTGCAACAAATTTAAAATTATGTAATTTGCGATTGAAAACTTGCGGAATAACCGAGTGATTTTATTTCGTGCAAGGAGTTCTTTGTTTGTATGTAACTTGCGGTGAAGACGGAGCGTGCACATGTTTGATAAACTGTGGCTGTTGCAGATTAAATGATGTACACAAAGGTCGAAACGTTACACGGCCAAAAAATCCAACAGAAGCCGAGAATGCTTTGTGTGAAATTTGTTTTGGGCTAACAGTAAACAGTGTTACCATTCTCTAGCTGCTTGTGGTTAACTTGTGAGCACAAACGATGATTCGATACTACGATAACCAAAAACATCGACAGTTGAACTTTAAAGACAGTGGCAGGCGCTCATGAACACGACTGCCCTTTGACAATCTGAGAACTTTTGAGACTACAGGAATTTCATCAACGTTAGTATTCCACATTCCAACAAATGACTCAAGTAAAACAAAAATTTCTCCGCGATAAGTCTCCCAATACTTGTTTGCTGACGAGAAGCAGAAACGCCCGGAACGCGAAACCGCGTCGACACAAAAATTTGACATTTCAGATCGAATAGCCGCTGCTGGTCAACTGCGGAGGAGGCCAGAGTCTCCCCATCATCAAAAATATGCGATGAAGTAAATACAATTTGAAAGAATTTATGAACTTTGTTCGTGATTACCAAAGACAAATCAAGGCAGTCATAAGGTCACAGCGTAAAGAAAAAAAATCGTCTCCAGCAGGCATGACGTTAACACCTCCAGACTTCTATTCGGTGGGGAAGAGACTCCACAAGCTTCTTGCCATATCCAGTTGCAGCCACTCATTGATGATTGGCCTACCGTACAGTACCAAACTGCGGTAAAGTTAACTGCAACGTTTCACTCGCTGTTCAAAATAATCCCATGCATTTTCTATGGTAATAAGACCGGGGGATCTGGCGCGCCAATCGAGATGCAATATGGTGCCCGAGTGCTTATCAAAGAAGGAACTTATGTGTGCAGTCCTCTGAACACGTTTATTGTCATCTTGGAAGAAGGGAGTGTCCACAGCACACTCATTATGACGATGCAGACGAAAGAGCAAAACTTGATCAGCGAGAATGCTGAAATGCACATCCTGTTTCATGTTTAAGATAATCTGAAAGAGTTGGCCCAAATCAAGGTACGAAAAACACCCCAAAAACATGATAGAACAACCTCGTATCCGAACTACACCTCCACACACTGCAGGTTAAATGTCTCATTGGGCAGTCGGTACAGCTATATGCGTTATCTCCCTTTACTACTGTCGACTTTGTGTTGTCTGACCTCTTGAAGACACGCAGTTTTATGTGCCGAAGTAAAAAAAAATTGTCTTCTGCGAAATATCCTATGCTACAAATCCATAGCATGCACTTCCCTTCGGAGTCGGAAACTGGTCGAGAGGGGCCTGCATTCACTGATAGCAGCAATCCTGTGTGGCTTGAAACCGATTGTCATTGCCAAGACAGGTGACAAATATTTTGTCTGGTTAGCTTATTTCCATGTTATCATAGTTTATTATCGTGAATTTAAGAAAAAACTGCGTGCAAAACTCCCAAAACCCCAGTTGCACAGCAAAGAGATAGTCATGATACGAAACATATGTCTGACTGCGAAGGTATCTGGAAGCGAATAAACAGCCTAGATGAACTCAAGTTAGTCATCAAATGTTTTTACACCCTACTAGATTCCGTTGTAACGAAGTAATCTGTGCTCAGTAGCGTGCAAGTAACCCGTTCGTGCAATGTCAGTAGGAGGCAACTTTAACCTATCAAGTACAGACTGGAATGTTGATGGATTCATTGCAGGTCGTATGGACAGATAGTCGTGTACATTTGTTCTGGCCCGCCCGGCTAGCTGCGCGGTCTAATGCGCTGCTTCCCGTGCGGGAAGTCGTACCGGTCCCTGGCACGAATCCGCCCTCGGAATAGTGTCGAGGTCCGGTCTGCCGGCCAGCCTGTGGGTGGTTTTTAAGGCGGTTTTCCATCTGCCTCAGCAAATGCGGGCTGGTTCCCTTTATACTGCCTCAGTTACACTATGTCGGCGATTGCTGCGCAAATACTGTCTCCACGTACACATACACCATCATTACTCTACCACGCAAACATTAGGGGTTACACTCGTCTGGTATGAGACGTTCCCCGGGGGGGGGTTTCCACTTGGGGGCCGAACCGCACAATAACCCTGCGTTCGGTGTGGGGCCGTGGTGGGGTGAGGTGGATTGCTGTAGCCTGTTGTGGGGTAGTGAACCACTGCGGGATACGGCGGGGACGAAGCCTCTCCGTCGTTTCTAGGTCGCCGGTTCAGTACACACAATACACACACAGTTGTTCTAAACAAGTTTTCCGAAAACACTCCTGAGTAGCTATTTTGACAACCCACGCAAAGGAAATACATTAGACATGGTAGCTATGAGCAGACCTTGCTCTATCCCAACTTTAGTAAACATTGATATTATTTTCAAGATGCTGTGCGTAGAGGGATTATGGGCAAACTTTAAACAAATTGCGAATCTCGATTTGAAGTAGAATGTGCCAAGTAACTAGACTAAAGATGGAACTGACTCATCGTTGTTTAATAACAAAATCCGGTAAATGCCGAGCGAAGATATTGATCCACGCTCAGATAGAAAAGTGTCGAGAGGCAAAAGTTGGCAAAAACTCAAGCATCTATAAAACAATCTACGCACTAAGCATACAACTTCGACCGTCATACGTTAGCGTAAGATCTTAATGAGTACCCGAGAAAATTGTGGTCGTATGTAAAAACACTACGTGGGTCGAGGAATCTATTCAGTCACTTCTCTTCTTAAAAAGAAGACGGGGGAAATCGGTCGTGCTCTCTCACATTAACCATCCCGGCAATAGGCTGGATCGCGCGAAACGCCGTCTGCGAATTTTCTTTTATCTCGTGTATTGTTGCAAATCTTCGTCCTTTCAACGGTAGACCCACTTCTCGTCACCAGTTACGATTCGCTTGAGGAACATATCGTTCTCATTTGCGTCATCCAAAAACTCTTCACAGATTGTGAGGCGAAGGTCTCTCCAGTCTTGACTCATGAGCCGTGGGACCAATGTGGCGGCAACACGATGCATTCCAAGATGCTCTGCCAATATTTCATGACATGATCCAATTGAAATGTTACCTTCTTCTGCAATCTCTCGGACTGTCTTTCTTCGATTGGCACGCACAATTTCGTTGACGATCCCGACAGGAGCGTCGTCGGTAGACTTCGAAGGACGTCCTGAGCGAGGGTCATCTTTAACTTCCGTCCGGCCATTTTTATACCATGTTAACCATTCATAACACGGAGTATGGCTTAAGTTCTCATCACCGTAGGCTTCCGCGCCATTTGGTGTGTGTCTGTAAAGGTTTTCTTAAGTTTCACGCAAAATTTAATGCAGACGCTTCGCTCCTCTAACTCTGCCTCCTCGAAATTCGCAGGCTGTACGACATAACGTTCTACTCAAAACAGCACTGAACAATAACTAACAGGCATACAACAATGAAACTTCCGGCAGTTACACATTAAGCACTGGGATGTGCACGGATGCCAACCACATTTCGCTCCAACACACCATTGGCGTGAAATTACGAATGCTCCGGAATTTTTTGAACAGACCCGAGAACAAGTAATGGACGCCATGTAACATACCGTCTTATCCTGCACCGTTGGTTGGAAGCTAGCAGACTCGTGCGAAGGAATTAACGTCCCATGTTTAAGGTGCGTTTACACCTGTGCATTTGCGCCTAGTCCGTACGACTGTGCTTGCCCCACGTGAAAACAGAGGCACGCGTGTAGGTTGCAGGCGTCTTCCTTAACACGTGCGTGCGAGTAGTTCCATCCGCTTGTGTTCACACTGGGCGCCTCTACTTCCTTCTGGGGCAAGCTACAGCCGCACCACGACTAGCCACAAGGCGCACAGGTGTAAACGCACCTTTAGGCTGCCACTAACACGCTTCATTTCTAGTGGAGCGGTGGTCGGTAAGCAGGGACTGATGAATGGCATCGCATTGTGTTCAGCGATGAATTGCGGTTCTGCACTACCCCAGATGACCATGGTCGGCGAATACGGCGGCGACCTGGGAAGAGCTTCCACTCTCCAATATTCCGGAGAGGCACAGTTCGGTGTCACTCCAGGCGTCATGGTGTGGGGAGCCTACGGGTATGACTGCTTGTCACAGCAGTGGCACACTGAGTGACCTCTGCCGGCATATCAGTACGTCACGGACATCATGCGTCCTCTTGTGTTAGCGCTCTGGCGACAGTATCGTGGTGCAGTTTGGACAGCGCTCTCCACAAATGGTGTCTCTATGAACAGTCTTCGTGATAATGAGGTACTCCAGTGTCTAACAAGACCTGTCCCCGATACAACAAGTGTGGAACCAGCTCGCACATCAACTCCATTTCAGTGCTAGTATCCAGAATATCAAGGGCCACATATAACTGCTATGTGTCAGGTTACCTCATCATTCAACGGCCTTATGACCCCCCAGGGAGTCCACAACTCTTTTGTGGATACGTGCGTAGCAAGCACGGGACCCCGAGCTAATGTGGCCCTCCTTCCTTTCCGGGCTGCATACCTTCCTTTTCCGCATCCTTCCCTATCCCCCATCTCCGCCCCTCCTCCCCTCACCTCTGGCTCTTTCCTTCCCTTTCCCCCCCTCTGGGAGTATGGTTTGTGCCTACGTCCGGCGACGGACGCTCGTAAATTTAACGCCTTCTTCGCCTTCCCTGTTTGTATGTCTTCATCCTTCCTTTGTCCTTCTCTTTTCCTTACCTCTTTTCTTTACCCTTTTCTCCGCTGCGGCGTTTGAGACCTCTCTTCATGCCTTTCGCTTTCTTTGTTTTTCCCTTTCTTCCTCCCTGTGCGTGTCTGAAGGCCGACCCACGCATTTTCGTGCGTAGCCGGTGACAGGGTAACGCGTAATTCCCCGCCCCCGGTAGACAGGTAGGACACATACGTACCCCCTGGTAACGGCCAGGCCCAGGAAGGGGTAATTACCCGAGCTGATACCTTCAGAAAGTGCCGATTGGTCCCTCCGTCCGTTTGTCGGGAGGTGTGACCTGAGGTGTGAACAATCACCTAAGGCGGGAGTGCCCTCAGAGAGGGCCCCCACAAGGGAGGAGCGCGCCATCGGAGACGCCGGTAATCATGGGGGATTCTTCCGCAATGGTTTCCTCACCTTCCACTATGTCTTCTCACAAGCGTAAGTTCACTGAGTCTCAGCCACAGACAGTTCTTCCATCGTTGCCACAGTTCCTTGTTGTTTCTCGGTCTGACGAAGGTCACGACTTCTCCACAGTCAACCCTTTCATTATTCAGAAAGGTGTCGACGCAATTGCAGGTCCTGTAAAGTCTTGTTCCAGATTACGAAATGGCACTTTGTTGTTAGAAACAGTCAGTGCCCTCCAGGCACAAAAATTGCTGTGTACTTCATTGCTCCACACCTTCCCTGTCCGGGTTGAAGTGCACCGCACTTTAAATTCCTCGCGTGGAGTCGTTTATACACGCTCCCTCGATGGATTGTCTGACGAAGAAATTCAGCACTACCTGTCTGACCAGGGCGTCACAGCTGTTCATAGAGTTATGAAAAGGGTTGACACGAACATCATTCCAACCCGCACTGTCTTCTTGACACTTGACAAAGTTCAACTCCCATCGAAAATCAAAGCAGGCTATGAGATAATTTCCGTTCGCCCTTACGTCCCAAACCCTACGCGTTGCTATCGGTGTCAGCAGTTCAATCACACCAGCCAGTCCTGTTCCAATCAGGCCAAATGTGTTACATGTGGCAAGGATACCCATGAGGGTGCTTGTCCACCTCCATCCTCTCGCTGCATCAACTGTATGGGTGACCATGCTGCTTCCTCTCGAGATTGCCCCGTTTTTAAAGACGAAAAGCTCATCCAGGAAATCAGAGTGAAGGAAAAGGTGTCGACCTTTGCCGCTCGAAAATTATTCGCCAGTCGACAGCCCACCGTGCCTCAGACAGGAAAATACAGCACTGTCCTTGCTTCTCCTCGGCCAACAAAGGAGGCGGCCACGCAGATTTGCGACCTTACCTTTAGTGCCACAGTCGTCAGATCGGCCAGCGCGAAGATCGCCCGTTCAACCGCACCACTTTCGCCTGCCCACTCTATGGCTCACCCTTCATCGGGTTCTGCTAAGTCTCGAGCCCAAAAGTCAGACACCAAGATTTCGAAAAAAGAGCATACTCATGAAGATTTTTTACGTACCCCAACTTCACAACCATCGGTTCCTCCTCCATCTAAACATCATATTTCCAAGAAGGCTACTAAGAAACCCAGTTCTTCTCCGCCAAGGCGTGTCCCATCTAAAGCACCACCTGGCGGAAATCGCCCTCGGCCGTCTTCTGTGTCGCCGAGGCGCACTGCTGGCGGCCGATCAACCGGCCTATCGCTGGTGGCAGGAGCTGCTCCTGAACAACCTATGGATCAGGATCTTCTGCCTTCGGCTGAATGCCATTCATGCTGTCGGTCGCAAGCTCTGAGCAGTCGTTGAGTTGACAGCAACCTTGATCACATTCCTTCATTTTCTGTTCACCCTATGTCCATTATCCACTGGAATATCCGCGTCATTCGAGCCAATCGGGATGAATTGTCGATCCTCTTACGTTCCTACTCGCCGGTCATCTATCTGTCTTCAGGAAACAAAGCTGCGTCCCCATGACCGCTTTGTTCTCCCCCATTTTCAGTCCGTCCGATTTGATCTCCCTTCTGTTGAAGGCACTCCAGCCCATGGAGGACTCATGATTCTTCTCCATGATACTCTCCATTATCACCCAATCCACTTAAACACTTCCTTCCAAGCTGTCGCTGTCCGTCTTTCCCTTTCTGGATATACCTTTTCTCTTTGTACTGTATACATTCCATCGTCCACACCAATGGCACGAGCTGATCTCCTTCACCTTCTTGGTCAGCTTCCACCCCCCCCTATTTGCTGTTTGGGGACTTCAATGCCCACCACCCGCTTTGGGGATCTCCACATCCTTGTCCACGTGGCTCACTATTGCTAGACGTCTTCCACCAAGCGGATTTAATTTGCCTCAACACTGGGGTACCTACATTTTTGTCTGCCTCCACGAGAAATTTCTCTCACTTGGACCTTTCGGTCGGTACTGTTCCGCTAGCTCGGCGCTTCGAATGGTTAGCCCTTGACGATACACACTCGAGTGACCACTTTCCATGTGTCCTTAGACTGCAGCCTCAATTGCCATATATGCGCCCGCGACGCTGGAAGTTTGCCCAAGCCGATTGGACACTTTTTTCGTCTCTAGCGACATTCGATGACCGTCACTTTCCCAGCGTCGACGATGAGGTCACACATATTACCGACGTTATTCTTACTGCTGCGGAACGTTCAATACCACGCACCTCCGAATTGCCCCAGCGCCCCCCAGTTCCTTGGTGGAACGAGGCGTGCCGTGACGCAATACGTGAGCGGCGACGTGCTCTTCGCGTTTTCAGGCATCATCCTACTTTGGCCAACTGTATCCGCTATAAGCAGTTCCGAGCACGATGCCGTCGCGTCATCCGCGATAGCAAGAAGGCAAGCTGGAAATTCTTTAGTAGCTCATTTAACACCTTCACTCCCTTCTCAGAAGTTTGGAGTCGGCTTCGACGGTTATCAGGCGCTCCTAGTTTCTCCCCGGTCTCTGGGCTCACTGTCGCGCATGATTGCTGATATTTCGAGCTCTTCAAATTACCCGCCAGCGTTTCTCTCGAAGAAACGTGCAGCGGAAGTGCGACCTCTTACTTTCTCCTCTCAAAATCGCGAAAGCTACAATACTGTTTTATCCATGCGGGAACTAAAACATGCACTCTCTTCTTCTCGCTCCTCCGCCCCAGGACCGGATGGTATCCACGTCCAAATGTTGCTGCATTTACCAACCCATAGTCTGCGTTACCTCCTTCGCCTTTATAATCGAATTTGGACTGACAGTACTTTTCCCAGACGATGGCTGGAAGCTATCGTCGTTCCTGTTCCGAAACCTGGAAAGGACAAACATCTCCCCTCTAGCTATCGCCCCATTTCTCTCACGAGTAGTGTATGTAAGGTTTTGGAGCGTATGGTGAATTGCCGTTTAGATTGGTGGCTGTAGTCCCGAAGTCTTTTAACACCTGCCCAATGCGGATTCCGAAAGCATCGTTCTGCAGTTGACCATCTTGTTGCTCTCTCCACTTATATCATGAACAATTTTCTCCGCAAACGCCAAACAGTAGCAATATTTTTTGATCTGGAGAGAGCATACGATACCTGTTGGAGGACAGGCATCCTCCGCACACTGTTCTCTTGGGGCTTTCGAGGTCGGCTGCCCCTTTTTCTTCGCGAATTTATGGCAGAGCGCACATTTAGAGTGCGGGTGAACACTACTCTCTCCCGTACTTTCTCCCAAGAAAACGGGGTACCCCAGGGCTCCGTGCTGAGTGTTGCACTGTTTGCCATTGCCATAAATCCAATTATGGATGGTCTCCTTCCTGATGTCTCGGGCTCCCTCTTTGTGGACGATTTTGCGATCTACTACAGCTCTCAACGGACCAGCCTTCTTGAACGACGCCTTCAAGGATGTCTCGATCGCCTCCACTCTTGGAGCATCGAAACCGGCTTCCGTTTTTTCCCAGTAAGACCGTTTGTGTTAATTTTTGGCGACGTAAGGAGTTTCTTCCATCCTCCTTACATGTAGGACCTGTCAACCTTCCGTTTTCGGACGTCGCTAAATTCTTGGGTCTTATGTTTAACAGAAAACTGTGCTGGTCATCCCACGTTTCCTATCTTTCGGCTCGCTGTCTGTGATCCCTCAACACCCTCCGTGTCCTGAATGGTGCCTCCTGGGGAGCGGACCGAGTGGTCCTTCTCCGCCTCTATCGCGGCTTAGTGCGCTCGAAATTGGACTATGGAAGCATAGTTTACTCCTCTGCTCGGCCGTCTATTCTTCGGCGTCTCGACTCTATCCACCACCGTGGATTACGTTTAGTGTCTGGAGCTTTTTACACCAGCCCTGTGGAAAGCCTTTATGCTGAGACTGCTGAACCTCCGCTGTCCAATCGGCGAGCAGTCCTTCTGAGTCGTTATGCTAGCCATCTGTCTTCCATGCCTGCTAATCCGGCCCATGACATTTTTTTCGACGCCTCCTTTAATGTAGAGTATGCAGGCCGCCCCTCCTCCCTGCTACCACCGGGAGTCCGCTTCCGTCAACTGCTCCATTCTCTTTCCTTCCGCATTCCTAAAGCCTTCTTGATAACTTGGGGTACAGCACCGCCTTGGCTCCGCCCCCGGATCTGCCTGCTCAGTGACCTTTGTCAGTTTCCCAAGGATGGTACCCCTTCACTTGTTTATCGTCGGGCATTTTCTGCTGTGTTCACAAATGACGGAAGCCACATTTATTTACACTGATGGCTCAAAAACATCGTTTGGTGTAGGGAGTGCCTATATTGTTGGCGACACCACAAATCAATTTCGGCTTCCCGACCTGTGTTCGGTGTATACTGCGGAGCTTTACGCTGTTCTCCAGGCTGTCCACTACATCCGCCGCCATCAACGGATACAGTATGTTATCTGCTCAGATTCTCTCAGCTCTCTCCTCAGTCTCCAAGCTCTTTACCCTATCCACCCTCTGGTCCACCGGATTCAGGACTGTCTGCTCTTGCTCCACCTGGGGGGCGTCTCGGTGGCGTTCCTCTGGCTCCCGGGACACGTTGGTATATGTGGAAATGAGGCGGCCGATATGGCGGCCAAGGCTGCAGTCTCTCTTCTTCGGCCAGCTATTCAATCGATTCCCTTCGCCGATCTACGGAGCGTTTTATGTCGGCGTGTTGTTTTTTTATGGCACGCACATTGGTCGACACTTCCCCATAATAAATTGCGGGACGTGAAAGCTTTTCCTTGTGCTTGGACCTCTTCCTCCCGAACGCGTCGTCGGGAGGAGGTAATTTTAACTCGACACCGGATAGGGCACTGTCTTTTTAGCCATCGACATCCTTTAAGCGGCGATCCTCCCCCACTCTGTCCCCACTGCTCTCAGCTGTGGACGGTAAGACACCTTTTAATTGAGTGCCCCTATTTTACTCCGTTACGCGCCCGTCTACAGTTGTCGCCTGATATATTGTCAATTTTAGCAGATGACACGCGCTCGGCCGATCGCGTTCTCGAGTTTCTTAGTGCCAGTGAAATGACATCAGTCATTTGAAGCTTTTTTTGGGGACAACCAACCCCTTTCTGTAGTGGATTTTTAAGCTTTCCTTCTGCTTTTAGTTTCTCCAATTTTTCGAGTTTCGTTCCCATTGCTGCTGGTTTCCATTTTCGGTTTTTTACTGTTTCCTACGTCACGGACCGGGCGCTAATGACCATAGCAGTTTTGCGCCCTAAAACCAAAACAAACAAAAAAAAAAACGGCCTTATGACAGTCTTTTCAGCCGAAACAGAGCGCGCCTCCAGGCAGTGCAACATCATACTGGTAAGTGGACATACACCGACGAGTTCGTTGTAAATTTGGTTTGATTTTGTAATCCCTGAAATTGCAGCAGATACCATCTCAACCCGTGAATTTTCATTCCGTTTCCTTCCCCTCTCCGTCTGGGCACTTCACTTGTTTGTCAGGCAGGTAACGTCCTTGATAACCGTTGATGTTTCGTCAGGTGATCATCCTGTTCTATCATACACAAACCACATCATTCTTGTTGTTGCGTGGGGTACGCTCTGTAGGTCTGAAAGAGTTCATCGCCAGGGTAATTTTATATGTAAAATTACATCAAGTTTTATTTCAATTACAGCTCAAAACTAAATATTTCTGGACATAGTTTTTTGTTTTTTTGATCTGAGAAACGTACCTCCAAAGTTTTTTTATACATTGTATACATATCTCAAGCCATACGAAACGGAACAAAAATAATACACATGCCGTGCTGTTATGGTCGCGGCTAACTAGTTTTATGACGACGGAGGCAGTTCGTACAGAGCTTGCAATGTATTGAATTTGGTTACATCTAACGCGCACGTCTCTGTGTGTGCAGGTGCATTCGAGGATGACGATGTGACGCACATAGAGGGCGATGTGAATCCCGTCCGTGACCTGGACATCATCAGCGAAGAGCTCCGTCTCAAGGACGAAGAGTACCTCATGACGCACATGGAGAAGCTCGAACGGACTGTGTTAAGAGGCGGTGACAAGAAACTGAAGCCAGAATATGTAAGTATCGTGCTTCCACCTGTCTCAGCGCTCATGCTGTAAATGGAAAATTACTTTCACCATTCTGTTTGTACTATTCCTTCTGTGTTGTATCTTTAATGATTTCTGAGGCTTGGTTGTAGGACATGGGTTCTAGGTTGATAACATGGTTGCGTGTGTGTCAGACTAGGAACCTATTGTTCGGGACTCTGTTAGGATTCGTTCCTAATCAGTTTTTCGCCCATAACATTTACCTTCGAGATGACCTATGGCAATGCTGTGCGTATGTGAAAAATACCGTGTTACACCATAGTGCGTGTTCCGCGTTAAACAGTACGTCCCGCAGTAATTCGCTGGACAGCATGGAAAGAGCGTGCCACCTTTCAGCGGAAGAAAGCATAGTTAATCAGTGTGATGTTTCAAGTACGCTTCAGATTGGTTGCTGCGCTACGTAACTTTTTCTACACTAGCCGCAAGGTCTGACAGCAGTTTAGTTCAGATTTCTCAGAGTCAGGTTGTCGCAGTTTGAAATTAATGCCATTCTCCAACACTTTCTTATTTCCTCGGCTCTTTCTCGGATTTTTTATCCTAAATCTGCTAGTCTATGTCAGTTTCGAAAGCAGCACTCCGTTCTTAGATTATATCGTTAAGGCAGAGCCTGCTTTGCAAGCGAATGAAATCATTCTTGCTTTCTGTATGTTCACTTGATTCCCTGTGTTGAAATTATTCATTGGGACAGTTCCGCTAGATTCTTTTTACAAAATGCTTATCCATTCATTACCTAGCTTGATATAAGAACACAGTTGTATCTGTAATTGAATTATCATGTCAGAACCCGCAGATTCGTGTTTACTTGTCCGCTGTTCAACTGTGTGGAAGCCCATGTTTACTACACTTTTTCGCTTCTAATATCGTGTACTTTCAGCTTTATGCATGTCCGCCATTAATATTTATGATACACCCTGTATGCGCTTCTGCTAATTCTTTGTCCATGAAATTTATGGTTGACAACATGAGCTCGGTTAATAGGAAGTATGAGATTAGAAGTCTTGTTGTGTCAGACCGCAGATTTTCAAAGACGAGTTGAATGATTTATTTTTGTCAGACTGACCCTGTTTCGTCCAAGCGTGCCAAATTGTTTTATGGTAACTGTAGGTAAATGAAAGTAATGGAAAACAAGAGAAAAGCTGTTCATATATGAGCATTTCATGTTCAGTTAACAAATGTTCAAATGTGTGTGAAATCTTATGGGACTTAACTGCTAAGGTCATCAGTCTCTAAGCTTAAACACTACTTAAGCTAAATTATCCTAAGGACAAACACACACACACCCATGCCCGAGGGAGGACTCGAACCTCCGCCGGGACCAGCCGCACAGTCCATGACTGCAGCGCCACAGACCGCTCGGGTAATCCCGCTTGTCCGCTGTAACCGACGAGCTGCAAATTGAAAAGCACAGCGACGCTCACATAAGTGATTCAGGCGCGCGTCAGGAGATTATCGACCCGGACATGTTCTGCAAGGTGCCCCAGAAATACCTTCACTTAGAAAACTCGTATTAATCACGAAGTTTTAAGATTTTTTGTAAATATGGCGTCCTTCCAATCGAAAACGAAGTCCTCTTCTGTCTCGCCATTCCTGACGTAAAAGCAGCCCCGGATCTACGATATTTCTGAACCGTAGCCGAAACATCCTAGTGCTGCTCCTCCCCCCCCCCCCTCCCCTCCTCGCACTCCAGCGTTTGAGATAGGATGTAAAAAATTTTTTTAAAAATCGATTTTTCAAAAATATGTTCATTTTGTAGCGCACATCTTTCTGAAATGTTTTATATATAAAACATATATGTTCGAGAAAACGTAAAACATGTTAGTTGGTCTTAAGTGTGCCAAATTGTAGTGCCACGCCCCTTCACACAGCATTGTTCTATCGCACGTCACTATATCTCGCTCTGTGGAATTCAAACTCATATATTTTGTAATAGAGGCCATCAGACCCCTATGCAGGACAGTGGAAATTTAATATTTAATCTCGTATGGTGCCTCTCCTGCTCCCAGTCGGCTGCCCCCCGCCCCCCCCCCCCCTCTGTTGTTTTTAAATATCTTTCGTCAGGTCAGCGCGAACGCAATCCCGACTACCAAAATGTATGCGCCCTAAGGACGCCCATTTTTATTTATTTATTTATGAACATAACATCATTACAACAATACATGAACAGAAAAATGTAATTGTGAATAGGTGGTCAATATGTCATATAGTCGAAATACTTTAAGAACAGAAATAAATACAACTGAAACGTGTGACAAGTTATTCACAGAGAGCATTTAGTAACAGTTCTAAAGAAAATCAGTATGAGTTGTGAAATGTAAAAAAAATAATTGAAATAAGTGTATCAGGTAGGAAACTAAGAGAAAATGGAAAACTCTAATGAGAAAAGAGAAACAAAAGGGATACTTCTAGCGAAAGTATTCACTGTAAGTGAAGCGTCCTCTGATATCCGTACAATAACGCAACCGATAAAGTGTTGGCAAAATGTTCACGGTACTGCGGTGAACTTCGCAATCGTTGATGACATTCCCACAGGTAGGCCATGTACTGCACGGCGTCACTGAGTTGTAACTCAAAAATGGCGTAGGCAGTGTGTCCCAGTAGCCAGGCCTCGGCGTTGCACTATTTTGGGTGCAGTTTAAGGTCAGGAAGGATAATCCACATTGGTGATGCAAAACTTTTTTTTTATGTGTGTAGTTGAGATCCTCGATTCCGAAGTTGGATGAACATGTAATTAACTTTGCACGGAACACTCAGTGTGCGATTCCTACTTCCACTTGGCAAATTTTTTAATTTTATTTCTGATGTCGAAGTGGCGTGGTCAGGTGACACACAGTAGATTCTCGGGTCGATCCCAGTCATAGTTAGGATTTTTGTTACATATTTCACCTCTGACAGTTTTAGTTAATACGAAAAATACCGAGTTGCATCGTGGATCAGTGTCCATATTAAATAGTGGATCCCTCTATTACGGGCCAACAAGTCAGTTCAGCGGTGGGGGAAAGGCGATAGTGTACCACCTCCAGTACGATCTTGCCTAGTAAAGCAATGTGGTGTTTAAACCAACTTTCAGGGTGACGACATCATTATTTTTTAGCACTATTCATCAATAATAAGACTTTCTTAATTACAACATTTTCGCCATGTATGTAGTGCAGTTCATAGCGAAAATGTTTTCATTTTAAAAAATCAGCAGGACTCAGAACCGAACACGGATACACACCGAGGCGACAGAAGTCATGGAATAGTGATATGCAGAAATACAGATGGCGGTAGTATCGCGTACACAAGGCATAAGAGGACAGTAGTATGGCGGAGCTGCCATTTGTACTCAAAAGGGAACCTCCCCATCGCACCCCCCTCAGATTTAGTTATAAGTTGGCACAGTGGATAAGCCTTGAAAAACAGAACACAGATCAATCGAGAAAACAAGAAGAAGTTGTGTGGAACTATGAAAAAAGTACGCAAAATTTACAAACTTAGTAGTCCATGTGCAAGATATGCAACATCAAGGACATGCAGAGCTCAAGAGCGCCGTGGTCCCGTGGTTAGCGTGAGCCGCTGTGGAATTAGAGGTCCTTGGTTCAAGTCTTCCCTCGATTGAAAATTTTACTTTCTTTATTTTCGCAAAGTTATGATCTGTCCGTCCGTTCACTGACGTCTCTGTTCACTGTAATAAGTTTAGCGCCTGTGTTTTGCGACCGCACCGCAAAACCGTGCGATTGTTATTGAAGTCGCGAGCTATATTTGCTGGATTCATATTGCCCACGGAATACATCTCACGTATTTAATGCACTCTCGTCCAAAGTAATGAACAGTCAACTGCCAGCCAGGGAGCCTCGTTAGCAGGAATACTCTCTCTTCCGTGCGCTGTAGTCGACTGACGTCGTGTGTTTCGATGTTTGTTTAGGTATGGCGTCCCCATACTACTGCGCAGTTACCTCGCATCGGACGGACAGATAATAATTATCTGAAAATAAAAAATTAAACTTTTCAGTCGATGGACGACTTAAACCAAGGACTTCTCGTTCCGCAGCCGCTCACGCTAACCACGGGACCACGGCGCTCTTGAGATCACATTGTCCTTGATGTTGCCTATGTTGCGCATTGACTACTCAGTTTGTATATTTTGCTTATTTTTTCATAGTTTCACACAACTTCTTCCTGTTTTCTCGATTGATCTGTGTTCAGTTTTTCAAGGCCTATCCACTGTGCCAACTTATAACTAAATCTGAGGGGGGTGCGATGGGGAGGTTCCCTTGTCAGGAGATTCATGTGGAAAGGTTATCGACTTGATTATGACCGCACGATGGGAATTACAGGCTTTCAACGCGGAATGGTAGTTGGACTAGACGCATGGGACACTCCATTTCGGAAATCGTTAGGGAATTCAGTATTTCGAGATCCACATCTTGATGAGTGTGCTGAGAAAACCAAATTTCAGGCGTTACCTCTCACCACGGTCGCCGCAGCGCAACGGGGTTTGGGTTGAGTTGTCATTACTAACAGACAAGCAACACTGCGTTAAATATCCGTATCCGTTACAACAATGGGGCGAGATTTGGCGTTAATAGACGAAGGCTGCAGACTACCCACGCGTAACTTTGCTAGTAGCACATTGCCTGCAGCGCTTCAGTCCGGAACCGCGCGACTGCTATGGTCGCAGGTTCGAATCCTGCATCGGGCATGGATGTCTGTGATGTCCTTAGGTTAGTTAGGTTTAAGTAGTTCTAAGTTCTAGGGGACTCATGATCTCAGATGTTAAGTCCTCAGATGTTAAGTCCCATTTTTTGCCTGCAGCGACTCTCCTGAGCTCGTGACCATGTTGGGTGGAACGTAGACGACTGGAAAACCGTGACCAGGTCAGATAAGTCCCGATTTCAAGTGGTAAGAGCTGATATAGGGGTCGAGTGTGGCGCCATGAAGGCACTGTGCAAGCTGGTAGTGGCTCCATAGCGGTGTGGCCTGTGTTTACATGGAATTCACTGGGTCCTGTGGTCCATCTGAACCGATCAGTGGCTGGAAATGGTTCTCTTCGGCTCCTGGGAGACTATTTGCAGCCATTCATGAACTTCAGGTTCCCAAGCAAAGATGCAATTTCTATGGATGACAATACGCCATGTCACCTGACCACAGTTGTCTGTGACTGGTTTGAAGAACATTCTGGACAGATCACCTGACACGAACCCTATCAAACATGTATGCGACATAATCGACAGGTCTGTTCGTGAAAAAAGACGATGGCAATTATGGACGGCTGTAGAGGTAGTATGGCTCAGTATTTCTGCAGATGACTGCCTCCAACTTGTTGAGGCCATGCCACATCGAGTTGCCCCACTACGCTGGGCAAAAGTGGGTCCGACACGATATTAGGAGTTATCCCATGACTTTTGTCACCTCGGTCTAGTTATATGATAAAACACGTGTTTATGCGAAGGTGTTTCCTTGTTACTTTGTTCGACATAAGTGGAACTTCAGTTTAACTACTTTCCTCGCGTGCCTCACCTAAAACCCTTGCGCAGGAATTTATTAAAAAGCCCATGGTTTACAGAATAACGTGAAACATTTTAACCATTTTGAATGCATTAACTGAAAGCTTGCAGGTGAAGAACATGTAATATGTATCCATTCGATACAGTGTTCTGAGCTGTGCGCTGGAACCAGGTGGAGCTTGCGGAGGAAGTAGCTACTGCCAGCCACCGCGATGTTGATAGAGACGTAAAGGGCGGGTGTGTTCGTTTCCGCCATCCGAAATTGCCGCTGCCTATTAGCCACGCAGTGCTGCGCCGTGCTCTGGACTGCCCTTCCATTCGCGGCTGGCCACTTCCCGCTGCCACCCTCTCGGTAATGGACTCATCCCGCAGCCTACCGCCAGCCCGGCCGGGAGGCGGACGCTAAACTGACATTGACAGATTGCGCCGCTGTGACTCCGCCAATCGGCGCGGCGCCGCCCCGGCCCGCCCCGCGACAAGCCCGCAGGGCGCTGATTAATTCGATCTTATCCGGCCGTGTCATATTAGCGCACCGCGCCGCTGCGCCCCGACCGATTGATAGTGTTCGCGCCGGTCTGGCCCGCGGGGGAGAACAGCCGGGTCGCGCCTCATCGCTATTCATAGCCTAGCCGTACATCACGCGCTCACTCCGCGGGTACCGTGGGGAAACAAAACCAAGTACCTGGCGACGCCTGTCGGTCTCGAAGTGCAGGATTACTGGTTGTGGTTGACGAAGAGTACACTGCTAGCCATTAAAATTGCAGCACCGGGAAGGTCGGTACATAAGAAATTTCACTCATTGCACGTATGCAGTATAGTAGTAAGAATACGTGATAATATTTGAAGGTAATTCCGGTTATAGGGGGGTGCGAAATTTAATACAGAGAAGCTCATACGTCTGGAGACAACGACGACTCTCTCACTGTCGGGCATCGAGTTGAACGGAGCTTGGATGACGATAGGGATACCTCCTACCGTGTTGCTTCAACATCATCTACGCCAGATTTCATCAGTGGTGATGACTGACGGCTGGCGGCGTGCCAATATCGTCGCAGTCCATGACCAGATGCTTGCATTCAGTGACAGATCTGGAGAACGTCCTGGTCAAGGTAAAAGCTCCACACTGTCTGTATAGAGGTAGTAGATCAGAACAGCACGGGCAACATGCGGTTTTGCGTTATCTTGTTGAAAGATGTCACGACTACCTCGAAGATGGGGGTACAGCTGTTGACCTTTGACCTTAACACATCGCAAATGTAAAGTCGCGTGTGGCAGTCAACTGGTTATGCAAACAATATGTGAACTTCTTGTGTACGTAAAGGCAAAAAGTGCGTGGTGCTCCAGAGGGCCGTTGCACTCTCTGTGTGAATGCTAGTCCTACTGAAAACGAGCCCGTTTTCGTACTCAAGGTATTTACGTGGCTGTACGTTTCTGCACGCCCGAGGCGATAATATGTCTGTCTGTTGTCACATTCGAAGGGCGACGGCTCAAATCCCCATCCAGATTGACATTTTCCTTGGTTTTATCAAAACACGTAAGGAAAATGTTGGGTTGCTTCTGTGGCAGGCTTTTACTGCGTTATGGGAGTGTGCGAGTGATTCTCTGCAGGAGGCTGACGATGGAGCGAGCGAAGAAGGTAGCCAATCACTTGATAGAACACTTTATTGCTGAACACGAGCGGACATGGTTCAACACATCTGAAACAGATAGACTGCAGGCGACCGACCCTAGCACACCGGTACGGGCGATGCGAGGCAGGCGTCTCCCGTGGACGACTGCGGGGCAGCTTGGACACTCAGCCAGCGGTCGTTGGTTCGCGGCCCGGCATAGATGCGGGCTCTGCATCATCGGACGAGCCAGCTGTGAAGACTTGCTGACTGCTAGTCCTGCTAGTTTAAATTCCATTTCCACGTGCTGACAGTTGCAGAAGACCCCGTGTGTTGAGGTCGCGTCGAATCATTTGGATTGTGATCGATGGCCTGGTTAGAGTAATCGGTAGGTCGGTCGCTCATGCGACGGGAATGCCGGTGTCGCCCCTCACGCAGGCGCTGGGGCCTGTTGACGCTGCTGAGCTGGTAGGGCATTGACCGCTAACTGCGGCCTGGTTTCGGTTGCCGAGCTGCTGTCCTGGCTGTCGCTGGTTTCGGTTGCCGAGCTGCTGTCCTGGCTGTCGCTCTTTGATTCGTTACACTTCCTTCGAAAAGGACAAATCTGATTTCCTTCCCCAATCGAAGCATGTGATCGTGTCTATAACGACGTCTCGTCGACGGGAAGCTACATATTAATCTTCATTTCTCTCTTTGCTTCTGCACTGTTAGTTGTAGGCAGCGTGTATGAAATATCGCTATTTAATCTGAAGACAGTGGGCAGTCTTTCACAGAAACAATTCGGGATGATGTTTAAAACCATCACTTAATTAACTTCCAGTCGTGGTAACAGTCAGCCGATCAAGTCTAATTGCCTTCCACGGACGAGTGCTGACAACATACACTGAAATATAACTAACTGGTGACTGGCCTCACAACGTCACATTATCTGTCAAAATATCCGGACGCCTATTAGTGGGTATTAAATGCGGTGTGTCCACCCTCCGCCTTTATGACAGATTGAGCTCTGCTGAGGACATTCACAGAGAGGTGTCTGAATCTCTGTGGTGGAGTGACAGCCCATTCTTCCTTAGCATTCGAAACCATCGAAGGTAGTGATGTTCGACTCTGAGGTCTGGAAAAAGATCAACTTTCTATACTGCGAATCAAAGTTGAAGTGTACTTGGATCGAATTTGCGTAAAAACGTACTTCGTAATGGTGCAGAAACATTGGCGCGTTGCGACGTCGCCCTTGGTCTGGGCAGTGCTTCTACAGCAACTCGTCGACTCGTGCAGGAAAAAGGCCAGAGCTCAGATGTTCAAGTAAAGTGTAAAATAGGTTAATGACGTGACACTGGCACCTCATTTCATCACATCTGTGCCCAGCAATACTGTGGATGTGTCACACCATGGGAAAGTCGTCACGTCTCACCTCCCCTGTCTTGACACCTCTGTGACGGTGATCAGACCGCGACGTACAGCTTTGAAATCCCTAGGTTTAGTTACGACTTGCTGAGGAAAAGCTTTTCGATGCATCGCTGCTGAGAATCGACTCGAAAAGCTTCAAGAGGTGACATAGAGAGCGTGAATGAAACTGTCCGTGCCAGTATGGGGTTTATTTTCACATGTTCGCGATCAAAAACGACAGTTCGCAGTGCGATGCCCAACAGGACGACGTTCTCTACAACGTTTGACACTACTGAGCACACGACGGGCGAGTCGACCCGCCTCTAAAGACATCGTGGGGCTGCTTCCCCATTGAACATCAGCATTGGAGGAGTGTGGAGCGACCACAATATTTTTCTTGGATATTCGGGATGAAACCCCTAGGGACCTTTCAAAACTATTCAACGAAATTTTAAAGTGATCCGAAGCAGACTGTATGTGTATCGTTTTATATATTAAATTTTTCGTGCTCTGCTGTGACATGTGCGTGAGGGTGTGACATTGACACGCACATGAATAAAGCGGCAATGGGTCCCATTAAGAACACAGTTCAGCAAAACCTTCGGTATCACCCGCACACCTTTGTTCTTTGTTGTGCGCACTTTAAAAATGTTCCTGTACAGAGACACCCATTCAGCGATTCCTAGGTTCTGGTGGGATAGTCGCGCGGTCTTGGGCGCCTTGCCACGGTTCGCGCGGCTTCTCCGTCGGAGGTTCGAGTCCTCCCTCGGGCATGGGTGTGTATGTGTTTGATGTCCTTAGCGTAAGTTGGTTAAGTTACGTTAAGTAGTGTGTAAGACTAGGGACCGATGAGCTCAGCAGTTTGGTCCAATAGTTCTTACCACAAATTTCCAATTTTCTGGTGGGATATGCAACCCTTTCGACGCCCCTCAGCTGTCATGAGTGGCGTTGCACTATCGCTTGCTGGCCTCATGCGAAATCTGAGGGAAATTGAAAAAAGTATAAACATTCCGTTCTGCCTCGGAACACGTCGATATTAAGTCAAATGGTTTTGAACAGTCCCTAGTAGTTCCACCCTGTATACCAGATCAAAAATCGAAGTCAGGCTATACTCCAAATAAGAGATCACGTTCAGTGGTGTTTGGGCTCAGTGACGTCCTTAGAGAAGGGTTGAATCGTCCAGAGGGTCTTCAGCAGTCTGCCAAGAAAATCGTCCTGTGGCGCATCGCACTGCGAACTATCATTTTCGACTACAAAATGTGTGAAAATGAACCGCTGTAGGGAAGGGTTGGTTTCATTCACGCCATTTACATGACACCTGCTGAGGCCTTTTCGTGTCGATTCTGAGCAGCGGTATGTGTGAAATGTTTTCCTCGGCCTCCGTAAGAAAACTGCTTGATTTCAAAATTGAGCATAGCTATTCTTGATCTCCGTCGCAAAGGCATCAAGACGAGTGTGTGAGGCATGTCCACGGGGACGTTTGGTAGAGTTGTGGCGAAATGTATTGCTAATGTGACGTCATTACGTCATTTTATACCTCACATGAACTTCTGAGCTCTGGCCTTTTTGTAGCACATTTCGACATTTTGCGGCTTGAAGCGTCGCCAAACCCGAGAATGACACTGCAGACGCTATGCTTTTGCGCCCTTACAGAGGAAGGTTGTAGGCACCTCCGAACCAAATTTCGAACTTCTGCGTCGCAATTGGAGAAAATGACGTGGTCTCAAAATAGTGACCATTTAATTTTTTCTGCTATTTCACTCATCCCAATGGTGTTCCATTCGGTTCAGGTTGGGACTGTGCGCAGACCAGTCTATTCTGAGAATGGTTTTGTCACCAAACCATTGCCTCAGATGCTGCTTTATGATAAAATGCATTGTCATGCTCGTATAGTCAGTCATCATCCCCGAACTGTTCTTCTACTGTACGCAGTACACGATGCTGTGAAATGTGTTGGTATCCTTCTGCATTTAGCGTTTTCTTAAGCGCAATAAGTTGACCAAACCGCGAAAAATATCCATATACCGTAACGCTATCTTCTCTGCGCTTTACTATTGGTACTGCACATGATGGGAGGTAAAGTTCTCCACGCATCTGCTAAACGCAAGCCCTTCCATCGGACTGCCACAGGATATAGCGAGATGCGTCACTCCATTCGCTTCCAGACACTCACTGTCCAGAGGTGTGTCTTTACACCACCTCGAGCGTCACTTAAATTTAACTACACAAATGTGTGGCTTATGATGAGCTACTCCACCATTGTAACCCAGTCTTTGAACTTCCTGTGCACAGTCATTGTCCTAGTGGACTGCTGATAGCACTTTGGAATTCACGAGTGATTCCTCTCGCTCATATTATGAGATTTCGTACAACCGCACTCGACATACCCTGTCCATTAGTACATGAGTTCTGTCTGGTCGCGGTTTACCCGTGATTATTCTCTCTCGTTTCCCCTTCACAATCAATTCACCAACAGTCGACTTGGGCAGTCTCAGAAAGGCTGAAAAGTCCCTGTTGGATTTGTTACTTCACTGACTTGTCCACGTACGAAGCCACTGAACACCCCTGACTGACTCACTTTGCTGTTACCGCTTCTCCGCTGACAGCACAATACTCCCCGCCTTACTTTATCCTGGCATGTCCCCCTTGCGCGACATCGAGTGGTCAATCCCGCATTACATAGGAGTGTCCGCATACTTTTAAGCAAATAGAAATACACCACCACGCGCAGGGAACCCACTACAAAACTTACATGTTTTGTTTCTGAATAGTTCAAAAAATATTCGTGTTATTCTCATCCCTTGCCAGAGCAAAAAATCTGTGCGCCTAAATGTCAGTGATAATGACGATAATTTCTAGTAAACCTTGCACAGTCATATGCGTCTACCACCACAAAATTTCCCCGCATTTGAGTTTCAAGAAACTCCTGTCCTATCGTCAGATGACCACCGAACCAGAAAAAATTGCACGCTATGCTGCAGTCGGAAGTTTCCACTGAAAAATAATTAAGGCTCCCCAAACGCACAAACGTTTGTCGGAAGCAGCTACGAGAAGGAAAAATTTTCCCATGTTCCATGAACGCCACAATATGACGGGATATGTGTAAACTGCGTTTGATGAACTTTATAGAGAATTTTACCTAGTGGTCCAGTCACCACGTTGGTCCTGTAAGAACTTACTCAAGTATTCGTGGAACACTGTAGAGAGGGATTATTATTCTCTACGTGTTCTACGTAGAAATACCAAGTGATGGCTCAATAGTCCAATACGAGTCTTTGTTCTCTAGTTGCGTTGAAGCCACATTGACGAGCTACTTTCTGGCTCTTCAGTTAGTCACCCCACCCACGGGTCATGTGTCTAGCATGTCACATTGGCAGTCGTTTGACATTGAGTCCGTTCTCGCAGAATTATGGCTAACCACACAAAGCGCAACCACAACAAACGATTTCACCTATTAGTTGCTTGCAATTCAATATGCCAGTCTGGTGGTTAAACACACTTGTGTAGTCGCTTAATATGTAGCTATAGTAACGTAATATTAAGGCAAGGAACGACAAAATGTCTCCTCTCCTCTCTTCTCTTCTCCTACCATCTCCTCACCGGTCCCCTCCCCTCCCCTTCCCACCTTTGCTCTCTCCTCCCATCAGTTTTGTCAAATAATTGAGGAATGCTCATGGCGGTACAGTTATAAGATGTAACAATATTCTAGGGGAAAATGCAGAGTCAAAGTATGAAGTGACGTTGGGAAATAAATCAAAATATCTCCGTGATATGAAAGAGGTTATATCAGTAACATTTCTTTGTAGGAGTCTAAACATCAATCTGTAGAATGCAATGAATTTTTGATAGAAAGCCTAATATGTGATTTTTTTTGTATAAGAATTAATAACCTATTTTGCAACCTGTTTTTCATCCAATGTCTTTTCTAATGAAGCCTCACCAGAATTATATCAGTTGTGCTGTACAAATGTAAGCAGTTGTCTATAATGTGTAATAGAAATTGAATAATACAATTGACTAACTAACAATTGCAGTGCAGCTGACACGCTCTGGTAGTGCTTACTTGAAACTTCAGTTTCATCATTTACAGGCTTTTATAGCAAGCAATTCAATGCAGGTGTGACAAGAGAGTTAATTGCAGAAGAAATAAAATGCGTAATAAAGGAAAACAAAAACAGCATATTGGCATGAATAAAAACTGAAGAAGAAAAAACTACAAGGAAAATAACGAACAAATTTAAAAACAGTGGAGCTCTAATAAAAAGATCAGATAACGGGGTGTATACGCTCCGGGAAAAACCCGGGAATTTTTGTCATCCTGGAGAAAGCCGGGAAAATCCCGGAAATTTTTAAGAATTCTGGGAATTTTTTGTTGTTTTAGTTTTCAGTTAAATTTTTGTAGTTTTTACTGGTAAGAACTGATACTCTTGTCAAAGGCTTTAGAACGAAGACTATGCAATTATTTCAAAACAACAAGCTGCTTCCGATGGGCGTGACATCACAACGGTTAACATTAGGCTCCTTTGAGCAGGTGCCAGCGGGCTTTCGCGCATGCGCAGTTGAGTCGCGTATGAGCATTACCGTCTCCCGCTACTGGCAGTGCGGCTGTTCGCTGTAGTCCAAGCAACTAGACACGAGCTGTATCAGCAGTAGCAACAAGCAGCAGTCTGCGTAGTATTGAGATGAGGGGTAGTCTCCACGTGAACCGTGTTTACGTTTAGTGATTTTGCTGTTTCCTCTTGGGTTGCAGCTCTCAAGAACAAATCGGATTTCTGTGGCTGGAACATATAAAGTGAATTAAAATATTCACATAAGTATGGGAGGCCAAAATATATTTTTAATTTGTTTTTGATTTTATTTGATTTCCAGGTTTTTGGCAGTACGGTGTCAATTACCGTGCGGAACAATGAAGTTATTTTTGTAGATTAACTAAAAAAAATTGCCTTTATTAAATCTTTTCCGAAGAGACAGTCAATTGTACGTTGGGGGTCTACCTCTTTGTGAACCTGGACATACGAATGTGCTGTTTAAGTCGAATTATGCATTTTAGTATAGTTTACGAAATTCCGATGCTGATGTCCTGTTTCGTTTATGATGCAATCTAAGATCTCTTAATGCTATATACATACGAACATACGGGCTACCTACTTCATCGTAACTGCACAGGCACAGTAACGCAGTTTTCTGGCGCTCTCTGGCAATTGCTGAAACGTTTTCGAACAGGCAGCGGGAAAATATTGCAATTGGTCGTTAGAAAAGCGTTACTTTCAAAGTACATTTTATTATACGCAATATTAATTATGCTTTTCTTGTAGCTGCACTATGTACATTAATTTAAACCATTAACTTTTCCTGTTTGTGTGTTCGCGCTACTTAACAGTGATGTTGCTATCGGCTGACCGCATCTCGTGTCTTATGCTCTGAATCACGACGTTTACATCCGACACATCTTCCGAAAGACAAAAACTGAATTTCGGAAATCGTTTATCGCCGTCTTGTTTAAACGTTAAGGTCTGAAGTGGATTTGCTAACCCAGTTAACTACAGCGCCTGCAAAACAGCTGTTACAGTTTCTGACTTAGTCAGCGCAATCGCAATTCCTCTGCAGTTAGACGAGTTGTAAATAGTCTAACATGTCTACTTATCGTTCACTGTACAAAAAGCCACTCCGTCCATATTACCCGAAAATTTTTAAAAATAAGATAAAACCTGTCAGCCCTAGCACATTCCAAAACCGGTTGCGTTTACATGGCAGCGAAAATCGATTGTGGAATTGGAAAACCGACAGCCAGAAGTGAATTTCCAGAACCGATTTTGAAATGTTTTGATCCCGGGAGCGGTACTGGGAGATCGGCTTACGAAATCGGTTTTGGGAGCCCCATGGAAACGTGATTAATATCTGGTATCGTCGGCTGGCGAGATCACGTAACATGAGCTATGATTGGCTTACAAAAGCACATCTCGATCTCGATTTCAATGCTTCAGAAACTAACGTTCTGTGTTTCATGGAATTCGATTATATACTTTCGTAATACGAAAATATGCAGTGTACATGTAGCTGCGCATCAAAAATTTTTCCAAAACGCATTTTTTCTGGGGTTCGTTTCCTAAAGCGGCGGATGGTACTACGCCGGTCTATAAAACCTTAACCATTCAAAGTATTGATAAGTTTCACGATCCCGAGGGAAAGTATGCTGTCACTTAACACGGAAAAAACGTATTTTCACTCGGGAGAAAGCGTGTTTTATAACAGGGCAAGCCGGGAAAAACTCGGGATTTTTCCCCTTGTCCTTAGTAAGGACAACACCCTGATAGTAATAGAACAGAAAGAATACAGAAACAAACAGTCAAATTTCTAGAGGACAACAACATAACAAAGCTAATCAGTCACTCAACACAAAGATACCAGAGAAATGCAGAGACACGTACAAAAAATATCTCACACATATTCACAAAACAAAAAGTGAAATGAGTAAAACAAAATAGTCCCACTGCACCTACATTGAACAACCTACAACAGCTCCACAATAAGGACATTCCGAAACATCTTCTGGTAAATTTCAAAAGTGCACCCACATATCACATAGCAATAGAAATATACACAAACTTAGAGAAACATTGTGTATACACAAACAAAAGAAGCATACACAATACTAAAGAGCTGATACTAAAAATAAAAAAAAACATCGACATACCCACCAGAGCCGTACTCACATCGTTGGATATTGCAACCATGAACATCATGAAACAACAGTTTAAAAAAAATAGAATGTCATTCCCAAAACTCAGATAAAAGAAATAGCTAGCATTCTAAAATTCATCAGAGAGTAAAACTATTTCTCATTTGACAACCCGCTGTACTCACAACAGAATGGACTTCCTTTGGGATCACCGCTCTGTGGACTCCTAGCAAACATCTTCCTCATTCACATTGAAAACAAAATATTTTAAATAATAGTAAAACCCAAAGAATACAGGATAGTTTATTGGTATCACTAGGTTGACAACATCATATGTTATCCAACCGAGACACCCAGTCGCATCCAGTAACTCCACAATGATATAAATACAATTCACAAAAAAAAAAAAAAAAAAAAAAATAATCGCCATGGAAACTGAAAATTCCAAAATGCTAAATTTCCTTGATCTCACAGTACACAGAGACGGCAACCAACACCAAGTATCCATGTTGAGGGAAATCACCACCACCACCACATCCACACACAAATACTCTAAATCATCCGTTTGCGCGCACAAACTAGCCAGTTTGCAGTATATGCTGCAAAGACTGAACAAAACTCGTCTCAGTTAAGACAACTACTAAAAAAGCTATAGGGAACGAACATGATACAAACATCACAGAATAACTGAATCACAAAATCGAAACAGAAATAAAGGGGACATCTAGCACACAAAAACAAACAACCTACCAACAACTTACAAACACAGAACATAAACACACGAACATAAACACACACAACATAAATACGCAGAACACACACGCACGCACACATGAACAAGAAACACCCATGTCGGCCAGGTGGCCGAGCGGTTATAGGCGCTACAGTCTGGAACCGCGCGACCGCTACGTCGTAGGTTCGAATCCTGCCTCGGGCATGGATGTATGTGATCTCCTTAGGTTAGTTAGGTTTAAGTAGTTCTAAGTTGTAGGGGACTGATGACCTTAGAAGTTAAGTCCCATAGTGCTCAGAGCCAAGAAACACCCATAATAACAAGCAAATGGTACACTCCCATGTACAACAACATAGCAGCCCATAGAATAAGCAACTTGTTCAGAAAAACAAGGGCTAAAAATAGGCAACAGCCCAGACATCTCAGTACAGAAGAAACCAAGACATTTATCAACTGATATACTATGACTGAAAATCAATATATATAGGACAGTTAAGCGGAAACTTTAATTTCAAGTAAACATAACACAGAAGAGCTTTAAAAAGTAACAGTTGTCATTCTACACTTGCCGAACGCCTTATGGACGTGAAACACAGCCCAATAAACATCAACATTGACAAGAAAATTCTCAAATGCAGCAATAGGCCGCTCCTTCCCCCCCCCCCCCCCCCCCCCACACACACACACAAAAACTAATAACTGAAGAAAAATCGTCAAATACGAGAAATAAATAATAAAAATGATCTTCCGCATAGTATTTGTTAATGGTAGGCATAACCATAACGTGCCCAGTCATAAAAATCCGAAGGAAATAACTGTTCTACATTAAGTTTTGTGTGGTTGCAGGTGACGAACTGTAAAACAAAACAACTGCCTTAAATAAAGTCCAGGAAATCCACAGCACATGGTAATAAGGCATATGTACAAAACTTTGTCTGTTTTTAAAAACTCAAATTTGTATGTCTACGGGAGTAGAAAGCGTTTTCCCGTTTTATAGAAAGATAATAAAAAAATCGCTGATGATGTCGAAACTCCAGTAAAACATGTCCGGGAAATAAAAATCGTGTTTTGCTCAAGGAGTACCCGCTCGCAATACGTATCTAGTTGCTAACGATTTGAGCACCCAAGAAGCTGACGACTGGTGTAACGAGCCATATCTAGAGCCATGTGTGTAGGTCTTCAACGAAATATGTTTGTTAGTTAACCTATGACTTTCTAATTGTACTAACATTCTATTAGCAAACTGACCCTGCGCCGCTCAGTAATGAATGCTGATGTACTCTCTTCGCAATTGGCTCACTCTGTTGAAATACGCTCGTATGGTTCCCGCCCATTCAGTGCTTAGACTGCCATTTGGAATACTTGGTTCTAACCCTATTACCGCGAAATATTTCTTTTGTGTTTAGTGACAGCATTGGAACGGATCCTCAAGAGAACAATTGAGGAGCTACTCGAAGTAGACCTTACGGCTTCAGTTTGAGAAAGCAGACACACTGTTTGAATATAGTGCTGATGTTCTGCATAGAAAGCGTCTCGTTAACAGAGTAAGATGTAGTCAGTGACGCGGTGACAGCAGAGCCAGGCGTTTGTGTGTTATAGGACTTCTTTCTCCATAGTGTAGTGTTCACTATGTGATTAACTGTGGAAGCATGCGATTGTATGACAATCACGGAATCATCTTTCAGTTTTTGCGTTGTCAGGTAGCTACTGCGATGTTCGAGGACATCACAAAGGAAACCATTGAAAAGGTTTATATGTGATGATTGATAGCATAACAGAAACTGGCCACGAAAAAGCTCAATGTGGGCTAGGTGCCACGATTGCTTGTTTTAGAAGAAAAAAATTTATACGGAAGAAAGTTTGTAATTACAATCATGTTCATGGTAATCTACTGAACTTTATAGGGGCTAATTCTTGGCTCTGAATGAAATATCGATTCGTATGTCCTAGTAGCAGTCAAAACCGTGTAAATCTTGAGAGGGTTGACAAAGAAAAGGTTTTTTTTTTGTTGGATGAAAAGGTAGTGGCCACTGCTTTTTTAGGTTTAAAAGGTTGTAATCATAATAATTACTCTACCAAAGGGGTAACTATTACTGCTCCCTTAGTTTCGTCCATAGTAGGAACGCTTAAACAAGGAATTCCGTGGAAAACTACCTAGATGAAACACAAGAATTTGATTATTCAGTAGAAATTCGCGCCAATTACATCAGCTGTAACAGTGGCACACAAAAAAGAAACTGGATTTGAATTGGTTTATTAGACATCTTACTTTCCAGATTTAGCGACTAATGCATTGATCATGTTCCATAATTTAAAAACTTCAGTTTGGTGGGAAGATATTTTCTTCATACCGTTGCGGGAAATTTGAACAAAACACAACTCTCTGGTGAGATTAAAAGTTGAAATGCAGGGAGACCCTTTGTATCTTCGTAGATGGAAATAATGTTGAATGTTGCGGGAAAAAAGCATTCTCTGTTGTTTTCGAGCAAATTTATCAAGCGACCCTCGTGTGTAACGGCAAGACCCAGAATTTTTTATGGTGACTCGATTGACAGTTCGTGTACCATCTCTTGCCAGATGGATAGAGTTTCCGATGTGCGGTGCCCGCAACAGAGCTTCGTGTGGGTTGGAGTGGCCAACCGTTAGGCCTGTGATGCTCGGTATGTAGGTCTTGTATTCCGAAAGCAATCAGCGCGGCGTACAGTTACTCGGGGAGTGCCTTCGCCGTTGCCGTCTGCGTGTGTGCATTGTGCCACCTCGCCAGAGATGTATCGATGCTGGGTGACCGGTGCGAGTTCTCCGCGGTGGTCCCGGACCTCCGCCCAGATGTGCGTGACTCAGCGAGCACAGCCGAACCCCTGCGGGGCGGCAACGCAAGATGCCATTAAGATGCGGCCGCCGTCCTGCCCGGAATGGCGCGAGCTTTCGTGCTCTCTCTTCCGTAGTCCGGCACTCGCGGCACAGTGGGTCCAGGTACGCGCCACCTGCTGACCCAGGCCGCCCTCCTTGATAGGTAATCCCTATTGCGCAATGCTTGTATCGCGCCAGAACTTTCGGATGTTTATTGCATTGTTATACGGGGTTATTCATAAGTACCTCCAGGCTTTCAGAGGATGACTGCGCGAGACATACGGAACATAGACAGGCATCAGTGGATAGAGCATTTCTCTTAGTCTTAACTCTCGTCACAGGTGCTCAGTGTCGGCATGTTTGTGACGGTGCAAATGTCGGTATGATATTCAAACTCTTGCCATAAAAGTCCCGGCACGTCAGTGTCGATATCAGTCATCTCATTAATTATCGTTCCTTGCAACTCTTCCGTATAACGTAGCAGTGAAGGTAGGGACGTGCCAAATTTAATACGATCCCGTAAGAAGAAATCACATGAAGTTAAGTCAGGTGATTATGGGGGCTACTGAACTGAAGAAGAAATAGAAGAAGAAGAAGAAGAAGAAGAAAAGGGACATGACGGGAGCCACGTCAAATCCACTGCTGAGGCAGTTCGGCCTCGAGCTAAACACGAATGTCTTAAAGAGAACGTGGTGGAGCACAGTCTCGTTGCAAAATGAAGTCTCCACCTTATTACTGTAATTGTGGCATTAACCATTGTTGCAGCATGCCCAGGTACAGGAAATCAGTTTCACTTTTCTCGGCAAAGAAAAATAATCCATCAACTATTAAAGGCGACGTGGCCCATGTGAATCACGTATGTGCTGCACGCATTATGGTTTGTGCCACAAACATGCACGTTAAGACGACTAACTTTTCCAGAGCCAGGAAACGTGACTTGGTCTCTGAAAACCAAAATTATGTGAAGAACAGTCTTCCTTCAGGAACCCCTGCAGGTAATCGTAAAAGTCAGAGCGAAACTCGTTGCCCTAAGTAGTCAGCGCATGTAACAATTGTAGACAGCAGTGTTGCGTAGAATGCGCGAGACAGTTCTCTGCGGTATATGCAGTTCTCTGTTCGGGCATGTTGTCGATTTCTTCGACATCCTGACGAGTGATTCCCGCACGTGCTCCACCTTCACTACTGACGGTCCCGACCGGCGTGTTTTCTTCGCACCGCATTTGCACCCAATCTCACAGAAAGTATTGTGTCATCTGTGGGTTGTTTTGTCCGTTCGAACTTTTACGTGACATTTGATACGAAATCGTCGCTGAACCGTCACAAGTCACTCACGTTTATGATCTCAAAATGTATACATCGTTCTATTACACACCATATTCGGACACGCCTGTGCCCCAGGTGTGCTCTTTTCCGCCGATAATGCAGCTACGTGAAAGAAGCTGCACAAATATTTAGCCAGATCAGATTTCTAAGTGGAGTAAAGAATGGCAGCTTGCTTTAAACGTTCACAAATGTAAACGCATGCATTTCACAGAACGAAAACAGGAAACATAATATTCTAGGACTGTAATATCAATTAAGTCACAGAGGGAATCTGTTAGCTCACAAAAATACGTGGGTGCAACACTTTGTACAGATGTGAAATGGAATGATAACATTAGTGAGTAAAGCAGGTGGTAGACTTCGGTTTATCAGCAGAATACTAGGGGAATGCAATCAGTCTGCAAAGGATATTGGATACAAATCACTCCTGCGCGCCATCCTAGAATGTCGCGGAAGTGTGTGGGGCCTTTACCAAGTAAGACTAACGTATACTGTGAAGGGCTGCACGAATGGTCATAGGTTCGTTTGACCTGCGGGAAAGTGTCACAGAGAAGCTGAAAGAACTGAAGTGGCAGCCTCTTGAAGATAGGTGGAAACTATCCCGAGAAAGACTACTTATTGTACAAAGTTTCAAGAACCGGAATTAAATGACGTCTCTATAAACATACTGCAACCCCCGTCATATCGCTTCCGTAGCGATCGTGAGAACGAGATCGGATTAATTTTACCATGCACAGTGTACCAAGAAACCGTATATTGTGGATTATTAGTGGACTGTTGTTTTCCGATGCTGAACTGTCTCTTTATGCTGCGACAAATATCAGATTCCTCAATCAGTTTTCTAAGGATGTCGCGTTGCGCTCAGATGGAAAGCAGAAACGACGGTTACGAGGTTGAGAAAGCTGAGAACTGGTGTGGGAGCGATGTGCTAAGAACTCTCCTCTCCATACCTTATCAAAAGACGCCGTCGGTAGAAGCTGCTACGGCGGCCGGTTGGCACAGCGCAGTTGTCTGAGCCTAACTGACTAGGTTTAGTTTAAGTTTCCAAGTGTTTATTTAATAATTTCATCTTTAGAGACTTATCTCGGAGTTGATCACTCAACGTTCTGGAGAAATGTAGGAAGACGCGAGGCAATGCTGACCCTAAAACATGCAGAACCGCCAACTACTACGGATTGTCAGTAATTATTATGGATTTATCGCCTTGTTTATGGAGTTACGAGGAAGTTATTAAAAATAACGGAATTGGATATTTTACTTTGTTGTGTTTCAAAAAAATCGGAAAGGTTACTCTTTATATTTCGCTAATCATATGCTACGAAAGTGTTTAAAGGCTGTAACGATTTCGTTCCTGAGTACGTAGTAAACCTGTCTACGAATGGTCTCGACAGCACGGCTTACTAAGATAGTTTATGCTGAGTGACGACGAAAATTTTTCGTTCTGCGCATGTCAGCTTAAACGATAGAAATAAAACTGCTTTCGAACCGAGTGACGTCACAAATTTCAAGACATTTGTCTGGAAGCTGTTGCGGTTTTTCTAACTAGGTGACGTCAGAAGATGCGCAGTTCACCTTTTTATCCATAGTTGATAATACTCACCACGCTGACGCTACTATAGCGACGGCCGTCTCCTTATTTAGGGTCAGGAGAGTGTCAGAAATATAGCATTTAAAGGCCTAAATCAGGCTTCGAATTTTAAACTTTTCAGTTTTTGCCATGTAGTTACTGACAGCCTGTTCCCAAGGTTGGCTGCTAGAACTTGTCTTAGAAGATAGTTGGCAGATATACATTTATAGCATTTGTAGATGTAGAAAAATTTTTTGACAGTGACGACGGGAAAACATTCTGGGAAATACTGAAAGTACCAGGGATAAAATGCAGGGAGCGTGAGCCAGGGGGAAAAAAAAAATTTCCAGGCTGGCCAGCATACCGATCTTTACCGTCGTAGTTAATCCGCCAGGTGATGGCTGAAGTAGAGTGTATATAAAATATAGACTGGCATTGGCAGAAAAAAGTGCCAGAAAAAGAGAAATTTTTCACCGAATATACCCCGAGGTGACGAAAGTCATAGGATACCTCCTAACCGGCCGGCCCTATGACCGAGTGGTTGTAGACGCTTCAGTCCAGAGCCGCGCTGCTGCTACGGTCGCAGGTTCGAATCCTGCCTCGGGCATGGATGTGTGTGATGTCCTTAGGTTAGTTAGGTTTAAGTAGCTCTAAGTCCAGGGGACCGATGGCCTCAGATGTTTAAGTTCCATAGTGCTTACAGCCATTTGAACCTCCTAACCCCTTGAAACTGTGGATCTTGGAACATCTAATTGCCTAAGGATTTCTGACATCGAATATCCTATGCGTCTAGCTGCAACTACCATTCCGCGTTCAAAGATTTTTTCTTTTTCCGTCGTGCGGCCACAATCACATTGGAAACCTTTTCACATGAATCACTTGAGTGCAAATGACGGCTCTGTCAATGCACTGTCCTTTGTACCTTGTGTACGCGATACCAGCGCTATCTGCATAAGTGCATATCGTTGTCACATGACTTTTCTTGCGTCAGTGTAAAATTTGAATGTTTGGAAATCTCTTCTGAAGTTATTTGTAGGAGTGTAGCCATGTTCGGAATTGAAACTGAACGATGAACATTTCATGCAAGAAGAGGAGATCAGGGTTTGAAATATAGTATTAGACGAGAGTGATCGAGATTATGTGGGTAGGTAGGATCGCTACAGTGGAGGTAGTGAGCGGAATTGGGGAGAACATAAACTTGTGGCATGAAGGAGTGTTCAGTTTGGTAGCGGAGGAAGTGTGTATTTGTGGAGATTGAGAGCAAGACTCGAATACAGTAAGCAGGTTCGAATGGATGTAAGTTGCAGAAGTTTTTTCGGAGATGAATAGATTTGCTTAAGATAGACTACAGTGGAGAGTTACCTTAAACCAGGCTTGGGACTGAAGAAGAACACCACTGCTACGACCACCACCAAGAACAACAACAACAGAACTACCAGTATTACGGAAACTTTCCAATGAGAAGCGTTGAAGAACTAGCGTGTTGTGAGATATATAACAGTAGTGTCTTTCATTAATGAGAGAACGGCGCGGAGGCGACGCCGACCGTCGTCTCCTTGTCGAGTGGCGGGCAGGGTGGCGCGTGCAGCAGGCACGAGCCAAGCTGCGCTACGGCGGCATGGCAGGGCGTGGTGGCGCTGCGGCCCCCCACGGGCCCGGCCTGTTTACAAATGCCGGCTCCCCGCGGCGCGCGCTGTCACGTCGCATTACGGAGCTCGGCCCGGCTCAGCCGTCAGCTGATGCGTCAAGCATCCGCCCACAGCACACCGCCTCGTCTTGCTTCGCAGCCTCCTAATAGGCCTTCACTTGCGCTACACCGTCCGTCATTTGTTATCACGCCAGCGACGTGAAAGGTGGCCAGACAGGCAGTCGAGTAATAGGTAATGTGTCGAGCTAGCAGTTTCCTGTTAACACTTGTCCGTGTACTCGCCTACAAGACCGTGTTCACTAAATCGCAGTGACCTCCCGCCTCTGGGGTAATTAGCTCCAAGCATGGGCGCGAAAGAAATTTACATTATCACAGTACACCCGACACAAGAACGGGCGTTTCCTCACTGCCAGGTTACTCACTAAGGCCCTGCGATCAGCTGTTCTCACGCGGGATGTGAACCGGATCATTTCCACTCGTAAACAGCAACAGTTCATAAGATCTTCTCCAGGTACAACAAGACATGATGAACCAATACCATTCCAGGTCACGTTCCTCGTTACACGCTGAAAACAGCAGAAACCAAATTAGAATATAGCTTTCTAAAGCTTGACGGCGGTATTTGTAGTTCCTCTTCCCGAGACTGCATGGTATAATTTCTATTTGAAGAGACCGGCGCATCGAATGTCTATACAAGAAATGTTTTTGGTGTGATATGGTATAAAGAATATGGTAAATGCCACATCGGTTCGTAAAAGTGCTACAATATCTTTAATTTGAAATGTATCGTTGGGGGATATAAAACTCTCAAGAAGTTTTACTCAGTGCTTTTTACATAGAAATGGAAGTCTTGTTTTAAATGAACTTTCCTATAAACAGTGCCGCACTGCTTCGATATATTTAAATTAACCACCAAAAGCTGTTGTGGTGTGTACACTTAACTGACAATGTTTCGCTCAAGCGACCATCTGTAAATTGGCTAAGTATTTACAGAAATGTTTAAGAAATAGTACATGTCAATATTTATTTATTTATTTATTTATTTATTTATTGTTCAGCTAATTCAGTATATACAAGATGCAGCCTCTTTAAGTTATACATTTTTAAGAGGTTTTTCCATGCATCTCTGTCCGCTGCTCTCTTCTGCCAGTTGAAGCCCGCAACTTTCCTCAGTTCTTTATCCGAGCGATCAGGTGGTCTCCCTGGTGGTCTTCGCTTTTCTCTAGGACTCCACTCTCTTGTCCGTCTCCCATCCTTCGTTCGTGCAATATGCCCTGCCCACTGCCATTTTAGAGTCTTAACCTGTTCTGCAACATCTTTTACTCCTGTTAATGCACGTTATGTCTTTACTTTTCTGTCGATCTTTCTTAGTGAGACCTAACATTGACCTTTCTACAGTTCTCTGTTTTTCCTTTTGAAAAAATTCATTTAAAGTCCTAGTCAATATAATCAGATGAAATATTGCGTATAGCAGATACTGACGAACACTGCTACTATTACATCAAGTTAAGGAATTGTTTCTTGGCGTCAAGTAATACAATTGTTAGTAATAGCGTGCTTCCGGATGTTCGGTTTCGTTGTTGTTTCCACTCCATGCACAATATTTTCACGGTCGACCCAGCCGCCTTCTTCAGTTGCTGTGACTTCTACTGCTGTATGTACTCACTGCCAGGACTCCCAGCAGACTGTTACCTATTGTTGGTCTCGCGCAGCTGTTTATAACCGAACACCAAGAAGCTCGCAATTAATCAGAGGCGCCGAGAAAACCTGAGACGTTGTTATTAGACTGTGGACCTTTAGGTTAAAACCTACTTTTCCCGAGTTACCAGTTAAAAATAAACTTGTCATGACTAAACACAAAATCGTTAATTTCGTAGCACCTAAAACAGCGTATTTCAATGTTGGCGTCTATTTTTGCCTGGTTTAGCTTTAAAATCTTGCAAGGTACTTATTTTTTTAGCGTTACATAAAATTCTTATGTTTACACAAGATCAGAATTCCTTAACATGAATTGAAAGTAAGAGGACTGAAGGCTATATTTGAAAAAGAAAAAAAAAATCTATAGCCCGTAGAATCCTGGCCAACTGCCTGTTTCCACAAAGATATTCCTAGGCCTTGAACTGACCCCAGATGAAGGAAGGAAAAAAAACAGAAGGGGGAAGTTAAAGCTGCGTATGTACAGGTATTGAAGTAAAAAACCTCACCTCTCTCCTTGGTTACACACGAACGCTCATTGTAGGAGAACGATGCATTGTCGAATTTTTGTTGTGCACCCGCCAAAGTAAACTAACACGTAGTGTAGCAATGGACACATAAAGTGTGACATATTCATTCTTCAAAATCTATTCTACTTTCAGCGCTCGAATAGTTCAACAGAAAAAAGTGCGAAAACAGCTATTTCAAAGTCTAATACAACTGGATAGGTAAAAGAATCTACTCAACAGATGGCGGGAGGAGAAAACTCACATAAAGGTTAAAGAAATATGCAAGCTTTCGGGGCTAGTGGCTTCTTCTTATGGCAGAAGGGTTGAAAGGGAAGGAAGAGACAGAAAGGAAAAATATTGGCGAGGTTTAAGAATTGCGAGAGTTTGGAAAATCACGGACCAGGGGAGACTTCCAGACGGGATGAGGCCTTCTCATGGAGTGGATGAAAACGAGGTTCTTGTAGCCTTCACAAATCCTGCTGCATATGTGGTCGCAGCGTTTCAATTTGTTCAAGTATTTTGCCCTTTGATGTTGCATGTAACTTGCGCAGCACATGGTATTAACCGTATAGCAGAGAAAGTAAGACTAGAATTCTCCAACGTAAATAAATTACCCAGTCTCCGCGATAAAGAATATTTTGGTTAAAGCACCATGAAGGGTACTGGCATTCAAAGAACAACTTCCAGATATCCTCTTACCACTTCAATTTGTTGTTAACCGGTGGAGCACATGATTAGCAGTAGCAAAATACTACAGTAAGCATCTCTCAGCAGTCCAGAAGGTAACAAAAACTAGCGGAGGGTGCCTTCAGCAAAACAAATACTCAAAGATGGGACTTGGCTTCTGTTAGAGGTAACTACACATTTATGGCAAGAATTATTTTCGAATTAGAAAACGTGCAAGAATGCAACAGTGTTTTTAGAACCGCACTGGCCTGAAGGACTTCTGCGCAGCAACATACACGCTTAGCGGAAAATCCAGCTCCCCTGATTGTAGTATTCCTGTCCAACATGTGCCCCAAGTGAAGTAAGCCCCTGTGACATCCTTGATTTAAAATGTTCCTTTTCGGCAGGTAAATTAATACCGACTGACAAGCGACATAGTTTTCCTCTGAAAAACCTAGAAAAGATTTTGTTTATTTGTTTACTGTAAGTGGTCTGAATGTTTTAAGCTACTGGTTTATTCAGCATTTATTAAATTACTTATTACGCCTGTTTCAACATGTAGCCATATGTGCTTTTTAGCGCATTTTCATCTCAGGAAAACTGAAAAGGAATAGGATCGGCTCGAACAGCAAAGTTTTATAAAGTTCCTGTTTTCGGCAACTGTACACTTTTTCATTTGCCTTGTTTTAATGATAGTAATATGCTCATGTGTCAACAGTCTGTATTATACATTATGTTTACTTTTTCTGCCTAATAAAGTTTAGGCATATTTTTGGTTTTATGTAGCTAAATGGGTAATGAAATAGCCTGTTTTGTGCTCCTAAATTGCTCTTCTTATGACCTAAAAGTCTGCAACTTACTTAATCAGTTGTAGCATGTAATTGAAATAGTTAGAAATACAATATCCTAAAGACATTTTTATACACGTTGTAGTTGTACTGAAATTTAACAGTAGTATCTTCCATTTATTTTGGTGCTTTGGTATGCTGTTCTTTAAATAGAGAGAACTTGGAAGCTATGGAGGAAAACGTGCGAGGAATACAAACTTCGAGCAGCTATGTATGTCGTGCACTAGTCCCGTACGTGCTAGTATACACAGTTTGAAATTCAGACCTTTGTGCCAATTCCCAGTCTATCAAATATAGGCCATCCACTGACGTTGGCAGCTTTCTTCGTGATTTTCTCCGTCCATCCGCGACAATACCTGATCAAATTTTCGGAAAGCAGACATATTATGGTCGTGCGACGAGATGTCCGCTGTCAGTGAGTTGAGGGGCAAGGTTAAGAGGAATTGTGCTTCGTGCACATGTACAACATGATTAGCGAAGTCCTAGCGGTAAACATCAGGCGTCTCATTGTTAAGCTCGGTTCGCATTAAGCCGATGCGGTTCACGATGGACTCACCATGGAACAAGAAACAAGGCTGCATGAATTGCGTTTCAGATTCAGTTCCAATCAGGAGCTCTCGTGAAGATAATTTTATTGTGGCTTATCATTATTTAAAGCTAAAAAACCTGAAAAGGAAGTACTGGCCATATGGGATGATTTGAAATTTCCTTCCCCGTGTATTGTACCAGGCAAGATGTGTGGAGCAACCAGCACTCTATGTTGCGCCGGGCGATACGACTGAGATACGTATCGCTGTTGTATCACAGTCGCCCCAGTGTGAAGCAGTTAAGTCGCTTACACTACGTTTCTCTGTGCTGCGCCGATGTGAGTTGCTTCTATGTCGTATTGCTTGTCTTATTGCCGCAGTGAGTACCGCACCTTAATGTAAGTGGACATGTTGATAATTCAGGCACCAGCTGAGATATTGCAAGCTGCTGTAGCTTCTGGTTCATGCAGACGTCACATATCGTCGTTTCTTAGCGCTCACCAATGACGTTCCCGATCTCATTCACGTCCACCTTTGCATTCATGTCTCGTCTGAGAACGACTTCAGGTACCAAAGCGCTGCCCTTTGTTCTCCTCCCGCCTTTGCCGTCAGCAGAAATAACACACCGTACTATCCAGTTACATTATTATGGCGACCAGTTAATTTTCATTATAAACGCTGTTTGTAGCATACAAAACCTCTGGAACGCTGTAGGAGTTACATATTCAGGCGCTAAATGGGCTCCAGGACGCCGGTGAAGGCCGTGATTAGAAGGATTCACACAGCGAACGCGACAATAGTTGTGATATCTCAGGTGTTCAATAAAGTAAAGATCCGGCGAATTTGAGGGAACGCTAAATGGTGCTCTTCCAGCCATTTGCAAGACTATCGTACTAAGTGGCCCCATCTTCTCCACTGGGAGCAATCATCGTGTATTTGTGAACTTGATAGTTAAGTAATGATGATTTCATGGCACTAGGAAATTCTACATTAAGAAAATCAGTTGATAGAATTTATGTCCTGAAAACCAGTTATAACATTAATATTGACAAAAGTAAAAAATACTGTTTTAATTGAAGAAGGCTCCACAGCTACCATAAATTTCCTGAATGATAACAATTTGCCGTATCGTTTCTCGTTGGTTAAATTGTAATTTCCTTTCATTTGACAGTTTCGGCTGTGTGACCATTTTAAAGTAGTAGCACAAGTTAAACCATCAAAGAGACGTATACACCATTTGATTAAAGGTATCCAGTCACCTATTAGTGGACATTACGTGTGTCCACGTTTCGCCTGCATGACGTTTTGATCTTTGCTGGAGCACTTTCAACGAGGTGTCTCGATGTTTGTGAGCCGCTGTAGCCGCGCGGTCGTGGACGTCTTGTCATGGTTCGCGCGGCTCCCCCCGTCGGAGGTTCGAGTCCTCCCTCGGACATGGGTGTGTGTTTGTTGTCCTTAGTGTAAGTTAGTTTACATTATATTAAGTAGTGTGTTAGCTTAGGGACCGATGGCGTCAGCAGTTTGGTCCCATAAGACATTATCATAAATTTCCAATTTTTCCGATGTTTGTGGAGGAATGGTAGTCCGATGTTTGTGGAGGAATGGTAGTCCATTCTTCCTCAACATACCAAACGAGAGTAGGTAGTGATGTTGAACGCTGGGGTCAGGAGTAGAGTTGACGTTCCAACTCACCCCAAAGGATTTCTGTTGGGTACAGGTCGGCAGTCTGGACAGGCCAGTAAATTTCAGGTATGTTATTGTCCACAAATCATTGCCTCACAGGTGCTGCATTACGACAGAATGCTTTGTCATTCTGATTCAGTCAGTCATCGCCTCCGAACTACTCCTGTACCCTACGTAGTACACAATGCTGTAAAATGATTTGACATATTTTTGCATTTAGGTTTGCTGAAACGCAATAATGGGACGACTCCCTAACCACAAAAAACAACCCCTTAACGTAACACAATCTCCTTTGTACTTCGCTGTTGGCACTGCATATGTTGGCAGCTGACGTGCTCCAGGCATTGGCAAAACCCAGACCCTTTCATCAGATTAACAGGATGTAGCGTGATTCATCACTCCAAATCACTCGTTTACAGTCATCCACGGTCCAGTGGCGTCGCTCCTTACACCACCTCATGGGTCGCTTAGCATTGACTATAGAAATAGTGGCTTATCAGGAGGTGACCGACCATTGCATACCATTCTTTTTAACTCCCTAAGCATAGTCATTATCGCAGCTGATTTATTGGTAGCAATTTTGGAACTCAAGAATGGTTCCTTCCGCTGATTTCATGCGAATTATTACAACCACCATCCGCGTAGCTTGGCGGTTCTTGTCCATTTATGCATGTGGTTGTTTCCTCACGTTTCCAGTTCACAATCGCGTCACCGACATTCGACTCTGGCAGCTTTAGAAGTGTTGAAATATTCTTGATGGATTTTTTTATACAGATGACATCCAGAGACTAGTCCACGTCAGAGCCATTAAGCTGTTATTGCTTCTCTCCTGACAGCATAATACTGCTCGCATTGCTTTATAGTGACGGTTCCACCTGTCCTGACATCTAGTAGTCAGTTCCGTATTACATAGTTGTGTCTGGATACTTTTGATCAGATATTGTACTTCGCTTCAGTCGAAGATTTCTTCAAGTAACATAATCGTTGACAATCTTCAGGATTCGCCGGATTTTATAACTAGAGACATGACCTAAGTGTTTCACGTGAACAACAGCGGCTTAGCATATCACTTAAAAGTTGTTGCTTAGCATTGCGTGACTTCCAGATTCCTTGGATTTTGACCCAGATATTTGCATTTGCTACGTTATACTATACAATCACTTCAAAATGGTTATAAATCTGAAACTGCACAGTAGTGGTAAATGCAACATTAAAGCGATATTTTATTCCAACCAAGGACACCCTGTGCAGTGGCTTATTGTTGCTATGGTCTTCAGTCCAGAGACTAGTTTGATGCAGCTGTCCATGCTATTCTATCCTGTGCAAGCTTCTTCATCTTCCAGTACCTACTGCAGCATACATGCTTCTGAATCTGCTTAGTGTATTCATCTCTTGGTCTCCCTCTACGATTTTTACCCTCCACGCTGCCCTCCAGAATTAAATTGGTGATCCCTTGATGCCTCAGAACATGTGCTACCAACCGATCCCTTCTTCTAGTCAAGTTGTGCCACAAATTTCTCTTCTCCCTAATTCTGTTCAATATCTCCTCATCAGTTATGTGATCTACCCATCGAATCTTCAGCATTCTTCCGTGGCACCACATTTCGAAAGCTTGTATTCTCTTCTTGTCCAAACTATTTATCGTCCACGTTTCACTTCCATTCATGGCTACACTCCATACAAATACTTCCAAAAATGACTTACTGGCACTTAAATCTATACTTGATGGTAACAAATTTCTCTTCTTCAGAAACGCTTTCCTTGCCATTGCCAGTCTACATTTTATATCCTCTCTACTTCGACCATCATAAGATATTTTGCTCCCCAAATAGCAAAACTCCTTTACTACTTTAAGTGTCCCATTTCCTAATCTAATTCCCTCAGCATCACCGAGTTAATTCGACAACATTCCATTATTCACGTTTTGCTTTTGTTGATGTTCATCTTATATCCTCCTTTCAAGACACTGTCCATTCCGTTCTCGCATTCGGGAGGACGGCGGTTCAATCCCCCGTCTGGCCATCCTGATTTAGGTTTTCCGTGATTTCCTTCAATCGCTCCAGGCAAGAGACCGATGACCTCGCTGTCTGGTCTCCTCCTCCAAACAACCCAACCCCAACCATTCCGTTCAACTGCTCTTCCAGGTCCTTTGTTGTCTCTGATAGAATCACAATGTCATCTGCGAACCTCAAATTTTTATTTCTTCTCCATGAATTTTAATTCCAACTCCAAATTTTTCTTTTGTTTCCTTTACTGCTTGCTCAATATACAGATTGAATAACATCGGAGATAGGCTACAACCCTGTCTCACTCCCTTTCCAACCACTGCTTCCCTTGCTTGCCCCTCGACTCTTACAACTGCCATCTGGTTTCTGTACAAATTGTAAATAGCCTTTCGCTCCCTGTATTTTACCCCTGCCACCTTCAGAATTTGAAAGACAGTATTCCAGTCAACATTGTCAAAAACCTTCTCTAAGTCTACAAATGCTAGAAACGTAGGTTTGTCTCTCCTTAATCTATCTTTTAAAATAAGTCGTAGGGTCAGTATTGCCTCACATGTTCCAACATTGCTACGGAATCCAAACTGATCTTCCCCGAGGTCGGCTTCTACCAGTTTTTCCATTCGTCTCTAAAGAATTCGCGTTAGTATTTTGCAGCCGTGATTTATTAAACTGATAGTGCGGTAATTTTCACATCTGTCACCACCTGCTTTCTTTGGTATTGGAATTATTTTTCTTCTTGAAGTCTGAGGGTATTTCACCTGTCTCACGCCTCTTGCTCACCAAATGGTAGAGGTTTGTCAGGGCTGACTCTCCCAAGGCTGTCAGTAGTTCTAATGGAATGTTGTCTACTCACGGTGCCTTGTTTCGGCTTAGGTCTTTCAGTGCTCTGTCAAACTCTTCACGCAGAATCATATCTCCCATTTCATCTTCATCTACATCCTCTTCCATTTCCATAATATTGTCCTCAAGTACATCGACCTTATACAGACCATCTATATACTCCTTCCACCTTTCTGCTTTCCCTTCTTTGCTTGGAACTGGGTTTCCATCAAAGCTCTTGATATTCATGCAGGTGGTTCTCCTTTCTCCAAAGGTCTCTTTAATTTTCCTGTAGGCGGTATCTGTCTTACCCCTAGTGAGATAAGCCTCTATATCCTTACATTTGTCCTCTAGCCATCCCTGTTTAGCCATTTTGCAATTCCTATCGATATCATTTTTGAGACGTTTGTATTCCTTTTTGCCTGTTTCATTTACTGCATTTTTATATTTTCTCCTTTCGTCAATTAAATTCAATATTTCTTCTGTTACCCAAGAGTTTCTACTAGCCCTCGTCTTTTTACCTATTTGATCCTCTGCTGCCTTCACTATTTCATCCCTCAAAGCTACCCATTCTTCTTCTACTGTATTTCTGTCCGTCAATCCTGTCAATCGTTACCTAATGTTCTCTCTGAAACTGTCTACAACCTTTGGTTCTGTCAATTTATCCAGGTCCCATCTCCTTAAATTCCCACCTTTTTCAGTTTTTTCAGTTTTAATCTACACTTCATAACCAATAAATTGTGGCCAGAGTCCACATTGCCCCTGGAAATGTCTTACAATTTAAAACCTGGTTCCTAAATCTCTGTCTTACCAATATATAATCTATCTGAAACCTTCCAGTGTCTCCAAGCTTCTTCCATGTATAAAACCTTCGTTTATGGTTCTTGAACCAAGTGTTAGCTATGATTAAGTTATGATCGGTGCAAAATTCTACCGGGCGGCTTCCTCTTTTATTCCTTGCCCCCATGTCATATTCACTTACTACGTTTCCTTCTCTTCCTTTTCCTACTACCGAATTCCAGTCACCCATGACTGTTAAATATTCGTCTCCCTTCACTATCCGAATAATTTCTTTTATCTCATCATACATTTCATCAATCTATTCGTCATCTGCGGAGATGGTTGGCATATAAACTTGTACTACTGTGGTAGGCGTGGGCTTCGCGCCTATCTTGGCCACAATAATGCGTTCACTATGCTGTTTGTAGTAGCTTACCCGCACTCCTATTTTTTTATTCGTTATTAAACCTACTCCTGCATTACCCCTATTTGATTTTGTATTGATAACCCTGTATTCACCTGACCAGAAGTCTTGTTCCTCCTGCCAACGAACTTCACTAATTCCCACTATATCTGACTTAAACCTATCCATTTCCCTTTTCAAATTTTCTAACCTACCTGCCCGATTAAGGGATCTGGCATTCCACGCTCCGATCCTTAGAACGCCAGTTTTCTTTCTCCTGATAACAACATCCTCTTGAGTAGTCCCCGCCCGGAGATCCGAATGGGGGACTGTTTTACCTCTGGAATATTTTACCCAAGAGGACTCCATCATCATCATTTAACCACACAGTAAAGCTTCATGCCCTAGGAAAAATTATGGCTGTAGTTTCCCCTTGCTTTCAGCCGCTCACAGTACCAACACATCAAGGCCGTTTTGATTGGTGTTACAAGGCCAAATCAGTCAATCATCCAGACTGTTGCCCCTGCAACTACTGAAAAGGCTGCTGCCCTTCTTCAGGAACCGCACGTTTGTCTGGCCTCTCAACAGATACCCCTCCGTTGTGGTTGCACCTACGGTACGGCTATCTGAATCGCTGAGGCACGCAAGCCTCCCCACCAACGGCAAGGTCCATGGTTCATGGGGGGAGGGTGCAGTGGCTTATGATTTTAAAAAGCTGGAGCAAGTCATGTTACCGTGAGGGAAGTCGATTAGAAAATTAGACCTTAAAAATAGTGGAAGAGTTCTGCTGATTCGGCAGCAGACTAACTGATGGTGGGATAAAGAGAGAAAAGATAATGCAAAATTCAAACTAGTGGTTGTAAGAAAACCTTTCTTGAAAGAAAGAAATTTGTCGACATAGAATGTAAATTTAAGTTTTAGAAAGATTTTTCTAAACCTGTTTTATCTACAATGTAGTCTTATATGAATGTGAAACGTGGGCAACAACAGGGCGTGGCATTCATTTTTCCCATGGTCATACTTGCATATCTGCTTCGTCATTATGCACTTTATCAGTCTCATTATTCCGACGCCTGTATTCCCTTTTCCGTGTTTCATGTACTACTTTTTTTAGTTGCCTCTTTCATCCATTTGATTTTGTATGTCATGTGTTACCCCAGGATTTGTATTGGGCGTTGTCTTTTTGCCTTATTACTCCTCTGGCGCCGTCAGTATTAGGTCTCTCAAAACTATCCATCCATGTCTTGTTGTATTTATTTCTCCAATTTGTTAGTCGCCTAACGATTCGTTTAGTAGGAAATAATATCCACGAAGAAAAATGAAAGTTGTACATAAACAGAATGATGATGTATGATGAGGTCCCATACTCCGAGGAGCGTAGAGGAAGATGCGGGAGACCCGCAGCGCTGTATTGGGCAAGGTCCTAGTAGAGGTGGTTTGCCATTGCCTTCCTCCGATCGTAATGGGGATTAATAATGAAGACGACACAACACCCTGTCATCTCGAGGTAGGAAAAATCCCTGACCCCACCGGGAATCGAACCCGGGACCCCGTGCGCGGGAAGCGATAACGCTACCGCAAGACCACGAACTGCGGACATAAACAGAATAATTAGTAGAAAATAAACCTGAAGATAGAAGACAAGAAAGACCGAGGTATCCCTACAGGCAAGTAGTGAATGCTTGATCAAATATTATTTGAAAAATATTATTACATTACAATTTCCACAATAAATCTGCAATCATTGTCATCATAGTCATTTATTGCATTAAGGGACCTTTAACGCCTATAGCAGAAAACGAAGTAACCACACGGCAAAAAGAGAAAAACAGCACTCTGTAAAAAATCAATTAAAAGAGAACACATTATAAAAAGCACAGTAAAATGGTTCTGTGTCAATAGAGGAGATACCTATCGTAGAGGGTAGTCCATCGTTGCCGGGCTCCAGCTTCATCTCCCATCGCTGTCGGCTCTACTTCTTTAACGATTATTAATACTCGATCCTTCCATCGCGTCCTTGTACGTCCTCTTGGGCTTTTTCTAGGAGGTTAAGAACAGAGGACTGTCAGTTCGACGGATGTGGCTGACTCCATTGTAGCCTCTTGTGCCTCAAATTCGGCCATAGTGTGGCTTTCCAAACCGCCGGTACGGGTATTGTTTCGTTCTTCGTTCCCGTTGACCTTCCTTGATAATGTAGACGAGTCCATAGATCTTTCGAAATACCTTATTCTCAATGGCACAGATCCGCGGATAAACCAGGAATACATTATTATTGGAAAGTATGCAGTCTATCATAAAAAGGCAATGTCAATCGAACATGGTGTAATAGGAACGAAAGATGTTTGGACACCAAGAAAAGAAACAAAACTAGACTAACAAGATTATAGTCGCGCACCGAATATCAAAGTATTACATTCTGTAACCAAAGAAAATAAACGAAGACTTGCTCCGTTACTATGGACTACGTGGAATATGTAATTACGCACTGAAGTGACAAAAATCATGATATACCTCCTAATATCGCCTCGGACCTTCTATTGCCCCGCGTAGTGGAGCAGCTCGACGTGGCAAGGGCTCAACAAGTCGTTGTAAGTCATCTGCATACGCAAATACCGGGCCATACCTTTATAGCCGTCCATAATTGCCAAAGTGTTGCCGATGCAGAAGTTTGTGCACGAACTGACCTTTCGCTTACGTCGCACCAATTTTTGGTGGGATTCATATCGGGCGATCTGGGTGTCCAAACCATTCGCTCGAACTGTCCAGAATGTTCTTCACGGAAGTCACGAACGACTGTGGTCTGGCGACATGGCGTATTGTCATCTGTGAAAATTGCATTGTTGTTTGGGAACATGGAGTCCATGAATGGCTGCAAATGATCTCCCGTTAGCCGAACAGGACCATTTCCAGTCAATGATCGGTTGAGTTGGACCATAGGACACAGTCCATTCCATGTAAACACAGCCCACACCATTGTGGAGCCACCACTAGCTTGCACAGTGCCTTGTTGACAACTTCGGCCTGTGGCTTCGTGCGGTCTGCGCCACACTCGAACCCCTACCAACTGAAATCGGGACTCATCTGACCAGACCACAGTTTTCCGATCGTCTAGGGTCCAACCGCCATGGTCACGAGCCCAGGCGAGTCGCTGGAGGCAATGTAGTGCCGTTAGCAAATGGGCTCGCGCCGGTCGTCTGCAACCATAGCCCATCACCGCCAAATGTCGCCGTACTGTCCTAACGGATACATTGTAGGTCTCACATTGCTTTATGCGGTTATTTCACGCAGTGTCGCTTGTACGCTCTTGGAAATTGAAATAAGAACACCGTGAATTCATTGTCCCAGGAAGGGTAAACTTTATTGACACATTCCTGGGGTCAGATACATCACATGATCACACTGACAGAACCACAGGCACATAGACACAGGCAACAGAGCATGCACAATGTCGGCACTAGTACAGTGTATATCCACCTTTCGCAGCAATGCAGGCTGCTATTCTCCCATGGAGACGATCGTAGAGATGCTGGATGTAGTCCTGTGGAACGGCTTGCCATGCCATTTCCACCTGGCGCCTCAGTTGGACCAGCGTTCGTGCTGGACGTGCAGACCGCGTGAGACGACGCTTCATCCAGTCCCAAACATGCTCAATGGGGGACAGATCCGGAGATCTTGCTGGCCAGGGTAGTTGACTTACACCTTCTAGAGCACGTTGGGTGGCACGGGATACATGCGGACGTGCATTGTCCTGTTGGAACAGCAAGTTCCCTTGCCGGTCTAGGAATGGTAGAACGATGGGTTCGATGACGGTTTGGATGTACCGTGCACTATTCAGTGTCCCCTCGACGATCACCAGTGGTGTACGGCCAGTGTAGGAGATCGCTCCCCACACCATGATGCCGGGTGTTGGCCCTGTGTGCCTCGGTCGTATGCAGTCCTGATTGTGGCGCTCACCTGCACGTCGCCAAACACGCATACGACCATCATTGGCACCAAGGCAGAAGCGACTCTCATCGCTGAAGACGACACGTCTCCATTCGTCCCTCCATTCACGCCTGTCGCGACACCACTGGAGGCGGGCTGCACGATGTTGGGGCGTGAGCGGAAGACGGCCTAACGGTGTGCGGGACCGTAGCCCAGCTTCATGGAGACGGTTGCGAATGGTCCTCGCCGATACCCCAGGAGCAACAGTGTCCCTAATTTGCTGGGAAGTGGCGGTGCGGTCCCCTACGGCACTGCGTAGGATCCTACGGTCTTGGCGTGCATCCGTGCGTCGCTGCGGTCCGGTCCCAGGTCGACGGGCACGTGCACCTTCCGCCGACCACTGGCGACAACATCGATGTACTGTGGAGACCTCACGCCCCACATGTTGAGCAATTCGGCGGTACGTCCACCCGGCCTCCCGCATGTCCACTATACGCCCTCGCTCAAAGTCCGTCAACTGCACATACGGTTCACGTCCACGCTGTCGCGGCATGCTACCAGTGTTAAAGACTGCGATGGAGCTCCGTATGCCACGGCAAACTGGCTGACACTGACGGCGGCGGTGCACAAATGCTGCGCAGCTAGCACCATTCGACGGCCAACACCGCGGTTCCTGGTGTGTCCGCTGTGCCGTGCGTGTGATCATTGCTTGTACAGCCCTCTCGCAGTGTCCGGAGCAAGTATGGTGGGTCTGACACACCGGTGTCAATGTGTTCTTTTTTCCATTTCCAGGAGTGTATATTAGCATTGACAACTCAACGTGAATGTCGCTGTTCTCGGTCGCTAAGTGAAGGCCGTCGTCCAGTGCGTTGTCGGTAATGCCTGAAATTTGGTAATCCGGGCATACTCTTGACCCTGTGGATCGCGGAATACTGAAGTCTCTAACAATTTTCGAAGTGGAATGTCCCATGCATCTAGCTCCAGCTACCACTCCGCATTCAAAGTCTGTTACTTCCTGTCGTGCGGCCGTAATCAGGTCGGAAACCTTTTCACGTGAATCGCCTGAGTAAAAATGACAGCTGTGCCAGTGCATTGCTCTTTTACATCTTGTGTATGCGATACCTCCGCCATCTGTATATGTGCATACCTCTATCCCACAATTTTTGTCACCTCATCGTAGGTGGCACGATGACATTAACTGGTCTCTGTCGTAAAGACGCAATATAGATCAGGAGTAGCAGCGTTGCAATATGTGAAGAAACGGACGTTGCTGTATCAGAAAAACTCTCAGCTAAAGAAAAAGGAGACGAAATGCGAGTTTACGAAATTTCATGAAGGTGAAAACGTACGTGGCGTACAAATAATTACCTAAATGGCAAATTTTCCTAGTACGTCTTGGGCACACGATGACCCAGCAACTGGGAAACGAGTACTGCTCAGTGGAGGCTGCATGCGCTCTCGCAGGCTTCCCTCGCAGCGGGCCGTATTAGGTGGGGCCTCCCGACACGACTCAGGAGGGCCGACCCTGCGACACCGATGAATAATTTACTGCCACGGGCAGCCCCCAGCCCCCGCTAATAGGGGCGCCGTATTCCTAATCTGTTACCAGCACAGCGCGCCGCGCCGTCACCGAACCGCGCGGCCCGGCCCGGCCCTGCCCAGGCTGCACACCGTGTCGCCCTGCGTGTCGGGCTCGGCTGCGGCCCCTCCCACCGGGCACGCCCACGCCGGCCGCTCCGCCGCCGCCGGTCACGGGAAACAACTCCCTGCGGGCGTAGTCCGAGGAGCGCTGCTCATGCTCTCCTGCTTGGCTGCCTCTCAGACAAGCCAGCGTCGCTCTCGTATGCAAGCATTCTCGCAAAACGAAATTCCGTCTGCTGAATCATAACATCTGAAAACGAAACTGTTCCCAGTCAGGGTAATATTAGGTCTTCTTTTTTGCTTACGCCGTTTTTTCTCGAAGTTCGAGGCGTTATTGTGAAAAACATTTGAAGAATTGTCCTTTGCTGGCCTACCACTTCCTCCTTCCTCTCGGACAGCATACGAGTCACGGGGCGGAAGAACTGGGCGTCTTTTGAGATCATGAATCGATCTGTTACGACTTCTGCACCAGTTGTTAGCAGCAGACACACTGGCTGCGCCAAAGACTGAGACAGCGTGGAGTTTTACAATTATTTATTGAAATTCCTTTACAATTTCTCCCTCGTCGTCGCTGCCCAGACCTGCGGATCCCTCAGCCTGGCTGCTGCTGTGAAGATTCTCCGACAATGCGCGCAACGCGCGCCGCTGATCGCACTCGCGAGCCTCAGGCCACCAGTGCTCCGCTGAAGCGAGGATGCCCTGTGGTTGAGATGAACTCGTCGCCGCCTGCTGCACCGGCGGCTGGGAAGCCTTCAGTCGCGATGTCCTCGAGGTCCCGTCATGGACGGATCACCCGTCGTGGGGCCGGGTTGCCGTGAAGCCCGGGCGTCAGTCTCCGGCGGCGCCTGCGACCAAGAGCGTGCTGCGGCCGGTCCTGCTGGAAGTTCTCGCTGTGGTTAGTTAGCCATGGTGCCGACCGAACTCGGGCCGACCTCTAGAGCTGAAGTTGACATCTGGCGGCGAACGGATGACTTCTGCGACCTGGAACAGACTTCCAGAATCGTCACCTACGAAGATTGAACATTCGGACACGGACCACGTCCGTCCTCAGATCCGAACTGCTTCCTAATGGCTTCTGTCTGTTGCAGCCTGCGCTCCACTATTTATATCCGGCAGGAGGACGTTTTTTACCCTCGGTGGTAGCTTTTTGTTATTACTCCCACAGTATATTGCAGCGTAACTTAGCGTGCTGGCCTCACTTCCCCTTACTCAGCACTCTCCAGGCTTCGCTCGGCGCTCAGTCTGTGTGCGTCCTTGCGTCAGCCTGTCGGTAGACTGCTGCTGTCAGCATGGCTATCTGTGCGTGCTTACTTCACAACGCCTCGGTCGCCGGCGTGCCTCTGTTTTGCCATTCTCCACTGTGTGAAGCGACGCTTACTACATGTGGCCGCAACAGATCCAATTTTGCACTTGTTCGTATGGCGAAATTGCTGGTTAGCCAGGCCGCGTCCCATTGATCGATAAAGATGGTAGTCAGAAGGAGAAATGTATGGAGAACACAGCGGGTGGAATAGGACTTCCCATGTAGACGTTTTCAAGGATGTTTTCACGGGTTTTGCGACATGGGTTCGAGCATTGGCATGTTGCAAAATCACATTGGCATGTCTGTCGCTGTATTGTGACCGTCTGCCTTTTCGCGCTCGGCTCAGACGCATCAATTGCTGTCGATAACGATCTCCTGTGATTGTTTCCGTCGCTTCCAGTTTCGTTTAACTTCTCCCTTCCATTGTTATGCCGGTCTTCGACGTCAAAATCACCGTTCTTGAAGCGTTGAAACCATTCTCTGCACGTTCTTTCATTTATTCGTGCTTCGCCGTAGGTCTTACACAACATTTCATGAGCATCAGCTGCAGATTTCTTCATGTTAAATCAAAAATTAAAACTTCGCGCAATTGGCTAGAATTGGGCTCGTATGTTGATATATTCAATCGAGAATATGTTCGTCGTGTGCAGTCACAAATCGACTATCATCTTGATGGCGTTATGTTTACAAATGACTAAGGTCATTGAATGACGCTTACCACCCACCACATCCCGCTACTACCATCTATTGCAAAACGACGAAAGCAAAGTTGTAGACCTAATAATCTAGTCGTAGGTCAGGTAGTGAAGTATCCAAAACTTCCAGCAAATCTATATTTCTTGTATTCCGCGTGGAAGAAACAGAGAATTGTGTGAGTTATCCATAAATAGAAGGTGTCCCAATAATCTTGACCAACCAAATGACTTTTTCTCCAGAAACAAAATACAAAAAGCGTCAATCGAACGTTCATCTAGCAAGGGGACATGGGCCAGCATGACTCCATTTTTTTAAGAAACATATGAACAGAAATAGTACATCTTTTTTAAAATAACCCTTTATATATTATTCGGTAATCTACTTCTCCTCAAGACCTGTTCAAAATCATGTTAGAGTGAACCATTCGCATAAACATGTCACTGTTAAAAACGTACGCGAGACTGACTTTGATTCTCTTGTACTCACGAGCAGTGTAAGTTCCCTGGGGAATGTAACTCGTCGACTTGCTTGGGTTGACAGTAAGCAAATAGGAAAGCAAGGAATATGCATATCGTAATTCAGTCAACCATCATCAGTTGAATGTTTGTGTGAGTACAACGTACACCAACGCAGATGAGGTAAATGTGCTACTCCTCTGTGGAGGATGTGAGTTAGCAGAACAGTAGTTGCAGTAATGTTTTCTTTCTTACGATACAGGTACATATAGTACAGTACTTTAATACTTTCAAACAATATGTTGTCTACAGTGAACGCAGTCTTTGATTAAAAACTGCATCATAGTTGCTAGTCATTTATTGTGAATGAAGGTAGCCTTAATGCTAGTCAGGGACACGAACTCTACAGAGAGCGATATATTGATAAGAACGCACAGATATTTGCTCATCGTATTGTCACGCTTCAGGAAACCGGAAATTTCAACCCAAGGCAACGCAGTCGTCGTAATACTCGCACAGACGATCCACCGTAGTTACAGCTTTTGCTTCTGATGCAATGAATTCACACGTTTGCATACGACAGTTTGAAGTGTAGACTGGGATAGCTAAGATCAATTTCCATCACATCTATTAAGCCACCAGTACGTGCAAGAGTACATTATCATGTACACTTGCACCAGAATCATGCACAGTCGAGTGAACGGGCACGTAGCAAATCGTCGCTACCAGAACTACTTGTTCAGTGTTCTTTTTACCGATGAATGTTGGTTCTCAAGCAAAGAACAGGTAAATACAAAGAACATACATTATTGTTCCACGAAATCCACAATGACTGAAAGAGGTGAAACATCAGCGTCAATGGAGAGTTTGTGTCTGGTGTGGAATGCTTGTTACTGCAGTTATTGGCCTTTAAAAGTTTCATCAGTGGCACGTAAACAGCAGGGCATGTACCATCATTATCACGTGAATTATTCCTCGTCTTCTGACGAAATGCTGCTAATAACTAGATATCTTATGTGGTATCAGTACGATGCATGTCCGGCACATATTGCCTTCCGTTCACGTCGTGTTCTCAACTAACGATGTCCCCCGAGATGGATTGATCGTGCAGAAATAGTGGATCCCAGTGCTCGGTCTCCTGCCTTTAACTTTCGTGGACTTTCTTCTTTGAGGATGCGTGAAACACGTTGCCTGTCGCGATATTCCAACAGCTGCTGAGAACATGCTCGTATTTCACTTCAGCGGCAGTTGTGGAAGCAGCGATGTATTCTTTCATCCCAGGCGTAGACCCGCGTATCAGTGTCCATGGTCACCACTTCGAGTACCTGGAAATACTCTATCCTTTCTGTGCCCACACTGTGCTACCGTACTTGAGATTGATATTTAGCTTTTGAACAGATCTTTAGGGGAGGAAACTGGATTATAGAATAAAAACTAAACAGTTCTATTACAGGAAAGAGAAGCCGTGCTGCTATTAGTATTTTAGAGAAGAACAAATATGCAATAAAGGAAGTCGTGCTGGTCATTGTCCCCTTAAAAAAAATTGCTTTACAATTTTTTTATTATTTTACTTCTCGACAAATGTTATTTGAAGGGGTCAGGTTAAATGGGACACCCTGTGTAAAAGGTTATTCAATTGTGTGACGAGGCTTACAGCTTATTCCAGAGGTGGTACCAACAAAGAAAAATCATGTAAATGTATCGTCTTGCTTTCGCGGCCGGAATCAGTTTCTATAACATTCCACAGAGTTGTAGATAGCGTCATATAGTGATTATACAAGCATAAGAACGGACTACGCTCGAGAGGACGCTCCATCTTTCGTGGCAGTAAAAAGTTCCGCGATAGGCACACTATGCTCTGACTGGTCCTATGTACACCGGACATCGCGGGAGCTGCATCACGTCATCACATACGATGATCAGTATAAAAAATCGAATTAACATCCCGAGGCAGTAAAGTTACATAGCAGGTAGCCGGAAAAGCCAAAAGGAAATGTTCTGGTCTGTTGTAGTGCAAGAAGGGGTGCGCCATTTCGTTTTGGTTTTTCTAGCTACGTGCTACCGGGGTAGTGAGAACGTACCTCATAAAAAATAATAATGAAATTACGTAAATTTGCTGTCTCGAGGTGAAAATTAAAGCAGTACGACCGTTGTTTGCCAATATCTACCAGTTACATTCCATCAAAAATTACAGCAGTTAAAGAACTTCAGCTTCCTTCCTTTCCATTCCCGCCATCCAGTCGTACGAAGAATTTTATGTACGCTTCTCCCCGCGAATTGTAGGCCTCGGGGCAGTGTATTGAAGCTAAAGAAGCATCGCTCCAGTGGTATTGCCTACACGTACTCCAAAAAGTATTCGTCTAATACTTGAGTCTATGTATAGTTTGTGAAACATTGTCAGAATAAAGTACGACAGGAAAATGGACTTGTTTATCAATTAGTGAAAACGGGAATACAATAAAGAAACCCAGATTAGTATTTACGAAAACCTAGTTAAATATTCAAAAGCGGAGTTCGAGTCTCGTTTCGCCAAACAGTTTTAATCTGCCAGGAAGTTTCATATCAGCGCACACTCTGCTGCAGTGTGATAATTTCATTCTGCAGATAAGTATTCGTCTGCAGCACTGAAAAAGACACTCTGAACCAGAATGTTATGGTTAGTACTTACTAGGCCCTCCTTTCGTCTGTGTAATGTCTATCATTCTCCTTGCTATGGATTTGACCAGAAATTCTGTTGCCTGGACTGTAATGTTATGCCATTCTCCTAGTAGAGCGTTTTTTATATAATTTCCATAGGATATGTAATAATTCCTCACATTTTTGTCGAGTACATTCCACAAATTGTCTATTTGACTAACAGCTGGAGATTGCGCTGGTGTCATCCAACAGTAAGCGTTATACAACAGCCACAGCCTTTCATCTAGAGCTGTATGTTTTGGATCATTATCTTGTGTGAAAATAGAATGCCCAGAAAGATCGATATTCTTAATACTTCTGGGAAGATGAGTTTTTAGGATGTTTACGTAAACCTTGTGGTCCATAATTCCATCAGTAAAACACAAATCTCCCCCCCCCCCCCCCCCATACCATTCACACTCAGGCAGCCCCAGTCAAGTACGGAACCTCTTCTGTGTTCAGCTGAGGCTGTTGCAGTTCTCTCTTAAAAGTTCATAATTCTTATTTCTCCACGCTATTAATCGCCCATTTGACTTAAACAGTTCAAATCGACTGTCGTCAGTAAATACAATTGTGTTCCAGAAATTAAACCCATAAGATTTATACTCTCCTGGAAATGAAATTCACTTCCTTCTGTTGATTTTTATTAATGTATGGTTTTCTGCGGGCTGTTCGGGCTCTATACCCAGCCACATTTCTTGCAGTCTGTGCTGAAGCAGACTTTCCTTTGAAGTGCACTAGCAAGCTTTGGAGCTCTTAGCTTTGGATTTTTCCTGGATCTCGAATAGTACTGCCGGACGGCAGCTTCGTGATGGGTTTTCGTACGTTTGTTCTGATTAAACCTGTATATGATAGTCTTCACTATACTGGTAGGTCTGCCATTACTAGGAACAACCTGGTATTTCTGTCTTCTTTTGTAGTTTCGCGACATTTTCGAACCATATTAACTCTACTTAAATATCACGTAATGGTTTTGAAAATGTAGGAGGAACTATCATTAAAGTGGATGAAAGACAACTCCATAAGGAAAGGGAGAGGCGTGTGTCCGTGTGGCACCCTATTAGTCGACCACAATGTTATTGTACCTAGGAGTGAGGGCACCTCGACCGTCTTATTGTGAGTCTTTATCGTGGTATTTCTCGAGGACACGCTGAACCATTTGGTAGTATATGCACAGCTATCCTGAAGGCATTCACAGATTGATGCGTTTTCGTTAGTCACCACTGTACCTGTTTACTGTAACGTCACGCCGTATTCCTGACAGTGGACACAGGAGGCCAAGTGCAATAATATTGGGGTCGGGTAATACCTGGAATTTTGACTACTAGACGAATAATTGTTTGACGTCAACTGGGGCACGATTTTCAATAACGTGGATTTGTTGTATTTCTAAATGAAGATATTAACCGATGTAAGGAAATAATTATTGTTTGTTCCTTAGCTATGTTTTTATGTTTGTGTTATCGATGAAACCCACTCAGAACTGAGGAATCTGAAACCTAATGAACATGTGACAGGATTCATGGCCTCTTACTGCAAGCAGTCCCCTCAACAAATTAGGCATGTGACCACACCTTCAGAACCTACTTAGACGTGGCAACACAGTACAGCAGAGATTCTGCATGGCATGCATTCGGCAAGTCAAGGTTAGGCATTTAGAGATCTGTGAAACCAGATGAATACGCACAAGTGGCGCTATTCTTATAAATTACGGGTCGCTGATTTGTGGCCGCGGAGCTGGCTCCCGATAGGGTCCCACGTATTATGTTTCATAATGTTCAGGTGAGTTGAATTTGGTGATCATGACAGCGTAAGTTCACTACCATGCTTCTCAAACCGCTATACCACTATCTGACCTTGTGATAAGGACAGTTACTCTGCTGGAAGTTGCCATCGCGAAGACATGAAGCATAAGGGAATGCAGATGGTACCTAATTGTGTTCATTCGCGGTGCCTTCCATTTTGGGTCCCGTTAAGCTCCAGTTGAACATATTCCATAGCATAATCTAGCTCCCAGTCGCCTGCGTCCGTGGCGCGGTAAAAGTTTCGAGCATCCGTTCGCCTGGATAATGGCATATCCCGACACGTCCACTGACCTGGTGTAACAAGAAACGTGATTCGATCGACCAGGTGACGTATTTCCACTGATCTACGGGTCAAACTCGATGATCCGGCGCCCACTGCCACCATCGTAATTGACGATGTCGTTTTTGGGACAGTATGGGAACACATAGAGGCCGTCTGCTACGGAGCCCCATGTTCAAATTGTGTGTTGATCGTCTGTTGTGAAACACGTGTACCTGCAGGAGCATTGCACTCCGGTGTCAGGTCTGCTACAGATCGTCGTTTATCCTGCGTTGCAGTGCGGAAAAGCCTTCGATATCCAAGTTATGAGGTGAGCCGTGGACATCAAACGCCTTGTCACCGTCGCCTTCTCGTGATTTCACTAGCCATCAACAACTTTACATAGATGCTCACGACAGCAGCAAGAGAACGGCTGTCGAGCTTCGCCGTTTCCGAGACGCTCGTACCCAGACGCTTTCCTATAACAGTCTGGCCTTTTTTTTTTTTTTTAAGTCTCTTATCTCCGTAGATTCCCCATTTCTGTCGCTAGAATGATTCCCCATTCGTCACTTCTTCGCTTTTGTACTTCCCTTACTGCGTCACCTGCCCCTAACACCACTAGGCGACATTTAATCTCGCAGCGGGCAATGGTCACAATGTCTGTATCATCAGTGTATATTAACACCCCAAGGTCTGCAATACTGCCAGGCCCGTCCTTCAGATCCGATGCCCAATGCTGTATTCACACACCCCCTGTAATAGAAACCCTTGAAGTAGTTATCGTAAATGATAGAGTTTTCATTAACCTCCGCGGTCCATTGAGGTTTGCGTGTTTCGAAACACAACGGTACGTTTTGAAACTCTCTGAATCGTAATATGTTCCGCGAATATTTATTTCAAAAACATCTATTTCTTCTTGAGAGGGGAGAATAATGCACAGTTCTCTCATCTGCATTTATCCCACCATACAATTAATGTGCTTTCCTACGCAGCAAAGCCAGTGCATTGATTTCATCACCAGACACACGCTCCGCTTGCGTAATCTTAAACGATATCTACAGTAGGTCTTGATTTACGTAAAAATGTTGTCTTTCTCCTCAGCTTGGCGAAGCATTACTCGTGTTGTTGCGTATTTTAGTAGTTTTGCAGTTTTATCGTTTGATACCTTTGTGGCCACGAATGATTAGTTAATATATACTACATAAAGCAATTAGGAATAACAACTAATGGCTGATGTAATTTATGATTTGTAGCCGAGTAAATGATTTCACTTGTGCTCTTATGCGGAATCGTGAAATCAGCTGGAAACCCGAAATTCACCATGATCTTACGTCAACGACAAGTGATGCCCATCATTTCATTGGTTTTCCCGTCTCTCTCTCTCTCTCTCTCTCTCTCTCTCTCTCTCTCTCTCTCCTGTCGGTGGGTCGGTATCCCTAGGTAATATGCATATTAGATACTGACATCTTGCCTTCAGGCCGTACGTAATTCTTTTCGTTTTTGTGCTTTCCTTATATTTTCCAGAAAATACCTTATCAGTTCTATCTCGCGCTGTAATGGACCGTCGTTTCGAAGCTGCTTTTTTCCGTATACGTCTCGCTTCCTTGTACCAGAGCTAGGCCTTTTACGTAGACCTAGAACTTTTTATCTCATTTCTGTGTTGTTCTCCAGAAATCTTTGCGTTAGCTGAAGTATCTGGTTGATGTTCTTCGTTTTCGTCGTGGCCTTAGTATCTCTGTCGACACTTAATTTACACCTAGATTATATGAAATCTGACACTTATTCAAGATTATGCTCTTCGAGCACTAGTTTAAGTCCTATAACCTCCGAACGAGGTGTAGCAGTCGTTAAGACACTGGCTGGCATTAAAGAGGCCAGCAGTTCGAACCCTTGAACTACCATCCATATTTAGATTTTTCTTGGGTTTTATAAATCGCTGAAAAAAATGCCGGAATGGTTCCTTTCAAAAGGACACTGTCGACTCCCCCTTCCCCCTGCCAAGTTTCTCCACACCGACTTTGTTCTCCACCTCTGATTACCTCGCTATCGACAGGCCATTGAACACTAATCTTCGTTTTCTTCGACGAAATTAAATACTTCTCTATGTTGGTATCTCTTTTTCGCGCACGATAATCATCGTGTGTCATTTACATAGTGTCATCACATGATAACAAAGTCATGCTCCTTCTTAAAGGATACATCACAAGAAAAACAGGGAAACCAGGGTCAAATTACGAGACTATTATGTATAACGTCTGTTGTTGGTCATTTGGCCCGAAATAAATGTATATACCTAAAATTGTCGCCGTTTGCATTTGATAAACAACTTACTTGCTAGCAGGAGCTTTGGCAGTCATGATGTTAGTAATGGTCTCTTGTTTTATTTCAGGACATCCTGTGCAAAGTAAAAACTTTACTGGTCGACGAGAAACGACACCTGAGGTTCGGAGACTGGAACGCTAACGATGTAAGTATACCACTTTGCAGTCAGCGAGAGAATGGATACATTAGAACACTTCGTTAAGCCCCCACTCAACCGAGGAGAACCCATGCAATTCTTGAAGAGCACTCTTCTCTTCTCCTCTCCTCTGCTACCCGGCCAAAGCGCAGAGTCAGCGCGCTGGAGAGGTGTGCGGGCGCCCCGCTGCGGCTGCACCTGGGGCGACCATCGACAACGTCACTAATGCGGCCGCCCGCTGCGCCTCCTGAGTAATGGTCGCCTGACAGCCGTGCTCTGCTCGCCCCTGTTTGCGTCTCCTCTGTTTCCTGCCACAACACTCCTCTGGGCCAGGGGTCATCTCGCCTCTACCTGCGATTGCATCTCTAGTTTTAATTTTTCCTTTCGGCGTTTTATGTTGCTGAATTCCGTCACGTATTTGGAATTTACATGTATTCAAAAAAGCCATTTTGTTTGTTGATTCGATAAAGACTTCACCACGTACACTCTCTCAGATGGTAGAGATCCCAGTCACTCAGTCTTTTATCGTGGTTTTCGCTCTGTCACTAACGAGCTTTCAGCAAGCCCAGAAATAGAGGCGCAGAAACAGTATTACATCCAGTTTTGGCCCATCCTAGCGGTACCATCGTCAGTGTTGGCTTTTACGTAGGAAGAGACACTGACGGAACGAATGTCATGCAGAAATGTGGTGCAGTTGCGGCATCAAATGTTCTACGCCATTCACTGGACTGTGAATATTTAAATCCATCTCACAAGGGAAGCATGCAGTATACTATCTGACCAAAAATATCAGGACATCCCTTCGTAATGCGGAACTGATGATTAGATGTCATGAAACGCGACTCCGGCAGTATACAAATAGGGCGAAGTGTTGTATTGTCGGTAGAGAAGCAGGAACAGCAGAACGGATCGGTCAGAAGAGCCCACAGACTTCGAAAGTCGATTGTTGGTGAGGTGATAATGACGTGGAAACGCAAAGGAATAACTGCAGCTAAACCAAGACCAGGCAGACCTCCTGTACTGACAGACACGTCGAGCACTGCGGAGGATTGTTGTAAAAAGTAGCGCATCGTCAGCGGAAGGAATTACTCGTGAGTGCCAAAGTACTACCACCAGTCCAGGTACCACAGCGACTGTACGTAGGAAGTTGAAAAGAATGAGACACAGTAGTCGAACAGATCCTCACAAGCTACACATTTTTTGTAGCCAGTTAGCGCTAAGCGACGTTGAAAGTGGTATACAGGTGGACGCCACTGGGCATTGGATGACTGGAAACGAGTGATTTGGAGTGATGGGTCACGCTGTATGCTCCTAAGTCGAATCGAATGTTGAAAGGTCAGTTTCGAAACAGGCTATCTCGCCTACTTTCGGAGGTCTGTAGAGGACGCACATTAGGCAAATTTTCTTAAGGGATTTGATACTTACGAACCTATATTTGACTTGTGCTACTACTCCACCTGATCATCTGTTACTTCTGTTGTGTCTTTGGACAGTGGCGTCTAAATTTAGGCAACTGAAGAGCACACTTGGCTTGAGCCGGCTGTTCACATTCATTAGAAGAAAGACATGGATGTTGATATTCTGAAATATACGGCGGAGTTCGTCGAAATGAGTTGACCAACTATGTTCTGCAGTAACAATACAGACACACGGCTAGAACCTGTGGCTGCATTAGTAGACAAGTTCGTAGCTTCTAAAGCACACCCTTTAGAATTCATTTACACTGTTTTTTTTGTTTTTTTTTTTTCATTTTTTATCCTCAACATTATCCAGTCATCTCTTGTTCACTAGCTATTCATCCTAAATTCGGATACCATATTATTCAATTTTTTTTTATCTTTCAGCAGTGAAATCCTCGCATATTATCAGGCTTGTCATCGCGAGTTTCTTAATCACTCTGTTTCAGACCTTTTCGTATATGACACAAACCTCACGATTGTGGATCTAGGTTTCGCAGATAACAGCGTTCTACATCCTACTCTATAACTTCTGATTGTAGAATGTGCTGCATGTGTATTTGTTCTTGCTTTAAGGTTTTACAATTTAAAATGGCTATGTAAATAGTAAACATTTTGATTTTACCAGTGCTGCACAAAAATATGTAATCCACATTGCCTTCGCCTAGAAGAATTACGAGCGATGTTCTGTATCATTTTACCAAAATGGAAGAAAAAGGAAAATGCTGCTACTGTCAGCAGATAATTTCCAGTGCTTCTGGCTCATCATCAAACCTGAAGAGACATTCTAAAATAGAAGCTTACTACAGTACCTCTGGAACGATGTGGGGGAAGCCGATCAAGATCGCTATCAATCAGTTCAGAAATTCAAGAAATCGCTTCTCGTGAACTATCATCACTGACGCCTGCTTCCACCTCCCAAAAAGGCAGATTGAGTCTCAAGCTGTATCCACCCCATCAGTGTCGTCAGGTTCTGGACCAAGTCCTGATTTATTTCCTTCTGTGGTGCCCCACCCTCAACTACTTTTCATTTACAACAACCAATAAGTAATTTTTTTAATATTATAAAGCCACTCACATTAAATAAAAGTAAGTCATTAGATATACAGCTTTAAAAAATGACTTGCAGGTAATACCAGCCTCTCTCTTAGTTGCTTTGCCCAAACTATAATTAACCAAGTTGAAAAACGTTGCCACTTTGCATCATGAGTTATTTGATAAAACTAAAAATGACTTGACCACAGTAAAGGCAGTCTGCCCTTCGTCTCATGCGTGGACGAGTGTAAATTACATTACTTTCTATGCACCCACTGCGCATTTCATAGATGAGAATAGTGAACTAAAGTCATACCTTTTAGAGCGCTCGCAGTTCGAAGACAAACTGCAGAAAACATCTCAAACTGGGTAAAGTGTATTATCCTAAATACAATATCAGTTTTAAAATCACGCCCATAATAACAGAAAATCCGTAAAATATGAAATTAACTGCCATGCTTCTGAAACTATCACATATCCCACGCTTTGTACATTCTTTCGACCTCACTGCTCTACACGCAGTTCAGAAGTCCACACAGAAAATCATTGACAAGGCCAAATGAATTGTTATATTTCTTAAGGAGAGGCCTTTTGCTTCAAGCAAACTTGCTGAAATGCAAGAAAATTAAAAAAAAAAAAAAAAAAACGACTGAAACAAGATGGCTCAACGAGATGGAACTCTGCTTACGAAATGTTGCAAAGATTAACTGTAAATAAAGATCCCATAATTTCTTACCTCGCTATTTTGAGTGGAAAATCGGTCACCTTAAACTTAAAACGTACAGACTGGGAGATAATGCAACAGATTTTACAGATTTTCAAAGTTTTCTGTGAGGTAATCAAAGCGGTGTCCTGAGAGAAAACAGTCTCATTTTCGAAAATGAAAGTCTTGCCAAGATTAATGGAACGGAAAGTAAAATCTTTTAAAGACAACAATAATGCATATCCTAAAGAAATTGGTTGATAAATAGCTTAAAGGGCTATCAGAGTGGTTTGGGGTTATCTCCAGCAACGAACTTATTAATAAGGCAACGTTACTGGACCCGATTCAAAGGCAAAGATTTTCAGACGACAAAATATTTCAGGACTGCTACATGGAGGCTACTGCAGAAATGAAAGCGTTGGTTGTTCAGTGAGAAAAAGCAGAGCTCATTTAACCAGTTACCACCGTGACACATGAGACTTATTCAATCTGGGAGTAGTTCAGTGAAACTATTACTCAGCTTCAAACAAGTCATGAGCCAGATAATGCAGCAGTTGTCGAACGGGACAAGTATTTAGCGGAGGGATATTTGCCTAGAAACAGCATCTATTAAACTGGTGGGAAACAAGAAAATTGCTGTGGCCAGCGCTGTATCAATTGGTCCTAAACGTATTATGTATCACACAGCAGTGTCTGGCCTGTGAACGAATATTTTCAAAAGCAGAACGAATATACACTAAGAAGAGAAAGAGACTCACATCGACTAAAATGTGTCAAATTTTATTTGGAACTTACAATATTAATTTTTCCTTAATGGAACTTATATGGTAATACTGACTAAAAATGATGACTGCAGATACACTTCAGTTACAGTTGGTATAATTTTTATATTTTTTCCTGTAAAAGTATCAAAATATAACAAGAATCAGTCTTCATACTTAAAAAATTTCTGCTTGATAAAATATATTTAGGATTTTGTTGTAATATTTAAAATTTTTACAGCAGACGAAATTTAAAGCTTTTTTATCTGAACATTACTAGGGACATAACACAAAATTATTACTCCTCTTTATATGTTCTTTCAAAATAAGACCAAATCGGATAAAAATACTGGTTTACTGACCTGAATTAAAAAGGCACTGTACCTTCCTTTTACTTATTTTTATGAGTGAATGGTCACTGCTGAGTCATGAAAAAAGCTAGTTCATTCTAGTGAGTGACCAGTTCTGATCCGATCTCTGAAAAGAACAGTTTTGCCCATATCTAGTATTCTTTGGCAATCCAATGAAAGTGTATGAGCTTGGCGAATGCCTGGAGAATGTTACGTTCCATCCGTATTTAGTGCCAACTGTTAAGTACGGAGGATGTGG